>NC_134455.1:186936583-188347833 GCF_047948215.1 Lycorma delicatula
CGTTGCTATCTTCTTTGATATCAGAAAGATGTACGACATGGCCTGGCCATGTGGTATTCTAAACACCCTCAAAGAATGGGGAGTCAAGAGCAACACGCTTGCTTTTATTAGGGGTTTCTTAAATCGCCGAACGTTCCGTGTTTGTGTTTGAGATTCTCTCTCCAGTAGCGTCATTGTGGAGAATGGAGTACCTCAAGGTAGTGCATTAAGCAGCACCTTATTTTGTATAGCCATCAACAGTATTACTAGTTGTGTGCAACCACCTGTTTCATGTTCTTTATTTGTTAACAATTTTGCTATATTAATTGCGTCCCGTTTAACAGCCACAGCAGAGACTACTAAAGAACATTATATCTCACTTGAAGCTTGGTCCAGGGTTACTGGCTTCACCTTTTCACCTGAGAAAACAAAATGTGTAGTCTTTTCTCGGCTGTGGGACCCTTCAATTCTGCAAGTTTTTCTCAACGGAGTGCTAAATGCTACCTCTCCTGATGTCAAGTTTTTAGGTTTATTTTTTGATAGCTGCCTTACTTGGGTCAACCACATCAGTGAATTAAAAACAGAATGTTCCAAACCTTTAGATATGCTGCGAGTCCTTAGCAACATCAATTGGGGAGCCGATCGGTCATGTATGTTATGTTTTTATTACTCCTTAGTTTGTTCCCGTTTAGATTATGGTTGTGTCGCCTACTCTTCACTGTGTCATACCATGCTTAAAATGCTGGATGCTGTACATCATGCTTTCCTTCGGCTAGCCACAGGTGCCTTTAGATCAAGCCCTGTTGCAAGCTTACTTGTTGACTGCAGTGAGCCATCACTTTGGGATAGACAGGACCAACTTCTAGCATCTTATTTTGCTCATCTCAAAAGACAGCCAAATCATCCAGTTTTTGATTCAGTTCTTGGAATCCTAATTCAGGAAGGTATGAGGACCATCCATGTTGTACTGCACCTGTAGGTGTTCATACCCAATGTCTACTGCACCTTAGAAATGTTGACACAGATTCCATTTTTCCAACATATCCATGCTCATATCCTGCATAGGAATGGAATCAACCTTATAAATTTTATGTTTAACCTTATGATACACAATAAAGAATCAACACCACCTACTTACTGTCTTGCAGCAAGTGTTTCACTATATTCTTTCCAAGATAAACCCAGACCCAGTAGTATACACTGACGGATCGAAACAGAACAATTCTGTTGGTTGCTTGTTTGTTGTCAGTAATAGAACTTATATGTTTGGTCTACCTGGTATTATGAGTGTGCTGAACTATGCACTATAAATAAGGCTCTGAATATCATTAACCCTAAGTGCCTAGATATCCTTATTTGCAGTGACTCATGTAGAGCTCTCCAAGCCTTTGAAAATTTTTATTCTAGACATCCTATAGTCATTAAAATCTAGAACACAATTGCTGAATTCAACCATTGCAACACACAAGTGAGTTACTAAAGATGCATGTAATCAACCTCCCTTCACCACTTTTATTACTACGTTGGACTTTATTAATTGTATAAAACAGTCTCTTTGAGCAAAGAGGCAAGGTGACTGGACAGCTACCTTTGATAAACTCCGGCACATTAAAGATTCTGTGTTGCCATGGGATTCCTCATGCAGAAAAATTTGTCATGAGGAAATGGTCCTCTGTCGATTGCAGATAGGACATACCAAAGTCATGCACGAGTACCTCATATCAGCAGGACACACACCACTATGTGTATGATGCAACTGCTGCTTGACTGTGCGCCACATACTTGTGGATTGCGTATGTTATGCAGCGTTGCATCGTAAATTTAAATTCCCCAGAAATATGTGTACCAATCTTGCGCAATGATAATGAAGTTTTAGACCAAATGTTTTTATTTTTGCGTTGTGTTGGTCTTATACATAAAATTTGATATTGTTGCTCATAGTTTTTGTAGGAAAAATTTTTTAATGTGTCTGTTTTTTATTTATGTTTTTTTGTTGGTTATTTATTCTTTTATCCAAGAAGGGGCCTTTTACCTCTCCCAGGTTTTGTTAAATTCTATGTTTATGTAAATTTTATATTGTTTTTTGTTTTTATTTTTGTCTCTTTTAAATAATTTTATCGTATTTTTTAAGATTCTGACTATGATATTAGTTTTAAGTTTTATTTCATTTTTAATATTTTAGTGTTTATGTTATTTCTTAGTATTTCTGTTATCTGCGAAGGGGTCCTTACACCCTTCTCGGACTTTGTAAAATTCTATTTATTTTTATTTAAATTTGATGTTTTTTTCTTAGAGTTCTTTTAAAGTCTCCGCCATCTGTAGAAAGGCTAAAATTAGATATGTCACCATATCTACCAAAGGATAAGGAACTAGAGAGTGACACAGAATCTGAAGATGAAAGTGATAATGTCAAAGTTAAAATTGTAGCATAGTTATTGCTATAGATCATTCATTGTAATTAACAGTCATATATTTAAGATAATGTTTATAAATGCATTTGTTTAATAAATAGTTTTCTTTTTAAAAATATTTCTTTATCTATTATTTTAGTTATAGATTCCTTATTGGTTAATTTTATTTAATATAGTTCGTTATTAAAGTATTAATTACATTGGTCAACATAAAATTTGAAACTGAAAAGAGTAGGTGTTCTATATAGTATTTTATGTGTTGAATCTGAATATGCATTTCAAAGCAATCAATCACGTAATGTTCTTAAGTTACAACTCCTTAAATTTATATGTTCCATCATTCATTGGAACAAAAAATACAAATAAGCTAATATGTCCGAATGTTTGCTTATTCACGTCTGATTTATATTTTGATGCATGCTGTAGATTTATACTTGATACATAAAAGTCGAATGATGTCATTTCATGTCAAGCCAGACATGAATAGACATGTCAGTGAGTCAAGTAATAAGTAATTGAACATGATGAAATTTTCCTCAGTATTACTTCAGCTCATGGTATGACTTGCGGTGTTCTTTAGTTGTGTTAGTGGTTTTATCATACATATAAAAAGTGTTTCATAAGTGATGCCATAAAGTACAAAAATTTAGGCTGCAGAATGTCGTTAAAAATTCATTTTTTACATTCTCATTTGGACTTTTTCGCTTTAGACTTGGTTGACATCAGCAGTGAACAAGGAGAAAGGTTCCATCAAGATATATTTCCAATGGAACAACATTATCAAGGCAGATAGGCTGAATCTCTGATGAGTGATTACTGCTGGATGATGAAAAGAGAAGACTTAACTGAACACAAAAGGAAAATAAAAAAAAAGAAATTAAGATAAATGTAAATGTCTGCAGAAACATTTTTCATTATGTATTGTTTAAATGTTTATCATAATGTGTAAGTAAATTTTTTCATGCATATGTTTTATGCCTTTCAATTTACCTTTTGTTTATGTGCTACTATTAGCATGTATGCATAACATCTTATACATGCTCAAAACACCATGTAAACAGTGTAACAGCATATTGTTCAAAATTACTCATTCAGATAGAAAAAAAAGAATGGAAAATAAATGTAAATGGGTATTTGGTCGTAAATTATAGTCCATAACTTATTCATGGAAAAATAGGACCAAATGCCACTCACCCCCATATGTGTTCGCCCTGTACATGTTTTGTCACAATTTTGAATTATATGTAGAAAACCTTTATATTCCAAAACATAAGAAACGCACCAAAATCATTAAAATAACTTTTAATTGTTCGATTCATTTTACTCTTAATATAAATATTTTGTATTGTGCTAGCAATTATATTACGGAGGGAGGACTTTCATGCCAGTAAGTGTGTTCACAAACTTTGAAAGAGTTACTATCAAAATATTCTATTTCTATGAAGTATTTGAAAGCAGCTGTTTGTACAGCTAAATTTACTTACTGATGTTGTTTAATTGTTGTAAATAAATTTCCACTATTATCCCATTTACATAGATATACACTGTTAGAACAATTGTGCATTAATGAAAAATTATAGGTATAATCCTTCCAGCATCTTGAAGTTATTTCTTTAGAAGCTACAGTGCCTTCCTACTCCTATCATATGATAAATGTTGGGGAAAATTTGACTCTGTGTTTTCTGACCTCAATTGTCATATCTCCACTGCTTGCAAGCATTGCATTTCTGATTTAAGAGTTAATTCTTTTGATATTTATTCTTTCAGTTACAATCCACATTTCAAGTTTTTCAGCTGAAAATTTAATGAAGCCTGGAGTTATTTCTGCTGAATTTTTATTAGATTTTATTTACACTAAGCAAATATGCTTGTCACCCAAATACAATCTCTAGTTATGTTCAAGGTTAGACATATCCAGTTTTCAATTGATCCATCATCCCTTAGTCTATAATAAAGAACTGCAGCAAGCTTTGCACAATTTCGAGGTAGAACTTAAAGATACAGGAAATGCTTACTTGAATAAAAAGAAATAAAATATATCATAAAGAAATTGTTATAAGAGAGGAAATTTTTGATTCCCGCTATACTACTGAAAATATTGGTTCTGAAATGGATTCTCTTAATACTAAGGATCAGTCTAATGAAAGCAGATTCATTGATGAAAACTTTCTTCCTTTATTGGTTTCATTAGATAGAATAATCATCTCTGGAGAATTACACCTCAATTTTCTTGATGCTCAATGAATTTACCAGTGAATATTATATAACTAGTGCATTTCTCACCCTGCTAACGTACAGAAATTCCATATTTTTTTATTATTTTTTCTTCTTAGGTAAACACTCTTGACAGAAGAGTAAAGAGTGTACCTTAGTATCTCATGGAACATGGGCATAATGACAGATTCTTCACAAAAGACTCATAGTTTCAATTTTCTGCTAGACTACACATTGATGTGGCAATAAGCCATAATTACAGTTTGTGTTTTCATTCACAGATACCAACTGCACAACTTGAAGATCATGATTGTGTGTCTTCAAATCTGTGATTTACTAAACCTTACTGGCTGCAAAGGTGCTACTCTGAGCTTTAGCAGATGAATTATTAACTAGACTGCCCCCTCTCAATGTATTCCTTATGGTTTCTGTTGTTGATTATTACTGGTTAGACTTCTTATATTTAAGCTTCTTTTCTCACCAAAATTATCGAATAATTGATGGATACTACAAAAGTAACATGAAAAACCCGTAATTGTTTTCACACTTTTTTAAAACGTCATCTTTAATTCGAATCCTTATTGAAACCATTATTCTATGTAAATAATTTTTGTATTAGGTATATGTGGCGAGGAAACCCATATCTGCGTTGAGTGTTGTTAAATTATTCTCTATTCCAAATGGAGACGAGCCAAGTTGTTCAACCTTGCCTTAGATATCTGATTTTCCTGAGAACAGATATAAGGCAGAGTTAGCCATAAACAAGTGTGGTGTTGAAAAAAGTTCAAAATCTGAACTTTTTTCAACACCATATAATTCATGGCTAGCATTGTTTAAGGTCATTCTAAGGAAACAAGCTACAATGTAGTTAAAGGTAATCACACCCTGATAGTTCCATTGAAACTGTTCAAAGTTACATTCAGTAGCTGCAAAGTTAAAAACCCACGCTAGTGCTCAATAATATATTGATATCTGAAGCTATTTTCAGAGTTTTTCTGAAATTCAAGTTTTTGTTAGATGAAATAGAAAACAAGATGTATTGTAAGATGAAGTACTATGAGGTTTTCTTATGATCACTTTTATAAAATAGCACTGACTCAGTTCATCAGATTTTCAGTGACTAGAAGAATGCTTCAAAATCATAAAAATATGACTTTGCTGTAGCTGAAGAGGAGGGTGATATTCCAGAAAGGATCATTGAAGAGTGAAAAGGAAACACTTTATGGTTGTTGCTGCTTTTCAGAGAGAGCAAAACAAAGTAACAGCAGTCAGAAAGATTTTAGACGTAGCACACCAATAGGAAACTCCAGATGGTGTTTTTCCATCATAAATCACAAGTAAATTACAACTTAAAAGATACAAAACAAAATCTCTGGCCAGTAATTCAATAGAAATCCATCTGTTTTCTTTTCTGTGGATCAGATGAGCCCTTAATATTTGTTATCAACAAATATATTTTATAAACCACCCAACTCTTTGTTAAGGCAAGTAAGTGTTCAAGCTAATGTGGGATCAGGGAAATATAATCTATTAAAAGAAATTATATGAATTTCAGAGGCGATAGGTAATCATGCCGACATGCTTACTGGTGCATTCCTTTGAGGATGAAGTTGAATGCAAGGCAGTCTTTAACAGGAGGAATTGATTATAATCTCAAAAAATAAGCAGCTCATCAATATTAGAATGGATCACTTTTTTTCAGTTTTTTTTCAGATCAGTCAGTCTACTTATGGTCATAAAAATTTCATTGACTATCGGCAATTTTAACAGATTTAATTTTGAAACCAACTGGCTGCTTCATCAGTCAGAGCATGAAATTTTGAGAAGAACAAATTGTATCCTCAATAGATAATGTGGAATTTTTCGTACAAAATTATTACGGCACATCCATCCAACAAAATTGATCATTTGAAAAATGTTTTGAGTAATAAACTTAAAAAGCTGACAGTCTTCAGGTTCTGAAACATTTAGAAATTTCTTGGATAACTTCTACAAGAATGATTTTTGAGGGGGTCTTTGACATTTTACTATCAAGACAAGTCCCATTTTTCCAAAAAATCATTAATAAAATGCAGAAGTAGAAGAGACCAATACTTCTTATTTAATTAGCACTGGACAACCAATTGCTAGATAGTTTTGGAAAATTTCCCAACTACTGCTACAAGCATTAACAAAGACCTCCTAGGATTTGCCCAAACTTGACAAACGGCTATAGAGTTATGCTATAATATTTATTATTTATGGTAGAAGGCGGCTTAATAAAGGCACCACATGGACCATTGTAGTCGATCCAAATGCACAACCAGTTTTACTTACTCATTATATCTTTTTCGAATTTGATTAATATATTTACCTCTTTTTTACATATCTTTTTACTTGTTCATGTAATTCGAAGATGGACAAGAGAGAAATTGTCTACAATTGAAAGCAGTATTCCTTGGCTCTTAAAGTAACAGTACACAAGTTTCAAGGACTATTGTCAGATGTTGCTCAGATCAATCTGCAGTAGAGTTTACATACATTGTACTTAGCAAGTAGAGTAAGCAAACTACGTATCTAGTGTTGGTTAATCCTCATGGCAAGGATTGATTACATTTGATATCAAAATCATGGAAATAGAACCAATTTTATTTGATGATATTAACAATGAACATGTTCCCTGTCTTCCACTGATAAACTTTTTTCACAATTTTCTTTATTTTTTTCAGAATATGTAATTTTATCACTTTTCTTAAAAGTAATTTGCAAATAATTTTGAGTGGCATGTAATCTGTACTCATCCAAGGAAATTTATAAAAATTAAATATTACTTCGAGGTTTTAAGATTGTAACTTTTTTATGTGTAAACATAGTGAATGCTACTCATTCAAACTCTATATCAGCAGTACTTTGTAGTTTTTTATTTATTTACTTATTTTTTTTTACAAAATAACCTTGTTTGAATGAATAGAATATAAAGTATTTTAAATTTAGTTATTTTAAAATACTGAAATTTTAATCGTAGTTCAATTACTTCTTAGGATTTTTTTATATTTTATAATTTTTCTTCTCTTTGCAATAAAATATATAATATTATATCACATGTATGCTTTACAAAATAAAAAGTATGATTTTTCTGTATAGCCAAAATGTTTTTTAAAGATATACTCCAACCATTAAAGATAATCATATTATTTTCATATTAACCATGAAGATTATGTAAGAAATAATATTGGGTATAATAAATGTACATTTATGTTAATTACTGAAGAATGAATTGTAAGTTTAGTATGACTATCCACACATCTCAATTCTTGCTACATTGGAAAATGGACTAATATTAATATTCAAATCTGATTCAAAGAAACTAAAGGATGAAAATGACAATATACACAAATTTATGTAACAAAACTATTATTTTCATCTGATAAAATACAACTGTAATAATAATATCTGTCCTAATAATATATAATATTTTGCTAAGTGTATATAATATATTATAATTTATAATTACCTATACAAAAAAAAATATTTATAATTATTATTATTAATTTAACCAAACAGGGTTAGTTTTACATAAATAAATATATTTGCGCTTTTCTTGTATTATAAAAAGGGCATTATAACAATCAAACATATTATTAGCTATTAATTAATTAATAACTATTGTATTCTAAAAACAAAGATAAATATATTATTTGATAAAACAGTAATACAAAAATAGAAAAAAACAAAACAATAACCCTTAAAGATAATCACATCTTATAAATGGTTAACATGATAAAAATATTTAATTTTTCATAATGATTTATACGTACAACAATATATTATAATATAACGTAAAAAAACACAGCCTTATGTAAAGCCTCAGATAAACATTAAGGTAATAAAGCATTAGATAGACTAAGTAATAATAATAATTATATATTAATATATTTTATTTTAAATTAAAGCTAATTTATTACCACATAAGTCAATACTGTTCAATAGACAATTATTACAGTATGATTTTTTTTCTATTATGAAAATATTAATTTAGTGATTTCAATAAATCACACTCCTCTCTGTTAATATGTTATTTTAACGTTATTAAATTTTCACTTATAGTAACATTTTAAAAACCTGATTTTATATTAGATTATCTAAAAACAGGATTTTCCATCTTTCATGCTTTAATATAACAGTTTTGTATTTGGATAACGATGATAAGATGAAATTTGGGCAAGGTAAGTAAGTGGAAGATCATTCATTTAAGTTATGTTCTGCTGACATCCTCTTAAAGGGGGCATCACTCTGTAAAAATCCTAGCTAAACCTTCAACTTAAATCCAGAAAAAGTGGGATAGATAAGTAATCAAAAAAAATGTTTTATATTTAGTATGCAATCTAAATCTTTTGGTATATGTATAAGCAGCTGTTATCAATGTTTTAACTTACGGGACCGCTGGAGAAACACACTCTATAAAATACACACATTACATAGCAAAGGCATTAGCAAAATGATATTTTCAGTATCCTCATTTAAAAAACATAAAACATATGTTTTAAAAACATAATTTTTTATTCTCATACAATTTTCAGTTACTGCCCTTAAAATAATTACTTTATTCTATATTAATTTTGCTTGCATGAGTGCATCATTTAAATTTACTTTTTTCCAGTTTTTCTGTCTTAAGGGAAAAAGGATTTTAGTGAAATCTTTAAGATAAATGCACTTTCTGATTCCAACCTATCAGACAGAATCAACTGTGGAAATTTGAAGCATGTGAAAAATGCTATAATTAGCTAAGATTTCCATGTGAAACCTTTTGGATGAGGTAATGCTTTACCACTCTATACCATAGAGGTCAGTTACATTTCCATTACAGTAATTTAATTTAGTTACTACATTCATGTGTTAATTTGAACTTCAACCATTGATGCTTTTTATAAACTGTGCATTGCTATGATGTTCTGTTCAGTATTTTGAATCAGTTTTCCTTGATCCTTTTTTCCAAGAAAATGCTTTCCTAGTCCATTGAGTAGCATAACTATCTATTTTAAATGTGATTTATTTTGTTATAATTATGTACTGATCTGAATAAATTATTTTTTAAGTTTACCATGCATTAATTATTATTATAGTTTATAACAGAATATTCATTCTGTTATAAATTATTTATCATAAATGTATAATTAACATTTTTTTAGCATTAATTACGTTGTATAATGGTAATGTAATAATTTTCTTTATATAGTAGAATTTCAGACATACATATTTTCACTTAGATGTACAATAATCAAAAGGAAATGATAATTTAACTAAAGTTGAATTATCATTTAGAAAACAGTTTTTGTATACAAAAACAGTTTTTTGTAAATCAAAAATTCTGATTATTTGAATAAATCTCATTCTAATCACTTTAGGTATGAAAACTCTAAATGGTTGTAAATTAAACTGCTTTGTTTTTGTACTTACGTACTAGTTTATTTTTTTATACTGTATATTGGTAATTCATTTTGTTACACAATACTCGTAACTAATTTCAACTGTATTTTAATGTTCACTGTTAAATTTACTAGTAAACATAATTCTACTCTAATTACAAACATTCTAATTAAAAATATAATTTGATTGATTAGAGTGTGTGTGATTTTTTTAATGCTTAAGTTTTCATGTTTCATATTTTACTGTCATAATAATGTTTCATTTTAAAAAAAATGTTGTTTGTGAATGTGTGTAAATGTGTTTGTATGAGTAAGAAAATATGAGTAAGTAATTTTGTGGAAATTAATCCTGATCTTTGTCTGATGATATTGATGGGACCCTTCTATCATGATCAGCTGGAACCAGATTGTCATGGTAACTCAGTTCAGAGCCTGCAAGAGCTGGCTTTAGATGATGAGAAGCAACATCTAATGTCGGTGTTAAGAATACTCCTGATTGAATCATATCATGACCATCAGCATTGGGCCCCAAAACCTATACAAAAAATTATTAAAAAACAACACATAAAATGAATAAACATAAGTAACAATTAATTGAATTTAAAGCGGGCTTCTCTTCTGAGTGGAGACAGTGTACAAGTGTATGTTATTTCGTTTCTTATCAGTTATCTGTCCACCATGTATTTTTCCATTCCAAAGGGTTCAAACAGTAACTAGTAATCAATTTACATGTTAGCTATGTATTAATTACTTAAATGTCATTATATTTTTAAATTAATGAAACAATTATTACGATTTGATAATTTTTATCTCTATTGATAGCAGCGCATATCATTCAACTGATGTCTTTTGAATATTTCTTGTTTTTATTCTAGTTAGTATTTCACTTCAATTAGATCAGTTCGGAGTTTTGCACTTCTAATTTACATTGTACAAAATGAGCATTTGGCAATTACCAAGTATGGAACAGAACTCTGAGTAGTTCTTTATTAAGGCCAGGGTTCTACCAAAACATCACCTCTGTCCAAGAGGTCATAACATGATGTTTGTAAGCACTAAAGCAAGATGGCGTTGCAACCGTCATGAATCTCGTCGTACATCAGTTTCTTTGCATGCTGGAAACTGATTCCAAAATTCCAGATTACCTTTTTTAACTGTATGTTTTATTATTTGTATACATATGTTTTATTTACTTGTAGACGTGAGAAACGTCATTGATTACATGGTGTAAATAGGAACTGGATGTGTCGAATGAAATGACCATTGATTGGAATAACTATTTACATGAAGTACATCTGGACGTTCTATCACAAAAGGATTGGTAGTGTTGGGTTAGGTTAAGTTAAACATTGATTTAAATGATTGTATGGATTGGACAGATAACCAATAAGCTCCGTTATTTCCAATTGAGGAGCAGGATGAAATAAGGTCAATATTCTGAAAAGTTAGTTTTGAGAAAATGGTGTCTGAAAGTTTGTCAGTGTTAATTTTCCAAACCAGAATTGATTGATATTTTTAGTTATATTAAAAACAAGATTACAGTTTTGTTAACAGTACTTAATATATTTATTTATGTAAAATAAATTTTGTTATTTCAATTTTTATTGTAATAACACAATTCAGATTCCCCTTCTTCCATATAGGCTATGTAAAATGAACAATACACTTAATATTATATTAAACAGTTATTAATTACTTAATTATTAACTTAACTATTATTAAATTAACTTAATTATTAACTTATAATAACTTAATATTAAACAATTTATATTCTTTATAAAAATGAACACTGAATACAAAGAAAAGAGTAGAATAAACTTTTAGTTGATATTAAGTTTAATATTTTTGTTGTTTTATTAAAATATTCTGTGTATGGTAGCAATGATGAGTTTTTTACTTTGTTTGATTAATTTTGACATATAGAAGAATCAATTCCACTTCTTTGAAATTTGATGTCTTTATAAAAACTTGAACTGGAATCCATGTGCCTTTGTAAGTAGAATTAACAATGCAATACCCACTAAATGACATATTTTTAGATGGTTTGATTTTTTAGTGGTTTGTTTAAATTTTTTGGTCACTGGTACTTTGAAAACATAATTTTGAATCATGAATGACCAATCTTTTAATAAATCTACTGCATGGATAACTTTAAAATTATTAGGAAAACTGCAGAATTCATAAATAATATCAATATATTTTTGTGAGTTTTCAATTACTTAAACTTTTTTCATTTTTTTGGGGTTATAATCTGAAGTTACATACACAAATACAATATAAACCTTGAGCACATATTCAATCTGCAAAGATTGAACTTTTTATACTTCTTCTTCCAGATACCAGTATATACAATTACCATTATCATTATGGCAGTGCATATTAAAAATATATAGCCAAAAGAGATGATTATAAAACTGGCACTTTATATTAATTTTTGGCAGTAATTTATTCTGCGCAAAATCAAACTCCAAACAAGTGCTATAAAATAATTTTAAATTGTTTAAAAATATTATTTTTTATTTCCTTATATTCCAAAAACTTCTGTTGATACATATCATAATCATATCTACATTCAATTTTTTATCATTCTGCAAAAATATTTGATTGCCAAATATTTTTGCAAAAATCACTCATCACAAATACTTCTTAATTTAAGGAAATTGTATAAGGATCACAAAAATCACAATAAGGATTGTGCAAAAATCACTCATATTCAAATACTTCTTAATTTAAGGAAATTGTATAAGGATTGTGTGTGATAATATTTGTGGTTAGTTGAATATTTCATTGTTAAATTTAGGTCAGTTTTTTTCTAAAATATTATTCTTTGAATAATTGAAACAAAGTGCTTATGTCCAAGTCAGGTATTAAAATAAAAAGTAGATTTGTTTAAGGTATAATGGCTGGTTGTACACAATCATTAAGTTACAATGCATTACTCTATGAAAGAAGGGTAATATTACATCTCATTACAAAGAGGTATAACTTTGAAATGGATAGAAATTTTGAAATGATTTTTTTTTCACTAGTAGAAAACAGTGTTAGATTTATCATTTCAAAACGCCTTTACTTAAAAAGGATAATTTCATCATATTCATCTTATTCCATCCAGCTCCTCAATTTCTGAATTTTTATATTCCAAAATTGTTTAATATAATGAATTGTTAGTACAAATATATACACACAACATGTCACGGATATTTTAATTTTCTTACTATTCAAAATCATACTATTTCTTCACTTAATGAGTGTTACGAAATACTCACAACACGTTATGGTCACTCCAGTTGTACTCATAATATGTACTTAAATATTTTAATTTAAAATACTCAACATAATTGTTAAACTTATAATATAATTGCTAAATTTTCTTGGAGTATGTACTGACAAATATTATTTAAATCTTTGTTCTTTATGCCAAAAAAAATTGAAATTTAATTCAAAATATCAATAGGCAAGAGTATAATATTAAATATTAGAAGTAGTAATAAATAAATAGTAAAGTAGTAACATTATAATAGTAGTAGTAGTAGTAATAGTAGTAAGTAAATAATAAATAGTAAATATTTATGAGGGCAATTCAGGTCAATCTGGTACTATTCATTTTTAAATAAACGCACTTATGATAGTAAAAAATACTTTTGTTTCTCAATGTCATCCCCTGCTACATTTTTACACTTATCTCAGTGTTTACTAGTGCCTGGATATGTACAGTATAGAAAGATTTGTTGTTATGTCAAAACCAAGATAGGACTGACTGCTTAACCTCTTCATTGCTTTTGAAATTCTGGCCTCCTAGGAACAATTTGAAAGGCCCAAACAGGTGAAAATTGTGAGTTGTGTGATCTGGACTGTACAGGAGGTGTGGCAATAACTCCCATCCAAGATCTTATAGTGCGCATGTCATGCGGTGGGCTGTATGCAGTTGTGCATTGTCCTGCAGAAACAGAATGTCTTTAGCGATTACACCAGGCCATTTTTTCTTGAGAGCATAGTGTACATCTTGAAGAACTTTGCAGTAGTACTCACTGTTAATATTGACTCCATGCGGTAGAAAATTGCTATGAATGATGTCAAAAAAACTTAGGCCATAACTTTGGTGGCTCTGAACCAGCTCGACCAGGATTGTCACTCACTAATGTATGGCCTTCTTTAAAACGTTTGCACTACTCAAATATTTTACTGCAATTAAGAGTCTCATCACTGTACTGTGTAAGAAGTTGCAAATAAATCTCACTGCGTTTTACACCTTCATTTACAAGAATTTCATTTCAATGCGCTGTTCCACACATTCATTCACTACATTGAAGTCATGTTCTTTACGACTGACTGTTGTTGTTTAACGTTGGTTCATACCAGCACACCATGCAGTAATAGCTGGCACTTGGACCTTAAGTGTATAACAACAAAAATTGTAGGAATCTTCATTTACACTCTAGTTTAACAAAAGTCCTAACTTGACATGAACATCCCTCTTAATAGTAAATAGTAATATCATAATAGTTTACATAAAAATAAATAAATATCAAACAATGAAATGAAATTATTAATATAGAAACATTTTCGATTAGTAAATTAAAATTATACTATGATGAAAAGTTCTATTAGGTTATAATTATATTTTTTTATAGTAAATTAGTATAATTAAAAAACATGTATGCTTTGGTTTTTAAACAAGAAAGAGTTTGTGTAATAAAAGAGGTATTTCAATAAAAAATATAATATTTAAAAACCAGACAAAAATAGTAAATAATAAATGTAATAAAAAAATATAAAATTGTAATGCCCCATTTCATTTTGTATAAATCAGAAATATCCGTAAGTGTTCTGAGTAAATCAGTAATGATCAAAAATTTGATGATTCAGTAATAACCACAAAGTGAAAAACAATGTGATTAAAGCTTGGCTAATGAATGAGGATATTGAGTTATAGCTGACTCATATCTTAGTAGATGAAGGTATAAGAATGCTGTTAAGAAAGTCAGTGGATTACCAGGTGCTGATATCAATAGTGATCACGTGCTACTTTTGATGAAAATGAGAACAGCTTTAAATAAGATAGAGAAACTGAAGCTGGTTAAGAAATGGAACTTAGAGAAGTTTAAGAAATTGCATAATGAAAAAAACAATGGGAAAATCTAGCAAGGGAATTAAAGAAAGCAAAAAGGAAAATGAGGGAAGTGAGAAAATTTTAAGTATAAAAAATTGCCATCGTAAAAACAAGATGGAAGAAGTAGGCTATTTTGAGAGAAATAGAGCCTAGAACTAGAACTTGCCTAGAGAGGAATAGAGCTTAGAAATAGAGCCATGGATAACAACAGTGATGCTATTGAAATTAGAAGAAATTAATAAGACAGGAGAAAATAAAACAGAACTATATTGCAAACAAAGAAGGGAAACACAAAAAGCTAGGAAAAGGTAGTTGAAGGAAGAATGCAATGAGAGGATCTAGAAAAGAAAGGGCAATATGATATGATGTGTAGGAAGGTAAAGAGCATTACACGGGAAAAGAGCTTGGTAAAATAAGAAAATTTGAGGTTATGGATGACAAAATGAGGAGAAAGATGGGAGGAGTACATTGACTATATGTATATGAAAAGAAAGAAACACAGGAAAGGAATGGGAGGTGACTGAAGAGGAAAAAAGACCATCAATATTAAAATAAAAAGTATAGAAAGCAATTAAAGAAATAAAGAATAAAAATCGACTGGAGGAGATGAACTTCCCATAGAATTTTAGAAATGCTTTAATAAGGAAAAAATGTAAGAAATAGTTGAATTGTGTAGTAGGATACATGCATAGTATGGGAGAATGATCTGATTATTTTGTGAAAACTGAATAATATCAATTCTGAAGAAAACTGGTACCAGAAAATGTATAAAACATAGAACAAGAACTGTAATAGCCTTACTCCTAAAATATTGTTTAAATATTATTGCTAAAATATTGCCCCAAACCAGAGGTTGGCAAGAATAATGGAAGAGAATGCAGGAGAGGATCAGGAGAGAATGCAGGAGAGTTTGGCTTCAGGAAAGGTAAAGGAATCAGAGATGCTATTGGATTAATAAGGGTGGTTGGAGAGAATAGAGGGGAAGAAGGAATAGTTCTCTATTTTGTAGATTTAGAAAAGGCATTTGATAGTCAAATGATGGTAACTTTTAAAGAAAAAAGTAAACTGGAAAGACAGAAGGTTAATTAAAGAATTATACGTGAGACAAACAGCAGTAATGAAAGTGAATAAGAATATGATTGACTGGATGGGTCTAGGTTGTGGTTTTAGACAAGAATACTGCTTCTCACTGACACTGTTCAACATTTGCATTGAAGATATGATAAGGATTCGGTTAAAAGAGAGAAAAGAAGAAATAAATGTAAGGGGATGAAAAAAATTGCATTAGGTTTACAGATGATATGGCAATTCAAACTGATAGCACATATGATATCAGGCCCTTAGATTGTTAACAGGCCCTGATTGTTAACAGGCCCTTGGAGGAAGGAACAAAAGAATATGGAATGAAATAAACATAGAAAAAATTAAAATAATGGAAGTAAACAACAAAGAGGATTTAGTGGTAAGATCGTGAAGGAAAAGTAGGAAAAATAAAAAATTACAGTATTTGGGGGCTATGGTGACAGAGGACTGGAAGAGCATAATGGAAATAAAATGGAGGATACCAATGGCAAAGTAAGTAACAAGAGGAAATTATTATTTAGTAAAAGTCTGAACTTAAAGTTAAGGAAGAGGTTAACCAATTATTATTGTTAACAAGAGGGAGAGGGACTGGATTGATGCATTTTGAGATTTCTAATGGAGAAGGATGAACAGATAAAGTGAGAAATGAGGAAGTATGAACAGGATTAAAGAAGAAAGAGCAGTAATATAAGAAGTGCAGAAAAAAAATGGAAATTTTAGGACATATTGTTAGAAGAGGTAGAGGATCTTGACAATTGCATGGGAAGGGATAGTAGAAGGAGAAATAAAGTAAGAAAGACGAAGGATGAAGTTAATAGATGAGATGGAGATTGGAAATTAGAGTGGATGAAGGAGAAGGCTTGGGACAGAATGGATGGAAACAGCTGTGGTGTAAGAGACCTGCCACCATCCATTCAGAACACCAGGTGATGATAAACATACAATTACAAAATGTTTGAGAAAATGAAAAATAAATTATACATAAGAATAATATTTTATAATGCCATGTCTATATGGCCAACTTCCCATGTAGTAAAATCTAAGTTTGTTTCTTTTTTTCAGTTAAATTACAAAGTTGTTTGGTTTTTATGGCTCTATTATGATTATTCATTTATTATTCTATCAGCACATACATTCTTTTGTTATATGGTAAATCATTTGAAATGCATTCAGAAGTAAATGTTAACTGCATTACTCGTATGTATGTTTTTAAACCGATCAGAATAAAGATTTGTTTTATTTTTTATTTGTTGCATATGTCTCCTCCTTAATTAATGTTGACTGCTTAATGCAGTAAATCTTCTATAAAGTCTGGCTAATATTTTTTCATTACACTATAAAAAAAATTATATTTTACCATAGAATGATGTGGCCCATGCATATGCTGGTGTCTATGAGCATTATGGTTGTGCTCATTACTACTATGATGGCTGTGATGATGTAAGTTTTTCTCATGTTCTGAGTTTTCTATTTTAATCAAAACTTGTCTTAAATGCTCAACATCAATGTTAACATGACCTTCTTTTTCCACCTGAAATGTAAAAGATCACAAGAGAAAATGTAATTTTTTACTTTTTTAACAGTAAATAAGCCCTCAACAATACTTCTAAAACAAAACACTAAAACTTCTTTTTCCACCTGAAATGTAAAAGATTACAAGAGAATATTTTATTTTTTACCCTTTTTAACTGTAAATGAGCCCTCAACAATACTTAAAACAAAAATTTGTTATACATTCCCAAAATGAAAGTCTACAAAGACTAATGTGGTTCCATTAGGTCCAGATTTCTAGTACCTCAATACATTTTTTTTTCATTTGATGTAAGTGATCTTGACATAGTATTTAATAATCTTTTCATCAAATTATATTTTTTTTTATAGTAGTTACATTCACACCTTCATAAAAAGTAATCTAAATTTATTTTTATGTTTATAGTGAGATTCATGCTTGTTATTCAAGATGTATTCTTATAATTGTATATAACAAGGAAACTAAAACATGGTATACCATGTTCTAGATGGTACATGTATACTTTTGATTACTAATTAATTGAAGGGCTGATTCATCTTCCTTACCTTAATTTAAGTAATCTCCTATATTAAAAACAAAAATCTGAGTAAAAAATTCTCCAAATAAAAAGTGATAGTCCTAGAAGACCCAAAGAAGTGACCCAGCATCATTTTGGCCAGTGTGCTTACTCAATTTCTTGAGCAAGTTTTTTGAGAGGGTGTTGATAATATGGTGGTTCAAGAGCTGGAAGCAACAGATGGTCTAAGTGACCAGCAATTATGAACTCCATTTCTAGAAAGACCATTGTTGGGAAAGCCAGATCAGGCTCAAGGCACACACATTTGATTCAGGCTGTTATCCTGTTTGATGTTAAAATTGCATTCATTATTATATGTGAAGAAATATATTCAAAATATTGGAAAGATGTGGAGACAATCCATACCTGAGGAGGACTATTCAGTGTTACTTCTCCAAAAAGTTTGTGATGAGGAGTTCCTCTGAGGGAGAGGTGTTTATTAGGATTAGTTACGGTGTTCCACAGATTCAATGTTGGGCCCAACATTGTATTACATTGCCAAAAATGAAGTCCTGTTTGTTGTGGTTCCTGAAGAGTAAGCCCTACCCAGATTTTCTGATGACTTAGTTCTGGTCGTGACAACCAAGTCAGAGTGGATAGTGATAAATACACAGAGAACCAGGTGGTAAATAGGATCTCTCATGCCTGCAGGATATCAGGTTACAGATTTCGCTTGAGAAGAAGCCAGTGGTCATAGTTTCAGGCAGATGGAAGCTGATCCCAATCTTGTTTGGAGTCGGAAACAAGTCATCCACACCTCACTTGCAATGAAGTACCAAGAGGTATGAATAGAAAAAATCCCCATGCTCTGAAGGACAAGACCGAGGTGTCTCAGAAGACCAAAAAAACAGCAGCTGCCATCAGTTGGATAATGACCAATATTGGGGGATCCACACATCAAAGTGGAGGGGTTTCTCACAGGTGGTGCTCTTGAAAGTGTTGTATGGATTATCAGGCTAGTCTATTGTACCTGAAAACAGGAAAGCCTGAACAATTCTAAATCGTGTGCATATAGCCATATGCACATGGTTTAGATATGTCTATCTCTCTATGAGTATAGTGTGGCTATAGAACCATCTCAGGCATTGCAGCTGGGGTAGTGGCCAGTCTTGCACCCCTAGAACTTTTCGGAAGAGGGAGGTGGTGTATTAGGGGATCAGTAAGGCGGAAGCAGAGGCTTCGCTTCTTCCTTTCTTCTTCTTGGCAGGAAAGGTGGGATTAGTCAACTATGGGTAGATTGATCCCAGGCTTGCAAAGATGACTGGACCGCAAGAAGCACTGGAAACTAGGTTATGAGTTGACCCACTTCCTGACTGGTCATCATGGTTGCTTCAAAGGATACCTATTAGTACGGGTATTGGGACCCTTTGCTGATTATGATTATGGCACGAGGACACCACATAGCACACTGTGTTTGAATGCAACAAGTTCTTGCAGCACTGAGAAGCATGCCTGAAAGAATCTGGCATATTAACCTTTGATAACATCAGGAGGACTGTGCTGCAGATCAGACAGGTGTGTAACTCAATGTCAAGGATGTTGATATCACTTATTAGAACAATTTTGATGGAAGAAGTGCACAGATGAATAACATCAGATTTTCCCTTGGGGATATCTTTGTAACTAAAGCAGGCCCCCATAGAGAAGTACTATATATTAAAAAAAACTGATATATTAAAAAAAATAGATAAGGCTCAACCTTAGACCTGGACAACAAAGATTTATGAACTGTTTCTGTTTTAAATTTCAAATAAAATCAATAATAAACAAATTAATTTATTTTGATGTCAAGAAGTCATGGGTATTAAAAAGAACTTGTGAGAAATTTACTTAAAAATAGTTTTTTTATTTTTTTAATATGGTATAATATCTCAAACCAAAGTTATTTTTCAGATATCTCAATCAAAACTGTTACAGATGATCTTAATCATCAACAAAACATTAACACACATGAACTTTTTCCAAACCAAACAAGTGCCAACTTTCACTTGACATTCAGCTTTTTTCACTTTGACATTCAGCTAAGTAGAGCAATGTTGAAGTAGTTAGCGTGCTAAATTTATCTTTTCTCTCCTAGTTAACTTGATTAATATTTCTCTCCTATATAAGGTCTAACGATTACATGTTGGGGAAATACTATTTTGTTTGTAAGTCTAGATTAATAATATTAATGATACTTCACAATATGATGTAACACTAATTTTATCATCTCACTTCTGGAAATTGACTTACAACACCCCATGGTAATAACCAAATCATTAAAGACATAATCTTACATCTGAGAGTGTAACCTAAAATTTCCTGAATGAAAGTAAAGAAGGTTGTTTCCTTTGCATTGAATCACGCTTTGACCAGGTATGTAGTGATGTACTCAACCCACCAGATTGGTCTAGTGGTGAACACTTCTTCACAGATCAGTTGGTTTTGAAGTCGACAGTTCCAACATTCAAATCCTAATAAAGGCAGTTACTTTTATACGGATTTGAATTCCAGATTGTGGATACTGGTGTTCTTTGGTAGTTGGGTTTCAATTACCACACATCTCAGAAATGGTCGGACCTGAGACTCTACAAGATTACACTTCATTTACACACATACATATCATCCTCATTCTCCTCTGAAGTAATACCTGATGGTGGATTCCCAGAGGCTAAACAGGAAAAAAAAAAGGTAGTGATGCACTCATGATTCATCCTCAATACCAGTGTAGTTAAGTATATCTTCTTCTTAATTGACATTCTGTGAGAAATATTTTGAGCACAGGCCCACTTAATTCAATTTCCATTTCTCAGTTATGTGTGTGGGCACTAACCATAAACAAAACAGATATCACAGAAATGCACTGAAATTCAAGTACAACTTAAACTACAGAAAAGCTTATTCACCAATACAAATGGAAAATTAAATGCAGCTGCTCTACATGTATATAAAAAATCAACAAATTTGATTAAGTAATAAATTTTTTTTAAAAATAAAAAGGAAGTTACCCTCTTCACAAAATCTGCAAGAGTTGAATCATCTACTTTGTGATTATCACCTTCTACTTGATTTAATAATTCTCTAAGTGCGACCTGATTTGGGGCACTTAATTCATCTACACCTTCATTCAGTTCTCTTAGTAACAATACAAGCCTGAAAAGTAAATTTGTTGAAATTATTTGTTTATGGTAATAAAAATCATACAAGTATAAAATCTATAAAATTACCAATTTATATTTTTCGTCACAAGAGAGCGCTATTTTAATTAAAATATGATGTGTCAGCATTGATCTTTAGTTCTCCAAAATCTGCCGTACAATTTGACCATCATCTATCCTAGTTTGCAGTAGTACAACATTGTATCATAATTTGTTTCACAAAAGCGTGCAGCAAACCAAAACATAACATTATGATGATTCTAATTTAATTTACTTTAGCAGAATCCATCCGAGAAAAAACACTTCTGTTTACTTTAAACATTAAAATGAAGTAAAAACAAATTGAATACAAAAATTAGAAAATTGTGATAAAATGATATACTTATCTTAAAAGTAAATATTTTAAGAAAGTATGATACAGCTGTGTAAAAATTTAATTAAGTAACAAAATATTTATTACCACAATGTATTTCTTCAACACCCAATAAGCTGCTGTCTGTTGAATTAATCATTGATTCCCAAATTTATCACAATATCTTCAATAATATTTTCACGCAAACTGTCCGTTTCCCATGCTGTTTTTCTTCTTTAATTACATGCTGAATACAATTTTTTCAAGCATTTGCATCTATTCTATAAACACCTATCAATAGATTTTTACATCACTTAATTTAAATTTTATGTTATTACTTCCAGTGTAGTCCTTGTGCCCATATCAACTCAATCAAGTTAAAATTGCAGTGGTGTGGAGGAAGACACAAAACGACACACTTTATAATTTTGTTATTTCATATACTTTATATTGAATTTTTTTTTTGTTTAACTGATTTTACTAATCTTGTTAGTTCTACTTTTAACATGTCTTTGGTACGTGCAATTTACTTCAATTTTAACCATTCTGTAATTTCCAATTTTTGGGTCAAAACGTTTGGAATTTTTTCAATTTTCAGTCAGTGTTACTTATAAGTTATTATGGTGGATTCTTCAGCCACAATTTCAACAACTTTCTTAAACCACTGCATAAAATTTGTGATACTCTTGGAAAGATCTAGATTCAAATGCTCATAAACTACAATACAAATCCCCATCTTCACTTCCTGCTTGCGTTACTATTAATTGTTTACCTTTTCCACCAGGGGTTTTCACCTCAGTTGACAAAATAAAAGTTGAAATCGTCCAATTTTTCAATCATTTTCACATGCTTTTGAGTGTTTTAGAACTAAAAGGTTTACCATTAATTTTATGTTTCTTTATTATATTAAACATTTTTCTTTAACTTATACTTGTTGCAGTACTTGCTTTCCGAGCAATGTCTCTGACTGCAGTTTCAGCGTTATCTTGTTTTAAGGTAACATATACGTTGCTGATTTTTTTTCAGAGCTACTTAAGGGTTTATGTTTCACAACAGAATTACTCATTGTTAAAACCCAATTGGTACAAAAACACAGGGAAAGTAAAATATATGAAAATAACACTGAATAAAACTGTTATAAAAATGAACTATAAAATTGTATTTTACCATTCAGAGTAACACAATAACAGACTGAAATACTTTCTTTCACCAAACTGAATAATGGTGTGAAGCATTACAAATGATGTTATTGTTATTAAACATAAATAACAAAGACTCAATAAAATTTTTAATTATTTATCATTGGCATGCCATGGCGCCAGACTAGTGGTAATTTACAGTACATTATTATACGCATAAAACAATAATTTCACTTGCCCGTGGGAGTGACAGATTGGTTCAGCCTAAACTATTGAGATATAATTCATACATGCTGAATTCATTTTTATATCTGCTGTACCCATTTTGTGACACAAGGATTAGAAACTATTACACTATTCATGATTATGTTTTTAGTAATAACTAATTGCCTGGTTAATTGTATTTCTGGGTTTTCATCCTACAGCCTTAAGTAAGCCAGCTATTATCTTCAAGATAGCAGTTACAGGTTTTGAAAGATTTAATTCCTCTAATACACAGCATATGTGCAATCCCTTACTTGTAACTGGTGAGACACCTTACCTTAATTCAACATGGACAAAGTGATAAAAGAGTATTTCTTATTATTATTAATAACATGTTACATAAGTCTAGCATCAGTATGACATGCGGTTTGGATTTATAACTAAAGAAACATAAAAAAACTTCATGAATAACAAATATAACCGGTAGGAAGAAGTCCTCCAGAAAGAAAATGAGAAAGGTGTAAGGACAACCAATAAGCACAAGTTGAAGGAGCAAAGTGATGAAGGAGCATTGTAAAAGAGGAGTAAGTACTTAACTGTTGTTAACTCATTGGAAACAAACAGTTGAAAAATATAAATCTCATACATAAAATATAGAAAAAAAATCAAATCAAATCTGTACTGTTAATAAGTAGCCAGTAGTTCTGTTTATAATCATATAAAGTGTGAAGGAAACCTTACTTTCTACAATTTTGCAAACAATTGTGTTTACTTGGGCGTCATCAGATCTTATAAGTAACATGTTACCTGTCTGGGATATAATATAATTTTCTATAATACTATAAACCATGATTTCAATAATATCAAAATAATAATTATTTGTAATTTATACCTTTCATTTATATAACTATCATTTATTGTTCTAGCTGGATTAAAATTGAATGGCTCAAATGAATTATTCTTTTCTTTTGAAGAATGCATTAAACCAAATAATTGAGGAACATCAAAAATTGAATCTGAAGTTTCAGGTGTATCAAGTTCTTCATCTGAATCCAAGAGCAAATTTCTTGAAGATGGATCAGAACATGTCATGCAACTACAATTTGTTATAATTTCCACTCTTTTGTTCATACTTTCACCTTCAAATTCTCCAGATGTGCATTTTAATGTCACCTAAAACAATAGAATTTATAACTTTTTTTCAAACTTTATATACCCATTTTTGATCTCTTATAATAATATTAACAAATAAAAAAGCTAAAAATGTTCAGTTTTAATTATTTAAAGATTATATTTCTGATACTGACTTAAAATGTGCAATATTCTCTGATTTGTGTGTGTACGTACCTAGTATAAAACACAAATGAATCTGGATTAATGCATGATAATGATTTTATTTTATGTAATTAATATTAATCTACTGTTTTCAACTGATGGAAATGCCTTGGTTTCTACTGATGGAAATGCCTTGGCAGACATTTCCATCAGTGTATTTACACAACCTACCACCGCCTTCATATGGCTTCATCAAACCATGACCTCCTACCATAACTTACAACCATCAATTATCAAACTGATTTATGGAAGCACAATTCCCTCACCTTCCTCTAACACCGAAGATTTTAAAAAACCTCTTCCCATATCTAACTTTAATTAGACTATGCACTCAGATCATTACTTGATATTGTCTTTTAATCACCAAACTACTACTATTACTACTACTCTCATGCAACAAAACAAGTGTTGATCGCAATGAAAACTTAGTTCTACAATTCAGTTTACTCAAAGTCTTCTTGATTTACTCAAAAATAAAAAAAAAAGATTCACAATTTTAATAAGCTTCCAATGGAAACGTACCCATCTCTTTCTGCACTGGTCTGCTTTCACAAACGAGGTCAATACATAGAAGCAGATACAAACATTTCAGAATTCTCAACACATCCATTCTCAGCCTAACAGTGAATATCTCAGCTAACTGGGGCTTGATGCCAAGATGCCTGCATTAGCATAGTAAGGCACCCTTGAGTTGCTGTTTTATCTATATATCCAAAACACATCAGACCCCCTTAGCCATCCTCCGCAGAGCTAAGAATCTCAGGAAACCAGCAGCTAAATTCCATTCCCTTTCAGTTTTCCAATTAATTTGCAGATCAAAACCAGAATTGATCCTTGCAAGCTCTCTAACTACTTTGGTACATTAAGCTTTGTACCTGGGGTAGACATATAAGATATGGCACACATCAGTGGCTCTACACTGTGAACATAAGTCTGATTTAATCAATCCAAATCTGACCAACCTATCTCGAAAAGCACCATGTCCAGAAAGAAGCTATGTATTATGCTTATTGGGGGAAATTCATGCAAAAACCTGCATACTTTTCACATCAGGAAAAATACCATTTGTGTAAAGGCCATCAGACAATACAGTACACCTGACCTTCTATAAATGGAAACCTTGGTCGTCTATTTCTTTTATGCACTCAAAGGTAAGTTGTCCTACCTTCTTAGCATCGTAACATAATTGGCTCTCAGTTGTAAGGATATCAATGGGCTTAATACCAGGGATAACAAGGACTGTCTCTCAAGAGACAGTCCTGTAGGCACCAATCATAGGTAACAATAGGAGATGCTGGGTTCTCAACAAAAGTTTTGTATAACATTTGTACCTCATTTGATTAGCCCAGACATGTGCAGCATTTAGTATTATAGCTTTGCATAAGCCCTTATATAGAACTCGCATGGTTCTGACATTAAGAACCAAACACCGAAGAAAGCATTATGAGCCTTTTTGGCAGCATATTGAAAGTGTTTCTTGAATCAAAGGTTCTCATCAAGGATAACACCTAGATACTTCTGCAGCTGGACATACCTAATTCAATGGCCTGCCATTGAAACATGAGATCATCATGTAACAGTCAGGAATATCATTGTTGTTTTCTCTGAGCTAAACATCACCTTATGTTGCAAAATCCACAACTGGATTATCTTGCAAGCCTGTTCTGAATTCGATCTTATTTCTCAAATCTCCTTTAACTAGCTAAAGCCCTTCATTCTCATAGGCGATGATTATGGTATCCACTGGCTAACCTCAACTGCATCAAAAAATCACAGTCAACAACCCAGCAGGGGTCCTAAAGACTACCCTGCAGACAGTCTTTAGATAGCGTCTTTCCTATTTCTGAGATTCCATCTCGAAGAATGATGACTTGATTGCTGACATAACTATATAACACATTCAGCTCATTCTGTGTACAATCACACTTCTGCAGCTGAAACAGGGCAGAGGATCACCACAGATTAAAATACACTCGTAATATATCCGAAAAGATACCTAAGATATATTCAGACTTACTAGAAGAAACAATGCTAACCTTAGGAATAACTTCTTCCATGCCCCTGCCTGGGCGAAAACCATAGTGATCATCCATCAACAATGGTTAGAGTATTTTTTAGTTACGGTAGGTAATTTTTGGTGATTATTCTTTTCTATTAACTAAAGTGTGTGACAAAGATATGTCAAATTTTCTAAATAAAAAAAATAAAAATAATGTGGTTGACTGGTTAATAAATGAATAAACAAGTAAATTAATAATAAGATTTTGAAGATCACTGTAAATTATAATTAAACCTTATTTAAGCAGCAATCATTGGTTCTAAATAAAAAGTAATCATTTAAATATTGGTGAGAAAGAGTTATATCCCAAATAAAATAAGCTTACAATCTACAAGATTACACAATAGTTACAATATTAAGAGATACTAAATGTAAAATGCCACAAAAATATGGATGTAGGTGACTTTGCATTTCATGCAAGACTCTCCCAGAAGTGATATAACAATTCTTAAAAACAACTTGCAAACCTTATCAGTTAAACTAAGGAAATACAAGTGAGCAAAGCCAGACTCAATGATGGTAATATTTCCACCTTCCATCCAGAAGAAATTCTAATCATGCTTGGCACTTTTTAACATGCTATAATTTATTTTTATTTTTTCATAAAATAAGTAGTAGGAGAGTTAATAAAATTTAACTAATACTATTAATAGTTGTCACATATTTACAAAGAATTAAATTTTAGAACTTTTCTTCTTAATTCATTCAATGCATAGTATATCAAATTTATTTCTATTACTTACATGTCTCAGTGTAGTATTTGATGGTTGACATGAATCACAATATGGCAATACTTCACCTGGTGAACTAGGTACAGTACGTGGAATACTGTAACTAAAACATGCACCAACACAAACGTTGTTATCAATCTCAATTGAATCACAACCTGGATATGCAATTACTTGTTTTATTGCTGTTGTTTTACACCATGAATGCTTATCAGGATAGAGCACTATATTATGTACCTGAAATATATATTGAAATTATTTATTTCACATTACACTTCTTTTTTTTTAAACAGAACTTAATCTATTATAATGTAATTATACTTTTTTTTATGAAACATTTAGAAACATTTCTATTTAGTTAAGATTTTCCTAATTTTTAAAAATATTTTCAGCAATAATTTTGTGTTAATTTCTTTCTATGGTTTTAATGAACTTCCACTATTAAAATGTCTCATATAATCATCATAAAGTTATCTAACCTAAGGCAGATATATATTTTATTATATCTGTCTCCATTCACTTCTGCTTTCAGCTAAACTTTTGAGTTCTTGACAGCTCTCATTTCCTTTTAGATTGTCTATAATTTGTAATCTTTTTCTGGCCTCTTCTCCTCTTTACATCAATCATTCTGTAGGACATTTTACTATGCTTTCTAACTCTCTTTAAATTATTTCTTTTCCTCTAAAGATATAGACCAGCTAATTAAACATTTCTTATTCTGAATTTCTCTTAAAAAGATTCTGTTTTCATTTACTGTCCACATAACTTTTTCATTTTTTATTCATCTGTTCATTTAATACTTTGCAGTCTTCGCCATTTCCACATTTCAAGTGGCTCCAGTCGTTAATTTTTAAATTTTAATAATCTTTATATTCCACATAATTACTTATCAAATATAACACTTC
Organism: Lycorma delicatula; assembly: GCF_047948215.1. Lineage (NCBI taxonomy): Eukaryota > Metazoa > Arthropoda > Insecta > Hemiptera > Fulgoridae > Lycorma > Lycorma delicatula. The sequence continues at coordinate 186,964,732 of NC_134455.1, forward strand.
AAAATACTTCTTCTAGTTTAACTTTATCTCATTTTTCAATAACTGTTCTTTTCATTAAACACTTCCTTTGCCATTGGTATTGTAGTTATTGTCTTGGTTATAGTTCTATTTCTGCTGCAGCAGTGTGGCTATAAAGAGGAAAGTAATCAGTAAAAATGGGAGTGGTAATATTTTACTTTTTGTATAGAGTGTAGAAAATTTAGCTTTACATAATTAATTTATTTAAAATTTCATAGTTTTAAGTCAATAAAATTTAGGGGAGGGGGATACTTAACATTAGTCCTAAACAATTTTTGCCTCATATCAAAAAGATCTGTAGAAAAAATCTTGTAGTGAAATTTGGCACAAATATTTGGCTGTATTATATTCCATTAGACAGAGACATACCCTTAATCTTTTCCGTAAGTTTTACCAATTTTTTTTTTTTTTTGTTTAATAAACTTAAAGTTTTATTAAACTTGTCCAATAACATTGCACCTAATTGGGCTAACTTATTGAAATAAATAATTACTCCAGCAAATAAACTGCACCCTAAAAAAACAAAGAAGCTAAACTGGAACCTTAAAATATTAGTTTTTTTTTAAACTTTAATTTTTAAGACTGAAAATCCAACTGTACCCAGAATTAATGTACTGAATTACTTGGGAACTTTATACAAAAAGAAGGTCCCATGAGAACCAATGATTTCAAAAATATTTTTTAATTTTTTTTATTATTTCTGATACTTTATCCGTTTTTCAAATTGTGACTTTATTAAAAACGTTATATGAGGTAGCTGTTGAGCAAGGAAGTTAAATTAACTCACCGGGTTGGTCTAGTGGTGAACGCGTCTTCCCAAATCAGCTGATTTGGAAGTCGAGAGTTCCAGCATTCAAGTCCTAGTAAAGCCAGCTATTTTTACACGGACTTGAATACTAGATCGTGGATACCGGTGTTCTTTGGTGGTTGGGTTTCAATTAACCACACATCTCAGGTATGGTCGAACTGAGAATGTACAAGACTACACTTCATTTACACTTATACATATCATCCTCATTCATCCTCTGAAGTATTATCTAAACAGTAGTTACCGAAGGCTAAACAGGAAAAAGAAAGAAGAAGAAAGAAGGAAGTTAAATTGGACTCAAATCTTTTTACTAAAAATTTTAATTTTTCAGCGGGTATAACCTAAATAAGAATATATGATTTTGATGAAAAAAGAACATTTACTCGATTGGGGTCAAGTGAGACCCAAAATCTTTTACTAAGAATTTTGATTTTTTTCTCAGTTATACTGTTAATACTATAACATTTTTAAGGAAAAAGTTTTATTGATCAAGGGGTTCAAATCAGACCCAATTCTTTTACTGAATTGTTTTTGCAGTTATACTCTAAATATTGCACAAATGAGCTAATGATATTTAAAAACCCTATGGTTTTTTAAATAAAAATTTTTCAACCACAAAGCCAGTTAAATTATGTAACTCTTAGTTGGTTTTTTTTCATGTTTATTTGTAATTTAATACTTGTACTGTTGTAGTTGTTCAATTCCTTCTTCTTTTGCAAAGGCATTCATTGGCTTTTGGTATATCATCAGTTAATACTTTTGTTTTGACAACATTCATTTTATTTCATATTCTGCTATAATATTTTCTAATTTTGATATCATTAATTGATTTCAACTGGTTACTGAAGAGGTTTTTCATTACATTCTTCACATATCTAAACAACTCTGTTTAATCTCTTAAAAAGTACCATGTCATCTGCAAATCTTCAACAGATTTATTCTTCTTCCTCTTCATTTTAATTTAACTGCAGTAATACCCCGACTTACGCTACTCCGTCTTATGCGGATCCAGAGTTACACGATTTTTTAATTTTACGATTCAAACTCAATTCCCCACTCTGCCCGCATCACCACTCCACCTGCACTAGTGTTCAGTTCAGTTCAGCTTACAACATGGTTAGATGTGTTTTGAACGAAGTCAACACATAGCTACAGATTATTATTTTGTGTTAGTATGTTTGTTGTTGTTAGTGTGTTTTTTATATTGTATGTTCTTATATCTATGGAGACTTGATAGACTCTACTATGTCATCCAAACAAAGTAGAATTGATTCTTTTGCATCAAACAAGAAAGGAAAAACATTATCTTTGGAAAGTAAACTTAACATTATCAAAGACTTTGTTGCAAAAATAAAAATTTGTGATTTGACAAAAAAGTTTGATGTACTGGAATCAACAGTCAGAACAATTATAAAAGATTAAAAAAAATTCTTGAAGTTGCAAAAAATGCTCAATCTTTGAATTCAAGCACCATTCATAAATTCATGGTATTATTGCTGAGATGGAAACAATGTTAAAATTATGGTACAATAATCAATTAAGTATGAAAAATTGCCCTGTTGATCAGGACACGGTGTGCTTTCAAGATAAGCTGATTTTTGAGAGATTAAAAGAAGAAGCTGGGGAGGTGGCTAAAAATGAAATGTTTAAAGCTAGAAATAGTTGCTTCAGCCAATTCAAAAGTCACTGTAATTGGCATAGCATTGCAGAAAGTGGAGAAACGGCAAGCACTGATAAAGAGGCTGTGCCTGTCCACCCAGAGAAACTATGATAGAGAGGGTGGCTAAACCAGCCAAACCATAATCAGCGTGGATGAGGATGGCCTGTTCTGGAAGGAGATGTCTAAAAGAACTTTTATCGCGCTTGAAGAGAAAACCTTTCCAGGTTTTAAGGCTGTCAAAGATTGACTGACAATGATGATTGACTAGCCTGTGCTTCTCTAACCTGTGTTGGCATTTGCGGGGCCTTGTCCTGTAGGTTTCTAGGGTGGCTAGGGCACCGCCCAGGCAGTTCAACTGGCCAGAGGTAGGCGCTTTGGCACCGGCCTCGGATAGATTTGATCTAGTCTCAATGGAGGTTGTGCCCGGGCACGATTTACTAACTTTACCATGGCAATAGGTCGAATTGGAGTACACACTTATTAAGGGGGTAATAAGTAAATGTTGGTTGCGATCAACCTAGTGCTATTCCGAGCGGTCCTTAAAGGTGGAGATGTAGTGGGAGACTAGAGGTTATACTCAGCTTCCGACGGACCAGACCTGAGGTTCTCTGGGACTTAGTTTATGCTGGCTGCACTCCAATCGCTTAACTTAAAAATATTCGTTTGCGGGTGACTGAATTTTGCAAACTGATATGCTGTCGTGGCATACTTGATGCATCTACGTACTATGGTGTAGTATAGGGCTTAATGGTGACAGGCGCGGGGTCTTCGATCTTCCGCGAGTAGGCATTTAGCTTAGTTCCTGAGGGCAACGTGGTAGCTTTAGGTGTCAGATGTCTTCTTCGGAAGACAAAACTCAATACTATCTCTCGGGGTGAATTTACTGATGTAGGTGTCCCTCGGCGCATCTACATCGGTGGCATCTCACGTGGCCGGGCTGCAACATTGTGAAATGTGATCAGTTTGAGGGCAAGAAGATGTTCTCCGTTAAAGCCATTTTTGGCAAGGAACGGAGGGAATGGTGTAGCGACCCGGAACGCTACGAGGCGGGATCTTCTCCCCTGGAGGGGGGGGGGGAGGAATTGAGATGACAATGATGGTTGGCACAAATGCAGCTGGTGATTGTAAGTTAAAACCTCTCTTAGTTTATCATTCAGAAAATCCAAGAGCATTAAAAAATAAATTTAAAGCTGGTTTGCCCATGATCATGATTTATAAGTTGAATTGTAAAGCTTGGGTTAAAGCTTCCCTTTTTGAGGAGTGGTTTGGTTATCACATCATACCTGAAGTTGAACTTTATTGCCAATCTAAACAAATCCCATTTAAAGTGATGTTACGAGGGTTATTTTGTTTTCAACGTCCGATCCGTCACGAAATTAAAACGACAGTGAAAATAAAAAATTTTTTATTTGTAACAAGTACTTACATAGTTACTCTATTTCTCTACATAGTCGCCACTCCGATTTAGACATTTGCCGTAGCATGGTACCAACTTTCCAATACCCTCGTCATAGAACAAAGCCTGTGTTTTCAGCCATGCTTCTACGCTGGTCTGCAGCTCGATGTCTGTGCCAAAATGTTGTCCTCCTAGCCAGCGTTTCATGTGAGCAAAGAGGTGAAAATCGGATGGACCAAGTACGGGCTGTATGGTGGATGATCAAACACTTCCAACGAAAACGCTGCAGGAGCTTCTTTGTTGCAGCTTCAGTGTGCGTCCGAGCATTGTCATGGAGAAAGACAATGCCTGATGACAACATTCCTCTCCGCTTATTCTGAATTGCCCTTCACAAACGTTGAAGAGTCACGCAGTATGAAGCTGCAGTGATGGTCGTACCACGTTCCATGAATTCCACCAAGAGAACTCCATTTCGGCCCCAGAACACAGTAGCCATACACTTTCTGTTGGAGAAGGTTCGCTTGAACTTCTTTGGTTTACTGAGAGAATGAGAATGCATCCACTGTTTGGATTGTTCTTTTGTTTCTTCAGTTTCGAGATGGACCCATGTCTCGTCCCCTGTGACAATTTTGTTCAAAAAATCTTCTCCTTCATTGTGGTAGCGCTGGAGAAACGTTATGGAGGCGTTCATTCTCATTGTTTTGTGGTGGTATCTTGCATCTTGGGAACATCATCAGCATCTTGGGAACCCATCTCGCACACAATTTGCGGTACTGAAGTCTCTCACTCACAATGGTGTAGAGAGCTGACCTTGAAATTTCAGGAAACGAATCACTCGATAAAGAAATTGTGAACCGACGATTTTCTCGAATTGCCTCATCCACTCGCTCAACGAGATTATCGGTTGACACTCGCTTCCTTCCCTGACCGCCTGCATCATGAACATCTGTACGTCCTACTTTAAAGTTCCTGCACCATTGTCGCACTTTGCTGTCACTCACTGAAGTTTCACGGTACACATTACTTATTCGTTGATGTATTTCAGCTGCATTACACCCCTCAGCCTGAAGAAATCGAATTACCGCACGCACTTCACACTTGGCGGGAGATTGTTCAGAACTAAACGAAGTGACGCGGCGTGATTGAAGGCCATACTAGAGACGCTTCGCAACTCATATGCGCAAAGGTTCATGTGATTTTTGCGCGGGTTTTTATTTCGTGACCGATCGGACCTTGAAAAAAAAGTAACCCTTAATTAACAACAGACCAGGTCATTCTCCTGCTACTTTTAACTAATTTCTACCCACACGTGAAAGCTATTTTTGCCAGCAAATACAACCAGCTTACTTCAACAGATGAACCAGGCAGTTATCAAAACATTCAAAACTTATTACATGAGAAAATCGTTTGCACATCTGCATGAACCTAAGAGACAAAAGAACGAGCTCTCTGTTAAAGACTTTTGAAAACAATTCAGTATTTTAGATGCCATGAGAATCATTGGACAATCTTTTGCGAAATACTTTATATAGTATATTATATGATAGTATGGGTTTTGTGAACCCATAATTTTAATTATTTGAATTTTCTTTCTTAAAAATATTTAAGATTTTCTATCTATCCAGTTTTAATTTACTTCTCATTCTTTGCCACTTGTTAATTAACTGTCTCTAAGTTAATTATTATCATAAATCAAAAATGACTTTCAATCTTAATAAACAATCAAATTATAATTAAAAATTATATAATTAAAAATACACACAAGAAATTACTATTAGAGAAATTGATTAGAATCATTGACAGTACTTATCATTATTAAAAAATAAATAAAATTTTATTACGTACCTTATGTTCTGTGTTAGCTGATGCAATGTTAGAACAGTCTGAATTCCAAAAAGCAATGACTAGTAGAAGGTAAAATCTCACCTCCATTGCAGAGCAGTTGTGAGGAAATCCTCACAAATAGCTAAAACAAATTTAATAATGAAACATTAATTGGAAAATTAATAAAAACTATTGAAAACATTGATAACGTTGTAATGATGAAAAATTATATATATAAATACAATAAATTGTTCTCTGGCTATTTTATGATTAATCCTCTGGGCTTGTGACTTTGATTAATCCCAGATGACTCATATTTACAATAGAGCTCTTTCTGAGTATTATAGTTAATCGACTATTCATACAGGAATAAATTATGACCAGTTTTATATTATGTATTATATTATCTTAATGTTTCAACTGGAAAAATTGATGAGTTGTGATATAATCATTTTTCTATTAACTCTTAAAATTCTGAAGCTTAAGTAGAAGTTACCTTGATTGAAAGATACAGATTCTCTTTTTTATTTTTTTTTTCAGTTTTGATGTCATCTTTATTTATTTCTTCCTAGTTTTAGAAAGGGAATTTTGATAAATTTTTAAGACTGCGATACTACTTAGTAAATCAGCCTGCTTGTGAAAGTGAAAAATAACAGAGTATATCTTATAAGTATAGCCACCACTATAGGAGCACTATAGGAGGCACTATAGGAGGTGGGGGTGTTTTGGTTGAAATTAAATTTACATCTTTAATGTGCCACTTTAGCAAAAGATATTTCTTAGAGAAGTTGAAGGTTTTTTATCAAGATCAAAAACTACCAAAAATTTTTATTTAATGTTATTAACCCAATGAGAGTGGAGGAAGTGTTAGGAGAAGACCAATTTGGTTTCAGGAAAGGTATAGGGACAAGGGAAGCAATTTTAGGCCTCAGATTAATAGTAGAAGGAAGATTAAAGAAAAACAAATAAACATACTTGGCGTTTATAGACCTAGAAAAGGCATTCGATAACGTAGACTGGAATAAAATGTTCAGCATTTAAAAAAAATTAGGGTTCAAATACAGAGATAGAAGAACAATTGCTAACATGTACAGGAACCAAACAGCAACAGCAACAATTGAAGAACATAAGAAAGAAGCCGTAATAAGAAAGGGAGTCCGACAAGGATGTTCCCTATCTTTTTAATCCGTTACTTTTTAATCTTTACATGGAACTAGCAGTTAATGATGTTAAAGAACAATTTAGATTAGGAGTAACAGTACAAGGTGAAAAGATAAAGATGCTACGATTTGCTGATGATATAGTAATTCTAGCCGAGAGTAAAAAGGATTTAGAAGAAACAATGAACGGCATAGATGAAGTCCTACGCAAGAACTATCGCATGGAAATAAACAAGAACAAAACAAAAGTTATGAAATGTAGTAGAAATAACAAAGATGGACCACTGAATGTGAAAATAGGAGGAGAAAAGGTTATGGAGGTAGAAGAATTTTGTTATTTGGGAAGTAGAATTACTAAAGATGGACGAAGCAGGAGCGATATAAAATGCCGAATAGCACAAGCTAAACGAGCCTTCAGTAAGAAATATAATTTGTTTACATCAAAAATTAATTTAAATGTCAGGAAAAGATTTTTGAAAGTGTATGTTTGGAGTGTCGCTTTATATGGAAGTGAAACTTGGACAATCGGAGTATCTGAGAAGAAAAGATTAGAAGCTTTTGAAATGTGGTGCTATAGGAGAATGTTAAAAATCAGATGGGTGAATAAAGTGACAAATGAAGAGGTATTGCGGCAAATAGATGAGAAAGAAGCATTTGGAAAAATATAGTTAAAAGAAGAGACTTATAGGCCATATACTAAGGCATCCTGGAATAGTCGCTTTAATATTGGAAGGACAGGTAGAAGGAAAAAATTGTGAAGGAAAAATTTGGAATATGTAAAACAAATTGTTAGGGATGTAGGATGTAGAGGGTTTACTGAAATGAAACGACTAGCACTAGGTAGGGAATCTTGGAGAGCTGCATCAAACCAGTCAAATCACTGAAGACAAAAAAAAAAAAAAATTAACCCAATCTCTAAAAATTGACTTTATATATTTTTCTTTTCCTTTTGCAATATACTGCTTCAGAAAATAAGTTAATGAGGGAGTTTTTTTGCATCTGTATTTTCTACATCAATAGGACTACATCAAACCACTATAAATATTTTATTTTTTATTTTTTTTATTTTTGCTCATCCCACTCCAATGATCTGTGGTAACAAAAAAAATATTTTTTTAACTTTTAAATAACACAATTAATGTGATTAATTTTTTCCATATAAATTTTTGTCTAATTCTGTTATTTTATTATTTGCAGAAAAAACGATAACAAAATATAGATAATAAACTTTAAACAAGCTATTAATTAATCATCTTAAAGAGATAAAAAAAAAAAATAGAAAAAAGAATTAATGTATAAATCTTTTAATTTCTATTTACATCTGCTGTACTATGTATTAAAATTTTATTTTATTTACAATTAATTTATTTAAAAAAATCAATTAAATCAGACACTGTAGTCATTTTAATAATCAGTAATACATTTTTGGAAAGAGAAATTAATTTACAGCTACTTTATTTTTAAATCCATTATTAGGTTATTTTATTAAATTATAATTCTTTTCTTGACATATTTTAGGATATTTAATGAACGTATAATAAATGGCAAATATAAAAATTATAATTTTAATGAGTCATCAGTTTTAAATATCTCATAAATACTACATATAATGTTATATGATGCAATAAAATATCAGACTAATTGAAATAAAACTGCGTGTAGATTTTATATCTGGTGATTGCGCGCGCGCGCTTATGTGTGAGTGAGTGAACACAAAAAATATAATTAGGTTTGGATTATGGTTAAATTTTGAGATTAATAAACATTAAATAATTTTTAATGGTATAAACCTTCGTAAAAGTTATGTATATAAATCCTTCATAAAGGTCGGATATAAATTTTCATAAATTAAGAAATTTTTAAACCTAAAATAAAATAAAATTTAATTAAATTAATAAAATATTATTTAAACCTAATAATTAGGTTTGGTACTGAATACTTATAATATAGTTAGTTTTAAATATGAATCCGTATTCATACGGAATGGAAAAACGATCTTGAAGCAAAACAATTTAATTACAGCTAATGGAACTCTCGATCATCTACTGTCATTTCATTTAAGCACATATCATAACACAAACCTTCATTTGTGTGCACAGTTTTCAGTCCTTTAGAAAATTGCGAACCATTACTATTTTCTAACAAACTTCCGAGCAGCAGTTTTAATTATTATTTTTTTCCTTCACAACCCATTTTCCATACTTTAATTAAATATTTATTAATTACAATTTTTACGTTATACAACAAACCAGTATACATTGTATACATCCATACATCGATTGAACTGTTGGATGTATATTTGAACCGTAAGCATAATAGCGATATAAAGTCACATGAAATGAAAATCTGATACGCTCAAAAACCGTTTATGAAGGTGTTAAACTAGATGGCAGATTAAGTACATTTTTCTACTTATTTCAATAATGTTTTAGCATAGACTTTTATTTGTTTAATACGGCAATCGAGTATTTTGAGATTAATAAAAATTTAAACAATCTTCATATGCTAAATGAAAAACTGATTTTGATTTATAACGATATTCTTTGTTTTTAATGGATGCAAGAGAGACAAAATTATTAAATTTATGACGCGGTCGTCTACGTTTAGATTTTAAGTCGAACTTTAGTAAACTACTTTTAAGCATAATCCTGTTTTTCAATTTATTTTTACAGCCGTTAGAGTAGCTCTTTATAAAGACTTTACAGATAGTTCAATATAAAAAAATCCTTACTTTGGAAACAAAAGACAAAATAGCAATTTTTTTCAAGTGGCAGCCATAATGACGTTCAAAAAATATAATTAAACGACATAATTACTTAAAAAAAATAATAGAGAACGTTGAAATTGATCCACCGGGAAAAGAGCCATTAATCGAAATACTTTTTGTAGGAAATTTGCTCTAAAATGAATAATTATTCTTTAAATAAATTACAAATGATATTAATAATGTAAAAAATATAACATTAAATAAAACTCAACTTTCACTATCCTAATAGTTTTTAAGATATAACTGTACAGAGTGAAGTCATTTCGCTCATGATGAATAGCCAACTAGTTTTACTGATAGAACTGCTAATTGTTACAGCCATTTTTGCTAATATTTTATAATTCTTTCAAAAACCAAAACACTACTTGCTAATAGAATATTTTCTTCTAAAATTTGCTGTTGACGTACTCGCGTGACCCATTTAAATTTTTAAAAGGTAAAACTAAGAGAGCGTTAGATAAAAATACAAGTGGTGTTTATTTAGTCATGATTAAATTGATCAAATAATTACTGGTTGTTGAAATTACTTTCAACTCCAGGCTTCTTTTCTGTTTGATATTTTTACATTTTAAGTATAATATTAACATTTTATTTTGTATTACTGTCTTTTTTTTTAGGAAAGATATATATATATATATATATATAGTGATATGTCTTCTGAAATACATTTCAAGTTTGAAATAGTACACCTGTCATATTAAATTCCATTGAACGCCTTCTAGCTTTTGAGGCGTTCCCGACAATGAGACCCCACCACGATAAGCCAGTGACGGCTGCGGCCCCCGGCAAAACGCTTCTAGTTTTCTAGTCACATGCACGCGTGCGCACACGCACACATACACACACACAACTTACAAAACACAAAACATAGTTCAAATATTCGCAAATCAAATTTAGAGGCCAACATGTTTTTAATCTGGCACCATCGCATGTCTGTAAACGTGTCTTGTAGCAAAGCGGTTCGTAAAACTTTTCAAACAACAGAACAATTTGTGTTCTGTTTTATTTACGTGAAATAGTAGAGACAAAATAAATATAAAATATTTAGTTATACAAAAATTTTGTACATTTTATATATTTTTTATTATATTCATTATCATTAATAACAGGTAGTTTTGTTATTTTCTCTTTAAAAATTCCTTACGTTTTTCGGGTGTTTTAGTTTCATGAAAATATAGGTAAACAAAACACAAACAAACAATACAAAAGTATACAAGTGCAATACAAGTACAAACAATATAAGTGCTAAAGTGTGTGACGTTCTGACTGTTTGTACGTTTGCAACATCATCTCTCGCGAAAACCAACCGACCGATTGCTTTCAAATTTTCAGGATACATTTATGTTATCCCAGGGAATTGGCTGACTTAATTCGCTGAGCCTTAATTGGCTGACCACCAGAACGAAATAAATTTTAAATTATGGATGTCATATACAATTTTAGAAGTTGACGGGGTGCGCCTACCCATTTTAGCAAATATATGACAAGTGAGCGATTGGGACACGTACGCCAGTGGTGTATTGCATCACGCTTAGTCCGCTCACGCTGTTAGGTAAGCTGTAGGAAATATTTAGGAGACTGGTCGCTAAACTGTTCGAGGCTCAGTAGCCGTTTGTGGTACAGACATTTGGTCGTATGCTTTAGGACGACCGAATGAGGTAGTGGCGGAAGAAACGCCAAGGAGATCAATTTTCCCAGAGAAGGTTTTAAGCTATCCCAAGGCTCTAGCTCCGTTCGGAATGAAATTGTGAAGTTTTCTTCGTCAAAGGTGTGCGTACTTTAGTTACCATAGTTACTACTATTCTGTCTTTTGTAATTTTTAGTTTCTTTTTCAGCTATTTGTAAAGTCTGAATACTTCAATTGTTATTTATCAGTATTATTCTCACAATCATGAGGATTACGAACACAGGGGCGTCCAGGGGGATAAGCTTTCTGGCTAGACTTTAAGGGCGACCCAAAGCGAGTCCTGAGCGCAAGTATATGTATGTGTATATATATTCTTAGATCATTAGAGCATTAATTTACTACACAAACCGTGCTTGTATTTGGCAATGTGATATGGAAGTTATATTTTTGTAATGTGTGAAAAATGACAACCTAATCGAGATTCGAGCCCTGGACCATCCAAATCAATTTCAATAACATATCTTAATTTATTGTTAAAAAAGAATAATAATGATTTAAAAAAACCAGCTCATAACGCGTATTATGGCAAAAAATAAATAAAGCAAAAACAAAATAAATAAAAAAAGTAATGTACTTTTCTCTTTTCCTAGAAGAACTGGAAAAAAGGAAAGGAAAATCCTACGCCAAAAAGACGATCAGAAGGATTTAGATTAGGATTCAGTGAAGAGCTACACCAAATAAGAGAAAAACTTTAGGAAAACAAGACTGTGTTTCTATAGTCACATCAAAAAAATGCTAAAGAGAGACATGATAAAAGGATCCTAGCATTCATAGAATACAGAAAGACACAAACTGGTACAAGGAGGTAGGTAGCCGATAACGTGAAAGAACACAGTATACAACATGTAACTGATCTAAAACAGACAAGGGTACAGAGAAATGGTTTAGAGTATCAAGATATTCCAAGACTGTACAAAGAGAAAGAAAACCTGCACAGAAGAACAAAAAAAATGCCCAGTCTGAGAGGGTGAGGAAGTATTGGGAAGAAGAGAAAAATTGGTTGAAAAAGAAATAAACCAATACTCGAGATTCCAACGAACAAAAAAAAATTTACAAAAAAAGGTTACAAAGAAATAGATTACAATTATACATTTAAATTTCTCTCAAAATTTCTAATTTTTTTTTTATACTGACGCTAAATTTAAAAGATCAAAAAATCCTCAATTTGATGGTAATTTAAAAAGTGGATGTTTAAAGAAGAATATTTACATTTTTATTTTATCACTATTATTAAATAATTTTTTTACTGTTAAGCGATTTAAACTTGTTTTTGTTGTACGCGTATTTCAATTTAAAATACAAATATTCTTAAAGATATTCCGGCCGTTCAAAAAAAAAAAAAGATCTTAGAAAACTCACCCTTTAAAAAAAAAACATTTTTGTAAGAAACACAAAGTACATGAAACGTCTTTCTTGGTAAGATTAAAAAAGGAAATGCAGAGAAAATATAATTATAGAGTTAATAAAAAAATATGGTTCTTACGAACCTGAGAATATGAATTATTTTTTACAGTAAGCTTAAAATATGATTTTTTTAAGGAATGTGTTCATTGTTATAAAATATAAAGTCAGAAGAATTTTTTTTTATCATTTATCAATCCATATTTTGCAATTTTGGCAACGTTAACGTTATCTTCCATCAGTTTTCTATAAGTTTTCATGTAAATACTTCAAGCAGAATAAGATTAGGGTATTTGTGATTTCCTAATATCCTTGACTATCCAGTTCTAAGCAATGATTTATAATATGAAATATCTTCAAATGCTTTTTTTGTTTGAATAAAACATCAAAGGATCACGTAAATATCATTTATTCTTCTTCCTATCTTCCCAGAATTTCTTCATATGTTCTGATTTGATTTTTTACCTTCTTCAGTCCATTTTCTACAACTGAGTTTTTCTCCTAAATATTTATCGGCTTTAATTCTTTTTACATTAAAAAAATTTTTGTGGATTATTTTCTAGTTGAAATTTGTTGTGTTTGCCATGATTTCAGTTTTGGTAAAAAAAATTGTAATCTAAGCTGTTGAGCTATAATTTTAAGATCTTCAATTTTGGTAGTTGCATTTTCTTCTGATCCCGCTAGTAAAGCTAAATCATCAGAAAATGCTAAACATTTAGTTATCAACCCCTTTTCTGATGATCAATCTTATTCCTATTATTCTTTCAAAATGTTTTCATATTTTTATCTAATGCGTTATTGAAGGTATGAATGGTAGACCATCTCCCTGTCTTAATCCAGTCTTGATTTGAAATGGTTTGTAGATTTCTCCTCAGAATTTAATTTTGGAGACTGTATATCTGTAAGAGTAACTTTTAAACGATGAACTGTCTTTCGATCAACACCATATTCTTTTTCTAAATATTTAATCAATGTTTTTCTATCTACAGTCATATGCCTTTTTAAAATCTATAAATTAAATGAATGTTGGTTTGCTTTATAACATGTGAGTTTTAATTAATTATTAACTTTAAAGTGAGGACTTTTTTTTGAAACGATCAATCTTTTCTAAATTTCCCACGATATTCTCCAATTTTATGATTAACTTGCGATTCTCGTCTGTTTAATAGTGATTTGAAGTTTATTTTATATGTTACTGGAAGTAATGAAATTCGTCTATAGTTACTTACATATTTGCAACTGTTTTTATGTAAAGGCTGGATTAAAGCTTCATGACTTTATCTTGCCAAATTTTCTCAAAAAGTTTGGTTTTATATATATAGCTTTTATGTATTCAAATAAATAATTTTTATGATTTTTTTTTTTGTTTCATTCTGTTTAATTTTTAGTTTATTTCCTTATTATATTCCTTTATAATAGTGTTAGCACAAGTATAGTTTCATAATTTATTTTTAGATAGATTATTCCTTTAGTAATTCGAACCTCGTTCATTTTGCACTGAATTTAAAAACATAAGCTCTAAAACTGTACTGAATTAATAAAACAAAAATTGACGTAAGGCGTAAGTAAAGTGGAGAGGAAACAACTTATTGGTGGCTTGGCGATGGGAACTTATTCTCAACCGCATCTCTCCATCATTTCCTGTAAAAAACAGAAGAAAAAATAGAACCCACCTTTATAAAAGGGAAAATTAAATGAAGATTCCTTAAATATATATCGTTTCGCCTGTAGTAAGGGATCTTATTGTGATATTTCATAAAAATTGTTAATTGCATTTGGCGGTAAGTGCGTTATTATACATGAAGAAAACGACGAAATGCTAAAAGGTGAATTAAAGCAGGACTTCGTTTCATCAGGTCTATTAGAAACTTACGTTAAAACTATAATACTATAATGGAATTTTATCCTAGGTTCTAATTAATTATAAAACCGCTTTCATAATCACTTTTTCAAAAATTGATGGGCATGAGTTATAAGAACAAATCACAGTACAGAGTGATTTTAATATCGATTATCCTTGGTTGTTATACTCAGAAAAACAAACAAATATTGATTTCAATAAATCATTTTTAAATAGGAAATTTTCTTTATAACAGATTTATTCTTTCCTGCTGGATGTCTAATTATATATATATATATATATATATATATATATATATATATAATTATTATTATTATTGTTGTTGTTGTTGATGTAGTATTGGTATATAATTTTAATAAACAATTTTTCTCGCCAAAAAAGTTAAGGTAGAATTCTTTAAGTGGAAGAGTACAAGAAATCTGTTATGTACCAGTTAGTTGTTAGTTGGCATGTCTAGTAACTGTTGATTAATTTGCATAACAACGCCGCTTGAAAGCTTACGCCTGCTTGCGTATGTAACCTATGGGTATTAATCAATTATTTTTTTTTTTTACAAATGGTAGAGCTATGTCCCTTCTTTTGATGAATCTATTTACTTATTTAAAACAAATTATTAAGAATGTAGGATGTAGGGGGTATATCGAAATGAAGCTACTAGCACTAGATAGGGAATCTTGGAGAGCTGCATCAAATCAGTCAAATGACTGAAGACAAAAAAAAATTACTTATTTATCTTTGTACTGAAAATGTACAAACTGAAAAGGAATAGGTTGCAGTTACTCCTTTAGACAGCCTAAGCTAATTCTAGGGTAGTTCTTTGATTTCTCGAGGAATTTTAAAGCTGATTAACGCAAAATCATCGATATGTAACTTTCTGCTTTCACTCAAGGTAAACGTACCCAATCTTTTGAGGGTTTAATGGCTGCTATATATCAGGAAGGGAGTTGAAAGTATTAAAGATACGGGTCTGTCTGTAGCACTTCCTCATCCTAACACATTAAGGGAGCGTGTCCCCTTAAGTGTCGAGTATCTGATGACTGCCAGATAATTCCAAAATAATCCCAAGCTAATTAGTTGAATTATCTATTGATTGAACCCAAGCCTTTTCAACTACAAATAAAATAAGATTATATACGTTCAAATTTTATATACGTGGTAAAATATTTCAATGAAAAAAAAATAAATACGAGGAAAAATCAAAAAGTAACGGAAAATTTGTATTTCTTTATCAATCAACTGTCTTGTAACAAGTCTGGATATAAACCGCAACCTGATTGAAAATAAATAGGAGTAAACCAGCATTATCAAATGTAATAGAAAGAAGAAAAATGAGGAATTAAAACAATGAAAGAAAGGATAACGTAATATACCATAGGTTATAAAATCTTGCTATTTAAGAAGTAAAATTACGAAGGTTGGATGGAATAAGGTATAGACCCACAGCAAACTGGCATATGCAAAGTCCTTTGAAATAGAGTGTTACAGAAGAAGGTTGTTAACAGTTAGGTTGGTTGACTAAGAAACTAAGATGTCGTAAATGGGTTAAGAGATGAAAAATGAATGGGGCAAAATATTGTAAAGAAGTGAACTATGTTGGTGGATCATAAAATAAAATATCCAGATTTAGTTAATTTCCTGATAGAAGGGTGTCTATAGAATAAAAATCATGAGGAATACAAAGATTAAAATATATAAAATAGGTAACTAAAAACGTTGGACGTAGTAACTGTAGCGAGGTTAAAAAATTAGTAAAGAAAGAAAAGGTTGAATAGTAACAAATCATTTAACTGACTGATGAAAAAACTTTACCTTTATAAGTTTTTTATACTTCTTCAACTTTTATTATTGGGTATTCATTTGATTCTACAAAAAAATCTACGTTCTTATTCCATACACATACGTAATTTTAATTTCATTATTATTACAGTATAAATTTAAATGGGTTTGAATATGTACCTATTTATTTGCTCTTGTGTAGGTAATTTCACAAATAATATCAACATAATTTAATTATTAACCGAAGAAATTGTAGGTAAAATTATATATATTAGGTCCTATAACCAGAAAGGCTGCTGCTGAGCCAACACATTAGCGTTAGTGATATACTTTCTTTTCTTTTTTTTTTGTTTAATCTCCGGGTCCGCAATTAAGCATTTTTTTCCGCAGAGGATGAGATGGATGTTTACGCCTATATTAACTTTTGAAGAAAATTGTTAATATCGGTAAATAATTTTATTACTCTTTCCACTACTTATTTAAACAACTGGATAATATGAGTATTTAACACGGAATCACTGAAGAGAGTTCAATGATCAAAGAAATCGTTTAAAAAAAAAAACATAAATCAAAAGTTTCATTAAGTAAGAAAACACAGTTTAATAAATTACACCTACGAACTTTGTAGCAAAATAACCAATATAAAAACGCTCACGCAAGAGAACCATTTATTTACAGTACAGTATAAGATTATAATTTTTCAGTGTGAATAATACGTAATTCATTTCTTTTGAAAAACAAGTTTTTGAAGTCGTCGTTTACTTGTATGTCCAACCTGTGCAATTGAATGCAGTGCAACTTCTTTTAATTCGGCCTTGGTAGATCTGACATGTCCTCTCACCTGAATGAAGGTCAACTAAACATAGTTTGATCAGCTCTGCAGGTGTACTATACTATTAAGATTATATACCTGTATAGGCTTCGTACATAATTCTATTAATTGTCATTTATATAGTATATATGTGTGTGCGTGTCTGTTTCTATAGTAAATCTTATTTTAATTCAAATGAAACTTGTTTTTAACTTCTTAATTTTTTCGAAATCATAAATAACAGAACAAAAAATGTTTTATTGCGTATTTATTTAATAACTTACTAAAGTCTTCAATTTTATTTCCGAGACCAGTTTTTGCATAATTTTTTAAATTGTTATTAAGACAAAATATTTTAGCCTATTTATAAATCATTCAATTTATTTCTACTGAGATATTTTTTCTTTAGATTAAAATATTACAAGATGTTTTATTACATTTAAAATAAAAATAGTTCGGGCTTTTTAAAAAATATTCTTAAATGTATTCACTAGACATGTGAAAAATAATTTTCATCCGAACAATTTCTTATTAAAAATGAAATATTTAAAAAAACCAATCCGATTATCTACAGAACCAAAAAGTTATAACGATTTTAAAAACCATTATTTTTAAAAGTGGGATGTATTTTCCCTCCCCTTAAACCCTTTGATAAGGGTTGAAAACGTTTTGCACCTTGATAATGCCTGATTTAAAGAAAGATAATTAAAATATTTGTTGTTAACAACTGGAAATATTTAAAAATTATTTGGTTCTAGATATCAACTATTTTAATTAAAATGAAATATTTAAAGATTGGGACCAGCATTTAAGTAATATTTTTCAAAGTTTTAAAATTTTTTATTTTTTATTTATTTATTTTTTTTAATTCCAGATATAATTCCTCTGACACAATTTTTTGTTTAATTTTTTTTAATTATCCGATACAGTGAAACCTTTCTAAGGAAGTTCTCTTTCTAAAACTAGTAAAACTCCTATATCCTTTGCATTAAAAATAATCATTTTCCAGTTACTTCAATGATATTCAAACGCTGTATACTACTTATGGCGTTGCAATCCGTAATACAAATAAATCATATTTGATTTCGTTCTCCGAGGGAGCCTTCTATTTTTTTTAAAATTATATGGAGTAATGGATATTTTATAAACCGGTTTGAAAGAAAAGAAAAGCTGTTCCTGGATGTTACGTCAACCTTTGATAAAATCTGGCATAACGGATTACCATAATTTCTGCCACAATTATGTTATCTTTTTTAAAAATCTTCTGGAAAATAGATAATTTTAGGACGCCATGATAAGCGGAAATATGCGGATAGTGCCCAGAATAAACGATTAATTCTGATGTAAAGAATATTGAAATAGGAGTCCCACAAGGTTCTACATTTATACTAATTTTCTTTTCAATTTACATTTTGGACTTCGGTGCTTCACAAAATATTACAATAGCAAATAATTTCTATGACTCAGCGACTATGTCACATCAACCGTACAGGGATCTACTTTAAGTTCATTAATATCACCTGCACCTTTTGAAAAGATAGTTTGATTGGAGAATGAAGATTAATTAGTCATAAATAAAACGACTATTCCATAAAAAATCGCTCTTCTGTACCTCAGGCTTCATCTGGGTAAAGGAGTTATTTTCAATACTGTATTAAAACGAAACATTTTATCTTGAACTCACTCCTGAAGCAATTTTACAGGTTTACGAATTACAAATCACCAATTCACTTAAAATAAAATACAATATTTAAATTTTTTTTTTTAAATAACTTGATATATGGCGGTCAAAGTTTTTTCGTGCTTGAAAAAATAATAATTCAAAATCCATTTAAACTTTCCAGTCAATATTTCATACTGCGATAATATTTTCATATTACTTATCTAATATATAATGTCGTTTTTCTAGATTCTGATTTAAAAACATTCCTTTTATAGAAGATGTTGCAAAATAATTATACTCAAGATTTTATTCCAAATTATCTTTTCATAAGAATCAATTTTTTAGACGTCACGCAAATTAAATAAAATTTTTATTTTTTGTCTTCAGTCATTTGACTGGTTTGATGCAGCTCTCCAAGATTCCCTATCTAGTGCTAGTCGTTTCATTTCAGTATACCCTCTACATCCTACATCCCTAACAATTTGTTTTACATATTCCAAAATTTTATTAGAAGATTGAAAAGAAGATTGATTGATCTGGGATTTTCTCCAGTAATGATTTGAAAATTCTCAGTCTTTAAATATTTTAACGTAAAATTATTTTTTTCTAAATTGTTTTTCATAAAAATGAAATATTAGTAATTTTTTTAAATATCATTTTATGTTTCTATTTAATAGTTTTTTCATATCTTTTTGATTTATTTAATAAAAAATATTTACTATATTTTTACTTTGCTGTCGTCATAGAACTAGAGCTATGCTGCAAGAAGGAAAGTATGGTAATCAGTCATAAAATGGGGTATGGTTTTTTCATTTTTCAACGTTTCATGACTTAAAGACCCAAAAAATAATGTTGGTAAGTACATTCATATGTATACGTATATACATACATATACGTATATGCATATACATATATACATGTGTTGGCTGTTTCAAGCTTAATAACTTTTGATTACATAAACCGATTTTGATGAAATTTGGAACAAACACTCGTGTGTATGGGACGATTTGGAAAGATTTGGGGTGAATATCTTCAGGAGGAGGGGTAGATAATTTCTTTGGGGTCAATTTTTTTTAAATTTTGCATACAAAAATCCACTTTATATTAAGTTCAGTACATGCGTACATGCTTAACTTACCATTTAACAAAAAGTTTCCCTCAAATTCTCCCCCTTTCCCAAAATCGAAAAAAGCTATTTTTTTTATTTATCGCATATTTTGTAACCAATTTTTTACGTCTTCCTACGCATAGTAATAGTGCAGACGACCAAAAAAAAAAATATATTTCGGGAGCAATATTAGGGGTAGAGGAGCAGATCAAGTTGAAAAATATCGATTTTTGGAATTTCTTAAAACTTTTTCTGTTTAGTTAAAAAACTTTTAATAATAATATTACAACAAATATGATTTCGTTATAATTCACTCCACCCCAAAAAAAGAAATTTTAGGTAAGTTTTTATAGGTTGTACATTTTTCAGTGGAATTTTAAAAAAAATTCTTCCATTTAACATATTAAACATAGACAAATCAAAAGGTTTATTGGGAGGTGATTTTGGAGATATGGAGCCGAAAAAAGTAAAAAAAATATCGACTTTTTTTGACTTTTGTAAAATATTTTTCATCTATAATTATTTTTCAAAATATAAAAATATATTTCCAAATATAAATAAATAACCAATCCCATGAAAAAGTATAAAAATTTTGTTGTCAGTTTGTTTTTCATTACTAATTTTCAAAAAATAGAAGATTTTAAATTTAACCCCGGTGTTTTTTTATGTATATTTTAATTTAATTCTTTATCATTCTATATTCTTAATTCTTTACCAAATGTTTGGACTGATTTTGATGAAATTTTTTTTTTAGTTTTGTAGAGACAGTTTATCTAATAGTCCCTCTTTTAGGTTTTTTACAGGTATTATATGTGGAAGGATCTTTTAACGAAAAATTATATTATTTGCTTAGATGACTTGATAATATTTCTCTTTAAATGTAATCATCATTACTTAGTATTGGATTTAGTAATGACATGTAATCTAACATAACATCATTTCTTATTCTGATATTCAATGAATTTTCCAGCGAAAATTCCAAATTGTAAAAATAGAGCAAAAAAATATTTATTTTTGTATTCGATAAAATCTTGCAAAAGACATGAAGCAAGATGAAATCTCCTTTTAAGATATTTTCGATAAAGAGTCGTCTTTAACGTTCATTACTTTTTTCTCATATTTTAATATTTTAAAAATTACGAACTTTAATTCACGTTAATGAACTTAGAATGATGTAAAAACTAGTATAATTCATTATTAGTGTAACTCATTATTAATCCACAATATCTGTTGCTATATTTTCTTTATGTTCGTGTATGCTTGCGCGCGCGTGTGTTGACGGAACAGTATGTTTAATGTTTTCATACAAAAATCAAAACGTTTTTATCAATCCTTTATCAATTTAAAACGGTTAACCTAGTAAAATTATTTATTAATTAGACTGATTTAATAAATTCCAACTGGAAAAACAGATAGAAAATGTAAAATTTGGTTAGTGGACTTGAATTAAAAAAAAAAGCTGTTTGTACTTTTCCGAATGATAAAAGTGGTATAATATGCCTTATAAGAGGAAATATTTTATAAAGTAATTTTTATAAGGAATAATTTCCTTTAATCTCCTTTATAAATAAAGTAATATGATGAGTGCTCATCATATACCATCCGTAGAATGATTTATAATTATTGAATAAATACATAATAAAATACAAGCGCATCATTTAAGCATTTACATAAACCTAGAAACATTACAATAATAAGCAGTGAGAAGCAAATATATTGATTAAAATTCAAGTCTTTAACTCTAAATTTATTATAAAGTATTTAAAATTCAAAAACAATAGATCACCAAGAAAAAAATTAACATTTTTCCAGAAGACGAAATTAAAAATTAATTATAACAAGAAAAAATAATTGATTAAAGATTAATACAGCACTATGCTACTTTAGTAGTGATTAAAGTACTACACTTACTCCAAAATCTAAATTTGAATGCAAATCTATAAATATACAACACCATATATTATAAAATGGAAAATATCACTGTTACAGTAAATATTTTTCTATTGGATCTGCTTGAAAGGACAGCGGTGTCTGGATTACAAAAGTACTGTTTATTTGTCAATTAACATTTTTCACTGTTAATTCTTATCTTTTCAATTATTTATTTTCTTTTTTTATTTACATTTTGTCAGCAGTATTTACTGATTATAACCGTTTAAAAAATTGAAATTCTAATCTAAGCTTAGAGTTTAAGTAAACATATTTGAAAACGGTTTTTTTAAACTTTATTTCAATAACAGTTTATTAATTCTTTATTTCATCATATATTGAATAAACAAAAACAGACAAATACTTGATTGGGTTACTTTGAAAAAAATATTTAAAAAATTCTGTATTATACTGTGTGTAAATCTGTATTATAATAAATTCGTGTTCAGTGCTCATCTCAGTTTGTACGTTCTGCTATTCAATGTCCGACAATGATCTTTTGTCAAGATTTATCTAAATTGATCTGAAATTCCCCTTATATGTCTATTTGATGATAAAAGAGTAGGTAGATACAATTTAGTAGTTGATAGAGCCACATTATAGGAAATGATGGAATTATGATTGGAGAGTGAGCCCTGCTCTTGTTTATAGCTTTTCTCATCGCTTCATTCCATTCATTTTTTTTTCGAGATTATGTAAACGATGGGTATCTATAGACTATTCGATGTCAAGATATTAACATAAATGTAACTTTAATCATTGGAAGGGAATGTGAGAATTGGTGATTATATTTTTTTTTTTGGAAAAGTTAAAATAAGAAATTTTATATCTGCCGTGCTAATTTTATTTTTCTATAGATGAAATATTTTTGCAGAAGGTATGTTTGAATAGTTTATTTGAGCACACATACGATTATATTCAATAAAGGGATACATTAATATTTTCGTGATTTCGTGGATTATATGTTTAAGTCGTTAGTATTTCGTTATAGAACATAATTTACGTGATTTGTAATGGTTTGTAATAACATTTTTCCGGTCTATCATTATAGATCTACGGTTAGGAGCTACCTAACTGGAAACGAACGCTAAATGTAACGTAATTGTCAGGAAATAACAGATTTTCTATTTTGTTTCTTTTATTACATGTACCGAGTACATATCCCACTAACGTCTTTACTGGATCCATTTCTGTTCCACCTGCCTCTTAACAATTAATTTCAGTTGTAATCTGGTTTCGGGTAGAGGGCTTTATCTATAACCAGCCTGACGGCTTAACATTGTAAGGATTGTCTTTGTAAGGAAGACAACTTTACTATGGTCAATACGATAGACGTTCCATACCACTGAACGTTTTTCTTCTCCCAAATAAAGAAGCCATATACATACATTAGAAGAGGGAGTCGCAGATCCAGTTATCCCCTAAAGTGGGTGTATTTCTCCTCTGTGTTATCTCTCTATTAATAGATAATATTTTTTCTATTGTTTTTTCTTCACACGAATGGATATAAATAGTATTTAATTAGAAGGAGCCCTGCAAGTAATTATTCTAGTCAAGAAGTATTGGATTTGTTGTTTTGATTTCATTGCTGCTGATGCCAATTGGAAATCCTGTTTACACCCCAACTGTATCCATTTCTGAATTCTACTGTAAAATGAATTTCAGTACCTTTCTCTTTCCTAGGTGAGTAGTTTATTTACAACCACCATGGATTTACGTTGGCAATTGCAAAAATATTTTTAAAAACCATAACTTTATAGCCGGTAGACGAGATACTGTAGGGGATGTTAGTACGGTTGGAATTGTTCTCTGTGGCAGATGATCCTCCCTTCGGGTTAAGAATAAATAAAGTTATTATTTTTTTTTTAAATTAGATAAGAAAATAGAATAAAAAAGAATTTTTATTTTAACTTTACAAATAATTGAGATTAAGTAATAAAATGCTTTATACACATGTCAAAAAAACAACACATTTGCCATATTTTGTTCATACCTTCTAAAGTATGATGCACTTAATTACAGAAAAAAAATCGAACCAATTTTTACTAAAGAGATCTGAGAAAGACCTTAATCAGTTTTCATCCTTTACTAGGCAGAAGTTTTTAATAACTTCTCATTCAGAGTGAATTTTATCAGAAATTTAAATAAATATATAAAAAAAATCAAAATTTTCTAATTGCATTCTATATTTTTAATCAAAAGTCAGTGTTCTTTCTCTTGATTTTTTTTTAATGAAGTTTTTAACAATTAAATTTTTATTCATCTAGTCTTATAATATTGAGAAACGCGCAATTCGCTGGAAAGTTTTATAAAACAGTTATTGAAAATAGTTATAGAATTAATTAAATTTAATACAATTTAATCTAAAAACCCGTAAAAAGTGTTTGCAATAAGATGGACTGCACATAATGCAGCACCCAAGAACTCGGATGAATCCAAACTGAAGTGCAGATGAATACATTTTATTAAATTTTGATATCAAAAAAGATTTTATCCATTAAAGTCTTTTCCTTGTAAAGAATTTTTTATTAAATCCTTTTTAGAAGTTAAAGCGATCGACTTATTTTTCCGATATGTTTGAAATATAATAGATTCCTTTAAAATAAAGATAAAAGACCGATGGTGTGCTTATTTTATTTTCGATTTCGTTTTTCTGTCGACCTGTTAAACTTGAATTCATTAGGAAGAATAAACTAAACCAAAGAAAAGTATCATTATTTTTATAAATGTTTAATGTAATTCAAATTTATACTCCTTGAAAAAACAAATAAAAAAATTCTAAAAGTATTTCCTAGTAACTAATTAATAAATCGGTCGTTTTTCGAGTAATGTTTTTCCAGTTATCTGTCATTATTTCAGTAGCAAATAATTCATTCAGGAATGATTAAAAAACTGGTATGTTCATATTGATTAGTGGGGTAAAATAATTTGTGTAATAATGAAAAACAAATATTATTTTGCAGCGGATAAATTTATTTACGTATTTGTAAATAAATTATTATTCTTAAGTACGGCTAATGTACGAGAACTATGACAAAAAAGTGATTGATTGGCGCGTTGTCAGCAGCTGTTCACAGAAAAAAACCGTGAAAATTATCTATCAAATGATCATTGCAATACAACATCCCAGTCTTATCTTATCTTCCGGTCTTATCTTGCAACAATTAATTTAATAGTTGTTTTAAACGAATTTAAAAAAAATAAAATTATTACTTAGCCCCCAAAGGTATAATTCGACAAGTAAAGCAATATTAACCATTTGAGATTAATTGTAAACCTAGAAATGTGAATCTGAAACACAAATGTCGTTACTAATTTATCGATTAGATATTAGACAGTTAAAAGTTTTTTTGTTAAAAATAAATAAAAATATACTTAAAACAATGATCGATGAAAATTATCAAAAAACCAAGAAACCGGAAGGTTAGGCAATTACGTTTCTTTAGCACAAACAATAACACCAGTTCAGGGAAATAAATCACTTACGTTGTCTTTCATGTTAGATTTATTTTTTCTACTGTCAAACCCATCGCTATCAACCGATATCGATATACCGATAATCGATATCAAACCATCATTCATTTCGTTATCGTATAAAGACTGAAAGACTTATCTAGTATCTAAAGCATTGTTTAATAAATATACATCAAATATCCGGCACATATTTATTTAATATTAAATAACTAAAATATTTATAAGTAAATACGTGTTATAAAGTAAATGCAAACATTACACATTTATTATGATGACAAATCTTTGGAACATAAATGTTCCATAATATTTTTATTCCACATTATTTTAAAAAAATAAAAAATTATAATAATACAGATTTCAAAAATAAAATGCACTATAACGTAAAAAATAATGTTTACGTGAAAAACTTTAGCAGTATCTCCAAATTCAGATGTAGCCACAGTAAAATAAGAGTGAAAAAAAAATAAATTTTGAAGAATAACAAATAAAATGCAGTGGTTGGATTATGTTGTTTTGATAAAATTAAGCCTGTTTTATATAAATATATAGAAAATGCATTTAAGTAGCGTAGAATAGGTACGCGATACGTTAGTGTTGATGTCTAAATTCTGTGATCAGGGAACGCTTGATCGCCGTGTGCTTGCGTTAGTTGTCTGAATGTAGTTCATCATATGGTGGTTCCTCTTGTACAACATTAAGAAATTAATAATAACTGCGTCAATATTTTGAAAAAAATTAAAAAGAAATCCTTAAATAATTAAAATTAAAATTAAATAATTAAAACGGGCGGAGAGACGGTTGGGCATGCCCCGGATCATTGATCATGCCTGGTTTCCTCCAATCAGCCGCCCCCCACAAATTTAACCCGGACCGGGGAGCCAGGTACTGCTTGACCCACGATACCGACATCGCAGGGCTCGCATGTAGCAG
Source organism: Lycorma delicatula (assembly GCF_047948215.1). NCBI lineage: Eukaryota > Metazoa > Arthropoda > Insecta > Hemiptera > Fulgoridae > Lycorma > Lycorma delicatula. The sequence continues at coordinate 186,991,005 of NC_134455.1, forward strand.
TAGTGGCTCCGATACCCTTGCCTATGGGACAGTTCCTGTCAAAGGCCGAAGTAAACGCTGGACGGCGCAAGACGTCGGCAGAGCAAGCTCACAGCAGTCCACCCTCAACCCGGCTCCACAACCGAGAAGAAGGATGGGCACTCCCCTTCTGCACTCCGTCCAGCGTCGGCAAACATATCACGGCCATGCCTCTCACCACCGCTGCAAGCAGCGAAACTGAGAAGCACAACCGCAACCAGCTCGGGTAGCTCGGGACCGCCAATTCCGTACTCCAAAAGGAGTTCCTGAGCAAGACCATTTCCCCGTGGCCGACATAAGTAGAGGTACCGAAGTACCATGTCGTTGCCCGCTCGGACGTGTGCAAAGATGTTGTTGCACGGACGTGGGTTGGATTTATCCGGGGTATTATTATTATTACTTATTTTGAGGTTTTTTGGGGGCATCGACTACTTTGGCCATTAACCCCTTCCCACTTCAAAAAAAAGAAAAGGAAAAACTTAAATTTTTAAAATTTTCATTCTTTCGATGAACTAGCACTGTAAACTTTTCCTTACTTAAAAATCGAACAAATGCAGAAATTAATCACGAAGAATTTGTATTCTTCAACATATTCAAAAAAGTTTTTGGTTTACCGCCTAGCCTCTGCTTTTGGCCATCCTATCTTGCATCTTTTTCCCATTCTTCTTACGGCCTCAACTTCTGATGACAACGTATCTGAGGCCTCGGACATGACATCTTCCTCCTTTTCTGATACCAATGATGTTCTGCGGCTGACATCAGGTGATGACAGCTTAGATGGTGCATCGTTGTTATTGAATCAAAACTCGCAAGTGATACATTTTCAGCAACTGACGAACTCGAGTCGGTTTCTAAAGGTATACTTGAAGCGGCTGAAACACACGCCTCCCCTTAGCTGTCATCTGGACTTTAGGAGGTTCTGTAGGTAGAGATTGTAAGCCGTCTGTGTCTGGTGCTTTCTCTATAATTTCTTCACCTCCATTGTACTACTCTCAGATTTTTCCTGTACTCCCCCTGTAGACCTTCCTTTCCCTTAAGACTTGTCGAAGGAGGAATGTTTTTGGTTTTTCCAGATGTATCGTGACCTTTACGTACTACATCGGTTGATGGTGTCATGGTCACAGGTTTTGCAGATTCTTTAAGCTGCGCAGGTACGTTCTTTGTGTCAACGATGTCAGTCTGTGGATGAGTCTTATAGGTTTTAATGGCTCTTTCCGCTGCCTAGACTCAATCTTTATATCAATGACTCTTTCTATAATTCTATAATTGTAGTAAGACTTGGTGCGATCGTAGTAAGCAACTGCTCCACGTTAACTTCAGATGATAAAGGGGGGAGGTTAACTTCAGATGATTCTGCTTAAGTAGTTGTCGGTCAAGGTGCTCTTTGGTTGACAATTTTCTTCACTTCAGGATAGCTTACCTTTTGAAACGTTTTAACCTCTTGAATGGCCGTTTCCAACTTATACATAGGGCAGTTCCTCGATCGGCAGTTGTGGTGCCCTTTGCAGTTTATGCCGCCTGGGGGGGGGGGGGTCTTTACATGGATTACCCTCATGTGTTTGTATTTCACACCCGCAGATTTCTAGCGCTTCACATCTGACCGCAGTGTGTCATAGGGTGCGGGATGAATGCACGTGCATCTAGCCGATTATGCTACCTCGTACTTTTTCAGGACTATTGAATGTCAATACATGCGAGGCTGAAGGAAGAACTTCACCATTTCTTCACATGGTTAGCCTGCTGCATTGAATCACTCCTTGGACTCGACATTTCTTCTACTATTCCTTCTTCTGCACAATTAAGAAGATCGCGGCAAACAACTCCTTGCGATGAGTTAAGCGTACTATGCAGTTGCACAGATACCGCGAATTCACCGATCTTCTTCAAAGACTGAACTTTTTGACTCCGACTGTCGTTAGCAGTTTCGACGTACAATCCATTAAAAGTCTTTCGAATTTACTTGACAGGACCACCAGCAAATTAGTAATCTCTCTAGCAATTAAGAATGAGCTAAATTTTTGAAGTTTCCATTCACCCGAGTAATAACTAAACATCTTGGTTTGGGCGCATTATTGCTTAATAAAGCTTACCTCAAGTCTCCAATAATTCTGGAAGCATCTTTTCTCATTTTCTCTGTCTAGTTACTTCCTTTCCCCTACGCTTGTGGCGAATCAGTTGTTTCTAAACGAGGGTGCTTACGTGCACCCTCTGCCACGTTGATTTGTTCAAAGTGTTCCATTAAATTTGATCCCTTCTGTAGCAAGGCTAGCCACCGGGGTACACCCCTACTCCAGGACTGCTAATCTTAAAGGTCCGATCCGGTACTTCGATGGAACCGGCATATGTCTTGGCAGAGAGCGGAAACGCAGTCTCTGCACTTACTCCAGGCCCTTACACACTTAAGTTTTCAGGGTTCCCATGCGCCGATATATATGGGCACCTTAACTACATGCTTTACCATGGTGTTGGGGAGGGGGGCATGTGGACAGCGGAAGGGCTTCCGTTACACCTGCAATTACTTCTACCTGGCCGCTACATCGCCAGCTCTAAAGGTGGTATCAATCCATTTCCGTAATCAATTAAATTTTCGTATCTGCAGGTTGCCGCAAAATCCAGTCCTTGAATTTGGCTTATAGGTGTAGTTAGACCGACAAATTACATGTCCGAGAAAAACACTCGGAGCTCCGTTAGCCAGCATTAAGAATAGTACTTATGTACAGCTGTTTCCGCCCTGGATGTGGAACGTTGGTGTTATGTTGCGGACGTGGGGATTATCTACCTCAGGGCATTATTATTATTATTATTATTTGATATTCAAAGGATATTTAGTAGAATCTTTCTGTAAAGAGATATTATTTTGAAATAATTCACTTTTTATGCATAATTTCTCTCCAGTAGATCTAACAACATCGAAAACAAACTACACCATTCTTCTGGATGGGTCCCGAGAAGATCTTAGTTTAATACTTCGTATTTGGTGTTTTCCAGTTGTTTTTTCTGACTACTTTAATTGTTTTTCAGGTAGGTTATTTGTAACTGCTGATACTGGGTGTATGGAGTAGTAATTTTGGTTTACGATATGCTGAAAGTTTTTTCATTCTTTTCGTATCAATTAGTAGTCTTTTCTATTTCATATAAGCTAGAGTGACATGGAATCCAACTGAAAACTATTTTCCCTTGAAAAATAATAAAAATATCTGCTTTTATAATAAGCTACCTTTTGGAAATCAATATAAAAAATAAAAGTAGTATTTTCTACTCTATAAGCGTAGCATTAACTTAATTAAAAAAAGCCAAATATATTTATTTATTTTTATTGGTTAAAAAACGAAAATACGAAACAAATTTTATTTCTAATTCTTGGCTAATATTTGTGAGATTATATATATATACACATATATGTATATATATACAAATGTAAATGTTCGTTTGTTCTAAATCTCAAATCTCCGAAAGATCTTCACAGATTGGTTTGAAATTTTGACACAATATTGCATTCGAATACGTGGGTGTTTTTATATACCTACTATTTATATACCTAAGATGGCACACCTGTGACAGGTAAAAACATGCTTTTTTTAAAACAGCGCTATCTGTTGGACGTAAAAGCAACGCACGCTATATTAAATATTTTACGATTCCATTTCAATGTTTCCGATATGTGTGTCCGCTATACACTAAAAAAACTACTGGACCGATTTACGCGCGGGGAAAAAGGGAGAAATGAAAAATCGGAAAAGGGAAAAATCTAAAAAGGTAAAAGGGAAGAAGGTAAAAAGGGAAGAAAGGGAAGATGGAAAAAAGAAAAAGGGGAAAAGGAAATGGAAAGGGGAAAAGTGAAAAACTTTCAATTGTTTCATTTAATCTATATATACTCAAATCTAGTTGTAGCGAAGCATTGCCGGGCTGCTAGTATATATATATATATATATATATATATATATATATATATATAAAAACCGTAGTATATATATATATATATATATATGTCATCTAAATTTCTTGAAACGTTAAATAAAACGTATGATATAAATCAAATTTTATTTGTATACACTCTGTGTTTATTTTAGCTTATAAATTTTATTTTAATATAACTGCTAGATGGCTTTTCATAACAGATAAAATAAACAAATAACATAGAAATAAGTAAATAAATAAACAAAGTTACAAATTACACGGAAAAAAATTTAACTGTAAAGATATGCTAGTTACAGAATAATTTATGTAAAACAAACAAGTTAACTATAGCTTCTTAACTCATAATCAGCTACTGCACATCATATTACAAAAAAAAAATATTACATATTCAGAAAGTCTTCTATGTAATATAAATACCCTACAGATATAAATGCTGGAAAAATATACCTGTTGAATACATTAATAACAATACCAGTGAGATTGTTAGACTGAATGGTTTAAAGAAAAAATATATCCCTCTTGTAAAATTTAAACCTTCTAGAAACATAAATAAGAAATATTTTTAAGGTTGTCGTATTTAAGAAACCATTATCCAGTTTTAAGAGTTTTTTATTTAGATAATGTACAAAGATATAAAATTTGGACTACCAGAAAGTAAAAAATAAACTTTATTTTTTACATATGTTGTCATTTTTAAAACTTCAGTGGTTTTAGATTTTAATAAGAATAATTAAACGTAAAAGTTACTGAATCCTGTATAAAAAAAACTTGAATGTTTAAAAAAATTTTTTTTTTAAGAACAACTTTCATCAAAGATCATTTTAATGATCTCTAATCAGCCAAAATATGTTCAATTAATATTTTGAGTTTTAATAAATTATGCAAATGTACCTATCAGAAGTGTGTAAAAAAACAAAAACAAAAAGAGCATTTAAAATTAGGTAATGTTCAGTAGTACTTGATTTTGTTAAAAAAAAACATTCTTAGTATTGTTAAACCCATTCTTAGATTTTATTGAAAACATTTATTAGTATTAAGTTTTCACTAGTGCCCTGAACGCGTCATCCCGGTATTGTCTTTTAGGGAAATAAAAAAATTATTTCACGTAAAATTTGTTTTAACTTATAGTCTAGCCTACGTTTTATTTTGACAGAAAAATATAACCTAAATTATAAAAATCAGACCGCGTGATCTGATTTTTAAAGTTTCTACCATACGCAAACGGAAAGAAAATAAGTTGCTAAAAATCTTATTATATAAAAACAATAATAAACTTTGATGAAAAAGATAAGTTTTGTTTCTTATAGATTTGAGCAACGAAATGAATGTGCGTTTTTCATAACATTATCATATAGTCAGCCGATTGTAGCTTCTAGACAATATTCTTGTGTTCTGCTATAATACAAAATCAAACGTTCGGGTAATGGAAAATTTACTAGCGTACCCCTGATTATTATAATTAATAAATATTCACTTTTAATTAATTAAATAAAAATGATGTTAACGATATACGGCACCTGAGTTTGAGAGATTTTAACTTTCTAACCAACAGGCATATTTTATCTTCTGTACTTATAAAGCAACTTATTCTGACTAAGTGATTGATTAATCAACGCCCAGCAAAAATCACTTAAGATAAATTGACGAAAATTTTTATTCATGTTCTTTTTACGGTATACGCTAAAAAGAATTTTTTGAAATTCCCAGTTTAAAAGACTAAAATGGAGTAACAATGAGATTTACTATTTTTTTTTTTAATTTCTCGGTAACAAATGAGGATATCAACTTGTTTTTTGGTATGTGTAATTTTCATGTGAATGTTTAAAAACTAACCTGTAGGTTATTTGAAATCCCCAGTTTAAAAGGGTTAAAATGGATTTTTGATTTTTGTTGAAACCCGGCTTTTTTTGTAATTTTTGGAATCAGATGAAGATATCAACTTAATTTTTGGTGTATGTAATTTTCATATAAATATCTAAAAAGAAATTTCTAGATTTTTCGAAATATGACCTTCAAAGAGGTGTAGAAAGGTAATAAAAATTTGGAAAACGATTGCAAATTTTCCCCATTTCTGACTATACAAAACGAGATATTTACAAGATTTGGGCTTGCAAATAATCTTCAGATAAATATTTAAAAACCATTTTCGGTTTTTTTTTAATTTCGATTTTTTAAGGGGTGCGACGGTGTACAGCGCAACGGCTCGGCCAACATAGCCACTGCCACTGTTGCTGTATGTGTGACGCGACTGGCTGCACCTCACTCCGTTACTTGACTAAAAAACGTAAAATAAGAAAAAATGTTGAGACCGCGACGAGAAACACGACTAACCATACAGAGCGGGTGAAGTCTCGACAGGAGTAGTATATTGGTTCTCAAATTAGAATAATATTTACTAAGAAAATCGAAGCTATTTTAAAAAAGTGTTATATTTTGCAAACGTTTTCTCGTGAAAGATATAAGTGGCGTTTTCAGGTAGAAATTTTATATTTTTTAGATATTAAAAAAGATTCAAAAATCTTGATACGTAAAATGTATGTGGTATATGTGACTACATAATTATTTAATACATAATTAATATACGGAAATATCAGTTTTTGTCATATCAACGATTAAGTCACAGTTGAATTACTTCGCATAAACAATAAAAAATATACTAATATAAAACGGTTGAAAAGTAACAGTTAAATTAATATTTAAAAGCTGATTTACATTATTTAAATCTGAATTGCTGCTTTACATAATTATTATTATCAGATGATCTACAACAGTATTTCATTTAACTTTACAATAATATTTTCATTTATGTGTAATTATGTACATTGTTGCTACGTTATTGAATAAAATGTTGAATGGTTTTAATAATGTTTGTGTTGTTAAATAGTAAATATTTCAAGTATGTAGCTGAATGTAACGTGAAAATGGATCGTAATGAAAATTCCAACAATGTGTTTAATTTCATTTCATTTCTTGCACAATTTTTACACTTTTGTAGTTTAAGTTGCATCTACCTAAAAAATAGGAAAATTTGTTGAAAACCGGGTTTCACCATTGTCTTTTCTTACCAAACTTTACATGAAAGTCATATAATCATCTGGCTATTTAAAAAATCAAACTTGGATTCGTGATGGTGGACAAAAACTTAAAACTTTCTTTGGATAAATTTTTTGTTACTTTTCACATCAGCATCCGTTTCTATGGTTCAGTTATACTCAGTTTTGTACAAAAAAAATCGTTTCCTGAATATTTAAACAATCTTTAAATACATAATGACTTATTTATCCAATACTAATTGACTTATATAAAATACTACACCAGTCCCTCCGATGACTATTTGATATTTAGTTCCGAAATTAATACACATGTGACCTAATGAATAAAAGTATTTATATCGATTATGAAACAATGTATGTGATAAACATTGCTTTTATTTATTAGAGGACTATTTTTATATACTTTAGAATATAGAAATGAACCCAATTTGAAAATTCAAGAAATTTCTCCGTTTACGTTAAATTTAATCTATTTATTTTTTCTTTCTAGAAGCATTTTCCGAAATACTAGAAATTTTTTAGGTTTAAGTTAGATGGTAAGGATGCTGTTTAATAAAATATGAAACCTCCATATTTTGATCGTGTGTCAATATGATACGAATTTTAACACTCTTATCGAGCTATAAATGTTATAAAGATAGATACTTAGGATATTTGTAGTAAGACTAATGTAGATGAAAAAACAATAATGATACATCAGTGACCAATACTTGTTTAAAAAAAAGGTCACTAATTGAATGAAATAGCCATAGAGATAATGGCGGTCATGGTTATATTCTGCTTAACATTATTCCCACTTCATGTGAAATGAATTCGTTCCTTCAATGGAAAGACTGTTAAAATGGAAGAATATTTAATAACCTTTTTCTCGGAAAAGGAAAATTTTTATTACTCCAAAAAACGTGAAATAACGAAATAATATTAAATTCTGGCAAAAGAGAGATATGGATTTGTGTGCTAAAGAGTTACCTGACAATAAGCAAATACGTACAACATGAGTTTAAAATTTACCTTTCGGAGAATTGTATTTTATGTTGGAGTTAACAAGTAGCCACTGTAAAATTTTCAGAAATAAATAATTGTACCTTTGCAGATTAGTACAAAACTCAATAAATATTATGGGCCGCTAAACCCGTCCAAAATAATGAAAGTTATTTTTTTAGCAGAAAAATTATGAGTTCTACCTGAGAAAAGAAGGAGTTTGCCGTTGAATAAAAGACTGTTTTTTAATCTTATCTTAGTAAACTAGAGATCAGCTGCTCAATTATTGCCGATAACTTGCCAAAGCCTCCTCTTTCTAGGCACAATAGTGGTATCGAACAGTGGTAACAACAAAAAGATTTCACTGGCTAAACGGTCAATCCCATGCACGATTTCGTTGATCTTGATTCAGAAATCTATACATAAATGTATAAAATACTTAGAAAGTAACCAAACAACGCAGTAACATTCATTATGATACTCACTGGAAGGGTGTGAGCTATTAAACTCTACTACTACTTATTTCATCAGGTGATGCCGTCATCTGACTAAAGATTTATTAGAACAGATTTTGGTAAATATTTTAGTGTTTCTGCCTTTCATTTTATTGGAAAATATTTGTTTAATTTTTTGATAATAGTTTACGATTCATTTCAGTTTATTAAAAACGTTCAAATAAATTCATCCATTACCAAAAAATGTATACGTTATTAAACTGAATCCGTAGCTTTAAATAAATAAAAAGGAAAAATGTACAAGAAAATGGGAAGTATATTCTGAGTAAAAATATGTTTGATCTTCTTCTGAATAAAAAGATAAACCTCACGTAAATCAATGTAATTATCTAATCTGACTTCCATTTTGTAAAAAAAGGAATCACGAGGAAAAAAATATTTTGAGCAATTTACAACAGAAATTTCAATTTTTTATATTCGTACGAATACCTTAAATAAAAATGAAAGGTAAAGTAGTTCTATCAACTTCTAATATAACTGATGCTTGAGGGAATAACAACTTGCAGGCTACATGTACCTACCTACTTATTTAAAGCAAAAGATGAAAAAAATAATAATAACTAAGAGTCGGAATGCTATATTATAACTGTATGAAATTATGGGTGTGGCACGATTCTGACTCCAATTATCCATGTAGTGGTGGTGTAACTGATGGTGTGTATTTAAAGTGTTCAGTGCTTGTGATACATACCCAACACGCTTTGTAATGAAGGTATGGAACAGAACACGTGACATTTCATGATTATAACTACGGTATATTTTGATAAAATTAAAAAAAGGCTGGATTTAGAAATATGTAACTCCATCACGTAATAGTTAAGTAGAATAAGAATACGTGTTATTTAAATAGATGTTTAAAAAAAAATTTGATGTACGCAACAAAATATTTTAAAACTACTCTGCTATATGAAATATAAACATTCCAACAATACTTTAAAAACTTTCTCATGAGTAAGGATCGAACACACTGTTATAAAGGAAATTAATAAATAAAAGAAAAAACAAGTAAAAAACTGACGTTGCAATTCATTTACTAATTGTAATATTTAATTACTAAAAAGTTGAAAGTTAATAATATCTTTCATAATAATAGTAGCGACAAATCGCATGACGTCTTATTTTATGCTCAATTTTTTTCCTGCTACTTTATAAAATATCATTACAGCATTTCAATTTCTATTAAAGAAACGAAGGAAAACTAAGGTAATTATCATTTTCTAAAGATCTTTAATCCAGTTCTACAGCAACAACTTAATCATGATTTTGAGTAATCCTTGCCTTATTTTTAAAAAAGAGACAACTATTTCTAATACAATTAGTTTTTTCTAAGATTATTTAAAATTTTAAATAATATTAAAATAAATAAACCTAATATATAAACTGCCATCCACAACGCTGCTTTGTCCGTTCTATATGGTTACTTACGTTTCCCGTTGTAGTAAAAATTTTTTAATTATATGTTTTTAGTCAAGCAACCATAGACAGGTGCAACCAGTTGCGGCACACATACAGTAACAATGGTAACAATCAACTCCGAAACTGTGTTGGTTGAGCCGCCACGCTGTAACTGTCGCACCCCTTAAAAAAATTGAAATTCAAAGAAGCCCGAAAATAGTTTCTAGATAATTATCGGAAGAATATTTGTAAGCCCAAATCTTGCAAATATCTCGTTTAGTAGAGCCAGAAATGATAAATAAAAAATTTAAATATATAGTTACATATGTTTTATTTAAATATTTACCGTATTTAATAGTTACCGTAGTTTTAAATAGTTACCGTATTGTTACATATGTTTTATTTAAATGATTTGCAATCATTGTTCAACTATTTTTACCTTTCTTCACCCCTTTCAAATCGACTTCGTTACTTCTTCATTTGTTACATATAAATTAAAAAAATACCTGGGTTTTAAAAAAAAAAGTAATAATCTACTTTAACCTTTTAAGCTGGGAATTTCAAAGCTTCTTTCTTAGTGTGTACTTACATCGTAAGAAGAATGTGTATACAATTTTTCATCAATTTATCTTCAGTAGTTTTTGCAGGACGTTGATTTTGAATGACTGACGTCATGATATTTTATGTTTATACTAGCATCCGCGTCACGGCTTTGAACGCGCTATATGGTTATTTGCGTTTTCCGTCGCGATCAGGGTATATTGAGCCAATCATGGCTCGCTTCACTCGCCCTCTGTCTAGCCAGAGAGCTCTGCCCCTTGGACACCGCTATGTTCAATTAACTCTTGTGAAAATAATAATGATAAATAAAAATAAAGCCTGTTCAATTTATACAGAATATCAGTGATGTGAAATCTCTTAAGAGCAACAGTTTGGTCAGTACAGGACCCGTAACTTTAAGTGATCTAAGAATGTGAATTTCAAAACAGTCCATCTTAAAAATATAGTTATAACTGATTACTCGTAGACTTTATACGGGTAAAAAAGTATTTTACCCGGTTCTTAACGTTACCTAACAAACACCGCTAGGAGGTGATCATTTGTTATTTCATTTTCACTAAACTCAGAATTTCAAAAAAATCCTTTCTTAGTTTACCACAGTAAAAAAGGTGTGTACAATTTTCATCAATTTAACTTCAGTAGTTTTTGTTGGGCGTTGATTATGAATGACTCACAACTTGTTATTTTACACACACACACACACATACACACACATATAAATATACTAGCAAACCCGTCGCAGTCAGGGGATATTTAGCCTATCATGGCTCGTTTCGCTCACCCTTCCCTTCTAGCCAGAGGGCTCTGCCTCTTGGACCCCGCTGTGTTCATTAAACGCTTGCTTGTTGTGAGAATAATAATGAAAAAACAATCGGCCTCTATCTTAAAGATATTAATTAACTGGTTACCCGCACTTCGTACGGGTAAAACTTTATTGTGCCTGGTTCCTAGCGTTACCTGACAAACACACAGAGGATGACCGTATTTCGTTTCCCATTAAAAAAAAAAAATTAGCTACTTTTATTTTATTTTTTAGTCAAGTAACGGGAGGCAGGTGCAGCCAGTCGCGTCACATATACAGTAACAGTAGCATTGGCTGTATTGGTTGAGCCGCCGCGCCGTACACAGTCGCACCGCTAAAAAATTGAAATTAAAAAAACGAAAATGGTTTTTAGATATTTATCTGAAGAAAATTTGCAATCCCCAGTGTATCTCGTTTATCTATCTCGTTCAGTGTAATCGGTAATGGGAAAAATTTGAATCATTGTTCAAAATATTTTACCCTTCTTCACCCCTTTCAAGGTCTAATTTCAAAAAATCTACAAATTTGTTTTTAGATATTTACATGAAAATTACACACACAAAAAATCCATTTCATACCTTCATTCAACGAAAAATTAAAAAGAATAGCCGGGTTTCAAAAAAAATTTCTTTTTTGTAGGAGTATAGTACTTCATATTTAAATTTAATATCCTACCTTATTTAAATTTTATAAAAAAATATGAAACAATTTTTTATTTATGTATGTGGAATTCTATCCTTTAACAAGAATCTTCTTTTTAAAAAAAGTTTAACAATAATGCAAATATACATAGAAGTAATTTTTATTTCACATGGTAATGGAAAATGTTTCTTTTTATTTCTTACAAATACTCGTACATCCATAAATTCGTACTTCAGTAGATTAACACCATATTTCCTTGCTTTAATAACTATTAAATTATGATTACATCATGATTTTAACTATAAAATCCAAATAATTGTAATCTACAAATCTGTCCGGCTGCATTATGCGTTTATGAATATTTAAATATAATGCCAATCAGTATATATATATATATATATATATATATATATAAAGGGATGCTTCAGAGATGTTACAGCTTAGTAATATAATACAAAATATATTTTATATATAATGAACTTCATGTTAAAAAATTTAATGTTAAAAATAATACTAATATCCTTAGACTGTTAAAATCCAAGGTAGTCAACATTTTCTAGTTTTCTTCGTTTTTTTATAACGTTGAATGTCATATTATAATAAAGTTAAATTTATTTTTATTACTGGTAAAACATTAATCATTATTTCCAGTATTAAATCAATGATGTTTTTTCATATTAAATTGCTAAAAACTGTTAAAGAATACAGTAATCCTTAAAATGATGCTAATCTTGATATATAAAAAAAAATATCTTACTATTATAACAACATTTATTAAATTTTAATTTGAATTAAACAATTATCCTAACTGGTTAAAAGTTGTAGGTTCAGAATTTAATTTTGGTTGATTTAAACCAATATTTATTATAATTATTTAGTGCTGCAACCTAACTAACTGCTGTAGTCGACTTAATATAAAACTAAAATAATTCACAAAAATTTCATACATTTCCCAAGAGTAATAAACATCTCATGCTGGATTTTCTAGGGTAGAAGTGAGTGATTTCCCGTTTCCTTCTTCGCTGAATCTAATAATTTTTGCATATCATCTTCGAGGAAATGCGAACCATCTACTATTCGATATACTATATATACTATTCGATATAATTATCGAATCGTAATCGATACGATCATATAAATAGTCATCATAAGAATGGTTATAGGATACAAATCATTTATTTCTCAGAGAAAGCAATTCTAATTGGTCCCTCTTGAACCTAAAGTGCTTGATGAGCATTCCAATCATAAAAGTGTTGGGACAGATAGAAAATAAAGTAGCAAAATAATTTAAATATTTCTGTAGGAAATAATGTACAATATAATCGCTATATGATGTAGGGGAAAATTATGATGACATTGTTACGTTAACTCTAAAAATAAAGCGATTTAATAAATGATGTTAAAAGAACTTAGTTAAGGAGTAACCTGCTTTCCTTGCAACCTGATGGTTCTGTAACACCTGGGATATCTCAAGAGAGTAGACATCTGTAAATTGAAAGATATGTAGCTAGGTAAAATATCGATGATCAAAGTCACTAAGCCACGTTCAATGCATCAGTCTCCGAAGACCATCAGGTACAATTCACTACATGGTTTGATATTTTTTTAATGGCTAATGACCATAACAGTCGATGACACTTTAAAAATTGACACATTCAAATAAAACTATAATTTTAGCTGAACTTTTGAAGATTCGTAATACAAAGGAATCTAAAACGGGGATAGTCGTCATTGCTGACGACAAGTAAGCCATTAATTTCTGACTCTCTAAAGGTCGGTAAGTTCGATATGAAAGTAGGCATCAAAGAATCATAGTTTTTTATATAGATCGGAAAGTATCTGAGGATGAGTTGATGACTTTCATTAGAGAGCAGAATACTCAGATGCACAAGGCTTCTTTCAAGTCTGAATGTCGATTATTGTTTAAATAGGGTAGTCGCGAGGCAGAGCGCTACCACGGTATCTTCGAGGAAAGTAATACTTTATTTAACAGCTTCACTAAGGAGAGCAGGTTGTTTATAAACTTCCCTTCTAGTCGAGTGAAGGAATATTTAGATGTCCACCGTTGTTTTAAGTGCTGCAGGAATGGTCACAGGGCTAAGTTCTGTAATCATCCTGCACTATGTGCTCATTTTGGCGACGAGGGGTGCAAGCGTGACGAGTGTCTTAAGAAGTCAGAGGGTCCGAAGCAAGGAGTCCTGGGCGGTCGTGGCCAGGTTTATAATGTCTTCCATGTCCAGGAAGATGGAGGAGGAGAACCGGCGGGATTCATAGTGTAATTCTTGTAATAGTTAGTTTTGTAATGTAATTTGCGTTGGAAAAAAACGACGTAGTAGTGTTACAGCGTGTGTATTTTTGTAGTGTAAGTATAGTTTTTTAACTTGTAGTGTAATTTGCGTATTGGGGGGTTGTTTTGCACATTTGGCGTTGTAATTTGCGCTGTTATTGCGTTATTCGCTATCGTGTTACCGTCGAGTTGAAAAAAAATTCGTATTGCAGTTGTAGTATTATAAATATACTATAGTTATTGTAGTATTATAGTAGGTTAATGTTATAATTTTAAGTCGTTGTTTCGAACTCTCGTTAAAGCTAGAGTGAACCTGTCTGGAGCCTGCGTACCCTGACGTTAAGCCTAATGATTATTTTTACAGGGTGTGCAGGATTACACAAAACGGGCGAGGGGGGGTGTTTAGTCGGTAGCCTGCTGGCGGCGGTTCGATAAGACCATCAATAGGAGACCGACACTCCATGTGTAAATGAATTTCCACCTCCAAAAAAAAAAGAAGAAGTCAGACTTGCATTAATTGCAAGCGCTCTCGAAAAGACCACCACAAGCATCATATCAATAGTAAAAATGTGGACACTACCTGAGTAGTGCTGTTGAAATTTATTACAACTCAATGTTTAATGATTAGATTTGGTCAGTTAAATGCATAGAGGCGCCTACATTGTTCAAATTGAGCTTGGTGAGGTAGCGCTATGTCGAGGGTTGGATGTTTTTCTATTACAGCATCCATACATTGTACATTGTATTTGGTGAACTGCCAGGTTTTTCTCGTTGGAAGAGGTTTTATTTTAGTTCAGGTAGTATGTTCGCTGTTTTGCGCAGAAGAGAGGTTGATTGCGTCTTCATTCGACAGCTCTCAAATAATCATCACATTGTGGTTCGTATGGATATTCTGAACTTGCATCTGTATGTTGCAAGTTCATATTTTCAGTATAGAGATCCTGTTGATCGTCATCTTGAGGTCTAAGATAATATCCTTCAATTCTCTGGTACTAGTCTAATCTTTATTGGGACGGATGTGATGGTAAGTCACTTTGTGGCATACCGGTTTCACCGATGACGGCGGTGAACTAGTAGAGCGCTTCTTAGCCCAGTATGGTCTTCAAATATTTAATATACTTGGGGAGTTGCCCACCTATGCAGGTAATGTGTCGCCCATCTGGGAGACAGTTGTTTGGAGGAACCAACATCGATGTTACCGTTGGTAGGTATACCCCTGCCAATGTTTGTAACTGGAAGGTAGATGATGATTGCCCAAGCGATCATCATCGATTGATTCTTTATGAGATTGCTGGTGATTTGAGTGAGCGCTACCAGTGTAACGTTCCGGTTCAGCAGGTTCGTTTTCTGCACAAGCATGCGACTGGAAAAAATCTGTTCATTTTCTTTTGGCCAGGCTTCGAATTTTGTATAGGAGTCTGGAGGTTCTAGATTTGGAGGACCTGGCAGTGAGTCTGTCGGCAGCCTTTACTGACATCGCCGAAAATTCGATTCCCCGCAGTTCTGGTCAGAGAGGCTTGCTCCAGAGTGGAGCAGGAAATTGTCAGCTTTGTTTGTCAGTTGGCTGTCAGTCGTTTGTGGAATTTCTCAACATAAGGGTGATCTGAAAAGGCGGGCAATTCTTGTGACTAATGTTTCCTGGTGTTCCTTTGTTGTTTTTCTTGGTGTTTCCTGGTGTTTCTTTGTGCATGAGCTGGAGAAAAAGGAACCCTTGGGAGTCGTCTATAGGGTACTGGGACACAAACTACGTAAGGACGTTCTTCTATCTCCCCTCTCAACCCGGTTTGGCGTAATTTCAGACATGCCTGAGATCTTACATAAATTTCTTGACGAAATTTACTGCCTGTCGACAGCGAAGCTGGAGAAACCGCATACCGTCTGTGGATGTCGCTGAGGTTGCTCAGTTTTGCGGGGATGCAGTGGCATTGGAGATTACCGTGCGTCAAGAAGTGCGTCAAGTTATCTGCAGTTTAGGCAGGGGCAAGGCCCTCAGGCTTCGATGGAATAACAGCAGAGTTGCTTGTTCGCTCGGTTGGGGTTAGTGTGAAAACAATCACACGCGTGTTTAACAGATTACTGTGTGGAAGATACTTCCCGGTGTGTTAGAAGAAGGGTATTGTTAAATTATTATTTAAAGGAGGCGACAAGGATCCCGTTGTTACTTCGTTGTACAGGCCCTTGACGTTGCTGCTGGCTATTGATAAGGCTACCATTGAATTCGCCGCCAGAACCATTGAAAACACTATTGGCTGGAGCCACATCTCAATCGAAATTGTTTTTGCGTAAAATTTGTAAATTCAATTATTGCTTCCAAATGACATCATTTGGAGCAACAAAAATCGTTCAGAATGAGGATGATCGTAATTTTAAATCACCATTAAAGATTCAGGGCCAAGTGTATCATCAAACTGGTTCTTTGTTCTTAATGTTTGATGCCGATCCAAAATTTTTGCAAATCTAGTTCACGGACAATGAGGAGCAACAAATTAACACACGCTGCCAATACAACCACATCGAGCAGATGGAGGAGCGAGAAATAGTAGCAACTTGGAAACATTTTTGCAAAATCATAACCAGTTGGGCCAGTTGTTCAACACTGTTTCCAACAGATTGCAAAACGACAACTACGTGAGTATCATAAAATACAGACAAACTACCATATGGAGAGGACGCAGGCCGATGCAATGTACCAACTGTTAATGAAGTTGCAGTTTTTATGGTTGGCGACCCATCTGAACGTCGAGGTATACGGATACAACGCAGAGATAACACGGTGCAGATTATTCAAGGCAATTTATAGTTTATTTGAAAATTTTTTGATTTACAGCGTTTGAACAGGACAACGTCTGTCGGGTCCGCTAGTATATTTTTGTCGTTTTACAATAGAAAAGCGTAAATTAATTTGTTGTTTTACATTATTCATCTAAAATGTTATTGCTGTGACGTATTTAAAATACCTATACGAGAGATTTCTCGTCGCCTTCTTCCTTTAAGAGTCAAGTGATTACTTAACTCTCTAAATTTTAGTAAGGTAGGCGTGTGATTCTTGTAATTCTTGAGAACAAAAGAAAGGAAACCCTCTGTTATCGGGAGTGATCTATGATTCATATCGGATAACCAACAACCGTTCGATTGTAGGCACCTAACGGTTATGTTCAACTTATATGGAAGAATTAAAAATAGAAAAATATCTGTAAATTATAAGATGAATTGATTTTTCTTTTTATCAGAAGGATAATAAACATTCTCATCGTATCTTAGTTTGCATGATAGTGCATATATGCGGAAATCATTCTGCTCAACTAATCGACAATAATTTTTATGTTAATATACTTGTTTGATTTTAAACAGAAAAGCTAACCTCATTTTTCAGTACTGCTGTCATTTTCTTTTATAAGTAACATAATTAATTTAATCTCTTATTGCAAGAAGATGCAATAAGAGAAGACGGTAATAATTTTAAAACTCTTATTTTTGTTTTTTAATTATTTTAAAAGTAAGGAAACAACTGTACGGATGATCGGGTCGATCTGACATCCATTACATTCTTGCATGTTTTATAGAACGAGAAAGATGGAAAGTTAAGTTCTCTAACGGTGTTACGATGCTTCATCCGTTTTTACCGATTAAATATTCTTTACTGTATCTCTCTCTACTTTGAATGCTCTTTCTTCTTTATTGAGTTCTTTTGCATTCTCTTCCTTAATCCGAATACCTTCCTCAATTTATATTTTATCGACGAACGTTAATTCCAGTAAATATTCATCATTTAATAATTCTAAATAATTTAATTTATTTTTTATATGAGCAGTTTATGTTAAATCGTAAAATTAAAATATAAAAATTATTTTAATTTAAGGTGAATATTTTCTTATATATTCACTGGAAAAACTATTTGTAAAAAAATATGTAACCTGTTCCAAAAATAATTATTAAAACCTGACAAAAATGTTGTTAAATATTCTTGATATTTTAAGAGAAATTAAAATATAACCTTTCCCACAATGAATTATTTGTAAATTAATATTTTCCTTATAAATCTACTTATATTGTTATTAAAATAAATTTTTTTATGTAAGTATAAAAAACACTGCATAATACAATTACAATACACGTTTCCCACAGAAAGGGATACATTAATTTGTGATTTTTACATAATGTATCCAAATCTTTCTTACGGCTTTGACATGTACGAAGAATTTGAGGTACAAGTTGCACAAGTTAGACTTCTGAGTTTATTTATGCCCTAATAACACTTAATTAAAAAAACGTTCAAGTCGGCAGGTTAAAACATCCCATTCACATTTGAAGCATTGAATATAATTCATTATTTTACGTCAGACGGAATACGTTAATTTATTGCTTTGCATTATTTATATTAATCGTATAACATTAATTCATTTAAAGGACCTAAGATACCAGTAGTAGTTAAAGAATAAAAATCAGATTGATTATTTTTTTTACGCTAATAATTAAAACAACCGGAAAAGTGAAAATAAAAACAAATTCCGTATTTTAATAAATAAAAAGATAACTGTTGGTTATAATTATTACTCCACAACAGAAAAATAGAATTCATACGGCTGTTTAAATACTAAACCACTGAACACACTATAATTGGCAGTGTGCAATTCTGCTTTGAATCTATGAACTGAAAGAGAATCATGTGATTCTCAGCAGCTCATCTTTTGTATTACCACCCGATAGAAAAAAAATTGCTGGGAAGTCTCATAGACAAAGCCGACAACCAATAAACACTTCAAATGTCACGAACACATTAAAACTTTCTTTTTGTTCTTGAAATAATTTGTTCTCTAAATATCCAGCCGATTACAAGACTAAAGAAAATCCTGGAGAAGAAGGAATCAACAAGGAATAGTATGAAAGAGTAATAACCTGTTCTGAGAGGGAGACCGTAAGATCTATCATATAAATATCTTTATCGAAATTGGGAACAGCATATTATGATCAATGAAGTTTCGTTGAGCTATATGTTCTAATAAACTCCTTTTCAGCCGATTATCAAACAACCACCTTAAAACAAACACATACTTTTTAAAGGTAAACCCATACTCATCTCCAGATTTCTGTCCAAGTATCCAAGGAAACTGTAAACTGTTGAGTTAGTTGCCCGCTGCAGGATTAAATGTGTTTTACATAGTTTGATTAAAAACATGAATTTTTCGATTTTAAATAATGATGCAGTAAATATGTTTATCTATTATTTAATTAAATTATCCAGTCTTACAAATTTATTGCTGGGGAAGTGAATAACCTAACAGGAAGAAAATTTTAAAGCTAAGTATATTATACTGTAAAAAAATTAAATTTAAACACCCTAATCCCTAATAAAATTAAATGTTAAAAAAAGACCATGAATTTGGACACTGGATCTAATTTTAAGCTTCCAGTCAATAGTGTCTCTTCCGATCAAGGTATGTGTTGACACCCCCCCCCCCCCAAACCATGTACGAATAATCATCTGTTACAATCGGTTACTAGATACTAAGGTCATTACAAGATCTTAAACTTGGCAACACTGAAATTCCAAAAAATATATAATCTTTTGCATGTACATTCAGTCGTAAAAAACTTTAATTAAAATCTCAAAAGGAGTAAGTATTTTTTATGTAATCTAACAGTTTTGATTTAAAACATTTTCTATTTTTAGGAAATAAAATTAAAATTTTAAAAATAGATTTAATTACTGTTATTTAAAAAAAAAAATACATATCTATTTATTTTTAACTAAAATTATCTTCATTTTCTTGATAGTAAATTATATATGAACTTTCCATTTTTAAAAAATTAATTATATTAGTTTTCAAATTAAAAAAAATCTGAAATTGACTTTAAGACGATATACGTAATAAGTTTTATTTACAAGTAATATTTTCGAATGAAGAAATAAATAATCCGAATTTAAAAAAATGTGGGATGTGGACACCATATGACTTCCTTGTATGCCTATTAAATTACATATACACATTTTTTTTTTTTAATGAAAAGTACATAAAATGTTTTCATTAATAACCTCTGATATTTATTCATATTTTTTTTAATTGTTATTATTGAATTATTATTTGTTGTAAACATTTTTTTTTTAGAATCAGAGATTAATAATTATTAATAAATCAATATATTTAAATTAAAGAAAAAAAAGTTAAAAAATAGAAGTCGGATTCGAACCGATATGCCTTCACCTTGTAAGATCTAAATATTTCATTAATTAAAATTTTATTTGGTTATAACTCTGGAACCAATGAAAATAACTACCACTTATGATACATAGTCGAAAAGCTCTCAATGAGGGCTTATTACTGCAGTTAAGAAAAATTCCAAAATACAAAACTTTTGGATTTTGGACACTTTTGGTCCAGTCGATTGCAACCAGAAGGAAAGGTGCACAACTAGATGTTACAGCAGTCCTAAATCCAAAAATTTCAATATCCTAATGCTAATCGTTGTTGAGTTATGCTAGATACAACGTACATACGTTCGTATTGTACTTATGTACAGATCTCGCGCCAAAACTAGTCAAAATAGATTCATGGATGATCAAAATGGATATTTCCAGAGAAATTTGAAAACCGAAATTTTTCGCAATCACAATACTTCCTTTACTTCGTACAAGGAAGTAAAAACCCTTCCTAAAAAGGTTACGAGTACATTAATCTATATGTTTTACAATTCGATTTTCTGAAATCGACATAAAGTTTAAATTTACAACTTTCTACTTTATAATTCTTAAATTTGCACCCAGTTCAAATAATTGAAATTTAAAGAAAAGTTATATATAAATTTCGTGAAAGTTTCATATAATTTTCGCGAATTCTTTTTATTTAAAATATTAAACTGAAGTTGTTAAAAAGACATCTGTTAAAAAAATTCCTTTTTTATTTACTCTGTAATGATGGATTTTAACCAAAAAATTTAAAGACTGATCAAACAAAATAAAATGTATCCTGATTACTACGCTTAGTGATATTTCCGCCCCAAAAAGATTATTTTTCACAAGAAAATCTATGTTTGAAATCAAATCCGAGCGTTCTTGAGCAGACTTAACTATATTTCATGGTTTACATTCACAGATTTAAAAAACGTTTCTTTTAAATAAAAAATAATGCTAAAATAATTTCGATTTTTTTATAAAATGTACATAATACCATAACATCCAATGTTCATTAATTTTTTTTTGAGAGGTCACTTACTAGAATGGTAAGTGACCTCTATGTATAATAAGTCACTTATTATACATAGGCCATTTACTAAATGTTAAAACAATAATACATTTTACTTATTTGAATGATAGAGAAATTTTTAATTTCTCTCATATCCAGAAACCCGATTATGAGGAATTGTCAATATACACATTTGTTGCAAAATCGCAAAATAATTTTCGTAGGAAATATATTTTTTACAGTTTAATCTATTTCAGGGTAATTTAGCACAGTGATAATTCTTGAGCAGCATAATTATGGAGTAAACCTAACCGGGCATACAGCGTTTTTATAATTTTTATTTCTTCTCAGGTTTTTATTTTTCTTACATAATAACATTGATATGTTTTTACATAATATTATATTGATATGATTTTTAATTGAATTATTGATAGTAAGGTCAAACCTCTTACGTATTTGTGTAGGCTCAAGTCTAATGTATCGACTGATGTATCAACATGTTTATATTGAACTGTTTCTGTGCGTAATTGTCGCAAAACCATTTAATCAAAGGTTCTCTTCCGGGTAATAATAATTGTTATACGAAGGAACGCTTGGTATTTCAGTTAGTTCGTAAACAAAAAAAAAATGTATTTATTTATTTATTATTTATTATAAATTACAAATAACAGATTCTTTAGGTACATTACTTTTTTATTTTAAACTGCAAGTAAAACACGAAAAAGTGTTATTTAGTTTACACAAATAATATAGAAAAATTAAAATGACCGAACAAAAATTAAAAAAAATAAAAAGTTTTAAATTATAAAATTTAGAAAGAAGAAACATTTTAGACGATTTTACAGATAATAACATCAATATTTTATTTGACGTGATATTGTTTTTAATACAACTAAAAGAAATTCAGTTAATCGATACGTATAAGTTACAAATTTAAACGCTATAAAAATAACATTTAATCATGTGTTTTAACAATAAATTTCAGTTCACTGTGTTGTATTAAAATTCCAACAAGTTTTTTTTTTAATATTAAATTGACCTGTTATTAGTTGTAACCAATTAAAATATTAATCAATATAAATACATAGATTTTATTAGAACAGTCAAAGCATTTTTATACCCCTGTAAAATGGAATTTATTATTTCGAGGTTATACTTAGAGAATGTTTCTTATTCTCTGAAGTAAATTCAATATATATATTTTGTACATTAGCGTGTGCGTTAGTTGTTTGTTAGGTTAATTGATTTTCATTAGCAAGAAATTTTTTCGGTATACCTGTAGGACCAAAGAGGTCACATGAAGATCATAAATAATATATGGCTGTATTTTCGGTTTTCACCTTTCTGTATAAACTAAATTAAACTATGCAGTGTCGAGTGAAAGATTAAGCTAGCGTTTCGAACATCTTTGTAAATTAAAAGACATAAAAACTTTATTGGGACTTATTTTAAAGAATGGAATTTTATAAATCTTATTTAATTGTTCGGTTACTTAATGTCATAATTAGTGCCATATTAGTTGTAGGTAAGTTATTTCCGAAAATGACATAGACATTCTAAAAAATAATAAGCGTCCTAATGTCAGGCTTACTAGGAAAAGTAACGAATGAAATTTTCCGTTGTCTTCTTCACTAAGCCGAATATATTTTTATACATCAGCATCAATGATAATTACAATTAACGTGATATTCAGCTAAAGAAATCAAGCAAACTCTAGTTCAGTAAAGCGATTTACATGTAAGTATTATTACTATCAAAAGTAGTAATTCTAATTAATGCCTCTTTTACCTGTAAGAAAAATTTACTGTTGTAACAAAGATTTAAAATTATAACGTAAAGAAAATGTAAATGTACTCCTTTTTTTATCTGAAGTCTATGGGGATTTATTAATTCAGGGTTATATAAACGCACAAGGGAAATTTTAAATTTAAATTTACGTACATCAATTTTTATATTAAAAAACATTTTGTAAACTATACAATTGTTTATAAATTACCCGGTTTAAAACATTTTCCATATGTATGAGATATTCTCGTAGATTTTTTTTTAGTACATTAAAAAAGTTTCTATCATAGTGTACAAGGAGTTTAGGGGCTACAACATTTTTTCCTTGATTATTATTTCCGTTTCTGAGAAAATTAGTTGAAACGCTTCTCTTTAACATTTTTATAAATATTTCTAATGTTGATATCTACAAATTTAAAAAAAAAATGAAAACAATTTAAATTACATATAAGTATTTTCATTATTAAGTAATGAGGATTATTGGAACAAGTGATTCTGTATCATTTACTCATATGTTAAGAGAGTGAGCACAAAAACTGATAGCATGATGATCTTGTTATATCGTTACTTAAACATTCATTAACAAACTCTATCAGTAAAAATTCTTTAATATTTTCTAAGAAATTTTAATTTTCATGAAAAATCATCGATAAATGAGTAAAATAAACAAAAACATTAAAAAAAAAATGAGCGGTGCAGCGGGTCGAAAATAGAGTAATGATTACGAGTATCACCGGTTTGGTCTAGTGGTGAACGCGTCTTCCCAAATCAGCTGATTTGGAAGTCGAGAGTTCCAGCGTTCAAGTCCTAGTAAAGCCAGTTATTTTTACACGGATTTGAATACTAGATCGTGAATGCCGGTGTTCTTTGGTGGTTGGGTTTCAATTAACCACACATCTCAGAAATGGTCGAATTGAGACTGTACAAGACTACACTTCATTTACACTCATACATATCATCCTCATTCATCCTCTGAAGTATTATCTGAAAGGTAATTACTGGAGGCTAAACATCAAAAAGAAAGAAAAGAATATACTATCGCATACACTAATAGAAGAACTAATAAAATAAAACACTGATAGAAAAAACTAATAATAGAAGCACTTCAATTATTTTCTAAGTTGCTGTTGTTTTAGGATTAAAAAACGCAATTGTATTAATTTTTTTGTGGTTTTTTAACTATATAATAAAAAATAACCACTAATAAAGGAGTAAATAATTAAATGCAAACAGTCGCAGTAAATAATACTGTAATACTAAAAATAAAAACGTTTCGAACAAATAATTTTTAAATTTGTTTACAATTTTATTTTATTATCATTATTTTTTTTTATATAAATTAAGGAATTTTATTACTTGTGATTAATGAAATTAAAGGGAGATGTCGTAAAAAGAAAATAATTTAACTTACGCAATTTTTTACGACGAGTTAAGATATAAATAAATTATAGAATAAGTAGGGAATTGCTGATTAAATAAGGAAAACAACGGCTGTTACACACCAGCATTGAGGAGCAGTGTATAGGTTCACCAACGACAACAGACGGGACAAACAATGAACAAAAAAAATTCTGTGAAGTATTCTGGCTATATCTTAATAAATATCTTCACCACTACAAACAAAAAAACAGTTCTTGCTTGGGAAAAACGTGTTTTTTAATTAGATAGTGTTAAACATAAGCTTTGAAGTGAACAACAAACGCTAATCTGGTTTGAAATATTCTCTGCATTTGCCCCGATTCAACTGCAAATAAACTGGTATATATCTGTCATTAAAAATAACCTACTCGCCACCTAATTAAAAAGATCCAGCAGAGGAAAAAAGTCTAGATTCTACAAAAAGTAGATTATTTTTCTTGAGCGAATACTACTAATGTTCCCGACAAGCAGTGTACGTCCGTTCCGCCCCAAATGAACTCGTAATCGAGCGCCTAATTTTTTACTTTGTCTAGGAGACAACAATGTAAGATCACAAGAAAAAATACTTGAAGGTTAGGCCACTTTGACTTATGACAATGTTTGCGAATTAACCATCGGATTCAAACACGGACCGTGGCGTTGGATCCTACCATACTTTATTGAAAAAATTTCCTGATAATTTCTTTCGTCCCAATATTCTTTTTTTCGATGAATAAGCAATCTATTGTGGTTTATAAACTAGAAATGTAGTCTTCTCCACAAAAAATAACCCTTCTATGAAAGAGTGGTAAAAATCAACACTACACTTAATAACATCAGACGGGATGGTATCAGATAATCTGTTTTGTCCGTATTTTTTTGACTTGAATATACCTGTGAAGCCACAGTTTTATTTTATAAATAAGTCATATCACAGCCCTCAGTTTCAAGATAAGAATTTCATGGAATAAGTATGGTTGCAGCACGATGAAGCAACCCCAAACCCCACTTTTTTTTATGAGCATTGTTATATGAAAAATTTACTATGGCCGATAACTCCTTGTAGATTATCATCGAGGAATGTTTTGCGCTACAGACGAATTGTTTCATGTTGGGAAGGAATTCTTTCACATAATACTAAAAAATGCTTAATCGCATGTAGTAGAAAACGTGGAGGTGTTTAGACGTGTATGCAATAAGGTGATACACAGACCTGAACCATTAATTGGTTGTAATGACTCTGTCAATAAAGTAAGTAAATTAGATTAGTAATTAAATTAGTATTAGTAATTAGTAAGTAAATTAGTATAGTAATCATTATAAAATCCCGTTAAAAATAGAGGTGTGTATATATATATATATATACAAACAATCGAAAAAATTGAATTTTTTTTTTTTTTTTATAAGTGCAACTAATGAATTAGTTAATTATATGAAAAAAATAAAAATAAATAATTACGAGTATTATAAAACTATTTTAAAACATTATCATTACAAAACGATTAAAAACGTAAAATTTACCGTGTCAGTAAATAATAACAAACAAGTATAATAAAACTAAAAAAAACTGACAACGGATAGTTTGTAAATTACAGCGGATTTTGCCTAAATTATGTTAAAACCTTTTTCTAAAGAGTTAATAACTTTTTTCTTATTTGAAGAAAGAGAATCTATGTAATTATATCTTACAACAAGAATTTCTAGATCAGATATACTAGTAAAAAGTACAAAATTATTATTTATTCTTTAAGTTAATTTTCTTGAATAAAATAAGTTATTATTTTTATTTCGTTTCACTAATAAGACTGTTACGTAAAAGTTTTATTTCTAAATTCTATGAAAATTATAATTTCTAAAATATTATATGGAATCGGTATTCTTTCACACCACATTTTTTTCCCCCTACATCCCTGGGTCGGACATCCACTAAAGTATACGCGGCCCAGGGACGTGTCCTTGTGACTCTAAGAGGGCCTTCCCACCCACCGACAGTACGTCCGACAATTCACGTGTTCTACAATAATTTCCATTGTGTTGCTTCAGATTTGTTTACTTGTTTATTACAGATTAATCGAGTAATTCATTCGCGTCAGTGGTAAAGGTTAACGGATTTATATTAATACCCGCCAAATTTTCATTGTGTTCATACCGCGTTTTTAGTCTTCGGTGTATACTGTACTGTGATTCTATTTTTTTATATTATCTACGTTACCTACAATTCTTCATTTTCATTCAGGTGAGTGAAGTACTTTTAAATAATAATTACGGTCTTTAAATATTATATATAATTAAAAATAATTACGCAAATATTAAATAATACTTTAATAATAATTATGGACTTTAAATATCATTTATAAGCAGATGTACGCATTTAATTACTATAAAATAAGATATTAATTTTTGTAAACTAGAAATAAAACTAATATTTGGTAGTTCTTAGAATTACAATTGAACCGTTTAAATATCTGCATAGTAAGGAAATTAATACCGGTTTGTATGCCTGTGGTGCATGAATTTGTACATTTTAACTTTCCAAATAATTTTTTTTTCTTTTTCCTGTTTAGCCTCCGGTAATTACCTTTCAGATAATACTTCAGAGGATGAATGAGGATATGTATGAGTGTAAATGAAGTGTAGTCTTGTACAGTCTCAGTTCGACCGTTCCTGAGATATGTGGTTAATTAAAACCCGACCACCAAAGAACACCGGTATCCATGACCTAGTATCCAAATAATAATTACGCACTTTAAATAATATTTATATGTATATGTGCATGAATAGTTTTTTCAAATAAGATATTTATTGCACACTGGGAATAAAATTAATATATTTTCAGTCATTTTAGAATTAAAATTAATAAGTTTAAATCTGTTTAGTAGTAAAATCAATATCGATTTGCATATCCGTGGTGTGAGTTTATGTATTACATTTTCCAAATAATAATTACGCACTTTAAGTAATACTTAAATGTATTCATACTAGATAAGTTTCAATAAAATAAGATTTTAATTGTAGAATTACGCACTTTATATTTTACTTGCCCGCTTTCACTTGTATATTATATGTTGTAATTATTCGTTGTAAATAAAAAAAAAGTAATAGGTTGTTTAAAATTGTAGTGTTTACATAATACCTTATTTATTGTTAAAATATTAATAACAAAAAATGGATTTGTTTTTTTTTATAGTGATAGTCCAAATTGTTAACACCTACATGTACAGCAACAATAACATCATCATCAACAAGGACAGCAGCATCATCATCAATACGGTGAACATTTTAAACGAACGCTTTTGTTACTAGTCTAGTAACAGTACACAACACTATTTTTTTGATTACATATTTTAAATAATATTTACAGACAATTTAATATGTTTAATTTCTATAAAATAAGATGTTTATTGTAAAATTACTCATTTTATATATTTTATTTTCTAGTTTAATTATGCATTAAATAATATTTATGTGTAAACGTGTCTGCTAACATTTATATAATAAGAAACCATTTATTGTTGGAAATAAAATTAATATTGGGTAATTTCTTTAAAATAAGATATGAGTTATTAAATTACGCACTTTAGATCATCACCATATACTTATTCACTTTCAGTTGAATATTGATTAATAATGACATATACATCTATCGATTAATAAAGCGTGGGAAATAAAATTAAATAATAGGTTGTTGAATTTAAAATTGAATTATTTAAATAATTTTCTTTATTGTTGAAATACTAATAACAAAAAATGGATTTGTTTTGTTTCAGTCTTTTCACCATTCACTGTTTCAAAAACATACTAGAACATCAATAAAGTGAGAATTTAAAGAGAGTGCTATTGTTACTTGTCTATACCTATATACGACTGTGCTATTATTTGTCACTGCAATCGTTTTGTTTACTATTTCAAATACATTATTAATAATTATGTAATCGTTTTTACATAGATTGAACGAAACATTATTATTACACCTACGACATCAACAACAAGTACAACAGCATGACAGTCAATAAGTGAGATTAGTATTTTTTATATATTATTTTAAAGTGATATTATAACTGTCGTTGTTAGTAATATATGCATAACCACTAAATAATATAATTTGGTAAAATGGTGTTTTTACAGTTGGAACAATCCTGAGCTGTAGTCGTTAAAAACAGCGCCAGTGACAAGGTATTATTTTCGATATTAGAGTCTAGGCAGTTAGCTTATAATATCCTGCCTGAAATGATTTATGATAAAAAACGCAGGATAATGTCGCGGTGGATGGTTGACGTTTGCATGGTTGAACGTTAATTCCATTCGTATTTATCGAGCTTTGGTTTATTTTGATCGTATAAGATTTTCCAAAGGCATTGGAGACGATCGACTGCAACTAATAGTAAAAAATAAAATCACAGTTGACCTACAGTATATTCTGAAACCTAAACTGAAACCTAAAAACACGGTATGAACCCAATGAAAATTTGGCAGGTATTTATATATATATATATATATATATATATATATATATATATATATATATCCATTAACCTTCATCATTGAAGCGAATAGATCATTTGATAACTTTGTAATAAACAAGTAAATAAGTCTGAAGCAACACAACGGAAATTAACGTAAAACACGTGAATTCATAGACTGTGGAATTGACCCAATATCATTTGATAAGTTTGAAATAAAAGAAGTTAATTAGTACACAAGTTTATTGCAATATCATGAAGCACATATACTGTACGCACAGGCTTAATCACTGATGCAAATGCATTATCATTAGGTGATATTGAAATAAACAACTTGATTAGTAAAAGAAAGGTTACTGCAATGTCAGCAAACAAGTGTATTGCCAATCACGCGATATGACGTATCTCCAATACGTGGCAATTTTTATTTTTATTTTTTGAATGACTTCAGCATTTTTTACCTGGAATCAAAGGTTAATTTTTTTATCTGGTGTCAAAATTTTAATTTTTACCTGTGTCAAGGTCAAGATCACACCAGTGGTCAAGGTTCAGGTTGTACCAGAATCGGCAAAATTATACTATTTGATATATTCAATATAGCATATATTATAATAGAATTGGTAAAATGGCAACACTTACAACCTTATTAAATATTTACATGATTATCTACTACTTACATGATTATGATACTAAATTACAACTTTTAAAAGAAATATATATAGTGTGCATTACATTGTTACGTAATTATACAATATATATTTCTACCTCTGAGTAGAGGCTGTACCTTATTGAATCACATTCTGAAAAAGGTAGCTTAATCTGTTATTATACACTACCGACACTGGTCTTTAGCTGTAAAGCATTTAAATTCTGAAGTATAAATGAAAGCACTATTTAAAGTCGCTTTCACCGAGAGTATTGATGGTTATTGTATAGCTAATCCCGACGATAAATACAATGAATTTGTCCCTTATAAGGTAGAATATCAGCTGCATTTCGGTGCTTTTGTAATCTGATGTGCAATATTATATTTTTGTATGAAGAATCCAACGGGAATATTCTTAGTAAACCTTGCGTGGGATACTTGTTATTTTCAAGAATGCCTGTCACGTTTTGGAATAACTTACTCTTCATATCAGGTCACTTACGTGTTTTTGATTTTTAATACATTAATTCACCCATACTTATGTATATATATCGTATGCACGTATAAATAAATATATATCATATATTGCACGTTAATCAATTAAAGGGAGACAATGGACTATTTGAGAAAAAAAGAATACGATAAACCCCATTTTATAAGATAATCCAAATCATGTGAAATTCATAAGTAGGAAGTACACATTTTATATATAAAAGGGTGGATCAATAATTACTCGTGTTAGGAATCAAAATGCATGATTTTCAGAAAAAGTTTTTTTATTTTTCAACATAACCTCCTTAGGAGATACATTTTCCCCAATAATCCTGCCCTTTTTTTAAACGCCCTACAAAATACGATTTGTCAAACTACCGAATCTTTTTCCCGCAAGCCACTTATTCATGTTGAGGAACAGAAAGAAGTCGCAGCGAGCCAGGTCGGGCGAGTACGGTGGATGCGGCAGTAATTCGTCTCGTAATTCATGTAACTTGGCCGCGACGATTCCGGATGAGTGAGCTGGTCACGATGAAACAGCACTTTTTTCTTTGCAAGTGGAGCCGTGTCTGTTTCAATTTCTCGTAGAATCGTTCCAGTAATTCATTGTAGTACTGCTCCGTGGTTGTGCTTTCTTTTTTCAGAAAGTCTTAGAGGAATATTCCCTTCGCAGCCTAAAAAATCGTAGCCATCACCTTTTCGGCCAATGGGACGATTTTGGCCTTCTTTGGAGCAGATTCGCCTGGAAAAAACAATCGTCTTGATTTACGTTTGGGGTATAGTAATGGATTCAGGTTTCATCAACGGTGATGAGTCGACGTAAAAACTACTGCGGATTTCGTTTTAAGGGATCGAAACACTGCTTCGAAGTTGATAGCTGTATCCGCTTGTTGTCCGAAGTGAGCAATCGCGACACCCATCGGGCCGACAACTTTCTCATTCTTAACATATCACGTAAAATGTTTATTGCCGTTCCGTACGACACACCTACAACCTATGCTACTTTGCGCACTTTCGTTCGGCGATCAGCATGAATTATATCATGGACCTTTTCAACGATTTCCTCAGTAACCACGTCTGCTGGGCGATCTGGGCGCTCCTCAAAAATAGATATATGGCTACGTTTAAATTCGTTTAAATCACAGTTGTCATAGATGGTAAAGAGTCCCTATAGACAGAATAAAACTTTTCTTTTATTTCTTTGCTCATTTTTCCATCCAAACATAAAAAGCGAATTACGGATCGATATTTTTTTTATGATTGTATCGAAAAACACCAAATACGTTAAATACAAATGGTTGTCAAATAAAAACTAACCTATGAATCAGTCTGAAATTTTGTGTGGCATCGTTTTAAATTTTGTTTAAAATTTAAACAAGTTTAAATTTTGTTTTAAATTTGTTTTTTTTAGTAGTATACTGCCTTAACTTACCTTGGCAAACACAGGTGTATTAGACAGATGGCGTTCCTTAGCAATGCCACTGTATTCACACACGAGTACTTATTGATCCACCCTCGTATATATATATATATATATTTGTGTGTGTGTGTGTGCGTGTGTGTGTGTGTGTGTGTGTGTGTGTAGATGAATTAAAAATCGAATGTCTATATTTCAATAACTGATGTAAGATATTAACATAAGAAAAAAGTACTTAAAAAAATATGACCATGTGAAAATATTACGATTGATCAATGTTAGCAGTGATGATACGATGTTGAAATTCTGCGTAAGATCAGCGGGGAATGGAGGTTAACTAAAGCAGGGGATCCATCACGAATCCATATAAAAACAAAAAAAAAACATGGAGTTAAATCAGATGATTGAGATGACCCCATATTAACATCACAACATCCAAACTTGGGCATCCAAAGTTTTTCTTTGGAGTGTCTCTTTTTCCTCTTTAGCCTCCGGGAATTACCGTTCAGGTATTCCTTCAGAGGATGAATGAGGATGATACGTATGAGTATAAATGAAGTGTAGTATTGTACAGTCTCAGTTCGACCATTCCTGAGATGTGTGGTTAATTTAAACCCAACCACCAAAGAACATCGGTAACCACGATCTAGTATTCAAATTCATACAAAAGTAACTGCCTTTATTAGACTGAACGCTGGAACTCTCGACTTTCAAATCAGCTGATTTGGGAAGACGCGTTCACCACTAGACCAACCCGGTGGGTTAAAGTTATAAGTCGAAGCTTCATAAAGTTCATAATGTTTTTTTTTTTTTTTATTTTAGCATTATGATGAATTTTTTTTTGTGTTTAAAATTTTAACCTTAATCTGCCACATTTTGGTCTGTTTTATTTTGAATTAGTTAAATTTCTGAAACTTGTATTTGTTTTCTATTGACTTTATTTAAATTAGTATTTTCAGATTTCAAACTAACTTACTTTGAAATTGATATAATTTAATTTAATTCTTGTTTGTAATTTTAAAATTTATTTACAGGAAATTTAACAAAACTTAATTTACTGCAAACCTAAAAAAGCGTTTTTTAATCCAATTTTTTAGGCTCTGCAACAATTTTATTGGAAATTATTAAAGATAGAATAAGTTTCGTTTTATCTTTGGAACAGAAATTAGGACGAAATAGATCACTAACTTTAAAAAAATCGTATATAAATTCTATAAGCTTCATTTGATGCAGTCTCCAGTAATGATAATAAAAGTGTTAGCAATCATCGTTGCTAACACTGATCTATTGTGACATTCTCAAATAGGTACGGGATATTCAAATTATCAAATAAGCTTCCTTTAAGAAGGTTTTTTTTTTCCCCAGACCGGTTATCCAATTAAGTATACTCGGTCTGGGAGAGTTTCCTTATACTCTAAGAGGGCCTTCCCACCCACCGGCTATAATTCCGGCACGGCAGGTCGGTCCCCCCGGTCGGATCTTTTTGTTACTTTAATTATTTGCCTTCCTCAAATCGCCAGGTACGAAGCCAGGTCCAGCAAAGCTGTCCCCAGCCCCACCCCAGGGACCGGGTCTCGGTCTTTTTTATCTTTTGTATGCCTGCGTCAAACCTCGCAGCCGGGGAGCCCGCCCCGGCTACGCCGTTACGGACCCCAACTACTAGGCCGGGTCTCGGTCTTAACTTTATTATTCCCCATAATTCCGATGTCATATGGCGTTGAAGTAACAAATTGCTAGTATCCTCTTCTTCTACCTTCCTCTTCTTTCTCCTTCATGACAGTATAGGTGAATTTTTCAAATTTCCCCCAATTTTCATCAGAAGATAGGAGGAATCGGGCAAGTTGCTCCGGCTCGACGTCCGATATTTCAGCTCGTAATCTCACATCATACCAGTTAACACATCTGAAGATGATGTGTTCAGGCGTATCCTCGTATTCACAATACATGCATTTGGGGCTATTTCTCAAGCCAAATCGGAAGAAATACGCCTGGAAATTTCCGTGGCCCGAGAACAATTGTGTGATATAGTATCCGGTTTCTCCGTGATTCCGATTCACCCATTGTCTTAAACTTGGAAAAAGGCGTTTGGTCCACAAGGCGCCCGATGTTGGTCCCACCTTTCCTGCCATTTATCCATTATCTGGTCCTTTGCTTGCAATTTCTCCATACCTTGGGAACGCAACCATATTTCTAGCACCCTAAGTTCAATGGGTGGATCAGAGGCAAGAACACATGCCGCTTCGTACGATATGGTACGGTATCCACTTGTTACTCCGATCAAAGCACGTCTATGAATTCCCTGAAGTCGCCTGACATTTCTAGCAATATACCAGCCTTATACCATAGCCTTATACCATATCGGCGCTGCATACAATAATATAGATGTGCAAGCAGAAGCTCTTCTTCTGGAGGCTCTAGGGGCAGTCTTGCCAGATAGTATTCCAGATAAAGCCTTTAACGACTTTTCTGCCGCACCACATCTGTCAGCTATATGCGGACTGAAGCTCAGGGATTTATCAAGGATGACTCCAAGGTACTTCGTTTGTGCAACTCGACGTATAGGATGATTGCCCACTTTCAATTCTAAGTTTCTAATGTGCCTTTTGCCTGTTAGAGAAATGTATTTACATGTGTCTACTGCTAGTTTCAGGCCTTGTTTGCCCAACCAGGCGTGAATCAGCTCCAGTACTCTATTGCCACTAGTCTCAACTTCGATCTCAGTTTTTGCTGCAATTAGTATAGCCAAGTCGTCAGCATATGCTATGATTTCAACTCCATCTGGTAAATTCAGCCTTAAAACATCGTCAAAGGCTATTAACCACAGCAAGAGGCCCAGGACAGACCCCTGCGGTACACCACCAAAAATTTGATGTCTCAAGCTTCCCTCCAAGATGTTAACAGTGCACCATCTGTTGTTCAGATAATCGCTAACTTGTCTCTGTAACCAATTACTAATGCCTCTTCTAGCCAGGGCATTCCTTATAGTATCCCATTTGACAGTACCAAAGGCATTTTGGATATCGAGCGTAGTTAATAGTGATATTCTTCGCGTTCTCCATCTTCCGCTACGCGTGGAGAGGACCCATTTATATATCCTGTCCAATGCCTGTAAAGTAGATCTGCCCTTTCTAAAACCGTACTGATTCCTGTGTAATCCATCATTACCTTCGAGCTCTTCCATAATTGGATTTGTTATTAATCTTTCTGCCACTTTTCCGATATTATTTATAAGGCTAAGTGGCCTGTATGTAATAGTCTGTGCGTCGACTGCCTTTTTTGGTAAGAAAACTACCTTGGATTCCTTCCATATGTCAGGAAACAGTTTATTTTGTACTCCATAGTTCACAATATCTGTGATTTCCCAGGGAACTCTATTCATGAGTCCTTTAAGGATTGCAAGGATTCCTTTAAGAAGGTTAATCGCTATCAGCGTCACTCCGTCAAGTTCGACAAATGATGGGGCCGTCCCTTTTCCATCTGTGAAGTAGCTCACACATCTATTTCTGATATGATCTGTATAATAATATAATTATAATTGTACATATAATTGTATAATATACAATTATGACCTATAAAAATAGATTACTTATTTATTCATATAAACCTGTTGAGATATTTTCACTTTTTAATTCGATCAAAAATGTATTCCATATAAGAAAAAAAATTAATAATCAAAAGTTAAATAAAAAGAATATATTTTGTAAATATATGATTAAAAATTAATTTAATTATTTAAATACAAAAGGATTCCATGTGATTCCCGTACTAATTATATTGATGGTAAAAAAGCTTATGAGTTTTTACATAGATGAGTGTAGAATAATTCGTCAACAATTATTGCATTTATTAATTCATTATTAATTATAACTTTTTTTTAATTAATTCAGTTTAAAATAGAACATTTTTGTAAACATTATTGATAACAAAAATTACTGATGTAATAATAAACATGATGATATTGAAAACTACTTCTTGGACGACGGCGGAATATTTGGCGCCAGACATCTCCCGCCGACGCCATACAATATCGAATGGATAACATTCTCTTTTTAATTCTTTTTTATTTTATCGGTAATCAGGCATCAGTCAACCCTACCCTAAATTTAATTCAATAAATTTACATAATCAAATCATTTATTAATGTAACATACACTTCTCTATAATACTATATTAACGAATCTTTCATTCTTATTTTTTTTTAATGAAACATTATTTTCTTTTCACAACCTCATTAACAATTATGTAAAGTAGTAAAAAATATAATTTTGTGATTGTATTATACTTTTTAAATCATTAAAAAAAAAAAAAATTTAAATTCGTGATGTAAAAATGTTATAAACTTTTTTATTTTACTCGTATCTCTTAACATAAAATCTGGTATTTATGTTAGATTTGTTTTTAAACATTCTCACGCCTTATTTTTATA
Source organism: Lycorma delicatula (assembly GCF_047948215.1). Classification (NCBI taxonomy): domain Eukaryota; kingdom Metazoa; phylum Arthropoda; class Insecta; order Hemiptera; family Fulgoridae; genus Lycorma; species Lycorma delicatula. Next base: position 187,026,982 of record NC_134455.1, read on the forward strand.
TGTATCTGTTAAGTATATTAAATTACATTTTATTATTATAACTTTAGTCTGGTGCTAGGCGTTTTATTAAGTTTTTTCTATATTATTTAGAAATTTTCATGTTTTACACACACACACAAATATATATATATATATATATTATATTTTATTTTATCATTATTATATTTTAATCATCAATGTAATATTCCGAAAGTAATATTTATTTTTTATTATTTTAATCTATGAGATTAAATGAAATAAAATCTTCCGTCAAAATTCGAACAATCAAATTTCCTCCTCATTAATCCGAGCTGTCAGTCCGCTGAACAAAGATGTGCGAAATACTAAAAATTGACGTATAAATACTTAAAAACAAAAAAAGAAGATTTTATTGCGTTCAAGGAAGAATGAAAAAATTGCCTCTATACGATTTAGACTTTGTGGCATACAGCTAATGACAGTATGAAATGAGTTTCTTTAGCAATTCTTTCACATTATCTCATGGCGCTATTGCTCTTTATTTCTATTACATAGTGGCTTAAACGAGATTATAATTGGTTTTATTTTTGAAAAATATGAAGAGTTTTAGATAACAATGTTTATGTCGTAAATTTTGTTTTAAATTTAGGAAAACATTTTATTAAAATTGTAAAAATTTTGCAACGTTGTAAAGGATTCACAACTCCATTCACATAGAGTTGTGAATGGTTTAGTCGTCTCAAATTAAGTGAAATAACATTGGACGATATTGAAATATTTGTACGGCTATCAACTTAATTAATGATGATTAAACAGTAAATTATGTTCTACTTATGAACGAAAATCATCGGTTGATTGTCCATGAAGAATAAGAAGTGGGAATTGGTAAGAATTTGTTTCATTTGATTTTTACACTAAAAAAATTGAACCCCGTGGGTTCAATTTTGTAATCAAAAACATTGAACAACCATCACATTTTGTATAAAGTTGTGCGATGGCTGCTGACTAAGGAACAAAAAGAAAAATATGCTGTTTTTGGTAAAAATATTTTGGTTCTTTCAACTGACAATAATACTGATAAAAAATGTAATAAAAGATAATGAAACGTGGGTAACTAACTTATGGCGTAGAATAAAATAAATTCAAGAACGGTCAATACTACTACGGTCAGGGTAATTCTACTTTAAGGAAGATTAGGCAAAATAACTTGTAAGTTAACAAATAACTTTTTAAGTTTGATTTTTTTACACCTAAAGAACGCTTTATTGTTATATTCCATCTACAATTTTTTTTAAAGTGTATATTTAAAAAAAAATATAAGCAGATTATATTTTACCGTTCCTGAAAGAATGGAGAATGCGTTATCCTAAGTCCAGTTGACCCATATTTCCTTCTTCATTGATTATTGATTACTGAAAACTAACTTTTGAAATTTTGCTTTTCTTGGAAGTATTATAAAGTTGTAAAAGTTTAATTTCAGAATTTCTTCGGTTCTTTAGTATACAATCTGATCCTAATGGATACTCTTTTACAAACTACCCCACCCGATAAAGATAAGGCATAAGAATTGCTTAATTTATCCGTAATGAAGGGATTACGTAATAAAGAGATTTAAATTATTCTTCGCCGTCTGTTAAACCACAATAATACCCGCATATCGATGAGTACAACTAGCCCTTTCCTTGTTAGTACCGACCTGACGAAAATCACACCGTGTTGGTAGATTACAGGTTGTCTTGTTGCTAATAGTATGTGTCTATAAGCCACAGGGCAAGATTCAGTATTCATCCAATGGCATTCCCATCGGTAATTTCCATCAATTAGCATGCTCATTCGAGGAAGGTGCGAATCAACAAACCCCGCTTTGCGATTACAGTACATTTTTTGAGGGTACTGTTTTTCCGGGGCTCAGTATAGATTATGGACACGGTCTAATTTACCTCTTTGGTAATCATTCGGCTCCAGATGATTCATAGCGCAAGGCAAACTTCTTCATCGATTAACAACCGATCATAGGAACTTGGTTAAGCGTAGGACTACCCGCAACGTGGCAGTGAAGTGAGACATGAGAGAACCTGGATAAAGCAGAGCTCATCAGAGTTTGGAAGTACAGCCTTACTTACAAATTACTACTACTTCGTATTTCCATGGTACCACTGCAAAGATATCATATCCATGTATCATCGCAAGACATGTCTTCATGAAGGGGTGCTTTATCTCTTGAAGGTTCCTCTTCTTTAAGTTTTCCATTCGCTTCTTGTTGATTTGACTTTCCATTTCTATCCTCCAGTAGAGCACGCAAACTCTTAAAACGTTTTTAATTTTTAAAATCAATCACATCGATTTCACATTAAGAAAACTTTCTTTTACCCCATTATCCTAGGATAACTTACACATCCTCATCTACTCGTAAGTAGATAGGCATATAACTTGGAACCACCACATCAACATAAAAAAAAAGGTATGAATTGTACAATCAGTGCAAAATTTTATGTTTACTCTGTTGAAAATCAAAATTGCAAGTGAAAGAAAAATAACGTCATAAGATCTGCATGAATGTATGTGATCCAAATATTTTGAGTAACTACTAGACGAACCTATAAAAAATCCAATCATTGTAATAAAATATTTCCACAATGATAATTCTTTTATATGCTCCACTCGTATTACATAAGATCCTGATGTTCTGTTTATAGAACATCACATATTCAAATTCGTATTATATAACACAACAAATTCCTTAGTAAATCATGTGGTCGTCAGAAAATTCCCAGCAGTTAGAAGATACGATGTAACTGGATCCCTTAATATATTTATCTTGTTTGATTTAAGCATTTTAGTTTATAAAATTAACGTCAATTATAAACATACCAGAATCAACATATTTATTTTTCACTCAGCTAAATTAAATTTGTCCACATATCAACGAAATTTTACTTCATATTTATGTCCTTCGAGAGTGAATTCGCTGGATTATCGTTTCTTCGAACAAGCATGCATTTGTTCATCGTACCTTAACATCTTATCTATTAATTTTATACTGTTATATTTAATTGTAGATTTACCATTAAATATGAAAAATAATTGGTATGTACGCGATTTCATTAATACAAAGCAGACGAATAAGAGTTTGATAGCTTATTCATAAAAATCAATTAATTTGTTTTATGTAAAACCAATATTCATTTGCCGACCTCCGTTTATGAATAGTAGCGTCTCGGCATTTCGTGCGGAGGTCCCGGGTTCGAATCCCGGTCAGGGCATGGTATTTTTCACACGCTACAAAATTCCATTTCCATATCCCAGGCACAAGCTTCATGCTTATGTGGTGATATTATAAAGTCAAAAAAAATAAAGGATAATGGCATGATCTCGTATTCTTTTCTAAAACATAAATACGAATAAACAATTCAATTAAAGTGATTTTCTTTAAATTTTATTAGTAAATCTGACAAAAATTTTAATTATGTCTGTTTAAAGTTTTTTTATTAATCATAATTAATAAAAAAAAATAAAAATTAACGAAAATTTATATTTAAATAAAATGTCATTAAATCCCTTTCAATTTATATTTTTATTTGCAATGTTTCATTACATATTTCCATAAAATATTATGTTATGTAGGCCCTTCCATCTATACAGGTTTCCATGTCCAACATCGACGTAGGACGTGAAAAGCTGTTAATTTGTAGAAACTTAATCTAGTCAGAATAAGATAACAAAAGTGAAATGAGCTTTAAGTTTTTTCTCAAAAAAATAAAAAAATAACAGAAATAGCTCTAATGAGCTTTTCAAAAAAACTAATAGTTTTTTCCTCTAAAGATATTTCTTCGCCTACAAATACGAGAAATAATAAAATATTATGCATATATTAAATGATTTTGTGTTAAACGGAATCCTAATTTTTAGATGTGGCAAGATGATAAAGTCCATAAACCTAAGAATTTTATTGTCTGAGCCTACAGAACATTTCTCAGCCTCCTTCCTCGAACGAAGCAACTAAACTAAAAGTCTTTCTCTAGAACAGACTGGCATTTTTTGTGGTTAGGAAAACTATGTACCACGCAAATATAATTTCTTTTGTTATTTTTCTTTCATTATTTTTTTCATAATTTCAAGTGTTTGTTCTTTCTCTCTTCCGATTATTTCACTTTGATGTGATTCTTTTCCTTCCTAAACGTTTTAAACTCAACTTGATTTTCCCTGGAAATTTCTCAGGAAATTTGGATTTCCCCAGTTTTTTGTCTCTATCCTTATTCCTTTTTTGTTATTTTCCCAGAAGGTTTTTAATATTTTAGCCAGAATGAGGTCGTAAAGCAGGAGAATAATCTCTCTTCTTGCCTTAATTCTATTTTAACTATTTTAAACAATATTTTTATAAATAATAGAATAAAATATAAATTAAAAAAGTAAATAAATTAAAGTATTTTCTATTATATACTAGTATTATATTTTTTTTTAACGCTTCCTCTTTATCTACGGATGATGATTGTTTGACAAGTGAAATGCGTTTTTTTTATTTCTTATTTTTTAAAATAATTACCGCATTTGTTATAACACATTTTGTGTAAATATTTTAGGCAAATGTTTAAGATTTCTAGGCTTATTTCATAATATCAGATGTGAAATTTGGTTTTTATATACCCCATTCTCATATTTTTTTGTCTAGCATTTGTAAATAAAATACAGAGCCTCTATTATTTATGTTTTCCTATCCTATGTTTAATAAATAATAATTATTTTATTATATTATCTTTTTTTTCAAATTGAATTTCTTTTCAAGTAATAAATCCAATTCCCCAATTAGTTTTTCTTTTAAATTATTTTGAGGTACAAATAAACATCATCAGAGAATTTTAATGTATTTAATTTATTTTTTAGATTGTTATTTCGCTCTCAGATTTATTATTCGAGTCTTTCATTAGTTATTTTATGTACAAGCAAAAAATTAATTTTTATTAATATTTAAAAATCAAGTTGAATGACCATACATACCTTTGTCTTATGCTTTTTGAATCAATACTTGTATTTCTTCGTTTTCTATTCTTATCTCAGTTTCTTTCTGATTCTTTTACAGATTTTAAATAACTTTTATTACTTTTACAGAAAATACTATGAGAGTCAGAAAAATAAACTTGATTCATTTTTTAATTCAATAAAATTTCATACTATCGGGGTAATAAAATTATTTCAAATTAATATGTAACGACAACACAATTTTAGCTGATCCACTTTATTGTTGTTTTTATTATAGTTATTATTTTTATAACTTCTTGTTAAATAAGTAAAATATAAAAATATAGTAATGGACCTACTTACTGAAGAGACTTAAAATTTATTAGTAAATGTGATAGCTACTATACTAAAACTTTACGACTACTGTAAAATATAATTGTAGAAATTTAAAGTTAACTCCAAATAGCAAGAGAGCATTCTATACTAGTTTTGCTTGATACACAGAAGGCTAATTTTAATTACAGTTAAAAGAAAACTATTCATATCTACTCTGAATAATCAAAATATATTAAAAAAAATAGAAATACTGGTTTTTAAATCCCTCCTCCTCCTCTTCCTGCAAAATCATTCTGCTTGGTATCCATGAGAAAGGAATGGGGGAACTCGCTCTTGCTATTTGGAGATTACTATAATTTTTATAAAATTAAAAATTAAAATTACAGTAACTAATTTGCTTTTTTTAGTCATAATTTATATAGAATGTCGTGTCGGATGCTTATTAAGAACACAATGTAAAAAATACTACCTAGACATAAAAGCTGTGTCCTCTGTATTAGGTTACAATCTTGGAGATCGATTACCAAAAACAGTCTAGTTTTTCTATGAAAATTAATAAATGATGAAAAAATTTAAAAAAAGTTTTTGGAGTATAAAATTAAATAATAAATCTTCATTAAGAATTATGTATTTTAATATAAATAATAAATTTTTAAGTTGAATTATATAATGTAATAGATTTTACTTTCTTCAAAGTAAGTTAATTTTGGTTAATTGATTGGTTAAAATATTTACTACTATTATTAACAACTGTGTGCATATTAAATTCCTGTATACAAAACTTCTAAAATGTGGATTATAATAGCTAAAATGACATGGCATTGTAAAATGACTAAACTACTTACAAAAAACAGTTAAATAGCAGTGCTGATTTACCAATGATAACATTTATAAACTGTAATACAGTATATACATATACTTGCAGGTGTGAAACCGACAGATTTAATTAATTGCGTCAGAAAAGCAGCAGCGTTATGTTGCTAAGAAGTCAGGTGAATTGACGTCAGAAAAAATTCGTAAGATAGAACGGCATGGTATTGCTTTATGGCAGGCCAAGTGGGATGAGGCAGTGGATGGGCGTTATACGCATGATCTCCTCCCAGAAGTTGTTGGTTTGCGGGGCGCCCCTTGGGTTCACCGTAACAAGTATGTGACGCAATTTCTTTCTGGTCATGGCGCCTTCCGAGACAGATTCCAGCGATTTGGCCTGGTGGATTCAGGTGTGTGTCCAGATTGTGGACAACTAGATATACCATGTAATTTACGAATGCGCCAAATACGAACTTTTGCGCACGGAGACTATTTGTCGGCTCGACATTAGAGCTCCATGAGAATTGAATTAACCGGGCCGAATGGGTAATCGTTGAAAATTTCATCGAGTACCTGGCAAGAGAACGGATTGCCGAGGGATTTAGGGTTTTGCCTGGTCTTTACTGGGTTTTGGTTTTGTTGTTCTTGTGTTATGAGGTTTGATGTTTTCGTAATGTTTTGTTTATTTAGTTTATTTTTATTTCTTGTTTTGTGTTATGTTATGGTTGGGTGTTGAAGTCAACTTCTAACCTATCGGGTAAGTAGTTGCGTTTTTAATTTAAATTCCTTCATGTCACTCAGTCTTGTTAAAGACACGACGTAGATGTGTTTAGTTTTAAAGAGTTCATTTCCTAGTAGTAAACCGATGGGAATATCACATGTGGAATTCGAATCGGTGGCATCCTGACTGAGGCAAGAACAAGGATTAGAGATGCCTTTTTGCCAAGGTACTGAAGATGACCCCCGATAAAGCCCACAAATGTACGGAGGACATGGCGTGGCGGCCGAAACTGCCACATGGAGGTTGTCTTCCCCTACGCGTTCAGTTGTATGGTTTGAGTAGCTGACTATAATAAATCAAAGCATTTTATACATATAAAAACTTTATACTATTTTATTAAAAATTATAATTGCATCAAAGAAATCTATTAGTAATTTGTTTTTTCTTTTTTTATATTTCTACGTAATCGTAAAAAAAATATTAGTCGAACATGAAAAAAGTTTTAAACAACATTTAGAGTTTTTTATTCAGTCTACTTAATTTAATAATTTTAACGCTTTTTAAATAAATTTGAAGGAGACATCGAATGTTTAATAAGAGATTCAACTCTTAAATGTTTAAAGCTTCGATTCAAACTCTTAAATTACAATGACGCATAATTTTCTATATATTTTTATATCTTTATCAATAATGTAGCGATAAAAATTATTTAAAATGTATAATCTTTTGAAACGAAAAACCAAGTAATATAAATTAAAAAATTCCTTTCGGCACGTCGGAAGACGGAAGTAGATTTCACCGGTGCCAAATAGGGGATGAAAAATATTTCCATCTTAAAGTTAAGAAAAACTTCAAATTTACTCAATACGACAATGATTGCATGTGAAAAAAGTTTCACATGTTTAGCGTATGACAAGCCCCATCTTCTCTTGTTCTCCAGCAACATTTTGGCATCCCTTGCCGTAAGGGTTGGTCATATCAAAAATTGTTTCAGACAAACGTTTTAGGTGATGTTTAGAGGACTAACAATCACTTTAAACCGATTCCATACTGTGCCTATTAAGGATTCTTTTTGTCTTCGAAACCCCATTTTTTCCAGCCCTAAGGCCAGTGGTTGGTGATATCAAAAAACTTTACTTAAATAAGTTTTAGGCTCTTACCCAAAGAATAGTAGGAACTTTAAAGGTATTTCATATTTTACTTAAGAAAGTTTAGCGATATTTTGGTTTTTTTCGAAAAAAACCCCTCCCATTTCCACCCTCATGGTCCGATTTTTCCCATTAACAAAGCTCGACGGAGACTTTGAGTCGTTATATTTTATGTATCAATTTGAAAGTGATTGGCCCAAAATTACGGCGGTTATCGTGTCCACAACAAAGTGAAATATACATACATACAAATGTATATAAAAACTTTTGAACTACCGGTGGTTTTAGGATCTGGGGGATGTGAAACGCGAAGATATGTTGAAATTTTCCTGAAGTCGAATCATGGTACCCATTACAATAGGAAGCTTTTTTATGAAATCTACCTAATAACCTAAATTCTTTTAATAATATAATTCATAATAATTTCAGTTACTCTACTGACCATCTTCTGTTTAAAAATGTTCAGTCAGTAGGTTTATAGTAAGTTATAATCGTAAAAACCTCGAATTAAATTGAATAAATTTGGATTGGTTTAACGTTTAAAAGTTTATAGATTTAAACATTTTTAATTGACAGTTTTTTATTTTTTATTTATTTACAATCATCAGTGGCAATATTTTCTTGGAACGTTTTATAAGTTATTTATTTATAAATTCTTATTTTTATGGTGCATATTTCTTTTATATTCTCCCACGTATATTTTTTTCGAATCAGACATTGTAGGACTACGTAGAGTAGTCAACTTCTGACTAGGTTTTTAGCTCTCCAATGCTTCTTCATTCATTCACCGCGCCGATCACTTTAGGTTCTTTTAGGATCACTTCTTTCTTCCGATCACTTTAGGTTAGCGCATTCTTTCTTCTCCTTCCGGATCTCTTTGCAACTAATATTTTTTTCCTAAGCACCCTTTTGTCTTTTTAATCTGTCTCGTTTATGTTTGCTACCCTTAGGTCCTCTTTAATTTTTTTAACTCTTTACGTTCGTCTTGTCATCATTACAATTGTCAAAAATTCTCTTCGTAAGCCTATTTGAATCCATTCTTGTCAGATGTTCGTAGAATGTCAAACCTTCGCTTACGTATTGCTTCTATCTAACTTACTTATATTGTTGATTTTAATAAACTCCTGTTAAATTCCTCATTCTTTCTTAATTTCCAACCATCATCAATTTTCATAGACCCAAAAATTTTCCTTAGTATCCGTCTTTCAAAATGTTCCATTTTATCGACTACTACTTGGTTCAGACCTACGCCTTCTACCGCGTGTGAAAATGCTGCTCGGATTATCGTTTTATAGTGCCTGATCTTGCCCATCCTCTCACTTATTATTTTTTTTTAATTTGTATTATTATTATTATATTAATATATTTATCTTTACTAATTTGATTATTTCTATTGAAAATAATGATGATTATTTGATAAACGAAATGCGCATCTGGCTTTAAATTTTTATGTTTTTTATTTTTATAGTGTTTTCTATTTACCATTATTCATAAAATAAATAATATATTTTTTCTTCTTGACTATGAGCGGAGATAGAGTTAAAAGAATATTGTTTCAAACAAAAATCGGTACAATTATCTGTTGTTTTACTATAAATCCATTTACTATCCAATTATCATTTTTAAATCATTTTAACAAAAAATATTTTTAATCACTCATTTAATTATAATTATTTGAAAATATAAGAAAAAACATCATAATTTTTTTTTTTAAATCATACGTAAACGCTCCAATTAAAAAAATTTAATCTACAGATAACAATAATGAATTAGTTAATTCACTGTGCAAGTTCGAAGTTTTTTCTAATTTCTTTTCTGTAGCTTATTTGAATAATTTTCATACCTATGGTATGAAAATTATTCAAATTTAATATTTTAATTGAATTTAATTTAAGCTTCAACTTTAATAAACTTATAATTAAAGAAGAATTAAATATAAATTACAGAAGAGGCAATTCACAGATTAAGATATTAAGATGTAGATATTGATATTGCCAAGCTATTAAACAATCCTTCGTTTGAATTGGCCGTCTCTATTTTTGCCAGCAAGGTTGAGCACTCCTCACTACACTCTTCAAATTAGACTAAATACCAATGTCAAAGTTATTCTGAATGGATAGACACGGAAGAACAACTGAATGGACCACTACGTCCATGTGAATTGACCCCTTGAGACTTCTTACTCTGGGGTATCAGAATCAATAGAGATCATTTGATTTGAAAGCAAATGATCAGAACAAAGTAGAGATAAAAATTTACTAGATAAAATTTGAAATTCAGAGTTAAACGCTGAACAAATAAGAAGTTTCCTTAATATTGTTCGGAGAAACAAACTTTTAACATATCTGTTACACATTACAATTAATTCAAGATAAACCTTCACCTCTATAAGGAAAAGAATTCATTAATCGAATATAAACATTATCGATTAAAAAAAATTCGACATTCCTTTTACGAAGATGTTTTGTTTATATATACCTTTTTACTATATTATTTTGAAGTTTTTGTATTCACTTATTTCATTATATATATAATATCCGGAATTTCGATTAATCAAAATACTTGTATTATAAAATAATTAACAACTTTAAAAAAAAAATAATGTAGTAATAGTAAAAAAAGGATCATTTGTTGAATAATTAACATTCAATTAGTTTACCAACCATTCATTTTCTTTATATTTAATATCATTTTTTTCTTAATTTTGGACTCTTTGGATTTAAGTTTTTGCCGAAAAATGACTGGGCTTTTAGAGATCTTTTTTTTTGTCTTCAGTCATTTGACTGGTTTGATGCAGCTCTCCAAGATTCTCTATCTAGTCCTAGTCGTTTCATTTCAGTAAACCCTCTACATCCTACATCCCTAACAATTTGTTTTACATATTCCAAACGTTTTTTTCCTTCTACCTGTCCTTCCAATATTAAAACGACTATTCCAGGATGCCTTAGTATGTGGCCTATAAGCCTGTCTCTTCTTTTAACTATATTTTTCCAAATGCTTCTTTCTTCATCTATTTGCCGCAATACCTCTTCATTTGTCACTTTATCCACCCATCTGATTTTTAACATTCTCCTATAGCACCACATTTCAAAAGCTTCTAACCTTTTCTTCTCAGATACTCTGATTGTCCAAGTTTCACTTCCATATAAAGCGACACTCCGAGCATATACTTTCAAAAATCTTTTCCTGACATTTAAATTAATTTTTGATGTAAACAAATTATATTTCTTACTGAAGGCACGTTTCGCTTGTGCTATTCGGCATTTTATATCGCTCCTGCTTCGTCCATCTTTAATAATTCTACTTCCCAAATAACAAAATTCTTCTACCTCCATAATCTTTTCTCCTCCTATTTTCACATTCAGTGGTCCATCTTTGTTATTTCTACTACATTTCATTACTTTTGTTTTGTTCTTGTTTATTTTCATGCGATAGGTCTTGCGTAGGACTTCATCTATGCCGTTCATTGTTTCTTCTAAATCCTTTTTACTCTCGGCTAGAATTACTATATCATCAGCAAATCGTAGCATCTTCATCTTTTCATCTTGTACTGTTACTCCTAATCTAAATTGTTCTTTAACATCATTAACTGCTAGTTCCATGTAAAGATTAAAAAGTAACGGAGATAGGGAACATCCTTGTCGGACTCCCTTTCTTATTACGGCTTCTTTCTTATGTTCTTCAATTATTACTGTTGCTGATTGGTTCCTGTACATGTTAGCAATTGTTCTTCTATCTCTGTATTTGAACCCTAATTTTTTTTAAATGCTGAACATTTTATTCCAGTCTACGTTATCGAATGCCTTTTCTAGGTCTATAAACGCCAAGTATGTTGGTTTCTTTTTCTTTAATCTTCCATCTACTATTAATCTGAGGCCTAAAATTGCTTCCCTTGTTCCTATACTTTTCTTGAAACCAAATTGGTCTTCTCCTAACACTTCTTCCACTCTCCTCTCAATTCTTCTAAGACCGTAATATAGAGATGGGTAGATATTTTCTGTCCAACAGCTGAAGAGTAATTACATGTAGTTAGAAATGATAAAAGTTTATCAACAAAAAAAAATAATCGAACTTATCCGCACGAGTAAGAGATTAATTTGTTGCGTTAAAATTGAAAAAAAAATAATGGATTAAAATATTGAAATCTTTCAATTAAATTATTTTTTATTTTGGCAGAGGTTGGATTTAAAGTAACATCGATTATTAAGATCATTATCAGTTAAAAGTTTAAAACTAAGCAGCATGAACTCCATCCAGCATTTTTATATCTTCTATGGAAATCGTTCCATTGATTGGAGGTTTTCCCGTTGGACTATACTTGAAATCTTTCAGGGTTTTGTTTTTCAGAACCACCAGGTTACATAACATTTGATTAATGAAAATATAATTTGATAAATGATAACTTCGTTTCAAAAAACGTGACCGATGAATTTGTAATCAAATCAATATTTGGGAATCTATGAAGATCTAAACAAATTAACTAAAACAATTTCATGTAAATGGGAGAGTGAAAGAAACTATGTTTAATTACATCCTTAACGAAATAGTAACTCATAATTTACTCTAATTTACGTAAATGTGTTTCACCGAAAGAAAAATTATTAAACGAAATTAGAAGACAATAAAGATACGATTTTAATGCTATAATCTATAGATCATACATAGTTCCTTCAAACTTCTGATAAAAAAAAATAAATAAGAATAATAAGTAATTTGTTCTGATTAGAATGGTCAAACACAGTATAACAACGCTGTTATAGATGTAAAAACTAAACTTTGTATATACGTATATATATATATATATATATATATATATATAAACTCAATTCAATTTAAATTTACGCGCGCGCGTGTGCGCGCACACACACACACACACATATATATATATATATATAAATTCAACTCGAATTAGAGAAAATTTCTTTCTCTAATTTTTCGGGACTTGTTCGAAAAAAATTAGTCTCCAACAATCAACTACTAATGCAATTATTCGAATGAAAATAGAAGTGTTTAATTATATCTAACTGCATATCTGAAAAACACTTTATGAAACATTTTGAAGAATTTATTCTATATATATATATAAAATAATTTATAATTACACAAGAAAGAATAATCCTGTCATTTTGGAAAATTTAACTAATTTAATAATGTAGATTTGATATATTTATTTCAAATAATTAAATTAAAAGTATTAATAATTTTGTGTGTATGAGGTACTAAAACCATAAAGGTTGTTGATGACGTAACATGAAATAAAAGTAATCGCTAAAAATGTCAGAAATTCTGAAAAAAATGAGTATTCAAGCTTACTAAAAAAAGCAAAGTGATTTTCCATTACATTCTTCACTAAATCAAACATATTCCTGCATATCAATATGCAAAATTCACCGAAATTAAAAATTTATAAATAAAATTATAATCAATTAAATAATTAACTTTATTTTATTTCTATTTTTATTTTTTTTCTGATGGGGGAATCCCAGTTACGGACAAAGTGTCGGGCTCGCAACAGGTTCCGGTAGTTGCTATTAAAGTGTTATTATTAAAATTAATTTTAATTATAAAATTATAAATCAACCCAAATTATAAATTTAACTAATCATGTTAGGATATTTTTTCTACTTTATTATTATTTTTAGTTAATTTGTTCTAAGTATTTTGAAACTGGGGTAAAAAAATATTATTTTTAAAATAGCCTATCATCATAATTTAATTCTAACAATAAAAATTCGTAAATATAGGAATATTTTATATTAATTACCAGTTTCTTGTATATACCAACCAACTTAGCTTATATATATATATATTCTTTCACGAGAAAGTGAATGTGGGTCAAAAACAGGTCATTCAGTTGCTGGGTTCACCTGGTTGAACCGGGAGCATTTCACTTCAATAACCCAGGCGGGAAAGATTTCTTCTTATAATTTGATCAGTTACTTTATACAAACGCGCGCGTGCGCGCGCACACACACACACACACGTATATACACACACACACACACACACACACACACACACACACATTTTACATTTTATAAATGCCTTATTCCATTACCGGTTTCCAAGTATATATATATATAGTATACTAATAATAAATAAAGTAAATAAATGTACTGACATTAACTAACGGATCTAAACATATGACCTTATTATTTAAATCTTTCGTAAATTCAGGCACAAAACACAATTAAAATTTTATATAAATATTTCCAGACATAAAAAAAATCAATAATAATGATTTATTTAAATTATGACTGAATAAGAATATTACCAATTACGATGGATGTATCCTCGCAAAGGACGGATAACACACACCTCCCTATAAGCACACATATACACTGACGGAAAATGTGAATAAAAAGAAGTTTAAAGAAATAATGAATATAGGGTGGGGAGAAGAGATCTGGACGGGACGGGACGGGACGAGAACTGGTTGTGTGAGTAAGGTTGCGCTACTCTGATACTCCATTCTGTGGCCACATGTCGTACGTGCACGAGTTATCCCCCCGATAAAATAACAAATCATCTATCAGGTTATAGTTATTACATAGTTATGTACTTCTTCGGATGTATTAATTAGTTTCATTGTTATTAAAATTATTCTTTTTTTAACAGGGAGATATTCATTAAAAACAAATAATAAATGTGAATATTAAAATAAATCCATTTTATACGAATTTAGCTCCGTAATAGAGTGGTAGTATCTCTGCTTTTCATCTGGAAGGTTCTGTATTCGAATCTCGATCAGGCTTGGTATTTTTCATTGACTACAAAATACATATTTCATAATTAAATGTAATTGGACGGTCACTTGAAATGCTAAAATAAATAAAACAGAATAATGTAAATACAAACCTGTTAAACACCTACTTATGTAAAAAAAGAAAAAGTCTGTTTCCTTTACAAATGAAAAAAACTTTTTTTGAGATTTTTTGAGATATTTTTACTATTCTAAATTTATATTATAATAGTTAATATACAAAAAACCGCTTACCAACAATTGAATTCGAAGCGTTCAAGCGCTTTCGGAATTAAATTCCACCTTCAGGAACTCTCATATTCGTCCTACCTATAATATTAAATAAAACTTCGCATTTAAAATTATAAAAAAATATTAATATTTGCTTAAAACATAAGTCGGTCGTCATATGTTTTAAAATTATGTCAACGTAACCGTCCTGCCAATTTGGTGGTCGCAACTGTTGTGTTCTTAACAAAATTATTACTGATTTATATTGTTAATAATCTAAATAATTAAAATTATTACTAAAAAGATATTTCTTAACTTTATATATTCACATTTATATACACGCAGTTCTTTATTCTATCGTGAAAAGATTCACTAAAATAAACTTTAAAAAAAATATTAAAGAAAAAAGAAAAGAAAATTTAAAAGAATTTTACAAAAAGAAAAATTATAACTTTTCATTAAAAGTTTTTTAATATTTCGATTTTTTGAAGTCGGTGAGAAATTAAAACTGGCTCCTGTTGAATTACTAATCCTCAATATTAGCGATGATTGATAGAAATCTATATTTAAAGGATTGATTGAAAAATTCTACTTTTTGATCGATTTTTTTTTTAAGTTGATTTTATTTCATTTTTATTTTTTTCTGTTTACTAAAAATATAGATAGCTCTAAAACTACGCCACTCTTATGAAAAAAATAGCCGTTAGTTCGAAACAAAAAAGCTCGAAATTTGTATCTTAAAGAAATTAAAATTAAAATGGTAGAATTAAAATTGAAAACATTCAGATAACAAATAAAGACGGTCAATTGTTTTGTAACCCAGTATAATCTAAGTCTCTAGAATTCAAAAAATAAATTATATTTTTTAGCCCTAAGTTTTCCGTTCCAGCTTGGAATTTAAAGTAAAAACTGTACGAGAATCAGAATGACATTATATTATGCATTATCAGCCTGTATATAATTAGGCTAAAATAAGTAATTATTAAGAATGACAAAAATAATACAAATGAAAACAAACATCACCAAACTGTAATTATTGAGGAATGTACTTTTCATTATTAAAAACATGCCACTTATCTAAAAAACTTTACAACTGGACCGACAGAATAACTCTCTTATAAGATCAACCACAAAAAATTATAGAAATCGAAACTTTTTGGTGAGGAGTTAAGGCTTGAAAAGAAAAGAATTAATATGAATCAATCTGAGAACGTCTTCCGTTTATTAATCTGTTGAAAATAAAAATTATCAATAAACCTTATTTTTTCAACGCAACACGTGAATTTAAATTAAATGTAAGATTTTTTGAGTTATTTAAACGTTATTCAGAGTGATTGTAGCTGTAATTAATTATGAAATATTTCACGTAAAAATAAAATTAACCAGGCTTGACTTCCTGTACTTTTAATTTTAGCTTCACTATTGTCAAACATATTAAAATTAAATCGATTATAAAAATATTTCTTGTGTTTAATTTGAAAAATTAAAGTTAGATAAGTTAATAAATTAAATTTATTTAGTCATAAAATTTTATTTTTTGATATAAATGATAAGAGATGTTAGAAAAAATGGAGCTGAATGATATTAATGAAAAAAGGGATACAGCTTGCTATGAAAATTTATAAATATCTTTAAAATATGTATTTCTATGTATGTATTATATACATACATTGTATGTTATAGACAACAAGTATTCTCACGTCCTTCCAGAAAAAAAAATAAATAAAAATTATTTAAAAACCGAACTAAAAACACCCAAAATTTCAAAATATTTTTTACTAAATCTAATCACACTTACTGAAAAGTTAAATGAACTATGAAAGAAAGTCCTTCATATAATGGTAGAAACATCATAATAAACTCATAAAAAAATATATATTCAAACAAAATCACTACATTTCCGCAGAAAAAAAATAAATTAAAAGCTTTATCACTAATTACGAGAGGAGAAGCTTAAATCTTACCAAGATTATATTTTAGAAACAAATTTACAAATTAACGAAGAGGCAAGATTAAAACGTAACCATTCAACTTTTATATTCTATTTAAAATTAATATGGTTGTAGAAAAAACCTACCTACTGAGCTATTTATTCGTATTTTGAAGAAAATTTATGAGTAATATAAATCGACGTTTTCAAGATATAATTGAAAAACATTTAAATTTTGTTATATAATAGAAAAGACAGATGTTTCAGGGATTCAACAAAGTTCTAAAAAAAAGTAATAAAGAAGAAAACTTCATGACCTTTGAAAACGGGATTCGCATTTGTCTACAGGTACTTAATTAACATGTTATTTCACACCATTTTTTAAAGATTTTCTTATAGTTATGATATGTTGGAAAACATCTGCGGTACAAAAAATTCTATACTAACTGATTCTGATAATAATATTTTCTATCATACAAATCCCTAAGATGAAAATAATATGAAAGCGTCAATCTTGGACTGAATATTATTTGAATTTTATTGAGCTTGGTATATTGATGAGTACATTTGCCTCAGTAAAGAATACAGGATACCACTTTACTCTCACTTCGTCTAATACGCCTAATATGGATGCTAATTATTCTTGAAAAATAATTATAATCCTTGGTTCAAATACTAATCATATACTTACATACAAATCATTTGTCATATACAAAAAAAGTTGGCAGTAGCCTGTTTTTACTTAACAAATAAATAAATCTAAAAAGTTAAACAAAAATGGTGCTTTTGAGAGTGACTTGAGACTCATTCGGGTCATAGGGTTGAAATTATATCATCTAACATACGTACCATTGATTGTTATCTATGCAGTTTTACTTATATTAAACAAAGACTTCGGCTAATCTTAAAAATTTAAAAAAAATGTTATTTAATTTTTAATGATTCATTTGATAACAGACGATTTTGCATAGCCATTCATTAAATAGCTTACATAAAATTGGTCTTAAACGTTACTTTTGTATATTAATTTTTAATATCCCGGCGAATATTAAAGGAGTTTACTTTCTCGGCAAATATAGCTAGAACAGCTATATTAAAGGGGAAAGTATGGTGAACGTATCAAAAATGGGGTGTCGCGGTTTATTTTCAAATCGTTACGTTTTAGTGTCCAACTAGTTCATCGAGTTAAAAAAAAAAAACTGTATCTATGTATGTGTGTTAAACAGCTTTTGGCTTTATATCTCAGGATTGACCCAACAGATTTTTTTTTAAATTTGGCTCAAATACATATAATAATATTATATATTGGGCATTGATCATATTCATTTTATTTTTCAAAATTCATTAAGGGGGGTGGGGAAATATATCGTGAAATATTAAATTTCGATTTTCTTCAGAGGCATTTTTGAGAAAAGTTTATTATAAAGCAAATTTGTCGGTTACAATGCATATATACGAAGGATATTACTGAAATAAAGGCCGCTGAGAAATTTCTCTCCTTAGGTTGGCGAACCTATGTCGTTCATGGCCACGCTAGTAATGTATACACTGCATTTTTGTCTGTAAGTTGTCGTTGTAGTATCTTGATTACATGTGTATTATTATGTTATAAAATGAATAGGAAAGTCGATGTTGCCGCTGAAAAACGTGGAATCATACGTTTTTTAAACCATCAAAACGTCAAGCCGGCTGAAATTCGTAGGCAGTTTGTTGCTATGTACGGTGATAATGTAATGAATAAAAGAAATGTCCGAAAATGGTGTGAAAGCTTTAGAAATAATAGAATTAATGTGCATGATGAAGAACGTTCGGGGAGGCGCTCGATAATCACCGAGGACTTGTTGAAACGCGTCGATGATGAAATCAGAAAAGATCATCGTTTAACAATTTCCGACCTGTCCCCTCTTTTTCTTGATGTTTCAAGAGCTGTTATCGGTCGCATTGTTCACGACCATTTAGGCTTCCGAAAGGTTTGTGCACGTCGGGTGCCGCACGTCTTAACGGAACGTTACAAAAAAGTGCGAATAGGATCTGCTTTGAAATTTTTGATGCGTTACACAGAAAAGGGTGATGAGTTCCGTAATCCCATTGTTACCGGACATAAAACATGGATTTTGTATTACACGCCAGAGAGAAAACGGTAGTCAGGTGAATGGAGTCATCCTCAATCACCAACCAGACCGACAAAGGTCAAGCCACAGCCAACTGAACGCAAACTGATGGCCACAATCTTGCATACTGCTGATTGATTTCATTCCACGTGGAACGACTATAAATGCAGAAACCTACTGCGTAACTCTGCTTAAGTTACGGTGCGCCATTCAAAATCAGTGACGTGGGCAGCTGACCGACGGTGTCGTCATGCTGCACGTCCACACGCGCAGGTTCCCACACGTGATTTACTGAGAACATTTGGATGAGAAATTTACGATCACCCACCATATAGTCCGGACTTAGCTCCTTCTGGTAACCATTTGTTTGTGAAATTGAAAGAATTTTTGAGCGGTAATCAATTCGCGGGTGACGATGAACTTAAAAATTCTGTTTATCAGTAGCTCGTAAATTAACCGAAAGTCAGGGGTATGAACTGAAGTAGAGTTCACTAAGAAAACTAGGATTAAATTTCGTTGTTGCGAACAACATTTTTGGTGGTATGTTGTTGTTAATTTGCCTCGAATTTCGAGACGTTTACTAGAAATTGGCTCAATAAAAGTTAGGCGCGAGGTTCGTGTTTCTGAGAGCTCGGTTAGCTAGTTCAGAGAGCAACGATGTACGACATGCAAGATGTCCGGACGAGGCCTACAGCGAAGGCAAAAGCTGAGTTAATAAATCACCGATGCAAATGTCTACCGAGGCATTTACATCAGTGGCATCCCAACGAGGCCTGGCTTATTACTATGAGATGTAAAAAGTTAGAGGGCGAAAGACGACTCCCGTTAAAGTCCATCAGAACTAGTAACGAGGGGGGGTTGTTGGCGACCGGAAGCGTCTCAAGGCGGGTGTCTTCCCCCTACAGGGTTGGGATGTTAGTGGCTAAATGGAATAGCAGCAGAAGAATACGACGAGGATATATTGAAGCTGGTGCATCGCTTCAATAAATGTCTTAATTCATGTGGCGATTGTATAGAGAAGTGGTATAAGTTATGTAGTTTATGAGAGATAAAAAATATTTATAAAGTTTTCAGAATTATTTTTCTTTACAATGAAACGATCTTTACTTTAGAGATAACCTCTCGTAAATAATCCAAAAAGTTTTTTTTTTTTAAATCGACCCCCACCTCTTAAGACTAAAATATATGTTTTTGTACGTTTCTTCTATCTTCCTTCGGTTTGTTTTTCGAACATTTTTTTGGAAATTTATGCTTAATATATAGAGCTATCAATAAATGTCTACAATTATTTTTAAACTTTAATTTTAAGATTGAAAATCGAACTGTTTCTAGTATTAATGTAGATGACATTTTTTTTTTTTTAAAATAAGACTTCGGAATTTTACATTTTTTTGTAATTTTTTATAAGGGTTGTTTTTTAAGTTGTAGCTGTTATTAAAAATGTTATAAGGTACTTATCCAGCGGTTGAATCACATGTGACCCAATAATTGAGGGTTGTAACTTATGGTAGGAGGTCCTGGTTGGAAGAGGACCTACGAAGGCGATAGTAGGTGTGTGAATACACTGATAGAAATGTCTGCCAAGGCCATTGCACCGGTGGCATCCTGAATGAGGCCTAACTGATAACTGAGTTGTGTTTTCAAGTTTAGATGGTCTAAACTTGAACGGACGAAGTGGTCTGCCCACCGGGATCAATCGTCTTCCCCTACGGGGTCAGTTCATTAAACTCGTTCTATTTACACATTTTTCGTTTCAAAAATAAGTAAATAGGATTTTCGCCCTTTTTTAAGTAACAGTTCTTTGTTTAGTAAGTAGTTATTTTTAAAAATTAACAAAAAATGGTATGTTTGTTTTGATAACTGTATAAAAATATGTAAAAAGTAATTAAAAATAATAATTATTATTATTATGTTGTGGACGAAACAATATTTTTAAATAAAACTGGGAAATTATTTCTATTCCGTACAAGGATTATGCAAACATTTTTGCATGAAATTAGTTCCCGCCGCTGAATCTTCATCAAGCAGTCCCCAAATGTAATTACAACAATGTTATCAATGTAGTCTCTAACATTATATAACTGTTATAGCACTTTCCTTTCCACAGAAATTAATTATAAAATAAAAGTTTTCAAATAGTATATCATCCCCGAAATAAACATGCATACTCGTAGAAGTACTGTAATAGTTTTCTTATTATTTTTGTAAAATCGTACGTTCCAGTTTCTTTTGAGTTTAAATTAACAATCAATCTTGAATAAAATTCTATGGCATTTCATAAATAAACATTAGTTTAAAAATGTCCGAACTTGACAAGCAAAATAAGAAAGAAATTATCGAAAACTAGGTACTTTATATAAATACAGGCAGCGTTTATTTTTAGATTCACTCATATTTTTAATAAAAATAAAACTCTTTTAATAAAATGAACTTTAAAAACCGTCTTCAAAAAACTGTAGTATTATTTTTAATTCTTCTTTTAATGTCGACTTCTTTTTAGGTAGCGCCGAATTAAGGATTTGTTAGATGTAGCTAGTTTTTTTTTTTTTTTTTTTCATGATGATCTCTTATAATACAAATTAAAAAGTATTATTTTTAATGTACTTTTTTTATTACCTATTAAACAGCTTAAAGATATGTGACGGTTTTTAATTTTATTTTATTAAATAATCTATAAATTGAAATATTTTTAATTAATTTTATTATCACAAAGTACAAAAAATCATACTACGATTTTCAATTTATATATTTATTTATTACTCGTCAAAGTTTAGAAACACAAATATATATAAATACGTAGTATTTCCATCTGTGGTGTGAAGTAGTGCCGGTACTGCTAAAAGAACAGGGGAGAGCATAATGTACTGCGACAGGATATGGTTTTTTTTTTGTCTTCAGTCATTTGACTGGTTTGATGCAGCTCTCCAAGATTCCCTATCTAGTGCTAGTCGTTTCATTTCAGTATACCCTCTACATCCTAGATCCCTAACAATTTGTTTTACATATTCCAAACGTGGCCTGCCTACACAATTGTTCCTTTCTACCTGTCCTTCCAATATTAAAACGACTATTCCAGGATGCCTTAGTATGTGGCCTATAAGCCTGTCTCTTCTTTTAACTATATTTTTCCAAATGCTTCTTTCTTCATCTATTTGCCGCAATACCTCTTCATTTGTCACTTTATCCACCCATATGATTTTTAACATTCTCCTATAGCACCACATTTCAAAAGCTTCTAAACCGTTTCTTCTCAGATACTCTGATTGCCCAAGTTTCACTTCCATATAAAGCGACACTCCAAACATACACTTTCAAAAATCTTTTCCTGACATTTAAATTAAATTTTGATGTAAACAAATTATATTTCTTACTGAAGGCTAGTTTAGCTTGTGCTATTCGGCATTTTATATCGCTCCTGCTTCGTCCATCTTTAGTAATTCTACTTCCCAAATAACAAAATTCTTCTACCTCCATAATCTTTTCTCCTCCTATTTTCACATTCAGTGGTCCATCTTTGTTATTTCTACTACATTTCATTACTTTTGTTTTGTTCTTGTTTATTTTCATGCGATAGTTCTTGCGTAGGACTTCATCTATGCCGTTCATTGTTTCTTCTAAATCCTTTTTACTCTCGGCTAGAATTACTATATCATCAGCAAATCGTAGCATCTTTATCTTTTCACCTTGTACTGTTACTCCTAATCTAAATTGTTCTTTAACATCATTAACTGCTAGTTCCATGTAAAGATTAAAAAGTAACGGATTAAAAGGATAGGGAACATCCTTGTCGGACTCCCTTTCTTATTACGGCTTCTTTCTTATGTTCTTCAATTATTACTGTTGCTGATTGGTTCCTGTACGTGTTAGCAATTGTTCTTCTATCTCTGTATTTGAACCCTAATTTTTTTTTAAAATGCTGAACATTTTATTCCAGTTTACGTTATCGAATGCCTTTTCTAGGTCTATAAACGCCAAGTATGTTGGTTTGTTTTTCTTTAATCTTCCTTCTACTATTAATCTGAGGCCTAAAATTGCTTCCCTTGTCCCTATACTTTTCCTGAAACCAAATTGGTCTTCTCCTAACACTTCCTCCACTCTCCTCTCAATTCTTCTGTATAGAATTCTAGTTAAGATTTTTGATGCATGAATAGTTAAACTAATTGTTCTGTATTCTTCACATTTATCTGCCCCTGCTTTCTTTGGTATCATTACTATAACACTTTTTTTGAAGTCTGACGGAAATTCCCCTTTTTCGTAAATATTACACACCAGTTTGTATAAACTATCAATCGCTTCCTCACCTGCACTGCGCAGTAATTCTACAGGTATTCCGTCTATTTCAGGAGCCTTTCTGCCATTTAAATCTTTTAATTCTCTCTTCAATTCAGATCTCAGTATTGTTTCTGCCATTTCATCCTCCTCAACTTCCTCTATAACACCATTTTCTAATTCATTTCCTCCGTATAACTCTTCAATATACTCCACCCATCTATCAACTTTACCTTTCGTATTATATATTGGTGTACCATCTTTGTTTAACACATTATTAGATTTTAATTTATGTACCCCAAAATTTTCCTTAACTTTCCTGTATGCTCAGTCTATTTTACCAATGTTCATTTCTCTTTCCACTTCTGAACACTTTTCTTTAATCCACTCTTCTTTCGCCAGTTTGCACTTCTTGTTTATAGCATTTCTTAATTGCCGATAGTTCCTTTTACTTTCTTCATCCCTACTTTTCTTATATTTTCTACGTTCATCCATCAGCTGCAATATATCGTCTGAAACCCAACGTTTTCTACCAGTTCTCTTTATTCCGCCTAAGTTTGCTTCTGCTGATTTAAGAATTTCCTTTTTAACATTCTCCCATTCTTCTTCTACATTTTCTACCTTATCTTTTTTACTCAGACCTCTTGCGATGTCCTCCACAAAATTCCTCTTTACCTCCTCTTCCTCAAGCTTCTCTAAATTCCACCGATTCATCTGACACCTTTTCTTCAGGTTTTTAAACCCCAATCTACATTTCATTATCACCAAATTATGGTCGCTATCAATGTCTGCTCCAGGGTAAGTTTTGCAGTCAACGAGTTGATTTCTAAATCTTTGCTTAACCATGATATAATCTATCTGATACCTTGCAGTATCGCCTGGCTTTTTCCAAGTGTGTATTCTTCTATTATGATTTTTAAATTGGGTGTTGGCAATTACTAAATTATACTTCGTGCAAAACTCTATAAGTCGGTCCCCTCTTTCATTCACCCCGTATTCACCCACTATATTTCCTTCCTTGCCTTTTCCAATGCTTGCATTCCAATCTCCAACTATTATTAAATTTTCATCTCCTTTTACGTGTTTAATTGCTTCATCAATCTCTTCGTATACACACTCTACCTCATCATCATCATGGGCGCTTGTAGGCATATAGACGTTAACAATCGTTGTCGGTTTAGGTTTTGATTTTATCTTTATTACAATGACTCTATCGCTATGCGTCTTGAAATACTCCACTCTCCTCCCTATCTTCTTGTTCATCACGAAACCTACTCCTGCCTGCCCATTATTTGACGCTGAGTTAATTACTCTAAAGTCCTCTGTCCAAAAGTCGCCTTCCTCTTCCCATCGAACCTCATTAATTCCTACTATATCCACCTTTACCCTATCCATTTCCCTTTTTAAATTTTCTACCCTACCAACCTTTTTTAAGCTTCTAAAATTCCACACTCCGACTCGTAGAATGTTATTTTTTACTTTTCTGGTGACCCCTTCCTTAGTAGTCCCCACCCGGAGATCCGAACGGGGGACTATTTTACCTCCGGAATATTTTACCAAGGAAGACGCCTCCATTATTATTATGTGCAGGATATGGTAGACAGCAAGAAGTCTGTACAACAATCCATTCCCACCCAAAGAGTCAACTGAGAAATAAACTTTTACGATTAATCCTTAGATAGTTTGTCTGTAGAAAAATCATCTTATTTCACTTTCATATACTCATTTATTCTTCAACTTTGCTTGCATGTTTTGCATTGTATTTTTTGAATGCATGCGTTTTAAAAATCATAGACCTATATTATTAACAATAATTATTTTCACTATTTCCTGATAGTACATTATGCATATGTAAGTTTTTGTGTAACAATAGAAATATGAGTAGAGGTACCTCCATTATTAAAGTTGTCATCATTATTACGATATAGAAACAGTATCAGTCATATGTTGATCTAAAAGTTTATTATAAATTAGTAAATTATTTTACTCTTACTGTAGCAATGAGTTTTAACAACTTTATTATTAGAAATAATCTTATTTGTTGCTTTTTATTAATATTCCTTTAAAATAATATATATAATAAGTAATAAGAAAAAATTTTGCCTAACTGAAGAGGCGAAACAGACCTCAGTTCTTTAATATATCAGTCAATTGCTGTTCGTGAAATAAAATCCATACTTTGTACTTGCAATGTATGTATTTTGGGTAATTGTTGAAAAGCCTCACATATACTTATATAAACCGGAGGTTACTTTTACTGAATGGCAACCCTAAAATAATTCTTCAACATTTAAATATAGAAAAATTAAATTATTTTAGCAAATACCGCTGCCTCAAACCGATTTATTTTTCAATATGAGACACTTCTTGGAGAATATTATAAGCCACTATTGAAACTTGTGTAAAAAATATTAAATGGCTATCATTTTAAGCTGTCTTAATCGGAAGTTTGTCCTTAAAAAGATGCATCAAATTCTATTCTTTCATTAATAATTTTTGAGTTGCTACTTCCCCATGTAGGTTACGTGATCTTATATCAAAATATATACCATCTGGAGGCAGAAGTATTTTCTAAATTTTATATTTTTGGTGTTTCAATGTTGTGCAGTTATTTAAGAGGTAAAGTAGACAACTTTTAAAATTGATTATGAAAAACATTAAATGCTTACCAATTTTGGTTAGGGTTGTTGTAGCCGAAAGTTATGATTTTCAATGCACTTAAAACTGTTGTGTCACAATCCTACCTTTCCGTTTAACAAGTTTAAGATAACCAACCTGGGTGCTTGGAGTATAGTAGTCTCCTACTGAAAAATAGATTATTTTGAGATAGGAAAACCGGCTAAATTCTGTTTTTCTGCATTTAATTGTCGAAAATTTATTTAAGTTGCCTTATTTTGTTAACAACTGGTATATATAATTTTAATTACCTTTCCCCTTTAATTTTCCTATTTTCTGAACAACTAGGAAACTAAATTTTTGTATAATCGTTTCTCCGTGGTGTGGTGGAGGGAGCTGGGGAAATAAACAAAAATCACTTTTGAAAGTAAATCGCTCTTGAAAATTTGAAACCTACAAGGAAATTTTCCTTTTTGTTGTAAGATAAGAAGTAATAAATAACTTTTTTTTTTGTTTCATACTGACTGGATTAAAGGGATGTTTGATTAAAAAGTAATAAAAAAATATAGCTTTCTCTTTTTTGTATGACTTATTTCAGAAATGGCCTAAAATTGCATAAACTTTATTTTAACTTCAAACTGATGAAGAATAAAATAATATCAAACTCGATTTTTTGCCTTTCTTTTTTAGAAGAAAAAAGTTAAGCTCCAAATTAATCTGTAAAATTATAACACAATCACTGAAGAGTTATGAAAGAAAAAGCTTCTTTGGTGAGTTGTATCTTATGAACCAGGCAAAGGAAAAAAAACATTTTATACCATATTAAAGCATGTTCCTCTTTGTAAATTTTTGGTGTTTCATTTTATTTGAAGAAAACTTATAAGAATAGCGGAAAATTGCGAAAAAATGAACATTTTTTGTATGTTTTCCCAATAGACCAGTTTCAACGTTCAGTTTGTTAGGATATAGTACAAAAATCTTTTTTTAGAAAAATGAACGAAAACATTTTCGTAGGTACATTTAAGGATCATAGTATAATTTTCCGTTAATTTTTTTTTTTACCTGATAGTTTTAATATGATCCATTTACTTTTCAAATTTGATTTTTGATTTGATTTAAAATTTTTTACTGTTTGAAAGTATTCTTACAGTGTGCATATAATTTAATAATTTCAGAGATAGATAGATAGATACCTTTTTCACAAACAGAAGATTAATTTTTAGTAAACTCCTGGATGATTTGGCTACCTGTTGGGGAATAGACTACTACAGTCACTTCAAATTTTTATAGAGCAAAACAGTTACACAAATAAAATTTCTGTCCTGTATTTATTCTCTTATTCCATTGTTTTATAAAGTATGAAACGTAAGAATATTGTTAAAAGACTTTTATTGGGAACCGAACTAGTTTTTTTAGTTCTTTTTTTTAAATGGCCGCAATATTTAAGCTGACAACAGAAACTCATTATTTTTTTTAAATGCCTCTATAGATTTAAATTCTAATTTTAAATATATTTAACCACGTTTTTTTAATTTTTCTTTGTAAAACAACTAAAAAAGAGATACTTTTCATTTGTAGTGTACTGTTGTAATTCGTAATTTTTCTATAAATAAATGGAAATTTTTAAGAAAAATTAAGAAAAGTACAAGAACTTCAGACGGTATAAAACGTAATTTTACTCATAAAGTTTTTTATAGATTAAATTTTTAAAAGTCAAGCTTTTTCTTTCATAACGCATACTATAGCATAATTCGTATAACGGTTTCAAAACATTTTCACAGTTGAAGATGAAATATTGTATTTTCATAGTTCTTACAAGACTGTTATATGATTTTATACATCATTTAAACTTCCTGGTTTTGGGAGGGCTGCAGGAGGGAGGAGGCTCAAGAATGTATAAATAAAGCTAGGGTATGTGACATATTTTTAAACTATTTAATGACAAAAAAGATGGAGCACACTATTTTATCAGTAAAAATACCAACGGTTGGTCAAACTATGAAATAAAACTATTAACCATATTACTAAAGAAAGCCCATCTGGTTTAGTAGTTAACTCGTCGTTGCCACTCACTTGTTTAACAGCTGATTTTCGAAGCCTAAGGTTCTAAGGCAAAAATCCTAGTAAAAGTTGGTTATTTTTATACGGATTTAAATACTAGATAATAGATACCAACGTACTTTGGTAGATACCAATGTACTTTGGTGGTTGAGGTTCAATTAACCACACATCTCAGGAATGATCGACGTGAGTCTGCACAAGGTTACACCTCATTTTCATGTCGGTCTATAGGGTCTCATCGTCACTCTTCAATAATTAAACTTTTTAACATAAAAATAAAATTTAAAAAAGTTCATAAAATAAAGTAAATTTCTCGTCAAAAATAAAATAAATTATATATTATATATTTCTCGTAAAATAAAGTATTTCTCGTCAAACCATTCATTTTATTCATTGGGACGCGTGGGGTCGCTTATTGTTCAATAACTGAATAGATTGCAACGTACACATTAGGAAAATAAAAAATAAAGATACTAAAAAAATAAATAAAATGGAAATCTAGTGAGTTATTTGTAGTCTCCAGCATCATTTTAAATGGTTTCGTAATAAAATTAAATTAAAAGCGTAGGTACTTGATGATTTATAAGGATTTGAATACTAGATCGTGGATACCGGTGTTCTTTGGTTGTTGGGTTTCAATTAACCACACGTCTCAGGAATGGTCGAACTGACACTGTACAAGACTATACTTCATTTACACTCATACATATAACCCTCATTCATTCTCTGAAGTAATACCTGAACGGTAATTCCCGGAGGCTAAACAGGAAAAAGAAAAGAAAAAAGGCACTTGATACCAAAACATTTAAGCTCTCCCACGCAGCTTCACAACAACCATGGAGCTTAGATGATGAAAAAAAATTATTACGGTCTAATAAGATCTTTGAAAATTATCATTTTTCATCTTCAATAGTTAAAAAGTTAAGCGGATCAAAGGAATCTTTTAAACGCTCTGTATATTGTTTACAGTAAATATATAACCTCGTTTACGTCATACAATCAGATAACAAAAGAAAACGAGAGAATTAATTCATGAAAGAATTATAAAAATCAAGAAAAAAATAAATGTTGCCTATTCTACACGATAACCTCATTCTATTTAATTTTTTTTTATAACAAATGCAATATGACGCACGAAATGTACATTATCTCCAGGTTGGATTACTTAAATTAATAGAGTAAAATAAATTACATTTGAATGAGGAGTTAGAATCATTTATTAGTTGCGTGATGCTGAGGGCTTCGTATTAAATCAAGTAAATCCAAATAGTTTTACATTGCGTACTTTTACTTTTTATAATTTACCCGGTACAGTTTTTCATTAAATTTTTTTTATTTATTTATAGTTTGGTTTTTAAAGTCATCGACTGGTTAGCATCTAAACAAGTAAACTAAGTGGGTGCAAGGTGTAATGGGCCATTTTTTGGTAGCGAATAGAAAGGCAGTAAACTATAATAGTATCAGCTACATTAAGAATAAGAATTTATATTTGATATCATGGATCCAGATATGTCTTATATTTGTTATATACGTATTTAGAGGCTGGTTCGGCGCTTGTGATGTCACAACTGAGCGTGATCCAACCAATATTATTCAACGTATTTTGTTGTAACCAGCTAACGAATGAAGGTGGTTGAAATTGAGACATTTTAAATTGAGATTCTTTTAACTTGAAACTGAGATATAAAAACTCTCTACCAAGTTACAACGCATTTTTTATGCTATTTGATTAAAAACAGGAAGAAACATATCATTTAGCAAGTTCATTTTCAATTTCATCAAACATTAAGTTATTCCAATGACTTGTTCAGCGATGGTAAACTTTTTTTTTATAAAAAAAAGTTTACCAAGCTCGTCACAAGTTATCGTGTTGAAATGTTTTTTTAACAATATTAAACAGTTTTATATATTAGAAGATCATCCGAAAAGAAAATGGATCTCGTAAAATGGGTTCGGATGCGGATGGAGTGATGTTATCTGTCTTATGATGCTGTATAAGCGAATTTTTTAGCAAACTCTTCCTCTCTACCCGCATAACCCTGTTGTTCTTAATTAACATTTTAGGGTGCCTTGAATAAAGTTATGTTCAATTTTCTTTGCAATTTTTGTTATCGAAAAAGCAAATTGAGGTAAAATAAAACGTTTTGCCTACTAGAAAAAAGTAATTATATTAATAAGCAGTTTTAAGGAATAACACTGATATAGTTAAAAATATTGGTAACAAGTGCTACAATTCCTTTTCAAGGGACTGATGTAGGAGAAAATTTGAAAATACATCCCTAAAATTAAAATTCTGTTTATTTAGACGGTATCCTGTATCGATAATTAATTGTTGAAACATTTTTTTAGTACACCCGCTACTTCATTTGGTAAACGGTTCCTTTAATTCGAATAAATTTGAAAATTTATCCGAATTTTATTTCGGAAAATCTATCAAAAATAAAGCTACTTCATAAAAAAGATAACAAGCTTGAAATTAGACGTTCCATATGTTTATTTTTAGCTATCGTTCTATTTTTGACTTATATAAATTAACTTTTGACCACCCTGTGCTTAATCCACAGTAGTCGTGTTATGTGTGCAGATAAATCATCTGTTCAGAAAAAAGTTTAAAAATGTATATTACCAGATAGATTTAAACCTAGCCCACGAGTAGGAGTAAAGAAACGGATTAAAATTAAATACCGAGTGACTGAAAAGTAAATTACACCCGAGCTAACTTTTTTTACAATTGAGTTAACTGGATGCGGTTTGCGGCGTTCTTCATTGTACCAAAGAGATACTTCAATTAATATATATTTCACTCTTCTCGAATATTTGGCTGCGGGAGGTGGGGAGCAACTCAAAAATTTCAAATGGGACGAATGGTCATTTGATATATAATTAATATATAATTTTAAAGAGCTCGATGAGACGAATAAAATAATACAATTAAACCTAAATTATGATCACCCAATTCGAAATGGCGGCCAACAATGTGCTTGCTTCAGATGGCTAGGAATACTACGGTGGTATGCTTCTCTTTAATTTTTTTGTTATAAGAGGTATCTTGATTCTCTCATTGGAAAACTTCGTAAGAGAGGCTAACTCCCTAAACCCCAGTTTACAGTATTCAGCCTTCAGGGTGGTCAGGGTGGCGAGGCACAAGGGCGGCTCAAAAATTTTAAATGGGACAGACTGTCATGTGATTGGTTATTTTAAAGGTCTTTGCGAGACAAGCAAAAGGGTATAAAAAAATAAATTCTGACTATTTAAACCAAAATGACGACCATAAATGTCATTACCGTAATTAAAAATTGGAAAAATTAATGATTAAAATTTTTCAAACATTTCTTTTAATTACTCTTGCGGTATGAAATTTAAAAATAATTAAATAATAATTAATTTACTAATTTTTTTAACATTAAAATTTTATTTTATAAGAAAATTTAAGAAAGAAATTTTTATTTCGTAATTTGGTAATATCAATAGAAAACTTTAAACGCACTAGTAGCCCTTTAGATAATAGAAACCCTGACCGAGCCAGTACAGCTGAAGTTACTGAAGAAGGAATATAATAGAAATTTCTGTTAATAACCAACAATCGGCAAGAGCGATTGAAAGAGCGAAATAATAATTTATCTAGGTGGTCAGTCCAAAAGGTATTAAAAGCACATAAATACAATCCATATATTATTCAGTTAGTACAAGAAAGTATTGGATGATTTTGATAGGAGTGTTGAATTAAGTTAAATTTTGACACAGAGATTAACGGCAAGAACTATTTCTTGCTTCAACATATTGTTCACTGACAAAGCCTCATTTACTTTACATGGGGCTGTTAACAGACGTAAAAGTAGGTAGTGGTTCTAAGAAAACTCTCACTGGTATTGTGAAAGTTATACCAAACAACCAGATCGGTTAAACTAGGGTGGAATAATAGGTTACAAATTTCTTGGTTCATATGCCATTAATGCTAATGAACCATTAGAAACTTATTTACTTTACGAACTTAACATTCGTATAAAAATTTCGTTTCCGGCGACGTCACTATTTCGCAGTCAGAAACGTACTGATTTTCAAAGTACAACGGCCTACATATTTCAGTTAACGAGTAGATCCTACACACTAACATCAAGCTTAAACTCTTTCACCACTGTGACTCGCTGCAGAAGCGCGTGTGAAAAATATACCAATACAAAGTTAATATAAACTCAAATTAAAGTTATTTTGACCTTAAGTTGAGTATTACTGAAGAACGATCTTTACAAAACTTTCACATTCACAACTTCAGATATACTACTACAGCATATTTAAATTTCAATGAACTTGAAAGTAATTTTGGAGATTTTCCATTTACAAATTTTATACACAGACCTATATAAGGAAATATATTTCAGGAAATTAAATCTTATGTTGAATGATGTTTGCGTACTCCTGATATTTCAAAACGTAAAGAAAAACCAATTTCCCCTCTTAATTCCACCGTGCAACCGAAAGTTATCCCGTACCTCTCTTCGAAAAGTCGGTAAAGTAATTGAGAATTAACTGATTTTATTTTGCTGATTTAAGTTTTGCATTACATTAACGTTAGAGGCGGTGTAGTACTTAATATTTTATGATCTACAACATCTCACAACGAGATACAATTTTTTAATGTATAGTTAATGAAAAGCTAATGTTTATCTTATTATATTGATTTTTATTGATAAGTTTACTTAAAAAATGAATGTAAATAAGAAATAATTTAACGTAAATGTATTAGGGATTTTTCTATATTTTAAATACTTTATTGTCTTCCAAAGCTCTTACAATAATAGAATTTTTTTATTTTAAATTTATACTATTTTATTAACGTACTTCATTTTATTTTATTATAATATTTTATTTACCCCTTGCTCTCAGTTCGGTATAAATGATTTACAAAGATGTGGTTACGTAACAAAAGCTGAAAGGTGCTATGCTAATAAAATGTTCTGTTAAATTATTTTACGATGAAAAAAATGATGTTAAATGAGACTAACAATCAAAAAATCGTAAAATGTTTAATAACTACGACCATGCGACCATGATTTTTGTGTACAATGCGTTTGGTTGGCCAGAGTTCAAAAATGTGATGATAGAACAGTATTAACATAGCTTGGTGGGAACTTAAGAAATTATTTGGTGTCAGATAAGATCAGTCGTCGAAGTGATGCTGCATTACGTAAGCAACGATATCGACTCCACCTCCATTTCTTTTACCTGCTTGTCTCTAGTTACATCCAGTTTGTAATCATGTAATCTATGTACAAATGTATCTTGCGTTATATACGTTTCTGTTTGTTGTGTATGGGTTGGCACATGTGTAACTTTCTCGTACACAGTTTTATTTATTTATTTATTTTTTGTTTAACAAGAATTCATATCTCAAGAATAGAATGAAATATTATGATAAAATAGGGAATTAGAGGTACTACAAAATTTTCTAAGAATTAAATAAAGTTCATATTGTTGTTTTCTAAATGGTGACTATTTCAATTTTTAATTCCTATGCGGGTGTTTGTTGTTTCGAGACCTGGTCAACCTGGTCAATCAACTTTTGTTCTTATTTGTGTGTATAAAATAACACTTAAGGTAATTAATAGATACCACATTCACACAGAATAATGAAATAAATTAAATAAAGGACTATTTAATAATGAACTATTTCTTTAATTATATAAGAAATAAGTACCACATTTTTTATAAATAACATTAAAGTATAAAAAAGTACAAACTGTGAAAATCTAATTTTTTACAGCTTAACATAAGAATAATGACTTCAAGATCATAAGTTTTTGAAATTGAAATTTTTTTTGAACCAAGTTTGAATAAGTACACTTTATCTAAGTAATTTAACTTTTTTTTTTGAAAATAGTAAATAAATGAATCCAAATACAAACTTATAAGTTACGTTAGTAAATTAGAAGTCAACGTTACTGCTTGTATTTTTAACCTGTGAAGCAGCATCAACAATTTTTTTTTTAATTGATGGTAACCTCAGCTTTGAATTTTTCGGTTATGGTACGTAATTCCATAAATCTTAAATAGTAAATATTGTAATTTTTTTTTACAAGTATGTTATCTTCATTGTTTACTAATTTAGTATATTTTTATATAATACTAATTGTAAGTTACAATTTTTTTGCACCTATAATTCTATAGAATAAAAAATAAACAAATCTAAATATTTTAGTAGAAAGTTTACAATAAATAAAAAATTGTAAATTTTTCTCTTAATTGAATTTTAAATTAATAACCGTATTAAAAAAAATAAATAATATAAAATACACTAAAAATGAATTGATAATTAAATATGACAAATAAATGGAATATTTATAAAATGACCTATGTAGCTACAACAAATAACTTTAAATAAAATTTAATAACCATTAATATTTTTTTTTGAATTATTACAGCCAGAATATGACTTTAAATAAAAGGATACAAATAAATGGACTTTAAAACGAATTAAAAGAATAAAAGGATTTTTTTTATCTAAACCGGTATTTTTTTGAAAAAGAG
Organism: Lycorma delicatula; assembly: GCF_047948215.1. Lineage (NCBI taxonomy): Eukaryota > Metazoa > Arthropoda > Insecta > Hemiptera > Fulgoridae > Lycorma > Lycorma delicatula. The sequence continues at coordinate 187,061,396 of NC_134455.1, forward strand.
TAGTTTAATTTTAAATTTGTTTTATTTAAAATATGAATAGGCTTACAAAAAAATGCTGACCGTTTAAAAAATCAGCTTTCACAAGGAAAGCAAAGATTACAGTATAAAACTTCTTGATAAAATCTCAGTACTCCTTCCCAATCAAGAAAGTAAAACGACTGCTACTGGACGTTAGATAAGAATCTTGAATCGAAAAAATATTTAATTAAATTTTTTTCTGACAGTTTTCTTAATTTTCACGAAAATTTCTTTTGGACATAATAGTATATAATTATATATCAATTCGCTGAGTAGGATTGTATATCATACAATCCTATTCTATGTTGTCGATACGGAAAAATCTTTAAATCATCTATGAAGACATTTAGCCTAACACTCGTTAAAAAACTTGTTCACTTATGTTCTTGAAAAAAAAACTTGCAACGGGATCATTAAAGACGATAGTCCTCTAAAAAATAATCAAGTAATCATCGAAATTTGTGTATTTGGTAGAGAGTAAGGCCTGAATAAACGTAAAAGTAAGAATAAACAGGTATGGCTCGAATTGAGAACTTCCAATTTTACAGAATGCGATCTTTCGTTTCTGAATTCTATTAAAAATAATGAATTACTATATCTAGAAAAACTTTAGGTAAAATATATAATTACTGCCTTACCTCAAATTTTGAGGAAAATTGGAATGTATCTTATTTAGAATCTAGTCGTTTCAAGTGAAATTATTCGTTGTAATGTGAAATTATTTCGTCCAAGTTATATCCCTCATAAGTTTCACAGTACCTACACCCAAAATTTGGTTATTTTAAACTGTTCATGTGTAGTGCACATTATTTGCAGACTAAACAACTTGTCTAACTCTAATTAAGTTAAATATAAGGTTAGATTTGCTAAGGCTAAGCTTAAAGAATGGTTTTGATAAAATTACAGCATGCATTACTTTTGGAGTAATAAAGGCGGCTTAAGTGAAATAAATTAAGGTTCAATTAGGCTGATATAAAGGTTATGTTAGTTTATAAATAATTTGTAAATATATATAAATTTCACGAAACTTACCCGATCATTCATTTGACTAAGAATCAGAATTCACAGTGTATGATTCCGCTTAATCTAACTTAACCTTAAGCAAATCTAACTTTTATTCTTAACTTAATTTCACTGAAATCAGTTATTTAATCCGCTGGTAATGTATACTATAGGTACACCAAAATAACGAAATTTTGGGTACAGATAGTTTGTAATTTACGAGAGACGTAACTCGGACCCAAGATATTTCCGACGAATAATTTCACTTGTAATGAGAAATTTAGACACTAAATAAGGTATATTTCAAATTTCATGAAAATCAGAGGTAAGCCAAATATTGTATACAATTATCAAACTTCAGATACAAAAAAATAATAATAAAGTGAAATTAATCAATTATTAAATAATTTGGGATAATCCTGAAATAAGTTAAAATTGCTTTTAATCATAAATCTTATACAGGCAGCGCAACCAGTATTGATCCTTGGGGCCACGGCAGCGACAGATGCAATTCGAATCGGTCTACTACCCTTTTAGCATAACATTTGTTTCTTTACCTATAATAGATTTGAAATCATCTTGTGGATGAAGGTCGCACGACTTCCTCGTCTTGACCCCCCGCCGGGCCAAAGTCGTATTATGCAGCGGCGCGGAGCGCGTACGGCCAGTAGATCACCACATCCATCACTAACTACGCATCAGAAAATGAATCTAATAAACCCACATGCAAATATAGTTTTTTCAGTAGATAACTAAATAACATAACTTGAAATCAAATCTTAAGGTATTTTACGTACACAATAAGATTAACTCATTCCAAAAAATTGTGTTTGTCATATATTTCGCGATCGAACTATTTCAATACTTTATATTGTTATTGAGTAACAGTCACACACAGAGGCAAATCTCTTTTTTAAATAAAAAACTGGAATTATTATCATTTTATTACTAAGTTTAATCGTTATTTGAAAATAGTCTATGTTTACTATTTCAGACGTTTTGCATCACGTTTGTCACCGCATACGCAACTTTTGTTTTGCAATATAATTTCGACCAGTTCTGATAACGGTTTTGTATCAATCGGACGTGCAGTCATTGGCTTATATTTAATTGTGTAAGTTAAAGTGGTAGCAAACAGTCCTCATCTTCGGAAACAACCTAAAAAAATTATTTATAAGGTATAAAATTATTTAAAAGGGAACTTGTACATAGCAAATCTAATACTAGTATTAAGGAGGTTTTTAATGTATCAGCCCAAGGCAAATCATGCGAACATTCTTTTGAATCGCCTCAGAAAAAATTTCCCCATACAAACTGAGTAAACAATTTGTAAGATTTTAATAAATAATATAGTTCGTTGTTCCTTTCAAGAATTTTCTATTAGAGGAGAGTATCCGACGAAAAAAATATTGAAGTGCGTATTCCACGTGAAAAATTGTAAGACAATTAGGATTCCATTTTCGTAAGTGTAATGACGGCAGAAACATTTTGTTGGACAGGTTTAACATTGTTCTTGCTCGGGTATTATTTTGAATAATTTTTAAGGAAAATTCACGAGATTAGACAAAATAATTCTCGACCAATAATTTACCTATGAGACATGGGTAAACTAGAACTATTCCAGGAAGTATATCTGGCAGAATTCACCAAGCAATGAAGGCTTTAGATCCCGTTTAATTATATGTCACGCTGGTTGCTATGAACTTGGTTTTATGACTGTGCTCTCGTTTCTCAGTTGAAACGTACGGGGGACTTCCACCAAGAAATGAACGGTGATGTATTCCGAGAATGGATTGTAAATTTGTTACAATCTTCGGAAGGCAATTATTTATATTATAAAGTATAAACAGCAGAATTAGAAAATATTTAAAAGTAATCCATCCAGTAACATACAATAATAAATTGTATCTATAAGAGAGCAATTTGCTTCTGAAAAATAAACTGAATGTTTCCAGTTTGGTTAAAAGGCACCTTACTAGCCGTTTGAAGTCCAGGCTTCAAGATTCATTGCAGCAGCTGTACACATTTCACTTTTTACCTGGTCGTGTTGAAGAACTGTTTTAAATTTTAATAATTTTAAAAACAATATTTTAAAATGTGCGGAGGTCCCGGGTTCGAATCCGTTCAAACATGGCATCTTTTCATACACTACCAATTTCCATCGGACTAAAGACCGTAGCTGTTGATTCCTCCTCTTTAATAACAAACAAAAAAACCTTTAGTGCAATAGAAAATGTTATACAAAACGGATATAAACAAATATCTCAACACATTTTACATACGCACTAACAAGTAAGTTTTATAAAAACAACATATTAAATTAATGAACTCAGTTAAATTAAACATTAAGTTTTATTACAAAAAACTTAAGAGATTTCTTAATCGTTTAAAAATGGCCGCCTTCCTCATTACCGTTTGTTTATTCTACAGAAGAATAAATAAGTAAGATAATTAACATCAATGGTAAGGTCCTTCGGAAGAAGTATTTCTATATATTCGAATGTGAATCGTTTGTAATTTTTATAAGGATTATAAAGTTATTAGTCTACTATTATAAAGTCTCATTATTCTGTTCAACGAATATTATTAAGTAGATCGCTTATTTTCTTTTTTTATATTTTCATAAATAAATAATGTAAATAATTTGTTAATAAATTGTTCAAATATGGGGTTTTCCATGTCATTCCATTTTATATACAAAACTGAAGTAAATTTGCTAATTATCGTTATTATCTCAATCAGTGTGTTTATGGCTCTACGCAGTTAGAGTGGATGTTTCTACTCTCTACAAAGTTCTACGAATGGAAGTGGATTTTCCTTATACAAACCTAAACCTGTTCTCAGCTTAAGATATAGTATCAAAAGAAAAATTAATCTGTTTCAGCATATTTGTTTGTGTGCACTTACTGTCTTTTTTCTAAGAAATTGATATATAAAAATAGCAGTGTGTAGTCATTTATTTATTTATTCTGGGGTCCTCCATAAATTATGTAAGGATAAAATTATGATTTTAAACCTCCTTCCCACCCATATAAGCTACAAAATACACTTAAACAATGATGCGCGAGAAACCTGTTTTTGCAAAGTATTTGATTCTTATAAGATTTTCAACTTTATAACAAAATATGTGATATTTTAATTTTTTAATTATTTAAAACTATATAAAATTTCCTATAAATTAAATTTCCTAAGGAAAGTAACCAATTCTACAGGAAAAATTTACTTTTTATTTTTCCCACTTAATAAAACAGGAAGAGTAAAGGAAGCTTCGAGCAAATATATTGGAGGCTATTTATTCTTTTTAATACGTGAAATATATTTTTTAATAAAAAAATAATTCTGATTCATAGCATTCTTGTATGGAGTGTATCTTTACACCGGTAAATAAAGAGCCCCTTTAGCGGAAGATTACTGTTGACATCATGTCACTGTGCTCTTACTCTGTAACCTGGTATTGTATAAAAATACCAGTGATACCGGTGTTCATTGGTGGTTGAGTTTCAATTAACCACACCATATCGGAAATGGTCCACCTGAAACTGTACAAGACTACACTTCATTTACATTCATACATATCATCCTCATTCATCCTCTGAAGTTAATACATGATGGTGGTTCCAGAAACTAAACAACAAAAAAAAAACATCCAGCCAAATAGTAGATAATATCCACTACCTAGCATTAAAAATGATATAAAATTAACTTACCTTTTACTAGGATTTGAAAATTAGATCTAAAAATTAAACACATAAACAACTTACGTCATAGACATTCTTATTAACTAAAAACATAAGCAAGCATTGAAACCAATAAATAACAGCTCTGATTATTTCCATACATTTAAATATGCGTTATATGCGAGATAGAAGTTGAATTTGAATAAATAAAGACCAAAAAATTAGCTCAAAAAAGGTTTTCTTCTAATCTAAAATCGATACAAATAAAGATAAGTAGGAAAATAAGTAAAGAACAAGAGAATTGGTCAAAAACAGTTTTCTTTCGATCTAAAAAAATATAAAATATATATAATTCTAGTAATACTGAAACACGAAGAATTTATTTGGCGAGAAATTAGGAGGAGATTGATGATTATTTCACATGGTGTAATGCAGATAGATAGTAATTTTTATATTTTTTAGATCGGAAGAAAATTCTATTTTATCAATTTTTTGCTCTTCATTTTTATAGTTTTAGACGAAAATATAATTTTTTAAGCAAATATATATATTTTTTTAATAAAGGTACAGTTAGAATAAAGGTACAACTACAGTTAGAATTCCAGTCTATATAATGAGCCGTTACTAAAATATCACAAGTTGCTCCTAAACTTAAACCTGAACGAAAATGTTCATTTGTAATATAGTTATTTATGATCACTATGAGCATTAAATTACGATTAAAATTTCAGCTCGATTTGTCAAGCCATTTCTAAGATATTGCTGTAACATACATAAAACTTACATCCAGCAAAATAATAAAAGAATTTTAATAAATTTCCAATCAAATAAATATAAATTATATTTTGGTAGAAAAATAGTAACAAATATTTATTTAATATACAAATTTTTACAAATCATGTTGCACTGAAAATGAAATTTTATAACGTTGTAAAAATATAAATTTATTAACAAAATGTATTTATGATTTATGATTAACAAAATTGATATGATTTTAGTATAATTAAAGAGAAATGTGGTTAATCCATGTAATTAAGTTTGATGTAAACCTATTTACATTGATTGAAAATTAGGTAATTAGGTAACTCCTTGGTAAAACCGTACTTGAGGATTACCATCAGTATAAATATTGTTATATTTTTATTATTATAATGTAAAATAAAAATTAAATATATTTACAAACTAAAACGGGAGGTAAACAGTGTGGAAAAAATAATGTATTATCTACATATTTCTGAAGCGGAGTGTTATCATTTCGTGCCCATGAACAGGTGTCTACGCAACAGGACCCGTTTTGTATTCTTCAATTTAGCAAGACAGATTCCGTGATAACGATCTATCGTGCGTTTTTATAGCGTTTCAGGATTGATCCATCATCGGCTAAGAACGTATGTAGCTGGTATAAACAATCTGAAGAATCGGGATGTTTATGTAAGAGGAAGAGTCCAGGCGACTATGCACTTAAGAAGAAACTGTTCATTGAATTAAAGAGGTTTTTTAGTGACGCCCGAAAAAATCCATTCGTCGCCCTAGCTGAGAGCTTATGTTCCGTCAAATGACTGTTTGGCATATATTAATACGACGCTTGCTTACCAATTACGATCGGTACAAGCCCTTCTTGTAAGTGACAAAAGAAAACGTAAAGATTTCTGTGATATGCTCGTAGATGATGTTGAAGACGACAGGTCCTCGTTGTAGTTAATTATAATTATAAAGCACATTTCATTTAAGTGTTAAAGTTTCAGGTCGCAATTTTCGCATAAGAGGACTTCAGGATCTGTACGAGATTTAACAACAGAAGTGAGATTCATCAAAAATTAATAATTTTTTTGTACGGTTTCATTTACAAAACTGAAAGACCTTTTCTTTTTTTAAGGAAACTTCTTTCTTATTATTATATTTACGTCTGAAATATCAGGCATCTTTTCTTCTTGAACACCCTCGTTACTTGAGCTAATCTGCTTTTGATTTTCAAATTACTATATCCGTCCTTTATTATTTTATAACCTAATAACAAAATTCTTCAAGTTCTCTTAAATTGCGTAGCCATATCTTAATACTTTATTCTTCATTATCCAACTTTCTGCCATACCTTTTTTATAGTCTTATTTAATTTCATAAAAGATTTTCTCCTAGCAATAAATCCATGCATGCCATTCAGAATTTCTTCTAATTGTTTATTTCTGCCAAAACAATGTCAAACAAAGTCTAACAAGTATAACAGTTTATTTTTTATCCTCAAATTTGTCTTTTAAATCCTGTATTGCTTCTTCTGTATAAAACTCGAAAAGCACTGAGGACGGCTTCAAATTTGTCTCTCCTCTCTGAATCAGTCACCTTTCTTCACTGTTCGTATAACTGCTATGTATATAAGAACTCGTTTTCCAAATTTCAATCTAATTTTCTTTAAAATGTTAAACATTTTATTAAATTCTAGATTAGGAAACGCTCTCATCACCTGATCTGTAAATTCTATATAGGTACTTTTAAGCTTACCATTTAAAATAAATCTGAAGACCTAGATAGCCACACATTTTCTTTCTAAAATCGAACTGGTCTTTATCCCTGTTAGCAATACATCTTTTACTAAAAATTCTCTGCGTTCGTAATCTCTCCGAATGGATTCGATTCCTGTTCCTAGCAACAAAAAATTTACTACATTTATTATAGATTGTAAACAAATACTAATAAACTGCTTTAATTAGAACAAATAATAACATTTATTTTCTTACGATTAAAAATTTTACTATAAATTAGAAATATCTGTTTAAGGTAAAGCTTTTAAAATTATTAATTTTAATACCGGGTCCGGCAAAATGATCTCCCGTATTTAAAGTTCCAGACGCGCATGAGAAGGTGGAAGATATGTTTGAAAGCAAAAGAAATGCCATTTCATTTGTCCCTTAGCTTGGAATGGTGGACATCAAGCTTTTTAATTGAAATTTATTTTTAAATTCGGGCACTGTGTCATTGCAACACACGGTTAAATTGTAGGCATTTTGGAGTAAAGATAAGGAAGAAATTCTAATAGAAATAATAAAAATAAATCGTCCAGCAGATCTTTCAGCATTCGAACACCATATAATAAATAAGTGAGACGTGCCGTTATCAGACATCCATAAAGTTCATCTATTACAGTCGCCTCATGAGTTCCTGATCGGAATGTAAAGAAAATTTTACCTTTAGTTTTGTCCGTACAAAATTATGATTGTTCAAGATCTTGACTCGATCAGAAAGCATTTTAAGAAGTTTCATCTAACGCTGAAACGTCCTCTCTAATGATGGATCTCATTTTTAATTTCCCAGTTGCGTTAACAAGCAGAATTCTTTTTATTGGGCTACAGATAAACCTTGATAATACCATAAGTGGCTTTACCTTAAGTGTGTAATGAATGATATTGAGAAATTTTGAATAATTGGCTCATACTTCTTTTCAGGAAGAAGAACCCATTGTGAAAGTTGCATCTCAACGCTACGTAAAGATGTTACTCAACTTTCTGTATGTGAGGCTCAAAAAACTTGGAAATGATTGATTTCAACACGGCGGAACCACGCGCACATGCAAAAATATTCAGAAAAGTCTAAAACAAATTTTCCCAGAACTCTCATTTCACTATGAGACGAATCTCAGTCGTAACCTTGACACCGGCAATCATGTGTGTCATACTGGCCAGTTCGCAAACCAGATCGGAAGGCAAAATCTTTTCTAGTCTTACAAACGGCATATTTTAATTTGACAATTGTCTGCAGCATATATTAATCGGTGGTTTTACCATAGCTACAGAACTCAGTGGTAGTCTTCAGGAGCGCAAAGTTTGTGAAAGAAAGCATTTAGTTGAAATAATATGTAAAACAAAGTAATGATAATTAATTAAACAAAATAACTATGATTGATGTTCTTAATAATGAAAAAAAATTTTGAGAAGAAAATTTTACCCTTTACAATTAAGTCTAGATACTGCGGGATCAGTTGACGGAGTCTGTATTACTGAAAATTATTGTAAAAGCTCAGGATATATTAAGAAATGTTTTATAGGAGATTAACTTTTAAAAAAGGAAAAATTTGCTGATGCAAATCTCGTGCACTGCACTTAAGGACTGATGTAACGAACGACTCAAGGATTGACAGTATCAAAAACATATTCTAAAATAATTAGAAGTCATTTTTCAGATTGGGTGTGCCGACGAATCGGCATTTTTGTGACGGCCAAGTCGGAACTGGTGGTAACAGATACTGGAAACAAGACGATAAATATTATTATCGTCTCATATCTGCAGGACATCGAACTTCAGGTTTCGGCCAAGAAGTTTCAAGTGATCGTGAACTCGGGTAGGTGGAAGCTGACCCGATTTCATTTAGAGTCGGAACTACGGTTGCCCCCTTCCACTGAAGTGAGTATCTCGGAATATGGATCGATAAAAACGCCTCGTTCCAGAGAACGTGATGGAGATGTCTGAAGGGACTAAAAAACGGCTGGCGCCATCGGTTGATAGTGATGAATATCGGGGGTCGCCGCACATCAATACAGAGAAAGAGTTTTGTCGCAGATGGTGCTCTCAAAGTGTTGTAGCACTTCCAGACCAATCTTGGTTTGTTGCGCTAAATAGCGGAAGAGCCCGTGCAATTCTTAGTCGGGTGCATACAGCAATTTTGCTTGGGCTGCAGTTACAGGACATCTATGTTGATGCCGCCGTGGCCAGATTCGCATTCCTGGACCTCCTCGTTTAGAAGAAGATGGAGAGGTATCAGTGAAGGCTAATAAGGCGGATATAGATGTATCACTTGTGCGCAAGTGGCAGGAGAGATGGGATCAGTCGACAAATAGTAGTCGGACCTATATATTTATTCCGGATCTCCAGAGATGGTTGGACCGCAAACATAGGGAATTGGGATACGAGTTGACCCAGTCCCAGTAAATCTATGTAGAAATTGAGACCCTCCGCAGAATATGACTGTTGCGGAAGGTAGGACACCGTAGAACACACAATTTTTTTAGTGAAACCGGTTTTTGTAACATAAAGAAGCATACCTAAGAGAATTCAGCATCCTTACCACAGATAACACCATGGGGGCTATGCTGCAGACCGAACGTCTGCGTAGCAAGAAGTGAAGATAATGTGGCAGTTTTTTCGAAGATGTTGGTCAGAATTATCTGCACAAAGATGGCGGAGGAAATGCAAAAGTGAATTCCTGCTGATTTTCCCCTGGGGCTATGTTCTTATTAAAAGGAGGTCCGGGCCTAAGAAGTAACCGATAAAAAAATGTATTATTTAAATCAATTTCCTCAGAATAAAATTCCCTACAAATTTTGTTGAAAACTTTATTTTCTACTGATAAACTAATAAAATAAATTTAGGCCACATCTAAAAAGTGTGTTTTTTGACTATTATTGCCAAGTTGTTAAGTAATCCCTTGGAAACTACTAAATATAAGCGTTCTAGAACTTTTATTTGATTGTAATGATGCTGTTTGATAAGTCCATTTGTAAAGTCAAAAGATGGCGCTCGTACTACATTGTTAAGATCATTCTTAGTTTCCTGCATCTTCGCCAGGAAAAAACACCAAGTTTCAGTCAGACACATTTATAGTTCTTTTCTTGAATGTTGAATCGATTTACAACTATAGCTATTTGTGAAAAATGAACGAAAAAACGTTGTATTTGAACAAACATTACATTTTTAGATGTAAAGCCGCGAAGTTCTTTTTGAAGAAGGATAAAATGATAACTGCCTGTTGTTGTGCATCTTTGTTGGATCGTCTAAATGAGATAATAAAGGAAAAACAACTACATTTTATGAAAAAGAAAGGTTCTTTTTCGCCAAGATAATTTACCAGGTCACTCTTCGACGATTTTGACTATAATTGGTCAAATTACGCAAGTAAATTCTTCCACATCCCCTTTCTCGTCAGACTTACCATCTTTGGACAATTATATGTTTCAAAATATGAAAAGTGGCTTGCTGGCAAAGAAATTTGCACGAATTAATGAAGTTATTGCCTAAACACCTGCTTATTTTGAACAGCTGGATAAATCATCCGATAAGTATAGGATCGAAAAGCTTGAGCACCATTGAACTAACTAACGAAACGTTTCCTGAAAAATACATTCATATAATGTAAAATCATAAATTTTACTACATTATTTGTGTTCCAAGAATTTTGGTCAACATTTTTTAGTGCAGAAATCAGAGTGAAATTTCTCACTAGTCACTACTTGAAAACGAATAGTTTCTTGATAAATACTATAAGATAATTTTTCTTTTAAGACTACAGGAATGCGCTCCAGATGTACGGGGAAGTAAAAGTTAGTGAATTACTGTATAATCCACTAAATCTTATTTATTTTCAGTTCTATCTTCACTTTATCAAATTAACTTAATGAAACGTTTTCTAATTTGCTTGATGAACATTACTTATTCACTTCAGTGTTTTTTTGAGCACACAGCGTTATTCAGTGAACTTCGTTAATAACACACAGTGTTATTCAGTGTTTTTGAGGTTAATTGTTTGTTTTTTCTCGCATGCTCTTACATGCGCAATGTGTTCGGTACGTTCACGTTTCGGGACTGTAACTGGTATCGGCAAACACACTGCATAAACGCTGTAATATAATATACCATTTATTAGTGGAAAAAGTCATTTTCAGTACAACTAGGCTGTGCCTCATGAGTTCAGTTTGTTTATGTAAAAATAGAATTACGATAAAATAAAGCATACTAGTACATTAATTTCTATTTTATTGTAATTAAAAGGGAAAGTATAGAAGTAATCAACTGGATAAACGCCTTTTAACAGACTTTTGATTACTTTTAACTTTTTCTTACGTTGTTGATGAAAGCGGTAAAATTGATAATGATTAGTAATCGGAAAATCATTGGTTCAGATTGATCAAAGACGATGAGAATGGACATTTTAGTAAATAATTTACAGGAAATTTGTTAAAATATCTTTTGAGCGATTTGACAGTTAAGCTTTACGTTGTATTGAGTTAAAATAAACAACTTTCTTTTAATTTTTTGTTAAATTATTCAAATATTACCTGAGTCAAATATTACCTGCGCTATGAAATTAAACGTTCAGCAAAAACCTTACTGGATGAATAAAAAAGGATCTATATTAACGTTTAAATGATAATATAAAGCGGAGTTATTAAGCTACAAACATATTGCAAAAGAATTTATTTTTTACGAATTTAATTTTGTTTTTACAATAAGTACTCATTTTTTGGCATTACCAATGCCAAAAGATTTGCCTAAGGTCATTTTGATGTTCAAAGTAGTTTCACGAAAAATGTCTTCTTTATATATTTATTTTCTTAGTACTTTTTTTTACGTCGCGGAGGAGGGGAAGCTCTAACAGCTGCCGCCTCATTCACCGACTAAAACCACCTCTCCTTTCAGCAGAAAGGAACTGGACGTAACCGCAAGGCATGAACAAGGTTGCTATGTTGTTAGACGGGCACATCTTTCCCAGTAACTGGCCTCTGAAATAGAAGGATCTTGTGTTCCTGGGGAATTATTGGCAAACGACAACTCAATGAAGCCCCCGCTGCCCATCCCCGAGGATTGACCTTTCCCCACTGCTCATCGGCCAGCTTCCCTGTGATCATATCTTCTATCAAGGTCCAGTTCCTCCTGAACTCCAACGTAAGATTTATGATATTATCAGCATTTTGTGAACAAACTCTCTTATCTTTCTTTTTCTGTTTAGCCTCCGGTAATTACCTTCAGATAATACTTCAGAGGATGAATGAGGATGATAGGTATGAACGTAAATGAAGTGTAGTCTTGTACAGTCTCAGTTCAACCATTCCTGAGATGTGTGGTTAATTGAAACCCAACCGCCAAAGAACACCGGTATCCACGATCTAGTATTCAAATCCGCGCAAAAATAGCTGACTTTACTAGGACTTAAATGCTGGAACTCTTCGACTTCCAAATCAGCTGATATGGAAAACGCGTTCACCACTAGACCAAGCTGGTGGGTTAAACTCTCTTATCTTGACTCAATTATCACATTCAAACACTGTATGCTCCATCGTGTCGACGGAGTCACAGTAAGTGCAGAAATCGGACTCAGATCTTCTCCGATCCTTAAGGTATCTTTAAGTATTAAAGATTCTAACTTAAGATATCTGTAATACTTAAAGATACCTTAAGGTTAGTAACCTGTTAGAAATTGGGTTAGTAACCTTCCCAAAATCCCTCTGAACCCACAGACTTAATTCGGGTAGTCGAGTTCATCTTCCCTTGGCAGATTCCTGTCATCTCATCTACCATCTACCTATTAAAAATTCTTTAGCTCTTCTCCTGTTCAAACCATTTCTGCGCTCGATTTTCAATCGTGCCAGTAGACCAATTCATGGAATGCATGACATTACCAACATCGCGTCTGTGGTACAGACTTGTATCAACAGCAGACACTCAGTGCTAGTCGTCACTGAACTCTCTCTAGGTTAATTCTTGCTCGTTGAACCATCAATCTTCGCGACCAAGCCGGCCACCACATAAAGGATGACAGATTTACTGCATGCTAGTATCTTTCTTTTAAAGAACTTTGGATCCATCGTGTTATACATAGTGCGGGAAAGTGCCTTCACCAACCTTTCTGGCTTATTACAATTTCTGGAATGTGTTACTGAAAGTTTCGACATCCATCCGGCCAAACCCTCAAGTATTTTACCGCCGAAGAAGGAAGAATATCAACACCATCCAATCTAAGACAAACTGGACGGATCTTACTTCTACCCGTCATAAGGATGGCTTTTGTTTTTTCTACCACGATTTCCAAACCTTTGTCCTTTAACCACACCTTAATCTTTTGGAGAGCTCTGTACCAGCTCAGTCACCTGCTCCTCAGAAGAACGGATCCTTCTGGCTATCATTAGTGCTAAATCATCGACGAAAACTATCGGGTGTATCCCCTTTCGGATAATTCAGCCTCAGAACCCCATCATAAGTGACATTCCACAGAATGGATCCGAGAACTGAACCCTGGGGTATACTCCTACTAATTCCGATAACACGCTCGCTATCTTCTCAGGTGTCAATAACAGTCCTTTCCGACAAGTAATTTTGCAACAACCTGCTCAGATAAGGACTGATATTTCTCTTCTTTAGCTCTCTGTTCACCTCCTACCATATCAGACTATTCAATGAGTTTTTAATATCAATAAGTATTGCGGCAGAGTTCTCTCTTCTATGTCGGCTACCTGATGCCGCCCATTCGTCCACAATATTCATTACTTTACATATCGCATTAGTGGTAGACAACCCAGCCCTAAAACCAAATTGACTCGACTGAGTCCCCCATTCTTAGTAATCTCTTCCTACAACTTTGCAACAATTAGACATTCGAACAGCTTTGCTGCGCTTTTCAGAAAACAGATTGGCCTGAATTCCGATAGCTCATCGACTGGTCGTCCTCTTTTCTTACCAAAAGCAGCTGGCTTCTTTCTACTTGAGCAGAATGATTTCTCGTAAAAGAATGCTGTTGAAGATCTCAAGTATCCTGTCAGGTGCATCTCAGCAGTTATCCTCATGACTTCCACCAGCACCTCATCAAGCTCGGGGCTCTTGTCAATGCTTTTCTTCTTGCAGCAAACATCAGCTCCTACTTTGAAAATGATGGAATCTCTACCGTCGCTCTCTCTTCTTTCATCGGAAGACGCTCAGGAAAGAGAGCAGCTTACAGGCAATTCGGCCTATTATACTATATATTTTTTTTAAAGATCTATCAGAGAAGAGATGTTTTTGTTTATTTACATACAGTGTCCTGGGAAGTAATGCTAAAACCTGAAGGACTGATTCAGGACATAAAATTAAATAAAACCGTTCGTGTGGACAAATTTCTTGCTTAATTTTCTCTTTGTACACTATTTTGTATTTTTTTTTCAATAAAATACATCTTGAAGACGGACTGAGATATTTTAATCTTCGAAAATTCCGAAACAGTGGTCATTAAAATATTTCAATCAATAATTTTTAATAAGTATAAGTTTTAAAGAACTTTCTTTTAGATAAAATATTAAGCAAAATAACTGTGAACAAAATGACACCTCGTTTGTTAACTCAACGGAGTTGAAAAACAGAAATTATGCAGCCTGACTATTTTGTACTTTTTTCTCTTCTAATTATTTTTAATTTACACTAATTAAATTAAAAATAATTAATAATAATTTCTATTACGAGTAATAATAAAATTAGAATTTTTAAAGCCGTTGTTATTAGATTGCAAGTAAGTTTATATTTTCATTTTGCCCAGTAGAAGAAGTTATACCAACTTATTAAAGGTCAATTAAAAATGAATTTTATGACGTGCGCTGGAATATTGAGAAATTTCGTTTACGTTACGAAAAGTATAGTACATACTCATATTCTGAACCTGTGCGCACTGCTGATGTAGGCCACGCAGCAATTTGTACTGGACATTTATGGTTTGCATTTGTACAGTTTTATACTCGTACTTTCATCTTTAGGTGGGATATATTTAATAACTGAATTAAAATTATTAATGTGAATTTAAATAATTTTTGTACTACAATCAAGTAATTTGTAAAAACCCGTTTTATGAACTGCGAGAAACAATACTTTTTATAAAAATACGAAAGGTTACTTTCAAGTTAAAAGTGGGGTACTCCAGTTGCATCACTACAAGATTGCAGTGCTTAGTCCTACTGATAAGTCAGCGATCTCCAATCAGTAACAGAGTTGTACTTCCACTTTCTGTACAAAAATAAATGATGTAATTAATTATAAATAACAATAAATACTAACTATTATTGTTTAATACGAGTAAATAAAAAAATATTCTAATTGTAAAATATAATTAAAAACAGGAAATTAGTTATCGATCGTAAATTATATTTTTATCAAAAGAAACATACACGTACACAGAAATGAATGAAATAGTTTATCAATAATGAGCTACCATGTTCAGTCACAATATACTAAAAATAGAAATAAAATTAGGGTTTACATTGAGTTACGTTACAATAGCTGTTTAATCAATTAAATTAGCAATTAAGATACAACTACATTCCGCAGCGTAAGCAACAGAGTCAAAGATCACATTGATCAATAAATTAAAATAGTTCGGGGTGATGTTTTATAAACACCAAGCATATAATCAATATTTCCTATTACTCTGTCTCTCTTTCTCACCCCTCTACTTGAATTCTACTCAACACTATACAGACTATACAGTCATAGACACTATCTTTGTCTATAGAGTTTGTAGATAATAGTAAAAAATCGAAATGCCCTTACTTTATTTCCCAACTAGTTCCCGTTTAACCTGCTCAATTTTATTTCTTCACTAAAATTTGAATTCAAAAAGAAAAGTTTCCGACTATTACACTTAGCTCATACGAACTTCAACTTCAACTTAACACGTAAAAAAAAAAAAAAATCTAAAACATTTCTTATCAGATCGTGAATAAATAATGTTTTTTTTATTTTCATATTACTGCGATTTTGGATCACCAGTTTATCATTTATCAACTATTTTCAAAACAATAGCTATTTCAGACAGATTTTCTTTTTCAATTGAAAATCTGTAATTCATTTTGATATGCTGAATAAAAAGAATACTTACTGCAACTAAAACTATCCACTACTTCTACGGAGGCGAAATTGTATTTAGAAAAAATCGTTTAAAATAACTGAAATTGAGATAAAAAGTTATAGTAACCATCAAATAATTATACGCATATGTTACA
Source organism: Lycorma delicatula (assembly GCF_047948215.1). Taxonomy (NCBI): domain Eukaryota; kingdom Metazoa; phylum Arthropoda; class Insecta; order Hemiptera; family Fulgoridae; genus Lycorma; species Lycorma delicatula. The sequence continues at coordinate 187,077,813 of NC_134455.1, forward strand.
TCTTGGATCACTGGTGTTAAGATAACACATCAGTAAATTGTTTTCGTACGAGAATTATTATTATTATTATTATTCCAGAGGATGTACAAACGGATACCTCTTCAACGTCCAAAGATCGGATGAACTGTGCTGCGCTTGATATACCCTATGTCAGCGTCGATATAATATTAACAACGGAATTAATCACAAGGCAGTCATTGGACCTGATGGCATACCACCATTTATTATTAAAGGCTTCAGCAGCGTGATCGCTCCTATTCTGGCTTCATTGTGCAACTGGAGCTTGAAATCAGGTACAGCTACGTATACCCGGATGCAATATTAGAACTTTTGTCCTCTTGCATGCTCTACACAAGTTATTTCACCCACAGGGAGATGCACTTTAACTGCTGTAAACAAATATGATAAAATAGACTTTTTCCAACCGAGGAAGATGTTTGTTTTTGAACTGAGTAGGTTTTACTTCGGTATGATATAGATATTAAAAGCAAATAAAGCTATAATACTGGATTACTACAGAACTTCGCAGACCCTCTTCTGCTTGACCATAGTTAAGTTATATCAATTAAAACAATTTTCTGTTAATAAATAAATAAATAAATATTTTAATAATTAAAATCAGTAAATATTTTATGACAATTATGTAAATTTCTTTTATGTCTATTTTTACCTGCACACTATATATATTGACAGTGTTACATATATATATATATATATTTATATTGATTATTATATTGACAATGTTGTATAAGTACCTGAAATTCTAATTAAATGTAATTGGATGAAAGAGATAAGATGTAAAATTTTGAATTTGTAACTATTGTTATTAAACTATATTATTTAAAATTGTTTTCTGAATTATGTGTATTTTTAATGATGTGTACATGTTTATCTGTACTCTTGTATTTATGCAAAGACATATAATAATATAATTGTGTAACATAATTAAAACACCAGTATTACTCTTATTTTTATGAACTAATGATTAATAATTATTATGAACTATTGATTAAACTTCTAATTTTTATTGAAATTTTTAATTTATATCTAATGTATATATATTTTTTATGTACTATTGTGTAATATACAAAGGCTATAGGTAGCTGTCCTATTACACAAAAAAAACAAATAAATAAATAATAATAATAATAAAAATTATTATTATTATAATATACTGCGAAAAAACAATATTATTCTAGTAAAAAAATAAAAAAACATATTTTTGTTATCTAGTATAATAGTATTAAACATTTTTCACCTTATATACACTAGTATATGATGTTAAATTATAATGTAGTATTATTATAAAATATTAGTATTTTATACTTTTATACAATATATATATATATATATATATATATATATATATATATATATATATATAATAACTAATTACTATATAATTATTTTATATAAAAAGAGATTCAGCAGGAAAGGGAAATAAGTTGCCAACTGATTCTAGAGCTTGAAATAAGGAAAAATTCATAAAAACACATATCCGAAAACGCTTTTATTAAGTTACGGTTAATGAAAACTTTCGCCCGGAATTCAATCCCTCGGGGAAATGAGGTCATACTGAAATTTTAAAGGCATTATATGAATAATTGATAAAGTTGATAGGTTCTTATGTTTTTTGACCTGAAAAATTGGTTAAAACAGGTCTCAGAACTGTACCTTCCGCAGTTTTCATGATATCCAACGTAAAACAGAAAAAGTCGGTGACAAAAACACGATTTTTTTTAGATTTGAAGTACAATAACATTGTTAAATGACTAATAAATGGGTAAATTTTATTATCAAAACTTGTAGAAAATTTATGGAATAAAGTCAATGAAAAACAAAAAAACCATCAACTTTTATAATTAAAAACAAACTTAACAGAAAAATGTTGTGGATTTATAAAAATTAAAAAAAGCTGATTTAGTACATGTAGTTCCAAACCGAAAAATATTTTGTAGAATTTGTATTAATCTTTGTGAAAATGGTACACTTTCCAGCGCGCATATTTCATCTGAACGTCAAACGGTACATGTTGATGAAAAAGAAAACATTCTTCAGGTGGTGCAGCTTCATTTCAGGAATGGTCAACCTGAAATTATTCATAACTACACTTCACTTACATTCATACATCATCTTCATTCATTTTCTGAAGTAATGCATTACGGTGGTTCCGAAGGCTTAACAGAAAAAGAGAGATAGGTGATGCAGCTTAGTCCTACAATGAGCAAGCTAAGAATTTCTACGCGACTCAACATTCCACAAAGTATAATATGGAGGACATTACAAGCTCACGGACTGCGTCCTAATTATGTTCAGAAAGTTCAACACTTCCAGCTTGGTGATCATGCCAAACGATTAGTTTTGTCAATGGGTTAATAATAAATACCACTTAACTCTGTATATGTATTTCGGGCGAAGTTACTTTTACCCCTAATGGCATAAACAACACTAAAATACATCGGTGGTTTGAAGAAGACTCAATTTCCAACAACGATTTTTGGTGAACGTTTGTTCACCGTAACTAAACAACATGTCACGGGTAGAAATTATCTAGAATTTTTAAACAATGAATTTCTTACAGCGCTTCAAAATGTTTCATTGGCGAAACGAATTGTAATGTACTATTATCAACTTGGTGGAGCACCAACATATTTCACGAAAAAAAGTAACACAATTCTTAGATGAAAAATTTACTGGTAAAATCTATTAAATCCGGTGATCTAGTTGGCAATGGATTGGACCCTCTAGGTCCAATTGGCTAACTGGACCCTCTAGGGGTTCAGTTTCTAGGGGACCTAGGGTCAATCCATTGGCCAATTTGATCACCGGACATTTCTCCGTTAGATTACTTTGTATGGGGATGGATGAAATGCAAGGTATGCGAACAAAACATAGGCACAAGCAAAGAACTGATCATTTGAATTCTCAATGCTGCTGCCTCATCAAGGAATGCAAAGATATCATTAGGTTGACGACAGAAAATGTAAGGAACGAGTTGAGAAGTGCATCGATGTCAATGGTGGAATTTTTGAACATTTATTGCAAATTAATACTGTATAAACCACAGTGAGTATTTTTTTTATGTAAATTGAAAATATTTAAAATTTTCAAAGGTTTTAATTTATTGTAACAGTCGTTTCAATTTTTACAAATTCATAACATTTTTACCTAAAGTTTTTTCTGTTTTGTTTTTAAAAATAAAAGTTGATTTTTTTCATACACTTTATTACATAAATTTTATCCAAATAAAAACCTCTAAAAATTGGGATAATAAAATTTACGCATTTGTTAGTCATTTAACGAAGTTATTTTACTTCAAACCAAAAAAAAAAATAAAAAAAAGCAGTTTTTCGACGTCTGGCGTAATTTTACCGAATGCGCAGAAAACAGGACGAAATCTTTCGCCAGCCGGTACTTGCTAACGAAGCTTTTCCGTACCTATGTTTATATGAATTTTCTTTTTTATTTTCACCAGAAGAAAATGTCCTGTAAGTTTTTAATATTCTTAGTGAATCACTCCATATAAGTTTGTTCCAGGATATTTGTAGCAGTTTAAATTAGCGGGACCCAGATTTAACTTAATCCTGTCATCATAAAGTGATTGTAACAATGCTACATCGTAGCTTTATAAGACTAGCATAATTAAACCCTAATTAAAAATAATTCTGGATGATAAAATTTCAAACAGATAACATTAATTAATTTCTTGATTGGTCAACCCTCTGCGTCGTATATTATTCATTTATCAGGTGTACATTTTTTCAAAAACAATTGAAAAAACAGAAGTGTTCATTTTTTATTATTATTTTTTTTTCTTTCCGTAGCGGAGGAAAAAGCTCTGCCAGCCGCCGTCAGGCCCGCACTGACGGCAGTACGGGGCTCTCACCCGCTAAAAAACCTCCCCTTCTACCATGCAGGGGCCGGATCTAAGCCATATGGTATGTATAGCCCCTGCATGATCACCCAGGCACTCCACTATCCGAATCCGTGTGACCGGAAGGCGTCCCCAGGGGGCGATCGACAAGCGAAGACTCTGAGGAGACCCCACCGCCCACCACCAGAAGCTGGCCTCCCTTGATCACCCGTCATCGAACTCCAAGCCTCCATAGATTCGCATCAACTCAGCCTGCCGTCGCCTCTCTTCATTGGCCTTCTCTCGTATCATCTCTGCTGTATCTAGTCCGCCGCAATCGTGACAGCGACTTGTATGGCATCTGCCCATCCTGTACAGGTAGTCTCGAAAACATCCATGTCCAGACAGGAACTGGGTGAATTCGTAGCCTGTATTAACATGCTTTCGCTCCACCCAGTTCCTGACGTCCTGTATGAGCCCATAGGTCCACCTTCCTTTGTCTGAATCACGCCATCTGTCACGCCAAGCCATGTAGAGACCGTCAATTGCCTCCTTTATGTCCCCTCCATTCACTTTTGCAGCTCTCATTTGCGCTTGTAAGTCTATGGGCGGTACTCCAGCTATAACCGAAGCCGCCTCGGCGCTGATCGTTCGATACCCTGCGATGACACGTATGTTCAGCCTACGTTGTTGCATAACCAAACGTCTCACGTTCCTTGCCCTCGACTACGCTCCCAGCCATACAGGAAATCCATATAACACCACAGAAGAGTACACACTGGCCAACAGTTACCTCTTACCCGTCTGAGGACCGCCCTTATTTCTCATCATGTTGCTCAGCGCCTTCACCACATTTTCGCCCTTTCTCGCCGCCTCCTCAACATGTATAGTAAAGGATCGGTTCTTGTCCAGCCACACGCCTAAATACTTCGCGGCTGGACTAGGATGGACTATCGTGTGTAAACCTCTAAAACGCAATGGATGCAGTCTGCGTCTTCCAGCCATAACAACCCCACTTTCACTTTGTCTTCAGCGAGCCGTAGACCATGAGCTATTAGCCACATCAGCCGCTTCTTCCGTTTTGCGCACAATTACAAGTGCCAAATCATCAGCAAACGCCACCGGGGTGACGCCCGCCTGATAGCGCTGCCTTAGAACATTATCGAAAGCAATGTTCCACAAGGCCGGACCCAACACCGAACCCTGAGACACCCCTCTCACCGGGAAATTTCGTTTCACCACCTTCCGACCTGCCCACTACGAATCTGTCCTTAAAATATTCGTGCAACACCCTTCGCAGGTATGCCGGAATTCGTCTTACTTCTAGTTCACGAAATATAACTTCCCATGGCAGCTCATTAAACGCATTGCGTATATCTAACAGCATTACCGCTCCTATCTCTCTCGACCTCCGTGTGCCCTCTGTAGCTGATCGAATAATATTCATCACTCGACCGATCGCATCAATATCTGAGCGTCCAGGCCGGAAACCAAATTGGTCCTCATGAAGTCCCCCTGCCATCTCTACGCCGTCGTTTAGTCTTCGAAGAACAAGTCTTTCAAACAACTTCGCAAAGCAATTCAATAGACAAAGTGGTCGAAACGAAACCTGTGCCCCCGTAGGACCAGCAGTCTTCCTTAGCATCACTAACCTTGCATCTCTCCACCGTTCAGGTATCCATTCCATCTCCAATATCATATTCATTGCACGCAATACCACACCAGGCCCCGTCTCAGCCACAATTTTTACGACCTCCGGGGGGATTCCATCCGGCCCAGGACTCTTGCCGCCTTTAATCAACTTAGTCGCCAGGTCTTGCAGCGAGAATGGAACCATTGATTCCACCACAATTTCCTCCCTTTGAAAGTCCACTCCTTTCGGAAACAGTTCATCAACGCCTTTCCTCAGCTCATCGTCGGTGAGGAGTGGCAGCCGTCTTCCAAACTTTTTTGTGACGATACGATAGGCATCACCCCACGGATCAATTTCCACAGCATCACACAATTGCTGCCACTTGCATTTTTTGGACGCAGCAATTGCTCCACGAAAGTTCCGTCTAGCAAGCCGTAACCTTCCGAGCTCCTCTTCGATGTTCTCACCCCGCCTCTGCGTTCGCTTGAGGCAGCACCTACTCACCACACATCTTCTTCTCAATTCGGCGAGTTCGGGAGTCGACCAATATACCCCTGCACGCCCTGCAGTCACTTCCTTAATTACACCCGTTTCCACTCCCACCCTGAAAACTGTGTCTGTCAGCTCATTCAAATCCGTGTTTCGCTACAGCCAAGTTCAAAATCAATAGCCGCCCTGAACTGCGCGACACTCTTTTACTGGTTTTTTATATGAATGCAAATTAGTTTGACAGACGGGACTCAGCCGATTTGACACCCGGTAGTATCGGACCCCTTAACTGCGCGACACTTCTTTCTTTCTTTTTCCTGTTTAGCCTCCGGTAACTACCGTTTTAGATAATACTTCAGAGGATGAATGAGGATGATATGTATGAGTGTAAATGAAGTGTTAGTCTTGTACATACTCAGTTCGACCATTCCTGAGATGTGTGTTTAATTGAAACCCAACCACCAAAGAACAGCAGTCTCCACGATCTAGTATTCCAATCCGTGTATAAATATCTGGCTTTACTAGGACTTGAACGTTGTAACTCTCGACTTCCAAATCAGCTGATTTGGGAAGACGCGTTAATCACTAGACCAACCCGGTGGGATTAAACTGCGCGACACTGCCTGAATGAAACCTCACGCTCCTGGTGCCTGCCCGTTCTTCCTGGATAATATCACCAATTTCAAAATTTATTAGCCTGTGGATTTATTAATAATGTGGATGGACCACTGAATATAAAAATAAGAAGGGAAAAGATTATGGAGTACACGAATTCTGTTATTTGGGAAGTAGAATTACTAAAGATGGACGAAGCAGGAGCGATATAAAATGAGCACAGACGAAACGAGCTTTCAGTCAGAAATATAATTTGCTTACGTCAAACGTCAGGAAAATTTTGGAAAGTGTATGTTTGCAGCGTAGCTTTATATGCAAGTGAAACCTGGACGTTAGAAATACCTGAGAAGAAAAGATTAGAAGCGTTTGAAATGTGGTGCTATAGGAGAATGTTAAAAATCAGATGGGTGGTTAAAGTGACAAATGGAGATTTGTTGCAGCAAACTGATGAAAAAAGAAGCATTTAGAAAAATATAGTTTAAAGAAGAGACAGACTTATGGCCACATATTAAGGCAACTTCGAATATTCGCTTTAATACTGGAGGGACAGGTAGATGGGAAAAAATGTCCAGGCAGGCAACGTTTGGATTATGTAAAACAAATTGTTAGGGATGTGGGTTGTCGGGGATAATACCAAAATGAAACGATTGGCGATAGGGAATCTTGGAGTTCTGCATCAAACCAGTCAAATGACTAAAGACAAAAAAAAATTATTATTATTAATATTTTTGATGATTTTTTTTATTTTTTATCGTATGGTGTTTTTATATTTAATTTTTTAATAATAAAAAATCTATAATCTTTATTATTGTCTTACCAAATATTCGTAAAAGGGATATTTTCTCCAACATGGTTCGCCGCATTGATGTATGGGAATACATCGCCGCACATCATCAGAGAATGAGAATTATTCACATCACGTTTAGTTAGTCTTCCTCACAAAACCATATAACATTACATCACATTACATAATTATTACAATATATATTTACAGAAAGCACGTAATAAAATTCTACTAATCTTTATTTTTTATTGCCAATGCAGAAAACAAGTTATCAGATATAAAATTTATTTGTTCATTTACACGTACACAAAATGACTTGCAAATTTATCATGGTATACACATTTGCCAAATAATAAATTTTAAAATTAGGTACAAACAACATATAGTTGCTATAAAATTGAATCGGCTAGAAAAATCAAATTATGCACGTCATATTTTGATACGGTACATGAATAAAATGTAGTTTATAAAAAATGAAGATAATAAAAGCTTGTAATAAAGGCTATTGCATGAATGCGTGGAAAAGTTTACAAATATATAAAAACAAAAATCACTTGGTTCAAAACTCATAAATGAACAAATTAAATTTTGAATCTGATGATAATACGATTTCTGCAACTGCCAATACAATAAAAAGATTAGTTTAACTTTTAATAATAATAATAACAATACAAATATATATTTTATATTAACAGCTTTAGTTCACGTTTTAGAGCAGTTCATTACGTCGATTTTGTTTCGCTGCATTTCAACGCCAAGATCTTCGAGGCGAAATTCAAGATTTTAAGCGACCAATTTTAAAGTTACTGACTTCGATGGAGGAATTTTCACATTCACTTTAAAAAGAAGACAAAAGTGTTATTCATTAATTTTATTTACCGTATCAATTTATCCTGATTAAAGGCACTAGCATATATATTACTTGTGTACATTTATTTTTGTTTTATTTTATTATTTTGATCAATTCTTTGTTTCTTACCAACGAGCAGCTTTTTTATATTTTATTTATCTTTTTTTTTATTAATTTAAAAATCGTATTTTTAAATCAAAATAAAAAATAAAATCCAACTTAAGAAATAGAAAAGGAATTAAAATTTTAAATAAATAATAGTTTTTTAAATTTTGGCTTTTATATGTTGACACAAAATTATATATATATATATATATATATAATGTTGTAATATAATATAATATATATTATTATAATTTATTATTCTTTATTTACAATAAAGAAAATAAGGTCATAAGAATGAAAATAATCTTTTAATTTTATCACTTGGATAGGGGATATAGTTATTTATAACTAGTTGTATAACTAATTGTGACGGAAAAATAAACCGACATCGTAAACAGCTATATTTAAATCTAATTTTAACAAATTCTTAAATCTTGATCATTTTGTTTTTAACTGTGATAATATAAATTAGTAATAAAATTCGGTATCTTGACAATGTCATTATCAGAGTTGAGATTTTTTTATTGCTACTCCGTAGTACTAATTTTGTCCTTATGACATTCAGTTAATGTAAACAACATTATTATTATTTTTTTTAAAATTAAACTGCAGCACGTGATAGTTTATTATAATGTGGTTGTGCTTGCTTTTCTGGAATGCGGATTGTGTAAGTCGGAATCATCGTTAAATCACGTTGGTTGAGGTGTTGCATCACGCGTTAACAAGAAAAAAGAAGCTATTAATATAAATATTTTAATTAACATCGCTTGTATTAGTTGTAATATTTTAATCGGAAGATAACTTCGTAACAAATTCTGAAAAAATCTTTCGTGTAAAATTATTAGATTTTGATTAACTTTAATTTTGAACGTTGACAATTTTATGTTAAAACTTATCCTTAAGTAGCAAATTACTAAAAAAGAGAATGTCAGCTTTCAAAATTTAAAAATATATTTACGGCAAATAATTTTTCAGTTAAGTGATTTTGACATTTTTAATTTGTGTAAAACAAAAATAAACCTTAATTTCAATTCAGTGAAATTAAAGTGGAGATTTTCAATTCTTTCAACTCTTTTTTCCGATTTGACGATTCTTTTTTTTAATTTTGTGAAGTAGTTTTAATTCTCTGAGCATCAGTTCTAAGGTTTTTTATGTACTTAATTTAAGAAGAATATTTTTTAAGTGAAGCATAAACATATGAAGAAGATTTGAAGATATTTCCACTTTTCATCATTATTGCTTATAAAGGAATCTTTATTTATCTTTTTGAGAAATTTTCGCTCCGTTTATTTTAACATGATGCTATTATCATATTGAAATTATTTTCATTCGAAAATTCCTGGAAACTATTTGGAAAACATAGGATAAAAAGAAAACAGTTTTTCTCATTTCTGGGAGAATATTTTGCGGTTATTTAGAACACTGCTTTGTTGTTTCTTTGTGTTTCATTTTTATTTTTATCAAAACTCAGATTTTCAGCCTTATGCATTTTGTAACTATTGTTTTAAATACGAGTAGCGTTGTTTTTTGTTAACTTTTCCAAGTTTAAAACAAAAATAAAACTGACGAGAGTGTAAAATCTAAAAAAAAACACGACTTAAAAAAAATTAAATTAAAAAAGAAAAAAACCTTTTCAATCCTTCTTTAAATAAATATCTACCTTCAGATGTCAGTACAAGTACTCATTCTATACTGACCCTTAGTTTGGTACCAATTTCAAACATTAATATTTAAAGAAGAATTGAAAAAGATTTTTTTAGATTTTAATGCAAATATTCAGAAGTTGATTTTTTTATAGATTGATCGTGCTATTTCATTTTATTATTTAATTAGACTTTTCGAGCTTATAAATCCAAGAACAGGCTAACTGTTAAAATTAACACATACACATAATAATATAATCATAAATACATGATGATGGTGCACTTTTGGCCATGATTGCCGAAAATGGTAAGTAAAATGAAACAAAATTTAAAAATTGATTTGCTTAAGAAAAAACAAAAAAAAAACAATTCGTACTGAGTGAAAAATAATTTTATTTTTAAGGAAATTACTTTTAAATAATTTTTTTATTTATGTTGATGTGTAAAATTTCACCAATTTATGATGCCGAAAAATGAGTTTAATTAATGTTGCAAGATTTGAGGGCACGGTTCATCATTGTAAGTTAAAAAACACCATGTAATAATAATAAATGGAGTTCCATGGTCATTAGGCGTGTTTCTTTTAACTCCGTGCTAGTGTTCGTTTTTACGTTCTTTCGGTGTACTGTGCTTGTTTTTGTTTGTTATTGTTTTTTGCTGGATTGATTTGAGTTCAGTTTTCTGCTTTTGTTTTTATTGTTTTATTAATTTAATTAAACTTTGTTTACATCTGAGTTGTTAACCATAGCAACGTAGGTTAACAGTGACTATTTCTGTTTCTGATCTTTATATTTTGTTGTGTTGGGTGATATTTATTATTTACTTATATTTATAATAGATTATATTATACATATATATATATATATATATATATATTTTTTTTTCTGGCGTTTTACGCCAACTTTAGTTGGTAAAACTATATATTTGCATAGTTTATTTACAAATGTTTGTTATTTCTTTATTGTTGGCGTTGGAGGATTATCCTGTTCGTTTCTTCTGATGTCCGAAAAGACGTTTCTTCTGATTTTGAGGATCCGAAAAGTGAAGAGGACTGCCGTCCGGTTTCGAGGGGAGCGGAAGGCCGTTGCAGGGTTGTAGACCTCGCAAATGTTCGTCTGGTGACTCTGAGTCTGGTCTCTCAGTGAGAGGCACTGGTTTACTTTCTAGGAAGGGTCACCCCGCTCGAGCCTGTTGAAGGTGGTATCGGAGGATACCAGTCGGAAGACGCGTTGTAAACGGAAAGAAGATAGGGTTACTCAGTTGGAAACCCGCCGGATTGCTGTAGCAGAGTACGCTGGTTCAGACTCTTCTTCGGGGGATGACAGTCCCGATCTCACGAACCGTTGTGTAGTTGAAATGGAAGAGTGTTTTGTGGTGGGAGGCAAATCTAGCCTTAAGCGACAGAAATCGCTGTCTCCGCCGGCAACGTCCTCGCCTGCCGTCAAGCGGAGATCGTGTCCAGATGATGGTAGTTCTATGACTTTGACTGCTGAGTCCGGTGGTGATTCTGGTCCTGATCTCCAGAACTGTGGGGCCCAGGAGGTGTGCCCGGAGTTGCTAACCACGGGATTGGCAACTGTCCTGGAAGATCTGTGTTCCCGAGCTGAGCTGTTGGATTCTCTCGTCAAACCGTGTTCTGAAGTTAAGCAGGATGTTAAGTCGACGTCTGCGGCCCTGGTTGGCTTGGTGCAGCGGGTTAGGCTAATTAATTCAACTGGTTTGCTGATAGAACTACCTCGAAAGACCGAAGCAACCGCGCAGGCAGAGGGTCTGAGAATCAGAGGTTATGTAGCGGTTGTAGAGCGAGAATAAGGCCAGGGTCTGATAAGGCCACCCAGACACTCAAAAGAATAGGATCTGACGATATCATCAGGAAATTGGAGGCGGGCGTTGATGACGACGAGGTTCCTCTACTTGTTGTCCAACACTGGGGTGAGGAAGTTTTTAAGATGGTAAAATGGCTGATACATCATTCACAGACAACTAAGGACGATACATTGCATTAATACATGATTTGCGACCAATTTCAGCTAAGCGGACGAGTAGGGCTTATCGGATGGGGCCAAGTGTCAGAAGATTGGAGGACAAGTCGGAAATTAAGAGTGGACTATTATTGGTTGACAGTCGAGGGGCCAAGGATGTATTCGGTGGTGAGGAAATAGATGTGGGAGGTACTATCTATACGATAGTAGTGAACTCAGAGATGTAGATGGGATGATAGCCGACTGCTTCAGGAGCATCAGGAAACTAAGAGATATGGGAGTGGAAGCTCCTTTTGTGTCCCCGACTGGTAGAACTGGAGCCGTCTTGAAACGATTGCTGGAGTGCGATGGCAGATAGGCTGGTAAGGAGCAGATGTTATACATCGATGAGTCTACTGGAGAGCGGAAGGCTACTCGACAGGGTGAGCCGTCACGTACAATGTCGATCAGAGCTGAGGGGCGGAGCTTCGCTGAACTGTTCAAATGTGTAAAGGAAGGAGTGGACAATAGCGTAACTGCTGTCGGTTAGGAAAAGGAACGCCGATGAAGTACAAATACGTGTCAAGGCGAAACAGGCGGGTCTGTTAGAGCAGTCCATCAGGCAACATGTTGATGGGGTTGCGGTCAGAGAGGTCGGTCAACGAGCTCGCCCTGCATACTATTATATAAAAGATTTAGAGCATGACGCGACAGCTGCTGAGGTAGTCAAGTCGGTGGCTGCATGGAGACGGATTTGAGAGTTACATCCTTGCGGCCGGCTTACGGAGGATCGCAGAATGCCACGATAATGGTGCCTGGGTTTGTGGCGCGCAGGTTATCCGATGTTCAGAGGATACAGATAGGCTGGATTACTTGCAGAGTGTGCCGGAGGGAGGAAACATTGAGGTGTTTCAGGTGTGGAGAGAATGGCCGTATGGCTGCGAAGTGCGGAGGGTCAGACCGGTCTAGACTAAGTTTTAGATGTAATGGAGAGGGCCATAAGAGTAGTGGATGTCGGCAGCGGCCAGTTAATACAAAGGTCAAAGGGAAACCATGTGTCGGAGGGGGAGGTGAGGGCTGCAGTGGTGGGAAATCCGCATGTTAATGCGAGTTTTTCAATTTATTGCGAACAGGAGTAGCAGGGCTATGGATGCCTGCTGGGAAATAGCTGTCCGCCGGGGTTGTGAGATTATATTACTGAGTGAGTCGGGTCGAAGAAAAATCGTCGATGACATATGGATGGTGTCGGCTGATTCCGGTGCGGCTATATTGGTCTCCTGTGGTACAGCAGCAGTACATAATAAGGGCGCAGGATCCGGCTATGTATGGGTGGAACTGGCAAGAGTGGTGATGTTTAGTGTATAACTCTGACTTTTTAGTTTATGCGAGAATGGTTGATGATTTGGTGGAGGAAATTGCCAAATTTAAGTTAACATAGGCGTTCGAAAAGGATACCTATAAAAATGGGATTATAAATTGATCTTATTCCGTACAGTGCGAGTATTGTATTTCTGCAAAGGTTGGTAATCCTGCGTTGTATGCAGTTTGCTTCAGCGAACCACTCAAGCTCATGACCTTGAGTCGAGAAGGTATGTCTGGTTCTTTATTGTTCATTGCCTTAGAACGATTGAGACTATGTCTTTCCGTGTGCATTCAGAACGATGGTAACTTAATATCGATTAACTTACGATGTTAGTGATTATGATTAGGTGTGCCTGGAAACCCAACTGAAAACTCTTTCACTGTCTGGATGTTCTCTTCATGGTCACGGCGAATGTTCTCCGTGAGCATGAAGAGAACATCCAGTCAGTGAAAGACAGTTTTCAGTTGGGTTTCCAGGCACATCTAATCATAATCTACATATTGTAATAGCTTTAATCAAGAAATTTCGGTAGACGGAATCAGTAAACGACAATGAGTGGAGTGATACTGTCAGTACTCGATGACGAAAAACCGCAAAATATAAGCTGCTATGCGATGTGATCCCATAAACTCATGGGAAAATTGGTCCGACAGAAAAACATCGATTGCAATTGCACACAAGGCAGTTCATAAGAAGCTCAGTCTCATCCCACATAAAATGAAAGCAGTTCAAAGATTATTGGCCACAGACTGTAAGTGGTTTCAAAAGTTTCTAGTATAAAATTCTGTATATGTTGGAAATTTTTTCTAGACATTCATGGTTCCATTTAAAACGGTATGTGCATACACTGAACTGATGTTGAAGGTTTGCCAACAAACCACATGCCATACATGAAATTCTTCTGCAATTGGGATGTGGACTACAATATCCAGGAGAAGAATACTTAGTCAGACATTCTTTGCAGGAACAATACATTCAGCTGTGAAGCCATTTATCAGCTCATGACAGAGCTACTGAAGTGAAAATTAATATTGCTTGAATTCATCAAGATGACACAACCGCGCATACAGCCAGGCAGACCATGAAGTTACTGTAAGAGATTTTCAAAATCATATATCAATTTCTAAGAGCTTGTGACCGCTTCATTCTCTGGACTTAAGCTAAGAGGTGGAAGAACCCTATTTACGGGCGCCTAAGCAGTGTCGGGCTTGCTAACAGGTTCCGCCAATTATAACCAAGGGCGTTTGTATATCTGCGCACTACCGACTGAACCTCCACCCGTGGCTACCTTCTTCCTGGGACTGCTTATAAAACCATTTCATCAGAAGAATGGGGAACCGCTCACACACACAGTCATAACAATCCAACAATGTCAAACCGCCACACAAACAACACTACTGGAAGCAATAACATCCACAACCCCACGCGTTACACACCCACACAGCCATCAAGACAGAAATCTTAGTCACACCACTTACCAGTAGCCACCATCAGACGCACGAGCAGAGTGTCTCCGGCCTCATCGCACCCAGGCAACACCCACACGTATGGGGGGCCCCCCTAGCGCCCTCCGGCGCCATTCTCCTCTGCGGGATTTCTCATATAATTGGAGCTTCCTCATGATCGTCTTCACGAATCTTTCTACAGTGTTCCACTGTTCCTCACCTTGTAATAGTACTTGTAAGGTATCTTCAGGATGAAACATGTGCTCACGTCTCAGGTTGCTGAGCATCTCTCTACGCTCTATGGCGAATCGCGGACACAAAAAGAAAACATGTTGGGGGTTTCTTCCACCTCGCATTCCGGACAATTTTCACATTGATCAAGCCCGAATTATACAAATAAGACCTGAATCCCCCATGACCCGCCAGGATTTGCGTTAACTCAAAACTCAGCGTACCATGGATCCTCCGGCACCACGGCCTGATGTCCCCAATAAGGCGGTGGGTCCACCTATCCTTCATGGCCTGATCCCACCGCTCCTGCCATGTTTGTGCGATCTCTTCTTCTAGTTCTTCAGCAGAACGCTTCCTTTCCTCTAATGGGAGTGCTCTCAGTTCCCTAGTTCTGCTACGCCGCATTATCATCAAGTCTACATGTGGGAATCCAGCATTCACCTCAACCGCCTCCCTAGACACCTTTCTATAGGCGGCCGCTACTCTGATGCAACACCCCCTGTGATGGATTCCAATTTATAAGTTTTAAACCTTTGGTTAAAAACGTCTAATTTTATTTACTTCTTTAAGTTAATATATTAGCGAATACTACTGTACTTTTACAAACAATTTTATTCCTAATTCTTAAATTAATTTAATTTAATTAATTTATAAATACTAATATTATATTTATAAAATATAATAACTCCGTTATTATATTTTGTTAAATTGATATTAATTAATTTAATTTAATTTCATATAAGTTAATTTTAATTTAATTAAATTAATTAAGCCATTAAATTGGACTTTATGTAAATTAAATATAATATAATAAATAATTTTATTATATTAAATTACTTTTAATTTTAATCTTTTTACTTTTTATTTTAAATTTTCTTCAACAGAATTTTCATCGAAGTCAAAAATAGTTAAATAAATTAATATTAATTTAAATTTTAGCAGTACTCTTCGGACGATTCTTTCTTAATGGAAAGCTATATAATCCGAACCCTTCCTCCCTCCCCGGAGTTTTCTGATGGAGGAGAATATAACGGTGTGAGAGCAAGAAAACGTCTAAAGCGTAGGTCGGTAACCACGGGTGATCAACCCTCCGAGAAGCCGAACACTACGAGGGGCAGCTGCCACCATGGAGGTTAGAGATGGAAATTCCTTGCAACCTCCGGACACTAGGCGGGAGAAAATCCCACCTATCCTGTTGGACTGCCCCAAGGAGTGGCCAACGCTGGCGAGAGCAATCTCCGCCATTATAAGAGGGCGCCTGGTAGCCAAAAGTACCGGGCTCGCTGTAAGGTTACAGCTAAGCAGCGAAGGCGACTTCAGGGAAGTACAGAGTTTTCTGCCTTTCACTCCTTTCATCTCTCAAAAGATAGGGAGCTCAAAGTGGTTATCCGGGGCATCCCTTATGGGGCCATCCCGGAAGAGGTAAAAGAGGAGCTGACTTCGCTCGGTTACGAGGCAGTTTCAGTTAAAAAGCTGACGACGAGGGACGGAAGGGAGACCCCCACGTGCCTCGCCTTAAAACGAACGCCAGACACCAGGGGTATTTATGACCTGGAAAACTTTTTCTATTGTAGAATTAATGTGACGCGCAATTGTGTCTCGAGGGGGTCCGCCCCAATGCCACAGATGCCAAAAGTTCTGCCACTCGTCGAACTATTGCCGCAGGGCACAGCTCTGCGTGAAATGTGGTGGAGACCACGACACGGCGACGTGTCTGAAGCCGCGCAAAGAGCTAGCGTCGTGTGCAAACTGCGATCGCTTCCCACACTCCCACACCAAATAGCCTTCCCACACTCTCCAGTCTGTAATGCGGGCAGCAAGCTCAGGGGAGACAAAAGGCACGTCGATTATAGAGCCGAAGGGCCGTCTCCGAAATGTATATGTATCGCCAACATTTAGCACTACTAAATCCAGTGCTGCAGTCATGTTGATAAGCATCGAGCCTCTTGCGTTTGTCCTGGCAGATCCCCAATCGGTCGACCAGGAATTAATCGCCTGCTACCAGCACTGGTAAACATATCCCTCACCATAGTAGTTAAAATCTCTTTATAACACTCCATGCTGATGTTGGGCGAAAGGTAGCCGACGTAGTAGGTCACTCCTTCCACCCTCGCCCTTACAAAGCCCCGTCCCAAACACACATCACAGGCAGGGAGTCCTGTGTAGCACCAGATCACTGCAGTTCCGTCCTCAGACATCAGCCAACCAGAATGTCTCTGGACTTAAGCTAACTGGATTTTTACATCTGGGGTTATGCAAAAGGTAATGTTTACCTAGCAGATCACCACTAGCTCCAGTAAGTTCAAATTACTATTCGTGATTACCAAGAACATTCTATATAAACAACTTGTGAAAATTTGCAAGAATAAAAAGAAACACAAGTCGGGTATGTCTTCATGTTCATGGGGACCATTTTTAACAACTACTGTAAGGTAAGTCGATTTTACTTCTTGTTGTACTAGTGCACAACCGATGTATAGTTACTTTTTGAATGCAATATTTTTACTTATGGAATGTTTTGAGAGGAAGGTACTTATACAATTGTTTCTAGACATGAAAACAAAAAAAGTTGTTTACAATATATATAAAAATTTGGTTTGAAATGCTTATTTTTAAACGGTGGTTACAGATTATGGAAAATTAATATCATGTTATGTGATGAGTCAATGGTTTTACAAAATTTGTAGTTAAATTTTATGATGAATTGAAGTTTTGCCAGAAAATTTTAAGTAAAACATGTAATTATTTTAATAGAATCGCTGCAACATTTAATATGTCCTTTCATTTACAAACAACTAACATTAAATATGGCTCTTCAAACAAAACTATTTAAAAAAAATAACTGTCACAGATTAAAAAATTTGCACCTTAAATTATGAATTTAATTTTAAACAGTTAAATAAATTAACATCTCTTCTAAGTGGCTTGGGGTTTTTACGCCTATTAAATACAGATTAATAGTTAAAAAATGAAGTAAATTGTTGGAATAAATAAAATTATTGAATAACACTTTTGTCTCCCTTTAAAGTGAATCTTTAAGAATTTTTCAAATGAAAAAACTATGCTTTGCAATTAATTGCTTAAGAAAATTTATGGTTAAATCTTATCAAACGTCTTGTCATTCCTCAAGGAATGGCAACAAAAAAAATTTAACCGATCAACTCAACTCGGGTTTAAAGTTTTATTAGTAAACTTACTTTTTCATCTCCTCCCAAAAACAAAAATTTAATGGAGTGAGATCTGGAGATCTTGGTAGCAATTAATTAACTGATCCTTCTCAGCCAACGTAGCAAAGTACCGTCACTTGAGACACTTACTAAAAGACAAAAATAATTTTATTTTGAGAAATTTGAGGTAACACAATTCACACATTACCATGATTTTCTAAAAGAAGAGGCTAATTGATCATTTATACTGCCACGCACTGATTTTCAAATGTTAACAAATCATTTCCACAACAGCATTTGGATTTATCTGCAAACCAAGAATGCTGTAGCCAGTGAACCATGAATGAAGCTAGCCAGTGTTAATACCACGAGTATTGAAAGTAGCTTCATCAGTAAACAGTATGAATTGAACTGAACTGCAATTAACATTAATCCACTGACAAAACTGCAGTCATGCAGCATAGAATCCTTGCTGAAAAAATTGTTCTTAATGTTTATGAATGGATAAATTAAGAAAATATTTTTCATACTCTTGTTTATGGAAATTTCACTCCAGAGAAAATTTTGTAGGAGCTCATAGTATCTATGTTCTAATGTCTAAAAGATGTTTTTTGCTGCATCTAAACTTCATTAATTTTTACATTCGGAAGAAAATTTAGCACTTAATGAGGTTCTTATTATGTTTAAAGTTTTCCAAGTGAGACTGACAGTGTCGGCAATCATGTTTTTAAAGAAACCAATAAATGTTTTCCTCAACTTCTAACACCTCTATTACAAAATCTATTTTTTTATGCATATGAGAACATCAGTGGAATTTTGTTAAGCACCAACAAATTACATCAAGTGATCTGAACATAATTAAGCAAACTTAAGGAGTATATCATCTGGTTGGTGAAAAATCTTAATTTTCAAAAGAAATAAAACAGCCGATGTAATTATCAAATTTATTAGTAACTTAGGTATAGAAACTAATCTCTATTTACTTAAATACTTACAATTTTAATTGGCAAATTTCTTTGTTTATAACAATTTTAAAAAAGTTTTTTTTGTTTATATTTTACAACAGTTTTTTAATACTGAAAGTACATATATTACTTACAGAAAATTTACTCAAATTAACACATTTTTTATATAAAATTATACTGCTTTCAATTATAAGTATCTTGCAAATAAGGCCAAAATTCAAATCAGATAATATGGAATAAATCTATAAGGTATTCTTAGTAGAATCAAGGCCAAAAACATAGAACTTACAGGCTTATGATTATATTATAAGTTTTTTCTTACTTTTAGCTCTAGAAATCACGTAGAAATCAAAGTTCTAACGAACTTCGTTAAGTCAACGAACTTTACAGTTTACAGTTCTAAACATGACCCAACCTAACAGTGAAATGAAAACGGGGAAAAAAATAAGCGTGAAAACATTATATTTTAGTTAAATTTGATTAGTAATAAGGAATACTTTTAAAAAAATACCTCAAATTATATTAAACAGCTTTTGTTTTCCATCTGATGAACCGTGGAACTGGAATATGTCATTTTATTCATTTTTTAAGGTGACTTTAGGAATCGCGCCGCTAGGTAGCAGTACTTGATAGTACTAGGTAGCGTACAAAAACTTGATAATGTACTTGAAATAATAAAATTTAAAAGAAAATATACTACAGCATGTTTTAATAGTTAATGTTGTTATCTAAATGAAAGTAGGTACTGAAGATGAAACAATTTTTTTAATTCTCATCACTTCTTTAAAACAAATAAAAGAATTAGTTTACAATAGATTATACTAGTTTTATTAAAAAAGGAATAAATAAAATAGAAATAAATTCGATTGGTAAAATCGAATTTAACGATAAAAATCGAGGATTACACTTACAAAGTATTATAATATACATATAAGTGCTATATTACGTCACGGATTTTCGATTGGTAAAGGTCATTTCACAACTTTTATTAAAAAAGGAAAAATATGGTATGAAGTGAATGATACGATTATCAACAAAAACAAATTAAAATACAATTTGTTTGTTCTATGGCAATAAATTTTAATAAATCCATAAAATAATTCATAAAAACTAAAAGAATAATCTAACAAAACGCAGCGATATCCAAAAAAATTGTAAACCGTACGGTAAGTGTCTCGCAGATATTTCTTCCGCTCAAAAAACAAAAATTTATGTAAAATAAATAAAACTGTTTTTAACGAAACGATATTGATATCAAAAAAGGTAAGGGCTTAATTTCTATTATCAAAATTTGTTATAATTTAGAATTTTCTTAGAAAAAAAAATACATGTATATGTAATAGATATACAATAATAGGTACAAGCTTATCAAATCTCTTAATGACCCGATTTCATTTATATGTAATACATATCACATTTAAAGAAATAATAGAATTCTTATGATTATTCGTTGTTTAATAAATGAAATCAAAACAAATGGTAAGATTTGTAGCATATTTTTTTTTTTTTTTGCTTATTATATGTAACGCTTAACCATTGTTTATTATCTACTATTGTATATATATTATCTATTACATATATTTAACATGGTTTTTTTTTAAAGAAAATTCTAAATTAATAACAGATTTTGTTATTAGAAACGTAACGTCTTACCTTTTTTTGATATCAGTATCGTTTTGTTAAAAACAATTTTATTTATATTACAAATATTTTTTTTTTGAGCGGAAGAAATGATATCTGCGAGACTTACCGTAGGGTTTACAATTTCATTGTAATTTTTTTTATCTCGTATTATTGCGTTTTGTTAGATTATTCCTTTAATGTATTTCAGAAAGTATTCTTGGAAAAGACGATCGAGATCAACAATTAAATTATTGTCAATATTAATAGAAATATTATCCTCACAAATACTCAAGAAATAAAGCAAAGTTTGAACAGACATGGTTCCATAAATAGGAAAAACATCTTTGCAACTTAATAATTCCTGATAAATTACTGAAAATAATTTATACTGTAATTTTTCACTAAGTAACTGGTGCAGTATAACAGATAATATTCTTACAGGCCATACATTTTTAATTTTAATTCACAGGTAATGGAACCCTAACGTTTTTCCAAATACGGTACCACAGTTTTTAAAGGATGACTCATCAATGACATGAACATATAAGTTTGTATTTCCAACATCATGAGACAGTAGCTCATTTTAATTGTCATTTCTATCATATGAATAGAACATTTATCAACTAATAAGATTTGCCGAGATGGATCACATGCAAGGCTAGCTTAGTCAATTTGATAAGTATCCTCCCCTTAATTTCTTCTGTTATGGACACTTGAAAGGATTAGTATATTAGTATATACTACACACACTAATATTATAAATATACCTCTACAGAATCATACAATTTATATGATAATATGAATAAATATATATTTAAATTACCCTTTATAAAGAATCAGGTTCGTCATTGCAGAAATCAAGAATGGCTAAGAATGTTGGAAAATACAATTTCATCTGCAACTTCCTGGTTGTATTGTTTATACAGGCTGTTCGTAAATAATTTGAATAGTTGATATAAAAATGTATATTTATTAAGTAATTTAACAAGCTTATGATAATATTAATCTATAAAATAATTTTTATTATTATTAATCATTGGTTTCAGCACAAATATTGTTTTCAGTGTGTAATTCTGTCTATTATTGTTTTAGTTGAAAATATAGCTTATTTATTCTTGTGGTTTGTATTTACTGTTGATTTCTTTTTTACATAAATTTGTCAGATTTAAATATTGAACAAGATTGGTAAAATACATACATATATATATATAAATATTTACCCTAATTTTTGTAATTTTTACGATATGAGAAAGTTGCATTTTTTTTGCAATACTTGATAATGATTTCTCAAAAATATTTGATAGTTGTCTATGGGACCAATTTTTTTAACTCTTTAAATAAAATTACTGCAGTAATCACAATCACTGTCATTAAATCATAAATTGAATCTGACAACAGCCATGGTGAAATGCTTTATATTTTACACCAAATGAAGGGCAAGTCCTTTTTTTTCGTCTTTTTCTTTTGCTAACTCAAAAAAGAGTAATTCTAGATCTTGTAGCCATGTATATGTATAATAATAACTTTTTGCATTATTTTAATCAAAGAAATGCGGCTGTAAATTTTCACAGGAGCCTTCTGAATCCACTCTGTATAAGCATGCGTATGTGTGTATGTGTAATATAGTTTTATACACAACTAAATAAATAAAATGACAAATACTTCTAACCATAAATTTAATAATTGTATTTATTTTCAAAAAAATACATTTAGTCTTTCAATATAAATATATACCCTGTTTATATAACAAAAAATTGAGGTTTAATATTGAAAAATGCATATAAAAAACTTGAAATTTCAATAAAAAAGAATGTCACAATATCAAAGTGACGTTTCAGTACTCAAAATCTTATTTCAGTGTATGAAACATATCAAACACTAATGCTTCACAGTAAAGTATATAAAAAAAATACATATATAAATATAAAATTTATACTTACATGGTACAGATAGAAGGGTAAAGTATAATAAATAATGGTCATAATAAATAATGCACAAATCAAAACATAAAGAATTAGTTCCAAATACCTACTAAAAATATAATATGAAATTTTTACTTGGATTTCATAATATTAATTTTATTACTGTTCAGTTCAATAATATATTATTAATAAAACAAATTATAAACAAAAATTACTACAATTTCTTTTGCTTTTCCAACAAACTTAAGAATTTTTTTGAAAAAAATCAATTTTTTGTTTAAAGCCATGTGTAACTAAATAAATAAAAATGTATGAATAAGAGAAAAAAAAAGTTAGATAGTAAGATGGAATATTTGTTTGTTTCCAGTGTATTTTAATTTATAGCGTGACAAATGATGCTCAACTGTTTATGATACAAATTGTTTATGAAGAATATTTAATCTGTACGGATATGATTTTATTATTTTGTGAACATCCGCTTATAATGAATATCTGTGAACATGTACTAGCCATGTTCACAGAAATGAATGGGATCTAGGCTGGAAAGCTCTAAATCTGAAAATAAGTTACTTGGAAGATGAAAAACTTAGGAAAATCGCTTAACAGTCACTGCAATTCAAAAATTCTAAATATTTTACGGATAAAAAAGAATGTTATTCAGAATAACTTCTATGAAAGCTGTTATGCATTTGCATGTCCTATCAACTAATTATAATCCAAAACTTTTGTTTAATTAAGACTACCAAGAGTCGTGGTGTTAACTGCTGTTACATCTGTAAAAAACAAGGAATATGATTATCTAAACATTTTTATATTCCAGTTAATATTGAGTAGAAATAAAATCAATTTTTCAAGAGTTGTGTGAAACTAATCTGCCTGAAAATTTAAAGGGAAAAACATAAATCATAGAAACTGATTAAAAAACATAATACGTAACTGTATTCCTAAAAGAACATTTGTTGGTATTGAAACTTTATATTTTGTAATTTTTGAAGCAGTTTTATCATTTTAATAATGAATGTATTACTTAAGTTAATGTTATAGAACATTTCAAGCTGAAAACTGGGAAAAAGCTGTTGGAACATAAAGCTGATATTGAAAACATATGATTGAAAATGAAGTAAAAAAACAGAAAATGTCATTGCCAAAACTGAAAAAAAATATACAAATTTGACATAACAGAGTTGTAGCCGAAAAAAAAGCTGGAGAACTTGTATGAGTCAGAAGAAGACCCTTTCTGAGTCAAGAATTCTCTACCCTTACTACAAAAGCTGATAATATTAACATTTATTACCATAAATTTAATGAATAAAACAGTAATTTGCTTGTATCCATCTTACATGAAAATTTCACTTATTGCTGAATACTTGTTTAAGCTAAGGGAATAAAAATTCCACAACTGACCTAGAGTCAAATAATAAGACATGTTCAGAATTATACATAAATGTAACTATCACAAAAATGGCACGTAAAAATAAAGAAGTGGATGAACAGAATAAAAATTAATTAAAGTTAGATTGAGCAACAATTAAGTCTGTTTAAATCAATCTTTACAGTACATTACGTTAACATTACCAACTTTAAACATGCTTGCACTTTTTGACATTTACATAATTTAAAAAATACCAATCATCAAAGATGCTACTGTTTTTTTTTCTACAAAGGTAGAAAAACTGACTGGAATAATGATAATTTTACATTTATTAAAATATATCACTTTTTTACACCGTGTATTTTTGTACATTATATTGAATTTTACATATGTAATACAATTTTTAGTGATATCATAAATAAATAAAATACTAAACAAATAAATAAAAAAAAAGTAATAATATCAATAAATAAAATACATTATTAATAATTTAATTACAATTAATTATAATATGTAGGAACAATATCATAATAGAAAATCAATTAAATAAAATTACAAATAAAATAAATGTTATAATTATCAGTATAAATAAAAAGACTAAAATTAACTTTCTGTTGTTAAAACATTTGTTCTGCTATTAAGACAATAATATCCCAAATAATAACCATTAACAACAATTTTTATAGCCGAAGTTTTGTACTGAAAAACTAATTGATAATTTTATGCTAAATTAATTGATATCACACGACTAATCGTTTATTAAATAATATAATAGATAGAAAATCTCATTAGGACTTATATCATTAACCCATAACTACTATGGTGGGAGCAAGTTTGACCCCGACCAAAATATTTTTAATGATTTCCAATAGAAAACAGCACGTTTGACGTTCAATTTTTTTTTTTTTTCATTCTTCTTCGGTTAAATTCTATTCAGTAAGCGGTCATCCGTTAAAGCGTGCGTCGACTTCATTTTTTTCAGATAATTAGTTTGGATCATATTTGACCTCAGAATAATAGTTACGTGTATATATTTTTTGTTTGTTTCTTTTTGTTTATATTAAACATGTCAGGCAGTAGTTTAGCCGTAGACGATCGTTTTATAAAAATGCATCGTTTAATGAGAATTTAGAGCGAAGTTCAGATCTAATCAGAAAGCAAAAATGATGCAGACAGTGAATTGAGTGACAATGAAGAAGTAAGTGAACATTTTACTGAGTCCGAAGTGGAAATTTATACAGATGACGACATTCCAGTTGAAAGTTCAGCATAGGTAAGAGAAAATAAAAAATATTACTATGGGCGCAATAGGTTTAAACGGGCACAAGAACCACGGCCTCTTCAAGAACAAAAATCAGTGATCTTATAAAGCGCTTTCCTGGTGCAGCGACTAATAACAAGCCTACGGACTTATAGATGCTTATTCTCTAATGATTACTAACGAAATTTAAAAAAATTGTGCTGAATTATACTAATAAAAAAATTAACGAAGTGAAACAAAATTACGTCACCTCTACATTTACTAATTCTCTTGATATTGTAGAGTTAAAAGCTTTGATAGATTTATTATGACTTACAGATATTTTAAAATTTAATCATGAAGATGTAGATGAGATGTTAGCGACCGATTAAACTGGACGACCGGTATTTAGGGCAACAATGAGTAAAAAGAACGGTTTCCTTCTTTCCTTACTGCAGTCAGATTTGATAACTCCGATACGTGAAATGCTACAAAATCTGCAGGAGATAAATTATCAGCCAGCACCTGCTGAAATTTTTAATGTGTTTATGCAAAACTGTCAGGAAATTTACACGCCTTTTATGCTGCTCACAATTGATGAAATGCTCATTAGTGTCCGTGGCGGATGCTCATTGAGAATGTACTTAAAGAATAAGCCAGCTAAGTACGGTATAAAGGTTACGTGTCTGTGTGACGCAAAGACGCATTATTTTGTTAACGTAAGTCTATATAGGAGAATCTGCCGAACCCAATCCAAATAATTTACCGGTACCAAGGAGATCAGTTTTGTCATTTGTAAACCCAGAGGCTCGAACAAATCGAAATATAACAGCAGACAATCGGTTCAGTTCGATTGAGGTTACAAATGAATTACAAAAATTAGCCCTAACGTACATAGGAACGTTACAGAAAAATAAAAAAGAAATTCCAACGGGATTTCTTCCCAAGAAAAAGCAAGAAATAGGAAGCACATGCTTTGGGTTTACGCATGACGTGATACTTCTCTCTTACGTCACAAAAAAAACAGAAGTGTTCAGAGTATCGGACTGGAAGAAGATGCCGTCGATGGCAATTAACAGTTTTTTTATCCAATTGTGGATATAGCATTACTAAACAGTTCTACGGGTACTGTTACATCATAATTCCAAGCGTTCTCGTAGGAAATTTATTAAAACAATCGTATGTCACTAACTTTCGACATACTCAAAAGATGAGTAGGTATACCAACATTGCCGAGAAGTTTGAAGCAAAGCCTTTACAAGTTGGCAGGAACGTTACTTGAGCCACAAGCAAGAGCTCCAAATAAAAATAAGAGAAAAGGGTGTTTTCTTAATTCACGCTCCAACGCCAACAAACATTCTACAATATGCAGCAAATGTTCACGATGTGTGTACTCAAAACATTATCGACATTGTGACGATTAGTGTAAATTATGTTTCAGTGACAAAAAATAATTTTGTTTAATTTTATGTGTACTTTTCAAAAAACGTTGTGTTCTGTTTTTTTTTAAAAATCACTCTTAAACCCTCTTCTCAGAATTTGTTTATATGGCTAATAAAATTCATAGTATTTTTTTTTTGTTCAGTTATATGTCTCAAAAAACATATTCTAAGATTTTAGAAAAAAAAATAGGTAACCCCAAAATCTTAATGGCGGACGTTAAGTAAAAGATTCACTTTTACTATGTTTTTAAAAATATATCTTGATATAAATTTGCTTGGTTACTTTCTCTTTTATAAATAGCTTTTATTTAAAGCCCTTTATCCTTCAAAATGAAAATATGATCGATTTTGGTTTAGCAGTTTTGAAGATCGCGAAGAAAAGTAAATGGATCGCGAATAGCCTCACTATAGTAGTTACGTCATTTCCAATAACGATAGTAGTTACGAGAAAGACTTCCAATCATCATTAATCCATCCAAATACATTCATCAGATTCAGTTGCTATTCTTAAAATTTTATCTATAATCAAAAATTATAAAAAATTAACCTTACTCAAAATTAAAATTAAATTATTCTAGTATTTTTTATATAATCACCTTGTTTCAATATTTAATCTCCCATAAAAAAAAATTAATACAATACCAGATTAATAATAAACGTCATCAGTCGATAGTAAGTCGTAACTGGAATGATTAATAATAATTTTGGAATCTTACAAATAAATATATTTATGAAACCAAAACATAAATACTAATTAACAGTGTGAAAATCGTTTATTAAAATTTTCCTTACTGTTACAATAAAATATTAAAATCATGATTAGGCGATATGAGTCACAATAAACATATACTTTCTTAATTTCTTTCTTTATGTACTTTCTTAATTAACCTCAGGATTGGTACTCTTCAATAAATAGATAGAAATAATGTAAACAAGCATTTTATAGAGATGTATAACCTATACCAGCTAACAAAGTATGTTGAGTTGCTTAATCCTAAATGCTGTAGAGATTGAGTGGGTAGGCAAATTCACATATCTGTAGACTCACGACAGTGATCACACATACAGAATTAAATGTTAAATAGAGCAGTTATGTGTGTTGCCTTTCTCAAGAATATAGATGTCAAAATCTGGATTTAGGGACTAAGCTTCAGCTTGTGAGGAGCTGTCTTCATGTTTTACTTTATGGTGAGGAAGCAACGATGTTGACAAAGATAACTATGAACAGATAGAGGCCTTTGAGATGTGAGTCTACAGGTATACACTGAAGAGTTTCTGGCTCTTCTTGTAATGTTATTGGGATTAAGAAAGTTAATATGAATTATAGAAATGGTTAAGAGAAGAAAAGTTGGATATCCATGATATATAACATCAGCATCTTGAGAGATTTGGATACTCTTCAGTCAAGGGGAAGATGAAGAATGGTGGTCACAGACCTGGAATTTATTGAAACACCTGGTTGCAAAACATGAGTACCTGACCTCAGAATTACTTCAAGTTGCAGTTGGTAAAATTATAATTGCCATGTGAATCACCAATGAATCAGCACACAAACAAGACAGACCAAGTTTTACACTTTGTTAGAATGTGAGATTGTATGAGATGTGAGGATGTGCTGAGAAAAAAATTACAGTAAATCATGATTTAATTATTATTATTTTCTATTTTTTTTGTAACTTCTATAAAATAAACATAATTACAGTCTGGATTTCTGCCATTCGTACAATAACTGTGTATTATCATAGAAGAAATGGAATAATTTCACATTCTGATGGAAACATGTTTACAAGCTGTTTGCAATCCGACATCAAAAATTGTATCAAAATGATTGCTACAAGACATCATATGGGGTATCAGTTTTCCGTTCCATCAAAGCTATAATACATCAGTTTGTGACTCTGTAGCACAACTCATTTTATTATTACTTTTAAATAAAAAAAAAATAATTATAAAAAGATAAGATTTTAAACATTTTGATCATTTGTTTACCCCAAGCGTGTGATTTTTTACTTAACTCTACATTCTTTAAAAACCAAATAAAGGAAATGTTTTTTTCGTTTTTAACTCTGTAAAAATTTATAGGAATATTTTTAAGATGTTAGGTTGGTGTAGAAGAGTAAAAGGAAACCATATCGCTAACTCCTTTCAACAACGTCATATCTCAAAAATGAGCGATTTTTAGTTATGACTGTTTCTAGAATGCCTGGAAGGAGAAGTATTTTCTTGTAAGATCGTCATAGGTGTAACTCAATATGCAGCCTCTAGAGAGTGAAAGTGTCGTTTTTGCTTTTCATTTGTCTTCACATGTGTTCTTTTCAAGACCGTCACAATTCAGTTGCTGTTGAACATTGGCCAGTATTCACCTGTGAGATTTAGTGCAAGAGTGAATTATTTGGTGATACGACATTATTGTACACAAGGTAAGTGCATTTTGTATCCTCAGTTTTTAAGCAAGAACATATTATTCTGTTTTATGTCAGTATAGCAAGAAAAATGAATGGCGTCCTACCATGTTTTATTTTTATTTATGACGTTCTTGCATGGTAAATGAGATACGTCGATTGTACTATTTCAACTTTTGACGTTTTGACGATGAAAATTTTTTCCTTAGACCACGTGGCGTTTGGATTATTTGGTTCTATGACACTATTGTACCAAAAATTTGACTCCTACATAATAAAATGTGTAGTTTCATTTCGGATTATGTCATTATTGTCAATGAAGCTATCCAATGTTTACAAGTTACGACAGGTTGCATCATCCTTCTGTCTGTCCCTTCGGACGTGGTTTGCGTGGACTGCATTATGGTTTCTCTTAACTTCCTTCATCTGCAGATCCTATCATGATAGGAGCGCTTGCAACCACGTTTCATACAGTAACTTAAGACGGGTCACCCTGCTAGTCATTGTAATTATGAATAAATAAGCCAGTAGAGGTAAAAAAAAGGCTTTTCTT
The DNA here is from genome assembly GCF_047948215.1 of Lycorma delicatula. NCBI lineage: Eukaryota > Metazoa > Arthropoda > Insecta > Hemiptera > Fulgoridae > Lycorma > Lycorma delicatula. Next base: position 187,107,471 of record NC_134455.1, read on the forward strand.
CGGTCTATGCTATTTAGCATCTGCCTGGGTAATTATTAATTGGTAATTCTTTCGTTTAAATTTCTTCTTTTTCAGTTTGAACATTATGACTTCTCGAAGGTTGTTAAAGTTAGCACTTAATACTGCTATGGAGTCTCAAGTAGATGTATCATGTGGCAATTCACCCGACAGTTGTGTAGGTAAGAAAATTAGAATTAGAAAGATAAGAATAAGAGTAATTTTGAGATTCTATTTGCTTACTGTCTTACCTAATTTCATACAAATTTTTTGTGTCGGCTTTAATTTTGCGGCTACTGGGTAACTGTTTTATTCTTTCTTTTCTTTTTACAGACTCATCAGAAGGAAGATTGGAGAAAACGAGCAGGGAAGGTAACATTCATGCAAGCGCAAGTACAGTGCAAAATGCCAACCAATTGAATTTCAGTGATGACAGTGATTATGAATATTTCGATGATTCTGAAGCAGACAGAGATTATAACCCTTTAGTCGACAAAGAAAGTAGCAGTGAAGACGAATGCCAAGAAGACATCAAGCGTTATGTTGTGGTACCCCAAACACCTTTAACCAGTAAATTTTGTAAGGTAACTCCAACCGCCACCGATCCAGATGTCATGCAGTCAGCGTCTTCAAACAGCACTGCTGGTCAAACTCCTGAATTATCTGTTACTACTACCCCTACGTCGACCTCCGTTTCTACAACCCCAGGTTCATCCGTTGAAATTTTGAGTCCAGTTAAAAAATGTAAACGAAAAAGGAATGAATCCAGTTGGAAGAAGAATGTTCTGAAGGTTGCTAGAAAAGTGGAAAAGAGTACCAAAGTCATTCAAAGAAACCTGAAAAGCGAGTAAGAGGAGAAAGAAAAATGAAACCCCCATGTAAAGAAACATGTCGATTAAAGTGTTCTGAAAAAATAACTGAAGAAGAAAGGAATAGTCTTTTTGATTCTTATTGGAACCTAGGGGATATTGCCAAACAAAGGGAATTCATCAATAGCTGCACTGCTGAAATTAAACCTAAATATCGTTATGTACGTGAAGGGGGCACAAGGCCCAGAAGGAATAATAATTCCGCGTTCTATTTTAATATTGGTGACAGGCGCATTCGCGTTTGTAAGATGTTTTTTAGAAATACATTAGATATCAATGACCGTCCTATTCGCACTGTATTTGAGAAGAAAAATAAAGTGGCCGGTGCTGTGATGGCTGACGATAGACGAGGAAAGCATGGCAATCAGCCCAAGATGGACGAAGCAATCAGAACAAGAATCATAGAACATATAAACAGAATTCCTAAAATCGAGAGTCACTACACACGCAGAAATACTACGAAGCACTACATTGAAGGGGGCAGAACCATAACTGGCATTTACTCGGACTACCTGAACGATTGCAAAAAAGATAACGTTGTGTCCTGTAATTTCAATTACTTCTATCATGTTTTCACTAACGACTTCAATTTAAGTTTTTTCCAGCCCAAAAAAGATCAATGCGAAACATGTGTTGCTTATGAGAATGCGCCAGAGGCCGAGAAAGCTAATTTGAAGGCAAAGTACGATCAGCACTTGGTAGAAAAAGAGCTATCAAGGAAAGAGAAGGAAAATGACAAGCAGACACTAATGGGTAAAGCCTTATTATCAGTTTACGATTTACAAGCTGTCATGCCATTGCCAAAAGGCGATTGTTCTGCCTTTTATTATTCTTCCAAATTGAATGTCCTAAACTTCACAATTTACGATCTTCATAAAAAAACAACCGAATGTTATGTTTGGGATGAATCAAACGGGCACCGTGGAGCAAATGAACTAGGTTCGTGTGTTCTAAAATATATAGAGAAGAATATTGGAATATATAAGGATGCAATTTTTTATTCGGATAATTGTAGCGGTCAGCAAAAGAATCAGTTCATGTTAGCCTCCTATATTTATGCTCTCAGTAAATACGGCCTTAACTCAATCACTCACAAATTTCTTATCAAAGGGCATACACAAAATGAAGGTGATTCTGTCCACTCTTTGATTGAGAGGAAAATTAAGCAAGCCCTTAAAAGTGGCCCAATTTATACCCCCGAAGGTATCATTTCTTTGATCAGAACAGCAAGAAGAACTGGTGAACCATTTTATGTTAATGAACTATCCTATGAAGACTTTTTTGATTTGAAACGTTTAGCGTCTGATATTGGACCTGTGCGTATCATCAAAAATACAAAAAATGAGCCTGTTAAATTTACAGAAATAAAAGTTATGCGAGTTCAATACAATTATCCGAATTCACTTTTTTATAAGATTTCGTTTGAGGAGTCAGACTTTATGGAGGCTGTTATTATCAGGAAAAATAAGCCTTTCAATGTCACGTTACAACCTGCCTTCACTGAAAGAGTTAAGATTTCTGATGCCAAAGAAACAGACCTAATGGCACTCATTGAAAAGAATTTAATTCCAAAAGTTTACAAAAGGTTCTATGAAAATCTGTGAACTTGAACCTACACCTGTTTATTTCAGTATTATTCAATATTATAAGTTTTATATTTCTATAACAATGTAGTTTATACTTTTGTACTTTGTTGTATTGTCCATGTACTAGATTTGTAATTTTTTCCCGAGTGCATCTGGTATTGTTCTAAGAAAATAAAAGATTTATCTCTACCAAAGTTTTATCAGAATAAATAGAAACCTGTGCCTTTCCCACATCCTTTCTATTTCATCCCATGAGGTAGATATAATAAAAGTTATAATCTACGCAGGATGTGAAAAGATGACCAGATTCTCCGTACAAGTGTTTATTTAATGCTAAGCGAGGTCACCTTTACCTTCACTTCTCGGCCTGTACTCCGCTGTCACTCATCCCTGAGCCCTGAAGATGAGGCCTTAGTGCCTTGAAAGTGCTTTATGTTAAATAAACACTTGTACGGAGAATCTGGTCATCCTTTCCCATCCTGCATGTCGAACTCCGTTAGCAGCATAATCAACAAAGTTATAATCTATTCTTTGCTTAGTAATTTCCAACTGCCTCTCTGAAATATAATTATCCTTGCAACAACGACGTCGTTCAAGTTACTTCAATGCCAGACTTCGAAATTGTTCTTTTTAAGTGACAATAACGACATATTTTGACTTACTCCAAGCACCATTCATTTAATTTAGATGAAGAACGTCATAAATCAAAAGGTGTTTTTTAAAATTAAAATTTTTTTAACATCTTCTTCTTCAAAAAGGGGAAAAAAATCAGGGCATAACTACACTGTTTTGCTGCATATGAAAATGGTCAATTGTTTGCTCAAAATTTATTTTTAATAAGTTTTATTCTATTTTGAAACTTTAAAATCGCTCTTCTGAAAAATGACAAATTTTGAGATATGACGTTATTGAAAGGAGTGAGCGATATGTTTATTTTGCATTAATGATTACATTGTTTATCAGTACTTGAATTTTGTTTACTAATTAATTTTGACCACTTACTAGTTTGTTTTGTTCACTGTGTGATGTTAAAATTATAATATCTTATTAACAATTTATTGAAATAATTTAATTTTTAATTGAAAACTGATGATCACAAAAATGAAGAAGCTTTAGATATCCTTCACCTCAGCTTAATTAACAAGAAAGTTAGCGACTGTGATCTTGTATGGTCTCTTAAAGAGGATTTGCAGGTCAGTTCTGATGAAAGTAAAGATTTAGAAAATCTTGAAGATAATATTCAGGTTTTGATTATATTCCATTACATTCTACAAATGACTTACCGAGAAATTCCAGGGATAATTTGCAGTCCAGTAGGTAATGAAAAGCATTTATCATCGATCCTTTTTAAACCAAATAATGAATTTTGAACTCAATCCTGATATTATGGGTATAGTGAGTGATTATACTTTATACTATTTGTGGAGCAAGTAATGTTGATGGCATTATAAGAAAACTTGTAACAGAAATTAACCATTTATGCTGTATCAACAGAAACTCTCTTGTCAAAATAATAAAAATCTCCTAAAGGAAGAATTAATAAATGGGTAAAGCCAAATAATATTCACATTAAAGTTTTAAGGAATTTTTTTGCTCTATGAGCCTTGCACCTCTACCAAATTTAGCACATTACTGGTGAACTGACAACTTACACAATCAATTTTAAGAGTGAACAGAAACAAATTTGATCTTCTTCCAAGAATGCTTCAGGCAGATAAAGGTAGAACAGTATGGAACTCTAAGAAGATTTAACAGAGGTATATCCTTAGGGACCCTGCGAAAAAAACAGAAAGGGAAACCCCAAGAACCTGTTCACTCCGAACTGGTGAATGTGTCAACCAAGAACATGACAATAATGGAGTTTTGAAATTGAAAGACAGAAAGGAAATGCTAATGTCAGCCACAAACATACTGATGAAACAATTGGATAGCAGTGCAAAAGTAACAATTTAAAGAAACCAGTGGTAACGTAAACCACAATGTGATAAGTCATATATGAGGTGTGTTCAAAGAATGATCAAACTATTTTTAAAAAAAAATTATTTAATATTTACAGCATTATACAATAATCTCCTTCAAAGTACTCTTCTTCTTCTTCTTGTATACACAATGCTCCTTCATCTGTGATAAGTAAAAAGTATTCAAAAAGTGATGCAACTTCATGAAAGAATGTTTCCTTCTTTTGTTGAAGGTTTAATTGATGAAAATTGGATTACAAAATGCAGCAGAGAATATTCATTGTCATCCAATATATTCGATGTACCAGTTATACCTTCACAGAAAAAAGAAGTATGGTGTGAATGCACCAAACAAGAACTACAACAAGCGGCTGTATGACAAGTTTCAAGAGACAGGGAATGTGGCAGATGCAGCTAAAAGTGATCAACCAAAAGTGCTAACCAGAAACGTTGATTGAGATGCAAGCTGCATATTCTGTTAGTCTCAAGAAGTCTGTGTGACGCCTACATGGCATTGTGCAAGTGTTTAAAAATGAATCCATACAGAATTCGTATTGTTAATGAAATTGGGTATAAAAGAAAATCATAAAATATTATGCTCTAAAATGCTGTGAATACCCCAATTACACATGATTTTTTTTTTTTAATTCATGTATTTACTTTAAATGTGATACAGTACATTTAAAACATGTTTTGTCACAAAATGACATCACTGTATATGCCCCTTAGACAAATGCATTATTTCACAAATTACTTTCATTCTAAATGAATTTTGTCCTATAAAAAAATTATATGCAAAATCTTTGTTTCAATTAGACTTTGATATGTCCATGGCCTATATTTAATTCGAAGAGTGTCTTAACAGTCTGACCAGAGGTATATCAGCTGTAGTACAGCTGATATCATCTATTTTGTTGGTTCTATATCTTAGGTTATGTATTGGTTGGTTTTCTGTAATAAATTCTATTTAAAGTTTGAAAGTGTTTAAAGTGGATGAAATTATTAGTGTTTGTAAACATAAGTAATTCAGGAGGTAAAAACAAACAAGGAAGCAGGTGGAAGAAAATAGAGAAAAAAGCTTGGTATGGTGTCCCCAAAAATCTATTCTCTTTCATCCATACCTGGTGGTGGTACAGTGTAAGCTACTACCTATCTACAATGAATAATTTTATGGTACCAATGCAGAAGATGTTTTTTCTTTCAATCATAATGCCTATGACTGAAGGTCATACTAGGACTGAATCAATATGATTCAATCACAAGGCCATACTAGGATTGAAAATATTTTCAAAAATGTACATCTTATCAATAAATTGGTGTGTAATATAAAATTTCATAACAATGATTGTGATTATTTATGGTATAAACAAATAAGTGATGTCAAAGAAAAATTGTCACATATAGTGAGTGAAATTGAATTAGAGGAATTTATTAATATTTTTTATGAGTATAAAACTATTTTTTCTGATGTACCAGGTAAAATAAAGGCTCAATGTAAATTTAAAATCGATCAAAGCAAAAAATTTATTAGGAAATGTTATCGTATACCATTTGAAAAAATAGAGGCAGCATGAAATGAAGTGAATAAATTGAGGTGAAAAATGAAGTGTTTTATCTGACAAAAATCAGATTCATTCACCATCTTAAATCCAAATAGTCTGAATGTAATTTTACTAATTTAAATACTAAGGAGTTTGACATATAAAAAAATAAACAGTATGATCACAATCGATGTATTCCAATGAGAATACATTGAATCATGGAAGAATCAGGTCATTGATAAACAAAATTGTTTGGCAATTGTTTCTCTCTAAGCATATCAGTAGGACATGACAGACAGCTTATGTGTGTTGTGTTGAATACGTTCACTATACGTGTTCACTACAAATAACGTAGTGAAGAGTCGAATGAGTATGAAGATGACTTTCTTTTTATGATGTAGCGAGCGTCCGGCCGGCATCAAAGGGTGAATCCTAATGTTAAAATTATTAATTTTAAGATACATAATGCCAATAAAGTTTCTTTGTTCAAACATTCAAATTTCTTAGCGTTGTATTTCAGTTCATTAGAAAAATATCCTTCAAAAAAACAAACAATTTCAGAATTTTAGTAATAATTTTATAAGACCATAAAACATTTTAATTTTTTTTTTTGTTGTTCTTGGCACATCATCGGTGCAGGGCGAAGCGTGGTTGGCCGAGAACAGCGCAAAGTGGCGACCCTGCCACGATTTAAGGTTACTGAAAGGAAGTTGAATGTTAGAATAAAAGTTTAAAAAAAATATACATAATAAGATAATTGTAAGATAATTTTGATTTTGGTGTTTGTACTGTTGTTGGGATAATATTTTTTTGTATTATTATGGAAACCAGAAATAAAGCCAAAAAGAGTAGGGGTAGTGTGGACAGTGAAAACAGACAGATAAGTGAGGATAGTAATGAGGAAACAGAGATGGGAGAAAATTTTGAAAAGGGGGATTCGAAGAATGGTAGGGATGTAGAAGAGAGTAATGTAGGAGAAAGCGTGTACTCTGGCGATACAGTTCTTTTACAGGGAGGAAATGATGAAAATGAGAGTGATAATTCAGAGGAAACTGTTTTAGTAGAAACAGAAAATCAGATTGGCGTACAATTAGAATAGAAGAAGGAGGTAGTAAGGGTCCGGATAATTATTGGGTATTGAGAATAGTGAGCGAGTTAGGGAGCAGGATAGAAGAATCAAATAAGAGTCATGCACTAGAATTAAACAGCAAATTTGATCAAAATGCAAAAGAATTGAATAATAAATTAGATGATCGGGTTCAAAACATAAATACATTGGAAAATAAAATATTACTTATGGGAAAGGAGTTTAAAGCACATATAGCCAAAGAAATTGAAATGATTAGGAAGGAAAATTTAGAAGTGGTAGATAATGCCAAAGGTGAGATTAGGGAAGAAGTAACAAAAAAAATTCAAAATTTTGAGGAAAAGGTGACTGAGAGATTAGATTTAAACAGAGCAAATTGTCAGAATCAGATCATTGATAAACAAAATTGTTTGACAATTGTTTCTCTCTAAGCATATCAGTTGGACATGACAGATAGCTTTTGTGTGTCGTGTTGGTCAAGTGGCAGAAACTGGTTAATTTTCACCTCAAAGGAAAGGAAAATGTGGCCGTGAAAGAAACCTCCTCCAACACAGGATCAATCATAAGCATAAAAATTTATCAATATTTAAGCAACTTGGGTGTAAGAAACTTTAATAATTCTCCTTAGTGAAACAAAATTTAAAATGAAGTATTTCATTTGAAAAACAATCAGGCATGAACATTTATCAATATTTAAGCAACTTGGGTGAAAGAAACTTTATTTATTATTGTCAAAACATAAATACATTGGAAAATAAAATATTACTTATGGGAAAGGAGTTTAAAGCACATGTAGCCAAAGAAATTGAAATGATTAGGAAGGAAAATTTAGAAGTGGTAGATAATGCCAAGGGTGAGATTAGGGAAGAAGTAACGAAAAAAATTCAAAATTTTGAGGAAAAGGTGACTGAGAGATTAGATTTAAACAGAGCAAATTGTCAGGCCAAAATGGATCAATTAGATAATAAAATTGTGGGATGTGTTAGGAATTTAAGTGAAAAACAAAATAATATCAAAGACCAGTTAGTTGAGACGCAGGAAGATGTAGAATTGAATGAAACAAAATTAAAGAAATTAGAGAACAAACAAATAAAAGCTAATGAACGATTTTCTAGTGAAATCATCGATGTAAAAAATAAACTGGCGGAAAAAATTGAAGAAACTAATACTAGACAAGATAGTATTTCAAATATAATAATACCTAATTTTGCAGAACCTATTAAGACACACTTAGACTTGAGGAACCCAATTGAATTTTTAAATAAATTTTCAAATAAATTAAAGGCTAGAAATATTAAAGAGTGGAGTCATCTTTTCAACTATTCAGAAACAAGATTGTGGTTTTCGTTCATAGAGTCTCAAATAGGGAGTTATCAGGATTTTTGTGACAGTTTTAAAGAGAAATTTTGGTCGGTAGTTAAACAGAATGAGGTCAGGAGTAAGTTACACTTTGGAAAATTTAAATCAGGAAATCACATGAATTTGAGTCAGTATTTTCATTTAAATTATAACATGGGAAAATTTTTGGAACCATCTGTAGGAGAGGAAGAGTTGGTTGTTCTTATTTCAAATCATTTTGATCCGATTATAAACAGAGTTAGAATAGCACAACAAGTAAAAACCGCTCTAGAGTTTACCAAATTATTAGACAGCTTAAAACTGGAATTAGAGTATTTAAACTATAATGAAAACACTAATCAGCATAAATATTATAATTCAAGAAAATCGGATGACAATCGACAAAAAAGTAAAGAGTATGATCACAATCCATGTATTCCAACGAGAATACATTGAATCATGGAAGAATCAGATCATTGATAAACAAAATTGTTTGACAATTGTTTCTCTCTAAGCATATCAGTTGGACATGACAGATAGCTTTTGTGTGTCGTGTTGGTCAAGTGGCAGAAACTGGTTAATTTTCACCTCAAAGGAAAGGAAAATGTGGCCGTGAAAGAAACCTCCTCCAACACAGGATCAATCATAAGCATAAAAATTTATCAATATTTAAGCAACTTGGGTGTAAGAAACTTTAATAATTCTCCTTAGTGAAACAAAATTTAAAATGAAGTATTTCATTTGAAAAACAATCAGGCATGAACATTTATCAATATTTAAGCAACTTGGGTGTAAGAAACTTTATTTATTATTGTCAAAACATAAATACATTGGAAAATAAAATATTACTTATGGGAAAGGAGTTTAAAGCACATGTAGCCAAAGAAATTGAAATGATTAGGAAGGAAAATTTAGAAGTGGTAGATAATGCCAAGGGTGAGATTAGGGAAGAAGTAACGAAAAAAATTCAAAATTTTGAGGAAAAGGTGACAGAGATTAGATTTAAACAGAGCAAATTGTCAGGCCAAAATGGGTCAATTAGATAATAAAATTGTGGGATGTGTTAGGAATTTAAGTGAAAAACAAAATAATATCAAAGACCAGTTAGTTGAGACGCAGGAAGATGTAGAATTGAATGAAACAAAATTAAAGAAATTAGAGAACAAACAAATAAAAGCTAATGAACGATTTTCTAGTGAAATCATCGATGTAAAAAATAAACTGGCGGAAAAAATTGAAGAAACTAATACTAGACAAGATAGTATTTCAAATATAATAATACCTAATTTTGCAGAACCTATTAAGACACACTTAGACTTGAGGAACCCAATTGAATTTTTAAATAAATTTTCAAATAAATTAAAGGCTAGAAATATTAAAGAGTTGAGTCATCTTTTCAACTATTCAGAAACAAGATTGTGGTTTTCGTTCATAGAGTCTCAAATAGGGAGTTATCAGGATTTTTGTGACAGTTTTAAAGAGAAATTTTGGTCGGTAGTTAAACAGAATGAGGTCAGGAGTAAGTTACACTTTGGAAAATTTAAATCAGGAAATCACATGAATTTGAGTCAGTATTTTCATTTAAATTATAACATGGGAAAATTTTTGGAACCATCTGTAGGAGAGGAAGAGTTGGTTGTTCTTATTTCAAATCATTTTGATCCGATTATAAACAGAGTTAGAATAGCACAACAAGTAAAAACCGCTCTAGAGTTTACCAAATTATTAGACAGCTTAAAACTGGAATTAGAGTATTTAAACTATAATGAAAACACTAATCAGCATAAATATTATAATTCAAGAAAATCGGATGACAATCGACAAAAAAAGTAAAGAGTATGATCACAATCCATGTATTCCAACGAGAATACATTGAATCATGGAAGAATCAGATCATTGATAAACAAAATTGTTTGACAATTGTTTCTCTCTAAGCATATCAGTTGGACATGACAGATAGCTTTTGTGTGTTGTGTTGGTCAAGTGGCAGAAACTGGTTAATTTTCACCTCAAAGGAAAGGAAAATGTGGCCGTGAAAGAAACCTCCTCCAACACAGGATCAATCATAAGCATAAAAATTTATCAATATTTAAGCAACTTGGGTGTAAGAAACTTTAATAATTCTCCTTAGTGAAACAAAATTTAAAATGAAGTATTTCATTTGAAAAACAATCAGGCATGAACATTTATCAATATTTAAGCAACTTGGGTGTAAGAAACTTTATTTATTATTGTCCTGAGTGAAACAAAATTTAAATTGAGGTGAAACATTTAAAAAAAATCAATACTGATGTAGCATGTGGTGTAAAAGATTCATTAGTAATGTTAATGAATTCAGAGGAGCCAGAATATAAAAAAAATTTAAAATAAAATAATGAAGGAAACAATTAAAGATGAATTTCTCAGTAAGATTTTAAATGCCTTGAATTCAGATAGTAATGATAAACGTATAAGTAAAGTAAAAGATTATTTTTGTGTTATAAATGGATTTATTTTTAAGCGAAATTGTAATAAGTTTAATCATTCGAAGTTGTGTATACCTAGTAGCATGATAGAGGAGCTTAAATGGTTCATTATTACTATTTAAGATTAGGCCATGCAGGTTTCAATAAGGTGGGGGAGATCGTCATGGATTGTTGCTACATCTCCTCCAACTCGTCGTGGGATGACTTCACATCGTTTCTGGACGCATTGGGAGAGGATGTTCGGCGGATGGGCCTACCTGCCCTGCTGTTAGGCGACTTCAACGCCAAGCACGCTGGGGTGGGTGGAGGGGTCTCGGATAAGCGAGAGGAGGCTCTTGCAGAGCTCACCTCTTCAACTCAATCTGGTCAGCCTCAATGACGACACCCACACCATCTGGAGAGGAGAACGAGGGTTGGTCCGTGACCACGCACACGCTTCAGAAACAGTGGCTTTACTTTACAGGAGTGCATAGTGCTGGCAGATGACTTAGGGAGCGACCACAGGGGATTGTGAGTAGAGTTGAGTAGCCCGTGGTACGTTGACAGAGTACATCTCGAGGAGCTGAAGGGGAGGCTCACAAAAGTATTCAATGAGGATCGCAGGTGGGAACCTGAGGAGCTGGATGCAGCAGTCCAGGAGGCCTGCCACCTTGAACTTCAAGAAGCAAGACGCCACAAGAAGAAGGTTTATTGGTGGACCGCTGAAGTCAGGAAGGTAAGGGCGGACATGCAACGTGCACGTCGCCGTCTACAGAGGAGTAGGGCGCTGGATACAAATGACGTAGAAGAGCTGACCCAACAACTCCGAGAGTCTAGGAAAAAGCTGAGGCGAGAAATTTGGAGAGCGAAGAGTGAGTCGCATCTCCTTGACCAGCTGCAAGAAGATCCGTATAAGCTTGTCACCAAAAACCTGGGAAGGAGACTGCCAGTCATCCCAGGAGAGCAAATCGGCGGAATAGTGGAATCACTCTTCCCCAGACTACCGGCCGTCGAGTGGCAGAGGACGCCAATAGGAGAGCCAAGGCGAATCTCGCTTCAGGAGCTGGAGGGAGCAGCGGCAGCGCTCAACCCGAAGAAAAGTCCGGGGCCAGATAGAATTCCAGGGGAGGTGGCCAAGATGGTGATGGGGGCATTCCCATGGACGGTGCTGGACTGTTTTAACCAGGCCTTCACGCGGGGTGCTTTCCCATCATGCTGGAAGAAGGCACGCTTGGTACTTCTATCCAAGCCGGGGAGGAATCCAGACCAGCCAGGATGTTGCTGTCCAGTGTGCTTACTCAGTACACTGGGCAAGATGTTTGGGCGTCTCGGCTAATTCTTCTGTTGGGTTGGGTGCCCCCTCTGTGTCAGCTGTGGGTCGTTCTGTTTTGGAGTCTTCATCTTTGCCTTTAGAGGCTGAGTTGGGGCGGCCTTAATGTGCTTGTTACTTTTTCGGATCCTCTCCGTTTGCGTGGTGGGGGATCGGGTTCTGAGTCTGACGTGGAGGAAGTTGCGCCCGTTGTTACCACTGCGGTGGTACATGCTCCTGAGGATTCTGGGTCTTCGCAACGTGTGACGGTTGTTTCTGGAGTTGATCGGCCGAGTAAAAGTTCTCGTAAACGCTCCTCGCCTATTTTGAAGACTAAATTACGGTCGCGCCCTGTTGTGACAGATTTTCCGCCTTTAGTGCCTCCGACCACTGATCCTTCTGTTTCGGGAGTTCCTGGGTCGTTGGATCGGGGTATTTCTTTGTTGTGTGAGTATCAGGCCGATGCCTGATACTCATCGCTATGAGCGATTGGTTTCGACGTCGTGGTAGTCGCGATCGAGGTGGTGCGATCCAAGATTTCGATGGGTTGTTGCGAGACTTCTCTGACGCTATCGTTGAATGTGCTTCTGGTAAGGCCTTTTTGGAAGGTCGTTTGTTGGAACAGGACCGTCTATCTGCTGTTGTCGAGGACGCTGTTTCTCGCGTTTCTTCGCGTCCTGTTGGTTTCGCGGCAGCCGTTGGTCGTCCTCCCAGCCCGCCTCCATTGAACGTTCCTTCTTCCTCCTTGTTGCGTCCTCCGTCAGTTTCGGGGAATGTTGTTTTTGTTCGACCGGCTAAGCCATCATCGGAGGGTCCTTTGTCGGATTCTCGTGCGGCTGTTGCTTCTTTAAAGATTAAGCCGCGCGAGGATTCGATTGGGGTACGAAGTTTGAGGCAGCTTCGTCGGGGTGAGGTTGTGGTAGAGGCCGATGACAGTGATGATGTGGATAAGATCATCAGTTGTGCGGCCTTGCATGAAGAGGGTTTGGTTTTGTCGCGGCCTCGGCCGCTGAAGCCTAAAGTTATGATGTATGATGTTCCCTCCGATTTGTCCCAAGCTGATGTTTTGGAGTGTCTTTTTTCTCAGAATGAGCCTGGTAGGCCTTCTCGTGAGGAGTTTCAATCGGGCTTCAAGTTATTGAAGGTGGTTACGAGTTGATGAGATGCATTGGTTGGTTGAATGTTCACCGGTGGTGCGCAACTGGTTGCGGCTTCGTGATCGGGTATTTGTGGATTGGAGTTGTTGTAGAGTTCGCGATTACGGCGATGTTACCCGTTGCTACCATTGTCAAGGGTATGGTCACGTTTCGAAATATTGTCGTGAACCCAAGGTTTGTGGACATTGTGGTGGACCTCACGACTTGAAGGTCTGTTCTGTTCGGGCTGAATTTTTTCCGTGTCCTGGGTGCTCGAGATTCGGTCGATCGTTGCAGCATGCTGTTACGAGTAAAGATTGTCCGGAGTACCAGCGTGCCTTGGAGTTGAGAGTGAAGCGAACTGATTATGGCCGATAGTTTTTCTGCGGTTTCTCCTCCTCGTCCCGTCTCATATCGGATTCCCTGGGAGGCTGGGACATGTGCTCTTTGTGAAGGGTGGTTTACCAGCCCGGTGAGCTTGAGCGTCACCATCGGTTGTTGCATTCTGATGTTTCAGTGGAGTTTTCTTGTCGACGTTGCGGTAAGGGTTTTTTTCGTCCGTACGCTGCTTCCTGTCATTTTGGTAAGTGTCCCGGGCTGCCTTCGGTGTGCTCTTTGTGTGAGGGCTTTCGAGAGTGTTCGCGGTCTCTCGATGCACATGCGACATTGTCACCTTATAAAGCGGTTGGCTGAGCGGCGCACGGTATCGTCTTTGGGCGAGAGTGTTGCCCGCGGGGTCTGGAGTGCGGAGGAGACTTCCGTGTTGGTTCCTTTTTTTCGTGAGACGGATGTGGGTCCTGTGTACACATCTGATGTTTCGCCCATGTTGCCTGGTAAGTCTCCTAAACAGGTACGGGATAAGGTCGCTCTCCTCCGGCATAGTGGAGTCCTCCCGCCTCTTCTCCGATGTCTTCGCCGGTTTCTTCGGCCTCTCCTGATTTATGTTCTTTGCCTGTTGCGGTAGAGGCGGGTTCGCTTCCTTCTGCGCTTACTTCCCCTTTGGATGGATGGTCAGACTGTCCTCGTGAGTTTTGGTTATCCTGCGATCATGTTCATCCTTTAGCGGTTGATCTTGAGGTCATGTGGAGCGCCGTTGCCGTCCCCCCTGCTAGTTGGGTTGATGGTTTTGTGGACCGTTTAACGGCTGAGTTGGTTTCTCGGTTTCGGGAGGCTCATCCGACCGTGGGGCCTCGTCGGGGTTTTCGGCGTTCCATTCGTGGTTCTAGGGGAGCGGATAAGCGTCGTCGTTATGCGGCGAAGCAAACCCTCTTTCGGTCGAATCCGTCGAAGGTTGGTGATCTGGTTCGACACGATATGCTTGGCGATCTGTTGTCGAGGCCGGTGGTGATTCCGCCAGTCACTGATGTGGTTTGACTGTTTATAAGACTTTATGGGGGGTACTCCAGGGCCTTGTGCTGCCGCCTTCTGATTCGACCTCCTCCTGCGGTCCAGTTACAGCGGGTGATGTTCGTTCACGCCTTAAGCGTTCTAAGGTGCGTGGTGCTCCTGGTCCGGACGGCTTGCGTCAGAAAATACTTCTTGGGGTTGTGGCTTTAAATGATGTTCTGGCGGGGCTTTTTAATTTATTGTTGTTTTGTGGTTTTACCCATCTGCTTGGCGGCGCTGTTCCACTACGTTGATTCCGAAGGAAGGTAAGGATCTTGCGTCTGGTGTGAACTGTCGACCTATCACCGTAGGGAATTTTTTGGCTCGCCTTTACAGTGGAGTTCTTGAACAGAAGATACGGTCTTGTGTCTCGCTTTGCTTCTCACAGCGGGGGTTTGTCCCTGGGAACGGTTGTTTCATTAATGTTCACATGATGCACCGTGCCTTGTCGGTGGGCAAAGGGAGTCGCCTTTGCTCCGCCATTTTGGACATTAGCAAGGCTTTTGAAAGTGTCTCACATGCGGCGATTCTGGAGGTTCTTCGTTCTCAGGGCGTCTGTGCCTCTCTCTTTGTTGCCGTGAGAGAGATGTATCGCGAGATGCACGTTTCGTTCAAGAACTGTGGAGGTTTCAATCTTTTTTTGAGGCGCGGGGTGAAGCAAGGTGATCCCTTGTCCCCGTTATTGTTTAATCTGGTATTGGACCCTTTGCTTCGACATTTGGGGGCATTGGACGGTGCCTTTCAGGTGGATGGGGTTTCGTTGCCAGTCTTGCTTTTGCGGACGATTTGGTGTTGTTGGCTCCTGATCCACCTTCGTTGCAGGGGCTTCTTGATGAGGTGTCTGCTTTTTTAGGCTTGGTTGGCTTGGAGTTATCTTCCTGCAAGTGCTTCGCGTGGTTCGATGTTCCTCTGCACGTTGTTGTTGGCGGACAGGCGTTGCGAAATGTATCTGCGGATGAGGAATTACGTTGTCTGGGGGCGTATTTTTCTCTGGTTCATGGGACGTCTGGTCCGCGTAGTATTCAAGTTATGGTCCAGGCTTGTGAGCGCGTGCTGCGTCTGTCGTTAAAGCCCCGCCAGAAGCTGGATTTAATGGTTTTTCCGGGTTTTTTCCACTGGTTTTCGCTTCAGCTTTTGTAGTCTAATCGGTTGCGGGCGTTGGATACTGTTGTTCGACGGCTGGTGACGCAGATCTTTCGGCTGCCCGTCTGTACGTCCAACGGACTCTTGTATGCGCGGCGGGTTGATGGAGGTTTGGGTGTTCCCCGTTTAGTTGATTTGATTCGGGCGTCGGCGCTTAAGGCTTACTGTGTGTTGCAGGATACTACTGTTGTGGTGGTTCAGAGAGTTTTGTTAGGGCCGGCTCGGCCCAGGTTTGCGGCTTTGGCGCAGACCATGGGGCTTTCCTGGCCTGTCTTACTGGGCGACCTCGAAAGGTGGAAGCGGGCCAGGAAGGCCGCTGAGTTTACGGGTTGGGCTGAGCAGGAATCGCAGGGCTGTGGAATCCACGCCTTTAAAGGTAACCGCATTGGTAATGCTTGGCTTCGGCGTCCGGTTCTTTTTCCAGGGGAGGAAATTGATCTCCTTAAAATGCGTAGTGACGTCTTTCCTGCGCGCTGCTTTTTGCGGCGTATCAATTCTACCGTCGATGTTGTTTGTCGGCGGTGTTCTTCAGCGAATGAAACCTTGGCGCACGTTCTTGGTGATTGTCCTGCGGGGCGGGGTGCCCGTATTCGTCGACATGATGATGTCGTTGAGCCCATTGAGCGTAAGGTGCGGGTTGCTGGTCACTTGGTGGCTAGAGAGCAATTGTTTACCTGTGGATCCACCACGTTGCGGCCTGACCTGGTTGTCAAAGCACCGGGGAGGGCCTTTATAGTGGATGTTACTGTACGTTTTGAACAGGACACCTCGCTTCGGGACGGTGCCAGGGAAAAGGTAGCGAAATATTCGGCTATCTTGCCGGCGGTTATGTCGGCTTTTGGCGTGTCTGAAGTTACGATACTTCCTGTTGTTATTGGGGTTCGTGGTGGTTTGATCAGTCTAACGCTTCGCAACCTTGAGCTGCTGGGGTTGGGTGAGGTGTCGGAGGTTGAGGCGATTGTGTCACGTGTTCTTCGTTCGTCTGTTTCGATTGCTCGGTCTCACCTCGGTTGCGGGTGATGCGTTTCATTTTTATCTTTCTCTTGTTTTCTTTTCTCCTTAGGTTGATTCTTTTCCGTTAGGATTGTTTGTTGCTGTTAAGAGAGTATTGTATTCTCATATCTCACCCATTTCGGAGCATTGTTGGCAGTACCTCCATCTAACTAGCCAAATGCCTCGTCATCCAATTAGTGACGCGCATGAATGGATTACTGGATAAAAAGGGGTTCATGAAACCCAATACACCTCAAGGTTCACATGTGGAGCAAGTTATGACACTGAAGGTGTAGATTTAGCCGGAACATTATGGAAAGGTATTATAATTGTCACTTTCTTTGATAAATGTATGGTAAGATGAACAATTTATAATTTTCACCAGCAAAAACATTGCTTTCCTTTAGTGAAAATTCTATTACAAGAGCTACTGAAAGAGTATTAACTTTCAAGGGCAAAAAAACAGTTTGAAATCTATTCTGAAGGATCTTGGCTTCAAATGGAGACGGACCCATTAATTGAAACTATAGAAGGACCAACTATTAATTGAAACGTTCGAGAACTAAGAATATCTTATCTGAGAGCAATGAAGCGTTTCAAAAATGAAGGTGGCCCATAATTTATCTCGATGAATCGTACATACTAAGCAGTCACCTTAAAAATCAATTCTGATCAGAAAATTCCAACAATGACGTCCAATCTCTAAAGAGTACAGATCAATAATTATTCATGCTGGCAGTGAAAAATGTTTCATCCTAAATGCTTTGACAACATGGAAAGCAACAAATCAAAATTGGGACTATCTTGATAATGCAAACAGTGATATGCTTATGAAATTGATGAAAGAAAAATTGCTGCCAAATTTGGAGCCAAGGAGTGTTTTAGTAGCAGACAATGCTATTTACCATAATGTTCATATCAATAAAGCCCCAAACTCAAAGAGCAGCAACAAGATATGAAAGATTGGCTTGTGAAACACAATTTTAGCATCACAGCATTTTTAACATTTATAGCATCAGGCACCGATGCTATGTATGAGCCCGAACTGCTACAAAATGGTAAAATTGCACAAACCTAGATTTTGCCGCTAGATCCTTGATGAAGTTGTTTAAGAGAAGGATCATGATTTCTTAAGACTGCCGCCATATCATCTGCACACCAACACAACTGAACTCATATGGGTTGATGTTAAAAGCTATATCGCTAGTAAAGATACATCTTGTAGTTTTCATCAAGTTCAACACTAACCAAAGAGAAGACTGCTAGTATGGGCCAAGAAGAGTGGGTAAAGAAGTGTAACCACATAAAAAAATTTAAGAAGAGTACTTATCAAAAGAAAGTGAGATCGACAATCTTGTTGAATCGTTTGTCATCTCTCTGAAAAGCGATTCTAACTCCGAGAGCAGTGAGCAGTGAGCCAAGGAGTGTTTTAGTAGCAGACAATGCTATTTACCATAATGTTCATATCAATAAAGCCCCAAACTCAAAGAGCAGCAACAAGATATGAAAGATTGGCTTGTGAAACACAATTTTAGCATCACAGCATTTTTAACGGGACTGAGCCACTTGAGTGAAAAAGTGAAGATACTTGAAAAAGTAACCAATGAGTTTTTTTTAGAATAAAATATGCCTTGAATAATACTTCTTTATTACACCTTGATTATTAACATAGTGTTAATAGTTAAGTTATATATAAAACCAATAGATAAAATGTAATACCTTTAACCATATTATAATATGGATATAATGTTTTTTTTAACCATGTCATTATAACCTAAGTACAGCATACCATTTTTTACTATTATAATAAAATTTAGGAAATAGTTCATAAAAGTTGTAATTAATTGGCAGAAAATATGCTTTTAAATATTTTATAGTACTACTACAATAACATACTTGGTCATCGTTTTTCATTAAATAATTTTACATTTTATTGGATAAATTGGGATTAAAATAATGTGTAGTTTATGCTAGAGATAAAGTACCACATTATAAAACAATATTTTGATTTTAATATTATAAATTCAAACTAAATACATTAATTAATGAATTGATAATAATTACTTCTAAATTACATATTAATGAGATGTATTATCAAATAGTTTAATTTATGGATGTCAGCCGATAGAACCGAGCATGATGTTTTCAGTTAGGCTAGTAACAACACGGCCGCACACAGATAGTTTGGCTCAATAGTAATTAGCTATAGCTTGACTAAGCTGAATTGGCACAGAGCTGATGAACAGCATAGCTGTATATCTTGCTGCCTAACGAGCATGGGTTTATAATACTACTTGATTAAAGACAAAGTTTATTCCAACCAACAAACAATTTCATGTCTTATTACTCTACTTATTTAATCCAGAGTCTACATATTATTAAATTAATAATTTATTTCTTCAACAGATACTGAAACAGTTATGTTATGCCATATTATGCAGACTAATTGGCTATTACTGCTTAGAGTTTAGCCCTAAATGTATTTATTTATAGTTTCATAACTGTATAAAATATCCAAGCCAGACACGCACAAAATTGATGTCTACTGTTTATGGTACACTCTTTATCCATTGTTCTGACAGTGGCCAACAACCATATGCTAGCCTAGGCTATGAGTCATATATAACAAACATTTCTTTATTCAGGTTTGAGTAAATAATAAACTGAACGATGTGTCATTCTAAACATTCAAATGAAACATTAAACCTCTATTTATACAAACTGTTCCCGATTCACTCAGAGACTAACTTGTTTTTGTAAATGATTCAGTTCTAATTTATACAGTATTTGCAGTTAAAACTTGTCCAGTTATTTGTGCTTATCAAAAGAGTAAGGTTATTGTCCGACTGTAAGCGTTCTTTGAGTTTCAATTCTTGAAAGCAGTTGTAATCTTGAGTAAAATTTTAAAAGTAATTTATTCACATTAAATTAGTAAATTTTTGTTGGCTCTATTCTTATGGTAGTGAATTGATTTTATTTTGCATATTATGCCTAATTTACGTGGAACATATTCACCGCCAAGGGAAAGAAATTAACACATTTTTAATTATATGACAGGAAAAGTTGCAGTTGGAATGCTTGTTAGTGAACCCAAAAAAGGTAGAACTGTGGCACAGGTGTTTCATGTGCCATAGGAGTAAAAAAAAGAACAGTTTATTGAATTACTGGTGAAATAGCTTCAGAAAAAAATTCAGTTCTCCTTGCAAAGGAATGAAACACAAAAAGGAAGTGAGTGACAAACCCGGACAGTTTTGATCAGAATGCCATTCGATGTAAAGCGTTAAAATTTTACTTAACCGAGGGCTGCTTGCCTTCTCTATGGAAACTTACCACAAAACTAAAAAGTGATGAGGTATTTAATGAGCAAAAGAGTAGCTTACGGACATTTTTGTTAAGCATAGACTTCAAATGGAAGAGAATCAAAAATAGCAGGGCAGGCTTATAGAAAAATATGATATTTAGTACAAATGGTTTTCGTATTTGAATAAAGTTGAATATCTAGTTGAAGGAACAAGGCCAATCATCTATGTTGATGAGACTTTTATTTTAAGTTCTCATTGCCAACATTTCTGTTGGCAACCTTCAAATGCATCTGAGTGTTTTGCCATGCCAATTTCAAAAGGAGAAAGGATAATAATTATCCATCTCGGTAGTGAAATGTGATTCGTTCCCAACTGTTTGACAGTATGGAAAGCCAAATCTTTCTCAGGTGATTATCATTCTCAGATGAACTGCAACATGTTTTTAAACTGGATAAGAGAAAAATTAATTCCTAACTTGCCAGTAAACAGTGTCGTTATTTTAGATAATGCTTCTTATCACAATGCTGAAGAAAGCCAACTACTGGTTTCAGCATCTACAAAACAATCAACGATTGACTGGCTGCAGACTAACAGATTACCATTCCATGGAAATGACGAAATTTCAGTTGTATGAAACAATTACGAAAATTAAGATAATCTGAAAACATAGGTAAGATATTGGACGAAGGTGGGTTTTCTGTTTTACGCCTATCCCCATATCACATATCATCTAGACTTGAATCCCATTGAGATAATACATGGATACAGGTGAAGAACTGTGTCGCAGCCAAAAATGTACCTTTACGACAGCTGCAACAATGGAAATTTGTCATAAAAAGTTCACAAAACTCTCAGTTTAGGACTGGATAAAATGTTGAGAACATGCTAAAAAAATGAGAATGAATATCGCAATCTGCAAGGACCTCTAGAACAAATTGAACATGACATCATCAATTGAGGAAGCAAGAGTTCATCAGAAGAAGATGAGAACATGCAGTATGGAGTGAAATGCTATACATTCAGCAAATGTAATTTTTTATTTTAGTTACTTGTATTGTGCTGGTGCTAGTTACAGAATTCATAACAAAATACATTATAACGTGAAGTGTAAAGGTTTTACTGAAAAAAGGATTGTCAAGCAATTAAAAACAATTATAAAAACACAGAAAAACAAGAAATATCTACATGTCAAGGTAATAATGATATTTATTTCTTTTTTTATAAGCATTTAAAAATAAGTTACCTAAATATTTATGTGTTGTTTTATTCGGTTATCAATATTTATTTGTTTACATAAATATAAGACTAAAAATAATTTTAAAATTTAGGATGTGAATTTGTTTATTGATTGGAATAAACATCAGAGTATAAAAAAAATACTTAAAAAAAATTACACCGTAAATTAGTATAAAAAATTAGTTACATTAGAAAATAACTATAAAATAAATAAAAAATTATACCTTATATATACTGTAAAATTTATTATACCATGTATACTTTGTCTTCCATGAGTAGTATATTATAGCCCCGCACTAGGCAACTTTTGCTTATCTCAGATCTATACCAATTCGGCTTAGACAAGCTATACCTAAAACGAATGATAATGATTGCAGAAGTACAGTGATGACTTAATGGCAAATACAATGATGCTTCTGAACGTTGTCATCAGTGTACATCAAAATAAAGTGGAACCTGACTAATTTGAACTTATATAATTCAAAATCATCTTAAATTCAAATTGTTTGCTTGCTCCTTACCATTTTGTATCTAAACTATGTTAAAAATTCATGGGTAATTCAAATTTTGTTTTGGTTACTCAAACCTTTTCTGTCTATAATATCATTGGAATGCTGTCACAGCCTCATCACCTTACACCACCAAGTCACCTCAATATCCTCTCCCCCTACTACTCCAACACATCCCATCTACACCATGCATTTGTTATGCAATCCCTGTCTAGACAAATTAGTGAGAGCTCCTGTATTGTAGTGCATGTAGTAATTTCCTTATTACATGAGTATTTTATTTTTTGATTTTTTTTTTGAGAGTGTGTTATGCTACAATGTCGTCTTCCAAGCCACAAACTTATAAATCTTTAACATTGGCCGAAAAAGTACCCGTGATTAAGGAAGTGGAACAGGGACTAAAGAAGAAATCAGAGATCACTAATGACTTCGGAATCCTTCATAACACGTTATAAACTTATTTAAAAAATAAAGAAAAACTTTGGAACAGTGATAATGAGAATGGAAATGATCGCAAAATATTAAGAGGACCAGATAACCCACATGGGACAGCTGTTTTGAAATGCTTGAAGCAAGTGCGGGACAAGAAAATTCCAATGAGTGACCCTCTTTTAAGAGGTACGGCTGAAGAATTTGCCTCTGAATTGGGAAAAATGATTTCAAAGCCAGCAGTGGGTGGCTGGATGGTTTTAAAGAATGAAACAAAATTTTGTTTAAATCTGTTCATGGTGAAAGTGATGCTGTTGATCAGCGTAACATGGAACTGTGGAAGAAAGACTTGGAAGAGATGATTCAGGACGGAGGGCCCAAAAACATTTTCAACTGGATGAGATGGGGCTTTTTGTTAAGTGCACCCCTGACAAAACTCTTGCATTTAAAAATGAGAAATATCATGGAGGAAATAATCCAGGGAAAAAGTTGGCGATTCATGATCTACTTGATTTAAAAGCAACAGCTTTTGATTTGACCTTTAGTAGAAAGAACATCATTTTTGGGTTCAACTGGTGTGGTATATGGCTATTCAGTAGGTCAGTATTCACAGAGGAGGACTTCATAATAACAAGCCTGGATCAGCAATCTACTGCTTTATATGACAGACCAAATCCTACTAATGAACAGTCACCATCATGCTCTTCATCTGAAGTGGATGCCAAGGTCCAGCTCAGGTTGTTCAAAACCCTGCTGAAACCTCATGCATTAAGCCCATCAGAAAATCACCACACTCAGAGATAGTGAGAACTTACCCTTATATTATTCCTGGGATTACTGAAAAAGGGGAAGAAAAAAGTAAAAACAGAATATGGACAAGCACATCAAAGAAAAACAGGCTAGAAGTGAAATCAAAAGCATGAAGAGAAGCAGAAAAAATACGAAAGTGAGATAAATCAAAGCCAAGAGGGAACATGAAATGACCAATTTAAAGCTGAAGAGTAAGAAGCCAAGGATGGGTGAAATTCAGCGATTCAGACACTTTAAGTTCAATACGTGATGATTCCCCCTTTCTGATATAGATGAAGACAAGCCCATTCCCAGTGGAAACAAGATAAAGATCAATTTGATGTTAGAAAACTACTATGCAGTTTACTATGACTTAAACTGGTATCTAGAAGGGCAATTGATTTTCCTGATGAAGGATTTATTAAAATAAAATTTCTTAAACAAGGTCTAGGGGATAGTTATGAATGGCCTAAGCATAATGATGTGCAAATGATTCAGAACATAAATATCTTTTATGGATCAGCTAAGTTGATGGGAAATTGTCCATTTTACAGACTATTGCAGAAGAAAGATTACACTTACACACAGAAGTCTTAAGAGTGGACAAAGATAAACAGAACAATAAGTATGTAGAAGTATTTGTTGGTTTTTGTTAAAAGAAATATATTTAGTTAATAGTTCGATTTAAATAATAGAAAGTAGGCCTATTCAAAATGTCATATGTTTTGATTGTTTTTTAGATCTTAGACTGTTATGTACGTTCATTTTGATATCTTTCAACATTAAATAAACCAGTACCTTGTATTTTTCTGTTACTTAATCTGAAAAAACCACAGGGTCAAATCTCCCCCAGCCTTGTTCAAATGCATCCAAGAAGGGGTGTGTGCAAGAGTTGAGAAAAATATTTTTTTAACATATCAAATAACATCAAAATTCTTTGAAAATTATACTAACCGATACCTAAAAGATTGGAGATTGGTAACAAAAAGTAAATTCAAAATATTGTTCAAATCTACCCCCCTTCCCCTGCAGTAATATCACTGGAACAAGTAAAATTAAATATTTGGTAGTATATATAGATGTATGCTTAAAATGGAAGTGCACATAACATTATGAAATAACACATAATACATCAATGTTATCAATTATGGAATATTGGGATGGTGTGTACGTATGATAATGCTCTTAATCAGTTACAACAAATTCAGACAAGTGTATTAAATATAATAAGTCAAAAACAGAACAAATCACAACCCACATTGTAACATTAAAGCTTGTTTCGCTATACAATCATTAGTCTACCATTAAGAATATTTAAAAGGCATGTAAATAAGCCTGTAACAAAAAAATATCTGCTGCTGTACTTCAAATCAATAGGAAAATAAAGTTTTAATTGTAATGAGTTTGTGGCTATCAAATACTATAACCTGTTACCAACTGAAATTAAAAATTTGCACATACATAATAAGAAACTATTAAAAATAAACTGTGGAATTGGTTTAAACAAAATATAAATTTTAATGCAACATAAGCTATATTTTGAAGCAAAAACAATAATGGAAATAATGTTAATGTTTCATTTTGATATGGACACTCTTCAAATACTTTGTTAGCTGCATAGCTTGCACTGTTATATTAAGTTTGTAAGATATATTTTTAATTTTGCCAAACCTATGTACAAGCAGCATTTTAAATGACTGCCGCTGTAGGATTCAGTTTTTTGTATGCTACTTTTAGCATGGTTTTACTGAAATAAATAAATATTTTCGCTAAATTATGAAGCACTTTACAAATTAGTCAGCTTAAAATACTATAATATGCAGTTTTTGAATCAATAATAAATGGAATTACAGTAATAGAAAACTTGTAAAATATACAGAAAAAGATAATTAAAATAATTTTTGAGAGAAATAAGAATTTATATGAATTTAAAACAAGAAAATATTTTATTGAAAAATAAAAAAAATGTGTTATATCTGTCTAAATAACAGAATAAGAAATTAAAGGATTATTTTAGAAAAAGTCATAGTAATACCAGATATAAAAATAAAATATTACCTAAATGTTATAAAAAGGCTGGGCAAAATAATTTTGAATTTATTAGTAATAAAACTTATAACTTGCTACTATGAAAATTAAGACTTGAATATAAAAACAAAAAGCAACGAGACTGAGTTAATGAAATGAAAAAATACTGAAAACAAACTAAATTATAATGTAATACAACAAAATCATAAAATTGAAACATAAACAATGAAAACAACATTCTTAGTTAATGATATAACAATTTCCACTTACCAACTATTTTTATTATTATGTCTGAGCGTTTTCAGATATCAATCTATCATCAGGAACATTTATGCGTTATGGATTATTATTATTTCCTTCACAAATTAATAAATTAGATGAATTTTGAATTTTTTAAAAACAAAAATTATAAATACAATAATTGATCGTCAAAATGTAAAAATAATGTTGATGTTATCAGTCATGTCAGGATGAAGCTCTCAATTATCAATATAATTTATCAGTATTATATTGTCTTGTTATCAGATAACAATTGAGAGCTTCATACTGACATGACAGACGTCGACATTACTTTTACATTTGGATGATCAATTTTGGTATTTATAATATTTGTTTTTTAAAAATTCAAAATTCGTCTAATATATTAATTTGTGAAGAAAATAATTATAATCCATAACACATAAATTTCCTGATGATGGATTAATATCCGAAAGTGCAATGACATAATAATAAATATAGTTGGTAAGTGGAAATTATTAATATTATTAATGTATATATATATATTATTAATATTATTAATGTATATATATATCATTAATATTATTAATGTATATGTTATACCAATGGGCTATGATTAATAATAAAACATTTTTATTATACAAGTCTTAGATATAAGTTTCTGTTACCAACTAGATCTTTTTTGTGTTTTTATGGCTGCATATAGACCTTTTAGGTCTCTGGTTATCAGGGTGTTTACACTGATAATAAATCTTTTTAAATACAGCCTAAATAAATAACTGCCTTCTTATACTTTACAGTAATCATTTAGCTGGTTTTTCTAACTCATAGTTAATACGTTTTTTATAAAGAAAACAATAGTGGTTCAAAGTAATCCTGACATTAAACTTTGAACCATCATAAAAACATAGTTTTATTGGGTTTTTTATTTTAGTTATACACTGGCATTTTATTAAGGTATTTATTTCTTTTAATATAATTTTAATCTTTAAAAGATTTATATTATAAGCCTATCTTGTTAAACTTACATTATAAAGTAAACTCCTAAAAATTATTAAGAAAAACTGTGAAACGTGGTTCAAAATTACCCCAACTGAGTGTACAATGATAATAAAAATCCTACATTAGACAGGGTGGTTGAAAATTCACCTTCAATTGCAACTAAAAAATTCAGGCACTACACACTGCAACAAAATTGCACTTTGCTAATTATCTCATAGAAATAGGATACAGTATACAAGGATATTAATCACATTATACAAACATTACACCAAATTTTATGTACTAAATTTTTTAGATCATAAAACCAATATCTCAACACATTTCAGTAAAATGGAATTTACAAACATATTAACACTAGAAATTTTATAAAAACAACCTTACAAGTGAAAAAACATAACATAGATCAAATATTTAAGGGGTTGTTTTTAACCTTTGACAACAAGTATCACTAACAAGAATGCTAACTATACTGTAAAAGGAACTGTAAATAGCTCTCTAAATTTTTTTTTTAGAAAAAAAGTTCCAGTATTTTGAAAGTGAGTTGTTACATCAATAATCATAATATGATGTCATGTTTCAGTATGCCATTCAACAAAAATTATATTAAATTATTTTTATTGGTATAAAAATATTTTCTTAACCTGATTTTTCATTCGTATACTTTGGATAATCTGGGATCTTCTTCATACAACTTATTATCAAGATAGTGTAAAAAATTATCAGATATATTTAATACAGTTAACACAATGTATAATTTATTTAAAATACATTACTATAGTATACAAGTAAAATAGTATACTAAAATAACATAAAATAAATTCCTAGATTCTTATAATTTATCAAATCTTGCACTACATAAATATAAATTTAGTAAGTTAAAAATATTTTTAAAAATAGTCCATTTTTGTACAATGTTAACCTATAATATTAACACATTTTCTTCTAGTTCTGCATTAGGCACAAAGTATTTCAATATTTCAGATATAATATTTCAACCTAAGATATTTCAATAGAACATAG
Organism: Lycorma delicatula; assembly: GCF_047948215.1. Classification (NCBI taxonomy): domain Eukaryota; kingdom Metazoa; phylum Arthropoda; class Insecta; order Hemiptera; family Fulgoridae; genus Lycorma; species Lycorma delicatula. The sequence goes on from NC_134455.1 coordinate 187,134,810, forward strand.
CCAAACCAATTTTATAAATATAGTTAACTTTTGATTTCCATTTGTTCATTATTATAAACACCTAATACTAGCTGTATGAAATGATCTGGCTCATCATTGAAATATAACTTACAATAACCTTGCAGTAATAATATTTAAACATCTTTGAGACTTAATCCTAATACATGATTATTTAAAATGGATGAGTTTGTAAGATTTGAGTTTCCCAAATTATTTTTTTTCTGTGTGAAAAGTGCAATTACGAAATCTGTTTCTTTTATCTGAGTTTAATTTTTTTTTAGTTTTTATCGTCTTATTAATTGCTGCAGTGTAAAACCTTTTGGTGTTTTCTTAGTTTTTTATTGTTGCATACAATACACATTCACATTTACATTAAATTATTAAACAAATAAAATTTTTCTTTCCCCCTATACAGGATAGGTCTGTATGAAGCTATACTGAGATCAGATAGTCAGAAAACACTGATATTAAGGAAAACAATTAAAAAACATAAAAACAATAGGATATAAAATCAGTCTACTGATTTTGGATACAATAAATTGGAAATAATTAGAAATACTATAAAAGATACTCATTAAGAGCAAAATGTACAATTATTATTATATATAAACAGATTTTTCTGTTTATATATAATAATAATTGAAAAAAAGAACAATAGTAGAAAGTGTTTAAATTATATATATTTTAACCCACCAATATACTTAAAGGAAAATAGCCTAAAAGGAAGGAGTAATTTAAAATTGAAGATACATGGTTGTAACTTCTGCCTGGAACTTGTTTGTACCTTGGAAACCTCACCCTTGTATCTTCATCCTGAAAATTGTACTTTTAGGCATTCATTTTCAGCATCATCATTTTAAAATTATTTTTAGATTATGTGAAGGCTAATGTAAGACAGTGTGATTACTGATTTACACTTATAATAAAAGTAATATATGTTAATTTAGATTATAGCAACTGTATTGTGTAAAGACAGCTGCAATTTCATCACAGCTGATGATATTTATGTCATATTAAGAATATAATACTGAGTTGCAGAGATCTTTTATGTAAAAAGAAATGTAAATAATTAAACTATTTTTTTATTAATATGACATTACGATAGCTTAAAATATTTAGCTTTATGAACCTTTGGCTACAACAGAAAAACATAAAATCATACTTAGTGCATTTGAATACAATTTACATCTAATGTTATCTTTCTGCACTCATTGCTTATAATTAATTCAAAACTTTCAATGGACACCATATATGAAATGTGAAGTCATGACATTCAACTTTCCAAAAGCAGTGTTCGTTCTAAACCTACTGTTTATGGGTTATTTTATGCCTAACTACAACTATATGTTTTCCTGGTTGATCATGAAGAAGTAAGAGTCAAGAGGAAAGCATGCTTATTTATCTTGCTATCTGAAAACAAAGATAATTTGAAAACTAGTAAAGATTTTTGTTTTGAAAATTCTCTTCACTTAATGGATGTCAAAGTTTAACCAAATATTTTTGCACAACCTTCCTTGAATAATGATGTTATTTATATGAAAATGCAAATAAGTGATACTGTCAATTTGCTCAAATGAAATTGCTGTGAAATATGAATCTGTTTTTGAATTCCAAGAAATTATGGCCCTATTCTATTTCACGAATTTTTTCAACATTCAACCTTCAACATTCACTGAACTGTTGATGCATATAAATGAGACAGCCGTTATTCTTTATTAAAAGGGGCAATCTGAAATAGTTAACCTTAGAATGGTATGCTGTCATGAATTTTACTACTCTGTATCGTAGTTTTGTAACGAGAATTCTCTAGTGGCTATACTGTGCATCACAGCCAACTCACTCCCTATCCTAAGGAGGCCAGTGCACTGTAAGAACCAGTTGTCAAAGGTTGTATTTGCTCACAGCAAACCCATTTCATACTTTTCACAACAGAATAGCAACAATGAAACTTTAATAAAATTAGTGTTTCGTGAGTTTTATGACTGCATACCAATATGTTATTGGTATGCAGTCATAACTTTTATATAACAAATATTATTTGTTTTACATAGTCTTTTTCTAGTACTTTAGTATGTAAAATGTTAATATTGCATTTGAAGAATTTCAAATAGGCATTACTTTTATTTTACAAAATGTAAAACCAAATAAGGTTTTTTTAAAGATTCTGTGTATCATAATGGCATTATGCTCACCTGAAATAGAGAGAGTAATTTTTGATGACAAAAATGATACTGATGAGGGTAGTGATATTGAGGAAAAGGATGATATATCTGTTTATTCTGGTAGTGATGATTTCAAGTTATCACATCAAGATATTTCTTCTGAGTATAAAATTCTCCATAAGTAAAAGAAAGTATCAAGGCAAGTTCCAGTTGCTACTTCACAAGAAAGCAAACCACTTCGTATTATACCAACCCCTTCCACTGGAGATGTTCTGTCTACAACAAACCAGATGACTTCGCAGGTTTTGTAACCAAAAGGTAAACCTGCATTTATAAATATTAAATCAGAAAAGGTGATTAAACCTTGTAAAAGTCATGTTTCCAAAGGTCATGGTAATATTTTTAAATCTAAAGAAAAAGCTAAAGAGACCCAGGAATTTTAACCACGGGATACACCCCTCGAATGCCCAATCCTGTTGATTCTATTGCATCTGTTGGTGTATTTGCTGATGCCTTGGCTCTAAGCAGTTCCTTATTTCCTGCAACTGCTCCTGCTTTTGCTATACTTCTGTTCTATTAGGAAATCCACTTCAGCAAATGGCATAAGTGTTCCCAAGATTTTAAAAGGTAAAAGTGGGTATCCCTGGACAAAAAACCTCCTTTGAGTACAACGAAAGTAGGAGAAAGGAATATCATTGTCCATGTAGGTAAATATCCAAAAGGTAACACTAATTTTGTAATCATTTCATTTTGTAAGTCACTTTTGTAATCATTTAATTTGTACATGTTGGAAGGCAATAAAATTGTAACTCATGCCAATGTTGAAGAACTAAATAAACAAAGCAACAATAGCTCTCCAGAATTCTTAGTTGGTCCCACTGAAGACCAAAGACCTTTTGAAGTTAATGCATTAGGCATTATAAGTTTTACTGCCATTCACAGAGACATTCATTTATACACAACAGAAATATTTGACACAGTAGAATAGTACCTTTTTATACAAAGCAGCTTTCTACAAAAGATGATTTCACTTTATCAGCGACTGTCTACGGTTTGATGATAAGACGACCCATCAAGAGAGAAAAACAGCCAAGTTTAAATCAATAAGAGATATGAGAAGACTATTTCATTATGTACAGCTAACAATGAACCTGGCTTACACTTAACAGTAGATGAACAGCTCGTAGAATTAGAGGAAGATGTCCCTTCAAAATGTACATCCCCAAAAAACCCTATGAAGTATGGGATTAAGATATTATTATAAGCATTTTGTAAAAAAATACCATTTCATAAGTCAAAGAGGAACTTAATCATGGACAATTATTTTACGAGTATTCCCCAAGTTGATCAGCTAAAGAAACTGCCATATAATAATTACTGGCATACTTAAACTAGACAAAACAGAAATTCCACCATACACACAGTTGTAAAAAAGGAAAGAGCACTGGGAAATGCAAGATTTTTATTTAACAGTACAACAACAACACTTTACTCAGCAAAAGTAAAACCACTAAAGTTGTACACTTGGTATCAGCAATGCATGAAGGCAAAGTTAACCAGTCAACTGGAAAGCCTGCAATTATTCAAGATAATAATGAGACAACGGTAGGGGTCGACAGCTTCAACCAAATGTGTAGTGTCATGTCAAGCTCAAGAAAAACAAACAGATGGCCCTTGTGCTTTTTTTATGGGATACTCAATATGATATCTATTGATGGTTGTGTTGTTTTTAATAGAAAAATGACTAAGAGGAGGCAATTCAATGCCCAGAAATGCTTTCATGGAGGAGTTACACAAAGGAGTAGCGACACCATGGCTTGAAGAATGGCTCAAACAAATATCCCTACACCAGCCGATAAGAACTAATCAGTTCTGAAGAAAAAACAACCTCGGCCAAAAACTGTAAATGAGAAAAAACAAACTTCATGCTATTTTTGCCCTTCTCAAAAAACGAGAATGACCACAAACCACTGTATTAAATGTTCAAAGCCATTTTATTTAGGCATTATGGAGAAATACATAAGATTGTACTGAAAACCAGAAGTTTGCTCATCACTCTGTTACACAAGTCTAAGAGAATAAAGGATTTATTTTATATCTAAAGAGATTTTATTGTATTTCCTAAAATATTTTTTTCATTTACATTTTACAGAAGGCTTTTTTTTTATTGTTTTCAATGACTGTTTTTTATATTATACTAGCTGATCAGGGCGAGCCAAGCTCACCTTTCCTGACTCCCACTGCATTTGTTATCCTCATGGTTGTGAGAATACTGATAACAATAACTAAAGCTGGAAAAGCTCTCTTTCCCCTTTCCATTACCCTAGAATACCCAATTTCTTAGGAAGAAGAAAAGGCAGAGAACTAAAAATTGGATATGTTATAAAACGCATAGTCTATTATTTTTATGTCAAAAAATGAAATACAAAACAATATTAGGTCATCATCCAAGAGGAAAGATTCACAACATCACTCCCAAGGAGCTAAGGTAGGGCCTCAATCTATGACTAAAAACCTTTCCTGGGATAAGGCATGAATGTATCCTTAAAATTTGAAAGCCACAGTCGGTTGTTTGTCACATGATGCTGAAGCAAACTGACAAACTGCTACAAACTTTTGGATATATAAATTTGATTAATATCATTGTAAGTATTGTAAGTATTAGTATCATTAGTAAGTATTTTATATTATGTTAAATGTTATTTTAAATCATACATAAAATTTTATTATTTAATAATAATCATTTTATACTGCTAGGATGCTAAACAACAGATTCATTATGTTAGATATGTTTTAGTAAGAGATAATAAACAATAATAATTATAAAAAATACCAGCACTTGTAATTACAACAATTGTAAACCCAAAAGATAATATTTTTCATTTTGTTGTAAAAATTACTAATACATACCATAACATTACTATTCTAATGCATACCATTCTAAGTTTAAAGGAGAAGAATACGTTTTTAAGTCAAGTAACACAAAGAATAACAGCAATTTTCTGTTGCAGCCACTGTTCAATTTGTACTTAACACCTAGGAAATATTAAGATTTTGTCAAGTTTTAAAATAAAATCATGATGTTCTTTAGTAATAAATTTATTCCCTCTTCAGAAATGGAAACTCTTTAAAATATTTTTATCATAAAATTTACAATTTTTTATTAATAATAAAAACTTTTAATGGCTTCTGTATTCTAGGGTACAGCAAATTTGCCTTTTACTGAGACAACTCTACTGTCTTCTGATTATCTATACCTAACTTTATCTTTGAATAATTTTTTTTTTAGTTAATATTTTTCTGTAGTGCTTTATAAATGCTATTTTCTATTAATTTATTTTTATTTTTTTATTACATAATCTTATATTACATCTTTTAGTTTAATTTCTTAATATCTACTGATGATGACTGAAAACTGAAATGGGCACCCACTTTTTACATTTTAATTTTTTAAATAAGATATTTTAAAGTTTCCCTTTAAGCTTAAGTTTCCATCTGAAACTGACAATAAAACGTGTGTTTCTCTTAGTTTAACTATGTTAAACTGTAAGATGGTTAGCAGGTTTTCCAAGAATTAAAAATAAATTGCAATTCAGATTTATCTTTAACATTTGTTTTGCAAAATGCTGCTTAGATCTACTTGTACTCTTACTCTCAGGTGGGAAATCACAAACCTTATGCAAGCATACTTACTATTTACTAATAACACCAAATACTATTAAATAAAGAATAATCAAGAATATGTGCAATAATAACAAAATCACTTGTCTAATGCAGAATCTAAAGTTTAATGGAATGTTATAGCAGTATAGATGTGTTAATTAATTATACTATTATATTATTTTTTAACGTTTGGTTCTGACATTAAAGAAAAGTGAAGAGGTGAGAATCAGCTCACTTCACAATTATTTACTTAGTTGTCCTGGCTAGTTTTATACATGTGCAAATAATTGCAGTTTATATTCTTGGTAAAACCAATAGTGAAATTCAATAACCATAAATGATTTTATCACCAAGGACAGTTATCTCAGTTGTTTGAACCTGACTTTAAAGAGTATTAACGTGGTTTTAATTAAAGCAGGAATTTGTGTAGCTTACATTAGCAATAATAATATTACTATTTACATTAATAAATATGAATGAAATTATAAATGAACAGATTCAGTGATAGAGAAATTTGAATTTACAATATGTTATGGTTAAAAATAATTGACACCATTACTCACAATATATGGAGAGTTGTAGTACCTGGAGATGATGGCATAGGAGGTAACATCATTACAGAAATTGGCATTACCTGTGGTTGTGGAGATATGACAGACGGTGGCATAACTGGCATAGTACTAACTAACAGATGTTGTCGTTCATGTCTAGCCAAATTGTATTTATGTATAAAAGTCTTCTGGCACACGTTACAAGAATATGGTTGAACATCTAAATGTGTTCTTAAATGGGCATCTAATGAGTGTTTATGAGCAAATGCTTTTGGGCATTGTAAGCAAGGGAACAGTTTAATATTGCTGTGAGTCCTCATATGAACTTTCAATGCATCTTTCATCCAAAATGCCTTATGACATACTTCGCACACAAATTTACGTTCACTTGTATGTTTTAAATAATGTCTTTTAAGGGCAAACACATTAAAATATGATTGCGAACACTGGTCACACATAAACTGAGGGCTTTCTCCAGCATGAATTTTTAAATGACACTCAAACGACTGTTTCTTCATAAATGATTTTGGACACTCGGTACACCTAGACAGAAAATAAAAGAACAAATAAATAACTTATAGCAAAACTAAAACAAATGCATAAATTCATACACTTGCATGTGAGCACGTGCACACACATACACTCCCACATAATAGTGATAATTGAACAGGGTGTCACAAAAAATCTCTCTCTCTGTGTGTGTGTGTGTATGTATACACAAGGGCGGTCCGGAAAGTAACTTACATTTATGGCTAGCGTGGAGATGGGTGGGGGATAGAGCCACCATCTTGACATAAGAATGTTTCTATACTCAGTACACATCAAGCTGTCGTAGAGTATGGACTGTGATTTTTCTACTTTGTTGTGAATTATTGAAGTGTGCACGTAAATAAAAAATCTTACGAATTATGAGGTGTGTTCAGTGATTAGGTTTTTACTGGCAACAAGCCGCAAACCACTTGAAATTCATCAGTAACTTTGTGAGGTGTACAAAGATGGAATAATGAGTGAAGGTGGAGTGAGGCAGTGGTGCATTCAATTTAAAATTGACCACACCAATGTTCATGATGAGGACCACAATGGTTGGCCTAGCCTTGACTGATGAACTGACGATGAAAATAAATGATAAAATTCGTGAAAATTGCTGTATTACGATTACGGAACTCTTGCTTCATTTTCCCACAATTTCACAAAGTTTTCTGCATGAAATTGTATCAGAGAAGCTTGGTTATCACAAATTTTGTGCAAGATGGGTGCCAAAAAGCTACGGCAGCAGAATTCTACAGAGAAGGAATTGAAAAGCTTCTGCATCGTTATAAGTGCCTCAATTTAAATGACGACTATGTAGAAAAATAGTTTAAGATTGTCCCTTTCAAATGTATACATAAAAATTTATTTTTTTTATTTGGTTGGTCTTTTCAAAATGTAAGTTAGTTTCTGGACAGCTCTCACACATGTATATACATGTGACCAATATGTGACCAATAGACCAACATAAAACTTAGAGAATTTCATTCCTTTACCACACAATTTTTAAAGGGTACTTTAGCAAAATATTTTTCTTACAAAATATGAAGTTTTTCCACAAAAAAATTAACAAAAATTTTTATTTAGCATTTACTGCCTATCTAAAAAAAATGCCTTTATTTAATTTTATTAACTATATCTTACTTCAGAAAGGGAGTTAATAGAAGTGTTTTTTGTATCTGCATTGTCTACATCAATAGACCTTCAAATAACAATAAAGATATTTTACCCATCCCACTCCAATGGCTCTGTGGTAACAAAAAAAATTTTGTTTAATTTGTTTTAAATTTAAATCTTCTTGCAAATTAACAATTTCATTTAAAATATAAAATTCCTAATTTTTTGAAAGCACTTACTATTAAACATTTCTTGAAAAAATATTAGCCGAAAATTTTCACCCTCTTCGTAGAAAATTACAACTTTATTTAGAATTGTGGCTGTATCTTTGTATTTTTAAACAATTAAAGTTATGTTTTTAAATTTAATATAATTATTTATTTTCTTAAAAATTAATTTTACCCAAATGCTTTCCCTTGAATTTGGACATCAAAATAATTTTTTTTGCCAATTTCAAATTTTTAATGTTCTAAACATACTTCGTTAAAAACTAAAGTGTAGTAACTATAAGTCACTAAAATAACTTAATACCCCCTGAAGGGAAGTTCCCAATTTTTTTTAAAAATCAAAAAATTGTTCTTTTAATTTCAATTTTAGTTTATTTAAAATTAATTTTATTGGTTGTAAATGAATTACCTTTCTTTTTCCTGTTTAGCCTCCGGTAACTACCGTTTAGATAATTCTTCAGAGGATGAATGAGGATGATATGTATGAGTGTAAATGAAGTGTAGTCTTGTACATTCTCAGTTCGACCATTCCTGAGATGTGTGGTTAATTGAAACCCAACCACCAAAGAACACCAGTATCCACGATCTAGTATTCAAATCCGTGTAAAAATAACTGGCTTTACTAGGACTTGAACGCTGTAACTCTTGACTTCCAAATCAGCTGATTTGGGAGGACGCGTTAACCACTAGACCAACCCGGTGGGTTGTAAATGAATTACCTAATTTGACCAACACAAATGGAAAAGTTATGCAATTCATTGTCGGCTTTTTTATTGTTTGAAGTACTGAGTGGGCCAAAAATCACTTCCTATTAAAAAAATACAATTTTTTATTATTTTTTTTCTTTCACATTAAACTTAATCATGGAAAAATACACCTGAAAAAAAGTATAAAATACTGACTTTTACTTGGCAAGTCAAAGGAGTGTTTCTGAAACACAATTAAAATTTAGAAGGTTTCACTAATAATAGTTAGCATCTTCAGTGCAAAACCGCTTAATGGTTTTGAAATTTGAACAGGCTGGATCAGTGGGAAATGCCAGAAGATAAGGAAGAACAAATTCTTCCAGAAATAATGAAAATACTCAGTCTAAGGAATTCAATTGGGCATTAACAATATATTGCAAAAGGATTTTAAAATATTTCCTTACAAAATCCAATCAGCCAATAAAATAGACTATAACAATTACATATTATGCCTGGAATACTGCCGACAATTTACCAGTACCAATGATTCTGACAATTCTTTTTTGCATAATTTGTGGATGAGTGATGAAGCCCACTTCCATTTAAGTGATTAAGTAAATAAACAAAATGCTTGTTTGTGGGGTATTGCCAATCCGCAAGTTACACTTAAATATCCTTTACAGCCAGAAAAAAAATATGACGTGATGCGCTGTTTCTCAACACAGAATCATCAAACTCAACTTTTAAGAAAATTGTGTTTCAATGACACCTGAACAGCACTAGATATCAGCTAATTATTGAGAAATTTTCAATCTTGATCTTGGAGATGATGTTGAAGAGGCCTGGTTCCAGCAAGATGGAGCCACAGCTCACACCAGCAAAGCCACAATAGAGTTACTTAGGTCAAAGTTTGGATCAAATAATTTTGAGAAATTTGGTTTTGTTAGCCTCACCAGATTTGATGTCAATAACCCATAAAATTTAGAACTGAAAAAAAAATTTGAGCCGAAAAAGTAGTAATACCAGAAGACACATTAGTTTTAACTATGAAAAATGTGTTAAAAAGAGCCCAGATTTGTGAACGCTTCAGAGGTCGGCATTTAAAAGATATTATTTTCAAAACTTAATTCTATAAATCACATTTTAACTGAAATTTAATTTAAAGAAAAAAAGTAGTTTACCGTTAATTTGTAATGTTTTATTAAAAAAAAAAAAAAAAAAACCGAGAAGTTACTTTTGGCCCACCCTGCCATTAGTATTTTGTACGTATCAAATTAAAGATTTGTAAGTTGTTAATTTCACATAATGGTATAAGTTTTCATTTGGCATAAAATTAGTATTATCTTTACTTTTTAGGATAGTTTGGTTTTTACATTAAACTTTTATTTTTAAGTTTTTTAATAATTTATATATGCATTAAAATGTTTTGATTTTATCATGATTATTTTACCAAGTACACCTGAAGCTCATGTATTAGTATTTTTTTTGAAACCCCAAGTCTAGCTGAATTTAAACAAGAGACTTTTTGGATGCAAGGCTACAACAGTAACACTGGTAGATGATCTATTAATTTTAGATAAATGTTAATTATAAAAAAATTAAAGGAAATTTTTTATGTACGAGATTGCTCTTGCTGCATGGTCTCATAGATGACCGAGGAGATGTGGACTAACATTTAGTACTGTACTTGCTTCCTTTATTAACAAATCTATAAAATTCTCAATAACTATAATACATTGCACTAACAAGAATAAATCAGAAAATAACAACAAGCTTTATATTAAATCTATAAAGATTTGTACTAATGAGGAAACCAATTCTAAATCTAGTCTGACAGCAATAGATAAATATAAATGAGAAAAAGTAGGATTGTAGTAACATACATGTACGTTAGAGTAGGAAAAAACTAGAACTATATATGTTCTCTAAATAATATTTAATACAAGCTTACTTGAAAGGCTTTTCTGGTTCATGCGTCTTCATATGATTTTTCAGCGTTCCTTTTAAAGGATATCCCTTACCACACACTGTACAAAGCCAAGGTCGAGCTTCAGAATGGTGATTACATAATCTTCTAAATTCAGCTTTATTATTGAAAGTATTAGGGCATAATTCACAATTGAATGAGTTATCAGCATCATGTCCTTTCATATGGACAATATATGTGCTTTTGTAAACAAATGATTTGCTGCAATGATCACATGTAAATGGCTTGACTCCAGTATGTAATGTGTAGTGAAGACTCAAATTACGCATTGATTTGAACTCTCTGCCACACTGATCACATGAATACATATTCTGAGAGCTGAAAAATAACTCTTTTATTATAACAAATAATTACAAAAATAAAACAATTTGGTGATAGCTGTAACTCTTATTAAAAAAAAAGAAAAATACACATTAAACATTTTAAACATAAACTATTTAAAATTAAATAAAGAATTTTTATTTGTCTTTATAATTACGTTTTTTTAAATATAAAAATATAGTGTTTTTTAAACAATGCCTCACATATGTTACAGCCAAAGAATCTGTATTAAAATTTGAAGTCATGTAATCCTTAGAGAGAAATTAATTAAAAGCCAGCATGGAATCAGAGTGATGACAGACAAAATCTCAATTCTATCTAATCAATGAAGGAATTAAGAATAAGAAAAGGTACAACCTTTAAGAATCAGGATAGTTTACTGTCTTGTCCAGGATTACTTCCCTGATTAACAAATAAAAAAACACAAGGGCTGAGGGAGATCCAAGTTTTCTTGCTTTACAAAATTTCCATACAAACTACAGAAGCTGCAGGAGTTATTCTAAAATTAAAGACATTAAAATCAAGACTATTAAAAGTAAAATGTTTGCTATAGCAATTATATATGAACAGTGGCCATCAGCATCTACAATCTCTTTACACATTCATCTACAATCAGTCCTGCTCAGAACTAGTAAAACAGTAATTCATAAAACATGAAAGTTGTTGATGATACTCTTAACAACTATGAGCTCACAAAATGGTTTCAGTTTTTAAAACTTAAAAGACACATCACCTCAGAGACCTTCCCATGATTCTCATGCTTACATAATAATTTTATTATAATAATTAGGTAAAGATGTGATCATCCACTCATTCACATAACAAATTACATAAAATAGATACTATCAAACTAAAAGAATGATGAAAACACAGTTTTGGAACTGCAAGGGAAGAGAATTTCCATGATAGAATTCACAGAGCCTAAGATCACAATAGCTTCAGAACTAAATCTAAAACAAATGGCATTGTATCCTCTTGAGGAATATTATTTTCCTGTCTACAAATGCATGACCCCACATCACAGGTTTCATAAAGAGTTCACTTAAGCAGTTCATGAAGGAGATTTCAACCATTTTCTACAACCCATGATTGTTAACAATTTCTTCATCAAGATGGAAGATATTTGTGGCATTCAGAACTCACAACAGTTAGAAACTAATGAAGACTTCATAAATGGGAGTTAATAACTCCCTCACAATGGAGTTCTTTATCAAGGATCTGCAAAAGTGGAATCATGGAACAAAAAATGCCTAAATGCGGATAGGCATATTTATATAGAAAATTAATGAATGTTTATCATTATTATTATCTGGTCTTCCACAATGTTATATTTTATTAAAGTACACTTTAATAATTTTATAAAATACAACCCATATAATTAAAAAAATCAGACACAGAATGTGTCATATTCATTAATATGTATTCTGAAAAAATTACAGAAACATTCTAAAAGGGAATGATAGGATAATTATGGTATGAAGGAAAATAAACTGTTCAATAAAGAAAAAGTATTCATTAAACACACTTGTTTGTTATTATGTATATTCACCTCTAAGGCATATATAATCCATCAAAAGATCAGAAAGAGTTTTGAAGTTGTAAAAATAGGCTGTCAGATCACTGTTTGGCATTCATAAGTATGAAACATGTAGATTGATATTTAAATAAAATTAAAAATACTAACTTACCCTTGTATTTATTTATGAATGTGCAATCTAAAATGAATAGTCAATTATTCTTAAAAAAATAACATTATTCACCTACCAAACCACACAACATAACTGTTTTGTTACAATTCAACACAATCTCGCAAACTTCAGTTTCCGAAAAATGGCTTTCTCATGCTTCAGTTACAATTTTTAACAAATTGTTAACCGCTTAAAAAATTTTTCCACCTGTATTTATTTCAAATACAGCAGAAAAAATGTCTATATGTCAATAAATCTTTAAACAGCATTAATTAAGAAACTTTCAAAAAACATTGAATTTTCTGTATCTAGTTTACTAACATAAATATATGCTCAAGTAATTTTCAATAACAGCTACTGAATTGTAGGTTCTGTGAGGCTGATCTGAGAAAGATTTTATCTGCTCTTAAGCTAATCGCTAATCTGATAAAGATTTTATCACAGTTTCTCTTGAACAATCTTGGAAAATCCTGGGTCAGGTCCTTTTTCAACTGTAGTACCATACCCATTGATTCCTGGCATCACCTAAACAATGTATTAATACGTGCCAAACAGAATAAAAGATCTATTTATTTTATTAAACAGTAAAACATACAAATACTATGAAAGCAGATTAAAAATTTTATCAAAATGAAAAGAAATTAAAAACCATACAGCAATTATTTTGTTCTTTTTGTTCTTAGGTATTAGCTAAAGAAGTGTTTTGCAGAAGGCAACAGCTATTATGTAGAAAAGTATAATTAGATTTAAATAAGAAGTTTGCTTTGTGAAGTGTATTATTTCTAGTATACTTCTGAATGGATATGAAACATGGGCATAAAGGAAAAGGAACAAATGGAAAGATTAGAGACATTTGAAATACAGGCATGGAGGAAAGTGAAGAAAATAAAATGTTTAGTCTTTCTGGTCAGAGTCTCTGATGAAGATGGATTTTAAAAGCTATCTTAGACTTAAGTTTTTAAATTTCCACCTTAAATAAAGCGTACTGGAAATAATTAAAATATATATATTTAAAATAAATACAACTTTGATAAATGGATTTTTTTTCTTTGTTTATCTTCAATGTAAATAGTCAAATTAAAATAAATAAAGATTTAATAGATCTCAGAAATAGTGTTCAAAAAATGTAACTATGGATTGTTAACAGCCTTCTAAATCAAACTACTTAAAAAATGTAAAATAAAACTGCACTAGCCGGCTACGGCTTGTTTCGCTCACCCAACTGTCTAGCCAGAAGACTCTGCCCCTGGACCCCTGATCAGTTCATATCCTCATGTTTGTGAGAATATTAAATATTTTACAGGAATGTCTTAAGATAGAAAAAAAAGTTAGTGTGTATAGAATATTTTTCTGGACATTTTGGTGGTTTTATATTTAAAAGAGGCATAAGGATAAGTAGATGTAGAATTTAAGTGTTTAATAGAAATATAATGTTTAACACTAGCCATATTGATAACAGGGGATTGGCTTGGAAACGCTGTTTCTTCTTCATTTAGTCATGTGTGTGTGTGTGTGTGTGTGTGTGTCTGAGGTTATGTTATTTGCCAGGACAGCTGCTGCTACTGGTGCAGAGCGGACCGCGAGATGCTGGCTGGCTACATGCCAATGATTCTCCTGCTAAATAAAGAATCCTTTTTTTTACTGCTAAATATTAACTAATAATCCCTTCTTTTACTAATAAAATTAAATAAATAAAATAAATAAATGATAACAAACTGCTTCTAGCTGCTTCTCGAGTTGTGATTTTTTAACACACCAAGCGCTTCATTCAAAAGCAGGAGAGAGTCGCCATGCACAGCCACCCAGCACACCACCATTTGTCCGCTCTGTGCCAATAGCAGCTAAAATAAAAATATGGGCACATATGACAAATACAAACAAACAAACCCATGCATCATCCTTTTTTATGAAAAAGATAAAATTTTTACCTATGCACAACTCTGATATGTCTCATAAGTATTCTTCTTTCACGGTAAGTTTTATTACATTTTTCACATGTGAATGGTGCATCAGAATGAGTTTTCATATGAAAAAATAAATTTGTTTTTGTTTTAAACAGACTACCACACTTATTACACTTAAAATTTCTAATATCAATGTGAGCCCTTGCATGTGTAGCTAAATGACTTTTTTCTTTAAATTTTCTACCACATTCAATACAATCAAAAGATTCTGGTTTGCTAAGGGTAGCTATTTCCCTACTTTTCTTGTCTCTTTTACGAATTCTTTTTGGCTTTTCTTTAGGCTCATTATTGTTAAGAACAGTGTAATCCATTTTAACTTCATCAAAAATTGATGGTTTTTTCTTTTCCTTTTTCATCTTTTTCTCTTTTTTTACATTTTTTTTATCAGAATCAGACTTTTGAGAATTGATATTTTCAAGTTTTTTTTCTTGATTACAATTAATTTCTTCAGACTGTTTAACACATAGTACTTTCTCTGGCTGATTATTTTCTTCTACTAACTCGTTTTGTTCAAGATGATCACTCTTATTTACTTCATGACATTTAATCTTAGTTTTAATTTTTTTCCTCAGTTTTCTATTTTTAATTTTTCGTTTTGCCGGCATTTTTTCAAGAAAATCCAGGGGTTTTAATCTAGGTCGTCCCCTCTTTCTTTTTATTATCATTGATGATGCTCTCATTGATTGTTTTTGTTCCTTTGCTTCAGAGCTGTAAGAAAAAACAAAAAATTAAAAATACTCTTTTAGTGAAATATGTATTGGCAAACACACAAACAACCTTTTTCTTAAAAAAATATTATTTAGCAACTTATCTTACCAAGTTAGCAACTTTGCTTATATTAGCTTATTAGCAACTTAGTAACTTCTATTTATCTAGTAACTTTGGGTTCAAATCTCAGGCATGTATAGCATTCTTCATACAATGCAAAATTTCTATACCATATTCTATGCACTAGTTTTAATCATGCAGTAAAGGGATTAATCATAAAACATTCTTACAAGTATAATGTCTACTTTCTCTCTATTTAAATTGATTCCAAATGTGTTAATTGCCGCATCCTCTTTACACTACTATTTTTGTGGTCCACTGCACAATTACACAAAAGTAATGAAGGTTATGTTTCTTTATTGGTTATAAAACTAAATAAACTTTTCATTTTAAATATATACATTTTTTGACCATAAACACTTTATTTTGACAGTTTTATATAAATGCACATCAAACAAAAAAACTTATTTAGAATTGCAATATTTAAATACTACTTGTAACTAGATTAATCTAACAATCATTCAATCTCTTAAAAAAATATATTTTAAAATAAGTAAATAATTTCCAAAAAAATTCACTGAATAAGAAATTTTTAGTGAATTTAATACTTCTATTTGTAGAAAGCATTTTTTATTATATATATATAAAATAGTACGTAACAAGGGCCACCATTCTCAAGAAAAATTTGTGTGGATTAACAGTCTCTCTGAAAGCTCTTCTTTCAAAGAGCTTTGCAAGAAATAAGTTGCAAAAAGTAAATTAGAAAATAATTTTTTTTTTAACAAAATTTAATTTGGACAATCTCTTGTAGCTATGCTTGCAATTTTCAGCCTTTATCTCATCTATTAACTTCATCCTTCTCACTTCCTTTCTCTTAATGTTTTTTTCTCCTTTTGGATGGTGAAAAAAGTTTCACATTATCATCGCCCAACTTTCTCTTTCTATTGACCCTTCCATTGACTGTCAAAACTCCACCTACTCTAACCATCTGTCCTAACCAGTTTCCTTTATTTTAAGTTCTTCCTGCATAAGTGCTCTTTCTTCTTTAATTCTGTTCATTACTTCATCATTTCTCATTTTACCTGTCCATCTTAACTTCTCTGTATCAAAAGCTCAATCCAGACTCTCCCTCTTCCTCATTGTCCATGCTTCATTTTCATACAACAAACAAGACACTTCATACAAGGCATTTGGCTACACTCTTCCTTAACTTTAAGTTCAGACTTTTACCATACTGTAAGAACTGCCTCTTACTGAAGGTATCTTTTGCCACTGTTATCCTCCTTTTTATTTCCATTGCAATCTATCAGTCCTCTGGCACCACAGCCCAAATATCTGTATTTTTTTACTTTTTTTATTTTCCGTCACTTGTCCTGACCACTAAACCCCCTTTGGTGTTTACTTCCATACATTAGTTTTTCCTATATTTATTTTCATTCTAGACTATTTCATTTCTCGCTCCTGAGCTGTTAACAATCTTCATGTCCATGAGTGCCCTCTGCTAGAATTATCAGATCATCAACAACTCATAAAGATCTAATTTTTGTCCTCCTATCCTTATTACTCTTTCTTCGCAAAGTAATGTTGAAGAGTGTCAGTGACAGACATACTTGCCTAACACCTTGACCTAGACCCTGCCAGTCAGTCACATTCTTCCTTACTTTCATTGCTATCAATTCTCATGGATATTTTTTTATTTAACCTTCTGTCTTTCCATTCTACTTTTTTCTTTTTAAGAATTTCCACCATTTTCTCCTATTTGAAACTCTATTTGAAACTCTATGAAACTCTAAATTTGAAACTCTATGAAACACAGACTCATTCCTCTTTTAAATATCTCTCTCCAACCATCCTTAGCCAAATGGCATTTCTGGTTCCTTTCCCTTTTTCTGAAGCCAAACATTTCCTCTCCTGCATTCTCTTCTGGTAATCTTACCAGCCTCTGATTTAGAACTGTTTACAATATTTTAGCAATATGGACTATTAAAACTTGTTGTTCTGTGTTCTGGTACCAGTTTTCTTTGGAAGTGCCACCATTACCATTTTCACAGCCTTCAGGCCATCCTCCCATTTAGTAAATCCTACTACACAGTTCAACTATTTCTTCCATTCCTTCCTTGTTTAAGCTTTTATATAATTCAATGAAAAGTTCATCTATTCCAGTCATTTTTTTATTCTTCATTTCTTTAATTATTTTCTGTATTTCACATTTTAACATCAGCCCTCCTTTATTCTATTCAGCTTCCTCCCATTTCATTTCTATGTTTAGTTCTTCTCAAGTTACTCTTGTCAAATACAGGTCCTCCACGTATTTCTCCCATCTTTTTCTTACTTCTTTCTCCTCATGTAGCATTTTATCATTCTTATCCTCAATTTCTCTCAATTTGCTATTCCCCTTTCATTTATGTTCTTCACCTTCCTGTACATCGTACTGGCCTTTCTTTTCAAGATCTTCAACATCACTACTCTCCTCCAAACTGGGGAAAATAATAACAAAATCAGCTTTGAAAAAAATGTTTTTCATGAGTTTAAGGTTCTCATTCTAGCTTGTCTTTTGGTGAAAAACAGTTTAAACATAAAAGGAAAAATCCATGGATAACAAAAAGAATTGTAAAATCTAGCTCTATGCTAAGAAATCTGTGAGAAATCTCTAAATACATTTATCAGATAAATTCCCCAAATTATTTCAAAAACTACCAATGAATTTAAACTAAAGTTATTATTCATACTGCTAAAAGATTACGTTACAATAATTTAACATCTAATTTTAACAATAAATGTAAAACCATGTGGGCAGTTAGCAAAACTGAAAATGGATTTAAAAATAAAACCAGTCAGAAAAGATACAAAAGAACTCAACTTCCCATTATCCCATCCTCAATTCAGATAGTTAATTTTCTTTTCAAACAGTAATATTATTGATCCGTTTCAAACAAAGCCATTTATCTTGAATAGTTCTGCTGATCATCAGCATTTTCATTTCCTGTTAATACCCAGGAAGTTAAAACCTGCATTTTAAATATAAAATATTCCATGTGTATTGATAATATTCTTGCTAGTATTCATAGATGCTATTGTAATCCCCCTTACAAATTTTATTAATAACTCTTTCGGCAATGTAGCATTCACTAACTACCCAAAGCTTCTGTTGTTATTCCCCTCCTTAAAAATGGTTTGGCAATTGATTTATAAAATTATAGACCAATTGCATTACTGTACAAAAATTGTTATATATTTGAAAAAATTATGAAAAATTGATTTTTATCTTTTCTTGAGAAGTATTTTTTAAATTCCATAAATAACAAAAATATTCCATTTTAATTTTTTTTGCGATCTCAGTAAAGCATCTGATTTAGTTCACATATTTTATTGATAAAAATTTAGTACCTACTCGTATAGTATCAGAAGAGCTGCTTACAATTGATTAAACTCATAACTTACAAACTGTAAACAAGTAATTGAATTTAATCTTTTGATACCAAAATACATATATAATATTGGTCCTCACTTTAAGATGTAGAATACAGAATGCATCAGGGAAGTGAAATCTGTCCTTTGGTTGTTTTATGTTTATACTTGCCACAAAATCTTGAGCCATTGATTGTAACCCTTTTTTACAGACGACCCAACTGTATTTATATCTAAAGACAATTTTAAAAAGAAACTGAAAATTGTACAATAGCAGATCAATAAATTATTCACTGGTTGGATTGTAACCATCTAATTTTAAATATATATAAAACTGTAGCATTGTGCTTCCCAAGTATAAGTAACATTTCTCACTAAGCTTGTCATCATTGTTAAATAATTATTATGCCTACATATACTCTTGCATAAAGTACAATGTCTTCTCTTGGGGGTTTCTCAAAAAGTCAGAACAAGGTTTTAAGATAAAATGGGATATTGCTGTTATCTATATTTTTATATACCAATCAGATTAAAGCTTGCTTTTAGGGGCAGTTTCCCACCTCCACTGCAATAAACTGGCCTCCCACCACTGCCCGCTAACTCTATGAGGACGTTGGTATGTGTAGTGGGAGAACTCTTATTGCAGCAGAAACTTGGTCTCTTCATTCATTAGCCATCTGTACATACTAGCAATAGTTAATATATAAAATCATTGCTCCTATTATAAGCAACTTCATAGGAGATTTAAATTAAGTAGAGTGGTAGTACTATATGAGTTGTTTACAATACTACCATATTAAATCTTTCAGACTTAGGAGGTGGGGATATAATTAGCTTAATTTTAAGAATTTTTGTTATAAATTTCCAAAACATATTTCTAAATTTATGAAAATTACTAATTTACGTTCATATTACTAAAAATTTATGAAACTTGTTAAAAATATTAGACCATTAATTCTAACTTCTGTTAAAATTTGATCCTGGTTTACAAAGGGGTACAGCCATAAAAGCAATGGTTTTTAATTTTATGTTTAATACTTCTAAACAAATTTAAGCAACAAATTAAGCCAAAGTATTTCTGTCTATGAGATCTTAATTGTTTTAAGTTTTAAGCCCCTACAAATAAGTGGATAAGGTATATACAGTACCACATTTATTAGTTTTCTTCTAATATCATTAAACAGATTTTATATCAAAGGTGAAATTTAATTTAAATGTTTCCTTATAAGGAAATCACTGGGATATTCATTTTAAGGATTCTGGAGCCCATCAGGCAAATAAGTAAAACAGGACCCAGATTTTTTTTTTAATTTGCATTTTAAAAATATGAATTTATTATCTAAAATATTTTTCCATTTTGTACTTTATAACCAATTCAATCAATTTTAAATGACAGTAATAGCCATTAATGTTTAAACACTAGAGCGTATTTTAAAAAAATCTGCCTACAACAAAGCCAAGAAATTTATTACTTCTATGTCAGTTATTTATTTTTAAAATTCTAAACAAAATTATTCTAATGTAAAGAGGGCACAAATCTTGGGGAAACCAAACCTGGGCATTTTTTCTGGTCAGGCTTCTAATTATTATTCTTTGAAAATCCGTTAGTTAAACCCTATTTCTTTTTATTTACTAAAAAGAAAAAATCATAATTATTATTTAAAAGACAAATTTTTATTTGATTAATCTTAAACAAATGTATATATTCCCCCTTACTCTCACGTAAACTTATATTTTTTATGTGTACTTAAATCATGCACATTTTATTATTTAAAATTAGATAAATGACATGGGTTTTGTAACGAAGTAGTTATAAAACCTGCTTTTTTTTTTGAGTACTTGGTTTTGAATAAAACCTCAAGAACTTATGCCATCTAATATTTAGTTATTTAAATTATGAATAACTTTTTAAGGTCGTATGTCAATAAAGATGAATAATTTTGCAATCTAATTAAGTACTTAATTTTTTGGTACTTACTAATAAATTGCAAACTTTTGAGTTATGTTACACAATATAACCATTATATTACCATTTATATTTTTTTATTTTATAAATATAATTTAACCAAACTTAACCTATGCTCACTAACCTTGACTAATTAACACAGTAATGTTTTGAGTAATTAAATAATAAATCTAGTAATTATTGCAATTATTTAGTATTTCTTTTTTTTTCCTTTCTTTTATCCTCCAGGAATTACCATTCAGGTATAACTTCAGAGGATGAATGAGGATGATATGTATGAGTGCAAATGACGCGTAGTCTTGTACAGTCTCAGTTTGACCATTCCTGATGTGTGGTTAATTGAAACCCAACCATCAAAGAACACCGGTATATCCATGATCTAGTATTCAAATTTGTATGGAAGTAACTGCCTTCACTAGGACTTGAATGCTGGAATTCTCAACTTCCAAATCAGCTGATTTGGGAAGAGGCGTTCACCATTAGACCAACCCAGTGGGTAATTACTATTTAAATAATCAAAACATTACTGTTAATTAGTCGAGGTTAGCAAGCATAGGTTAAGTTTGATTAATTTATATCTATAATTATAAGCAATAATGCTTATATTTTTAATATGTAAAATATGTTAATGATCATTATGGTTATGGTAAACGAGCTAATATGTAAGTACCAATTTTCTTAAATCTGAAGATAGCATGTTGCATGCTTGTATTAGATTTGTACAAAATCATGACTATATATATGGGAGTTCATGAAAGGAAGATGCATAAGGAACAGAGACAAGTAGACCAAGTGCAAAGAACTATTGCATTTTTAGAGAGAAAATGGAGCCATTTGGAGTGGAAGCAAATTCTACAAATGGACTGATCACTTTAAAAATGCAGGACTTTTCCCCAAGTTGAACAACATAAAGTTCAATAAATCCAACATCAAAATGATAAAACAAATAATTCACAATAATAAACAAATTAAGTTGCAAGTGAGTTTATATAAGCCATGGCTTGGCATTTTCAATTTTCCATAATCCTTAAAATTTATGTAAAGTTTGTGCCCACTGGGTTTTACATTAACTAATAAGGCATCCAACAACAGAATCATTAAAATATTTCCCAGAAGCTTCTGAAACAGTATGAAGATGAAGGAGACACATTTCTAAAACAAAAATTAAAAAGACATGGGCCCATCACTTTGAACCAAAGAGTAGGTAATAAATTTTAATGCGGAAACGTAAATAGCGAAAACTATTGAAAACCATTTTAATTACAAATTCTAGTAGAAGTATATCTTTTGAAGTTTGTTCCAGATCTAATTTAACAAGATTTAATTTAAAAAAGGTCTTACCAGGTTGATAAATCTATTTTACCAGTTACAGTAGACACCTAAGAAGGAAACTTCAAAAGTCTTTCAAGTGTACAAAAAGGAAGAGTATCAAAAAATAAAATTCTAGATCAAAAAAGTTATTGAATAAAACCAGGAATAGAAAACAGTTAACTTATCAAGAAAAATTATTATATTTAAGAAGCATCTATAAACGAGTTTAATTAAAAGAAACGATAAATGACAGAACCATAACAATATGGGAGGGATGGGATTAAGTGTAATAGGGTGGAGGGCCCCTATCTCAAAAATTAATTTTCTTTTGGATATTTATTATTTAAAAATCAGCAACACAAAATAAAAAATAAACTAATGAAACTGAATGCTTATGTTTAATTCCTAAATAAAATTATCTGCATTAAAAATAAAAAACTATTAAATTTTCAAAATCATTAACTTTTTATTATTTGTACTATATTAGTAATATTAGTGAATTGTGTAATTTTAAAAACACAATTAATAATATACTCATGCATTCAAACACACACACGCATGTGCACACACACAGTTTTTTTTCTTTGTTAGGCAAAACAAAATTATTTTTATTCACAATCTGATTCTTTATTCACGAGTCTGAGTTAAGTTCCTGAATGTTTTTAGAATGTTTATTGCATTTTAAAAATGACTAAATTTATCAATTTTACCACTTCTACTTTTGTTGTGGGAAAAGAAAATAAAGTCAACATTTTATCACAGAAATACTATTAGATCCTGTTACTGAGAGTTCCTTCTCTTAATACATCAGTGAAGAATGGATTATTCAATGGACCGTGTACTTCAATATGTTATTTTTAATTTTTCGTAATAATTAATAATTCAACTTCAGTCATCCCACCATGAATAATGATTACTATCAGTTGATCATCAATGAACTCCTTTAATTTATAATTAATTAACAGTGATGATATTCATGATATTCATCATGATCCAAGAACAAAGAAGAAATTCATTCCAATCTACCACGCATATTTAGCAATTTTTATACAGTTATATTATTAAATACTTAAGAAAATGTTAATATACTATAGATATTTTAAATCATGATCTTCTACCTGTATGTTGTTTTTAATGGTACTGCAGATGCTCCACTCTTTACTTAAAGAAATCTCATTGCTAAATCATTAGCACTGCCTTATTACTTTAATTGGAAACTTACATACTGCATGCTTGGCTAATTATATGTTAGAAAAAGGGGATGGAAGGGAGAGCAATTTTTTTTTCAGTTATTTTGATATTGATAACAAGTTATAAAGGCTTTTATCAATTTATTTAAAATGAATAAAAGCCTTAAATAAATTTTTTTAAAAACAAGGATTGTTTTTTTATTTGAAAGGCAACACTGAATCCAGGCCTGTGTTATTAATGTATTTTAAGAGCAAACAAAAAAATTTACTAATACTTACTCAGAATATCCTGGTGATGCTGGATCACAGAATGTTTCTTGGCAATTATCATTATCATCATCTTCATTAGCATTGTCAGCACTATCAACAATGTTCTGTTTATCAATTCTTAATTTGTTAGAATCAATGTTTCTTGAATTATTAATATTATTAGCAGAACATTCTATCTCCTTTAAAGGTTCAAGAGGTTCCCTGTGGGGTTTCCTTTTAACTTTCCTAAGAGCTGCTGTAACTGCACTACCTTTACACCTCGTATTTGGATTGGGTAATGCAGGAAAAATATCTTCTTGATCAGGAAACAAAGAAGATATTGACAATCGATGACTGTCTTCAGTCTTTTCTTGTTCTGCAATCTGTTTTTGTTGATTCAGATGTAAATCAGTCTGCAGCTGTTGTTTCTGTTGCAACTGATCAGAAGGTTTTTTATCTCGTTTTACATATAACAATAAAGATGGATCTAATTCCACTTCAACCAGCTCTTGCTGTACAGTAACTTCATCAATTTCTACCTGTAAAAAATTAATAATAATAATAATAATGATTAAATAAACATTAAAATATCTTCCAAAGTAATTATATTTCCGGTAACAACAGGGACTATGATTAACCTGGGTTACCATTACTATAAAAAATGAAAAATTCTGTTTCCAAAATACAAAATAGTTATTGTAATAACCAAATATATTATAATCTGAAGATTTTTTTTTTTTATTAGTTCATTATTTCCTCACCAGTATAAAATTATACTTTATTAATATACACTGTGATCTAGAGACATTAAAATAATATTTGGCAATACTCAAGCTAACTGCTAATGAAATTTTAAAATTAGCATGATAGATAAACGGTCAGTTTCCTTTGTTGGAAGGACATAGAGGTATTTTAATAAAAAGCCTAATAGTTAATTCAAAATAATACTCTTCTAAATGAAAAATTTACAAGAGTATAAGCTTCATGGATATAGCTTTTTCTAAAAAAGAAAAATAAAGCAAATACTTTGTTTTATACGATTAATTCTCTATATGGGCTAAAAGCCTGATCAAGATTCTAACCCAAAATCTTCTGGATGAAAGGCTGAGATGCTGTTACTTTCATAGAAGTGGCAATCGCCGAATCAATTTTGTAACAAATTTGTATCTTAATCTAAACAGTCTGTAATTTAGACATAAAACATAATAAATATATAAAATATAAATATAAATGCAGTTCAGAATATTAAACACATTAACTTGTCATCATATGTGAACCAAGGGATCCATAAAAAATGAAAAATTTTATTATTATAAAAATATTAAAATTTTATTAGTATGATTCAATCATACAGAATCAATCATGAAGAATCATACAGATGAGAATTAATAAACAAGGGTTACATGGTAAGCAGTTATGGACTCAGCTCCAGTGCTTTTCACATTGAGATATGTTAATCAAAGAAATTACAGGCATATAATAGAAAAAAATATTAAAGATGAAATATGTAAACAATGACTTAACAATTGGCCAATTTAATAGTTAAAGTTACTACTATTACACGGAATTAGTAGTTACAGCATGTAAATGGTGCATGTAGTAATGTTTCTGTGTGCAACAAATTTTTGTGCATTTACTAATATTAGAAGTGATGGTATTTAAAGTTTTTGTAAGAACACAATGTTCTACCATATTCTAAAAAATGTCCATATGAATTTAACAGTCAAACATTATTAGTTGTATCAAGGTAATGGTGATATAGCAATATACACAAACTACTGAAAGGGCATGGCAAGAGGTACACAGAACCATGTGAAGATACAGCAACAGAAAACACCAGTTAACCTAAACAAGTGGTTAAACATGGTGAAGAATAACCAGAATTTCTTGACACTGACCCTAAACTCCAGGATAGTGACACTTCCAAATAAAACTTTTCAAGAAAACTTGATTTTTGTCATGTACTTCCAGACTCTTAACTGGTCATTCTTTAAACTATAAACACTATTTTTAGTAAATAATATGAGAAACATTAGAGCTGGGTATGCCACTGTTTATAATTACTTAAACAAGTATCATAAAGCAAAATCCTGTAATAAAGTAACTAACCTCTGGCTCATCCTCTACTTCTTCATCACTATCATCTTGAATTTCAGTCTGCAACAGCTGAGGAGAATCAATACAAGCAGTATGTATTTCTGTTTCTTCTGGTTTTCGTTGTTCTGGAATAATGAATTCCACATCAAATTCGTCACTACTATTGCAATTGTTATGATCATAATAATTTTCTTCTTCAGAGTCATGTTCAGATTTCACTTCCATATCAATATCAATATCAGCTAAACCAACCAGATCAAAACAAATACTCTTACTAGAGGCCATCATTGTAAAAGTTGTGTAGAAAAAACGAATACTGCCTCAAATACTGAGAAAATCAACTATCATAGGAATACATTATACAACCTTCAAGTCTGCCAGCAGATAAATAACGTAACGATTAAAAACTACACAATTAAAATGTATTACTACATAGTACTGTGACCATTTATATTGTGTACAATGTCTCAGCCATAATTAATACAAATTATACGTGGTAATAAAATAAATGATCTAATGTACAGAGTATTTTAAAATAAACTATGGAATTAATATCCTATTTTCAATAATTCATAACATAAACACAACCAATTAGCAAATCCTAACGATAACCTATAAAACAAGGCTACTTCGAACTAAACGGTAAATACCGTAATAACAAAAATTTAACAAAAAAACGATTGGTTAAGCAGACTTCACGAATTCATTGCTTTCTTAATTAAGGCAAATTGAATACACGTTATATTCTGAATTACATCAGTGATCATAACTTCTTTTAACTCATTATTACCGAAATAGTAGTTTTATAATAAAAATAATAGACAACAAATTAATCTAAACTTAGCCAATTCGTTTGTAAAATATTTCTTTCCAAAATACATGTGAAACTACACTCCGGAAAAATTTAATGTTTACATTTTAACTATTTTCCATATAAAAAATGTAAATTAATTCACATTTTTATCGCAACAGATTAGCAATGATAATTATTTTGCACCGCTACGTGAGTATAAAATTTGTGATTTAGAGAAGATAAAGTCGATATTATTGACTTCAAACTAAGGTAACCAACGGTTGGCTGCGCTGTTATGTTTTTTGCGCGGATGTTCTAAATTGTTTTGTTTTTCATTTTATATTATCTGGTATTGTTTATTTGTTTATTATATATTTAGCACTGTCGAGAACAGATTTCAGTTTTGCCTAAATTTTTGACCCTAGTAACGTTAAAGAATGATTTACAGTATTTCTTGAAATCTTAAGATGAAACTAAGCTCATAGAAAGCATGAGCACTTGATAAGAAACTGGTCACAAAATTAATTTGTTAGAAATAAGAGTTTTAAAAAATGCCTACAAAAACAGGAATTAGATAACATTTATTAATAATGTTAATAGAAA
Source organism: Lycorma delicatula (assembly GCF_047948215.1). NCBI lineage: Eukaryota > Metazoa > Arthropoda > Insecta > Hemiptera > Fulgoridae > Lycorma > Lycorma delicatula. The sequence goes on from NC_134455.1 coordinate 187,162,088, forward strand.
ATTCTTTTATGAATAACAATTGGGAATTTTTTAACAGTTTTTTGAAATTTTAAATTAAGATTTTTTGTGAAAGTTTTCTAACATATGAATGTTACACTGTTTTTCCACTCACATTTTTATCATGGGAGTGGCATTTGTTTTGACTAGTTTAAGATTTATGTTAACTTTACTGAGATTTTTATATTATTCATCATATATTGAAGAAGTTTCAATCATTTAACTCAATTATAAAAGCTATGGATAGAAATCAAGTAAAAATAATAAATGAAATATAAAATTATGTTTATTAAAATAAGCTGTATAATGATAAATCAATGCATTACATATTTGTAAAATGCTAATTATTACAAATACAACAGATACTAATTTTTATAAATAAACAATAAAAAAGTAAAAATAATAATATTATAATCAAGTAATTATAATAAAATAATTACCTCATCCAAAATGAATTTTTAATAAAATATAAATATTTGTAAAACAATTATTGTAACTAAAACCAGTTATTGATTATCACAGATTCATAACTAATATAATTAAACAATAAATGTGAACGAAAATTTTTTTCTGTTTAATTAATAAAAGAATATATTAATAATGTAGATTACAAAATATTTTTACAATACAACTATTGAAAATAAACATCCTAATTACAACAAATAATAACAATAATTGTAATTCAATTCAAACAATTTATTATTACAATATAATCCAATATATTCTAAATATAATATATACTAATCAAATAAAAATGTCTGTAAGGTTTATTTTAAATCTATTCCTTTTTAACATTTTTATGCATTGATGTAATTTATTAAAATCCAAAGAAGCCAGAAGCACATCTAATTTGTCTTATCTTCTGTAAATTCTCTTCAGTAAGGATCATTATTTGTATGATGCAGGTTAACTGAATCAATGTGGTACAAGCTACTTTTTTGTGTTTGATAATGATGAACTTCAGAATTTAATTTAATCTTATTGGCCCTGTTTATAAAGTGGATATAAATTTAAAAATATAATGAATACAGAGTAAATAATTTGCAATTCAAAAACCAACTTAGATGACTGATGATGTTTCATGTGGAAAATAATTTTAAGCCCTTTTCTGAATAATGAAAGTCATTTAATATAGAACTTACGAGATTGATCCTCAGCATTCTGTTCCCTAGAAAAGATGGGCATAAATAGATGTGTGGTAAATATTCAGCAAGTGAGTTAGACAAAAAATGGATGAATCCTAAGAAATTAAATATTATAAATAATTTTGTTACAAAGATACTGAATATGATTGGGCCAGTTCTATAGAATTAAGGAAGAGGAAGGAATATATTTTACAAAGGTGTATCAGCAGTAATTTTATTATCACAGATATCTGAAATGGTTGGGCAACATCTAAACCAGTGATTCTCAAAGTGTGCGTGTCAGCGTCCTGGGGAGCTGTGATCTCCTCACAGGGGTGCCACAACATATTACATAATTTTCATAATTTTATTTCCATTTTCAATTCAATGTCATAGGAAGCGGAAACTAGCAGAACTTGGTTACTATTTGCTGAAGCCATTTCTCTGTAAATGGTTACTAGATGACACGACAATAATCTTTTGATTGTTTTTGTGGTTTTTCAAATTTTCTTGTACTTTTTCTTCATTTATAAGTAAAAGTTGGTTTCACTTGTTTTTAGTGATGAGTTAGCCTTAAGAAATTGTATTTACTGAATATTGTTTTGATCAAGTCAAGTGAATTTTTTGAAGTATTTTTTTCTCATACACATTTTTAAAAATGGATCGGCTTTTACTAAATAGGGGTGTATGTGTTCCTGCGCACTACCTACGAAATTTCCAATCCCAGCTACCCACCCCTCCTGGAAACCGCTTATGTAGCATCACTTCAGGAAGGGGGAAATGCCCGCTCACACAATCGGACACCCCAATCAAGGAACATCAATACAATCATACACTCAACATAAAAATATAAAACACAAGCAACACTAGGACACAGCAATGCACAAATAATGCCCACACACATACACACATACCACGTAGTCGGCCCTCACAGGCAAACACGAAACTCACACAACAGTCAAACAAATTGCAGTACACATACACGCCACTCACACACACATAAGCCAATATCATGTACATTCTCAGGTACTAATCACATACTTACAAAAGATCCACAGTCTAAGCTTCAGAAGAAGGGAACTTACCAATGGGCCCGTGCCAGCGGAGTGACTACAGCTTCATTGCATCCAGTCGACCCGCACCAGGTCGGGGGGCCCCCTAGACACTCAACCGCAGCCCTGTCCACCGTACAGCAACCCTTCGGCAATTAGCCAGCCCCCTTCGACCTTCTTCAGCGACACACAGTTTGTCAACAACTACTTTAGAAAATCTCGCCACTACGTTCCAGTTATCTTCTTTTGCTAACATAACCTGCTAGAAGTCTTCAGGTAAACATACCCCTCCTGCCCAACTTGTCCAAGATTTCTCCACACTCTAGTTAAAAATTGGGACACCGGAAAGAGACATGTTAAGACGTGTCTTTAGTTCCAAAAACAGTGCAACTATTCATATAATCGAGCCCAAATCTAAACAAATATGCTCTAAAAACCCCATTGTTCGACAGAAGCTGTTAACGCAGCTTCTGTCGGGCCATGGGTTTTCCGGACCCATCTACCAACGTTCCCGATCAATCTATATGTTCACCTGCCTTTCGCACTGTGGATTCGCTTTTCCTGCTACACCCGTATCAACTACTCCATAGTATCCAAATTGATACGTTTCTTTTCGGCAGTAATCAGTGGTCACCGTTGGTGTAACCTTCTCTGTTTAGTTATCTCTAAGTCAGTCGGGAGCAACCCAGCTATCACCTCGACCGCCTCCTAGGATACGATCCTGTAAGCAGCCGTCACCCATAGACAGCATTTTCTATAAAAGGACTCCAATGCACCTCTATATCTTTCGCATAAAACAACATCTTCCCAGACTTCAGCACCATATAAGAGCAAGGCATGGACTTCTCCTGTCAGTAGTTTCCCCCGTTCTTGACCTGATCCTCTGCAATTTGGCAGAATCCCGGCTATCTATCGCATTACCCTCTCCGCTTTTGCAGTGGCTTCGAGGGCATGCCTGCCGAATTTATGACGAGTGTTAAACCAGATCCCTAGATATTTAATGGCCAGTTTCAACAACATTTTCCTTCCCTGAATCTCGACCACCAATGTCGGTCTTCTTTTTGCCGTAGAAATCACCAAGATTTAGGTCTTTTCTGGCGCAATGGACAAACCAACACCCACCATCCAGGGGCTCATTGTGGAAAAGGGGGTCCTTATCTTCTTGGATGCCTTGGAAGGAAGGGGAACACGGAACACCTCATCATACGTCATGTTCCAGTGGTTCGGCTCGAGAACCGACCCCTAGGGAACTGATATAAAACTTCTTTTTGACACCAAAAAGAGTGCCCAATGGCTTGTTAAGCTGGTCGAGAAATTCAGTGTAGACATACTTATGTGTTTGTCTTAGACAACTGTAGAGGTAATGCCATGAGAAAAGGAGTTTAGTCTCTGATGGATGATTGTAGTGTACCGTTCATGGATTCTCCTTTGTTGATGAAAGCTATGCAGTGTGGGGAAACTTACGTATCTTGGCTTCATTCAAGATGTTGGAATCAGCCACAGCCGCGCGAAGGAGGCTCTTATATCTGGTCTCAAGGCTTATGTGCGTGCTGTCATGAAGTCGCAATTAAGTGGAAACAATAAACGATGCCGACAACGGTGGTGGTGTCAACAGTGACAACAAAGGCAGCGGCGGTGACAGAGAAGGCGGCGGCGGTGATGATGAAAGTTGCGGGTGCGGTGACGATGAAGGCGTTGGCGAAGGCGATGATGATGACCTGAGGTAGATAATTACCACATCCAGAACATCAGATCTACGTTCCACGTCCAGGGCGGAAATAGCTGTACATAAGTACTACTCATAATGCTGTCTAACGAGGCTCCAAGTGTTTTCCCTTGGAAAAGGAATTATCTCCAGCCTGATTCCAACTACAGACACTCATCATGTCAATTGTACTCTTTGTGTCAGAATCTTCTTTGATCAGCTGTGGTGAAGTACAGTTTGCTACGAGCGATAAACGTCCTCATGAAATTGCAAGAAATAATGGTTTCAAATTTTCACCTGTGTAAACGTGCTGTGTACACTTCTGTAGGAAGAGAATTCCTCACCAAGTCCTGTTTTGACCATCGATGACCGTCATATATTGTATTTTTAGATCTATTGCTAGATAAATCGCTTACATAGGAATTACATATACAAGACTTAAATGTTAGATGCAAAAAAGCCCTAAACAATGTTTATCCAACATCAATTGGGGCTCAGATAAAGAAATACTACTGAGGTTTATAAAGCATTGGTTCAATCAAACTTGACTATGAATGTATTGTACATTAATCCGCTAGAAAGTTGCATTTACGAAAGTTAGGCATAATACATTGACCCACCGGCTTGGTCTAGTGGTGAACGCGTCTTCCCAAATCAGATGATTTGGAAGTCGAGAGTTCCAGCGTTCAAGTCCTAGTAAAGTCAGTTATTTTTATACGGATTTGATTACTAGATCGTGGATACCGGTATTCTTTGGTGGTTGGGTTTCAATTAACCACACATCTCAGGAGTGGTCAAACTGAGACTGTACAAGACTACACTTCATTTACACTCCACTCATACATAACATCCTCATTCATCCTCTGAAGTATTATCTGAAAGGTAATTACCAGAGGCTAAACAGGAAAAAAAAAGAAAGGCATAATATATGGCAGCGGAATAAGATATGCAACAGGCGCATTTCATACAAGTCAGTCGTCTAGTCTAATATCAGAAGGCAGAATAGTGCCACTATATTACAAAAAAATAGATCCTATTGCTAAGATATGCAGCAAGTATATGGGTCTTTCCTACCCATATATATGTAAGAAAACTTTCAACAATCATCCTTTGGCTACATTTTATGAATCGTGCTACCTATTCCAGACCAGCTAGAATAAGGTATCACATTGACAAGAAAATATGAAATTGCTTTACCAGTAGTATTAGCAATTTCTACAAGAGAAATACCACTATGCCTTTTACTGGCAGTAAGCACAATACTTGATCTCTCTCGTGGAAAAATAAAAGAGAAGCCAGCAGTAATCATACAACAGGAATTTTTATCAACCATCTGTAGTTATGAAGAATACATTAAAATTTATACTGATGATTCTAAAACCGAATATGGTGTTGGATGTTCCATATATGTAAATGGAGAAGCCCATTTTTAGGGCAGACACAGAATGTATTGCCATATAACAAGCTCTTCACTACTTGGAACACTACTGCGAAGAGAGAGTGCTAATTTAAGATAAGAGTGCTTCTGACTTTCTAAGTACACTTACTGCAGTTCGGAACAAGAACATTAAAGACGTCCTTATTGCAAACATCCTGTTTATTTTGTACATTTTAAATCAACGAGGACAGCGATGTGTATTTGTATAGACTTCAGGGCGTGTGGGTATTGCAGGGAATGTAAATGCAGACAAAGCTGCCAGAAAGGCAACAGTCTGTGATAACCTGAATGCACTTCCTGTATGAGTGACAGATGTTAAAAATTGTGTAACTAATACAATAAGAAACCAGTGGAGTAATAATTGGAGAAGATTAAATATCAAACTAAACTCCGTTAAAACTTCTGCATATAAATGGAAGAGCGACGTAAAGCTGACTTGTTGAGAACAAGTGGCAGTGACCAGACTTAGAATCAGTCACACACAAATAACAAATTCATATTTGTTAACAGATGAAGAAAGATCAATGTGGGGTGTTTGTAATAAAGCCCTTACAGTCAAGCATCTAATGGAAGAGTGTACCATATATGAGGACCTCAGAATGAGGTTTGGTCTAAGAAATAGTATTGCTGCTGATTTGGAAAATGCAAATGAAGAAAAAATAGTTTCGTATCTGCACGCCAGTGTCTATTAACAAGTCTGAAAGGAAATTCAAGCTATGCTTAGGAATCTCTAAGGAAACTAGTTTAATTCTATGTATAATAAAAAAAAAGGTGGAGTCTTGAAGTGTGGCATGTGTAGAGCCTGAGCCCTCTTGCCTAGGCTGCCCGAGCTTGCCTGTATTCAAGAGTGGGAGAGTTGGGCGCCCTCCATCCACCCCTGAGGGTGGACAGAGAGTGCGGGCAAAGGGTATGCGCAAGGTATACCTGGAGCAAGGTAGGTCAGGACTGGGAAGGGCAGCCTACCTGCCAAGAGTTTCTTTGGCCATCCTGAACAGGTGATTGAATTGCTCCTATGACGCGCAGAGGGGGCCCCGATGAGTTAAGTCCTACAGGATAATTTATAGGGTGGTACTCAACTGCCATGGCATCCTGGGTTGACTGATGTAATGCTTAATGGTGGCAGTTCAGCTGCACTGGGGGTGCTTAAAAAAAGAAAAGGGACAAAAGAATATTAGTATTGCGAAGACATTCTTTTCTATTTTTATTTTTTTTTTTTCATTTTAATATCGGGGCCCTTTGAACCTGGTGTAAAGTGTTCACAGTGTTATTAATGTATGTGAGTATTTAAATGTTTTATGTTGTTTTTTTGGAATTTTTAAATAAAATGTAAAGGCCCTTTACACCCTTACATATGACAAACCTGATGGTGAATTAAACCCCTTTTAAAGAATGTGACGAGGGCTTTTTAGAAGTTTATGCCTGTATAACACAAAAAAAAAAAAAATATTAATAATAATACTTACTTGATTTGCTTTCTATGGTTTATCAATAACATTGTAGAAGAGAAAGTCTTCTGCAAAAGTATCAATGCTAGTATTGAGGCTTAAGACTTGTTCAAGATCCTTGATACTTTTTTATCTGAATACTCTGAACTAAGAGTGTTGGTATCTGCACTATTGTACAGGCACCACTACTTTACTGATTGTTCTGTATTCAGCTGTTATGTAGGATTTTTATTTGAAGAAAACCCTTGGAGCCCTGTGAACCCACTGTGTTATTCACAGGGAAGCACTTGCATGAAACTGAGTCCTATATTGAATCAGGTCTTAGAATATGTAGTGAATGTAGTAAACTTTATAAAAACTTGGCCACTGAAAGCAAGATTTATCCAAATTGGATATGGGATCCAAAGACATGTTTTTGTTGTACTACAAGACTTAACAATGCCTTTTTCATGGTAATGTTTTCTCTTGTACATTGAGTAACAAAGAGAAATGTGTATTTTTCTTAAAGAAGAGGAACGCAACTATATTTTGTAAATGAAAATATTAAGCAAAACTAGCAGATTTATGTAACACACCCTTGAAAAGTAAGTATTACATAATAATAAATGGGGGAAAGAAATGAGATTGTCTGTGTCCAGGTTAATTCCACAGTTTGAGAAAATGAGTGACAGTAATAGGGTGTTCCATCTCATTGATTATTACAATTAGTTGAATTTGTTTAATTAGATATACTGTGGTGTAAAATGTGTTTTATTTATCTTTACTTAACCCCTGCCAAAAATTATTGGCTACTTCACAAAGTGTAATTGTTAAAATTTGACATAGGACGCCTTGCAAAAATCTGGATTCAGCAATGGGACTGAGAATTAAAAAATTTTGAAAATCATTGATCTAAAATGTAATTATGAAAGAACTACATTAAATGGCAGTAATATTAAGATTTTCAGTGTTCAGGAAATAATAATTTAATAACTGGGTTAAAGTAAGTATAAGGATCTGGTAAATATAAGGGTCTACTGTTAACTAAAGCCATGCTGGTAGTTGGAATTACATTACATTTAAAAAAGGATTTCAACCTTTTATGTTTAATCTTTCAAAAAGTTTAAATAATCTAGATAATGCACTTGGTCAATAACAGTAGTTTATAAAAAAAAAAACTCTTTTGTTTAACATCAATAAATTACCTATTTTTTAATTGATTTTGCAAAGGAAAATTTTTTTGAAATTTCAAAAAGTTATAATGAAGATTATTTGTTATAACCAAAACTATACATGTCATAAAAAATATCAAAAGATAATTTGTTTTCTTAAAAATCTTTTTTATTTACCATGAAATAACATTTTATTTAACAATAAAATCATGAAGTAGGTTATGTAAAAAGAAAATAACCATTACTTCTTACCATTTAACTGGATCATTGTTTTTCCTGCATCACTTATTCCTTAATTTTTTTTCAGTTTAACTCCTGGCAATAGTTCTTATTAACCCATTTGAATCCTTTGTCCCCATTCGCTTCCTGAATCAATGTTTTTCTTCTGAAACTACTTACTCTGTTTTTTGTTTCATTCAGCCATAATATAAAAAATAACCTTGGAAATAATTTACAAAGTTGTTGATATTAATTAAAATATTGATAAAACAATAAAAAGTTTTGTATTTAGGACTGTTGTAACATCTAGTTACGCACCTTCCCTTTTGATTCCAATTGACTGGACCAAAAGCCAAAATCAGAAAAAAAGTTGGATTTTGGACTTTTTCGTAACTGCAGTAATCAGTCCTCACCCTTGAGAGCTTTTCAGCTATATATCATAGTGGTACTTACTTTCTCATTGGTATCTTAGTTATAGACAAATAAAAGTTTAATTAATAAAATATTTGGATCATACAAGGTGAAGGCACATTGGTTTGAATCCTTTTTCCGAAGGGAAAAAGATTTCCCTTTTTTTCGTAACTTGTTTTTTATTTTAAATATATTGATTTATTAATAATTATTAACCTGATTATTTTACAGTAAAAAAAAATGTGTTTATTTAATTTAATAGGCATACAAGGAAGTCATGTAGTGCCCACATCAGATTATTTTTTTTAAGAAAACATGCAAAGTATGTTTAAACTTACCAATTTTTTAAAATTAAATTTCTTTAGTGCAATTTCAACATATGTTAGGATATTATATAAAAAATTAACTAGTATTTAAAAATATTTGGCAGTTTAAAAACACAATTCTATCTGACATTAATGTGAACAGTTTTTTATTTTCCCAATAGTTGATGTTAATATGGTTCCATTATAAAAAGAAATTGGTTCTCAGACCTGCAGTAAAGATACAAGAGATTTTTTTTTTTATTGGACTAAGTGTTCCAGTTACATTATTTTGGCATGCCCATAGTTTTATAACTTCATTTAACAACGGATAGAATAAAATAAATGAAACTAATTTCAAAAATCTCACTAAAAGGTTTTAAAAATAATTTTTTTCTTCTATTCTTTAAATTGTAACTTTTACAGGTTGATGACAAATACAAGTAGAAACAAGTACCAACAACCAAGTCTGGTGCTATATAAGTCAAAGTTTAAAGATTTGAGAAAGTAGTTTATTTTTTTAAATTTATTTTTTAGTGTTTTTTAGTCACTTTAATTTCTTTAATTAGTTTTATTTTAGATCCTTTAGTGTCATTTAGAATATGGATTGGTATACAAAACATGCTGTTATGCAATAAAAGCTCATAAAAAAACACAAAGGTGAGGAACATGTATCAGGATAAAAATAAGGAAAGGAAGAAAGAGACATGACATAAAAAGTATGTTATTGAGTCAACTTAAAGGTTCAATGGAAAGCAGAGTTATATGTTTCTGCATTCCATGGAGCATCTATCCTAAATTAATTTATTTACCCTTAGTTTTTCAACTAATTTTTATGTGAAAATATTTAAAATATTATATTGATATCAGGTTATGTATTTTAATAACATAACCATTTAATACAAAATAATAACAAAAAGATAAACAAATTATAAAAATATCTTCATCAGTTATTAAACATTTATTTTTTTGTTTAGAAACTCTTTCATTTATGTCAAGTTGAAAAAACTTGGATCATCAGATAAACTTTCTCTATAAAATAAAAATAGAATTAGATTCAGTCCACTTGGTGAAAAGTAAGAAATGTGCATACTGACAAGATTACATATATATATATATATTTATGTCTATTAATGGTAAAAGTTCCCTCCTTTTTTTTAAGTTAGTTGAAATACATAAAATGTGTGTGCATGCGTACATGTGTGTATGTGTGGTGTGTGTATTTTTTAAAAATTATTTCTTAGGAGAGTGGCAAGTATTACTTTTGTATAATTTTATAAATTTTTAAACTTAGAAATTACATTACATACAGATATTTTTGTTCAGTAAGATACAAAAAATGTGAACTAAAAAAAAATACTTGACAATAAATATTTGTACTAAAACTTTGTTGTTCTCAAGAATAATCATGCAGTATCAAGTGATATTTAAGTTACTGAAATACATTTTGATTTCGAATTCAATAATTAATAATAATAGTAATTCAGTATGTTTATTTAATTAAATTTAGTTTTATCTTCAATATGATAACTTGTACGTTTATGTTTTAGCAATCGTACTGAAAAACCTAATTATCTATATATTTACTTTTATCATAGATTTATAATTGTAATTTTAGTAATTATTGTAAATATTATTTCATAACAATGATAAAAATTATTCTTAAAATTAATGATAGTATTGCCCTATAAATTGAAAAGATAATTAATTCTTCATTGAGTAATAATATTTTTTTTTTTATTATAGAATGAATTTTTTATAAATAGTTATTTAAATGTGTGCATGTGCATATATGTGTGTGTGTGTGTGTGTTTGTTCATGTGCATGTGTGTGGATATGTGTTTCAACAAAAAGAATATATGTAATTATTTTTCACAAAGTTCAAAAAGCCCCTTTAACAATTTAAAGTAACTTTTAAATGGTAGAAGACAAACATTTTTTATTCATTTGGGTGAAGACCAAATTAATAAAAATACACTTGATCTTTCACTTAGGTGAGGGCCAGAGTGGACAGGACTCCAACTCTTTTCATGCAAAGATAAAGGATATGGGATATTTTTTTAAAAGTTTGCTTAAACACAAAAAAATTAATTGGGAATACAGTCTGATACACTGACCTTTTGAAAATAGGGGCAGTTAAAATTTAAAGTAACTAATATTATTTAGTAAATTTTAAAAAGAGGAAAGGAATAAGTTATTTGCAAACTATTTGTAGTCACCAATATTGTTTGGAATATTTTAATTATCAATTAATATTAAAAAAGTATATAAAACATACTGATAAATAAAATCAGCTAAAAACTCTAGAAATGAAAAGTAAATAACCTCATTAAAAAATAATAATAATAATTGAAAAACTAATGAAACAATTTTAATTATTAATAAAAAAAATACTTAACTTATTTAAATTAAAAAAATAAATAATATGCTGATATTTTATTAATGTATGATTAAGTATTAATTCCGTTCTTGTATTGACAACTTAATTTATTCCTAACTGATTATCTTCATTTTATCTTAATCTTTCTTACAGTTTTACAGAACCTATTTAGCACAAAAAATGAATTGATGTAGTAAACACTGGGAAAAATTATATTCATGTATGTAATCCATTTGTTCAATTAGACACATTTTCTGAGAAAAGTTACAACTGATCCACACCATTTGATATACATGTCTGAGATTGTCAAATCAATGACTAAGATTGCATAAGATAGCAGTTGAAATCTGTTGGGTCAGTTCATAAAATACTCAAAATGTTCATTCACATAAAATACAATTACTTCAAGAGTTCAATGAAGATGAAGCAGGTACAAGACTATGATTTTGTGTCTACAATAAATGTGATGAGTTCAAATTTTAGTGACTATCTGTGACATATATGTTTTGGAAATGAATGCGTATTTCTACCCATGGCTCAGTTAATCATCATAACAATTGGTACTGATCAAATTCAAAACCTCACTGATTTGAATAAGGTCTCTTCATCAGCATCCACAAACTCAAAGTGTTTAAACAGGAATTTATATAACTCATCCATTGTGTAAATTTGTATCAGTAGGTCATTAAATAAATCCAAATACTTGGAACATGTTAATGAAAGATATTACTTCAGCAATTGGCTACTAGTAAAACCCAAGCTGAAGAGAACTAGACAATTTCCAATATTCAATTTTGAGAATTCTCAAAAGAAGTGAACCAGTGTGAAAACTCTTACTGTTTAAATCTTCCTCTCTCCCAAATGTCATAGACCACATAATAATTAAATAGCACTCTACTCACCCACTTCCTCAATTATGCTCCTTTTTGTAACACCTCTCATAATATGATTAATATTTATATAGAAAAAATGTGATGTGTCATACCTTCACCAAAAAAAAGTTTAACCTTTAGTAATTCTCCTCAAATCATAAAGTTTTCCTGCAAAAAATTGATGTATTTGTAATATTCAGAATTTTATTTTTAAAATTTGCTCTACCTAAAAAAATTATATGGGAAAATAAGTCATCCAGGCCCTCTTGTTTTCAGTGGACCTCTAACCTAAATGAATAAAAATCCTACCTAAATGAATAAAAATTGAGGTATTGCAATATTCTAACCATTTTTGAATGAGAATATATTCTCTGTTAAAAGAAGTTAAAAATCATATAGGAAAAGAAGAGGTTTATTTCCTTGTTGTTCTCCAAAGGGCTGATGGTTCTTAACCCCGTCAATGATGAAAAATTGACATATGATATCAGAATATATTTTTTTAATGTTATTTCTTTAGAAAAAAATGAAAAACCATTTCAAAAAAGGAAATTGGTCCCATTGTTTCCCAAGGGCCTAATGTCTCCTAACCCCTGAATTAACAAAAATTGAAATTGGTGGTATTCAAACTGTTTTTTCATTTTAATTTTTTTAATACTTTTTTTAAAAAAAAAGAAATTTTTAATAGATGAAAATTAGATATTATTGGTCTAAATGGACAACAGCTCCCAAAATTAAAAAAACTTGAAATATTGCAATATTCAATTTTTTTTAATGTTGATACCTAAAGAAAAAATTTAAACATATATTGATCTAAGAGATTAGGTCTGTTTTCTTGCTGCCTCCCCCATGAGCATAACCATTCAGCCCCTTGTTAATTAACAAAAGTGTAAGTATTGCTATACTTAAATAATTCTTTTTCAAAATGTATTCTACATTTTGAAAATGGTGTTAATTTTTTTAAAATTAACACCATGTAGAAAATGTGGTTCACTTCTCCCTTCTTGCCTGCCAAAACGCATATGCTTCTCCCCCCCTCCAATTATTAAAACATTAGATGTTACAATATTTAAATAATCTTTTTAAAAATGTAATTTTTTCTTGCATTTCTTTTAATGTAATTTTTTCAACCCATAAAAAAAAATTAATTAGTATGATACTGTCTAAGAGGATCAGTCCCTGCACAACCAGGTGTCTCCAGCACTCTTAAATTCCCGTTTTAAAATTAATATTTGGATATTAAATCCATGCTTTTTAAAATTGTCATATACTTTGGGAGCTATTAAAGTATTTTTTTATCGTAAGTGAAAATTTGAGCTTTGTTGGCCACCTTTATTTTTTTGGTGAGTCGAAGGAACCCCATTTACAGGCAGATTGTTGAGCTCGCAAGATGTTGTTAAAGTGCATATGTGTGCCTGTACCCTACCGATTAAACCTCCTATCTCACCAGCTTCCCTCGGGGCCAGACTGGCAATTAAGCATTATACAGCCCCAGGAGGTGCCTTTGAGTTCAGGGGATTAGAAGTCCCTGAGTTTCATCACCAATGCCCATTCGCACAATCGCGGACGAACGCCGGCTACACATGTTGCTGTCTGTCACCCCTTCGCTCTCCAGCTTTGTTTTCTTCTAGGATTCACCTTTTAAGATCATGCTAATCCTCACCCCCAATGTAGGTGTTCTTGCTCCTTTGTTTTCAGTATTTTGACGATCAGGCGTCCCATTCCATCTTTTCTTTGAGCACGTGATGTACGATGTTGTATGCAACCATCCCAGCCCAAGTCCTTCCCTCATCTGTATCCATCTCGGACATACAAAGAAGGTGTGGTTGCGGGTATCCTCCTCCCCGCAATAAATGCATGATGGGGAGCTTCTTCTTTCAAACCTATAAAGGTATGCGGAGAACATGCTATGTTCAGACAGGAGTTGGGTGAGATACAACTCCACTTCACCATGGTCTCTTTCTAGCTAGGGTTCTATCCTGGGTATAAGCACCCTTGTCTATTGACCTCTGCTTGTACCATACCATCCTTCTTGCCACTGATGCAACAGTTGTTCCTTGGCTTCAATTAATTTACGGCTCTTGTACGTCCTTTACGGCTCTTGTACGTCCTTTACGGCTCTTGTAGTTGATTCTCACGAATATGTATTGGAGGGACGTCCGCAATCACCTCTACTGCTACATGTGAGATGGTCCTACATGCAGCCATTATTTTAATTGCCTAACAATTCATCAAATACCAGGTCCCAGAGGATGGGGTCCAGCACAGAACTTTGGGGGACACTGTCATACATGGAGTATTCCACTACTCCGTCCTCTGTTCTAGCCTTCAGTTCTGTCTCACGCAGGTAGTTGCATAGAGTAGCCGTGATATAATCGCTGAGATTCCTACGTCTGATCGCGTCAGCAACCACCGGCCACAGTACACTATTAAAAGCGTTTTTGACATCTAGTAATATTATTAGCGGTAGCTTCTGGTCCTCCCGGTCCCAGTCGCTCTGTTCCTAGCCCAGCTCAACGCATGAAGAATAGCATTCACAGTAGATCTTCCTCTGATGAAACCATATTACCCAGGAGAGAATCAACCTCTTTTCTCAACTTCAGCCCAAAGTCTCTCGGTTATCATTCTTTCATACAGCCTAGCTATAGCAGTGAGCAGACAAATTGGTATGTGTGTCAAGTTCTGTGTATCTGTACCTCTTTTTGTTATAAGCAATAGTGTGACTACTTTCCATGCTTTAGGAAAAATACACATTTCCAAAGCATTGTTCAATGTGTCCAAGACAATCCACGGGTGTGCTGCTACCATTTGTTTCATCAAACTCCCCATGACACTGTCAGGGGCCGAACTGTTTGTGACGTTAAATTTAACAACAGCTCACTTTAATCCTGCCAAGGTGAATTGTCTGTCATGTCAAAAAAAGAAGTCTGTATGATCACCGTATTTCGTGGTAAACAAATCCAGTACCATGCGGAGAGTTTGCGCCCTGGTTAACAAAGGGAGGGACCTACCGAACCTCTTCATTACCAGTTTAAACGCAAGTCCCCACGGATCAACATCTAGCGCCTCAACCAATTTATGTCAGGCAGCCCGCTTCACAGTTTTGATTGCAGCACTTAAATTATTCCTGCAATTTTTGTTATCCAATTCAGCCTTTTCTGTCCACTCGGGATGTTTCCTCTTCAACCTTCGTAGCCGCCTTCTTGTACTGTTGGTCGACGCTCGTAAAGAGGCAATGGTACCCGACTACCAGTGCACCCTTCTTCGGCTGGGTCTGTCTTGTGACCTCAAACTGTCACACACCTCTTTCATAACAGTAGAGAGGTCGTCAGGGCCCCAATGCGGCATTTCAGTAATCCTAGCCTCCACCAAGTTGTGAACTCCCTGGCCTGTCCATCCGAGGGTTTCCATCTCCTAGACTGACCTCCACATGATCGGCTACCACAATACAACTCGAACATTATGGCCAGATGATCGCTACCACACTTCTGGTACACAAAGTGCCATTCAATCACTCGCGAGACCACCTTTTCAGACAAAGCGATGATATCCACTACTGATTCCGCACGCATACCCAACAGGTAGGCATGCTCGGGATATTAACCCCCACCATATCCGCCGAGCCTAACATCGAAGCCAACAAATACTCCCTTTCAGTGGACCTTAGCCCTCCCAACTCCTTTCAGTGTGCATTGAAGTCCCCTGCTACTATAACGGGTTTCACAGAAGTTCTAATTGCTCTCCAGCTCTGCCACAGCATCCTTGAATAAATCCTAGCTACAGTTTGGGGATATCTGGTAGGCCACCAGCAGGTACTCGGCCAGTTCCATCACCCCATAGCCGCCATTCCGTGTCCATTTTCGTGGTTTCAGAATCTGTACTGACCTCCCTAGGTCTCTTCCTGACCTGTTGCACGGGTCCGGATGCCTCCCCTTCCACCCCCGTAACGTCGGCTAGACTTGTGGAGGGGGTCACTCTCGGAGATCTAGCAGTCTTGCTGCGTCTCTTGAAAAATTTATTTTCAAACTTATCATTTTTCTAGGTTAAATAAAAATCCTAGGTTGTTACTAAAGTAGGTAGAAGTTTCTTGTCAAACCAAGCCAAGTTTCAAATTTAAATTGAAATTATTTCCCACTTTTAAATTACGAAAAGAAAAACTAATTATTCTTTTTAAAATATCTATTTTCAAAGTGAGTGAAAAAATAGTGTCGATTAGGTCAGTTGTAGCTCCTTCTAGCCTCTCTCAACACCCTCAATCATGGAAATCGGACAGGTCTGAAATTAGAATGAATTAATATTTTTAAAAAAATGAATAACACTGGTTAACATAAAATTTGGAACTGAAAAGGGAGTAGGTATCTTTTCCTGGTAATTGAATTTACTTTTTGCTTTACGGACTTCTGTTTTTATTTTGTATTTTTTGTTTGTTTTGAGATGTCTGGTTCTGAGCAAAGTTGTTCTGGCGGTGATCTTACTCGGCCCCCGACCTGGTGTGGGAAATCTACTTGAGGTAGGTAGTCCAAGAGTGGATCTTCACGCAGCAGTAAATCTGCGTCGACTGAGGAAGAAGGAGGAGCTCGCGCTGCTCGGCCTCAGGTGGAGCCGGCAGTTGATGGGCGACCGAAGGATTCCTCGAAAGATAAAGGCTGCGGGGACGCTTTGGAGGAGGACCTTTAGTCTCTGTTTCGAGACTCGTGGATGGGTTCTGGAATGAGTGTTAGCACGGAGTGGTCACAGGAGGAGTCTTCTGCGAAGAGGCAGTTGAGTATCTCTTTCACCGAGGGAGAAGACTCAAAGAAGTTTCGGGCTGGGTCCGGGGATTCTGAATCGCCTGCTTCGGATGGTGTGGAGGGAATGTCTGTCTGGGTTGGCGATGGGGAGGCCGGTCTGGATGGATTAGAGCCGGGTGAGGCGCCCTTTACTCGTTGAAAACTCTTTGGTGTGTCATAAACAGACTTATTTGCCAAGTCATGGCCGTGAGGAATCTTGTTCGTGTGCATCCTAATGCAGAACCGAAGCTTCAACGTCATTTTTTCGATTTACGGAATACGTTATATTTAATTAAGAGGTATAGAGATGTTTGGGAGGATGCTGTGCCTGATGCGGTGAATGCGGGTACATGTACGGAATTGATGTCGTTGTTAGCGTCCACACACAGACGACGGTGGAACATGATGATCTTCGCTGTATGCGGGAGTGGAATGTGACAGATAAGGAACTGATTGAGGTAGTTACTAGACCCTGGCCGAATTGGGTCATGAGGAAACTTGTCCGTGTGGAAGATCCTTCGGGTGTGGAGGCCCTTACTTATCGTTTTGTAGACTTATCGGAGCCTCATCCTTAAGACTATGTGTCGAGGCGGCCTGGGCTTCAGTCCAGGGATGTATCGGAGGACGCCTCCCGCAATTTATGGAGGGTAATTGATCCTTCTGTTGATCGGTGGTTTTGTTTGTTTTATGACACCTCGGTAGATGTCCGCACCACTTTGGGGGTGATTTTTACGTCTTTGTGACGGATATGCAGCGAGACTCCGCTTCCGCTGTTTTTCTTACCGGGAGGTCGGATTGGCTCTTGCCTGGAACGTATGGTGTTGTTTGTTTTTGGATGAATGGGGTTCCCGGTTTGGTTGTGTTGTCCCAGGTCTTTGATGATAAACCCACCGGGTTGGTCTAGTGGTGAACGCGTCTTCCCAAATCAGCTGATTTGGAAGCCGAGAGTTCCAGCGTTCAAGTCCTAGTAAAGCCAGTTATTTTTACATGGATTTGAATGCTAGATCGTGGATACCGGTGTTCTTTGGTGGTTGGGTTTCAATTAACCACACATCTCAGGATTGGTCGAACTGAGAATGTACAAGACTACACTTCATTTACACTCATACATTTCATCCTCATTCATCCTCTGAAGTATTATCTAAACGGTAGTTACCGGAGGCTAAACAGGAAAAAGAAGAAGAAGGTCTTTGATGATAAACATGAAAAAGTAATGCAAGCTTCATGGTATTCTACCCCGGCGATTGTTGACAGCCGTACTATTGTGGTTAAGGTGGTTGGGCGCTCTTACGCCGAGTTGCTCAAGACTATTAAGGAGACAGTAGCGATGGAGGAAGTGGGTAATGTGCTGTCGGTGAGGGTGCCTGTTGGAAATTTGCGTATTCGAGTTGAGGGCACTGATAAGGCGGTTGAGTTGAAGGCAGTTCTTCAGGATAACTTGCATCTCGACATGAAAACGAGGAGTGGTCGCAGGTCGATGGTTCACCTGAGGGATATTGAATGTACCACGACTGAGGTGGAGATTACTGTGGCCAAACGTCGGGTGGTTGGTGAGACAGCTGATTTTTGAGTGTCTTCGGTTCATCCGGCTTATGGGGTGACACAGAACGCCGCTATTGCGACTGCGTACGGTCTTGCGAAGAAGCTGATTGAACACCGGGTTAGGGTCAGCCGGGTGAATTGTAGGGCTTCCATGAGGGATCCTGATAATAGATGTTATCGCTGTTGGGGCCGGGTCCATATGTCCTCGACTTGTCACGGCATTGATCGCTCGGCGTTGTGTTGCAATTGCGGACAGCCTGGTCATCAGCGGGTCAATTGTGGAAACCCGCGGGTATGCGTTATTTGTGAGAAAGCTGATCATCGTACAGATGAGTGCGCTGCTCGCGGGTGAGTTCGAGGAAGTAAGTGGGGGGAGGAGTGAGGGGATTATGGACAGCCCTTGCGGAGCCACCGTTTGTCTGTGCTTGGTGGGTGGGCAGTGGTGATGAGGCACGGGGACTCCGCAAACCCCGCGTTGAAAAAGACCGACTCCCGGCGAACCTGCTACTTCCGGGGTGTCCCCGTTAGAGGCACTGGCGTGAAGTCCGAGTTCCGGCTTCTGGGTTGGGGCCCAGGAACAACATAGTCGGGCCTGGTTACCTTACTCTGGAAGTTAGAGGCAGGCACGGAGGAAAGATCCATCCAACAGGCCTACATGTCATGCCAGATATAGCCAGTAGACAGGAAGTCCTATTTGAGTATGTGGACAGTCCCCTGGGTTGTGTTATGCTTAATTGAGGATGAGGCACAGAGGAGAGGAGAAAGAAAGAAAAAAACCTTAAATTTACTTGTTTCATCATTCTTGGAACAAACAATACAAATAAGTTAGTATGTCTGTAAATTTGCTTATTCACATCTGATTTAAATTGTGATGCATGCTGTAGATATATATTTGATACATAACAGTCAAATGATGTCATTTCATGTCAAGCCAGATACCTGACATGAATTGCTAGGTAAGTAATGAGTAATTCAATATATGAAATTTTCTTCACTATGAGTTCAGCTCTTAGTAAGACTTGTGGTGTTTTTAAGTTGTGGTAGTGGATCATACACATATTATCAAGATTGTTTCATAAGTGTTACCATAAATTTTGTGAAACATATTTATGACAGAACATTTGGTATTATTTTATTGAACATCAAAATTTAAGTTGTGTGTAGGGGGGGGGGGAAGGTGTGTGTGTGTGTGTGTGTGTGTGTGTGTTTCATGCTGTGTTTTATTGCACTCCATGATGAAAATATTTTGTAAAGTATTTTAAGTAATTAAGTATTCATAAATTAAAACTTAATTATTTTTACAATTAAATCAGTATTTCTATAATATTTCAGTTTACTTTCATTCATTAAAATGTTTTGAATTTTACAATGAATAAAAATCAGGCTTGTAAAAATCCTCCAAATATTTTTTGTTGTTTCTGGAGAATTCACCATGAAAAGTCAACAAAAACCAGTATCGAATCTGCTGAAAACTGCTTACAAACATTATTTTGACTGTCTCTTGGGACCAAGATAAATCCTGGGCTCCACATGTAGCACGCATCAAGGGCTATATTAAACTAACTCAATGGTTAAAAAGAAATAAAGAGCATTTGCCTTTTGGCATACCTATGATTTGGCGAGAGCCTAGTAACCATTATGATGATTGCTATTTTCACTTAACAAATGTTACTGGTTTCAGTTCAAACAATAAAAGCAGCATCGCATACCCAAATGTTCATTCAGCTATGATACCAGTACCTCATTATGTTGATTTGCCGATTCTGATTGCTCCAACTTCTTAGAAAGAAATTTCTGATATCCCAGTTCTGATATTTCAGTTGATATGGATCAACTGATGAATCCTCAACTTCAATAGATATTAATTACATTCCAAAAGAATCAAGTACTGAACCTCACCTCATCGCATAAGCAAAACTGAGCGACCTAATTCGTGACTTGTATTTTCCAAAACAACATGCAGAACTCCTAGGTTCATGTTTTAAAGAATGGAATTATTAAACAACAATACTAAAATTTTAGTATATAGAAATCGAAATGAAAATTTACTGAAATACTTTAGAAGAGATGGTAGTTGTTCCTGCCATGATGTTAGGGGGAATAATGTCTGAAATGGATATTGAATATGTTATTCATGATTAGCATTTATTTATAGATTCATTAAAAAGAAGGTTAAAGGCAGTCTTGTTGCATAACCCAAATAAGTATTTTTCTATACCGGTAGCATATGCTGTAGAAATGAAAGAAACATGAAAGTATGCAAAAAATTTAAAAAACTATTAAGTATGATGAACACTCACGTGAATCATTGCTGACCTGAAAGTGATAGGGCTTCTCCTCGGTCTCTAGAGTGGCTCCACAAAATATATGTGTTTCCTGTGTTTGTGAGATAGTCGGATTACAGATAAACACTTTGCAGTTAAAAACTGGCAAAAAAGATCAGTTTACTCCAGGAAAGGAAAATGTTGTCAACACTCCCCCTTGTCAAAGCAGATCATATTATTTTAGCACCTCTACACATAAAACTAGGCCTAATGAAGAATTTTTTAAAAATCATTAGATAAAGATGAAGATGGCTTCAAATATTTAGCTGAACTTTTTCACAGTTAAGTGAAGCCAAATTAAAACAGGGAATATTCACCAGGTCACAAATAAGAAAATTAATTTGTGAAAATATATTTGACAGCAAACTGAATCCTAAAGAACTAGCAGCATGGAAGTCACTCAGAGATGTCATACTGGTTTTCTTGGAAACAAAAAAGCTGAAGACCATGATCAGCTTATAAATGAACTCTTAGTGAACTATAAAAATTTAGGCTGCCGTCATCATTGCAGTCATCTGCAGATGTCATTGAAAATACATTTTTTGCATTCTCATTTGGACTTTTTCGCTTTAAACTTGGATGACATCAGCGTCAAAAAAGGAGAAAAGTTCCAAGACATACTGCAGATGGACCAACGTTATCAAGGCAGATGGGATGAATCTATGTGCGTGACTACTGCTGGATGATAAAAAGAGGATACTTCACTGAACACAAAAGGAAAATAAGAAAAAAGAAATTAAGATAAACGTAAATGTCTGCAAAATAAAGGTGGGAATTTTAATTGTAATTATTATTATTTTTATATACTATTATTAAGAAGTTTCTCACTATTTTAAATAACTAAAAATTTGAAAGTGATGAAAGAAAACTTATTTAATTTTAAGATTCAGCATAAATTATTTATTTTTTTGCTGACCTATATAATAGTTGAAATATTTATGTATATATATATAATGGTTATATATGTCTTTTATGTTCTTTTAAATTCAGAGTTACAAATGATTGTTATAAATACGGACATTTATATTATACTGTACTGCTTCAGTAAGTTAAATTATTTTATCACATAACAACAGTAGCAGTTTTAATTAAATTTTCATAGGAAATTAGAATAAACAATAATTGAAATATATTCCATCTGTCAACACAAAATATTGAGCATTTTCCCAACTAGAAATTTTCAAGTGGCATAATAACTGTATTTTTCATTTACTATCTGGTCTTACCAAAAATTATTTTGGGAACAATATTTACTGTTTTTATGAGTGGTAATGATACATAAAACCTTCACGGTACTTCTGATAAAAAGATCACATTTGTAAAGTACAATGTGTTAAAATTAATAAAATTAGTTTAAAACTGAAACATACAACATTCTCAGTAAATAATAGGTTTTAAAAATAAAACAGTTTATCATAATTCCAAGATTAATTATTCATGTTCTTTAAATACTGTTCATTTATAGATGAAATAAGCATGAAAAAACAAATAACATTAATAAGAATAATACTCTTAATTTAATTAGTATAAAGTTAATCCAATAGATAACACTATTTTGGCTAATGCATTTAAATATAACTTAGCAAATAATATTAAAAACACTACTGATACTGAAATGAGTTTTAGTTTATTGGATAGACAAAGTACATAATGCTATTATATTAAAGAAAAATTAAGATAAAATTGGTAAATAAATAAGATCAATAAAAAGATAACAATATGCAAGAGTTTAAAAAAAAAACAACATAAAACCCTAAAGAATATCTTAAATGACAAAAAAGACCTTGTTTTTAAAACAGACAAAGATAACTGATGTTATTATGAATAAAAAGTAAAACTAAATGAAAAGTAAACTATTATATACATTTAAAAATAAATTATATTGTAATATAAAACCATACAAATACCTACATAAAATACAATTTTGATTGAACAACCTAAAAAATGAGTTATTTATCCATGTAATCAAATATCATAATAGTCTACATCTTCAAAACCTAAAGCACCAAAATTCTTCCAGTAATACTTAAATAAGGAAATCCAGTTGGATTACTATGTAATTATGTAACAGCATCATCATATTTCATTGACAAAATAAATTATAAAATATCTAGAATAAAAATCAAATCATTAACAAATAGAATTAAAAAAATATTAAAATAGTAAATCTTGGTAAATTGCAATATTTATTCAAACTATGGTAGACAATATTGAAATAGTTGTTTTCATCCTAAATAACAAAGAAAATTTTGAATAAACAATTATTATTTAGGGCCTGTAAAATATAGTCTAGAGAAAATGGATACAAAGGCTTTTGAATACATGTAATTTTTAAATGTAGATGATTTCTATAACAAAGAATTATAACTAAAAATAATTTTCATAATAAATAACATTACTAGTTATAATTGAAGTAAAACAAAAAAAAAAAATTTAAGTTACAAATATGCCAATTTTGTGGTGACAACATGTTTTATATAAGTCAACAAATTTCATCTTCAATTAAACTTCAAAAAGAAGACTACATAAAAATTCTTGTGAAATATATAAAATTAAATATGACTTGTAATTATATATGAACTGGTAAAACATACAACTTTAGATCTAGATACAATGAATATTTTAGGTGTTTTGGCAAACAGGTACCACAGAAACATCCAATGTAGCAGAAAATAAATAAATAGATAATTTAGATGTCCTGGAATTTTATAATAATAATTATATAATATAAAATGCTGATATTTAGAAAAGTTATACATATTTATTAAATATTACATATATATCAATTATTTTATTTTACTGAAATTAATTTTTAAGATTCATGTTATTCCTCTGTAATACTGTTAAATTATACTTAAATTCTATTAAATAAACTACCTAATTCAGAATATTGAGATAACACATATCTTACCTTAGTTTTTTTTATGAAAGTACTTTTTCAAGATCCCACATCCTCAGTCATGATTGGAATTATTTTGTTATTTAATAAAAACAGAATTATTATTTAACAACAGCAGAATTTTTTTCAATAATGACAGGATATAGGATCCCGCAAATTATTTTCATGAAAAATTAAGGTAAGATATATCTAATCTCAACATTCTGTACTATATGGTTTATTTAATAGAATTTAAATATCAATTATTTTATCAACATGTTTTGGTGGTTGTTGTTACTTCTAACAATTTAATTATAAATTGTATTTCAATAATTTTTGCATGTGTATTTTTACATGATTAAAATTGATAATGTTTATACAAAAATTTATGTTTTATTTTCAACTACCTAAACATATTTTGTAAAAAAAACTAATAAAATATATATTGGCAAATGTATAACAATTCAGGATCATACAAATTAAACAGCAATGATTGCAGTAAATACTACTTTTAACATTCTGAACACAAATTCATTCATTCACAGACACAGACAACAAATTATACACTGCAAGTAGCAAATGAACTTGAATGAATTTTTAATTCATCCCATTGAAGCAAACATTACATGAAAATTTAATGCACAGCAAGTAAAACTAAGATCTTAGCACACTTGAAAAATATGACGTTTTCATCCAAAATTTGAGGAAAATAACATACTAAATGAACAAAACGCAATGTAAATTTAATATTTATCTGATCACATTCTAAAGGCTTGTAATTTATTTTAAAATGGATGCTATTAAAAACATGTAACTGCCCTGAAGAAAGTGCGTCTAATCTGAAATGTTTTGGAAGAAAAAATTCCATTTATAATAATAATTTTATTTATAATTTGTAATATAATTTTTTTTTTTTTTAATATACAAGAATATGTTTCAGAATAAAGATTTTCCTTCTCAAAGTTGAGAGCCAAGTTCTCTCAAATTGATTGATTGATCCAATCCTGTTGATCTCTAACTGTTGAAATACATGGCTTCAAAGTCAAGTTTTGATATTTCATTTTATACAGAATAAAATATGTATTTCCTTTGAAATCAGAGCAGTGTCCCACAGCCTATTGAAATCTAACTTACCAACAACAAATAGACAGTTCAAATTTATTTTTTTTTATGATATCCAAATTCTTGAGTGTATAGCATAGGATGCCATAGAGAAGTTTTATCAGTCCCTTGTTGACCTTATGGTTAATTAATAACCATTATCAAAATATAAAACCATTCTATTGCTATTATTATTATTTTTTTTAGTTAATATTACTATATTAAACCCAAAAATAATTATTCATCAAGATTAGGCAATTTTGTACAAACAATTCAAAAAGTCATTGATTGATTGAATTGTAACTTTTTAAATTTCAATATGGAGAAAATAATTTCACTGTTATTGTAAGATTGTTGTATTGCTTTTTCCATTAGTGATGATAATAGTATTTTTATTTCCTGAAGTATTGCTAGATTGCAAATTTTCGAGAATTAAACTGATTTTTTCTGCAAAATATGAAACCGAATTTTTGAAGAAATGAAAATGAATGTAGTTTTTGTCGGTGCTTCATAATTAGCTGCTAAAATGACAAACTATTATTTATCTTGATTAAGAAATGATTATTAAATTTTCAAAATCTTATTTTTTTGTACTGATTTTATTCATTATTTTAATATTTATTGAATACATTTATTGATTACGCAAGTTTGGTTCAACACAAAATTTTAAAAAGTTAATCCATATCATGTTGGAGGTCCCGGGTTCGAATCTCGGTCAGGCATGGCATTTTCAGACACGCTACAAATCATTCATCTCATCCTCTGAAGCATGCTTAACGGTGGACCTGGATGTTAAAAAAAATATCCACATCATGTTTCGAAATGGATATAAACCACTAACATTATGAGGTTTAGTGGCTTCTAGCGGTTAAACAATAAACTAGAATATAAAAATTAAATTAACGTAGTGGAAGGAAAGTGTTGGTCATTTGTAGTGAAAATTTTCACTTTTTTTATTGTGTTCGGTTTTACAATTTTCTCGAAGCCTACTGGGACCCATTTTGTGTATGAGGTTGCATCTATAACTCAATATTTAGTGTCTGTAAAGTTTTAATATAGCATTTATTGACATTCAAAGGAATTTGTTTGTACATACGCGCTTGTTTAAAAGAATCGAGATACAAAAGCTGACTCGTTTACGACCGTCACAGTATCCTACCGGTAGTGTCGCGTTCAGTCTTTGTCAACTTGCGACAGTAGACACTCCTCCAGTTTGTTAGATTTTTTTGATTTTTTACTCTTAATTAGCGATAATGGCATGTCAAAATTTGTCTGCTGGCTGGAGATCCTCTGTACTTCATCGATTGGAAGCTCTTTTGAAGAATAAAGAAGAAAGTGATTTATTATTTAAGTTGAGAACTTCTAGTAAAACAGAGAAAGAGGTATTTTATATTGATGACAAAAAACGTTTTGGGCATTTATACTATTTTTAAGATGCTTGCATGTTTTAGAATTAATTAACTTAAGCATTCCCAGAAATGCTATACTGTATTTACCAATGAATTAAAAATTGGAATATTAGTTCATCTACTCAAATATGTTTAACACCCTCTACTGAATTTCGTCAGTGAATTTGTTTGAGTTCTAAAAAGATTCTTTCTGGCTAATGTAGTCAATCCAGTCTTAAGAAAAAACTTTTTTTATTGTTTGTAACTTTAATATTGATAAAATACTGTGAAGACTAGACTCGGTTCTTAATTGAACCAAAAATTCACTTGAGATGCAAGGATTTTTTTCAGGATGTAATCCCTTACTCTCTATAGTACCAGAACAGTTATGATGTAGTGTGATAGTATTTTCCAATTACAGTTACAAATTACAGTTTTCATGCTGAGAGTGTCAGCAAATCCAAATACCATAAGAAACAAAAAAACTCTGCTATTTCAAATACAATCTGTAGTAATGTGTTTACTGTATTTAACTAGTTTTCTGCAGCATCAGTTGGCTGATTATGTAAAATTGGAACAGATTACTTGATTGTCTAAATGTTTCAATCCATTTAATTTTTGGGGAATTAGTCTGACAAACTTTTTTTTTTAAATTTTCAGAAAACATTATGTTAATTTTGATCTTAATTGTCTTTACATAAAATATTTATCAGGAATCCTGTCCTATAACATTAGAATGAGTTTTTTCTAGCATTTTATCATTTGGAATTCATTTTTGTAAAAAGAACACAAACAACTTTCATTAACTTGATATGAAAAAAGCTTTAAAATTTTATTGGAAGCTTGATCCATCTGTAGATAAAACAGATTGCTTTTATTGAAAAAAAAAACTGAAATGAAACCAGAACTGATAAGTAAAGTTTTTATTAAATAATTTGTCTTTAATATAACTCATTTCTACATGAGAGTGAAGTATTTTTGTGTTCCATATTCCTGTTGATTAAAGTAGTTTTATTTTGTCAACTAATGTATGTATAGGTTAAAAAATAAAAATATATGTTGATCATAAATTAAAGTTAATTAAATTTTCCATTAATTTATTGAAAATAGTTTAATGATTTTATAATATTGATTCTGTACCCTCTGAGAATAGTGGCAGTTTATTAGCTCATGGTTTATTGTAACAAAGTTTGTGCATAGAATTAAAGGATAAAGTTTGCAGCTTTTTTGAATACTTTAAAGATTGTTTAGCCATGATACCACTTATTGTATGTAATATTATTAATAAGTTGTTAAAACTGACTTATGAGTTTATTTAGCTTATTAAAAATCTGGGTACAGTTAGTTATATTTACTCTCCTTATGAAAAGGTGCTAATATCAAAGTAGGCCGAAAATTTAATTGTTAAAGATATTATTTCATTCCTTTCATTAAGTGACATGAGAATTTTTTAAGAATACAAAGATTAAAGAATTAAAAAAACCTAGAATTTCTCCTCCCAAAGGACCTTTTAAAAACTAATTAGCAATGGCCATTTTCAGTAGTTATTTTTATAATAGTTACTGGTGGCTCTGTTATCTGCATCCGTTTCCTTATGCATATTACTGAATGATCTGTTTTGTTATTGGTTGTTTGTTTAATGTTGTTTATGTCAGATTTTGTTTGATTGTAAATTTCATATTCTGAAATGTTTGTTTGTAAAAGGTAAGTGTAGAATTAAAATATTGCAGTTAATGTATTTGTTGGTGTGTCCTTTTTTACAAGATAATTTGGAAAGTTGTTTTTGGTGTTGATTGCAGTGCCTATACGTGTCTTTAAATATCTGCGAGTGAGTACGTGCCCAGCCTAATGAAAAATTCAGAACTAGCACAGCAGTTTAATTTTTATATTTCTGGGTTGTTATCTTTGTCAATATATATTTTGTTTTCTATATGATATTAGGTTGTCTAAAAAGTATTGAGCCTTTTATGGTTATTGGAAATTAACATTATGAGATCACATATGCACTATTATTTTTATGACTTTCTGCTATTTTCCTGGCGACACCATAATCCCATTGTTGCAGAACTACTCTGGTTTCCAGTCAAAAAATTGTGACATGTGGTTTTTACAGGCACCTTTTGAAACTAACTTAACATCATTCTGGGAGTTCTGCAGAGACCAAAACAAATGATAGTCTGACGGTGCCAGGTCTAGGCTATACGTGGATTCATTAAACCTCTTATCCTGACCCACTATAGGGAAGACACCCTACAGTTGGCAGTTTCGGTCACTACACTACCCCTTCCATACATAGCCCTTATAGACTTTACTGGAGGTCATCTTCAGAACCTTGACAAAAAGCCTCAGTTGAGCCTTGTTCTTGCCTCAGTCAGTATGCCACTGATGTGAATTTCACATGTGATATTCCCATTGGTGTACTACCGGGAAATGAACTTGTTAAAACAAAACACATCTATGTTGAGTCTTTAACAAGACTTAGTGACATGAAGAAACTGAAATTAAAAACACAACTACCTATCCGATAGGTTAGAAGTTGAGTTCAACATGCAACCATAACATAACACAAAACAAGAAATAAAAATAAAACTAAATAAACAAAACACTACAAAACATCAAACCTTGTAACACAAGAACAAAAAACCAAAACACAGGAAAGACCAAGCTGAATCCTAAATAACCTCGGCAGTCTGTTCTCTTGCCAGATAACCAGAGTATTAGTGTTTTACATACTTTTAATCATGTTCTTGAAATTTTCTTTTTTGTACAGTAGTTTTATATCTTTGTATTTAAAATTTTAGTTTTATTTTGTCTTTGTTTTAAGTATTCTAGTTTCGGTTTTAATTTTTTTTTTCAATTTTCTACCATAAGTTTTTATTCTATTTTAATTTTGTTGTCTTATTAGATTTTATGTTTATATTTCATATTTTTGTTTTTCGGGCGATGATAACACGAAAATGTTTCTCGCCTCCCCCAAAAAAAGAAAAAAGGTATCCCATGAAATTTTCAAGGATTACCCATTCGGCCCGGTTTCTCCAATTCTCATGAAGATGTAATGTCAAAGCGCATAAGTCCTATTTTGCGCATTCGAAATTACATGGTATGCGTCATCTAGTTGTCCACAATCTAGACACACACCAAATCCACAAATCGCTGGAGTCTACCTCGGAAGGCACCATGACGAGAAAGAAATTGCATCACACACTTGTAAGAGTGAATCCAAGGGGCGCCCCGCAACCTAATAATGTCTGGGAAGAGATCATGCGTATAACGCTCACCCTCTTCATCATCCATCTAGCCTGCCATAAAGCATTGCCATGCCGTTCTATCTCGCAAATTTTTTCTGAAGTCAATTTACTTGACTTCTTAGCAACTTAACGCTGCTGCTCTTCTAACGTAATTAAATCTAACGGTTTCACGTCTGCAATCACCAAGATTGCCTCCCGTGAAATAGTACGGTAACCTCCCGTTATCGTTAATAACAAAAGGCGTTGAGCTCTTAATAATACATCCCGATAGCTTTTAAATTTTAGCCTATCCACCCAAACAGGCGCCGCATATAGCATAATTGCCTCGCACACTCTCTTATACAGGAGCCCCACAGTCTTACAATTAACACCCCAATCAACTTGAGCACTCGTCGAATACCAAAAAAGGCGCGATAGGCCTTCTCCGCGTCGTAATTAAGTCGTTTCTTGAATTGCAATTTCTCGACAAGAAACATCCCGAGGTACTTTTGAACATGAACGTATTTAATACAAAAGCCTGACACCGAAACACAAACCTGACAGTTCACTGCCAAACGGCCTTTAACAAGCATCATCGTGATCTCCGGGTTGAACGTCATCTTATGTTGATGACCCGACAAACCCAAGCATCCTGCATTCCGGGGTGGTTCGAAACTCAACCTCCCTCCGCGAGCTTCCTTCAACTAGTAGGAGCCAATTTTCGGCAGTAAATTGTCATGTAACTTGTATAAGATTTCTAAAATTACACCAAACCGGGTCGAGAGAGCGGACAGAAGAACGTCCTTACGTCGTTTGTGTCCCAATACCGTTCAGATGACCCCATGGATCCGTGTTCTCGTGCTCATGCTCAAAGTAACACCAGGAAGCCCTCTTAGCCGTCCAAACTTTGTGAAAATATTGAGATCTACGATCTCTGTGTTCAGTCACAAGAACTGCCGGATCACCATCAGTTTGAGAAGCTCTCCGCAAACGACTGACTGCCTATTCAAATTTGACAGTTTTCTGCTCTACCATGGAGAAAGCCTTTCTCGACCAGAACTGCAGGGAATTGAATTTTCGGCGGCGTTAATAAAGGCCGCCGACAGACTCACTACCAGGTCCTCCAAATCCAAAACCTCTGTCTCCGATCCAAAACTTGAAGCCTGGTCGAAAGAAATCAAAAAATATTTTCCAATCCGCATGTCTGTGCAAAAACGACCGTGCTGACCGGAACCTTACATTGAAAGCTTGCACTCAAACCACCAGCAATCTCAAAAAAGAATCAATCGATGATCGATTGAGCAATCGTCAACTACCTTCCTGCGTAGGTGGGCCACTCCTGCGTGGCTCACCTACCTTCCTACCTTCCTGCGTAGGTGGGTTTCCTGCGTAGGTGGGCCACTCCCCAGCTACATTAAATACGTGAAGACCATGCTGAGCTAAGAAGCCCTCTCTATTAATTCACCGTCATCATCGGTGAAACCGCTATGCCGCAAAAGTGACTTAGCGTTCGCATCCGCATCAATAAAGATTGGACTAGTACCAGAGAATTAAAGGATATTATCCTAGACCTCAAGATGACAATCAGCAGGCTCTCTATATTTAAAATATGAACTGCAACATACAAATGCTAGTTCTGAACATCTACACGGACCACAAAGTAATTATTATCTGAATTCTGTCGAATGAAGACGCAATACCCTCTCTTCTGCACAAAACAGCGGACATACTATCTGAACCAAAATAGAACCTCTTCCAGCGAGAAAATCCTAACAGTTCACGAGATACAATGTATGGATGTTGTAATAAAACAGCATCCAACCCTCAACGTAGCGCTATCTCGCCAAACTCAATTTGAACATTGTAGGGACCCTGCATTTAACTGACCAAATCTAACCATTAAAATATTGAGTTATAATGCATTTCAACAGCTCTCAGGTAGTGTCCACATCCTTTACTATTGACAGGGAGCTTGTGGTCTTTTCGAGAGCGCTTGCAATTAATGCAACTCAAACCCTCTGACGTCTTAGGACACTCGTTACGCTTGTGCCACTTGTCTCCACAATGATTGCATTCTACAGAATGATTACAGAACTTAGCCCTGTGACCATACCTGCAGCACTTAAAACAACAGTGGACATCTAAATATTCCTTAACTCGACTAGAAGAGAAGTCTATGAACAACCTGCCCTTCGTGAAGCTGTTAAATAAAGCATTCCTCTCCTCAAAAATACCGTCGTAGCGCTCTGCCTCACGCCGACCCAATTTAAACAATAACCGACATTCAGAAACCTCGTCCATCTGAGTGGACGAGGCTCTCTCTAATGAGAATCATCAACTCATCCTCAGATAGTCGCCGATTTATATCATCAACTATGATTCTAGGGCGCCTCTTGCTCTTAGGGTCGACGTTCACTTCCAACTTACCGACCTTTAGAGAATCAGAGATAACAATGGTTTCCTTGTCGTCAGCAATGACGACTAACCCCCTTTTTGTTTCCTTAATATTACGAATCTTCAAGCTCGACCTCTTGTTTAAGGATCACCTGAAATTCATCCTTCATCTCTTTGCTGGATTTAATATTTGCCCCTTTCCTTTAAAATCTACGTTCATTAAGTAAGCGTTCATTAAATACCCTACTGAACACAATTGAACTTCCGACAACACCAGCCATTCTCTCAAAATCTTGGATGTAAACATTCTTGCCAGCCTGTACAGCCGTTCCTGATGCCCCAGCCTGAGCCTCTTCCTCTCCAGAAGAAGAGGACGAATCATCGAACCGCTTCTCAGCGACGATCTCACTGGATTTACCACGCCTGGGCCTACCTTGTCATCTACCTTCCTGCTCGGAATGATATTAGCACAAAAACTCTAAAACACTAATAAAACCACTGAAACAGAAATAGAAACCAGTAAACAAAACGACGTTTGTTTACCGGTTGCAGAAATGTATATCGGAAGTGAGGTGTACTTGCTGTGGAGCATAGCATTAAGGTGGCTCCGGCGCGGGATAGCCTCGTCCAGGGTATGCGCCAGCATCTCACCACCGATGAGTGACGGGGACTCCTATCGGAGTCATGATGGGGGGGGGGGGTAAATAGGACCGTAGTCCCGCTGGGGGATCCCTCAGGTGGTTCCTCACTTGAGCCGAGACGTAAAGACTGGAGTCCCGGTGACTAATCGAAAGACCGGGTCCTGGCTACCTGGATGAAACCTTGAGTAGCCGAGGTAGTTTGAGGCAATGGCACTCCCCGGAGCTGTATTTATGCTTAATTGCGGGTTCAGCTCTGGGGAGCGAGGTAAATAAAGAGTAAGAATAAAAAAAGACCTCTATAAAAATAAACAAACAAATTGTCGGCAAATTAACAGCTGTTTTAAATAAACAGTTATTACAAAAATAAACTAGAATAATGAAATTAATTATGTTTTAGACAATAAACAAGGACCAGGACTGATAAATTACCAACCCAGGAGGGCAGTCTAAATAAATAAACTACCCACCTAAAAATATGGCCTAGATAGCCGATTGGCTACCCAAGCAACTGCATTTATTAATATTTATAAAATGGAAATATACCCAGTAAACAGAATGAAAAATAAACAAATAAGTCAAGTTCTTTAAATCTCTGACGGGTCGTTAAAAATGTATGCAGTTTGGCATTGTCAGCATGGTGTATGACATCCTTTCTGTTAACCAGTTCAGGGCGTTTCTTTTAAATTGGTATGAGCAATCGACAGTATACATCTGATGATTGTCAGATGTATACTGACAATCTTATATCTTACAGAAGCCTAAGTTTAAGTTTATCTTTCTGTAAGGTGACAGGAGGTCATGATGCACAATGCTCTTCCAACTCAACCAAACGCACAATGTCTAAACCTTCTTGGGCATCAATGTGGTATTTGCCACACATTGATGCCCAGGAAGCTTTGTAACCGCTTCTCCTCACTACGACCATGATATTTTTTGCACACTGTTGTCGTCTCTTTTCATCACTTGCTATCAACCTCTTCAGAAATGGCTCCAGCTCTTTTTGTATCCAGCTTTCTCTAAACGGTTTAACGCTATTTGACGGTGGATGTTTAGGTTGTTGGCGATGTTATGATTGCTGACATGCCGACCTTCCTCGATTTTTGCCAGACTATGCTAACGATACCTCGTGAGCCGAAGGCTCAATAACTTTTAGGCCACTTATTATTTTGTATTTTAATTTATTGTTTCAAGAGTGGCACAGTTACATTTTTCTTTTAGGATTTTGGCAGTTTTGTATGACTACAGATTAGGTTAGTTAATGATATGCAATTTCTATTGCTAGAAATGTTTTTTTATTTTGTTCTATGTTTTATGTAGCTTGTAGTGTTTAAATGTGAGTAGGTTACCAATTTATTTTGAAAAAGCTGTTTTTACAGCTTTTCTCACCAATAGTGTTTTTTCTGCTTTTACATTCTATACTTTAGAGTTATAACCTATCCTCAGTTGTGCACAGTCTATTGAAATTGTGCTTTAGCATCATGTTCATAAGTTGCTCCTTAAATTTAGTATACTTGATTTAAAATTTTATTTTGTTTACAAAAATATAGTAGTGTTAAAATTAATCCAAACACAGATGTTATTTAATGAAAAGTAACTTTACTTAGAAGATGCTCCGGGTTGGTGTAGTGGTGAACTCGTCATCGCAAATCATCTGATTTTGAAGTCGAGTTCTAAGGTTGCCTTTTAGTAAAGGCAGTTAGTTACTTTTATACAGATTTCAATATTAAATCATGGATGCCGGTGTTCTTTGGTGGTTGGGTTTCAGTTAACCATACATCTCAGGAACGATCGACCTGAGACTGTATAAGACCACACTTCATTTACAGTCTTCATACATACCATCCTCATTCATCCTCTGAAGTAATACCTTATGGTGGTTCGAGAGGCTAAACAAAAATAAAAAGAAGGGAAAAAAAGATGCCAAACCCATGAAGTGGGTTTGGCATCTATTCAACAAGTTCTTTTTTCAGTTTTTTTTTTATTTCTTCATCATGAAACCATAACAAAATTACTTTAATGAGGCCACTTTTATGGTAAAGTCCATTTTTGAAAGTCGTTTTTTTTTACTATTTCCCAAAGATTTTAAGTTGGTTTTAAGTCTGGGGAGTTGACTGGCCACAGAAGCACTTTAAAAATCTTTCTTTCTTCAAAAGGTTTTCCATTTTTTTGGCAGTATGGCATGGTGCTAAATCTTGTTGGGACACTTCACTGCCTTGGAATTCATTTTGAAGTTGTATCATAACCTTTTCCTTCAGAATCTTGATATATCACTTTTCAACATACCGTCTACTGGAAGTAATGAATAAGGACCTTCAAATGTGAAACAACCCCAAAACATTTTTTTGTTGGGGATGTTTAACTGATTGTTAGATATGAGCCAGTGATGTATTTTCATCTGATGCTTTTCTAATTATGAAACCTGTTGCCTCTGAACATAAAAATACGACTTGTCAGAAAACATAACGTTTTTCCAGTCTTCTTTTGTCCAGTTAGCATGTGCTTTGGCCCATAAGAGCCTTTTTTATTACACATTGCTGGTGTTAAAAGCTGCTTTTTAGCTAGTCCACAAGCTTTCTGTCCAACTGTAAGAAGTAGGTGTTTAACAGTTAACATGTGTACATCTGTTCCACTGATTGCTAATTCTCGATTTAATTCCACAACAGATAATTTTAGATGAATTTTATTTTTACTCACTGGTAAACCGATCCTGTGTTGAAGTAATTTTTCTTTTATGGCTACGTTTGCCTTTCCTTTGTAGTGAAAAACGTAACTGTTTCTTTAAATTGTTTTAAAATAGCATTCACTGTCTGTAGTCTAATACCCCACTAAGAATTTGTCAATGTGTCATACTGTTTGCTCAGAAAGTTCCATTTTTGAACCTTTTCTAGGAGTTGTGTCCATTATTATATATTGAAGACACACAAAACAAAAAATAAAAAAATTTGATTTTGTAATAAGAAATGACAAAACATTGTAATTTTCTAATTTTCACAAAACATTATTTACTATGAGAAAATTGTTAATTAACCAAAGAACAATAACGTCACATTACATAGACAATGGGTAGACTTAAAGAACGGTTATGGTCAAACAGTGTAATCACAACATAGAAATAAACAAAAAATTCCCTGTGTTTGGATTAAATTGTCAGCTACTGTATATTTATGTATTTTTAATCAAAAATTCAACGCAGTTTTATTATTCAAACCTCTATTTTTTGTGCTTATTCATTCATTAGCACACCTTATGTAGTTAAAATATGTTTTGATAGTACAAGACATTAAATTCCAGATAAATTGTGCAATTTGTAGTCAAAGATAAATTTTTTTTTAATAGAAATTTGTTCTATCACATGAAAATAAAGCAAAACTGTATCCCCAAATCTGTTCCTATCAAATATATAATATAATGACTACCCTTGTAGCTACCATCTTTCATTTACTGAATATCCTTTAAAATACATTGTTAATTCTGTTTAAATCAGATTTATTAATGCTCTCATTCTTTATGATACATTAGTAATAATAATAATAATAATAATAATAATAATAATAATTGTGGTATGGAAACCCAAATATTTGTAATAATTAATAAATAAATTATTTATATTTCTTTATTTCCTTAAAACAGTATTTTGCATGAAACCATCTCCTTTTGTAATAATCATTTGTATAAAATTTGTTTTTAAATTATGAGCTCTCTATCAAAATATATATTAAAGTAATTTTATTATCCTCTATATCAATTTTAATGCAGTAACAATCGTGATACAGTCATTTGTTTATCTCAAAAGCACATTTTCTGGACTTGTGCTTACTATTCCTGAGATATATGATAACATTTAGACTTTGTGAGTTGAACAATTTGACATTAAATCTGAGAAAAAGTTATATTCTTTATTGAGATAAAGAATATAACCTTATTGATTCAACAAATTCAATATTTGTTGAATCAAATTAAAAGTTTACTGTTCAAAGAGTATTTTCAACTGGACATGGTTATGGTAGTGATTCTTGTAATTTGATGGTGAAGTTTGTAAAATCTATGATTGTATAACCATGATAAAAAGGAAAACTAATGGCAGTAACATAAGTAATTTTTTTATGTTAACTTATTATTATCACAAATTGATTTTGTTCATTGCTGTGATGATTTGCTTCTTAATTCTTTTTTTGTTACAGATATATGCCCACAAACTCTTGTTTAAGATTGGTAGTCCAGTCTTCAAGGTATTGCTCTCAGGAGACTGGGCTGAGAAGAATGTAGTTGAACTTTTTGATGATGAGTTTGCTGCTTTTGAGATTATGATGAGGTGAATTTAGTTAATTTTAGAGAACCAGTTTAAAGTGTTAGAATAAGTAATTAAAGTATTATGTTAATTTTTTATGCGATGTTATATGTAACAGTTCTTCATATTATAGAGTTTACTGTAGCTCATTTCCTTCTTATAACAAGATTCACTTATTTTTTAGCATATCACAATACTACTTGATGTGGTTATACATTTTTTTTCTGAATTATTACAATAAACTGCACTTTTGTAGTTTCAAAACCCTGTTAGCATTACTTTACTGGCAGGAGGATAAGTTTTTGAATTTTTTCCTTGGGGGTGAATTCAGATGTTTCCATTCAATACTCCAATATTTGGATTTTGGCTCCAAATTATGAATGCGAGTTCATCACAAGTTATTATATTATCTTCCGCTAAAAATTGTTATTTAAGTTTTTTTTATTAATGGGATTTTGCAAAGCATTAGTCAAAACTTTCACCAGTCTTCTGCTGTAATGAAAATCAGTTGTTCTGTTCGATTTAAACTTCAATCCATTTATAATAATTTTACATGGTTAATACACGTTTCCCAATATGGTTTTATCATCCATGCATACCGCATCCATGCACACAGCTTTGTGAAATAAAAATCTCACAGAACACTGTTCTTTCACAGAAAATGTTTAAAGAGGAGCCAACATTTTGAGATAAACAAAAGAGATTATAATAATAAAAATCCTTTTCAAACAGCTGATATTTTCTATAGCAGGAGGTGGCAACTT
The DNA here is from genome assembly GCF_047948215.1 of Lycorma delicatula. Taxonomy (NCBI): domain Eukaryota; kingdom Metazoa; phylum Arthropoda; class Insecta; order Hemiptera; family Fulgoridae; genus Lycorma; species Lycorma delicatula. The sequence continues at coordinate 187,199,497 of NC_134455.1, forward strand.
GAGTGTCAGATATTTCAACTTGTTCTATTAAATAGTTTTTTCGCTATTGCATTTTATCTAATTACAATTAGACTATAATTATCGAACAGCCCTTGTATATCACTGTAGATAGAAAATACTATTTAAGGTTTACTGGAACTGAAGTGTTTTTTTAAAGATACAGTCATTCATAAATGCAAAACTAATTGGGTAAAACATGTTAAATGATTTATATGCTTTATTTGTAACATCTTCCCAGATTGTTTTTTTGTAAACATATTACTTAGAAAAACAGACAAATTAATTTTCTTGTTTTTCAACTGAAAACAAAAACTATTCTTTCCATTCATAATTAAATGTCCGTAAAGTTATATTGTTTTCAGACTTTCAGCCTGAAAGGCCACTCAAGTTGAATGCCATTTTATTTCATGCTTCAAAAAAATGGTAGAAATATTTAATATATTTATTTATGATCTGAGAGCAGAATGAGTTATCGATAAATTATGAATGAAGGCATTTAATAGTAAATGAGCATATGCACTACTTATTGCCACATGAATATTTATAGACATCACCATGTCTACATAGAACATATGCCGGTCACACCTGACCGGCATATGTTCTCCCATTCCTTGCATTATAGTGTTGTCAACATGACAGCTAGCAAGCCATTCAAAATGTCTTGGAGAGCCACTGTTTGGTGTGTGGACAATGAGATGGTCTCATCTGTGATTTAGGTTATTCACGGGTGTTAGGTTATGAGGTGGGTGCCAGAAGAGCTGACAGATGATTAAAAGAAGAATTCAGTTGATATGGCATGAGTATCCAATCTCATAAGTCAAATCAAGATGATTACTTTTTCTATATTCCATTGCAGTGGATGAAACTTTCATGTCACCATGCGCTTAAGAACAGGCAACAGTCAATGCAAAGGTGCTGTAAGCATTCATTATTAGTGATGAAATTCAAAGTGTCAACATCAACACAAAAAATTATAGCAGTTTTCTTCAGCCACAGGAAGGGAGTGCTTTTCAACAAATTTCTACCTTGAGGAGATATTGTTAATGCTATGATTTCTGGCAATGCATGTAAAAATTACATGATATGAAATAAAGAATGTAGAGTCTTTAATTCTCAATAATGCTGCCTGTTTGAACACAACTCCTTTACAGAGAAGTTTGTTATATGAGAAAATTGTATCCTTTGTGCGGTCAAGACCTTACATAAAGAAAGCATAATTCATTTAGTTGATAGAACTGATTGAAATGATTGTTCTTGAGAATGAATTTCAAAATATGGAGATGACTTCAAATCTATAAATGAATCAAGAAACCGATGCTTAGGTTTGGCAAATGCATTGGGGTCCTTAGTGAGTATGTCTCAAAAATTAGATGTTGTATTATTCCAAGTATAAATGCTTCAAAAATAATTAATTAATAATTAATTGGTTTCTTTGTATTCATATGAATATTTCCCATTGATCTATATTTGATGTCATATACTGAATTGGATCAGTAGTTAATGATGTTATCCTTGGACTTACCAAAATTTACCAAAACATGCAATTTACTTTTAACGAATTCATAAGCTTTCTTTTATTTACTATTTATTCTTAAATTTACTAGCATAATTTATTGTTTATTGTCTTCATTAATGATTTAAGTGAGTGACGTTTTTCTGTTTTACATGAAACTTGACAGTCAGGACTCATTTCACATACTTGACCATCTAGTCGGGAGCTCTGCTCCCTGGACCCTCAACACGTTAGTATCCTCATGTTTGCAAGTATATTAAATATTTTACAGGAATTTTTTAAGAAAAGAAATATTAGTGTGTAAAGAATATTTTTCTTGTAATGTTGTTGTTCTTATATTTAAAAGAGTCTTAAGGAATGAGTAGATATAGAATTTTATAGTTTTTAGAAATATAATGTTTAACGCTAGCTATATTAATTACAGGGAGTTGACCTGGGGATGCCGTCTTCTTCATTTAGTATTGTGTGAGGTTGTGTTAGATGTGGATCCAGCTGAGGCTACTGGCACAGTGCGGACCACAAGATGTGCCAACCGGCTGCATGCCAATGACTCGCCCGATAAATAAAGAATCCTTTTTTCACTGCTAAATATGAACTAACAATCCCTTTCTATTATTAATAAAATTAATAAATAAAATATATAAATGACCCAACTACTTCTAACTTTCTTGAATTGTGATTGTTTTACACATGAAGCGCTACATTCAAAAACAGAAGAGAGTCACCATGCACAGCCGCCTGGCGCACCATGATTGGCCTGCTGTGCGCCAGTAGCAGCAAAAAAAAAATCCCTTTCATCACACCAGAAGGCGGAGGTAGATTTCACCAGTGCTAAGTAGAGGATGAAAATAATTTCCACCTTAAAGTTAAGAAAAACGTCAAATTTACTCAATACAACAGTTGTTGCACGTGAAAAAGTTTCATATGTTTAGCATGCAACAAGCCCCATCCTCTTACAATTCAAGCAACATTTTGGTCATTCCTTGTCGTAAGAATTGATCATATAAAAAATTGTTTCAGACAAAGGTTTTGATAATGTTTAGAGAAATAACTATCACTTTAAAATGATTCGATACTGTGCCTATTAAGGGAGGTATGATTTTTTTTTTACCCCCTGGGCCAGTGGTTGGTGATATCAAACAATTTTACTTAGATAAGTTTTAGGCCCTTATCCAAAGAGTAGTAGGAATTTAAACAAATTCAATATTTTATTTAATAAGAAAGCGATATTTTGTTGTTTTTTTTTCGAAAAAGCTCCATTTCCCCCCTCATGCTCCAATTTTGCACATTATCGAAGTCGACTGAGATTTTGGGTCGTTATATTTTATGTATCAATTTGAAAATGATTGGCGCCAAATTACGGCAGTTATTGTATCCACAAAGAAAGTGAAATATATACTCGTGTGTTTATATATATATACTTGAACTGACGATGGTTTTGGGTCTGGGGGATGTGCAACACGAAGATATGTCGAATTGTCAGCATTAATACCATATTGACCATTGTTAATCAGCTGTTGTTATTTTATTGCCTACTTTGAAATAATAATTTTTCAAATAATTTATTGTATTTCTGTTATTAATAAAAAAAAAATCTCATGTGGACACCAATACTTCCTTGTACGTCTATTAAATTACATATACACATTTGTTTTAAATGAAAAGTACATAAAACTTTATTTCATTAATAACTTCTGATATTTTTTCATAATTTTTTTTTTTTAATGTTGTTATTTGTCCTAAAAATTCTTTTACAATCAGAGGCTAATTATTAATATATCAATATATTAAAAAAAAAAAGTTAAAAAAAAGGAGTTCAAGTCTGATTCGAACCAATGATATGCCATTCCCTTGTAAGATCCAAATATTTCATTAATTAAAATTTATTTGGTTATAATTCTTCTTTATTACTTCCTTGTAAGAAGTAAAGAAAGTATTGTGATCACAAAAAATTTTGGTTTTCAGATTTCAAAGGAAATATCCATTTTGACTAGTTTTAGCGTGACGTCTGTATGTATGAGAATGTATCTTGCATAACTCAAAAACAATTAGCCATAGAACGTTGAAATTTTGTTATTTTTTTGGATTTTCTAGTTGTGCACCTCTCCTTTTGACTGCAATCAACCTGACCAAAAATACCCAAAAAAGCCCAAAATTAAAAAAAAATTGGATTTTGGACTTTTTCTTAACTGCAATAATAAGCCCTCATTGAGAGTGCTTTAACAATATATCATAAGTGGTACACTTACCTTCATTGCTTCCAGAGTTATAGCCTAATGAAATATTTGGATCTTATAAGGGGAAGGCACATCCTCAGTTTGAATCAGATTTCATCTCCTTTTTTTTAATTTTTTTTTTTAATTTAAATACAGAGTGATTCAAAGAAACGGGAAATTAAAAAAATTAAATAACGTTAATGAAAAATTTTTTTTAGAAAATGAATTTTATTTCATGTAATTGTACAAATGTTGCCATTTTAGGATACGTACATTTTAGTTTATTTTTTAAAGATGACATCTTGCAGGTGACCTCCTCTTCTACGTAAACACTCACGAAGTCTCTTCGTTAAATTTTTCATGGTTTGATGTAACATCTCAACTGGAATTTCCGCAATTGCTTCTCGGATCTTTGCCTTCAGTTCTTCTGTTGTAGCAGGTTTACTGTGGAACACTTTGCTTTTAAGGTGATCCCACAAAAAGTAATCGCAAGCTGAGAGATCAGGCGATCTGGGAGGCCATCTAATGTCACCATTTGTGAAATGACACGTTATCCAAACAATCGGCGTACAGATGCCATCGATATTCGTGCAGTATGTGATGTTGCTCCGTCTTGTTGAAACCAGGTTGTGTTAAGAATTGGTGGAAATCTCTTTTGTTGTTCCACAACAAAGGATTCAAGCATGGCTACGTAACGAGCCGTCATCACTGTAATCGCAAGACTGTTGTCATCCTCAAAAAAATAAGGGCCTATAACACCGTAAGATGACATAGCATACCACACGGTCACTTTCTGGCTGTTCAACGGACGCTGGTGTAGCTGCGTAGGATTTTCTTGTGCCCTGTATCTGAAATTTTGCTTGTTAACAAATCCACTGAGGTGGAAATGTGCTTCGTCTGACATCCACAGTTCGTGAACAAAGTCTTCGTTATCATTTATCTTCTGAAGCATTACAAAACAGAATTGTGCTCGCACAACTGCATCGTTCGGTTTCAGTTCCTGGACAATCTGCAACTTGTACGGATGGAATTGCAAGTCCTTCACTAACATTCTTCGAACACTTGAACTATGCAATTGTAAAGATGCTGAGAGGCGACGGATTGACCGATGTGGACTTCGTGTGACAGATCTTGTAAAGCTTGAACACTCTGTGGTGTACGGACGGTTCGCTCATGGCCTGGAGGTTTCTTTTTCATTGCCGAACCAGTTTCCTCAAAATTAGATATCCATGTTTTAATTGTATGTGCTGATGGAACACAGTCGTGCCGTCCCAGATTAAAATGAAGATGAAATTCTCTACGCGCTCTCTCCACACTGTCATTGTTTTTGTAAAATGCTTTGATAGCAAATGCACGTTGCGCACCACTTATCAAGTGGTACCAATCACCCACGGCTACCAACACAACTTTCAAAATTTCCCGTTTCTTTGAATCACTCTGTATATTGATTTATTAATATATATTAACCTGTGACTGTAAAAAATTTTTACAATAAACAAAAATTGAAAATTAACAATAAAAAAAATCATAAGTTTTTAGTGAAATAGAATTTATGTAATTTAATAGGTATTATTACATATGTGTTTATGTAATCAATTTGGTGAAACATCTGATTATTTAATATAAATTGAAAATTATAATTTAGAATTGTATTATTTTTTGATTTTCTAGTTTAATTTTATTTATATTTTTTTGGAATTTCTGTTCAATTTTACCAACATTAAAATTAACTACAGAATGACTGAAAATAGACCCTCACAAGAACAGCATATGTACTGAAGCATTCATGTTTGGTCTTTAATAAATTGAAAAAAATTCTTATCTTTTAGTTCAATACTCCTCTGATATTGTCGAACAACATTTTTCCTAAGTCAGAGTTGATCTTCATTTTGTTTGTTTTTTGTTGCTAATCATTTAATCGCTGTTTGGTTTGATATAATTTTTCTGATCTTAATTTGTGTACACGTTCTCTAGTTTTCAAATTTTCTCTATCTCTATATCATCCTCTTTTAATCTTTTTATTCTTTCCTTGGTCTTAACATTTCCTTCCTCTTTATATTTATCATCTTCTCCTAATTTTTTTTTATTCTTCCTTGTTCTTAACATTTTCTTCCTTTTCTTATTCGTCTTGTCATTTTTTTTTTTTGAGATATATTTCCTCATGTTATGTTTCTTTTTCCTGTATGATTGTTTCTTTTTCATTTTTGATTATTTGCCAAATAATCCAATAATAGAAACTGAATATTTTATACCGTAAGGTTGAAATTAACATTTGTAACCAGTATACAGATGTTCACTAAATGGAATAGTTTAATTATTATTAACTTTTATTTATACAACACACCAGAAATCTGACACGTTTGTTAATCAGGAACTCATGAAGATACGAATAATACTGATCTAGTAATATGAGTAATAAAGGGAGTTTTACTCTATCCTAGTATTTCATGTAAGATTGTTGAATTAATAATTGTATAAATAATTGATGTTAATAAAAACTAATATTTCAGCAATTGTGAAACTGTCCACTTTATTAAAGAATTGGAGGATCATATCTCACTTTCAAATGTGTGATGAATGTAAAACTGTATATTTAATCTTTATTTTTATTTTTTCTCTTAACTTTTTAATTAATAACATCACATCACCTGTTTGCAATATATTGTGGCTCTCATGTCATCGCATTGAGTGGTAATTTGTACTTTAATAGAGTTGTAGTGTTATACATAAATTACAGTAATTTAATAATTGGATATCAGCCAATAATTTAAAATAGTAGATGTATATTTAATATATTTCATATAAATATAGAATACTCATGTATGATTCTGCCCTAATAATGTTAGTCTTATTATCACAATTTACTTTGTTTAAATTCTTACTTTCTGTTCAAACAGGTATTTTTATACAGATGATATTATACTTTATAGCATTGAGACTGCTTCTTCAGTGTACAAATTAGCAGATAAATATGATGTGGAATATCTAAAAATTCGGTGTTTGAATTATCTCTCATCAGAAATGAGTTCTGCAAATGTTTGTTATATTCTAGAATTTTCAGAATTATATGATAAAGCCGAGTTGAGAAACGAATGCATTAATTTAATAATAAAACAAACTAGTGATGTGATTATTACTAAAGATTTCTTGGAAAGCAATAAGATTGTCCTTAATGCTATAGTTACTCAAAGAGAACTGGCTATATCAGAGCTTGATTTATTTAAATCAATTCATAGTTGGGCTTATTACAATTCCAAGCAAAATGGTAATTATTTTTACATAAGTAATAAAATAATGATGTATTTCTCTTTAAAAATTATTGAATTTAAAACTGGATTGCCACCAGATTGTAGCTTTGTAAATATCATTCAATAAGTGATATGGAAAACGTTCCTTAAAATACTCATAGTAATGTTCTGTTAGTTTGAAAGATAAAAATTTTATGCAAATAAAAAAACTAGAGTGGTTTCAATTAAGTAGATAAATGAAACAATTATCTGCGAAAAACCCGAAACATTTTGCTAAAATCTAATTTCCTCTTGAATTTTTTTATAAAACCAGATATTAATTCAGTAGAGCAGAAAATATTATATAATTATATATTTGCTTCTTACATTTTAAACATTATTCTAAAAATAAATTTTTTTAATTAAAATTTGTAACCATCTCACTGACAAATTATCAAATCCTATATTTTCAATAGGATTTATTATCAAATCCTATATATTGTAAAAATACAATGTATTAGTAAAAAAAAATTACATAAAATAAAACACAGAGATGAACTTATTTTATTAAGACAAATAAATATATAGTAATTTTAGTAAAGATAAAACAGAAAATGATAAATTATTATTACAAACTCCCACAAATGAATGTTTGACCAGATCACATATCAAAAAAGAATACATCTCAAAAGAAGAAACTTGTTGAAGGAGTTTATCAAAAGTCTTATTTGGAAAATTTTGAGTTTTATGCCTTATTATGTATTATTTTGATTATTATTGTTGTGGATAATCTGTTATTCTTCTTTCTTATATATTATGAATTACAGGATATTATGCCAATAAATTACCAGTTTTTTTATCTGTTTTGTTGGTAATCCAGTTAAATGTTTAATAACTGTGTTAAAGAGACTGTTTAAAAAGTAATATTTACTGTAGTTTAATCTACCTGAAATATTTTTTTAAAATGTTCCAACAGAAATAGTGGAATACTTGAATAAAGAAAATAAATAAACCAAAAATAAAGTAAAAAAATAATAATCAATAGTAAAATCTTAATAAAGTTGTTAAAAACAACATTTAATTTGCAAATAAAAAGTATTGAAATTAAAATTTGATTTTTCTAATAGGTATAGTGGCAGTTTTTTAAATGGTACTATGAATTTCAATGATGATAGGAATTTTTTACACTGAAACGTATGGTTTTTTTTATGCATGGTTTGTGGTATATATGCTTTAATTTCAAATAATAATGAAATTAATAAGATTACTAATTAGTAAAGGGAAGAAGTATTTCCAGTAGAACAAGTGAGAGTATTTGCCACGTTACAAAAGAATACTCACACTTGCTTCATGTTAAATATTAAACAGTACAAACTTCATATTTTCACATATGTTTTCTTAAAATATTAGGTGTGTACAGTTTCACTACTTGTTGCTGATAATTGTATTAGAAAAATGATCAATTGTTGTATTGCTATTGGTTTCTAATCTTTAAAATTGAATTAAATAATTATGAATATTTCATTAATTATATTGAATTATGGTAAAAATATGTGAATTAAATAACTTACTTGTACATTAATAACATGCTAGTAAAAATGTCTAATGGTATGATGTTGAAAACTGTATTATTATTATTATTATTTTCTAATTAGGTATTTTTTTTTAGGTATACCTATTGAAACTTATGCTATTTCTTTGGCAGATATTATTAATAATATCAGATTTTTAACAATGAAACCTATTGAGTTTGTTGAAGGGCCAGGAAGTTCTTTTCTCCTGTCTGCTGAAGAACAGCTAAACTTATTGAAGAACATTGTAAAACCTGGTTCTCGACTACTACTTGAAAGATTCTGTACATCAAGAGAATATCGCAGATGATAGACGCTGTGTAAAGTAAGATAGAAAAATTATTACATTTATTTTTATTTTTATCTTGAAAAATGTAAATTAATTTCATAGTCAAGGATTAATTAATTTTTAATCAGTAATAATTGTTTTGCAAATGTGGTGCTTAATGATTCTTGCTGTCTTGTTAACCAGTATGATAATAAGGATACAGACCAAACCTTTATAAAACAAACAAAAGTTATCTTTAAAGGTACAGATTTCTGTTTTTATTCTCTTTTATAATTTTTTTCTCACTTATCAAAGCCAAAGTTTTTTGAACTTTTTTTCTTATTTTCTTTTCTTTCTTCTTTAATGCAAGTAAAAATTTTGTTTTATTTGACTTTAAAAAGTGTGTATGTGCGTATACGCATTATTAATATTTTTATGATCCTCAGAAAAAAAGTTGTTAGAGGGAGAATCTGGTTCCATCGAAGTTCATTATACACAAATAGGGAATAAAAAATTTTTATTATTTTGGATGAATTATAAATTCTAGTTTAGATTAACTGTAAGCTGCAGAACATAATTTCAAATTACTGGCATTTCTTTCCACCTCTGTAATCAGATTTCTTTATATTAAGATATTATTACATAAAAAAATATTTTTTTAACAATGAAATGGAACCTAGGAAAACTGCTCTTAACCTTAAAACTGGTGATATGATATCAAAATGATTTCTCACGTGCTGAATACACGTATCATTTCTGATCAAATATAATGTGCATCTGGGTAGACGTAATGCATAGTGCTCAGCTTAATTAAATGTTTATTTCTTAATGATTATTCATAAGGAATTTTTATTGTTGCTTTTTTTAATGCAGCATTTCTCAACCTTTCAGTATTTGCGACCCGATTTTCAATCATAATTTTCATCGCGCCCTCCTCTCATACAATAACAATCTATACAATAATAATTTTGACAGTAAAGCTATAGTATGCCCCCCTTAATACAAACCTTACAAATTACCAAGAATAAATAAATTTATTGATACTTGGCAACACCAATCCACTGCATTGACAAAACCAGAATCGACGCCTCTCTATTGCTCTCTGTCTTACGTACACCATGTTCGATATTCTCGTGGCTTCGCGAGAAGTTCCAATTTTTCTTGAACATTCTGGAATGTCTGCACAACTGTTTCTGCAAACGTGTATAAATACTGCACCTCGTTCAATTCCAGCCACCTCAGTCAACTCGATCCTTCTATCGCTATCAAATCTATAGTGATATGTATGTTGTAATTTGCATGTTAGTTGCAATCCATGGTATTAAATATTCACCACAGTAGATTTATACAGAATCATGGATAAATTTTTAAATGGGCGTAAGCGTTCATTAGACATAGTGAAGCAAACACATGCACAGACAAGTATGATGATGTACAGCATCAGCTTTTTGGGAAGTTGCGTGACAAATTGTTTTCAATTCAGCTTGATGAGGCAACAGATAACAATAAAGATGCTCATTTCATTGCCTATGTTTGATTTTGTGATGGTATGTCAGCAGTAGAAGAACTACTTTTCTGCAAACCAATAGAACTCAAAGCAACAGCACTCGCATTATTTGCTATCTTAAATAATTTTATAAATGAGGCAAACATAGAATGGAGAAGTTGCATCAGAATGTGCACCTATGAGTTGCTTATTAAATGTCTGGAAGATTCCAAAGTATACAAGCACTTGTAAAACAAAAATCTCCACACTGTGTCTGGACACATTGTATGACCCACAGAGAAGCTCTGGCTTCCGAAGAAATGAGTTGTGGTCTGAATATTGATGGTTGTAACTGTAGAAAATTATATAAAATTGAGACCCTGAAAATCAAGAATCTTTTCTGCACTTTGTAAAGACTATGGCTGCAGTACATTCAGCATTACTATTTTATTGCAAGGCAAATTGGTTATCATGTGGGAACTATTTGTAATGTGTTTATGAATTAAGAGATGAAATCCCCATTTTTCTAGAAGAGGAAAAGCGACCAGAAGCCGAGAAGTTTTGAGATGGTTTATTTGTGATGGAATTGAGCTACTTGATCGACATATTCAAGAAATAAAATACCTTGAATCTGCAACTCCAAGGAGCAGATACACATATCTTGGATACGAATGATAAAGTTAATGCTTTTTATAGAAAATTGGATTGTGGAGCATAAATTTAAAGCAAAAAAATCTAGAAATGTTTGCAAATGTAGATGAATGTATTAAAACTTACAAGGCTAAAGAACATGTGAAAGTTGTTTTTGTAACCATTGAAAATCATTTAATCATTCTGGTAAAAAAAAGTATTTAAATCTTTAAAAAGGGATTTTCTTGCCGACAACAATTTAGCAGTAAGGTACAAGTGGATTAGGGATCCATTTGGACATACTCCTGAAGAGCTCTCAACTGCTGAAGAAGAAATCTTCATAGACTTTATGGCAAGTGGTAAAATCATAATTCAATTTAGTATTAAATCACTCTTTGAATTTTGGGCAGGGGTGAATGATGAGTTTTCTGGACTGAAAACAAGAGTATTTTGTATACTATTACCATTTTCATTCAACATTCTACTTTTGCTAAATCAGATTTTCTGCAGTGGCTGTTTTGAAGAGAAAATATAGATCTCGGTTAAATATTAAAAAAGAACTCAGACTGACTATTTCTAATATTAAACCTTCCTTTGAAAAACTTTGCTTCCCAAGACAGGCCCAAGGAAGTCACTAATAATTATTAAACTTGTTTTTAATTTAGTATTGATAAGTTAATTATTAAATACATTGCGCAGTACTGATACAGCTCTATTTATAAGTGTATAATATCAGTATAAATGTGTATTTTATTATTTATTATGTTAGAATGTATTTTGTCTTGCTTTCCTTTCAGTAAATCAGTCAATTTTTTAAAAATATTTTCCTTTCAATATGTTCATGCCCCCCATTTAGTGTTATCATGCTTCCCTAGGGGGGGGCATGCCCCAAAGTTTGAGAACCAAACCAAACCATATCAAGTTGACAGTTTAGGGATGTACTTTTTCTCTCAAATTGTTTAAATATTATCTTATCTTTTTATTGACTTTTGATTTTGTTTAAACTATTTTTGAATTTAATCTTGTTATTAAATTTAAGTTAAAATATACAAATAAATTTTTTATATTTTTTTTTTATGTATAATTACTCATTTGAGAAAATAGTGTGACAGTTTTAAATATGAAAGTGAATGGTTTGATAATGATTAAATGTTAAGTAAAAATATATACTTATCTTCTTAACTACTTAACTAAAGTAAATACAAATTTAAGAGGTTAAAATTAGAGGAAGAAGTGTTTGAAAAGGAGCACATGGTATTTTACAAATTGATAACTGAAATAATATTAAATAAGAGAATTTAAGATTGTGAATTATTCTACATTCCAAAAAAGTTTTACTTTTGGAGTTTTGTCATCTTTTAATTGAAGATATTTTTTTATGCCTTAAAAATGTAGTAAATGTTCATTAAAATTAACCTTTTTATTGTTTTAGTAAAATAATTAATTTTTTTTTTGTCTTCAGTCATTTGACTGGTTTATACAGCTCTCCAAGATTCCCTTTCTAATAATTAATAAAAATAATAATATACAAATTATATATTTAATTCCTTCATTAAAATATAAGGTTGTTAAAAAAATAACAAACTTTTCTAAAAAAAACTCTTTTATTTACCATCAACACTGGTAACATAATTTTTGTTTTTTAATACATGATATATAAAGCCAGTCTGTTTTTAATGCTGCAAATCATATCGGATCAGATTATTTTTTCAATATTTTTGTTCATTTTTGACATGGAATGGCAACCCGGGCAAAAATCATCTTCAATGTCTCTCCGCCATCTTGGAAACCCTTAAATCACTCAAAACTCACGCAACTGCTATGGAAACTCATAAGTTTCGATAGCAGTTTTTCCAAGTTTCATATGAAATTTCACGACAACTCTTTGCTTTTATAAAACACTTAGAATTTTTCCGACAAAGCAAGAAAAAAACAGATGTTATCCAAACAAAGGCCACGGCCAGACTAATATGTCTACAGAAACTGGAGTGGCAACAATCGAAAGAGAAGGCTTCATGCTACACAGCTGTTGTTTGTACGAATTTGGTGCATGCTTAGTTCTTCTGTAACAGCATTAGTCACTGATCTCTATATAACTGGATAGATGATCGTGTATTGGAACTGGTAAAATTTTAAACATAAGCTAGCGCCACTAAATGAGTGGTAGAACCGATAGAACTAAATAAAATAAAACAGCGCATGCGCAGAGGTAAGTGTAAGAGTAGGGATAAAATACTGCCCTACCATTACAATTATAGTCGTGCATACATACAATGGTTTTATTTATTTCCTAGAATCAAATTCTGCGGCGGTGGAGGGTTTTGATTTTTTTTGTTTTGTTATTAAATTACTTAAAACTGAATTTATTATTATTGTTTTGTAAATAATGCAGTTATTTTAACAATACAGTCCACTCAGTTATCTGTTAATACATCACAAAATATCTTTAAAAGTAATTAAAATTTTGCTTATGGGAAAATTTAAGTCTGTACTTATTTTTATGGTTACCTAAGGTAGTTGCTACTATGTACTCTAAAAGGAAGATTATGACACTCCCTTTTATTATTTATGGAATGTTACTGTTCTATAAATAATTAGTTATTTTATTTTAAAATAATTAAATTTCTTTCTTTTAGATTTTTTTGTAGATATACACAATCTCTATAATCTGTGACTATTACAGTTGACATTTTAACAAGGAAATAGTTTCTGTTTCCAAGTCATGTATATTTATAAGGCTTCGGGTTCCAAAGTATTAAAAATGAATATAAACATATCTTTGCTAATGAAAGCTTGTTTATGTTTACTCAGCTGACAAAATTCATGAGTATTAGAAATATTCAAAATTTTTAAATGTAATGCTCCCATCACTTGATTAATTAATTTTTATACCAGTCTTAACTTATCTGTTTTATATATTTTATCTATCTATTTTTTTTCCAGGTCTGAATGAAGTTATATGTTAATGTGAATAAGTGACAATAAATTATGAATAAAGAACTCTATTTTAGCTGTGACCAAATACCATATTAAAATCACTTGCCTAGATCAGAACTATGCCATGTCCAAAATTGTAATTTCTTAGGAGAGTATTTTGAAAGTACAATCTTGTAATTATTGATTGTTCAAAAATAATTATATTCACTTTTTATAATTCATAAAATCACTCATTTTATTGCTAAAATAAGTTATGCTTTTATTAAGAAGGTTCTGATGCATTTTGATAATTCTTTACGTAGAATGACCATATCTGTACTTAGACTTGTTCTACTCTGACTATATGCTTTATTGTATAAATTCTTATATGAATTAACTTAATTATTTCTGCATTATAGTTTTATGATTACAGTGTGTAAACATGACAACAATATTATTAAAAAACTGCTTTATTAAGTAATTTTTAAAATTATTCCATTGGCTTTCATTATCACCGTAACAGAAAAACATTATAACTATTAATGCGTAAAAGCAATTTTTTAAAGAGTAATAGTATAGTATTAAAACTAGGTGCTAAACATTTTTGTAGTGTTTGTATTCAGAATGATTATGTTAGTTTAATTATTCTTTATTTTATCTTTATCATAATTTTTTTCTTTGGTATATTATTTGGAACTGATGGTATGCAAGTGGAACAATTTTTGAATTACAGAGATCAATCAATATTAATATCCATTTTACTATACTTAATAGGTTTTTTCTATATTATAACGATGTGTTCCTAAGGTCTAAAAATGTTGTAAATAAACTATCTTCTTCAATATTGTTAAACCTAATTGCACAGTTATATCTACATGAAACACTAACACAGACAAGATTAAATTTCACTGAAAAACTCAAATAATTAATAAAAAATGTGCATTGTCTAAAGAAAAATGTTAGCAACACAGAAGCTTATGCACAAACTAGATAGATACAAATTATAACAAGTGATGTTATGAGCGCTGCCACCAAAAAATGCTCTGTGCAGAAGTAGCTGAGGACCTAAGTACTGAGGATCCTAAGTACCTTAGGATAGTTCTACATTAATGAATTGGAAACTACACAGATTTTGTTTAGCTCCTATTTAAACTATTCAATTTAGACAAGTATTGCACTAAAAGTAATATAAGGCAGGGTATAAACTGCTTCTGATTTCTTACTTTGTTGTAACTATCTTAATTGTAGGACTTGGAATGGTTCTGCATTGAATAAAATACATTTCTCATATCCAATATTATGTAAAAATTAAAAAAAATAATTACAAATTTTTGACTTAAGCTAGTTGTGATCTATGCAAATGAAATATAATTTTAAGTGTAGAAGTTATACGTGTAGATATAAATTTCTACTAGATGTTTTTGTGGAAAATTTTTGTTTATTTATTTTATCATTAAAAGGAAAACTGATTCATTGACCATTTACATAAAATAAAAGTTTTACTACAAGCTACAATTTTTACGTGGGTTATTTGTATTCTTTAAGAGGACGTAAATATTTAATTTGATTTTTTTACATAACAGTAAAAAATTTGTGGTAGGCAGTAGAGCATAACATTTTATTTATGGTAACATCAAGGGATACACTAAATAAATATGAATTTATTTTCAATCAAAATATTTTTCTCATTTTTTAAAATAATTTATTATATAAAGTAACAATAATTTAAATTACTGATTTTTTAAAAGGTTTAATAAAAAAAGATTTTTGTAATGAAAATACTGATCTAATAAAATAATTTTAAATTTTGAAAAAAGTAGTAAGTGTTATAGAACAAAAACAAAATGTTTTCTATAAATAAACTAATAAAATTAAATTATAAGAAATAACAAGTAAACATATATAGAGCATTATTTATTTAATTACTATAATTTGTTTTTGAACCAAATAATAATGCAAGGTGAATAATATCTTATAAACATTGTATTATGTGTTATTTTATGTAACATTAAATGTTATGTGTTATGTAACATTGTATTAAATTATGTTATTGGAAATATTAAAATTACTACACTAGTTGTAATTTTTTTTTAAGTAAAGTTTCAATTTTTAGTAACTTAAATAAAATGTTGGTCCTTATTACAACATTGTCAAAATTCATAATCTCAATTTACTAATTTTTAAAGTAAAATCACTATGAAATAGAAGATAGTTTTATTAAAAGTTAATGAACAGTCTTTAGTTTAATATGACAGCTTTAGGCCAGTTGTGATCTTACAGCATGTGATATCTGCTTTAACAATCTGATGACTCATATGATGAGTAGTCTGTAGTCAGTGTTTTTAATCTTTGAAATCAGTATAATTTCAATATGTTAAAATCAGTTGTCCTATCTACCTTCATTTTATAATTATACACCTTTGTATCCAATATAACATTTGTAGAATATTTTATTGATTGTATTTGCTTGCTTATTGTAAATTTTTTAATTAGCTAATATTAATAATATTTATTATTTAAACATTGTATTGTATATATAAAAAAAAAAATCCATAAATTTTCTGATATCTATAAATTAGATGTTAATGTTAATTGTTAAATGATAAAATTTGCTATATAATAAAATAAATTGTTGGTATAATGAATAACAAAAAATCTTTTGAAAACCAAAAAATATTAATTATTTGAGAAACTTTCAGCATGATTTTAGAAAAAACAACACATCATTTTCCAGTTTTTAGAAAATATTTTAAAATGTACAGATTACAAAAAGATTTCTCATTTCCAATTTTTTCAATCTCAGTAAAGATTTCGATTTAGATTGACATGTTTCATAGATGAAAAAATATAGTAATGTATCAGAGTAGCTTCCTACATCAAACCAATTGTATACAGGTTATTGAAATTTCATCTAGAATACATTTGAAAAATGTAGATCCACACGTCAGTATAGAAGTTTGAGTGTCACAGGATATATCATCTGTCTATTGCTTTTTGTAATGTTTAATAATGATTTGTCTCAAAATCATGAACCTTTCATTGGTACCCTTTTGAAAATGACACAACTGTATTTATATCTGAACATTATTATTTAAAGGGACTTGAAAATTCTATAGTAGCAGTTCAAAATATTTTACACTGATTGGATTACAACCATCTAAATTAAATATGGATAAAACTGTGCATTATGCTTATCAGGTAGATGTAAAATTGCTAATTGCATTGATAGAATTCTCACTAATGATTATTATTAACAATCAGAAAGCATCTTCATGTGCTAAAAAAATTCCATTCCTTCGCCCAAGCCTTGAGCTAGGTAAATTAATCATTAAAAATAATTACAATACAGTGTTATTGCTAAAAATAGAGAAGGGTCTGCCAAAGAAATTGACTGCATATCTTATGGTCAAATTTATTTATTTCTTATTTTTTTGATGTGTGAAATTTTATTACACTTACTTAACTTCTTGCAATTTAGAGAAAATGCATTCATTATTATTTAAACCATTCCATCAGGCATTATCTAGACAAGCAATACTGTTTTCGTGATCTAATCTACTATCCAATTTCATTAAGGCAGAAGTATTATCCTTCAATTAATTATCTTATAATCAGGAAAAGTATTTATATTATTAGCATAAATTAAAAAAAGTGTTGGATCAAAGGCTCATCTTTGCTTAGAGGTAAGCCATGGGAGGATCAAACTGGTGTACCTGAAATACAAGTCATTATAGACATTGGGGTCAGTTTCAACTTGCACAACTTGAAGCAGTTGTCTTAAGGATTGTTAATTTTATTCACTCTACTAAAAGGGATATCAATTATTACATGATTCTTAGTTGTAAACAACTTGTACAATTTTTAAATGTGACAATATCAAAATGACATAATCTTCAAAAATAAAAATGTTCAAGGCAATTGCTTAGCATTAAAAACAAATTTTGAGTAAGTATGATTTTGAGTAAGAATGATAAATGACCACAATAATAAGATTTAAGGTGTTCCATGCTGTTTACTGGTAAAATAGAATAATTAAGCTCATTGTCCTTATCAACTCGAAAAAAGTTAATCTTCTCACACTTTATATGGTTTTTAAACTATAATCTACTAGCACAAGTTCAGCACTACATTAAGCATTTATGAGTGAAAAGTTATTTCCTTTTTGTTACAACAATCAGGTTTAATATTAAGCAAGTGCTTAATGATGTGCAAAACATTAGCAACAAATAAATGAAACAAAATAAAACTTATTTCTCAAATATTGTATGTTTAGCACAATATGTATAAAGAGCAAAGATGTTAGTGTGACATTATTAAATTGTTTATAATTTATATTTATCTTCATATATGGAGGTTTAGTCCTCCAGTCTAACAAATAAAACCCACCAGCCTTATAAAACTGTCATTGAATATACTGTCATTATTTTCACCCCATTGTAACCTGGGATTTTTGTGCTTTTAGATACATGATCATATGATTTTAGTAATATAAATCAGTTTCATTACTGATGAAAAAATTGTAACATATTTTTAAAAATTCTTCTGGAAGCATATTTCCAAGTACTTTGAAGCTACAAATGGAAAAAATTCTTTAACTCATGGTTTAATGTGGTAAAAGCCCAAATGTAATATTAAGAATAGGGTACGATGGAATTTTAAAAAGACGAAAAATAAAACAACTCTTAATTGATAGTACTTTCAAAAACCCAAAATTGATTAATAAACTTTAATCATATCTAAGTCACTGAGAAACAACAAATAGTTCACACAGATGTTTTACCTACAAAACAAAGATGCTATAATGATGTAAACCATGAGTTTATTCAAATATTTTAGCCCATCATAAGAAAGCACCACTTTTTATGCCTAGTTTTTCAAATTCATTATAAAGTCGTACAGTTCAATTTAGGACTTGTGGTGAGCAAAGTGTCATTATTTGTGAAATTGTGTATCAGCTCCTATTACATTTTTAATAATTGATTCACTACATAAGCTCAAAACTTATGTCATGGAAATTTTGTATTGTCTGAAAAATCACATTCCTAACCAGAACTCTGGATGAAAGGCTGAGACATTATAGTTGTCCCAGCAAATGTTTCCCCCCCCACAGGGCTAGACATACAATTTAGCAAAACTCGGCCCAGGAGAGTGTCCTTTTACTCTAAGCCGACCCCCAACCTACCGGCAGCACGTTCGGCATGGCAGGTCAGTCCCTCGGTCGGATCTTAATCTTGCCAGCCTCTAATCCCCAGGGGGAGTAACCAGGCCCGACTATGTCGTTCCCAGGAATCGGGTCTCGGTTTTTATAGCGCCTGCCTCAAACTGTGGAGAGGGGTAACCGGGCCAGACTATGTCGTCACCGGGTCTCGTTCTTAAATGTTTCCCCTCCTAAGCTCCTCGGGAGCCCCCAGCCGTTCATTGGAACCGGCACACTTGAGCATGTCGGACGGCTGAGGCTGTCCGCCCGTCCCTAAATTAATGACCCCTTCTTCTGGCTTCCACGTCTTTGCTGCGTAAAACTGTCACCACGAACTCCTCAACGAGCCTCCAGTTGTCTGCAGTTGCAAGCATATATTCGACCAGGTGTTCTGGATCAAAGACTGTTATGCCAGTCAGTGACTGTAGCTCAACCACTCGGCACAGTAAAATAACGTGTGCTCAGCGAAGTTTCCATGCGCTGTAAATAGCTGCGTAAGAGAATGGTTAATCACCCCGTTCTATCTGTTGCACAACGCGTTTAAATCTGATACCAATCTTCTAGACACATAGAGCTGACCCCTACCCGTCATCTTTCGTTGCAGTCGTTAAAAGTTATCAATCTAGCCTCGGATCTGCTACTGCCTTCATATACGTTCATCCGTTCCTGTACTAATAAGTCGATGGGAGGGACGGCTGCCAACACACATGCCGAGTCGTAAGAGACGGTTCTGTATGCCTAGATGACTCCCAGCAGCGACCATCGATCGGTGAACCCGTCTCAATCTGAACAAATTCCTTTGTATATTAACAGTAGTACCACAGACTGGAGCAGCGTACAACATAGATGAGGTGACTGCTGACATAATAAGTCTTCTCCTGGAGACCCTAGGGATAGACTGTGATGACATCAACAAACTAAGATTCTTCATTGTGTCCTCGGCTTTGTCGACACATTCTTTAACATGATTACTGAATTTGCATGCACGGCCAATTGTCACTCCTAAATATCTGACATTAACCCTGTGTCGAAATAGCTGCCCTCCCAGTGTAAAATTAACAGGGCTGATGTGTCTTCTTTCAGCCAGTATTGTGTAAATGCATTTATCAGAAGATAATTCCAGACCGTAATCCACGGTCCAAGCAATAATTGTTGCTAGTGCGGTGTTATCATTCATCTTCAGCCCTTCCTCTCTTTTGGTGCTAACCAAAACACCATAGTCGTCAGCGTAAGTTATGGCTTCACAATCCATTGGCAGTCGGAGCCGAAGCACCCCATTATAAACTGTAAACCACAACAAGGACAGACCCTGCGGTACGCCGCCGTGAGTCTGAAACCTGTGAGTCCCGCCCTGTTATCCATTTATCACTCAAGTATTCACGTATTTGTCTCTGCAAATAGTTACTAATGCCTTTCTCGCGAAGGACCGTCATTATTATGTCGGAGTAACAATCGTTGTCAACGTAGGGTTGTGCTAAGTTATTGGAATGCAAGAAGTTAATCCCATATAAATTCGAGTTCCGGGACTGAGTAAACATTTCTCGTTGTACTCATTTTTAAAGGCTCGTCAATGTGGCACAATACAGCTTCCCATTGATAGTCCAATTTATCCACTTTTTCTGGCCATTACCAGAGTCTCCCAGATTTTTGCATTGCTGAAATAGTAGCAGCTGTTTCAGAAACATCAGTTACAACCCCTGGAAATAACTCTTCTTCACAGGAAAAGACTACGTACTCCCCTACTTTTCTCTCTACTGGTTTCTTAAGGTTGTTTTTGTGTATGTTTTCCTCATCGCTCTCATCTTTAAAATCACTGTCAGATGGCATCTCATCCATGTCAGAGTCAGAGCTGTCTTCATAATGAAGCACCTGCTTTGCGGTCTTTTTCTTATGCTGCTGAACTTTATCTTGTTTTGCTCTTTCTTTTACATCTTTTTTCCTTTGTCTCTTGGCAGCACGTTCCAGTTTTCTGTTTTCTAATTCTTCCTTTTTTGCCAACTTCTTTTTAAAATATTCTTGACACAGTTGTCTTGAGACAATAGCAGGCATTTTTTCCTTCATAGATCGTTTTTGTTTCGTTCGTTCTTGTCTTTCTGGAAAAAAAGTGTCTTTTGAAGGGGCTGGGGATTTCTGTGGATACTGAAGAAGTTCCAGCTTGACAAATATCAGTGTGATTAATACTATCTTTAGCAGGCTTATCGATACAAGTAGGATTGTTCGTTCCAGATGGCAGATTGTAACCATCAGTGGTATGATTAGCTGACTCGTCAATAACACCAGGAATGAGTGTTGCAGATGATAGGTCCCCATCCTCAATGCTTTGATTGTCAGGCTCATTAGTAGGACCAGATGCTGAGTTACCTGTCAATTGAGTGTTTTCCTTCCACCTTGTACTTTAAAGTGCCCTAGGAACGTTAAATTTTTTGGCTGCAGTTTTATATGGTGTTTTATGCGACCTTACATCTTCCACAGCCGCTTCCATTGCCTCTTGTGTACAATTTCTAAAATTTCCCTTAGTTGGAGGCATCTGAAAATGAAAGAGGGAGTAATTCAGAAGTTGACACATTGTGACTCCAGTAGTTGACACCGCCTGTCAACTATTGGATATGATAGTTTGAAAATTTTTTGGAGGTTATAATACACGATTTTGCTTTGTAAGCAGTTAAATAACACTCAAATAAAGCAGAACTATCAAATTATATTATTACCCATAAGTTGACACCCCGTGTCAACTACTCAATATTATGTCATGTAAAGCTTCAGTAGTTGACACGACGCCCAACAACCATTTTTTTAAATTTTTTGGTTATTTGAAATAACTGTATGTACACTTTAGAGTCTAAAACAAAGTACTAAATACCTTCTTAATCAAAATTACAATTGGTGTTTAAATTTGCAATGCTTACCTTTCAGCCTGTTCTTAGCAAACTCTACAACAAAATCACAACAATCAATTAAAACACATGCACTGTTGTCATTAGACGATTGCGGTGAGACTGATGCTAAAGATGGCGATACAGTAGTTCACATACACACCACTAGAGAGCTACACTACACAGACAGACAAATATTAATCATATGGCACCTTTGTTTCTCTTGTTATTGTATTTTTTCGTTGTAGGTGTCAACTACTAGTGCAGTGTCAACTACTGGTGGTTTTACCTTAATGAATTTTATTCAATGAATGAATTACCTACTTTAAAAAAACAAGGCAAGAGCTTCAGTCATCTATTGATTTTAAAGGCAGTGAATCAACTGTAGCTGTTATTTTGAGAGTTAGGTTTCAAACGGCGTAAAACTGAAAATAACAGAAAACTTTTAATTGAGAAATCCAATATCAGATGGAAGAGAATTGAATATTTGCAGGCAATGGCTAAGTACAGACAAAGCAACGCTACAATTGTTTATTTGGATGTAATGTACGTTTTAAGTTCGCATTGTTCGACAAAGTCGTAGTTTGATGGTATTGTTGAAGGGCTTCATGTGGCGATTAATGAAAGTGACCGTATAATAGTAATTCATGCTGGAGGAGAAATCAGTTTTATTCCGAATGCATTACTAACTTGGAAAGCCAGTTCAAAAGGTGGCGACTACCATGACAAAATGGATACAGATAATTTCATGAAACAGGTGCGTGAAAAATTGATTCCAAATCTTCCACTAATATCAGTAGTACTTGTTGATAACGCCCCTTATCACAATACAGGTATTGATAAAGCACCAAATTCTAACTCCAGAAGAAAAGATATGACCGATTGGCCATATTCCATATTGTTAAAAAAATGCTGAAACCACAGTTATACGAATTAGTAAAGTTATATTAAACTAAAGTACAAAAATATCACTTGGATGAACTTTTGAAAAAACATGGGCATGTGTTCTTAGATTCCCACCGTACCATCCTGATTTGAATTCAATCGAGATGATATGATCATCCGTAAAAAGATATGTGGCGAGTCATAACACAACATTTTCTTTCACAAATGTTGAAAGATTAATTTCAAAGAAAATTAATTCAATGAATGAGGATGACTGACTGGAAACCCATTGTGAAAAAGTAAAAAAATATTGAAAAAAGTATGAAAAACTGGAACCACTGGGAGATGAAATGACAGAACTTTGTGTTACACGTGTAGACTCTGATAGCGAAAGTGACAGTGATAGTCATTCGTTTAGCGAGGATAGTGAACATGCTAGAAGTTTGAATTTGATGCTTGAAGAAAATTCATGTAAGCTTTTGTTTATTATTAAAAATGAATAATTTAGTACAAATATAGATTATAAAAGAATTAATTTCGTATTGTTTATAATTAGCAAATGTAAATATGATAGTTATTACCGTGTACAATATGATAATATGTAATACTTCGATTTGATACGAGAAGTTGATGTTTTCAGTCCGAGTAGTAATACGGTCTGCTCGTGACGTCATAAGCTCGTACACTGGTTGTACGTGTGTGAAAATATTTTTTTTCAACTACTCGTAATAAACACAGCAGGACAGCTTCTATTCTAAGGTATAACTATACTATATTTAGCAACTTCTCTCTCCTGTCAAGTCTCTTTCAAGCGTTCACCCCAAAATTGTAACACAGACCCATCGGGTTGGTCTAGTGGTGAACGCGTCTTCGCAAATCAGCTGATTTCGAAGTCGAGAGTTCCAACTTCAAATCCTTGTAAAGGCGTTGCGTTACTTTTATAGGGATTGAATACTAGATCATGGATACTAGTGTTCTTTGGTAGTTGGGTTTCAATTAACCACACACCTCAGAAATGGTCGACCTGAGACTGTACACTTCACTACACTTTATCATCCTCTGAAGTAATAACTGACGATGATTCCCGGAGGCTAAACAGGAAAAAAAGAAAGAAAAACACATTCTAACACAGCTGGCCTCCGCGGCGCGAGTGGTAGCGTCTCGGCCTTTCATCCGAAGGTCCCGGGTTCGAATCCCAGTCAGGCATGGCATTTCACACCTTCTACAAATCATTCATCTCATCCTCTGAAGCAATACCTAACGGAGGTCCCAAAGGTTAAACAAAAAAAAAAAAAACACTAACAGTTGACACTTTTCCTGCCTAATAAGATTTTTTAAGAATAATTGTAAATAAATAAATCAAATGAAGTATATTACAGTTTATTTAGTTTAAAACTTGTTTATTTTCATGACAATTTGTTAAAATTGTTTATCTCAAAGTATAATCCCAATAATACTGCTGACAAACACATAACCTAAATATAAGTTAGTAGTGAGATGGTTTGCAAACAGTTATTTACTGATTAGTTTAGGTTCTAACATTATAGTACACACAATAAATTTATATATATATATATATATATCCATCTTGTGATGCAACGTATTAGTAATAATAGTTTTCGTAATCTATTGAATATTGACCTAGATCAAAATCGCAACATTTTTATTTATAAACAGATCCAAATTTACTTTCAACAGAATTTTTATGAATTTCAAAGTAAAAAAGTTTAAACATTTTTTTCAATATTTTTAGTCGTACATTACTGAAAAAATGCGACATAATATTACAAACTTTTTAAGTCCCATTTGGTAACACTGAAAACCTCGTAGCGACGTATTATTTATTTAATCACACATTTTTTTATTATGTAAATTACTAACTACAATAATGGGCGATTGAAGATTCAGACCTAGTAAATCTACTTTTAAATTAAGATAATAGAGAGCGACACGATATACTCTTAGAATCGTCTCCTTAACACTAAAACATTATTCCCATGCTGCAATCTTAAAATATGCTGAATATTGTACTAAATAAATAACGAACTATAAGTATCACTGTGTTCTCTCTGATACTTTATAATATGTTTTGCAGTTCCTAAATATTACTCGAAAGGGAACCTCCATCAAAGTAAATCAAATATTACGCATGCAATTTTTTTAAAAGCTTATATGCTTTAATTACTATCCCACGAAATTTTAGCAAAATGAACTACCAGTTAGTAACCACAGAAAAATCATTTTGAAAAACCGGGAGTCCCCCTGTTTGATGTTTAACTATGATAATTATTTAACATTATATTTGCGTTAATTTTTATTCTTGAAATTTTTCATTAAACAGCAATCCTTGCGAATAATTTAAAGAAAACTATCAAGAGAATAAGAAACGCCTTTTCTACTTAAAAAAACTAAAAAAAATCTTTGATTCAAATTTTGTTTCTATCTGATTTACTAAAATCATCCTAAGAATAAATTTCAGGAATACCATTGTTTGACCACACCAATTAAATTTTATTTCCACTAATTTATGTCCTTTAAATATCTTACTAAAATAACATTCAACGCAAGTAAATGACAAAGAAAGGTTTCTGCTGAAATGTGATAGTAGATGCATACAAAATTTCAATAACATTTTTAGCAAGTTTAATTTTTGACCTTTATTACCTTTTTTAATCATTTAATCACTGAAAAAATAAATGGCGCAAAAATCACTTTTTCAAGAATTAAGATGCAAATGCCTTTTTTAATATTAATATTTTAAGTCACAGCCATTGTTTAAATTTGAGTTGAAATAAATGCCAATCATTAAATGAAATTCCAATTAGTGTTCATACCTTAAGATTTTTAAAAAAAGAACACAGGTGTTAATCCTATATATAGGCCTCCAATAAAAAATCTATATAATTCATATTGATTTTTTTTTTTTTTTTTTTTGTCTTCAGTCATTTGACTGGTTTGATGCAGCTCTCCAAGATTCCCTGTCTAGTGCTAGTCGTTTCATTTCAGTATACCCTCTACATCCTACATCCCTAACAATTTGTTTTACATATTCCAAACGTGGCCTGCCTACACAATTTTTCCCTTCTACCTGTCCTTCCAAAATTAAAGCGACTATTCCAGGATGCCTTAGTATGTGGCCTATAAGTCTGTCTCTTCTTTTAACTATATTTTTCCAAATGCTTCTTTCTTCATCCATTTGCCGCAATACCTACTCATTTGTCACTTTATCCACCCATCTGATTTTTAACATTCTCCTATAGCACCACATTTCAAAAGCTTCTAACCTTTTCTTCTCAGATACTCCGATTGTCCAAGTTTCACTTCCATATAAAGCGACACTCCAAACATACACTTTCAAAAATCTTTTCCTGACATTTAAATTAATTTTTGATGTAAACAACTTATATTTCTTACTGAAGGCTCGTTTAGCTTGTGCTATTCGGCATTTTATATCGCTCCTGCTTCGTCCATCTTTAGTAATTCTACTTCCCAAATAACAAAATTCTTCTACCTCCATAATCTTTTCTCCTCCTATTTTCATATTCAGTGGTCCATCTTTGTTATTTCTACTACATTTCATTACTTTTGTTTTGTTCTTGTTTATTTTCATGCGATAGTTCTTGCGTAGGACTTCATCTATGCCGTTCATTGTTTCTTCTAAATCCTTTTTACTCTCGGCTAGAATTACTATATCATCAGCAAATCGTAGCATTTTTATCTTTTCACCTTGTACTGTTACTCCGAATCTAAATTGTTCTTTAACATCATTAACTGCTAGTTCCATGTAAAGATTAAAAAGTAACGGAGATAGAGAACATCCTTGTCGGACTCCCTTTCTTATTATGGCTTCTTTCTTATGTTCTTCAATTGCTACTGTTGCTGTTTGGTTCCTGTACATGTTAGCAATTGTTCTTCTATCTCTGTATTTGAACCCTAATTTTTTTAAAATGCTGAACATTTTATTCCAGTCTACGTTATCGAATGCCTTTTCTAGGTCTATAAACGCCAAGTATGTTGGTTTGCTTTTCTTTAATCTTCCTTCTACTATTAATCTGAGGCCTAAAATTGCTTCCCTTGTCCCTAAACTTTTCCTGAAACCAAATTGGTCTTCTACTAACACTTCCACTCTCCTCTCAATTCTTCTGTATAGAATTCTAGTTATGATTTTTGATGCATGACTAGTTAAACTAATTGTTCTGTATTCTTCACATTTATCTGCCCCTGATTTCCTTGGTATCATTACTATAACACTTTTTTTGAAGTCTGACGGAAATTCCCCTTTTTCATAAATATTACACACCAGTTTGTATAATCTATCAATCGCCTCCTCCCCTGCACTGCGCAGTAATTCTACAGGTATTCCGTCTGTTCCAGGAGCCTTTCTGCCATTTAAATCTTTTAATGCTCTCTTAAATTCAGATCTCAGTATTGTTTCTCCCATTTCATCCTCCTCAACTTCCTCTTCTTCCTCTATAAAACCATTTTCTAATTCATTTCCTCCGTATAACTCTTCAATATATTCCACCCATCTATCGACTTTACCTTTCGTATTATATATAGGTGTACCATCTTTGTTTAACACATTATTAGATTTTAATTTATGTACCCCAAAATTTTCCTTAACTTTCCTGTATGCTCCGTCTATTTTACCAATGTTCATTTCTCTTTCCACTTCTGAACACTTTTCTTTAATCTACTCTTCTTTCGCCAGTTTGCACTTCCTGTTTATAGCATTTCTTAATTGCCGATAGTTCCTTTTACTTTCTTCATCACTAGCATTCTTATATTTTCTACGTTCATCCATCAGCTGCAATATATCGTCTGAAACCCAAGGTTTTCTACCAGTTCTCTTTATTCGGCCTAAGTTTGCTTCTGCTGATTTAAGAATTTCCTTTTTAACATTCTCCCATTCTTCTTCTACATTTTCTACCTTATCTTTTTTACTCAGACCTCTTGCGATGTCCTCCACAAAATTCCTCTTTACCTCCTCTTCCTCAAGATTCTCTAAATTCCACCGATTCATCTGACACCTTTTCTTCAGGTTTTTAAACCCCAATCTACATTTCATTATCACCAAATTATGGTCGCTATCAATGTCTGCTCCAGGGTAAGTTTTGCAGTCAACGAGTTGATTTCTAAATCTTTGCTTAACCATGATATAATCTATCTGATACCTTGCAGTATCGCCTGGCTTTTTCCAAGTGTATATTCTTCTACTATGATTTTTAAATTGGGTGTTGGCAATTACTAAATTATACTTCGTGCAAAACTCTATAAGTCGGTCCCCTCTTTCATTCCTTTTGCCCAGCCCGTATTCACCCACTATATTTCCTTCCTTGCCTTTTCCAATGCTTGCATTCCAATCTCCAACTATTATTAAATTTTCATCTCCTTTTACGTGTTTAATTGCTTCATCAATCTCTTCGTATACACATTCTACCTCATCATCATCATGGGCGCTTGTAGGCATATAGACGTTAACAATCGTTGTCGGTTTAGGTTTTGAATTTATCCTTATTACAATGACTCTATCGCTATGCGTCTTGAAATACTCCACTCTCCTCCCTATTTTCTTGTTCATCACGAAACCTACTCCTGCCTGCCCATTATTTGACGCTGAGTTAATTACTCTAAAGTCACCCGACCAAAAGTCGCCTTCCTCTTCCCACCGAACCTCACTAATTCCTACTATATCCACGTTTACCCTATCCATTTCCCTTTTTAAATTCTCTAGCCTACCAACCTTTTTTAAGCTTCTAACATTCCACGCTCCGACTCGTAGAATGTTATTTTTTACTTTTCTGGTGACCCCTTCCTTAGTAGTCCCCACCCGGAGATCCGAACGGGGGACTATTTTACCTCCGGAATATTTTACCAAGGAAGGCGCCTCCATATTGATTAATATATATATATATATATATATATATATATATTTAATTTATTTGGTATATATATAAATTATATTTGGTTCAACAATTTTCTTGCTTAAATTCAGTCTTCTAAATTTCATCAAAAAACAATCATGTGTAAATGAGATTAAAGGATCACACAGAACATGATTTTCACATACTCAAAATGTTACCACCACACAAAAAATTATGTTGTACTGTAAGACTGCCTTAGCTTTTCAACATACTTTTAATGCACTTTTCAACCTCTTGTG
The DNA here is from genome assembly GCF_047948215.1 of Lycorma delicatula. Lineage (NCBI taxonomy): Eukaryota > Metazoa > Arthropoda > Insecta > Hemiptera > Fulgoridae > Lycorma > Lycorma delicatula. Next base: position 187,228,442 of record NC_134455.1, read on the forward strand.
GAGTTTTATTTAGATAAATTTTGTTCTTAATCTTTCTTAAACTAATATGGAGAATCTTTTGTTTAGTAGTATAAGTATAGAAAGTGCATTTGTTAAAAATAATATTTTAGTAAGCTGGTTTAAACAGTTTTTATGTTTTAAAAAAATATTTACTTCACCAATAAAGTTATAAGTTGAATTAGCTGAGCTACTTATTCTTTAACACAAAGATAATGAATTTAGGAAAACTTTGTCTAATTTCATCTACTAGCTGTTTAGGAAATGGTAGAAATAGTAAACCACTAATTGAGGACTCAGTTTTACAGAAATAGATAAATTTGGGGGGAGGATATCAACCAAATTTTAATCCTCCTGGGATTATTAATAAAATTAATTTTTTTAAAATTTTCTTTAAGACTTCTTTACAAATAACTATAATAATTTTAGCTTTCAAGCTATTCAGAAAATCTGAGAACTAATGATAATTTTGTTAAGGAGCTAATGGGTTATGGGTTATGGGTTTAGTGAATTATCTCCTCAAGATTATGTCACTGACAAACTAAGTGTGTTTATTAGTTTCAGAATTTCTGTTTATAATCTGGAGATATGAAATCTTTATAGCTACTTTCATCCCTTAAGGTTGAAACCAACCTTTATGGGTGGTTTCTATTTTCTATTCAATGAATTTGAAATATTCATGATAATAAGGAAATCCATGGATATCCTCTTAAGGGTGATAAAAAGAAAATCTCACATTTTTTTCCTGGATACTGTTAGGGTTACTTTCAAAGCTGAATTCTTTCTACCTTCTCTCACAATTAGATTTTTTTTTAAATATATATTTGGAATCTTTTAACTTAAACATGGTTAGTATTTTTGAATTATTTTTTTACTTATTCCTTTACAGTTTTACTTATTGTATAATTACCAAACTAATTAAAACTGGAATTTTTAATGTACTTAGTTAATACTAAATACAATTCTTTATAAGATTTTGTCACAAATTTCTCTCTCCCACTTGTCTTAAGACTTCTATTTTGAATTTGATCAATCCATGTAATTTTCAACAACCTCCTGTAAAAATAGAATGCCCTAATTCTTTTTCTTTTTTCTAATATACATGTTTTGCACCATAAAGTACTGCACTTCACATACATATTTTCAAGAATTTGCTACAAATTCTTACATCTGTATTTGATACTAGAAGGTTTTTTTTTCTCATGAAAGGTCTTGCGTGTTTCAGTGTGATCTGATAACTGCATTACTTCATCCATCCTTTGTAAATGTATTTTGAATATAAATGAGACTAAAATAAGAGGAATAACTGGAAATAAAAAAAATAAGAGGAATTAACTGTAACAGTAAGGAATATAATTAGTTAAATATCAAAATGGGGACAACAATATACTTAGTAATTTGAAAATGTTTTTGTTTATTAATTTTTATTTTTATTATTCTATTATTCTTTATAATCTTATTATTCTTTTAATAGGAATATTTTACACAATTAACTGCTTCTGCTTTCTTTGGCAAAATATTGCACTCTTTAAAAATTAAGTAAATTTTCTTGTTGCAACAGAATAATGTAAATAAAGAATAATACAAGAGATATAAATCGTAAGTGAAGATTTTATTAATCTAAACAGTAAATGCATGAAACATATAAGTGAAAATAATACTACAATAAAAACAAATATACTTAAAAATGTACAATGGGTAGGAAAGATGAAGATAATTTAGATGGATCTTTGGAGATCAGCCAAGTTTCAAGAAGGGAAAAAGACAGAACTGAAACAAAGACAAAGACAAGACAAAGGACAGAACTGAAACCAGATGATAAATGAGACTGAGGAAAACATTACTAATGTTGTCGAAATGAAAAATCTGCAGCAATTCTGGATTCTGAAGAGAATGTGTGATACACAACACATCAAACGGAATAATAAAGTTGTGTCATGGAGATATATCATAGTAAATTCTACAACCTATTACAGGCAGTATTGCATTAAGTGTAAGTGACAGTTATAAAAGCTTCTTCGCTGTGAGTTGTCAGAGTTAAATTGCCGGTTGCTTATATTTCTACAAAATACTCATATTGCTTTGAAATAGTTTTCGTTTTGTGCATATTTATAGAACAATAAATTAAAATGGAAGAACATATTTTGTATGGAGATATGACTGAAGAAGATTTAAATCGTAGTTATGAATCACTTGGTTGTATGTTATATAGAAGTTTGAAAATAAAAGGATCTGAAATTTTTCAGGTTGGTATTTCTGGCATGTATTAGTGATTTGAACGAAAAATACGTGATTTTAGTGAAAAAGTTTTATAATTATTATTGTAAAACTATGGTTATTGGTGACTGCTCACTACGTTTTTTAATTTGCTGAAAATGAGTAGTTAACAGTGTAACATTATTTGGTAAAGGAGAAAAAATACTACTTGAGGTGTGCTAGTCGGATACCGGTCAATAAGAGGTAAAGTTGATGTTAGTAGTTTTTATGATGTCCTCAAAAGTTAGTGATGTTAGATATTTTCATTACGCGCCTTGTATTTGCGAAAATATAAAATATTTACGAAAATTGGTTCATATATGCTTATATATGTTTTTTTGGGAAATAGGTAATTTTTTATATCCATTTTAATGGGTGTAATTACCAATAAGATTGGTAATTTTATTTTTTCCGATAGTGTAATTTCATTTATTGCGTAATGGCGAATAAACAGTTTTTAGCATTCAAGATTTAAATTCCGGTGAAATGTGGACAGATAATAGGAGGGAGAAGCACAAAAAATGTGGTAGGTAATTTAATTATGGAGATTAAGAGTTAATAAAAATAGGAGTATTTTAAATAATATTTTCACTTTTATATTAACTTACTTGATATCATCTTCGTTCTCCTTCTTTCAATCAACAATCAATTTCATGAAGTTATTCTGTGCAATCGTTTTTATTTTAACATTCGCCTTCGCATACGCTTCGTAGTATAAAGAATGAAAACAGAAAATTTTTGTGTTTGTTAGCTTCTGTAGTTAGAAAAAAATCATTTAATTGTAGAACATGCTTACTAATTGGTAGAATTTATTAAAATAAATAATCCATTACTTCTGTTTTCTAAGTACTCTATTTTATTCTGTTAATTTTTGTTGCTCCTTAGTAATAAAATATAACATACATAATGCACATAAAATTTTATTATTGTAGTAATTGTATTCAATGTTTGCCGATGAGTTCGAAGCTTTATAAAATCACTTGTGTTTAGAAGTCATGGAACTCTTATTTTATTCTCTATTTTTTTTTTTTTTGACTTGTGGAATGTCATTTCAAAACTATAAACCATATTTTAACTATTAACAAGAAGTACACTCCCGATATTGACTACTCTCTAACATAACTTTTTGCTAGTGTGAAATGTACTAAACTTTAATGTCTGCAAAATTTTAATGCTTTGGAATTAACATTTTTTTTTGTTTTACAGTGTATCTTCTCAGTTTATTGAAGGTAAAATGTGAGTTTTTTATATATATATATATATATATATAAATATATAAAATTTTATTTTGATGTAATTAATTGATTAATATCCACAGTATATACAAGTTTTTATTACCTGCTTTTACATCAGATTTATCTTGTAGAATCTATAAAAAAAAATACTTTGCTACAGATTAAACATTGCAAATGTGGGATGGATTTAAATGCTTTGTAAAAAATAAATATTTATGATTATTTTGGCTTCAATATAAAAAAATTGTGTTTATAATAGAATATATAACAGTTGATCATATTTATTGTTAGAAAAATAGGAGAATACTGAAACTTTTGCGATTGAAGCAGTGCTTAATTACTGAAAACTTATCACTAATATAAAAGGACATATGATAACCTGTCAGTCTAACATTTGGCATGCAAGGAAGGGAACAATTCAAAGTCCAGTTTCATTGGCTTTGTTATCCTTATACTTCGAGAAAGTTATTTTTTTTCTTGTAGGCCACTCTGAAATAAAATTTTTGTCATATCTTTACCAGGAAGTTGTTTGATGATGTAGTTCCTTGGCATAGGTCTACTCCTGCAAGTGTGGGAGGCTGCATTCTAATGAATAATATTATGAAATATGTCTCATAATTATATATAGGGAAAGTTTTTTATTTTGGTTGGTGTAGCAGTAGGCACTGCTTTATAGCAAATGGAAAAAAATTTGACGTACCAAAAAGATTTTTGGAATCTTTTAGTATGATTTTTTAATCAAAACAAATTCTTTTGGAAAAAGATTATTTTTCTTGGGGATGAATAGTGAAATATCAGCTAATTACTTCCATCTTTCCTGGCCATGTCAGTCTAAGAAAGATTAGATCATGTCAGGCTCTTCAGCTACGTTGCCTCTTTTAGTCATTACTTCATTATTGGCCTGCAAGTTGTAAAATCATTAGAATGTTGCATTTGTCACACTATTTCAATACAGTAAAATTATCACTCTGTTGACTTATCATTTTTCTTCAATTTTATATCTGTTAATGTCTATTGGGTTGCTTTTTCTTCTTATTTATAAAGTATCACAAATTTTTGATATCCATTAAATGCATTGTTAAGTCAACATTATTGTAGTAGTATCTAAAACGATTGATGGGGCACTATTGATATGCACTTTACTAGGTATTGCAACAGTGTTTTTGCAAATGTGAGTATGTAATGCTTTTAGAATAAAGATCATAAATTTGGTGCTTTATTTTTAGTGTCGATGGAAGCTAAGCATGCCCTCCCCAAAATTGTAGATTCATCAAGTGATAGATTTTCTCCTAGGTTAAGTACATGTTTGAAATTAGATAAAAGATGCTCATTACTTGGTTAAGTTTTTAGCATAGAACTAGTGCAGTATGTATCTGAATTACGAATAGTAACAGACTAATCCTAAAATTAATTCAAAATTTATTACTGTACTCCTGAAAATTGGGTGTTGATATAACCCATATTGACCAATAGTTTTGAATGCTTGAAAATTTTAGTTATCCATTAATACAGAGGCCAAAATTTTCTTTTATTTCATGAACTTAGTTGGCATCCATTTCTTCACACTTGAATATTGTCAACCAGACCTTTAACTTTTAGTATTTCCTGCACACCCAATTTACATTAACATTAATTAACCAACCCAATTTATGCAATGATCTATCAAAAACATATTTTTTTGGGCCTGTTATTTGATTTTGTGCTTAAAATGAGGTATAGTAGGATTATTTGTTTTGTCTTGCCCATAACTAACATCCTTATTATTTTATACTTCAACCTAGTACTAAGATATACTTGATTAGTACTGTTGTAGTTTTATTCTCCTTTACTGTTATTCTGATTTTATCAGCAAAAAACAGTCTTTATATTAGCAAATGCTGCAGACAAAAACTTCACAAACAGAAAGACCTTTGTATCAACATTAAAAATATGTCTCCTCTGAGAAAACCATTTTATCTTATAGATAGAATTGTACTTTCACCATACTTAAAGTATTGTAGATATGCATATAAATATACAGATTTTTAAATGTGAGATTTATACAGAGTGGGTTTATACAGGGTTTATAAAGCTGCACATTATACAGGTATTAAAAAGTAAAAAACATACAAAAACATTTCTTTGTTCATTTATTTCAACAAATGTTAAGAGGACAAATGGAAATTAGTATACAAGCAAAAAAAAGGTTCAATTTTTGAATACCACTCCAGGAAGATGGCGACCATCATTTTGTGCACATTGCCTGAGTCTCATGTCTCATACAGAAGTTTTCACTCACATGTCATATTACTGGCAGTGTTATTACACAAACTTCTTTTTTATTCCGCACTTTTAAATCCTGTATTGTTCCTGGGTGAGTCTCAAAAACCTTCGAGTTGAGATATCCTCATAAAAAGAAATAACAAGAGCTCAGGTCTAGTGATCATGGAGGCCACTGAATAAGCCCATGGCTACTGATGAGGTGATTCGGGAAAAGGTCATTCAGAAGGTTCCTTGTTACCTTGGCCATGTTACCTTGGCTTTGCTCCATCTTGTTGGAAATGAGTGTTTTCATTCACAGCAAATCATTAAAGTTCTGGAATGAGAAAGATTTCCAGCATTTGTATAATTCCAGCATTTTTTTGCTGATAAATTCATTATTCCTATGTGGTTTCTTTCATTGTTGTATTATTTTCATTGTTATACAGAAGAGAATTACATGAGAATAAATGTGAGTTGCATGGTAAAAAAGAAAAATTTTATCAGCAGTGAAATCGGTCTTATATTGAATGAGGATGACAAAGACAGCAGTGATGTAGAAGTATGTTTTCGTCAATGGTGAAAACTAGTTCATCAGTATGTTTCAGATACTGATGAACTATAAGATGACAATAACAGTAAAGGAGAACAAAACTACAACAGTATGAATCAAGTATATCTTAGTACTAGGTTGAAGTTTAAAATTATAAGGATGTTAGTTATGGGCAAGACAAAATAAATTATCCTACTATACCTCATTTTAAGCACAAAATCAAATAACAGGCCCAAAAAATATGTTTTTAGTTAGATCATTGCATAAATTGTGTTAGTTATTGATGTTAATGTAAATTGGGTGTGCAGAAAATATTAAAAGTTAAAGGTCTGGTTGATAATACTCAAGTGTGAAGAAATGGGTGCCAACTAAGTTCATGAAATAAAATAAAATTTTGGTCCCTGTATTAATGGATAACTAAAATTTTCAAGCATTCAAAACAATTGAATCAAAAACTATTCGGTAATAATCAATAAAAATGTGAGCTATGCCCTCAGGCACCAGGAGTGGCGTGTCTACAGCCTCACCACACCAAAGCAAACCCCCTCATGCTCGAGAGGGCTCCCAAGGCACTCAGCCGCAGACCTGTCCAACCTGGCACCCTCCAACGCCTCATTTCCTTGCAGGCCGCACCAATGCTCACCGTCTCCTACGACTTTTTTATGTGTTTCTAAGTTCTTCTAAAACTTTTCTATTATAATTTGCAATATAGTCCACTGCTTCACACCCTGAATCATTATCTGCTGAAAATCCTCAGGTCTGAACATGTCCATCCAACCAAGGGCATCCAGCATGCACCTCTGCTCACCCTAGAACCTCGTACAACAGAAGAAGACATGGTACAGAGTTTCCTCCATGTCGCAGGCCGGACAGCGGTCTGAATGGTTAAATGCGAACCTAAAAAGATACTACCTATAACCATCTTGCCCAGCCAGGAATTGCGTAGGACTATAATCAACTGATCTGTGAGTCCTTTTCTTTCTTTTTCCTGTTTAGACTCCGGTAACTACTGTTTAGATAATTCTTCAGAGGATGAATGAGGATGATATGTATGAGTGTAAATGAAGTGTAGTCTTGTACATTCTCAGTTCGACCATTCCTGAGATGTGTGGTTAATTGAAACCCAACCACCAAAGAACACCAGTATCCACGATCTAGTATTCAAATCCGTGTAAAAATAACTGGCTTTACTAGGGCTTGAACGCTGTAACTCTCGACTTCCAAATCAGCTGATTTGGGAAGACGCGTTCACCACTAGACCAACCCGGTGGGTGCAAAGGAAAACCTATGTAACTGATACTGTAAGAAGTAAAAGATTAGGTAAGCCATTACTAGAATTCAAGTCTTGAAGCTTAAAGCTATAATGAAAGTAGTACATGAAGATCAAAGTGATTTCTACAGCATTTGAAGGAAATCTTGTAAGTAAAGAATTGAAGAGTACGTGAAGTATTTATTAATCCTTTAGCAGTTGTAGATTAAAATAAATATATGAATGATGCTGATTATACTGATCACACTGTTACGAATACACATTTTTTCAGTTTTATGTTTTAAAAGGTTAAAATGTTTAATCCCAATTATTTAAAAATAATTAATACAGTAATTAATAATACTAAATAATTATAAAGTTAACAACAGATTCCTATTAAATTAAATTAATTAATATAATTCCTATTCAATCCTTGTATTCCTATTAAATTGCATATACACATTTTTTTAAAAATGAAAAGCACATAAAATTTTATTCCATTAATAGCTTCTGTTATTTTTTTTTTTTTTATTGTTATTTTATTTTTTTATAACCAGAGGTTAATAATTATTAATCAATATATTTAAATTTAAAAAAAAGTTAAAAAAAAAGATTGTTAAATCAAATTCGAACTGATGTGCCTTCCTCTTGTGAGATCCAAATATTTTATTAATTAAAATTTTATATGGCTATAACTCTGGAACCAATGAAAATACATACTACTTATGATATATTGTTGGAAAGCTCTCAATGAAAGCTCTCTCTCTCTCTCTCTTATTACTGCAATTAAAAAGTACAAAATCCAAATTTATTGGATTTTTGTGGAAAGCTTGAGAGCTTTATCCAAATTTATTGGATTTTTAAATTCGGTTTCCTTAATATTATTACATTATCACTAATGTTTTCCTTTTCTTTTATTTACACTTTTGCGTAGTTTATAGGAACTTAACTTCTGTATTATATTTCAGTTAGTGTTTCCAAGTTTTTGTATGTTTTAAAGTAAACTTCTTGTTTCTGGATATTTTATTCACGCAGAAATTTTCTTAGTTTTGTTCCTGGATTGTATTTTTTTAAGTTCAAAACATTTTGTTTTCTTCAAAGATGTTTCTGTGGAATTTTTATATTTTATTTCTTAATAAAAATAAAGAAAAAAGTTGTATTTTTATGCTTAATTTGTTTAGTAATAAAATACAAAAATATCTACAAGTAGGTAATTTACTCGACAACTGTGTATTTTATGTTAGAACTGTAGAATTGTGTACTTTGTTTTATTTCTTAATAGAAATAAAATATAAAATAATTATAAGTAAAACATAAATAACCAAACAGAATTTCAGTGTTTATAAAAACTGGCTGATGTGTAATAAATACTGGCTGATGTGCATTAATATTGCAGGGAAGTAAATCAGGAGGAGATAAGCTAGTCTTATCTCCTCCTGATAAGACTATAAGGACAATTTTATTGTCCTTACTTTAGGACAATAAAATTTCTTAGGAAATTTTATTATCCTAAAAATAAAACATCTATTCTTAGAATTTTTTTTTTTTTTTACTGAATTTTTGTTAAAATCAGTTTCCGCAAAGTTTAATAGGTATTCTCCTGTTAATATAGTTATAGTTATCACAAAGAAAAATATACAATTTACACCATTAACCATAATAGTTTGTTAAAATATACCGGGTGATCATTTGAAAAGTTACCACATTATTATTCAACAGCAATCAGTCACATTGTGTTTCTGTTTGCAGGCTGTATACCATTATCAGGGGAGGACTTTCAAAAAATCATTTTCAAAGGGGTGGAACCCACCCTCTCAGCTTCACCTACCTCAAATCAAAAATCTTAAATGGCAATGGTAACATTTGATTACATTACTTCTGATTAACAGCTGATTTGGGAAGACGCGTTAACCACTAGACCAACTCGGTGGGTTGATCCGTGACTCCTACCACACCAACTCCTTACATTCCCATTCAGACGGTAACTCCACCGACATTTCTTTCCCGCATCCCACCATTCTTGCAAAGTATTCATCAACTCTTGTAAATTGGTCACAATCAATCTTTTCTTCTTCAAAAGAGGAAGCATCCTTAATTCTCTCATGATTTTTTTTTTGGAAGTTTATGACAATTACTTTAATTTCATATTCATAAAAGATTCTTCTGTGAATTATGAACAGAGTAAAAACTGGTATCAACAGTTGCAGAAGAACAGTGTGAATTCTGGAAAGGAAGAGACAGTACAACTGATGAGATTGTGATAATAAAAAACTATTTTAGTGATAAGTTTATGAATGAGGTAAAGGAATAAGTGTTCTTTTGGTTGTACTCAGAAGTGTGCTTTTAAATGTATTCAGAATGCTATGCATTACTATAAATTGTGTTTGATTTTATCTAGTCTAATGTTGATTATCCAAAAGTAGGGTTTGTTCAGGTCTAAACTTCTGTTTGAATTAGCTGAAGTAGAAAAATAGACAATTTAAATTCATTTTATACTCCTTAATGTAAGTTAATGGAAAGTTTCTTCCTTCATTTATTGTCTTTATAAATTTATGTCATTGAAATTTGTCATTGTAAATTTATGTGAAATTTTCCCATGTTATAGAAGCAGCCTATTAGTCCATTGTTTCTTGATAGAAATCAGTTCATTAATTTATTGTTTATACACTAATTTTCCCAGTATTTCTCATAACTATGATGGATGTTAAGCATTTGAGGTATAAAAGGCACTGGCTAGAGTTACTTTTTCTGAGAAAAATGTTATATACTATATGGTTAGACAGTGTGTTGTCAGAGTGAAGCTGTCACTGTCGCTTGTACAGCCGTAGTATTATCTTCATCTTAATGGGCTTGGCATGTTGATGTACAACAATGTTTTCATTTCATTGAAGAAGGCTAAGAATAAAAACCCCTTTTATTCCTCATTTTTGCTATTAAGTTTGATATGGAATGCTTCTTATTTTTTGACAGTAGCGGTTTCATTATTGGAAGTGACTTATGTCTTACATTAAATGAGTTAGTCATAAAGTTGTGGCACCTTTTTTTTGTTATTGACGAGTCAAGAAACACCATTTACACACGCCCCATAATTGGGGCAGTGTCAGAGTCGCACAGGTTCCACTAGATGTTGTTAAGAGCGTATGTATACCTTTACCCTATGGACTAAAACTCCTATCTCACCACTTCTCCCCACCAGGGCCAGGCCACAATGAAGCATTCTCAGTTCCATGGGGTGACTTCAGGCCCAGGAGTCGAGAGTCCTCGTGCATCATCACTGTACCTCATTCATGCAAGCAATGAACTATGACTCTGCAGGAGGTTATCCGACCCTTCCTCACTCTCCGGTCCAATTTTTCATCTAGCAGCTGGAATACTTGGACTTTCTCAGGCTATTCTGTCCTCGCATCTTACTCCTTACTCCTAATAATAACCGTACAAGAGATGGAATCCCATGTTTCATCATTGCTTTACAATGATGAAACTTCTCTATTATATTCTCTGTTGTGAGAGGATCCAGATGTATAATTATGCCGCAAGGGTTCCCAACGTAAACAGTGGAACACAACGTGTTTTACGTCATCCAAGTCTCCACAATATGGTCACGCGTTATCATGCACTCTCTTGAACTTGTGTAGATATTAGCGGAAACAGCCGTGGCCTGTCAGGAACTGTGAGCTCGTAACATAACGTAAGCGTCTAATCCAGGCACTGGTGGACGCTTCACTCCAAAGAAACTTCCATCGCTTTAACAAAAGGTCGCACGCCTCGATTTTGTTCATACCTGAACAGGTTGCGCATCTAATTTTAGCAAACAACTTGACTGATGGCGTTCCAACTACAACAAAGACTGTCTCAGCCGAGACAGTCCTGTATGCGGAGCACGCTGTCAGGGCTATACACCTTTGTAAACCAACAAATATGCGTACATTTCTCTTCGAACTCATTGCTTTTTTTCCACACAGGGATTCCATAAAGAATTATAGAATTAACTACATGTACATATATCTTATTCCTGGAAGATTTAGGGCCATCCACGTTTGTGAGTAACCTACTCAGAACCCGGATGATCTTCTCAGCCTTCTTTTGCAACCTGGCCAACATGTGCAGAAAATGAGCGGCTACGGTCGATCCAGAAACCCAAGAATTTAACTTGTCCGGAAATATGGAAGGCCCTTTCACCTCGAAACGCATAGGCTGTAGCCACCTCCTTCCAGCCAAGACTACCGCTTTAGTTTTGCGAGGAGATAAACTCAAACCCTGCTTAGTCAACCATTCATCAACAATGACTATTGAACGGTTCGCTTTCGAGATGATATCTCTTTCACTCCTGGCAACTACTACGAGATCTAAATCGTCGGTATATGCGACAGTTCAGACCCATTCGGGATATGTCACATCCTCATACACGAGATTCTACAGCGCTGGTCCAACAACCGAGCCCTGTGGAACTCCGCACTGTGCATCAAAAGACAGATGTTAGCCTCCCAGTTCGTACACTATCTTTCTGCGCTGGAGATACCTCTGTAAAATTCGCTGAAGGTACGGGGAAATGCGCCATTTCTGCAGGGCTCTGAAGATGGACGCCCAACTAATGGAATTAAAAGCATTTTGGACGTCCAGGAGTATTACAGCCGGAATACTCCTGGAACGCCGAGTCCCATGAAGTGGTTCGCAGCGTCCATCGTAGAACGACCTTGCCTGAAGCTGTACTGCATGTCGCTCTTGCCTCGACTTCCTGCTGCAGCCTAGCCACAAGTAACCTTTCGAACAGCTTACAGAAGCTGTTCGTCAGGCACAACGGTTGGTAAGTTGTAGTTTCACTAGAACCTCTAGGTTTCTCGATGAATACTTATCTAGAGATCTTCCACTCGTCTGGTATGTAATCGTGTAAATCATATAGTTCATGATATTAAGAATAGGAATTGGAGAACCCCCGTGACGATCTTCACAACCTCCGAGGGGATCCCGTCCGATCCCGGACTCTTGTGAGGGTTCATACCGAGTGCAGCCGCGAAGAGCTTATGTATCTCGAGCAACGGCGGGTCGTCTGCAACTATATCCATCCTGGGAGGTCAGCCGCCCTCGGGAAGAGGGTTCCAAACAACTCCAAGACCTGGGCAGCTGTGAGAGTAGGGAAACGTCGTCCAAAACGTCCCATAACTTTCCTGAAGCCGTCTCCCCACACGGCGCGATCAATCTCCCGGCAAAGAGACTTCCACTCATCTCTCTTGGCCTCCTTGATCGCAAATTTGCAGTTGCGTCAGCTACTCTTCTTATGCCGTCTCAGCACGAAGGCTGTGCCTGTGATGTCTGGCCGCGCGCTGATATACCCTACCCTTGGCTTGACACCTACTTCTCATCTCGCTCAACTGTGGGGGACCACCAGTATGCAGATTTTCTAAAACTGTCGACTACCTGAATAACACCTGCCCGCTCACACTCTTCAGCAACTACTTCCAAGACTCGCCATGGTATCAGCGAGCCTACATGCGGGGAGCTCACTAATGTCAAATCAAGACAGAGTCTAGAGTCACCCATCTGAAAGGTGGAATCATCGTTATTGATACATAAAATTTCCAAGATAATTACCGGGTGCGTTCCGCTGACACTAGTAAAGGCAGGGGATTTAGAATTAAAATCCTCCAAAACCAAGATCCTTCGACCTTGAAACCCAGCAATGTAGTCAAATAGATGGTCCAAGAAATCCTTAATCTGTAAGTCGGCTTGGAGGAGTGGTAGCAGGAGAAAACCACCACATCCACCCAGATGTATCCCAGACCACGCCCAGAATTGACCCGTGACGGGGAAACCAAGGCAGGCGTCACATTCTGTGTCTGTAACTCACCTGTCGCCCACGACCGACTTCCTATTTGGTTCGGTAATCACAATCATGTCAGCTCCGTGCTGGAGGGCCACTTGCCAGTAATTGACTGTCTGACTGCACCTGTTGATATTCAACTGGAGAATCTTCATTTCCGCTCAGGACAAACCCTGCTCAACGACAAGTGGTCCACCGAGCACACAGCACGCAACAGCCCTTTTCCCCACACTGGTTCATTCTATGTCCCGGCTTACCACAATTAAAGCACACGACTGTGCGATCCACACTGGTGCAATTCAACGCGATGTGGTGAACCTTTCAACATTTTGTAGCATTTCGTCTCAGCATTCTGAATAACAGCGTGGCACTGCACCCATCCGACTCGAACCCTGTTTTCGATTAGCTTTTTGGCTGCCCGGTACGACATAATGTAACTTTTTACATGGACCCGATGGCGGGACGAAGAGAAGTCAGTCTAAACTCCTCCTCCCGGCCAAGGATGGCCCCCAAAACCTTCTCATTGACATCACTCTCCTTCATCGTAGCGTCGATATCATACATTACAGTTCGATCGAAGGTTCACCTGAAAATCATCGGCCTTGGTCTGTAATACTGACTTAAAGGTTTCTGCCGCCTTAAAATTTTTCACCCTTATCATCAATTCTTCATTATTGCCACGCCTAACTGACAACATATCAGTGGCTTCGTTAACTGATAATCGGTCCTTCATCGACTTAAGCAAGTCGCCGTATGACTTGCCTAAAGACCTCACGACGAGTGTTTTGGTGTCTTAATGCACTGGACTGGAGGTGGTTTTGCTCCTAGCTACAGAATTGTCCCGCTTCGTCAGGCAAATTGTAATTGGTTTTGCCCTGCCACTACCGAAGTAGGCCAAGAGTCTCCGGGATTAGTATCCGACCTTGTCGCCAGAAAAACTGAAAACCGGGTCACTTGCTTCATTGAAAACAAGGCGATATGCCTTCAGGCAGTCAGCCATACAGATATCCTATCCCTCTCTGGAGTCATGAAAAACCGTACATGTTGCGCCACCAACCAGGGTTGATTCTTCGCCTAGGAGTACACCCCTCGTCTTTTTCCAAATCACCTGTCCTCGCATAGCCCTACCCTCTCGGAACAAGGAGGAAGCCAAGGGGCTACCAGAGAACGCCGATCATACAAGCCTTGATCAGTCCGGCCCGCCAAACCCACAAGAAAAGCACCCCCTCATCAGCAGCAGCCGGCTCATTGATGACTTCAGTAGTGGCCAATAATTCCGAGGGCCAACGCCGGGCGACCAAGTGAAGTTCCTCGTCAGAGACGCTATTTTCCAACTTAACCGCCAAATCCGACTTTCGACACACCTTTGCGTTGCCATTGTTATCTTATCAATTGATGGAGATAACTCGCATAGTTCTCTAAATTCCGAAGCCAGTATAGTGAGATCTTTATCGAGAAGCTTAATCTCACGCTTCGTGCTGCGGTTTATATATTGACGTTAAATCATCAGCCAATATCTCCAGCCTAGCTACAAGAGTTTCCAGGTTGCCGCCAGAACGCTCTTCCTTATCTGAGAAAGCGACACGAAAGCGCTTGGTTGTCGGAGAAGCCCTGAACTCCGTTGTAGCAGCTACGGTCGAACCAGCAACTTCTCTCTCCACATTCAGGGATGATGTGGAACCTCGGAGAGAGCGACCTTTACCGGCGACCGCTCCAGCTTCATAGTGTAATGAAACGGATTCCCGTCCATTCTGTGGCTATACCGTTCGTCAGATCGAAAGCGATCTGCATACTTTTATCGCTACCAGTGTATTCTGGGCCCAAAAACAAGCTCCATAACACCTCACTCGTCCGTGTATACAGAGGACCCGTAATATCAGAAATACGCTGTATTTCTAATTATTTTATTTTAAATGAGTTCAATTTATTGATATAAGTCTGTTATTGTTAATAATAATTGTATTAATTATATAACCGCCTTCTGATAATGTTATCTGTTATCGGTTAGAGATAACTAAATAATCACGCGCTACGAAGGGTCGCCCAGTATAATCCTTATTGCATGTGGCAATAAGGTCAAAACGACAAAAATTACAATAAAAAATCCGTCTGTTAATCAAAAATCATAAAAATTTCAAAATACTTCCAATAAACACTTACCTGATAATAAAAATATAATAATAAAATAAACCCAATTAAATAAAAACAATATTTAATGTAATTTAACGTAAAGTGGAGGACATGAAAACAGACACAAAATTACATCAATTTTCTATCACAACTAGGCTATTTGATAACCGATTTAAAAAAAATAAAATGTCATTTTGTTCAAAATAAAAGGCTTAATATTTTAGCAAATATCATACATTTTGATAAAACTAATATTTACAGAGATATAATAGATTGAAAAATAAACATGGCCCCCATTTTGCAATTTGCGAAGGTATTTAAGTCCTGATTTTTTGCTAATTTTAAAACTTTATTACCAAGACGCTCACCAAATATTAATGTGATTCATTTATTTGAACTTGAGATGTAAATCTCAAGTTGTTATATAAAAATAACAAACTGGCGGACAGTGAGAGAACGCCGGAGAAATTACCATTTTTCCTAAGGATATTTTTTGTTTAGTTTTACAAGTAGAATACGAAAAAGTATAGCCAATCCACCATTTTAGAAAAACTCTCTCTCTCTCGCTGTCTCTAACTCTACACACACACAAAATTATACATATATACAAATATTTTTTTGTTGAAAATTCAGGTAAGTAATTAACATGTTGACTACTGTGCTAATAGAATTTAATATTAAATGAAATTCAAACCACCAAAATATAGAAAATATATACTTTCATATTAATTCAAAGAATCGATTTTCGTGGGATCCCGCATCTTCAGTTGGTATGTAATTCTATAATTACATTAAATAGATTGTTTTTATAATTTTGAATTTGTAGAAATTGTAACTGCTTTGTAAATTTTGAGATTTATTATAAACAAATTGTAAATTCTGCTGATTAGTACTGTAATGATGATATCATCAATTCAAAATTCACAAATTATAAAAACAATTTATTTTAATGTAATTAAAATAAATTGTAAACTTAATGTAAACAAAAACCAAATTCTTTTTTGGTGATGTAAAAAATTTGTAAAAACAAAATTTGCTGTTAAAAAATAAAAATAAAAAACTAATTACACAACAATTGTGAAATAAAAATAAATAAACAAAAATTACTTGGATAATAATCTTTTTATTAATAACAAACAATAAATTACTTGAAAAATTATTGTTTTAAAGCTGGCAATAAAATAGTAACAGTTGATCAACAATGCGCAATACTGTATTAGTGTTTAAATCATTCTGTAAAAGTATATCGGGTACTGTAAACGATGATGTTAGTGAAGGTTTTCTATGAATTTTAGTTTGATTGTAATCAGTTTGATATTGAAGTAATGCTGTACTTATTTACAAGAAAGGAATATGCTGATATAGTATTCATTTTGGGTATGTTTAATGATAATGCTTCAGTTGCTGCAGTAGAATATGAAATACATAATGAAGGATTCTAGATTCCAAAACAGTTAGTGCATCCTTTTGCAATCTTTGGAAAACAGATTCACTACCTATATTACACATACCAGCTATGAATGATCTGTCTAACATAACGCTGTTATTGAAGAAATTATTATCAATGGAGTTCGTCAGTAGATGACATCTTTCTAAGTGGATCAGAGTTTTGCATTTGATGATTTGGAAGACACTTAAACAAAACAAGTTTTATCTTTACCATAAACAGCAGTTCAACATCTACACCCAGGAGATGCCACTTCACTTGGAGTTCTGTAGCTGGTGAAATACAAATCGACAACTCTACAAGTATGATTTGTTTACCAAGACAAATTTCACTCGAGATGGCATCAACAACTTACGCAATGAGCATACATGGGGAGAAGTAAATCCTCATGAAACAGTGAATGCAATTTTCAACACCGATTTAGCATCAATGTGTGGTGCGGCCTTCTTCACAATCAGCTGTTTGAATAGTTCATATTATTTGGCCACTTAAATGAGGAGTTATACTTGCACTTACTTCAAGAAGAATTTCTGCAGCTGCTTGAAGATGCTCCTCTAGCGCTGAGATGCCAAGTATACTTCAAGCACAATGGCAGCGCGCCTTCCCACTTCTCTTTTACCATTTCCACTCATTTAAATCATCTCCTGAGAAATAGATTGGTTGTGGAGGTTCACATTCCTGGCTACCAAGATCATCTGATCTAACACCTTCAAGTTTTTACATCTGGGAATGGATGAAAAATATTGGGTGAAGTGAGTAAAACATAGCAATTTCATAGTATAATCTAGGGCAGAGATCGGCAACCTTTTTGTCAGTAAGAGAGCAAAATAAATTCAAAAGTTATTGGGGGTGTCACACTATTATTACACAATAAGCAGATACATTTGCCTTTAAAGTCACTAAAACAAAATTGTTCTGCCCAGTCAACATTAAAACATAAATTCTTTTTCTTTTACAGTTATTCATAATGTTTTATTTATAAAATCTATTTAACCAGTAATATATGTATTTGATAGTGAAAAGTGCGACTATGTTGTGTGATACACACAACATTTTATTATTTATGTACTAATAATACATAAATAATAAAATATAGTTAATAATAATAACACTCAAAATATGTACCACTCGAATACAGTAACATACAAATTTATCAGAAGCGAGAATATTCCTACGAGCTAAGTAGCAAGTGTGTCGTATTTGCTGACACCGAGATTGCGCAGTTATATTGTCTTATACATGTACGACGCTGATACGGTTATTGGGCTTAGTAGATGTGTAATATAATGAGGGTGTATAAAAATTTCATTGAGGGTGTCATGTTGCCAACCCCTGATCTAGGGTGTAGTTTTGAGTCAAATCAAAGTGAATAAACAAACACTACATGTAAGGTAGTTTTTATCTATGCAGGAGTGGTATCCGGTAAAACTGAAAATACAACTACCAGTAGTTATAACTATAGTGCAGCAATATCATTCATGGTACAACTTTTTCATTGTTTCCTCTGCCTCCTACCTCGCACTGCCCCTCCCTTCATGTCAGTCTTAGCTCATAAGAGGAAGTTTCTTTAATGTTCTAGAACACTTATCTTATTTTAATATGTCGTCAAGTGAAGATGAAGGGGATGATGATTCATCAAATGACTTGCAGAACACCCAGTGTTGTGGAAAAGTTAAGAGAGCCAAAAATTATTAATGGAAAAGAGAAGGCATGGGAAGGTGTATGTAGCATATATCCCCAGAGACTGAAATCTCTGAAGCCCATATGAAGAAAATGCTACATACAAAACATGAAGACCAAAATAAAAATGAAAACAGATAAAAACCAACGAGTAACAAAAAGATCCAACATAAAAATTGGGAAAACATGTTTTTATTAGTATTAGGTGAAACAGAAAATCCAGTTTTCACTAAGTGCCTTGAGGTATTTCCATTTGGGTATCACAATGAACCAAATATAACAGCTTTGTGTCTAATAGCAATGATGAACACAGCTACCCTACAACATCTTCAATTAATAAGTTTACTTTTTAAGTTATACAACAGATGAATATGACATTGCAAAGTCTTATCTGAGACCCAGTATGAAGAAGATGATATCCTACAAAAATAAAGAAACTAAAGACTTATCAACTGCAGAGGCTGGTCTTGTTGCAACAGTTTGAACTGCAGAAAATCCAGATTGAGAAAGAGAAAAAAGAATTGGAGAAACTGAATAAAATCTACACTTACAAAAAAACTGTCATAACCTCAGATGTTTATTTGTTTGAAAATTTAAAATAAAATCATAAATAACTGTATGTGTTATATCCTTTTCATTTCCCTTCAAAAAAATAATGAAATAAAAAATAGAAGCGCAGGCCAGTACAACTTGCACTGGTCTGGATGTGCACATGGTTACTAGCTTAGCTGCTGTTACCATGCTGGCCGCAAGTACAGCTAGGCCCTGTACCTATCTATAGCAGTTTTCAGACCTAATAGTTGTAAACAGGCCTAGTTGACAACCAGAAGATTGACATCACCAGCGCAGCACCAAGTACTGTGCCATGACTGCAATGGGATGTCAACAGGCTAACTAGTAAAGTAGCTAGTTGTTGCTAAATATCAGAATTTAATTTTAATTTTTTATATTTTTATTATTTTGTAGAAACCGGTAATCATGATTTTAAACAGATTGTACTGCAATTGAGGCAATACAGTATGTATTCTAAGCAATAGATTTAGATTCAACATGCAACATATAACATTACGAATTACAAAATATTAAATTCTTTACAGTAACAATACATAAATTAAATAAAATGTAATATATTCTGCTGCTTCTGTTTTCTATAAAAGTTTGTCGCATTATTTTCATGTATCTGTCTGCCAACTTCCTCTTTATGGAACTCATCTTCCTCTCTACCTTCATCCAAGTCCTTGAAATCAAATAAGATGTTTGATGATATTGTGAAGCACAACGCAGCTCATTATTAGTTTTGGTACCCTTTCTAGTGATACTCACACGCAATTACCAAGGATTGGGAACCTTTGTTTGAGATGACCAAATACTCTATTATGACTTTTTTCAGCATGTTCGCTTTTAAATCAATGTTTAATGATGCCTTCAGGTGTCTTAAATGGCATGATTGGCCATGGAGATTATACCATAGCCAAAGTCGATTAGCATATAAGCAGTTGTGGTGTCATATTGAGGGATTATGTCCTGAATATTGCTACTCCATATTTTTACACAGAGTCAGGCCACTTGATGCAAATGCTTGTAAACGTTTCCTCTTCATCACATGTTGCCTGAATATTTACACTGGCATAAGCCTTGTGATTAATATATTTGTCCCTGAACATTGATGGTTTTTTCATATTTATATGGTGCAATCTAATTCATCAGCAGTTTGTAAATGACATTGCATTTGCCACAGTAACATTTCATTATTCATTTATTGTGCTATGCTGGGAAAATGAGTCCAGTTATGAGCATTTTCAATAATATGACTTATAACATTATTAATACTTTTACACACTGTTGATCGGTCTACTCCAAAGACTTCTGTCAATCCACTCTGAAATCCAGTATTAGCAGTATAACATATGATTATCTCCATGTGATATCTTGGGATAGGTGCTTTTCTCTGAGTTTCATCATTATTTGACTAGTTTCTGAAGTTAGAAAATCAATTCTTTCAGTCTGGAAACACATCAGTTCCTTGCATCTACTCATAACTTCTTTCTCCTTTCCTTTCATAACTTCTTTCTTCTTTCCTTCTTTCTCCATTCAAACAAGTTTGAATGTATAACATGGTTTTCCCTCTATTATATGCACAAACATTTCCTTATCAAAGATTGCTGACAAAGTGTAGTATGCCATACCTTAGACTCTGAAATAATGAAGTTGTATCTTCACTTTATCCACCTTTTCAGAAAAACAAAGTTGTAACTAATAGAGGGATAGTTTTAATTTGCTTTTATTCATGCCAAAGGTAGTTGCAACTTAGAAATACCATAGTGATAGCATAAATTCCTTTTTATTCACTTCACCTATTGTATAGAAAACAAAAATACATTCTTGTGAGGAATTAATTGTTTGCATTACTGATGCACGGCTGAGCAGCTTAAAGTCAGCACTAAAGAACTAAAAAAGAGGAATAAAAGTAGTACAGAAATGTGCCAAGAAATATGCTGAAAATGGTGGGCTCATTTTTTAACATTTATTATAAACTTGTGTGTATAATGTATTTTGGTCTAATGTACTGTTCTAAATAAAGTTCAAATTTTTTTCTACTTTTGTTTGTTTTATTCTAATTATCATACACCATTTGTTTACAAATTAAATTCTCTTCAAGTTTTGTTTAAACGTTTTATGTATTTATTACATTTTTAACAAATTTATTGTATATCAAACATAAAAAAAACAGGGTTTTTACCCCAATTTATTTGTTTTCAGGCCAGATTTTTCAAAAACTTCTGAAGATACAGTTCTGGAATCTATTTTATTTGATTTTTCAGATCAAAAACCATAGGAAACCACTAATTCTGTCCCTTAATTTCAGTATAATCTCATTTCACTGGGGTAACTGTAATCCAAGTGAAACTTTTCACTAGCTATAACTAAGATATAACTAGCTTATGACTAGCTGTAACTATATTAGGATTCTAAGTATATTAGGACATATATTTGTTTATATGAACTTTTCCCATTATTTTCATGATTAGAATAGGTTATGAAAGTCCCAGGAGAACTTGGTAATACACTTTACATATACTTATAGCCATTTTTAATGATGGTAAATTAGTTAAGAAAAAAACAAATAAATCAGTTAGTGGTGATTTTAATGATGTTGTTAAAGTTATGTTTATAAATTTAGTATTTGTCTGTTTTCTTTTTTCAGATTGATGCAGTTACTGGGAAGAGTCAGACACATAATGATGTTCTTCATTTAAGCTGTAATTTGGCTCAAAATTTAAAATTAAAAGGATTAAAAAGCGGAGATGTCATCACCATATGTTGTGAAAATAGATTAGAGTATGCAATACCTCTTTTTGCTACCCTTTATATTGGTGTTGTATGTAGTCCACTTAATCCAGCATATACTACAGGTAAAAACAATTTTCTCTATTTGATATTGAATAGAAGTACGTGAACAAATTTGTTTTGTAATATAATGCTATTTGATGAATAAAAAGAACTGGTACTTTTTGATTTATAGGACACCCAACACCACTTCTCTACTTAAACATATTGAAATTAATTTTATATTTTCATATCTGCATATGCTAAGTTACTCTTTAATATACATAATTTACTAATATTTACCTGCAAATTCAAGACTGAAATATTCAAATTTTACAAAAAATTGGTATCATATTTATTCTATGTGTACAGATCTAGTTCAGATGTTTCTGTTGTTAGCTCTTTAATTTATTAAAGAAAATATGCTTAGTTTAATATTAGAGTTTACAGTGTCAATAATTTTGACTGACAAGTAATCTTTTATTGTAATAACATATGTTAAGTGGATCAGGGGCTTTGATTTCCTGCTATCACACAAATTTGGTGAAATATACCACCAAATATATGTGTGTAACTTCTACTTTTTCTTTGACATTTCTTTTTCACCATTTACCAGAATGACATTTTTCAGTCTTTCTTATTTAAAAAAAAAACCTATGATAACTGAAGGGGAAGTCAGTGCACAGCTATTAATGAATGTCTAATAAGATTATAAATTTTATGATTTTTTACTAAATATTTAATATATTGTTAATGGAAAAGTGAGTTACTAAATTACGAATAATTTTAGTCTTTTACTTTTTTTTTTGGCCTGATGATATCATCACATTAGCTTGAAGCTTGTGCGTGATATATGGAAATTTATTTTGTAGTATGTCAAAAATGCTATGCCTGACTGGGATTCAAACCTGGGATCTCCGAATGAAAGGCTGATATACTATCACTCTCACCATAGAGTGTCTGGCATACAGCATGTGACGTGTTTTAAAAAGCAGTTCAATAAATTTAGATGAAATTCCTATTATTCTTATCTCTCTTTCATCCAAGAATTTAAAAAAGAGATTATATTGTGTTCATAAATGTCCAATAAACAGATTAGCAATTTTTAAATTTTTTCCTCATGAGTTGTTATTTTTAAAAATATTTTATGTAAATAAAAAATAAAAATAAAAAATTTCCATGATTCATTTGTTTGTCATTGAATTTAAATTCTTATCAATATTAACCAAGTTATCAAAAACAGAAACAGAAACAAAAATCAGTTAAAATTATGTGGTTGGATGAGTCTTTGCTTCAATATTGGCTATGTTATTGTAGCACTTGAAGTGTATTAAGTGAAAAATTGTAAACATGCATTTATATTTTTACACTGTTAGTGTTTTTATTTTCAGAAGACAAGTAAAGGTGGATATTGTTGGAATGAAGGCTAACTTAGTTATTCTTTGTATGATAATATTTGTTTTACCTTATCGGCATGTTAGCTCTAGAGCTATGCTGCCAGAAAAAAAGTATGGTAATTGGTCAGATTTTTTATGTATTTCTCAACGTTTCATGATCCAAGGACCCCCAAAAACAATAGAAGGGGAAAACATACACACATATTTACATATGTGTGAATGTATAAGCTTAATAACTTCTGAGTGGATAAACTGATTTTGATGAAATTTGGCACAGAAATTCATATATGTCATATATGAGGGGCAATTTGTTGGCAAAAGTTTGGGGTCATTATCTCCAGGGCAACCTTACCTTGCAAATTTAAATTAAATTACCAAGGGATATTTGTCTCATCCTAGAAAATGATTAGAATATATTAGACTGGGTATTGTTACTTCTAAGAAGTATCAGTATACTTCATAAGATTTAATGATCATAAATTTTGATTTTATTTTGTTATTCATGTTACATATTCGTATTTTATCCTAATGGTTATGTTTTTATTATTATTATTTTAATTTTAGTCTTGTTATCTTAGTTTTAACCTTGTTTTATTAATATTTTAATATCCGAGAAGGGGCTTTTTTGTTAATTTTTTGGCCCGGGTGATGATAACTTGAAGTGTTTTTCACCAAAAAAAAAAAAATATAAAAAACATTATATCTGCAGGGGGTGAGGCAGATAGTTTCTTTGGGGTCAATTTTCACAAACTTTTACAAACATAACCCCAATACAGTCCATGTGTACATGCTTATTTTACCATTAAAAAAAAGATTTTGCACCCAAATTCTCCCCTTCTTCAAAAATAGAAAAAGCTACCGTTTATTTATTGCATATTTTCTAACCAAATTTTGTGTTATGACTTCCTAAGCATATTAGTAACACAAGGCCTGAAAAAATATTTTGGGAACATATTGGTGGTGGGGAGAGCCAATTAAATATCAATTTTTTTTTATTTTTAAAATTGTTTCATGTATCATTCTTTTTCCACTGCATAAAAATAAACTACCAATTCCAGGAAAGTATAAAAACTTTGTTATCAGCTGTTTTGTTAAAGTGATTGTATTGCCTTGAAGGAAAATATTCATTTACTAAACTAAAAGATTCCTGCCATTTCTAACAGTGGCTGTAATGTGACATACTTTATGTTACCAATCTAAGAGTGTTGGCTAGTTGATTGGCACATCTACTACAATGTATCTGTTGGTTGAAAAGGATAAAAAATAAATAAATACATAAAAGTATAGTAGTTCCTTAATTTATGTTGGAGGTGAACTTATATACATTTAATATGTTATATAATATGTTATACAAAGAGAGTATATTTATAAACTTCTTTGTAAATGTAAACTAAGACTTTAGCTTATACAAAATTTGGGATTTGGTACAGACTAAAAATTACCTCCATAATGTATTACAACAATGGACTTTACTGTTTGTTATCCTTTAATTCAAAAGTTGGTGGTAATTGAAGTAATGTTACAAAAATCAAACCATAAATTTTTGTATTGTTTTAAAAACCAGAAAAGTACGTGCAGTAAAAGTTATTGTTAAAAAAAAATAAATTAATGGTTACTGTTGTTTTCTAAAAATCCTCTTTTCTATGTATAATGCCAAAGCAATCTCCATTTTCACCAAAATTTTTGACAGAATTGCTTTCAAAGTCTTCATTTGAAATTATTTCAAATCTTTCTCAACCATTTTGAATTCTTTATCTATTGACTATAAAGAGATTTTTTCAAATAAAACATGCTTACTTCTTTAATTAGTTTTGTTATTTTTCACTATCATTCCCTTCTGTAAATTCTAAAATTTTATTATCATGTACAATCATTAATTTATTTTCTATCTCCTCTCCTAGTAAATCATAAAACCCTTCTTGTTATTATATACTCATCTCAGTTGTTACTTCACAATTGGGTTTCAGTTTGAAATCCCATAAGTTTTGTTCTTCCATAATTATAATTGGGCATACTTTTTTACAACAGTTGTTTAATATTTAGTACTGCAGCTAGTCTAGCAATTATTTTTTATTCACGATGATATTGGTGATTGGACAATTTTTATTAAGAAACTCAATTAATGTTAATATTTTATCATTT
The DNA here is from genome assembly GCF_047948215.1 of Lycorma delicatula. NCBI lineage: Eukaryota > Metazoa > Arthropoda > Insecta > Hemiptera > Fulgoridae > Lycorma > Lycorma delicatula. The sequence continues at coordinate 187,253,911 of NC_134455.1, forward strand.
TCCATATCGTCAAACAATCTACTGAGATACAGAAATTAATATGCTGTGGAAAAATAACAATAAAAAAGATTCAACTGCTTATGTAATGGACTACTAATAAAAAAAAACCACAATTATCCTACCTACCATATTTTTTCAGCACACTTTGAGTGAGTGGGCCTTAATTATTTGATTGTGTAAAACCAAAAACCTCAAAATTAAGAGATAATTTTATTGATGTAAGATTTCAATTTTATTATTGATTATTGATGTGAGATTGAATTTTATTATTTGATTCTTAAAATATAATGATTATAATTAAATTATGCCCTATTAGCAAGTTAGATAAATTAATTAGGTGAATAAAAGTAAAGGAAATTTAGTTGTAATTTGTAGGATCAATTATTAAAGTATTATTGTACATAGTATGTAACAATATTATAGATTTAACAAATATATTAAAGTTTAGCATGTACAGAAGCATGACTCAAGGCCACCTCTGGCCTTGAATCACTTCAGTAATTCCAGGGTTTAGACATAAAAAAATTCATAACTGATTTTCACTTTTTATTTTACTCTTCAAAGGTTGTGTTGTGTTATCTTTACTGGACAAGTTAGTTTTATTTTATCCCAATATAACTTTGATGTTACTAAATTTTATAATACATTATTATAATTATATATATATTTTAAAAAACTTATAAAAATAAATAGCGGATTAGAATATTTATTGATTATTTTTTTTAAATTTAACGATTTATATATATATATTTATTTCAGATGTTAGGGTGTCTTAGTGTAATTTCCATTTAAACTATTGCTATTCTTCTTCTTCTTTTGTTATGGCTGCCTAAGGACCACATAATTTTATTTCCTTCTCATTTGTTATTTTCTTATCTTCCAGTACTCTTTTTTCAAATGTACTTGAAAAACTGTTGCCATTATTATATATATATATATATATATATATATATATATATATATATATATATGCACAAAGAAAATCTGTTATTATTATTTGAATAATCAAAATATCTACATACTAGCATTCCTATTTGCAACTAGCATCACCTATATCTGCAACCAGCATCACTGTGTTAGTTGCTTGCTTGTGTTACTTGTGTTTTCCGTTGTGGTCAATTTATTTTATTTTATGTTTTTTTATTAAGCAACCGAAGACAGGTGCAGCCAGCGGCATCGCACATACAGTAACAGTGGTGGTGGCTGTCTTGGTTGAGCCGCCACGCTGCACACTGTCGCACCCCTTAAAAAATCAAAATCTAAAACTGTTTTTAGATATTTATCTGAAGAGTATTTGTATGCCCAGATCTATTGAACATCTTGTTTAATTTATTCAGAAATGGGGAAAATTTGCAAACATTGTCCATAATTTTTTTCTTTATCCCTTTCAAGGTCGAATTTAAAAAAATCTAGAAATTGGTTTTTAGATGTTCACATGAAGATGACACATACCAAAAATCAAGTTGATATTATTATTTTTTACCCAGAAATTAAAGAAATTTCTAGAGTTTCAAACAAAATTCAAAAATTCATTTTAATCCTTTAAATTTGGAATTTAAAAAATCTAGAAATTGATTGTTAGATATTCATATGAAGATTACTCACATCAAAAATCAAGTTGATATTTACATTTAATAAGGAGAAATTAAAAACAGTAGAAAATTTCATTGTTACTCCATTTTAACCCATTAAATTTGAAATTTCAAAAAATCCTCCCCGTAGTGTCCACTTACATATATATATATATATGAAATTTTTTAGAAAAGAAAAAACACACATATTAATTGATCTTGTCAAAGAAGACTGTTGATTTGAGTTTTTAAAAAAAATTAATTAATTGAATGCTTATGATGGCCTCGCCTACTTAGGCCTTGCAGCTCATGGGGAGAAATGTGACCTGAATCTTTTAACACCATTGTGCATTTTAATTTTTCTAATTGTTGAACACATTTTGAAAAAAAAATTTGAAAAATCAAAATAGAATATTTTTTGTTTATTTAAAGTTTGGGGGGGGGGGTAGATGCCCATTGGAAAAGAAGGCCTGATTCACTTTGATGTCATTAACTTTTGTAATTTATTCTGAAGTTTGACACAATTTGAGAAAAAAAAAATTGGATGTAATAAATCTTTAATTTTTCAATTGGGAGGTGACTAGTGGCCTGAGGCCCTTGCGAGGCAAGAGGGACTGTATTTCTTCTTGGTCATTACTCTGAATCTTTATTTATTATAAAATTAAACACATTTTTAAAAAACAGTTTAAATGAACCATATTTGTATTCTTTTATTTTAGCAGATAGGGGTCTAGAGCCTTTGGGGACAAGAGTAACTGCATAGTAACAGCTATAATGATTTTTATTTTTTTCTGAAGAAAAGTACATTTTAGAAAAAGTAGCAGAGAATTTATAATTAGAGTGGTATACAGCAAGGTAACATGATGCATAATTACACAGTAGTCTCATACTTGGGTAAGCTAAAACAGTTTTGGAATTACTTTGATCTTCAAAGAAAAAAAATATGAGAAAGAAATGGTGAAATAAAAAAATAAAGATTCTTTTACTTGTATGTAACTTGTGTAGCACATCCAGATATTTGTGCAGCCATACAATTAAAATTGTCATTTTACTTACTAATACTACAAGTTTACTGCAGTTAATGGAATAATAAGCCAGAGTGTTGTTAAAGGTCATTAGAGAAGAAAAGTGCTGCTTCACCTCATCGAAGATTCAGAAAATGATAAAATAATATTTAATTTGTATCATGCCATCTTCATTCATAAAAGACCTGGTTTTTTAGTTGAAACAATAAAACACTTATTTTAGCATGCCAATCTTATTATGCAGAAATCAGTTTCTGAAGAAGATGGAAGTGACAGTTGTCACACAACGAATGGATTAAACAATTTAATGTGCTATGTATCTGAAATAATTTATTTCAGTATACATTTATTTCATAACAAGTTTTCAAAAGCTGATGTATGAATTATCTACAGCAGCTGAATTTTCTGATGATAGTTTCATTGAAAGTATCATCGCCTATGGTAATGAAGATAGTGAAGAAGACAAAGAAACTGAATCAAAATTTCTGCCACCAATTTCTGGATGAGTTTGGATGATGTTAGGCTTGTTTTGATGTGTTTTAGATGCCAAGATATTGACTCCAGTTTGCAACAGCAAGTACTGAATATAGAAAATGCTATTGAGTATTGTCAATAAAACATCAGTAATAAAAATTACAAGTTACCTCAGTTCGATAAAAAACACTGGTGATGAAAAATTAAGATAGAGTTTAGTTATTTTAAATAACAAATGAACAGAAACACAACCATATGTGGAGCATTGTACTGATTATTTCAAATGCATTACTAGATTTGACAGACATATTTATAGTATTTAATGATATTTTTTAAAGCTAGTAAAATGCTTATAATAACATATCTACACTCATTTACAGTATACGAGCATTAATATTGATTAATTTATGATTTGGGTAAAGAATGGGGGTTTTCTTCTTTGTGGTATGTTTATTTTTTTATAATTATAAATACATTATATTATGATAAATGTTAATAGAAAATGTCTACTTAAAAAATGATAATTGCAATTGAAATTACTGTTCAAAAAAAATATTTTCAATATAAGTTCTTATATAAAAAGTTGTTTATGTTAAAAAGTAAGCAACATAATTATTAATAAAAATAAATGTAAAATGTAATTTTTATACATACATTTATGAATATAGTTCTTAAATGTATTACAGTTTTTTTATGTTTTTGGTAGAAAATCACTTGGTTTAATCAGGTGTTAGTACACAAATTCTAATTACACAACTTTTGTGCAGACTTCAGCATGTATTTTCATATGTCTATGTGGAAAATCAGGAAGTGATCAACAGGCCAACATTATAGTTATAGGAACTGTACAATAGTTTACATGTAGATCAACAACTTTTATAATGATCTGCCAATGAGAAAAGTTTGAGAAAAAATTAAATAACAATATTTTTTTTTTTTAAATCAAATTCATTATTATTATTTATTTTTTTTGTTTTGTAAATTAATGATTGAATCCACTTTAAAAAACTATCTTGTGTAATAAACTTTTTGTTTCAGATGAGCTTATTCACAGTTTAAAAATAACTAGACCAAAATACTTATTCTGTTCTGAACAAACATTACCAACAGTTATCGCTGCTGTCAAAAGATGTCATTTTATTACAGAACTGGTTCTAATTAGTGATAGCTCAGTACCTGAGTATAATTTTAATTATAAAATTATCATGTTTTCTAATCTTATCAAACCATTACACCCATTAATTCGAATAGATGATTTTAAACCTGAAGAATTTGATTCACATCTTCAAACTGCTGTTGTATTATGCTCTAGTGGTACTACAGGTTTACCAAAAGGTGTTAAATTATCATGTGCTAACTTGGAAACATTCATCAGAGGAGCAAAGTGAGTATAATATCATATATATATATATATATATATATATATATATATATATATATATATATAATAGTGTAGACAGAATTTATTCTCATAAACCAAATATGTGCTAAATTTTGAGAAGAGAAATTTTATAAATTTCTTTGTTACAGAAGTGAATCCATTATTGTATTCATATAGTTATACCTATACAAAACAAGAAAAGGTCTCACAGCAAAATTGTAGTGTAGTAACTGACAGTTTTAGACTTATAATAATTATTTGCTTTACACGGTTTTCAGATATTTAATAATTTCTTAATAATCTATCATCAAAGTCTCACAAGGTTTTATTGAGTATACCAGTTTGAACATTTTTTTTTAATATACTATGTAGTGATAATGAAGCCCCTACAGTCATTTCCATGTAAGAGAATGCTGCTGGGGTTCTGTGACATATCACTAGAAAATTAGAAATTTTGTTTCCTTCTTTAATTACACTAATTTTTTTACTCTTTATACATGAAATAGATATGTGTGTAATAAAATTTATAAAATTCTTAGTTGTTAAGGTTTTTACTAGCGTTTTTAAAATAATTTTTTAATAACTTTTTTGTTTGGTTCTATTTTTTAAGTTTTATAAGATGCTACACAATCCATACTAATATTTAAAGAATTTGTTTTTTAATTAATTCAAAAAGTAGTCTTATTCCTTTTTACATGACTGCCCAAAAACAGGTGTAATATATTTTTTTTTTTTTTTTTAATCCTTTTTTTTAACACCCCCGAAGTGACCGGTCCTCGCCGTTAAGCTTTAACACAATCACTTCAGGGTGTCGTGGCGGTCGTCTACCCCCCTGTCTTGCCCTCTCCTAGGGCGTCCCATCGGGGTCCCACAAGCCTCATCAAGATGCAGTAGCCATCCCTTCTGGACGGCCGCTACACCCTTCAGCTAGAGGGCTGCCCGTCCCACGTCCTACTCTAGGTTGCGGAACCCGCGTTCCACGGGCCCAGCAAACCTCCGCGTCCCCCAAACACACCTGAGGGTCCCGAATGCATCATCGGAGCACCCCGAGGTGTAATATATTTAGGGTGTATGTATGTTTGTTCCACTGTACCAGCTCAATGGTTGAACCAATTTAGATGTATGACCCCATGTTGGAATCCTTATGTTACTGGGAGTGTCATAGGCTATGTAAATATGTATTATATTTATATATGTATTTATTTTATATGTAAATATATATTTAGTAGTGGAAATTTGCCGGTTGAATCTCAAACTTTAATTATTGAATTAATGAACTTTGAACTCTGAGTTTCTATCATTGTGTTAGCTGGATTTGAACTGAATGATTTGAATCAATTGAATGGATAGTATTTAAAAAATAATAGAATTAAATTTATGTTAAATAAAATAATGTTAAATAAACTTGAAAAATGTCTGTTCAATAATAATTGGCTTTCCGTAGGGATGCATGTGGGGCTAGAGTGGTGAGATGATGTGAGCACCTTGTGCGAGGCTAGACCAATCATCACTATCATCTGGTAATGGACGGGATGCTTGTGCAGCACTGTTTTGGAAGGTCCAATGGGGTGCTCTTATAATATCTTTAATTTCAAAAATCAAACTGGGTATTTGTTAATAGGTTGAAGGCTAACTTTTGCAGGCATCATATATACTCTTGATCTAACAGATCATGGATATTCGGAAATATTGTTATATCTTTGTAACCAATCTTCTGATTCTAAAAATTCAAAGGTATTTTTTAGTATAATACAAAATCACGATGTAACCAAATTAGAACAAAAAGAGCAATTGTTTGTCAGCATTGTTTTTTTTTTGACAGTTGTGTGTTTTAATTTTTAAGGGTTTATCTCTTGTTTATTATCTCTTACTCTATGATAATATTCTTTTTGTAATATGCAAAATTCATTTTCTATGAAAGTTCTTGCTTATAATATTTTACTTTCAACCAAACTTCATTTAGTGCTCTTTAATTTTTAATTGCAATTCTTAAGTGCTGATTTTCTGCTTTCCCAGTTTTTTTGTTTGTTTCTCAAAGTAAATTTGGTTTATATATCACTTCTAATAATCTACTAATTGTTACCAGCCTAAAACTTCCTTTCTTGCCTTAATTATTTTCTTTTATGTTATCCATTCATTTTCTACAGAATCTGCTTCTGAAGTAAATCTGGGCATAAACTACGATTTATAGATACTTAAAATTTGCTTAATTTTGTTTTGTGAATCTGTATTCCATCTGTGTTTTTTTAGTTCATTTTTTATTATTTTTTTTATAAACTTCAAGTTGCATTTTATCAACACCAATTGTGCTTAAAATTAATGTTTAATTCCTAGATAGGTTTTACAGTCCATAAAGTGGTTTGAAATTTCTGTCTAACTGTTAAAAGGGTAAATATGTCGGTTTTGGCATAAATCTGGGCTTTCAAGCCTGAAGATCTTGGTAAAGGTAAAAAAACCTGGGGAGTCAATGGTCAGCAAAAATGGAATCAAAGGTGAAAAATGTATTCTATCATTTCATAGTGAAAGTTATTTCTGAATTGTATCAGTTTGTTAACTTGTTATGTTATTTTGCCCTTCAATAAGAAAAGATTGAAAGCCTGATTGTCATACATAAACGTACAGGTGAATTGCAAGGAAATTATATATTCATTTTCATTTAGTTTGAACGCATACTACCTACTTATTAACTTTGCTGTATTTATTTCTTGGTTAGTACCAGTTTAATTTAAATGTTGCTTAATCAGGATAAATTTTTTTTAATATGTTAAGTTAAAATAAATTATTTTTTAACTTTGTTTACTAGGTTACTTTAATTTTTTTTATTGTGTTGTCAATTTTTGTTCCATGTTATTATTTCTGAATCTGTTGTTTCAAGCAATTTGGTTTATTAAGATTTTGAGTATATATACATGCTGTATTTTAATTAGCTAACAATTGTACGAGCCATCTACTGATAAGCCTTGTATTTTAGGGTAGGCGATTTAGTAGAATATACAGTGGACATTTGTTTCTCAACATTGCAAACTGGTTGTTTTAAAATGTTTGCTGTAGAGATTATTATGGTTAATCCACATGATTTCATACTGTAGATTGTTGGATCATTATTGCAAAAATCAAGTCATGTAATTTTTTTAGCATAAATTTTTTTAATGATAGTTTGATATGATATGTAGCTGAGGTTTCTGTCTACATATCTGTTTTCTTTTTTAAATTTTAAACAGAATCATATTAGATGTGATTGAATAGGTAGAATCAATTTTTGAGTTCTATTATTTTGGTCATTATTAGCAGAATATTAATGAAACCAATGCCTTTTTTTTGTTAGAAGGGCGGGAAGTTACTGAAAATCCTATTGTATGGTAAGCATTTATAATAATTATGTCCAGTCTGTGGATGATAAAACCAATCTATATATTTTTATGCTTTCTAAAATTTATAAAATAATGCAAGGATTAAATTACCAAAAACTACACTGGTCTATAAATTGGAAAACAATTTTCAAGATAGAAATACCAATAAGTAAATTTTACTCTTTTTTTTATTTCCTAAATCTGAAAATCACATCAGTTTTTCTATACCCATCACATTTTTGTTATACATCCAGAAATTTCTAAATTGTAATTACGCAGAAATTAGTAAATAGAATGAAATTTTGATAGTGACCAAGTTTATAGGTATAATAAATTTTGTAGTATTATATATATTTTTCAGTACTGATGATATTTTATTTTGCTTTTTAAGCAAAAAAAAAAAACTTGTAGAATATAGTTATAACAGATAAAATGTACCTAAAAGTTTGATGATTTGAATTAATGAACTAATAAATTACTTCTTCCTTTTGTGTATGGTAGGATCCTCTCTTTATAGAAACCAAAGCAGTCACTCATCATTGATTCATCCTATCTACCTTGGTATAACCTCCTCCATTTTCCGTATATCTTGGTGGAAGGGTTTCCCTTGTTCGTCACTCACAGCATCCAAATTTAGTGGGAAAAGGTCAAGATGTGAACGCTAAAAATAAATGTTTAATGACATCTTTCAGTCTAAATCTTTATAGTTTAACAAAAGATTTTATATTAAAAGATAATTATTTTTTGCTTTGTTAATTGCAAGAAAATCATAAACGACATTCTTAAATGACTTCCATTTGCTAGCTATATATTCAAATTTATGTCAAAATTTTCATTCTTGAGCAGACTTCTAATGTGAGGTCCAACAAATATTCCTGCTTTATTTAATTTAGGAAACATTTGTCTAAAATATTTAAATTCTCCTTTTTTATTTACTGCTCTAACAGAATTCATCTACCCCAATTTTATATGTAAAGGTGGCAAAATAACACTTGAGGGTTGACAAAAGGAAAATACTTAATATTTTTTGTGCAGGAGTTAAAGTGTCTCTTTTTTGGATACATTTTCAGTTTGTAATTACAAAATGTTCACTGGTTGCAAACTGTCCCACAAATATAAGAAACAGTTGTATTTTACAGAGCCGTCTTGCATACTGAGAAGAAGACCAATAACTTTCAGGTTGACATAGATATGCCAAAAGTGAGCATCATAATTGACTGCTTCCAAAATTAATAACTTGCTTACATATGTCTCTTTGATTCCAATACTATTAGTGTAGAAGAGTTCTTGTTTGAATTATGCAGTAGCACTGCTTCTAAACTTCTTTTTGAAAAATCAATGAATGAGACCACCACTCATCAGCATTATAAACATTATCCAGATCAAACAACAAACCTCCTATATTACAATAGGACATAGCAGATCTTTCATACTGAAATATCTCAGAAAGTTTTTATTTCTGTTTCTAAAATGTGAAATTTTGGTATCTGTAAATAAATTCCACTCTTTTAGGCGTCAACCTAGAAGTTCTGCTTACTGTTTTGATAAATTCAACTTGTGAACCAAATCATTAAGTTCCACTTGTAAAATGAGATTTAATTCACTGTTTGATTACCTACTGACTCCATCACCCTTGAATTCGTTGAAATCAACGAATTCAAGAGTGATGGAGTCAGTAGGAGTTTTAATTACAGGATTCATATCCGATATTTAATCGTTAATCACAATTATGTATTATGACAGTAGATTATTTCAATGAAAAATATGGGACAGTAAAAATAATTTTTATTAGCATAAGAAAGAGTGAATGGTTTAAATTTACAGCTGGTCTTACTTTTCATCAAATGTTCTAAAAATATATAACTTTTTACAAAAAACTTATCAAATATAACTTCATATAAAAAACTTATTGCATTGCTAAATCTTATATGAAAATTTATCTGTTGTAATCTAATTATTTAAAATAATTTGTAATTGTTATAAATAAAATATTTTAATGAAAAATATAGTACAATAAATTTTTCATACAAAAATTTATGCGTTGTAAAAACATTTTGTATGTAAATCAAAATGATGCAGCAAATGTCATTCATATATTTAGTTCAATTTAAAATGGAAACAAACAGTATTAGAGAAAGAAATGCAGAACTTAATTTCAGTAACATTACAGTATGGTTCCCACAGGTAGGAAATGTCAGGAAATATAAACTTAGTCAGGAAAAGTCAGGAATTTCTAAAAAAATAAGGAAAAATTGCAAAGAATTGTATTTTCAGAGTTTTTTACATTAACAAATCTCTTCTTGTGGAGAATTTGTATGGAGACAATAATTTATCAAAGAAAAGCTTTTCTGTACTTGTAGATGCTGGAGGCAAGGAGAATGTTTTCATTACCAAAAAAGCTCACTGCTTTTTTTGTGTTCAAGTAAATGAGTATATATTGCTAGATTTAGACTTGTGCCTCGACTGACTATACCGGTCTTCTGATCATATCTGTTAAAATCATGCACATAATGAAATCATATATCATCAGGCAGTAAGCAGTTGTAACAGAAAATATGACTGCGTTCATTCTAATCTTCAGCCTCATGTTGGCAGTTCCTGTTTTTAGTTTCATTCTGTTTGAAATAGCCTATGAAAATCAGTGGTATGGTTTGGGAATTGCTTAATATGATGGTCCCTATAACATTTTTGCAGTACATGAAAAACCACGATCCACTGTATTCTTTGCTGTGTGGGAGCTGACAGAGTCATTTTCCTGCAGGTCAGTAACTCTGTCCAATGTAACCCTGTACAGGATTCTTAAACTGAATTCAGTTGGCAACCTGTAGATCAGCATAATTGGAATGAGAGTGTCTCAGCCTAGGTCTCTTTTTTTCAGTTCGCATTCCTTCAGTATCTCTATTGTAGAAATGGCTGTTGTGTGCCATATTCCCTGCCACTTTGGGTACAGTCAGAAGCTTCAACATCTTGTTCAGTTAGTATGAATTGTTGACATAAATGTATTTGATCTTGTGATCTTCACCTAGAGCCATCATCATAGGCTTCCAATTCAGTATTTTGCTTCTTTTTTGTTTGATGTAGTGCCGCTAACCAAAAGAAAAAGCTTGCTGTTATCTACATAAGTTTGAACTAAAGTTGGTCTTTACCCTCTTTAGGACCGTGTCTGTCTTCACCCTCTTTAGAGTAGAGTTATTTATCCTTTATGCTTTCATATCACACAATATCTTTTTGTACTCTTCCAGATTTTCTTTGAGTAGTATTCCAGTTTCTTCTTGAAGAGTGCTTTGCTTGTGAATAACTTCCCCCTCTTACATGGATGTTGCTCTCCTTTGATATCTACATCACATCACTCATCTTTAATTGGTTCCCTTCGAATTGGACAACATAAACATTGGTCACTTTTCTGTTTTTTTGATGTCGTTTATGACATCCAGCAGATCTTATGGTGGCAGGCTTCTGAGGCTCATCCTTGCTGTTATGTTGACCTCATTTTTCCATCTGGCTTTTTCACCAGTTCCTTTACTGACAGTTCCATTTGGTTCTCCTCTCCCCTGATGTTGACCCATGTTCACATTTCATTCATTTTAGGGTGAACCTTTTGGCTGCATATCACTTTCCCTCCATGTAATGGTTCGCATTAGGATTGGGCATGAGAATTTCTTGCATTACCAAACCGTGATGCCCAAGCTGGTGTTCGGCTCACTGAGAAGGTTTGCCAAAGTGATTCTGTACGAATGTCATTTTCTGAAATTGATTGTGTCGTCTTCAGAGAAACTTCTATATTCATCTGAAATTGAACCTCTCTGCGAAAATTGGATCTATGTTATCAACGTCACTCTTCTTTGGCCACCGATATCCCTAGCTATTAATCCTTTCCGGTCCAGTTTCTGGTCTCTTCTGTTGATGAGTTTCAGGAGTGATTCTGTCATGATTTCAGCCATCTATTAAGCTGCATGTTGGATATGTACAGATTCCTTGTCAATCGATGAATATCTATTTGGTTTATGTTGATATTGAATATTCCTGTGAATATCCACTGATTCTGAGACGATCTGCTTTTGTACTTGCCCCAAAACCATTGCAGTTGTAAGGACCCCCTTCAGGAACGTGGCCTTTTATTCTGCAGACAAGGACAGTAACCCTTCATAAAAGTAAACATCGATGTAAAAAATGTAGAAACAGGATGTACGTTGAGTTAAAAAGTGTGCATCAAACAAGATTGTGATTGAACGTTATAATAAAACCTGTAGCGTTCCCTTCCAATATCTCCTTTTTTATAATCATGAAATTGATTTTTACAGTGATTCTTCTACACTTCATTATATTTGCAAAACTTTAAAGTTTCAAATGTTTTGTGGGGTGCTAATTATATACCTCAGATTTCTCTAGTCTTGGTGGAATATTATAAGAAAGAATTGCCATTAAGCTTTCAATTCTCTCCTATAGAAAGTGAAAATAACAAAGGCCAAGTAAACAAGTTGGTGGAAATCAGAAATAATTTATTTTTAAAAATGATTTAATACATTTTCCAAATAATGGTGATCAAGTGGACAGTTACATTATAATATGCACCTAGTAATTCTTTATTATTTTTATTGTTTTGTTTTTCTTGATCTGGTCTTGACTTTAGTGTCTCAAGTTTAATATTTTTTTCAGAACCAGCCAATTTATCTTATTTTCATTCTATTATAGCATTTATATATGAATCTGAATACCATTTGGTCTAACCTAATTGTGTTGGGTTGTAGTCTTCAGATGAGATAATCATATTCCATGATCAGATTTAAAGCATGTCATAATAATTATATTTTTGGTTAATCTCTTTAGTAATCTCCATGCAGAGATCCGTTTGAAGAAATACTCATATTTTATCCAGTACCCCTATCACTATTCTGTTGTTCAGATATCAGCCTTCATTTGGTTGACCATTTTCACTATTGAATAAGTTGCTGACACCTTTCAAGAACCATTCCTTAGGCTGGCATGCCGAAAAATACCCATCTACTCAAGTATTCAAATTGCTTGGCAGTAAGAATGTTCAATAAGCAATTTCAGGTAGATTTTGTAAGAAAGCTACCTATTGTAATGGGTACAATGATTCGACTTCTGGAAAATTTTGATATATCTGCATTTCACATCCCCCCAGACTGCAAAACCACAGTCAGTTCAAAAGTTTATATATACATTTATATATTGTATTTTTTATAATCAAAAACCAACTTGAACTACCCAAATACAGAATTACAAAGCAAATGAATTGACACTTACCTTATTTTTTTATTCCAAAAGCACTTTTGCAGGATCCCACATCATCAGTTGTATATAAAAGATACATTTATACAAAATTACATATCAAACATAACTTTTTTTTTTAAATTAAAAGATTAAAATATATACAAAAACATATAAAGTCAATTAAATGTAAACTACATATATATAAATATGGCATCATTATATATCTGTGTGTAGTCATTATATTTAATTGACTCTATATATTTTTGCATATATTTTAATATTTTAATTTTTAAAAAAAGTTATGTTTGATATGTAATTTTGTATAAATATATCTTTTATGTGTAACTGATGATGTGGGATCCCGCAAACGTTCTTTTGGAATAAAAAATAAGGTAAGTCTCATTTCATTTACTTTGTAATTCTCTATTTGGGTTGCTCAAGTTGGTTTTTGATTATAAAAAATATAATATATTGGTACAGAGGAATATGGGTTTTACAAGTATTGACTAGAAAAAACATTTATATATACATATATTTCACTTTCTTATGGAAACGATAACGGTCATAGTTTTGTGTCAATCACTTTCAAATTGATTCAGAAAATATGACAACCCAAAATCTCTGTCGAGTTCATTAGTGGGCAAAATCAGATCATAAGGATGGAAATGGGGGGACTTTTCAAAAAAACAAAATATCACTATAACTTTCTTATTAAGTAAAATATCAAATTCATTTAAAGTTCCTACTATTTTTTGGATAACGGCCTAAAACTTAACCAAGTAAGGTTTTTTGATATCACCAATCATTGGCCCAGGGGCTGGAAAAAATAGGGTTTCAAAGACAAAAAAAATCATACCTCCTTTAATAGGCACAGTATCGAATTGGTTTAAAATGGTCGTTAGTCCTCTAAACATTACCTAAAATTTTTGTCTGAAACACTTTTTGATATGATCAACCCTTATGGTAAGGGATGACCAAAATGTTGCTGGAATTGTAAGAAAATGGGGATTGTTGTATGCTAAACATGTGAAACTTTTTTCTCATGCAACAATTATCGTATTCAGTATATTTGAAGTTTTTCTTAACTTTAAGGTGGAAATCTTTTTTATCTCCTACTTAGCACCGGTGAAATCTACCTCCACCTTCCGGTGTGCCGAAAGGGATTTTTTTTTAAATTTTCTTTACTTTGAAAAATTTTCACTAAATTCTGGAAGTTTCCTATAATTTTTATTTATACATATATATTAAAAAAAAAAAACTTTTAAAGATATATAACTACCAAACTTAATTTTATGCATAATTTTTAACTTTTTTATGGTGATTTTGTGAAAATGTGTAATTAAATTTTTGCCAAAAAATTAGGTTATGTATTAAATCGATTTTAGTTAAAAATGTAAGCTATTGTTATTAATTATTTTATTTATTTTGTCTACATTTGTTTCATTATTTACCAAATTTTTGTTGTGCTTTCATTATTATTTATCTCACATTTTACCTTACTGCCTAGTATTGCCTACAGTTATGCTTGATAATATTCTGTATCAGTTCCCTTTATCAGACTGTAATTCTATGAAATAAGATGCAATAAACCAGAATAATGACATAAAATAAATAATTTTTTCAATCTAAAGGTTTAAGATTACTACTGTCATACTGAAATGAAAATGCATACTCACTTAGTAAATTGTCACGTTTGCCAAGTAAAATATAAAAAACATTTTAGAAACCGTAGAGAAACTTTTGTAAGAGATGTTTAGTTATATGATGTCATTAGATTAAAACCAAAACATGAATGTGTATAAAAAAGGAAAATCTCTTTTTCTTACAACAGGATTAATTAAGTAGTAAATTATATTATTGATAATATTGTTATAAAGTTGATGATAGGGAATCAGGTTCCATGTTTGGTTTACAAATTGATGAAGACTTATAAATATATATTCCTCTCACATAAAAACCTGTAACAATTATGAAAATCAGATCAATGTATTGTCAAAGATTTTCTAATAAAAAATATGTTAAGTCAAAGAATCTCCAATTAAATAATGTACTTTAATTTAAAGTATTAATTACTTTTGTACTTCTCTTATTAACAATGAGCCAGTCTGTTTTTCTAGTTACAAATTAGTCAATGATATTGCATTACTTTAATATGATGTACTTATTACGTTAAGCAATAATCAGTTGCTGGAGGTAAAAAATCTGCAAATATATGAGGGCTAAACTTGTCTTTTTCAGAGAAGTTTGTTGCTACCGTAAGAAACTCAACTAAATACAATTGTATATGATGGCATGCTGTTCCACAGTGTTTTTTATTTCTACACTTTGCACACTACCCTTCAAATTTTCAACTGTTCAGGTGTGTGCTCAGGATTTAGGATCCACAAAGTGGTATTTATGGTTTACCTTAAAATTCTCATAGCCTGCTTCCTCTAACACTGTTGCACAGTAAGCCTTCCAGAAATTGAAATATATAGTTGTTACTTCAGCAATATTGGCAGCAATAGGTTTGAATATTTTGTCTTGATTTCTTTCAATATAAGGAAAAAAACATTGCTTTGTTTGTTGGTTGATATCCTGTTAATCCACTGCTAAAGTAATACTCATCCTGGGTTATTATTTCATCTACTCAATAATAGTATTTTCTTCTTTTTTAAATACCTGGCAACCTTTTTAACCATCCACGCACATTTATATACAGCTGGAGCATTATGGTGTCATTACTGATTTTCAGTCGCTTCTCACACTATGCAGTTGAAGTGAGCTGTTTCATCTAACAGTATATGAATCTTACTGTAGTAACAAATGGAATTTGTGAATTCAGAAACCAGTTGTTAATCTGTTAACTTTCATCCAGCACCCACATAAATTACAGCACCACTGTATGTGATTAACATAATATGTTTCTTTGATATTCGATAAACTTCAAATATCCATTTTAAACTGTTTTATTTATTTGCTATTAGCATCTGATTACTATGAGTGTATGGAACAGAATGAGTGAAAGCATGGAGTCAATCTTGAATCTAAATAAAAGTTGTAAAAGTTTAATCATAGTTTATTCTTTTACTATTTACATTACAAGCAATTTTATTATGATTGTGTGCTTTTAATCTACCATTGGCTGAGATTAAAAAGCATATAAGGATTGGTGATTGTACTGTAAAAAAGATATTGAAACCAATCGTCAATGTAACGCAGTAAAGAATGGAATTGTTGATTAAGAGCAAATAGCAACTGTTTCCTCCCTACAATTACTAAACAAGTACCATTATTTTTTCATTTATTATATTTGTAATTATTAACAGTTAAATAAATAGTGTTTAGAGTACAGTATTTAACATTATCTTATGCAATAAATTCTCTGTGTTGGTACACTAACGTAGCAAGTCTGTTAACTATTATTGTGCTATATGAATGATATTGCATTATTGTATCAAGTGCAGAAAGATTATCTGCTTTTAAAAAGTTCCTAAGTTTTTCCCAACTGCTATAATGTCTCATTATTTCTAAACTGAGGTTGGTATTTATTTATTATTTTTTTTTTACTTGAAAGGTATTGGCTGATGTACTATAACTCCCAACCAAAGATAGTTGATAGCTTCTTACTGCTACATAGGCTTTGTGTAGCAACTGGTCTTACTTCTGAAAACTAGCATAAATGCATGAATGAGTAAGCAGGTAGATATAAAAAAGGTTGATAATTGAGTGTTGTTATCTGTTTGGATGCAATTCAAACATTCAATTGTGCATGCATTTAAAAAGAATTATCTCTCTAATTATAGGAGCCGACATAGTAGTGGTGAAACAGAAAGATTATTAGGTTTAGTTCCTTTTTATCATGGTTATGGCTATGGAATGATATTAACTTCAGCAGTGACTAGACTTCAGATGATTTTATTATCTAAGTTTGAAGAACACCTCTTTTTGTCTACAATTGAAAAATATAAGGTAACTGATAAGATATGAATTATAAAGTATTATTACATGGAACAGTTTACAATTTTAAAGAGTAGTTCAGGGAAACAGAAAATTTTTAACATGAAATATTTTTAAGAAAAACGTTTGTTAAACAAGTCTATTTATAACATTCATATAGAAAAATACATGCTATTTATGAATTCATACACAAAATTTTTTTTGAAAATCACATCTTACAAGTAGCTCCATCTCTGCATAGACATCCCTGCAGTCTCATAGTGAAAATGTGCGTGGCTTGATGCAAAATTTCAACAGTTCCTGTTTGGATCTTGGATTTTAGTTCTAGTAGGTCGAATACTATACACTTTGTTCTTAAGATGATCCCTTAAAAGAAATCACAAGAAGGAATTGCACACCGACAAATCAGGAGGCTTGGAAATCACATTTCTTGAAATTGTATGTTTACCCTATAAATTGGAGTACAGCAGCATCAATATTCTTGCTGTGTATGATGTTGATCCATATTGTTGAAACTAAGCATTATCAATCATTTGTAAAAAGTCTTTAGTTTTTTGCAACAAAGTATATTTTGCAATGTATCAGTCTGATGTGACTGTAGGTATGTGGACATTCTCATTTTCAAAAAAATTAAAGACCTATTATCCCATACAATGACACAGTAAACCACCCAATAACCTTGTTGCTGTCGAGTGGGTGCTGGTGTAGCTATGTAGGCTTATCTAGTGACCTAAAATAAAAATTTTGTTTATTAACAAATTTGTTAAGATGTAAATGAGTTTTGTCTGACATCAACAGTTTATTAACAAAATCATTGTCCTTGTATATTTATATAATTCATTCACAGAATTGAGGCACATTTTGTGAACATTTGGTTTAATATTATAAGTTAATTTAAAGCAAAAATACAAAGATATCTTATTCTTAGTATTTTTATATATGGTATTATTTTGTACTCTTACCTTTATTTTCATATATGTTATCTTTTGTTTCCTCCAAAGCAAGATTTACCATCATCACTCAACAAGAGGTTATGTCCCTTTTATGTAAATTACTTTTTGAATTCATTTTAATGATAAACTCATTTGAATAAAGAAGAGAAGCAAACAAAATGCACACACAAATGTATTTGTCATGTTCACAGAGAAGTTGGCTCACGAAACTGAAAAGACTAATCACACTATAGTGATAGGGGTAAAGGGCATTATCTGGATATAGTGCTAGCTTATTCTCAATTTTCTGGTGATAAACAGCTACATGTCCATATAGTGTGCTCTTTACCTCAAAAGCATGTTGGTATATAGTTCTTTTTCCAACTGGCCAAATCTTATTTTTAGGCTTAGGACATAGTGATTTGCACCACTGAAAAAAAGAAAAAAATAATTGCATAGGAACTTAAAACCTTTAATTTCATTAAAAAAATGAACATAATGTCTTTTATCTCCGATACACAGAAATATAAACTGTAATTCAGTTAATATTTTTTTTTTATTCATGTCATGAGGATTCAATGTAAAACATTTTTTTTTTCACGTCATCTTGTGATATTTTTTGTTGTTTTTTTAATACATTTAGAGTGATTAGGTTAAAATTTATTTTAAACAGTGTCTAAGGCAAGTAAGAGAATCCTTAATGGTCTTTAAATATATTTTAATTAGCTCTTTTTATGTTTTATCATTATTTTTATTAAATGATAGATTATTTATATGTTATTTATCAAACATTGTATACTTCTGTATTGAAATTAGTAGCATTATGTATTAAAACAAATTCTAAATTATCAGATACAGTATAAGAGGAGGTAGAACACTTGTGAAATATAACAGTTTCATGGAGTATTCTTATTGTCAGTGTAATATCATTATAAAATCAGTCACAAAAACATGTACATGCAAAACACATACACAAAGAAATTAAAAAAATTTAATCAATACTAAT
Source organism: Lycorma delicatula (assembly GCF_047948215.1). Classification (NCBI taxonomy): domain Eukaryota; kingdom Metazoa; phylum Arthropoda; class Insecta; order Hemiptera; family Fulgoridae; genus Lycorma; species Lycorma delicatula. The sequence continues at coordinate 187,272,824 of NC_134455.1, forward strand.
TTTTGTTAAGTAAAAATTGAAATACCAGCAAGATTGTCTTTGTTACTATTTATAACTTCCTATCTCTATGATGTTGCAATTGTTTACTATTCTGTAATGTATACTCTTGGGTAGATCAGAAATATAATTTGCTTACATCAGATTAATTTAAACATCAGGAAAGCATTTTTGGAAGTATATGTTTGGAGCTTTATATGGAAGTGAAACTTGGATGATCGGAGTACCTGAGAAGAAAAGATTAGAAGCTTTTTTGAAATGTGGTCTACAGGAGAATGTTAAAAATCAGGTGGGTGGATAAAGTAACAGAAGAAGAGGTATTCTGGCAAATTGATAAAGAAAGAAGCATGTGGGAAAATATAGCTAAAAGAAAAGACAGCCTTATAAGCCACATTTTAAGGCATAATAGAATAGTCGCTTATTGGAGGGACAGGTAGATGGGAAAAGTTGTAAGGCAGGCAACATTTGGAATATGTAAAACAAATTGTTAGGGGTGTAGATGTAGGGGGTATACTGAAATGAAATGACTGACACTTGATAGGGAATCTTGGAGAGCTGCATAAAACCAGTCAAATGTCTGAAGACAAAAAAAAAACAATATATATTTATATATTTATATTTGAAATGCTCCTTAAACAATTTTATTTGAATGCATTTAGTGGAATGCGAAAGAAATTTATGTTTTAATCCTTTTAAAAATCATATCAGATTTAATTAATGATGCTAATGTGATTTAGCTGTTGGAATTTTATTACTGGCACTCTTTCAGGAATGCTTAGATAAAGACTGAAGAAGACCAACTGTTGAACTCAAATAGGATGTATGACATATTATGAGGTAGTATAATCTTTAAATAAAAAAAAAAATTAAATCAGTAAGCTTGGGATATGTTTCTTATATATTCTTTTTATTTGGCAGAATGCATTAGATTAGTCTTACAATAGTCCAGAGAAAGCAATTATGACTGGTATATTTTACAGCTAAAGTGTTTTACATACATTCATAATAAAAAGTATTATAAACAAACAAAAAATTAATTTATCCCTTTTTGTTGAAAAACAATTTACCTTGTACATTGTCTTCACTCGGCAGGGAAGTCATGTGCAATAATAATTAAAAAAAAAAAAGTCTGGTTTGATAATTGTTTATAAAAAATTACATAAAACTGATTTATATGATTAGTGGATATGTTGTAGTCCTGTGTCAGCCTGTCTGTCTTTCTGTTTATCAAATATGTAACTGAACCTGTGGTCAGATTTAAAAACTCTCCTTGGATCTCCTAGGAGAGGGATATTAACTTCTTTTGGATAGTTCTAAGCTTCTCCCTGGTCGCATACTAGTTTTTGATGGTGTAGTTATTCAGAACATAATTCCTAAAAAATGGATAACAATTATATACTGTAAAACTTTTAGCAACTTGTGTAAAAACATTTTTTGAAATATTAGAAGACAAGTTATTTTGAAATGTAGAACTGTTATTTCAATTTTAACTTAATAAATTTTTTTATTAATTTTAATTTTTTAATCTCTTTATATTTATGTCCTTCAACCTCCTTGCAAAACAGTTTTTTGTGATATATAGCAAGTATTTTAGCCAAAAAAAATTTCAAAGGAAAAAGATTCAACCAAATAGAATTTTAAACAAATTGTTGCTAAAATATTTTAGAAGGTAATTCACAATCATTTTGATGAAACTGTTAATTTAGAGATTTATTCTCAGAAATTGGACTTTAGAATTTTAAAAAGAATTGCATAATTTTTTAAAGGAATACATAATACAAAAAAGTACAGTGTTAAAATTAATGAGACCCTCAATCATGAAATAACATTAATATTATCCGATTTTTGGAAAACTTGATTTCATAGTTTAGGAGAATATTCATTCATCTATAATTTCAAATCTGAGTCTCCTTATTTTTCTAATATCATGCTTATGAATTTGCAAACTTTAAAGAAAAGTTCAGATCAGCTATTACTGAATCAAAAAGAATATTCTTTAAAAATAAAAAAGTATTAAAAATTTACACCTGTTACAGATTAACGTTTTGCCAATGGTTCCACCATTAATGGTATTTCTAGCTAAACATCCATTAGTAGATAAATTTGATTTATCAAGCATAAAAACTATTTTATGCGGAGCTGCACCATGTGGAGAAAATGTTATTAAAGAAGTGATGAAAAGACTTGGTATCAAATTTATCCGTCAAGGATATGGAATGACTGAATTAACAATCGTTGTTACTATTGCTCCAGAAGGTAGTAATAAGTTCAATTCTGTTGGAAAACTTGTTGAAGAAGCTCAAGGAAAGGTGAATGTACAAATTAATTATATCTTATTCAGTGGCTATATTTTTAATTAGCATTAGTAGTTAGAGATTACTATTAACTTAATCTTTTGTGTTACAAAACTTATACGTCTCTTTTTTTGGAGGCAATCGAATTGGGACAGGAAAAACATCATATATTTTTATGATTTCAGATTTTATCTAGACAGTAAAACTTAGATAAGTATTTGTGTAGCTTGTCGCATTATACCTGATTTAAGATACAGTGTTGATCTACTGAGGTCAGCATTTAATAAAGAATACATAAAAAATAAATAAAAACATTTTTGAAATCTTACTAAATAGAATGTTTACTGTACTGCACTTTCATAAAAATATAAATGAGATGAAAAATTTATAATAAAATCTTTTCATCATATAGAAGGTGTGGTTCTAACCACACATCTCAGGAATGGTTGACCTGAGACTACAAGACTACACTTCATTTGCATTCATATATATCATCCTCTGAAGTAATACCGTGGCATAATTCCAGAGGCTAAAACAGAAAAAAGAAAGAAGGTGTGGTTCTGATAAAATGAACCATGATCTACAAGACTATGGATTATATCGAGCAAATAGTTTTTTCTTTGCTGACTGGTAGAAGTTCTGAATGTTAATGCTGCTGTTATTTCATTATAATCACATTTACTCGTGCCTTTTGAGAAGATTGGATATGTTTTCTGCAATTTCAGAACATGATTGTTTATTAAATTGTAGAATACTTGTGATTCCCGTCATGGTCAATTTTTTGTTTTTATTTTATATTTTTTAGTCAAGAAAGCAGTGGTAGTGCTGGTTGAGCCATTGTGTCGTACATTGTTGCACCCCTTAAAAAATTGAAATTTAAAAAAAATAGTTTTTAGATGTTTATCTGAAGAGTATTTGCAAACCCAAATCTACTGAATAACTTGTTTAGTGTAGTTGAAAATATGGGAAATTTACAATAATTGTTCAAAATATGTTTTACACCTTTCTTCACCACTTTCAAGGTCAAATTTTAAAAAGAATTCAAAAAAACAAAAAAAAATTACAAAAATATATTTGATTACATACAAAAAATTATTTTTTAAAAAAGCTTTTATTTAATTAATATTTTATTAACATTAATAAAAAAAGAAAACAAATTAGAAAACTCCAGATGGAACCAGACCACACACAGCTAATACTGTTTTAACCCATTGATTACCAAAGTGGTCCAGGTGGACCCCCAGGGGTCCACAGGAGACCCGACGGGGGTCTACGTTGGCGTGACAAAAAAATGGGGGTTCACAATTTGTAAGCGGGGGTCCACGAAAATTCATCTGGTTTCGATAGTGAAGAACTAAAATGTTGGCTTGACTTTGCGTATCAATCTAGGCAGATAATGTTTTGAGAAGCTCAGCGACTGTTATTTGTAAAAACTTGCATATTCCATATTCAGTACAACGAATGTGTCGAGACTTGCAAAGTGCCGTCTGCAACGCTTGTTCAGACGTGCAAAGGGACGAAATACGACTTGTGTTGTGTATGCTAGCAATCTTGCATGAATTTGTTTGATTCTTCACTAATAAAAGTACGATTGCCAAGGATAAACGTTACTCATTTGTTTCCGGAATTTCGAAAAGAAAAGTAAAGTGAATAGATGTTAGCGTTTGCCAGTGTCGGAAAAAGTAGTAAGTACTTACCTGCTTTTTTGTTATACTTACTTTTATTTTATTTATTGTTTATTTATTTATTTGGCAATTTATTGTACACGTCAGTAAACAAAAAATGCACAAATTACAAAAAATACGTAGGTACAAAAAGGGCAGGCTTATTCCTAAAAGAAATCTCTTCCGTTTAAGGATTTATTAATTTTTAGTGTAAATTTTTTTCAGATATATAAAAAAAAACTATTGGAATCGACTTAAAAACTGATCCTGAAAATATCATTTCCCGGTTGTAACCCTTATTCTCTAACACGTTGTATATTTTCATAAATTGTACCTGTCTTTACATACTCATAACGTGCATCAAAGTAATAAATAAATGATTAAAATTGCAGAGTTGTGATATCAAAATATTGGTTATTTAAAAGTATTTTCTATAGAATTTACAGAAATATATCAAAATATAATTAATGAAAAAATGTTTTACATCACATTAAAATCGGTTCAGCCATTTTCATAAAACTTTATTATGGATCTTACCGATTTATTGCTTTTTATAATTAGAATCAGTTTGCCGCTGTTACTTTATTTCATTGCAATGATTAATTAATCCTATTCTGTTAAAATAGTCATATTCTGTTAAGTAAGACCGCCTTGAGATTACTAAAACAAAGCTTTTTTTTTATTTACCGGTAGGTAACTGATACGAAACATGGCTGAATCTAAGAAGAAATGTCGACTGTACAGTGTTGATTATTTAAAATTTGGATTTCTTCCATCAAAGGCAGACAAGCGATTGCCTATATGCCTTTTGTGCAGCAAAATTTTGAGCAATGACTCTATGAAACCATCGAAGGTCGAAGATCATCTAAGAAGATGTCATCCTGATAAAATAGGTAAAGATTTGAAATATTTTCAAACATTGAAGGAAAAATATGAAAAGAGACCTACCGTGCAAAGTATGTTCGCTTCAACATCTGAAAGTAACGATGATGGCTTGCGGGCATCGTACAATATTTCATTACTTATAGCGAAATCTGGAAAACCGCACACCATTGGAGAACAGCTAATTTTACCTGCTGTTGAAGAGGTTTTAAAAACTGTTCTGCTCAAATCTGCATTTGACATACTCAAAAGAATTCCTTTGAGTAACAGCACTGTACAAAGACGTATTGATGAAATGAGCTCTGATATTGAAAGTTTCTTGTGTAATTATCTACAAACAACTCATTTTTCTATTCAACTGGACGAGTCAACTTTATCTGGTAATGAAGCATTATTATTGGCATATGTTCGATTTGTTATGGACGAAGAAATTCATGAAGAGCTACTATTTGCGAAAACTTTGGAGACGACACTAAAGGTGAATCAATATTTAATGTCCTTAGTGATTTTTTTAAAGAAAAATCAATTCCATTCACAAACGTCATTTCGGTGGCAACAGATGGAGCTCCTGCCATGGTCAGGCGATATCGTGGGTTTATAAGCCATCTTAAAAGAATTATAACAGAGGTAACTGCAATTCACTGTGTCATCCACCGACAACACCTATAGATTGCACCAATCCCTTCAACTCTGTGTTTAAGGCTGTTAACAAGATAAGAAGCAATGCATTGAATACGCGTTTATTTGCCTAATTGTGCGATGAAAATGATGAAGACTTCCAATGATTGCTCTTACATACTGAAGTACGCTGGTTGTCGAAAGGTGCATGTTTAACAAGATTTTACTCACTTTTTGAATCAGTTTTAGAGTTTCTGGAAGGTAAAAATTCAGATTTGTTCAAAAAATTTAATGACATTAACTTACAATTACAAGGGGACAGTCTCAATTTAATAAAAACAAAGGGTGTAATTTCAGCTTTTCTTGGAAAATTGAAATTTATGAAGCAAAATATTAGTCGGCGCGTATTTTCCCAGTTTTCAAACTTGTCACAGGTAGAATGCCTTGAGGATATTCAGACATACATTCAACATTTAATTGCCCTGCATGATGACTTCAAAATCAGATTTGAAGATATTCTGACGATGGAAATAACACCATGGATCATAAATCCATTTGATGAAACAGAAGTGGAGAATGTGATATTACAAGAGGAGCTACTCGAGCTTAGCACTAATGAGGAGCTGAAGGTGAAATTTAAAAGAGGGTATCAAACATTTTGGCGCATGCAGAAATACCAGAAAAATATTATGGACTGTGGGGAATTGCGAGAAAGCTTTTGATAGCATTTCCCTCGTCATATCTTGTTGAAAAATGTTTTAGTGTCGTTACAAACCTTTTATCAAAGAAAAGGAGCAAATTAAATATCACAGAACGGGTAGATTTGCGCTTATTCCTAACAAAACTGAAGCCAAATATTGATAATTTGCTGTCAATCCATCAAGTACATCCCTCCCATTAAAATTGTTACTATTTTGTGATTGTCATTGTAGAAGTTACATTACGTTATTAATGTTTAATTTTAATTATATTACGACAATTTTATTATATTACATTGCAATATGATAACAATAATATTTAATAGTGTAATGATTACATATTTGAATAAATGCAACATAAAATAAATATACTATTTTTTTTTTTGCTTTTTACCACTCTGAATGGGAAGTTTTCTAAATAAAATAAGTGAGAATTGATTGCTTTCTTGTGCTGTGAGTAGATGTCAAAAATGTAAAGTTGGATGGAAGCATTTTTTTTGATTGGCCAACTTTACTTTTTTGACATCCACTCACAGCACAGTCAATCAAAAATTAACCAATCAATTCTCACTTTTTTTTTGGAAGCTGTTAGTTCGTGGAACTCAGCCGTAACGCAAATTTTCATAGTTAGATCTAATCTTCACATTTTCCGTCGACTGGAAGTATGGTAGAAATGTAGCTGCAGGGGGTCCACTGGAACCAGCAACATTTTGAAAGTGGTCTATGAGAAAAATAAGTTTGGGAACCTCTGTTGTAGACTTTCTGCATGAAACTTTTAACACAAATATCATTTCCAACCGATATCCTAATTATATTGCATGTGAATAGAACTGGCCCCCAGTCAGTCATTTGAATCGGTGTGTTTATTTTTTGGGTATTTCTTAAGAAAAAGATTTTCCCTAAACATTCTTTTACAGTGCTGGAATGTGAGTGCTGATCACTGAGGTGTGCAATGAGATAATTGAGAATATATGTCGTCAAGTTACTAACAACATAGGAGTTCATGTTGAAGAAGTTGCTAAACATGATGGTGGTCATATTGAACATGTGATAAACAAAACATATTCTCCAGATATATGCTAAACACATTGTATTTTACTTTTCTGTATTGCCATTCAAATAAATATTTTTCACAAAACCAAATGTTAGATCATTTCGTGAGCCACTCTGTATATAATCTGAATTCATATATGTTTATTATAAAAGTTATTTTATTATAAAAGTTTAAACTCTATTTTTATTCTTCTAACATAGGGGTATTTTTAGTCAGCAAGCATTATTATGTGAATGTCACTGTTATTTCAATAATAATAATATCTTGCTGTTATACTTCATAGTTTTTTTCTGTGTATTTTATGGTAATAATCAGTATGGACAAACTAAATGATGACACCCACTGGGTTGGTCTAATGGTGAATCTTCACAAATCAGCTAATTTTGAAGTCAAGAGTTCCAACATTCAAATCCTAGTAAAGGCAATTACTTTTATACGGATTTGAATACTAGATTGTGGATACTGGTGTTCTTTGGTGGTTGGGTTTCAATTAACCACACATTTCAGAAATGGTTGACCTGAGACTACAAGACTACCTTTCACTTACACTCATACATGTCACATATCATTCTCATTCATCCTCTGAATAATACCTGATGATGATTCCCGAAGGCTAAACAGGAAAAAAAAGACTAAATGATGACAATATCAGTAAGCTTCAGAGGTTTCAGATGATGAAAACATTGATGAAGTTATATTTTTATCAGAAGAAAATACATTTGAAGAGAGTGCAGGAAGTAATGAAAATTAAATTTAAGAAAATAATTAAGCTTCCATTAGCCTCTGTAAGAACAACTCTGTAGAAATGTGACTCTTGTTCACTAAAAAGAGAAAACAGTTTTGACTGTATGTTATACACCAAAGGTTTAGACTTTGTAGTTGTCAAATAAATTAATTAAAAGAAAGAAAAAACCAATGAAAAATATCAAATTAAATTTGCAGTATTAGATGGAAAAAAAAAAAAGCTCAAGATGAATAAATACTGTAATCAATGTTTGTATAGGAAAATTTATAAAAAAAGTACCAGTGTTTGTGAAATTCATGTACTTCCACAAGAATTAATATAAGTTTTATTAATATTAATCTATAAGAAAACATAAATTACCAGTAAATATTTTCAATTTAGTTTGTATGTAATAAAAAAAAATCTGATATTGATACCACATGACTTCCTTGTACACTTATTAAATTACATATACATATTTTTTTAAAATGAAAGGTACATAAAATTGTATACCATTAATAACTTCTGATATTTTTTCATATATATATTTTTTTTATTATTATTATTTATTGTAAAAAAGTTTTAACAATCTGAGGTTAATAATTTATTAATAAATCAATTTATTTAAATTAAAATAAAAAAAGGAGCTGAAGACTGATTCTAACCAATGTGCCTTTGTAAGAGCCACATATTTCATTAATTAATATTTCATTTGGCCATAACTGTGGAACCAATGAAAATAAGTACCACTTAATATATTTTGTTAAAAAGTTCTCAATGCAGGCTTATTACTGCAGTTAAAAGTCCAAAATCCAAATTTTTTGGTTTTTTTTTTGGATACTTTTCATCCAGACGATTGCAACCAAAAGGATGGCACACTAGTAGATTTTACAACAGTCCTAAATCCAAAATTTCAACATCCTACGGTTAATCATTTTTGAGTTATGTGAGATACATACGTACGTACGTATGAATATACTTACATACGTACAGACGTCACACCAAACTAGTGAAAATGGATTCAGGGATATTCAAAATAATAATTTCTGTTGAAATCTGAAAATTCCAATTTTTTGCGATCACATTACTTTCTTTACTTCGTACAAGGAAGTAAAAAAATAATCAGCCCAGAAAATAAATAATAATTCTAATAGATAAATTTTATGAATTTTTAGTTTAGAATTACATGTTTTGTTGTGGAAAATAAAACATTAATATTGTGCTCTAAATAACTTGGCTAATCACATTAAAGGGTTTTCTGTTACTCTAAAGTTTATATACTTCAATTTTTCTGTTACCAATAATAAAAAATAGGTATTGTGCAGCATTCCAAAGACAAAACACCAATCACTTTTTTTTAGCTTCTAGGATCACTGTTAGGTATTGCTTCAGAGAATTAGATGACATTGTAATTATGTAGTGTGTGAAATTTCATACCTAATACCAATCACATAATGAGCATCACCCTCAAACTCTGAAAAACCCACGATTGTGTAAAAACCCTGCTATGTACAAGTCTTCTGTCACAATTTATTGGGATTAGTTTGGGTTCTAATGATTGATTTCATTCTACAATGAATAATAGCTGTCTAAGTCTACAATCCAACACTCCAGAAAAAAAGTAGGTGGAGAGGCTGGCAAAGGGTAGTTGATTGCTGCATGTTATTGAAGATTTACATTATGCTGTTGTGACATCTTGTTTGGTGGGAAAATTTGAGTATATGTTAACAAAACATCTGAAGAAGTTGTCAATACTTGGCAAATACAGTTAAATAGGCTGGCTGCAAAGGTATATGATGAGGTGAATATTGAAGCTCTTGGAATACAGGAGTAAAATTTTCATTTTTTATGGTAATTTTTGGGACCTTGGATAAGCTATTCATTTTTATTAAAATACTTATTTTTATACTGATTTTTACTTACTTTTTTTTATAAAATAGTCTTTAATTTTAAATATAGCCTGAATAAAAAAGCCAGCAATGAAATGCTGGCTTTTTTAATATGACTGACATCACCAGTCAAGTTATGGAATTAATTTTTGAAAAAAATTTTTTAAAGCTAAGATGCTCAACAGAATGAAGCAATAACATATTTTATTATCAGCATCACACTTTGGGAAAAAATTATTCGACTTTTTAAAAAATTGGGAGTTTATGCATAAGTGGCTCTTTTTAATGATCAGAGTATTCACTAAAATTGATTTTAAATAACATTAAAATTAAAAAAAAATTCTTCGAAATTTAGGAACTCATCAAGGTAGGACTATCAAATTATTTTAGTGACTTTATTTTTTAACAAAATACATTTTGAAATTCAAAAATTTGAAGTTGTAAAAAAGATTTTTTCATTTGGGGGCTCCCATACTCAAGGGAATCATTAGGGTAAAATTAATTTATAAGAAAGTAATCCCTTAGTAATGATAATGAATTTAAAGAAAGAACTTTTTAAAATTGTTTAAAAAATGTAAAGAGAGCCAAAATTCTAAATAAACAAAGTTATAATTTTCTAGGAAAAGGGTAAAAATTTTTGACATTTTTACTTCCTTGTATGAAGTAAAGAAAGTATTATAATAGGAAAAAATTTCGTTTTTCAGATTTCAGCAGAAATATCCATTCTGACCATCCCTGAATTCATTTTGACTAGTTTCAGCGTGATGTCTCTATGTACTACGAACATATCTCACATAACTCAAAAACGATTAGTCATAGTATGTTGAAATTTTGGTTTTAGGACTGTTGTAACATCTAATTTAGCACCTCCCCTTTTGATTGCAATTTACTGAACTAAAAGTGTCCAAAAAAGCACAAAATCTGAAAAATGTGAATTTTGGAATTTTTCTTAACTGTTATAGCCAAGTATAAAAATAGCCAAATAAAATTTTAATTAATGAAATATTTGGAACTTACAATGAGAAGGCACATCGGTTCAAATCAGACTTCATCTCTATTTTTTTAACTTTTTTTTAATTTAAATTTACTGGTATATTAATTATTAATCTGCGATAGTAAAAAAGGTTTTACAATAAATAATAATAATAATAATAAATATGAAAAAAAATCAGAAGTTATTAGTGAAATAAAATTTTACATACTTTTAAAAATGTATATATGTAATTTAATAGGGATCATTACATACATATGCATGTAATAAATTTGGTGAAACATCATTATTTAATATTAATTGAAAATTATAATTTAGCATCATATTATTTTTGGATATTCTAGTTTAATTTTATTTAATTATTCTGGGAATCTCTGTTTAATTTTACCTACATTAAAATTAACTACAGAGTGACTGAAAAATAGAACCTCACAAGAACAACATATGTAGTTTGTAAATAAAGTAATGAAACTGGTTCAGAAAACCTTTTTATTTACAATCCAATTATACATGGACTCCATCATCTCTGAAATAGTTTCCATGGGAAGCCACACAACACGTCAAATAGTTTTACCTTTCTTCATAGCAGTGTTAGAACTCAGAAACTGGAATATCCTTCAGATGGTTGGTTTTTTTTTTGTGTTTTCTATTGTTCCAAAAGGTGTCCTTTGAGGTGTTTTTTTGAAGTCAGGAAGAAGAAAAAGTTGCAAGGACTCAAGTCAGGTGAATAAGGTGGTTGAGGAACTACAGTAATATTTTTCTTTGCCAACAACTCATTAATTGAGAATGCAGTATGACCAGGTGCATTGTCATAATGCAGCATCCAGTTGTCTTTGATGGTTGGTCTCACATGGGCAACTCTTTTCCGTGGTCTTTCAAGAATTTCTCATTAAATATATTGATTTACAGATTGTCCAGGCAAAAAACTACTTATGAATAATGTAATTATTATCAAAGAAACAAATTAGCATGGTTCTGATTTGCTCATTTTGCTTTTTTGGGACGTGGTGAGTTTGAAGTGTGCCACAACTTTCTCTGGTGTTTTGTTCAGAGACAAAAGTATCAAGTATCTTGGAAACATGAGTATGACCCAGAGGTCATACTCAAGTATCCAAGATTCATCACCAATAATAACATTTTTGTAGAAAATCAGGATCAGTTTCAATTTGCCCTAGAAGATTGCGGCACACTTCCCCTGTTGTTTTTCAGTTCAAGTGCGGTTTTTTGGGACCAATTTTGCACAAGCTTTCTTCATGTCCAATTCAATTATCAAAATTGGATGGACTGTGGTATGGTTCAAATTCAATTGTTCTGCAATCATTCTGACAGTTAATTGCTGGTCGTACCATATCAAGTCTCTGAATCGCTCAACATTGTTGTCACATTTTGATGTTAACAGTCTTCCAGAGCGTGGATCATTCACAACTGATTCCCGGCCATCTGAAAATGCTCTAAACCACCTAAAAACTCAGGCTAAGCGTCATCTCCATATGCCCTTTTAAATTTGAAAATGTTTCAGTAGCATTCTCACAGAGTTTAACACAAAACTTGATTGCACAACATTGCCCATAATTAGTATCCCTCATTTCTCTAACCCACAACAGACACTTGTTTCACAAAAAGTTTGTTTACATTTCACGTAAACTAAAAATATTAATACCTAATATAAATCAGCTGTTCATATAACCATACATTTACTAGTAACGTTACAGTTGTCACTTTGGCTGCCATAAAAAACTAGTCTTTTTATTTTATTTACAGACCTCATACTATACTGAGGCATACAGGCCCGGTATTTGATAAATTGCAAAAAATTCTTATCTTTTAGTTCATTACTCCCCTGATATTTTCGGACAATATTCCCCCTAAGTCGGAGTTGATCATCATTTCATTTATTTGTTTTTTGTTGCCAACCATTTAATTGCTGTTTGGTTTGATATAATTCTTCTGATCTTAATTTGTGAACATGTTCTCTAGTTTTCAAATTTTCTCTCCCTCTTTTTATTCATCATTCTTTTTTATTGTTTTCTTGGTTTTAATGCTTTCTTCCTCTTTATATTTATCGTCTTCTCTTAATCTTTTTATTCTCTCTTTGGTTTAAACAATTTCTTTCTCTTTATATTTATTATCTTCTCCTAATTTTGTTTTTCTTCTCTTGTTCTTAACATTTTTTCCTCTTCTTATTAATTGTCTTGTCATTTTTTTTTTTTTGAGATATATTTCCTCATGTTATCTTTCTTTTTCCTGTATGATTGTTTCTTTTTAATTTTTGATTATTCGCCAAATAATCCAATAATAGAAACTGAATATTTTACACCGTAAGGTTGAAATTAACATTTATAATCAGTATATAGGAGTTCACTAAACAGAATAGCTTAATTATTATTAAGTTTTATTTATATGACACACCAGAAATCTGAAACTATTGTTAATCAATAAGTCAGGAAGATATGAATAATACTGATCAAGTAATATGAGTAATAATGGGACTTTTATACTCTATCCTAATATTTCATGTAAGATTGTTGAATTAATAATTGTATAAATATTTGATGTTAATAAAAACTAATATTTCAACAATTGTGTTACTGTCCAGTTTATTAAAGAATTGGAGGATTGTATCTCACTTTCAATTGAAATAAGTTTAAATAAATTGCAGCAAAAAATTTATGTATGTAATTTAATAGGTGTACAAGGATGTCATTTGGTGTCTGCATCAGATTTTTTTTTCACGAAACACTAAAGAGTAAGGGCTATCAAAAAATTAAGATTTTTACATTTTAAATGCAAAGGGTATTTTGTGAGATGGATTTAAATTTAAAATAGATTTTTAAAAAAATTTTTAATTAAAAGAATTTTTTTTTACTACATGGAGTGGGATTGCAAAAAACGTTTGTAGTGGTTTGAAGGCCTATTGGAGTAGAAAATGAAAAACTCCCATTAACCCCTTGTCTGAGGCAAGATGAAACTTAAAGAAAAAAATATGATTGTCATTTTTTGGGGAGGAGGTGAATATTAAATTAACATTTTTTTAAATTAATGATCTTGATAATAAAACTTCAACTTTTGTATGAAAAATGTTTTTGCTAGTGCCCCAGTAAAAATTTGAAATTTTATTTTGGCCAAAACACCCCCATCACTTTTCCCAATTTTTAAAAAAAGTTTTAATACATTCTTTCGCTTGAAGGTAGTAACTATCTACAAAGTTTGAAAAAAATAGGTCCACAGGATCCAGAGTTATTAGACCAAAAAAACAGGCCAACGTATGTACACACAAACCCTGTAAGACCAAAGAAGATTTTTTGGACTTGAGAGCATTGGAATAAATTTTTTTTTGCAGATTATATAAAATTCATTTTTTTTAATATCTCCTTATGGAGATATTAAAAAAAATTAAACTTAAAAAACTTAAAAAAAATCATTTTTTTAGAGTATTTTTTACCAGTCTGTATACTTTCCTGTTATAGCTATAGCAGCAATATATCTCTAGAACCAGGTAAGTAAAAATATTTATTACTTATGTTTAATTAAGTAAGATTTTTGTTTTAGATTTTTTGTTTTTTAGGTAATTGATATAGAAAATGGGACGTCATTAGGCCCTGGTGCTATTGGAGAGCTCTGTTTTCGAGGTCCACAAGTTATGCAGGGTTATTTTAATAATGAGAGGGCTACAAAAGATGCTGTAGATTCTGATGGTTGGCTTCACACTGGTGATTTAGGATATTATGATGAAGAAGGATATTTTTATATTGTTGATCGCTTAAAAGAATTAATCAAATATAAAGGATATCAGGAAAGTAATTTTTAATCAGTTAACTAATTCATTTTTACTATCCTACTTTGCTTTTAGCTACGTGATAGTTATTTTAAATTTAATTTAATTATCACTATAACTACTGGCTTAGTGTGTCTCATCAGTGATGCCCAGAATATGTATAATAGCTGATGTTAGCCTTTGTGAGTTTTAAACCTGCTTCTGAGTTTGCTAATGTCGCATTGTAAATCAGTGAAATCTCTAAAATATATACATTATTGGGGTCTGAAAATGTGCCTGCTGTTTGAAGATGTCTGTAGGTTAGACGTTTCAAAAATCTCTATATGTTAAAATGTTGGTACATTTAAAACATTACAATTGAGAAATATAATAACATATCTGTTAATATGTTAATAAAGACAATTGAAAATTAAAAATAAACAATAAAAAGTTAATACTTCTTTTTAACATCTTTCAAATGAAAGAAATCTGTAATTCATTTTACTACATTTTCCCATTAAATGTTCTTGTCATTTAAAAATAAAATTAATATTTTATTTTATTCTATTTTGATATCTTAAAACTAGTTTTATTTTTTATTTATTTATTTTTTTTATACTACTTTATAGCTAAATTTTGGATTACATAACATTTGGAAAATCCCCATTATCATAACTTTGTCTGTGAACTCCTCATCCACAATTTTTACTGTTTTGTTATGAAGTGCCAGGTACAAAATTTAAAATCTTAATTTTTCCATTTTTGTTATAAACTTGAGTGCTTCTATATCATAATTTAGTCTATCAGTTTACAAATTCATTGCATTCACAAATATTAAATCTTATTTACTGTTTTTATACTAATAAGTTGATAAATTTATATTAGTAAATTAACCATACGATTTCTTTAAAGAACAGAAAATGGCTCGTTATGAATAAAAATTATGAAGTACAAATGTTTGAATTATTAATGAGTAACACATGAAGAAGAAATGTAATTAATTTGATTAAAGAGCAGAATATATTTTAATAAAATGTAAAAAAAAACTACAAAAATTACTTTTAGTTTCATATTTTCCTGTCCATTGCTAAGAATGTGTGTCAAATATTTTATTAAGGTACTTTGTTTAAAGAGATTACAGATTGTAAAGATGTCATTTGTTTGAATTGTCTAAACTTGGTGTCTGCCGGCTTCTGTGACATGACTGGTAGCGTCTCGGCCTTTCATCTGGAGATCCCAGGTTCAAATCCCAGTCAGGCATGGTATTTTTCATATGCTACAAAAATTACATTTCATATTTCTATGCACAAGCTTCAAGTCTCTCTAGTGAGTTTCATCAAGAAAAAAAAAGAAGAAAATCAGTTAAAACATAATTATTCCAAATTCTTTTAATACTCAAGATTAGTTTTATTTTACTTATTTTTTGTTTATTTATTTATAAGTTTTCTTTATTGGTAAACTACAGGTCGCACCAGCAGAATTAGAAGCATTAATATTATCACTTCCTGAAGTAAAAGATGTTGCAGTAATTGGTTTACCTGATGAAATAAGTGGTGAACTACCATTGGCATTTGTTGTTAAACAGCCTGATTCTGATATCAGTGAAAATGATATTATTAAATTTGTTGCAAGTATGTTTTTTCTTCCATCTATATTACTTATGTAATGACTGCAACTATATTGATAAGACTCTGGAATAGGGTTGTTCCTTATTTCCATATTCTTAATAGGAAGATATCTTCATCTCTGAAAATTTTTATGAATTTTCAGGCTGAAATTCACAAATAATTACAACCTCTAAATCTGCAGATTCTGTAATATATCTGTGGTTTCAGTTACTTATGATTAATTATGAATAAAATTTAAATAAAAATTACCAAACATATTTTTGTTAGTTTCAATTTACAGCCAACTGTCAATAATCCATGGGCAGATAACTCATTAGTTTTTTAAGATTATTTTATATGGTGAAGAAATAATATCGTATTTTTTATTACATTCAACAAGAACTTTATGACTTTTGCTCATTTTGATGGGTGGTCCACCCAGGATAGGTCCTATCCTTACAATTTTGACTGAAAAACATATGGATGGATATAACCCATCTCTTTTTTAAAAGTAGTTCATTTAAATAAAATGCTACTGTAGTCTCAATCTTAAATCTTTTTGGGAAGTAAAATGTATTTTATTGGGAAAAGTTTTTATTTTATTGCTGCAGGAAAATATTTTTTTCCCTCTACTGACATTGATTTCTATTCTGAAAGTATTGGCTTTACTTTGCTTATAATACTGTTTGTATGATAAAAATGTAAAACCGTTTGTAATGTGATCCAGGTCGTAGATGTTAGCTAGACTAAATAAAATTTATCTAAAACTAGCCAAGCAAAATTTAATTTTTTCCTTAATGAATGTGCACAATTTTTTTATATTTTTAACTCTTTTATATTTCTGTAAATAGATTAAAAACTTATTTATTTTGTGTGTTGGGTATAAAATGTCTTATGATATCTTAATTTAAAAATATTATTTATAAATAGATAACCCAAACCATTACATTGATCAATTCAAGAAACATATTTTAAAATAAGAAAATAAGCTTAAGAGTAAAGTAGGATATAGGAATAGAAAACGAAGCCAAATATTTGTAGATATGCATTAGTTGTAGTCTCATTACAATATAAAGAGACATCTTTTTCGTTTGTTACCAATAACCAGAAAAACCACTGAAACATTCATGATGAAATTTTGATTGTAGTTTTTTTTTATGACCCCTTGAAATGTTTACTTAGTTTAAACCTCACCAATCTCGTTACTATATAAATCATAAATTAAAAAAAAGAAAGTATAAGTAAATAACTTAGAACCTTTTTTTAGTAGATTTAATGACATTGTCTATGTCAATATCGACTTCTTCAGACAGTTATTATATGATTTATTAAATTCTATATTAAAGATCAGTTTGCATTATTATTATTATTATAAGTAAAAACAAATTAGTTTTATATAATTAAAGGGAATGATAATTTTTCACTTATTTAACAACTGAAAAGTTGTTATTCATCCAAATTAATCTTTTTTATGTAATAAGTTGTGAATAATGATAACTGAGGGCAACTACCCACTCTTAATTACAAGAAAAAGTTGTTTTCAATTTTTGAAGTGCTATACATATGTAAAGCAGATGAAGTCATGGCAGATGATGCTAGTATACATGTAAATAGTGGGTGATTAAAAAAAGACTTCACAACATTAAAAGCCCATAAAAGTTTATTTAGATAATATACAGATTTGGTTGAAGTCTTATTTCATAGTTTTGACACATCAAGTTTTGACTCACAACATTTCATTAGTACTGAATACAGTCACCAGTGTCGTTAAAAAATGGATACATGTACTGGTGTGAAACATGCTCGCTGTGTGTTTTGGTTTCACAATTTGCAGTTCAACATAAGTTTCTATCAAAGTATGGTAGGGAGCCTCTTAGTAGGCAAAATTTTCTCTTAGCAATAAACAACAAATCTTTGTTGAAACAGGTTGTTCTATTAAATATAATAATCATCAGGACACTCGCACATCCCTGAAGCTGCTGTGGAACAATTCAAAGAAAGCTTTGCATGTTTTTTTTTTTTTTTTTGTCTTCAGTCATTTGACTGGTTTGATGCAGCTCTCCAAGATTCCCTATCTAGTGCTAGTCGTTTCATTTCAGTATACCCTCTACATCCTACATCCCCAACAATTTGTTTTACATACTCCAAACGTGGCCTGCCTACACAATTTTTCCCTTCTACCTGTCCTTCCAATATTAAAGCGACTATTCCAGGATGCCTTAGCATGTGGCCTATAAGTCTGTCTCTTCTTTTAACTATATTTTTCCAAATGCTTCTTTCTTCATCTATTTGCCGCAATACCTCTTCATTTGTCACTTTATCCACCCATCTGATTTTTAACATTCTCCTATAGCACCACATTTCAAAAGCTTCTAATCTTTTCTTCTCAGATATTCCGATTGTCCAAGTTTCACTTCCATATAAAGCGACACTCCAAACATACACTTTCAAAAATCTTTTCCTGACATTTAAATTAATTTTTGATGTAAACAAATTATATTTCTTACTGAAGGCTCGTTTAGCTTGTGCTATTCGGCATTTTATATCGCTCCTGCTTCGTCCATCTTTAGTAATTTTACTTCCCAAATAACAAAATTCTTCTACCTCCATAATCTTTTCTCCTCCTATTTTCACATTCAGTGGTCCATCTTTGTTATTTCTACTACATTTCATTACTTTTGTTTTGTTGTTGTTTATTTTCATGCGATAGTTCTTGCGTAGGACTTCATCTATGCCGTTCATTGTTTCTTCTAAATCCTTTTTACTCTCGGCTAGAATTACTATATCATCAGCAAATCGTAGCATCTTTATCTTTTCACCTTGTACTGTTACTCCGAATCTAAGTTGTTCTTTCACATCATTAACTGCTAGTTCCATGTAAAGATAAAAAGTAACGGAGATAGGGAACATCCTTGTCGGACTCCCTTTCTTATTAGGGCTTCTTTCTTATGTTCTTCAATTGTTATTGTTGCTGTTTGGTTCCTGTACATGTTAGCAATTGTTCTTCTATCTCTGTATTTGAACCCTAATTTTTTTAAAACGCTGAACATTATATTCCAATCTACGTTATCGAAAGCCTTTTCTAGGTCTATAAACGCCAAGTATGTTGGTTTGTTTTTCTTTAATCTTCCTTCTACTATTAATCTGAGGCCTAAAATTGCTTCCCTTTATACTAATTGCGTCCCTATACTTTTTCTGAAACCAAATTGGTCTTCTCCTAACACTTCTTCCACTCTCCTCTCAATTCTTCTGTATAAAATTCTAGTTAAGATTTTTGATGCATGACTAGTTAAACTAATTGTTCTATATTCTTCACATTTATCTGCCCCTGCTTTCTTTGGTATCATAACTATAACACTTTTTTGTAATATTTATGACACACCAGTTTGTATAATCTATCAATCGCTTCCTCACCTGCACTGCGCAGTAATTCTACAGGTATTCCGTCTATTCCAGGAGCCTTTCTGCCATTTAAATCTTTTAATGCTCTCTTAAATTCAGATCTCAGTATTGTTTCTCCCATTTCATCCTCCTCAACTTCCTCTTCTTCCTCTATAACACCATTTTCTAATTCATTTCCTCCATATAACTCTTCAATATATTCCACCCATCTATCGACTTCACCTTTCATATTATATATTGGTGTACCATCTTTGTTTAACACATTATTAGATTTTAATTTATGTACCCCAAAATTTTCCTTAACTTTCCTGTATGCTCCGTCTATTTTACCAATGTTCATTTCTCTTTCCACTTCTGAACACTTTTCTTTAATCCACTTTTCTTTCACCAGTTTGCACTTCCTATTTATAGCATTTCTTAATTGCCGATAGTTCCTTTTACTTTCTTCATCATTAGCATTCTTATATTTTCTACGTTCATCCATCAGCTGCAATATATCGTCTGAAACCCAAGGTTTTCTACCAGTTCTCTTTATTCCGCCTAAGTTTGCTTCTGCTGATTTAAGAATTTCCTTTTTAACATTCTCCCATTCTTCTTCTACATTTTCTACCTTATCTTTTTTTCTCAGACCTCTTGCGATGTCCTCCTCAAAAATCTTCTTTACCCCCTCTTCCTCAAGCTTCTCTAAATTCCACCGATTCATCTGACAACTTTTCTTCAGGTTTTTAAACCCCAATCTACATTTCATTATCACCAAATTATGGTCGCTATCAATGTCTGCTCCAGGGTAAGTTTTGCAGTCAACGAGTTGATTTCTAAATCTTTGCTTAACCATGATATAATCTATCTGATACCTTGCAGTATCGCCTGGCTTTTTCCAAGTTTATATTCTTCTATTATGATTTTTAAATTGGGTGTTGACAATCGTGCAAAACTCTATAAGTCGGTCCCCTCTTTCATTCCTTTTGCCCAGCCCGTATTCACCCACTATATTTCCTTCCTTGCCTTTTCCAATGCTTGCATACCAATCTCCAACTATTATTAAATTTTCATCTCCTTTTACGTGTTTAATTGCTTCATCAATCTCTTCGTATACACACTCTACCTCATCATCATCATGGGCGCTTGTAGGCATATTATTGTTAACAATCGTTGTCGGTTTAGGTTTTGATTTTATCCTTATTACAATAAGGATACTTTGCATGTAGTCCAAAGAAATCAACTTGACATGCCTCATGTAAGACTGGCATTCCATAAACAACACGTTTAACATAAACAATTTTTTATATAGTATTATATAAAAAATTGCACCTGTAGCCATACAAAATAACCATGATTCAACACATTACAGATTACAACAAAGTTGCTCGGCTGCAGTTCTCTGTAGAAATGACAGCTAGAATTGCAGATAATACATTTTTAGACAATGTAATTTTTAGTGATGAGTCAACATTTTACATCAGTGACAAGATGAATAGCTATGACTACCATGGGGTAGCAAAAACCCTCATGAAACTCTGCAGCACATCCGTGATATCCCTAAGGTCAATGTTTTTGTGCCATAAGCAAACGAAAACTGTATGGCCTGTTCTTCTTCCAGAAGGCAACCCATAAATGGTATCATTTATCTGCATGCAAAATTTTGTAATTCTTCATTAGACAATGATGATCAAGATGCACACCATTACTGTCAGCAAGATGGGGCACCACCTCACTACCGCCTAGAAGTATGAAATTTTCTTGATACTTGATTCCCAGGCCATGGATTGGTCATGAAGGTCCAATTGCATGGCCACCTCACTCTCAAATTTGACCCTGTTAGATCTTTTCTTGTGAGGTTTCATTAAAGATCAGATTTATGCCTTTGCCTGCTGATCTTGTTGAGCTAAGACTTCGAATTAACACCGCAGCTGCAGAGGTAATACCTGACTTACTGGCTACAGTCTGGTATGAAATCAACTTCAGGTGAGAATTATGTCACATTGCAAATAGAAGCCATATTGAACCAAAGTGAATCTTGGGTAACAAACTTGATTTGTTGTTCTATGAAAATGAACCTCAACCGAATCTCTAAGTTATGCAAATAGATTTTTATGTGCCTTAAAAGTTGTTAAGTCCTTTTTTGAATTGTTCAGTATTACAAAAAAAACATTGGCCTAATTACATTTTGCAAAAGAAATTAAAAACCAGTATGTGCATTTATTTACCTGTTATTTTTTTTTTTTTTTTAAATGTCTTCACTAATATGCTTATTTAGTTCCAAATTTTTAAAAATGCAGATGCAATTTCATTCATTTAGATGAACTACTTTCTTATTTGTAAAGTTAAGGCTTAAAGATAAAGAGAAAATACTTTCAGTTTAAATTTTCTGAGGGAAAGTCTAAAAAATAAAACATCTGTTTTCTGAGGATTTGTTCTGTTCATGAAAATTTAAATATAGTCTTTTATTCTAAGTAAATTTAAGCTTTTATTGTAAATTTCATTAATACTTTAAAAATTAAGTAACATGTAACATGTAAATTAAGTAACAAAAGTAATTTAATAGTTGTTATATTTTAGTTATTTTACATTCTTTATTTACAGGTAAGGTTTCTCCACAGAAGAGATTGAAAGGTGGAGTGAAATTTATTGATGCAATTCCTAAAAATCCAAGTGGGAAGATTTTAAGAAGACTTTTACGTGATAGTCTTAAAATTATAAGTAAATATTGAAATTAATTAGATTCAAGTTAGGCAGATGGTAATTTGCATTCTTATGGGGTGGTGGTTCTACAGCTCTTGGAATTTATCAGGGTGTTAAAAAATATTGAGTATGGTATTAAACACTTGATTTTAGTTCACATATTATGAAAAATTATTTTTAGAGTAATCACTTGCAATTAATTTTATTATGCTAAAGCCAATATTCTGTTCGTCGTGTATATTTTGCATTACCAACTCCAAAAGTGTTTAAAATAAAATTTTTTTTTTTATTATAACAGGATTTTCTAATAAAAAAAATTCTGAGTTCAAATTTTCGTTGGCTGGGAATTTGTCATATTTAAAAAAAAATTGAGTAATAATACCACATTCTATGCTCAAGCATTCAAATTATTCATTGAATTTTAAAACTTTTTTGAATAGTAAAAAATTGTAGAAAATTTGTATTCTATAATGTTTTATTTTATAATGTTTTCCACCAATCTTGGTGGAAAATTGGGAATTATTTTTCTTTTTTAGTAATTAAAAAAATGTTATTGTTCAGTATCTTCAATTAACTTACTGAACAGTTACAAAAATGCCTTTCATAATAAATCTAACTGGATGAAGATCTAGTGTGTTATTATTTTGTAAGCTTCCTTAATCCATCAACATTAACGTTAAGTATTTACTCTTGCTCTACTGCTAAAAGTAATTCAGCTATTATGTAGTTTAGTTAATAGGATTTGTTATTTATCAACTCTAATCTTAACAAACATATATTCTGTTTAATTGCTGCACAATATGATTAGTGCAATCATTTGCATAAAGTGAAAGAAACTTTAAAACATACTTTGTATTGCATTTCCTGCTATTAATCTATTAATGCTGTCTTCTAAATGTAAGGTTTGTTCAAAAAGACTGAATGTTTTTAATTATGCGCCAACAGAGATATTTAGTGATATGTGGTTGGCAGCATTGTGTTCTGCATAATCTCCTCTGTAACCACATGTTCTTGGATTGTTGATATCTCGTTTAGTTTTCATGTTATTGTTATTTGAGTGCAGTATGTTTAAGCGTTGTGATTTTTGAAATACATAATGCTTGGAAGAAACTGAAACATAACTTAATTACACAATTATTTTAAAATATTTTATTTTATTTATTAGCCTACTTTTACTTTCTTATTTAAAAAAAGATATTTTGTAACAGTTTATTATAAACTGGATCAGTTTTCAGCTGAGGGATGTTCAAGAAGTGAATTTGGTAAGCACATTCATGAGATCACAGTATATTTTTAAATGTAGAAGTAAAATAGCTGGGGATAAACACTCTTCATTAGGCAGCTAGACTGATTCACAACTGCTCACCCTTCTCTTAGTTATATGATCCTTTATGCAAGTTAGTCTTTACAGTTATCTGTATGAAAATGTTGTTTACTGGATTCCCTTCACAGAAAAACTGAGACTTCCGAATTTCATTGGTGATTTAACAACTTGCTGAGGATTTCTCACAGAGTATGACAGTCTGCAAAAATTCCCATGGTTAGACAAAACCTGATCATCCTGATCATCTCTTACACAGATTTTTTAGAGGCATACACACCCCAAGTTTTCAATGAATTCTACAACAGACCTCTTAAATGAAGTCTCCCATTCATTTTATTGTACTACAAAAGTGAGGGTTTGAATATCATAGGGCAGACAACACAACAGAATGTGGAATGCTAATAATTTCAGGCACACCTTTCCCAGGCAGTATTTCAAAAACTTGCAATTATAACTTGTAATTATTAAATACCTCTCTCTGAGTCCTGTCTCCATTGCAATTTCCACGTAGCATCTGCATCTTCAAAAACAAATCCATTGGTTGAGCCTTCCTCAAAACAGCAGTAGCCTCAGAGGAGCATATCTTAAACAGAACATGGGTACTACACTGGGTAACAGCTAAGATAGCTAAAGCCATTTAGGCTCTGTTCTCTAAATGTAGCAAGAATGCAGTAAGAGTAAGGAATCCTTACTCTTAAGAGAAAGCTT
The DNA here is from genome assembly GCF_047948215.1 of Lycorma delicatula. NCBI lineage: Eukaryota > Metazoa > Arthropoda > Insecta > Hemiptera > Fulgoridae > Lycorma > Lycorma delicatula. Next base: position 187,297,112 of record NC_134455.1, read on the forward strand.
AAACTCCTTCTGAAAGTAAATTCTCTAGAAGTCATCAAGAATCAGGTTCCAGAATAGAGGATCCAGTACGGAACTGTGAACATACCCCAGTGACAGATTTTTTCCATAGTTAGATGCATGACTTTAAATACAGACATTTTAATACGATTTAAACACGATCGACAGCATGAACATTTTGAGGCAGTCAAATTCCAATGCTGCCTAAATTAAGGAAACACTGCCTCGCATATAAAAATTGCCAAAACATATTAGTATTTGGCCTTTGCACATGTAATAATACAGTCCTTGAAGACCAGTTGTATTGGTTCCAATTTTTAATTATGTTCATCAGTTGTGTATTGAAGTTGACTTTAGAGATGAACTGTTCTAATTAAAAGAATTTAATTATTTAAGAATTAAATAATTAAATAAATAAATTAAAGAATAGTGAAAATTTTATGTAATGTAAGAATAATTAAGTTTATTTTATTTTATCAGCATTAAGGCCAGTTTTAGTTGTTAGACTAATAAAAAGGACAGGATGCACACTTGACTAGAACTTAGTAGGCGATTTCCATGTTCTAACTTATTTTATATTATTTTTAATGTAGTTGAAGACACAATTCCAGTGATATCTATCTAGGATGAACTGTCAAGGTTGAATATTTTAGCTCCAAGAACAATTTTTTGTTTGTTTTTTTATGAAATCATAACATAAGTTCAAAAAATTATAACATTTTATTAAATTTGATTCAGTTTAACTTTTTAAAGTTTATAGTTATGAATAATTTTCATCACCAACTGCCACTGAAAAAGGATACCTGAAATTAAATAATTCCTCACAATTTGTCATGACAGGGTTTATGCAGTATCCAGTGATGAAAGGTGATTTCTTATTGGTTGCAATGAAATATATTTAATCCACTTCTATTTTAGTACAAGAAATATTACAGTACTGAACAGATAAATAAACTTACATAATAACAGCAAAATTCACTGAGATATTATAAGAAAAACAGGATTATAAGACAACGGAGCAAGGGAAAAAAGATAAGCAATGAAAGAGCTCTAGAAAATGAAACACATGAGTACTTATTATTAAAAAAAAAACACTGAAAATAATTGAAAATGTGAGACCTCAGGTATATTTAAATTAATAGATAACTATCATACAACTAGGTCTACATTGACACTCTTAAAAATACAGACATTTCACATTTATACAAAATACAAATTAATAAATATATTAATATGGTATTGGAATTATCACATGTAAAAAATGAGGCAGTGTCATTAAATTAGTTTTTCTGCTAATTACACTAACTGTTTTACTTAATTTTCCACAGCTCTGGAGCAATTTGTACAAAAAAAAGAAATATTTACTCATTCTATAAACTAAATTAAAGCTACAGAATTCACTTCTTTATTATTGAAATTTTGAAAGCTACTTCACATAATCTTTTAATTAATAATAAATTAATTTAGTTGCATTTTTTTTTTTTATTAGATGAAACACAATTCAACTGGGGATTAAATAATATGATTGATCGTAAAAAAATAAATAATAAAATAAATCACATAAAACATAAATAATTTTATTATGTGGCTAGTCCTTCCATTTTATGCATTTTTTTATTTTCATGTAACGCAGAAAATGAAGAAATGACCACATGAGCAAACTTGCAGATAATTTTTCGTTTGTATCCATTTGAACACGTTAGCTTTCAATTAACTTATTATTCTTGAACAATTTCATTATCAACTCTACTATTCCGAATACCAGTTTTTCCTGTCCATGGATATATTTCAGGACATGGTTGACAAGTCCTCATGTATCGTACGCCTGATTTATGCCATAAATTGCAAACTTTCGGGTTGTTACACCTTCTTGGACGATCCTGTAAAGTAAAATACAAAGGGATAGTAAATATTGATTATTTGACAAATTTGATAAAAATGCATTCCTTATGATTGCCAAAAACTTTTATTAAGTAAATTCACTTGCACGAGTACAAATACAGCCAAAAAACATACAGAAGGGGATAAAATAAAAATAATTGGTTTCTCAAATACTGTTAGTATTTTGATCGTGTAGAATAAATTCTAAAATAGTATATAATAGATTTTTATTTCATATGATTTCTATAATTATATATAGCATCCAATCCAGTTACTCCAAAGCAAAAAACGGTTAACTACTTTTCAGACTAGCAGGTTCTTTGGAATATTGTATGCCATATCAATGATACCTATCTATACCTTAGAAATCAACTCTTTAAAAACTGAAATTAACTTGTTACATTATTGTATTAGACATCTAATGTCTGCTATTCTCCAATAAAATTATAATTACATAGTATTTACTAGTAAACATTTAAAGTAACTAAAGTGGCACTATCCAGAAAAGTGATAAAACATTTTTTAAAGTATTATATTAGATATTAGAGTATTCACCAAAATTGAACTTTATTTAAAATAAATTTTACTAAAGTTAAGAGAAAATTTCATAAGTGAAATTAAAATTTGAAGTGAAATAATGAATTTTTAATAAAAGTAGTTTTTTGGGGCTTAGTCAGTTGACTGATTTTATACTATTCTCCACTCTTTTCTGTCCTGAATAATTTTTCAACCTCAACATACAGTCAACGTTTTCAGTTTTTTCTTTTACATGTGATTTTTTATCTTTCTCTACACACCCCCTCCCTACGTACCAGATTAAATAAAAGTATTTTAATATATGACCCATCATTCTGTTTAGTCGTTTTACAAGATTCTAGCACACAACTTTTATCTGCTTCTATTTGTTTTATGAATTTAAATTTCTAACTTAATTAAACCACCTAAATTTTCTATATCCTTCTGTAACATCACATTTCAAAGGTTTCTATTATTTTCCTTTCTGCATTTCCCAGTGTTCATTTAATGTTAAAGTACTATACTCTGTCCAAGTATTTTTTAGAACTCAGTTCTAATCTGTAGATCTATATTTGATACTAATATTTGATCTTTTCTGCATCAATATTTGATCTTTTCTCTTGTTGCTTGTGCTACCTCAATACAAAATTCTGCAATTTTTGGTATATTACAAGTATTGATTTAATTTCTCATTCTCCTGCCTTCTGTTATATTTAATTATTTTTGTTTAGTTCTTATTTGTTTTCAAACTGAATTTCCTTGTTAATAACAAATCCTTGCCATTCAGTTTTTTTTTTTTACCAGCAGAAGTTTTGGTTTCCACCAAAAGAAGAATTATAGCGAAAATCTCTATTCTCCTTCTGAAATTTACTCAATTTTAAAACTTTTCTTTTAATCTTTTGTTTCTCCAGTGTATTAATTGAAAATCAATGAAATGTGACTATATTCTGGTTTTAATTCTTTCTGAATCAAAGCTCAATTTTTCTTTTGTCTTCTGTGCTTTTACGGTTGTCTGTTTCTTGCTAAGATTGTAAACAACATTTTGGTCCAATTTTTCTGTTTTTATTTGATTCCTTCTTACACTATTGGATATCTCTCTTAGGTATAATATAATTTGTAAATTATAGTAATAAATCTGTATTATATAAAGAGGAAATGTTTCTTTGTATGTCAGAAATATCTCAAGAACTGCTAAATTAATTGATACCAATTTTAACAGTAGCTACATTATGTAATCGAGAGTGTCATAGGCTGTAAACTAAGATGAAAAATTATTTATTAAAATCTGTAAATAATAAATAATCCATTACAGAGCTGCATTTCTATTTGGGCTGCTAAATTCTCATGCTCCTTTTTTGTGACAAGCTGCTCCCAAGATATTTTTCAGTACAGGTCTTATTGAAATTGAATATCGTATCATGAGTGATTCATAATCAATGCCAAGCAAAAACTAGATAAATTGATGAAAATTTTATATACACATTCTTCTTACAGTATAGTGCACACTAAAAGGATTTTTTGAAATTCCGATTTTAAAGGGTAAAATGGAGTAACAGTGTAATTGATTTTTTTTGTGAATTTCTCGATAACATGAAGATATCAGCTTAAGTTTTGGTGTGTGTAATCTTCATGTTAAATGAAATATGTAACTAAATATGTATATCCAAAGCAATTTGTACATTTTTTGAACTTCTGCCTTGAAAGTGGTGAAGAAAGGTAAAATTTTTTAACAATGATTACAAATTTTTTCTATTTTCCATTATATTAAAAGAGATATTCACTCTATTTGGGCCTGAAAGTACTCTTCAGATAAATATCTAAAAACCATTTTTCAGGTTTTTTTTGTAATTCAGGTTTAAAAGTCTATATTGGATTTTTTATTGTTTTTTGAAACTTGGCTATTATTTGAATTTTTTGGTAATAAATGAAAATATGAACTTTGTTTTTTGTTTATGTTATCTTCATGTAAATATGTAAAATCCATTTCTAGATTCTTTTTGAAATTCCAAATTAAAGAATTAAAATGGTTAACATTAAATTTTATTATTTTTTTAATTATTTTACTATTTTTTTTAAATTTCTTGTTATAAATAAAGATATTAATTTAATTTTGTGTGTGTGTAATCTTCATGTGCATATCTAAAACGCAATGTCTAGATTTTTTGGAATGCGACTTTGAAAGGGGTTAAGGAAAGGTAACAGATTTTGAACAACTGCAAATTCTCCTCATTTTCAGCTATACTAAACGAGATATTCACTCGATTGAGAGGCTTGTAAATAAATACTCTTCAAATAAATACGTAAAAACCATTTTCAGCTCTGGCACCTCTGGCTAGACAGTTAGGGGGACCAAAGTGAGCCCTGATTGGCTAAACATCCCTTGACCACTATGGGAAAGGTATGTAACCATGTAGCATGGGCAAAGCCACAACAGGATGCTAGTATATATATATATATATATATATATATATATAAAGGAATATATTGTGACTGATTAATAATTAACGCCCAGCAAATGCTGCTAAAGGTAAATTGATGAAGGTTTGTAGGTACGATCTTCTTATGCTGCAATTACACACCAAGAACAGATTTTTTGAAATTCCATGTTTAGAGTTAAAATGGAGTAACAATTAAATTTATTATTTTTTTAATCTCTCGGATAAAATGTAAATATCAACTGGATTTTTGTTGTGTGTAATCCTCATGTGAATATCAAAAAACCGATTTATAGATTTTTGAAATTCCTAGTTAAAAGGTTTAAAATGTATTTTTGAAACCCAGCTATTTCTTTAATCTTTCTGTAACAAACGAAGATATCAATCTGATTTTTCTTCATGTGAATAATCCAATTTCTAGATTTTTGAAATTTAACAGTGAAAGGGAATAAAAGAAAGGCAAAAAAAATTTGAACAATGACTGCAAATTTTCCCATAAATATAATAAACGACATATTCGCTAGATTTGGGCTTGCAAATACTCTTCAGATAAATATCTGAAAACCATTTTTGAGTATTTTTAATTTCAATTTTTTTAAGAGGTGCGACAGTATATGGCCCAACTGCTCAACCAACACAGCCACTAGCACTGTTATTGTATGTATGACTGGCAGCTGCACCTGCCTCCGGTTACTTGACTAAAAAACATAAAATAAAAAAATTGACTCTGGTAGGAAATGCAAGTAACATAGAGCACGGGCAAACCTGTGATGTGGAGCTAGTAATACTATGTATTATGTAATTACATAATATATAAGCATGGAGATTTATAAAGATGGTTAGCCCTCAAAGAGATGAGAAAGTTTCATAATTTAGCTTGTACAAGGAAGTTTTATAAGACTGCAGTATGATTTTCTAAGTTTGTAAAATAAGTAACTTAAAAATGAACTATTGTGTTTTATGCTGAACTTAATTAATTAATCTCAAATTTTTTTCACTTTTAACTTGAAAAATAGGTTTTTAAGAACAGAGACAGCTTAACATAAAAGAAAAAATGTGTATTTGTTTTACACCCTATCTATAAAGAGTGAGTGAAAGATAAGTTTTTCACTTAGGGTAACAATACTTTGCACTCAGTCTGTAAAATTGCATTATTATGAAAATTCCACTTACTGGATAGTTGCACTGGAATGGTGCAAAGTTGTTTAACCTGTTGATTGGAGTTGGATCTCTAACCCACTGAATAGCTTGCCAGTTGGTTACAACCCATACTTCCGGCATGTTCACAATTGTGTCCAAGAAAGCAATGAATCCTTCTTTATGATGAGGTTGTGTGAACCAAGCTGCATGGTAAAAAAGTCCAAATGGTGCTCTGTAAAATAAAGTAAGTTTAATTTGTTTTTACTGATTTCTAGAAATTTATTGTGATATAATTTTTTATTTAAATTAAAATTACAAAATTCAGAAAATGAGTCTTTTACCATTAATATTCTTTTTGTAATTTTTCCTCTCCTCTATTTATCAAACAATTTGTACACAAGGCATAAAAATTCATTGACTTACTTAATTACCTTGCTCTTAATTGAATTTTTCCATCATTTTCTGTTTTTAATAGCTGCTTTTTTTATTATACAATCTATAATCCTCAGTTACTTTTTTATCTTTTTCAAAAACTTTAGTTAGTTCTTCTTAATTATCTAAGTTTTAGTTAGCTAATAAGCAGATTTCAAGAGAACATTTCAACATTTTATTCACTATACTTTGTTGCAATAAATTGTAACTATGTAAAGGTCTTTGTTGTTTCTTTTACTTGTTTTTCTATAAATCTTTTTGTTTACTTTTATAACCAAATTTATGTTAAACATTGCATGTGATGATGACATCAGTTAAGATTTGATTGATACCAGTGATACTTCAGCATTTTTTTTTGATAAGCGGTTTATTCAACTGCATTCAGAAGATACAATTTTGTCTTTGTTGATTTTTTATTTTTATTTATGATTATTAAGAAACTTGTTTTGATATCACAGTAATTCTTAGGATCTCATTAACAATTACTATTACTCATTAAGATATTAGTTAGATATTAAGATGTATTAGGTACTTTTTTAAGTCAACAAAAAATTTATTTGTAATAGTTTCTTGTACACCTAAAATAGGGTTTCAGGGTTAATTTGAAACTAAACGAAATGAACATTTTTGAAATTTAATGAACTTCATTGAAATTATTATGGGATTTCTTATTTTCCTTCTTCTTTGGTTTCTTACCATCCATTTAGAAAATTACTTTCAGATTTATATGAGCAAGAGGATTTTCTCTGAAAAATTCACTCTCCTTGTGGAATTATATAAATCACTCCTTTTCATCTTTTCTTGACAGTTATTTTCTTTAATAGAATTATTTTATAAATAAATAATAAATAATAAAGTATATGTATATATATATACAAACATCAGTATAAATGTTCACAAAAAATTTTTAAGAAACAAATAATTTTGTAACTTTTTTTAGATTAGTATATTAAAGATATTATAAAATTCACAACTATAGTTATCATTTCTATACAAAATAATTGACTTAAAAATTCCTTTAAACTGTTCCAGAAAAATTGAATGTGACTGAGCAAGAAATATTAATATTAAAGTAACAACTTGTTAAAGTTAATTATCTTAATCTTTAATATTGTAATTAGAATTATTTAATATTAATCCTAATCCTTAATGTAATATATAATCTTAATCTTTAGTATTGTAATAATATTATTACTAAATAATAATAATAATATTAATAATAATAATAATAATAGTATTTGTATTCATATTTATGAAATGTGCTGAAAACACAGTAAGTGTTAAGATTGCAATTTATTAGATATGTATCCAAAAATGGTATGTTTGTTGTTGTATTTTTATCAACATGGAAAGCTATTACAAAATAGCTTACCAAAAATGTCAGTTTAAATCCAAAAAGCTGAATATTTTTTTATTTAAATGATAAGTGAAAAAGAATAAAATACCTGTTTGATGTGAAATGTCTTTCAAAATTCTTAATAAGCATTTTATATACTCCATCAGCTGTTGGTGGATTACTACAAGCATCTCCCATAGAACAACGACCACCATTAAGATCTTGCCACATAACCATAGGGACCTCCCAAACACCTATTAAAAAAAAAAAATCATCAAAGAAATTTTTTTAGAAGATAAAGAACTTAATAAATATGATTACATAAACTGTTTAAAATTAAAAATAATATCAGAATATAAAAATAAGTTAACAAAATAACAGAACAAATTTTAAATTCAGAGAATCATAAATAAATGAAAAGGACTAAAATAAAAACACAAATTATTTTTTACAGAATAAGTAATAAAATGACTTAATTATTATTAAATACTGTGGTTATTTGTTTGGAATGTTATCCTCGTTTCATCTAATGATGTATATTAAAAACTGTGTGGTAAACAAGATGAATTAAATAACAGAATTGAACTCAAAAAGTAATAAAACTTATGATACAAAATCAATTCAGGCAGAATTCTTGAGATAAGTTACATAGGGAAACGCACCAGGTTGGTCTAGTGGTGAACGCGTCTACAAATCAGCTGATTTTGAAGTTGAGAGTTCCAACGTTCAAATCTTAGTAAAAACAAGTTACTTTTATACAGATTTGAATACTAGATCGTGGATGCGTCTTTGGTGGTTGGGTTTCAGTTAACCACATATCTCAGAAATGGTCGACCTGAGACTTTACAAGACTATACTTCACTTCATTTCATCCTCTGAAATAATGCCTGACGGTAATTCCTGGAGGCTAAACAGGAAAAATGTTAAACAGGGTATGAATAATCTTTTGATTCAAAAAAGCAAACAATAGCTGAATTTTTAAACATTTATTTTAATATTGTTAAAAGAAATGTACATTGTGTACATTGCATGTAAAGCTTACACATTAGCATATATTGTTATAATAACGCATTCATGTTCAACTCTTATATTAATGAGTTTAGATATTTATATTAATTTTATTAGAAAAATATATTTATTTAGTTTTTACATAAACTCTTTAAAATTAAAAATAATATCAGAATAAAAGAATAAGTTATTAATAAAATTACAGAACAATTTTTAAATACAGAGAATCATAATTAATAAAAAAAAATTAAATTAAATTATTTTAATTATTTAATTAAATGTATATTTGACCTGTGTAAATATATTTACAGATCTTTGTAGATATTAGTTTGTGTTATTTAGTATGATCCATATTTACAAGATTAATATTCACTATTAATTATAATTATTGGTTTGGAAACTGTTATTTTAGTATGTTATTGTTATTGATAACTAATCATTCATCCTATAAACGCATAGCATTCATAGAGGTATTTCATTCACTTCATATACCTTATTTAAGTACATGTTTAAGTGTGTATCCAAGGTTACATAAACAAATTTGTTTGAGTATTTCACAATAGCATCTTTTGAAATGGGCAATATAGAGAAGTTTACATAAAAATTTGTGCATTCTAATTCATGCAGTTTGACCCCAAAAATTTGTTAATAAAATTAAAAATAATTGAAATTATTTTAGTTAAATAAAGATAGTATAAATAGATAATGATATTGGCATGTGTGCATTAGCTAACATTCCAAGGGGATCATCTAATTAGAGTTACTTTTTGTCTGAGACATATTATAATTTGTTCTGTACACAGGATGCATATTATGATTTTCAAGCAAATTCCTTTATTTCAATTGTAGGGCCAACATCCAATTGATAAAAAATTGTAACCCATGTCAAAAAATAAAACCATCATGAACCTACAGTGTAAATTTGATTTTCGACAAGGTATTATTTTTTCAACTTCTTTTTAATTTAATATTCATGCAATTTTTAAACATAAAAAAAGTTTATGGATAAACAAATACTATAAAGTATAAATTATGACAAAAAAGAAAATCAAAATTTGAAATTAATGTACCAAGAACAGAAATTGAGAAAAATTTAAACAGTAAAAATCAAATAGTGGAGTTGGTGCACTAAAGTGTAGAGTTTCATGTACATATTACCAAAAATGAATTAGTTACATGTAAGGCAGATCTAAATAAAAATTCAAGTGATCAAATGGTCTCATTATAACATTTTAACTTGGAAAATTGAAGTCTTAGTTTTATAAAGTAAAATACGAGATGTAAAATCAGAAAAACACTTTATACTTGAAATGCAGTTATTTAATGTACATAATAATTAGAATGAATTAATGTTACCATTAAAAATATTTTGAAATCCAGCGTATAGACCCAGCAAGGATCTACTAATATTCAAGGTTAATTTTGATGGGAATTTCAGATGAATGATGAGAGATCTAATGAATAAGTGGAGTTTAAATTATTATAATGTTTGTAGAGATAAGCATATTTACTGCTTGGTTGACTGATACCACAATAGCCAGCCCTTCTTTGCAAATATATACAGCAAAGATTCCTCAGAATGTAGTCATTGTTAACGACTGTTTTCTTAACTGATAAAACTCTTGTTAAATTTTAATATTAATTAGTGTCACTTTTTTTTGTATTTTAACTGAGTGACATTTTAACAATGACTGTTGGATAAAATATAATTATTTATGTAAAAAGTGGTAGATTTTGCAAAAAAAATAAATAAAATTATATTAAAATGACAGCTATGGTGAGATTACTTTTGATTTCTGCTATGACTGGCAGGAAAATGAAGATGATGTTTTCAAAATATGTCCTCAAAATCTGCTATGTGATCATGTAAAGTGTGTTGACCTGAGTCACAGGAACCAGACAGCCAAACAGGTTCATAAAACTAACTGAAGGATAATTATAGTAAGATTTTCCATTCTTGATAATATTTTTACTTGCCTGAAAGTCTACTATTATCATGTATTTAGAGAAAAGATTGCATTCGTAACTCAATGTTTCACACATGCCTTTTATTATGGAGGTAAGAAAAATGGGGTAAAAACAGTTTACTTTCTCAGTGCCAAATTAAATAAAACATTTTTACAAGAAGTTATATGAAAATATATATTTCTACACATTTTATTCTTCTATTTAATTTCAAGATTATTTACTTAAACTGTTTATTTTAACACATTAATCTGGAAAGTGTGACATTTTAATTTAACTTAAAATTAAATCAAAAGGGGTGGACTTATACTTCAGAGTATAAGTCCAGCCCTTCTTTTTTGATTATATATTAGGTTACAACCCTCAATTTATTTCCTATCATGTAGATTATTAATAAATACATCTTTTCAAATTTTCTTAAAACAGATAAACTCTTTTTTACATGACTGCCCAAAAAATAGTGTAATGTTTTTAGGGTGTAGGCAGTGGCATAGCATGGGTTTCAGCCAGCCAGGGCATAAGCTAAATTCACTATCACGTTATCTAGATATTTATTTTTTTTGGTTATCTTATTAGGTATTTTTATTTTTTGGATCCAAAAGGCTCCAGAATTTACAAAAATTCTAAAGTTTGCGACAAGAATAAATTTGTTATTGTGTATTGTACAGGATACAAATAAAGAACTCATGTATGTATGTTTTTTGGTATGATAAACACATTTTTACAATAGTTCTTATACGTATGCCACCTATTGATATATATACATTTATGATACGTGTTGACAAGATATATCAAAAAGTGGCATATGTATAAGAACTTATTATAACATAAAATTAAGAACACATAACAAATAACAGCGAATAGAATATAAAACACAAATCAGCTTCCAATTAAAACTAGAATGATACTGTTACGATATATATTTTTATTGAAAAATTAATAGAATTAAAAATAAAATTTCTGTCTAACTAAAACTTTATTTGTCTACTTTTTCTAAGAGCAATGTCTAGAGCATCACATACTTCTTGCTCAATAGACAAGATAGCCAGATTGGTTAGCCCTTATTATTGTTGATCTTAAATAATTTTTGATCAACTTCAGTTTTGAAAAGCTTCTCTCACATCAGGCATTGCTGATGGCAGTTGTGAAAAATATTTGGAGCATTATTATAATATTGGGCAGAGTATCTTCCAGCTTGGATTTTACCATAAATTGTAATAATCCAAGTGGATCCACATGAATTAATTTTGTATATGGCATTTTTTATTTTATTTTTTTCTGTGGCAGCTATGAAAGCCCGTAGTCGAACTCATGGTCCTGTTTGTCAATTTTGGCAGATGTGTAGTCTAGATTACATTCAGTGTTGTCCAAATCTTGTAGTATAGCTGGCGTTAGATAGACAAACTTTCTGCCAAATTTCGTAGCTGCTGAAATCTTTCACAAATTTCTACAATTATTCTATCTAACAAAGAAAACAGCTTCTGTCTCAACTCATTTTCATGGGACAAATTGGCATCTCTACTTTTGTCATCAAAAATGTGCCTTCTTGTTTTGCACCTCTGAGGTTCCATGGAAGTGCAAAGTTCTTCACACATATTTTTTTGCATAACTTGTAGCACCATTTTTCTATTCTTCTTGTTTCTCTATCACTACCATCTGCAAAATATTTACTTTCTAAGTGCAGTTTTATTTTGTTTGAGTCCCTTTGTTTTTAAATATTTTTGTGCATTGTTCACTTCATGTAGCATAGGTTGCCAGAGGCCCAAAAAACAAAGAAAGGAAAATGACTGTATCGCAACTAGCAAAGTTCCTGCATCTGTTCTTGTGTTTAAGCTTTCATCTGTCTGTCAGTTTTTCCAGAGTGACCAAAATTTCTTCGTAATGATGCCATTTCATATTTAAGGCATCGCCTCTTACACTCCATCGCATATCCTGAACCCTTTTTAAACTTTTGCCTGTAGCTGCTATCAGAACTTCCCAAATATCTGTGGACATGGAATAAAATGAATAGCAATGTTCTAATGTACTGAAAAGAGTTACTGAACTCACCTTCCAGCCATAACAGCAGCATTATCATATGCTTGGCCTCTACAGCTCATTATATTGAGACCATCAGCTTCAAGCTTGCTTAAAAAAAAATGATTGAAATTCTTCAGCAGTTTTATTTTTTGTTTCAATGAAACATCTATAAAAGATTCCACTACTTGTACTTCCTGATTTTCAATCACCACAAATCTTAATACCTGGTTTTTTTTTTTGTTCTTTTTGAGAAACATCCAAAGTGCTGAAGAATTTAATCGAATAATACGAGTACTTGGCCTTTTTTACTTGTCTAATGATATGTTGGCAAACTTTATCTCCAAAAATTGCAATAAATTCGTTTTGAATTTTAGTGATATATAAGTGATTGAAATTTTGCTAGCCATTTTAGATCTTACAAGATGTTCACAAAGTACAGGATTGTACTTTGCGATTAAATGCACCAATTCTAAAAAGTTGCCTCTATTAGCACTAGTATCATTTCCTCTGTGACCACGTAAGGCCAAATTTTGTTTCACAAGGAATCTTATATCAAATATTCTGATAAGAATTTCTTGCCATTTTTTTGTTTCCTTTGCCACAACGTTTTGCTCATTCTTGTCAATAGACAGTCCTTTTTAAATTGTGATCTCTAACTGCTTCCATTTGCAATAATTTTGGTTGTGTAGTGCACTTGATTCATGACTTAAACCTTAGGATTCAGTTTCCACCAAGTGTTAAATCCATCAGATGAGCAAATTTTGATCCATTCGGTATGTTTATGTTTTCAAACAAATGACAGCAAAAGCAAAAATAATGATACTTTGGAAGGAGAATAAGCCATCCAAGTCCGTAAAACATTTTTGCCATTAGTCAATGTGCGGTAAAACCATTACCGGATAAGCCGCCTCGTCTCTCATTTTGATGTTAAAGAGCACTGTTGACACTTCGGCGAAGTTAGTATTGATATGCTGAACAACTTCCTGGCCTTGCTGAATGAGCAACAATCGCACATTTTGATTTATATGCTCAGGCCATTTTCCGTCTTAAGTTTCAGTATTGTGCAGCAGACAATACCGATGCTATGTCAGTCTTTCTCTCTAAGCTATTGAGAACCATGTCTATGCATCAGTTGCAGACTCTGACTGAATAGATGTTCAATTTGATCTTCAGAAACTATGTCAACATTCGTAACAGGCACCAGATCAACAGTATCTAGTTTTTGTATTTTTTCAGTTTGTTATGGGTTTGAAGCAGCAGTAGCCTCTGATGAATTTAAGCCCAACATGGAATCTGATGTCTCAGGAACAGGACCTTTCACATATTTAAGTATAGCTCCCTCACTTCTAATATTTTCTTCCTTAGCTCTTCTTTTATTACAATAAGCAACCCCGCTTTCTTTTACTCTTTTCATTTTTGATGCTAAAACGAATATAAATATCAATATAATATTGACACATATAATATAATTGGCTATAACCAAGGTTTCATATCAAAAAAATTCCAAAATAAGGAATATATATATTTAAAAAAAAATTGAACTTATTAAAATTTTTAACCCCTTTTGATTTCTTTACTTTAATTAAGTAAAGCTTGGGCAACGTAGTAGATAGTCAGAAAGTGCAAACAAGCGAATAATTAATCTTGATTGTCCATCAATGATTGTATTTACACTACAAATTAGTGTTTCCAAAATTACATAACTATTAACAAATTTATGGGTTTAAATTATGTAACTGACCCTTTATCTTTATAAAAAAATGTATGTGTAGTTCTGAATAAAAGTCAGATTATAATATTTACTATTCTGATAAATGGAATTACCACTATATCCTAAACTAATTAGTACAGGTACAAAAAATTTTGATTATTACTTATAAAATTGACCATATAGTATGCAGTAAAAACTTCTAACTAGCAGGTAAACAAAAATAAAAATTGTAATACTCACATGGTTGTATGTATACCAAGAGTCGAACATGTTGACCATTGATTTATAGTTTACATACAATTTTTCGACAATGTTCAATAATTTAACAATCACAACCACAGTTAAAGAAAATCATGAAATGAGGTTAATTGAGTGGGTGTGAATTGAATGACTGATGTAGGTGTTAGATAAGATTGAACTCTATTCTTTATATGAAAGAATTAATTATCACTTAATATTCATCATGAACAAAATAAAACAGGGGGAATTATCGGAAGGCAACTGGTTAGTACAGATGGTGTTGCCAGTCGCTAGAGCAAGTGAGATGACTACACTACATTAAAGAAAAGGGATTTCCTGGTTCCGTCACAGATTAAATAATAAAATGTTCCGTGCTCATTTTAATCGGTCCGAATTGTAGGTGCGACAAAAATATGAAAAGAAATAGTTCAAATTTTTAGTTCAGATCACAAGATATTATTATTATTTATTGTGAGATTTTGTCACCCCCAAAAAGCGCCACTCAGAGTGAGCCGCCCCCACTAAGTATGCCACTGGGTGTATGTATGTGTGTATGTTGTATGTTCCTGGTCAGTTGATATTTTCTGAGTGGTTGTTATTTAATTTACAGTTGGGGTTTTTTATTCTCTTGAGCCTTCAATCTTTTTTTTTTAATTGTAGCAGCTTAATGGCCAAACCGATTCAGATGTATGACCCTGTGTTGGAATCCTTACGTTACCAGGAGTGTCATAGGCTATATAAATATGTATATATATTATATAAATGCATATATATTTACAAAAATATATGTAGTAGTAGAGATTTTGCTGATTTCAAAGCACAAACTTTGATGAGTTGAATTAATGAGTTGTGAACTGTGATCCTCTATCACTGTGTAAGCTGGGTTTGAATTGAATGATTCAAATCCATCGAATGAATAAAATTGCAAAAATAATAGAATTAAAATTTACATAAAATAAAATAATATTAACTAAATTAAAAAAATTTCTGTTTAATAAGAATTTTTTAATAATAGACTTCCTGTGGGGATTGCATGTGAGACTAGATGAGGTGATGCAAGCATCTCGTGCAAGGGTAGACCTATCATCACCATCATCTGGTAACAACAGGGTACCCCTTGAATGCTGTTTTGGGAGGTACAATGGGGTCCACTTTTAATATTTCTCCATACATTCGTCTGATTTTCAAAATTTAAAAGGGGTACTTGTTAGTAGGTTAAAAGCTAATTTTTGCATGCATCAGGTACATCAGGTCTCAATCTAACAGATTACGGTTATTCAGAAATGCTGTTATATCTTCGCAATCTTCCGATTTTCAAAATTCAAACTAGGTATTTGCTAGTTAATACAAAGTCACGATGGTGATGGAACCAAACCAGAACATGCGTAAGTCGCATTTTTTAATTTTTTATTTATCTCTTGTTATATTAACATACATTTTTAAAATTATTTTACTTCAATTGAATTCAGCTAATGCAACTGCACTAAGACATTGTTGATTCAGATTAATGTAGATCAAATCCAGAAAAATGGATAAAATATCTAGAAAAAAAGAATATCTTCTGTGTTTCTCTTAAAAACTATTGACTGTCTATGTATTTTGTTGAATATGTAAAGTAATATAACTACAAAATATTTAATTATCTAAATACATGAAAATAAATCACAAGTAACAAAAATGTACACAAGATTATTAAATTAATATTTATTAATTAATCTGTTTTCTTTTATAATTAATACATTATATTTACCTGGATAAGAACGTGTTGGACAAGGTGGAATCATACAGTCATGAAATATCTTGTAGTCCAGAGTATAAGGCCAACTTGGAGGTCTATTTTCATACACGGGCATTGATGAGTCATAAGTGAAATTTCCATCATATAACATCTTAAACATCTTGTTTCCTCCTACCTACATATTAAGAAAAAACGTATTAGTAAATAATTTTATTGGGAGGATAGAATTTGCACTTAATTAAAATATTTCTTCCAGAAGACATTCTAATTCATCTTTGTTCTTTCCATACATTTTGTAATAATAAATGTGAACATGGGATCAAAAAGAATTATTGAAATCGCCTATTTTAACATGCCCAACTCATTACCACCATCATCACTTACATGATATGGCACATTATTCTAACTAGATGTTGAACCCAAATCACAAGTGAGAAGTCAGCAAGTTGATCACATGACACCAGATAGTTGGCAATGTATATCTGGTCATATGAGGATATTTTGTGTCTTTTAATTGCCATGATTGGTATTAAACGATCTGACACTCACAGGTCTTCTGAAAAAATTATGCCATTCTCAAGAACAAAATGCCAGGTATACTAGGAAGCAAGGAATTCTTTTTTTATTGATATCACCACATAAGCTTGAAGCTTATGCGTGGGATATGAGAATGGGATTTTGTAGCATATGAAAAATGCCATGCCTGATTGGATTCAAACCTGGGACTTCTGGATGAAAGGCCAAGATGCTATCACTCTGCCAAGTAGATCAGCACAATTTCTTTTGGTCATTTTCATTAACCTTAAACTAGCACATAAGTTTTAATAAGCCCAGCAAATTATATTCAGTTGCTTGCAGAGTAAAACTTTGATTATTTACTTAAAGTGCATAGCTTGGGTAACGGTCATAATAAAGATTGGAGTAGACAAAGATACAGTAACAAATCAATGTAGTTTTATGTAACACTAGCCATGTTAGATAGCTAACTAAGTACTAGCCTGTGGGATTTGCGGGGGCTCTGCTCCCTGGACCCCCACTGCATTCATTATCTTCATGTTTGTGACAATAGCACTGACAACAATTAAAGCCTGTTCATTTTATAAAAAACTATCAGTATATTATAATTTCTTCAGGGAAAAATTTGGTTCGAGCAGGACTTGAAAATTTTAGTAATCTTAAGTATGTGGGTTTCAGAAGAGTTGGCCGCTATCTAAAAATTAGAAATTGTAGCTGGTTACCCCTCCTGCATGTGGGTAAAAACATTTTGCACAGTTCTTAGCATTACCTGACAAACACCATGAGGAAATGACTACTTTGTTTCTCATTTATAATTTTTCTTAATGTGTTTTTTAATTAAGTAATCAAGGCAGATAGAGCCAGTTACATTGCACACACAGTAACAGTAGCAGTGGCTGTCTTGTTTGACCAGCTGTGTCCTATACTGTTGCATCTTTAAAACTATTTTTCTCAGTAACTGAAAGAGATATTGAAAAAACAAACAGAATGTTTTGTAGAAAATTTAATTTAATATACTGCAAGTGGTCTTCAAATTCAGTTTAATGGTTTGGCTACAGTAAAGTTTAATACCAGCAAGGAACATAATTTAGTTCTAGTTGTTAGCACAAGCCATTAAAACGGCCATCCATAGCCACTATCATGAAATTGAACATAATAAAAATATTTTTTCAGAAACTAAAGAATTATACTGTGTTATATGATAATACAATAATATGTGCTAACTGATTGAGTATAGTGAGGTTATTTATTTCATAAATAAAAATGTGTGGGAATAATTGATTTAAATTTGGTCTATGTGATTATTACATACTTTTTGGTCCACATGATTATTTCTTTACTGATATCAAACGAAGATTTTTTATAGTCTTTCCATCCTTAACTCTCTTCTGACTTTTCGAAGTAGCTTTAAGAATTAACATTTCATAATGATGTCATATTTAGTAGTTGATCAAGGAGCTTCAAAGTGAAATACCAGGTATTAATCTTGTGGCAAATAAAATCAATCTTCAACTAATCGCAATAGCGAATTGATGTGGATAAGAAGAAATAAAACATAAGATACATTGTATTAATATTGACCAGTTATTACTTCAGTTGCATTATAGAATGCTGAAAATTTATAATTAACTTTCTTGGGAAGGAAAAACGCTTTAAAAACTGACATTGTTCTTGTATGAAATTCTTGATATTTAAGATATTTTAGAATATTTAAGAAGTACACAATTAATTGGAATTTTTTTTAATGAGTAAAATGCTAAAAATTTTAATAAAAATTATTAGCAGAGAAATATTTAGGAATATTTTCCAAGAGCTAAAACTTCTTGTAAATTTCCCACAAATTGAATATTATTTAAATATTCTATATTTGATATGTTTTTCAAGAGAACTAGAAAGGATTAATAAAATAAATAATAAAAAAACAATATTCATTACGGCATTACAATACTGTTTAGGAACAGCAAGTTATTTGCTGTTACTATGTACAGTCTTTACTATATACAAAAAGTTCTGGAAGAAGTGAAAAATCTGTAATTCTTTCTGAAAAATGTCGCAGCCATCTATTTCAAATCTTTATTAAATTTTATGGTTTCCCTCTTCCAGATTTCTCTAGAAAATGTTAAGAAAAGAGTGCAGCTCTTTAAACATCTTTAAGACATTTTAATGGATTGATCTTCAAATTTTATTATTTAGTTTAATTTACAATTTTATGGCCAAACGTTCTTAGCTAATCCTTTCTTTAAACGTAGAGTAAATTCTTAGCAAAAGCTAGGAAGAACTCCACAAAACCTGATTCATGTTAACTGATATATAAAATAGGGCCAGGGACAGATTCATAGTACAGGTTGGCTTGATTATTTATTATTTATCGATTCTCTTCAGTGAATTATGCTTAAATCTTAAGTTTTATAGATGTTTGAATACCTTAAATTAAAATTGTTTACTTAAGAAAAATTGATATTAAAATTCAAAATGTGGATAACGTTACTTTAAAATGATTTTGAACAAGTTATAGTACGTGACGGGAAGATTCAGTAAATTGTTTGTAAAAACAAATATTCCTTATAAAAAAATATATCTATAAATTTTATTGGTCAGAGAACTTATTAACTTGAGATAACATCAAAATATGTAATCTCTTAGAATGCTAACTGGAAAAAATTAACTAAATATTTGTTTTTTAATGCAGTGAGTAAAGTTAGAGAATCAAAACCATTTTTTTTTTCACAAACTGTGCATATATTTTTAAGACAACAAATACTTACAGATAAGAAAGGAGCTCTCATTCCTCTTATATCTTCCAGTCGGACACCACCATATGCTGATAATATTTCTCTCTGACCTCCAATTTCTCGTAACCACTTTTTCTGTGAAAACTGTTCACCAAAGCTATGCCTGAAATTAATATTTTAGAATTAAGTGTGTGTAAACTGTTTTAGAACTGTATAATGTCATAACAAATATAAATGAAGTACGAGTAATCAAAATAAGTTACTTCCAGCCAGCATGTTGTATTATACAAAACTTCCCTCTGTAAAGAAATTTTCATCCACCTTTTTACTATGTTCTATTCAGATGCTACAATTAGTGTATATTAATTGTTTTAGTGACAAAATATATTTTGTTAATCAGGTAAACCCATCTCTTACTCAAAAAGAAGAAATAAAAACAATTTTCTTTTATAAAAATCACTTTACTGACAATACAAACTATTAAACAAATGTGTACATTTCTTGAATTTCTTAATACAAATTACTCAATAATAAAGAAATTGAAAATGACAGGTAAAGAATTTAAAAGAATAGTTGATAAATGGTACTATGAATAAAATAGAATAACTTAAGACATTTTAATTCAGGTATGGTTCTGAATCATATAACATCATTTGCAAACTATGGACGTGGGTCTAGAACCAAATTATTTTCCTTGAATTTTTTAACTTGATTAGCTTTTAAAAACATTGTATGCACCCTGATTGTGAGCAGATTCTGTTTTTAAGAAGTTAATATAGTTACTTTATACTAATGTTAGCATAACATATTTGAGGTCAAAGGACATTTTTTGTTGTATTTATTCGTGAAACTTTTTAACCATACCTAGCGTTAATACTGAATTTAATTATTCAACTCCGCAACATAAAGATGTTTAACTGATTTTCATTTTACAGTTCGCTTTTCCACTAAAATTGTAAATTGATTGGATTTATACACTTAATATACAATGAAAAAATATAAATATTAAAGTATATTTGTAATTATTATTCAACAGAATTAAGAAGTTATTTTAATTGTAAATTATGATGATATAAAAAAGCGTCAATTTCAATATTTTCAAAAGTGTTTATTTCAAAGTAAATCTTTTCACTATTTTTTAAATGATGCTGAAAATTGAAATACTAGAAATAATTTCAAGAAGTTAGATGTGAAAAGCAGTACCATACAAATAATGTTAATATATAAGCAGTTTTAATAGTGTATAGTAAATATGACTAAAATTTTAAATCAGTTTAAATAAACACTAAAAAGGCTACATACATAAATGAAAAAAAAGAATATATATATATATATATATATATAAATTAAAAAATAATAAAAAAAGGTAGAAAATAATCAAATTCTGAATGTTAAATAAAATCTTATATATAAGCCATTAATTTAATAAAAGATAACTAAATAAGAAAATTAATATTATTTTTTTCAAAACAAACAATTTTTTTCTCAGCCGTAGATTTATACTGCATTACTAAGAAGTATACTGTGTAAAGGAAAAAAATGGTAAATGGGTAAAATCTTGCATGACAGAGTTTTTGCAAACTCAGAGTTTTGTATCTATTCTAACAAAAAAGCACGATTTTAGTACAGAAACATTTTGCCTATTTACTAATGTAAGTATGCATGTATGGTGATCTATTTTTGCTTGATATTTTAAGAATAATGGATAAACCAATTTAGATGAAATTTGGCAGGACGATTTCTGTATATTGAGCAATGATGATTACAATTGGTCATGGGAAAGGGGGGAGATGTGATAGTTATGGATCCTTGTTCTAAAGATTTTACTCAAAGAATAGTATAAATTTTTACATAATTCAATAGCTAAGAATATTTCTTGATGATGGATCTTACTGAAAATCTCATAAAGCGGGTATGGGCTAAAACCCATGTTTTGTTTTGGTGTTTCTGGAATCAAGTCACATTGTTGTAGTGATTAGATGATTCCAGTACAGAATTGTATCATTTTGGTTATGCATTTTGGTAATTTCATTCATGGTTGTGGGATTATAAATCTGATTTTTTGGCTTTTTTCTATTAATTATTGTTTTCCTTGGTATTTCAGATTTGATAAACTAATTTTTATGAAATTTTGCACAGTAACTTCGGAGTATGAATCATTGATGCTGTTTAATTCTGGTTACAATTGGTTAAGAGAGTGAGGTACAATCACCATGGGTTTCTGTATGATAATTAGGTAGAACAAGTGACCACAGACAATTTTATCAGACCTTGTGTTCAAAATTTTGACATAAGAACCTACATTTTTTTATGGATTATTAAAAGATGAAATTGGAAAAGTCTGTTTATGGTCACTAAGAGATGACAATTTGTAAGGCTTGATTGCAAAATTACTACATTTTTACTTTAGAAGAGTTGTGGAACTTCAATTTAATTGAAAGCTTTATTGAGATAGCAAAAAATGCATGAAATAGAAAAAATGAAAATTTTTCATCTGTCATTAAAAATATTCTCTAAAAATTTCTGGAAACAGCTAGGTTAATAGAAAATGTTTTAGTAAAACCATGTTGAAAATTGATCAATATATTTTTTTAAAGAAAGTTAATGTCTATTTTTGGAATTTTTTTCAAATATTTTAGAAAATACAGATAGTAATGAAGGATGATAATTTTGTAAATCAAGTATTGTTCCTTTCTCATGGAGTGGAATAAAAGTGGAACACTTAGGTAAGAAAGAAATGCTTCATTAGTAAAAGATTGATTAATTAAATTTGTAAAAGGACAATAATGACTTCTACTATCGTTTTAGTAGAAGTACTTTCATTGATACCTAATGAAAAATATTTAATTTTTATTTCTAAAATGTAAGTTTTAACTTATTGGGAATCAACTGGAAAATATTGAATCATAAACAAAATTATTTAAGGTAAATTGTCTAGTTTTAAGAACGTGAGTTGTTATTCATGTTGTTGAAATTTTACAGAAGATGTAACTTGTAAAACATTTTTTTATAGTATGACAGTTGTAGTGTGAAAATTACACAGAAGTACATAATCTATACAAAAAGTCAAAAATTATCTTTTGATAAATTTTTTAAAATATTATCAATACAGATTACAGATATATGTGTAACTCTAAGTAAGTAATAGATTAATGGCTGAAATCTGATAACAACAGAACTGTGTAGAAGGTTAATCTTAAAATCACCACATATTGGTAAATTTAGAATTCTTCAGGTAATTTCCAATAGTTTATTTAAAAAGTTTCAAAAAAGGAGAAAGAGATCTTCTCTTCTAACTACCAAAAGCAAGTTTAAACTAACACATTGAACTGCTCAGCAGACAAAGGTAATTTCATCAGTAAATACAATATACATTTAACTTCATCACAAGGGAGCCTTTTAACAAAAACTGAGGCTCACCTATTTCTACGTACTGTTATATAAAAAACTTCAGCAAGCTTGAAATTTCCTAGATTTATCTGTATTAGTCAGCCATGCTCAGAAAAACATTATTAATTTAATGGAATCTGAGTATGCTATATGTGTGTGTGTGTACATGCGCGCATGTGCATGTATGCATGCATCAACTCTAAAAGTGCTGTAATTTTCAGGATAGCGGCATTAGATAATAACAACTTAATCATAAATAGCAAAATAATATTCTTATTCACATTTGGAACTCAAACATGCTGGTAAAAGAACTTTTGTAAAAATTCAAAACCCTCAATATGTTTTAAAAAATAACCATGACGATTTGCTTGGTGATACACAGAACAAATTTTTGATTGTATTTTTTAGAGTAGTAGTTGATGAGTACTTAGCACAACATCCATACAATGAATGCTTTTAACTGATTACACAGTACTGTGTAGTCATTTAAGAGCTAATCTGGGTAAAAGGAATTATTTGTTCAAAAAATTTACTAAACTTGCCATTAGGTCAGTTTATTTCATGCTTTATAAGCCTGGGGGAATGCAGAGAATTATTATTTGTATAGGTTATTATGTGTGAGACAAACTCTGACGTTATTTAGAAAAGGAACAATTAAATTCAGAGTTTGTCAAACATCTCATTGTATAAAAAAGTAGCTCACTAACATTGAAAGATCTATTATTTTACAGCAAATTAATGAAAATGTAAAATCTGTCAGAAAGGTCTTCCATATAACATAAAAAGAAAAAATTATTTTTTATGTAAATCTATAATAAATTTTTATTTTGAGTTTTGATGTATTCTGTACCACACCAACTTGCAATACCCCAATCAGTCTTGCGTTTGTGAGCATGCAGACATTAAACGGAAATTTAAAGTCATTTTCATCAAATTATTGATCTCTACAATTTACAGAGCAAGCAAGAGAAGCAGTTAATGATTTTGTTTCTTGTAAATTGCAATATGTTTAAAATGAGAACTATTAACTGATTTACACTGGTGTAAAGAGAAAATTTTATGTATTATTATAATTATTATATAATTCATTATTTATTTAGTCTTCTGTCATGCTTCTAATAAGCATCTTAGAAAATATTATGTTCACATATTGTATAAATAAAAAAATACTTTCAGAGAATATTGGTTTTTTATTTATGTAAGTAATCGAAAATGGTCAATTAAATAATCATTTACAATATTACACCTATTTATTTCTTCGTTTCAACCTATGCCTCAGTGTTGTATTATTTCTTTTTACTTGATGAATTAATTTACTACAGAAGCTCACAGAGAAGCTTGTAGGTAGGAATATAGAAATGAAATTTTGTAGTGTATGAAAAATGCCTTGCCTGACTGGGATTCAAACCAGGAGCCCTGAAAGAAAAGTCGAGTCGCTACCACTACGCCTTCGAGATTGGCATATTTGTTAAAAATATATTAAATATTTTGATGTACTCGTAGTATTGAATACTTTTCAGTAATATAACTCGTTAGATTTCAGCCTGTCTGATCTTTGAAAATGTTGTATCAAATTTAAATCTATTAAACTCAACCTATTTATTTCCTACATACTTTTGTAAGTGTACCACTTTTAGACTCTTTTAGGCTTTTAAATTTTTTAAAAAATGTTTCTTCACATAATTTAAACTGCTTACCCTATTTTTTGTCACTTAAGGGTTATGATGGTGCTACCATGAAGGTTTGCCTGAAATGACTGCAAAAAAGAATGACTCTTTACCACATATTAGTAAATTTATATTACATATTGGTTATATATATACATATTGGTAAACATTTATCTTGTTTTTAGATTAATAGTTTTTCTTTTTCTGTCTGTACTAGACATTGCTGATCGATGCAGTAATTATAATCTTGTTTACTTGCCCTCAAAATAGATCATCAGTTATTGCATTTTTCTATCACCATAGTTTTCTATGCAGGATTATGAGTACATTAATTATAAACATAATTAATTATTTTTTATTAATACAAATACTATTTATGTGCTTTTTCAATTAACTTACGAGACAGAGTGAGAAGCCATTTCGTGACCAGCAGAATATAGATTCTGAACTTGACTGTAATCTGTCCATTCATGAGAAACATAGAAAGTTGCTGAAATAGGGCATCCATTAGGGTTTGTTCTTCCTTTTTCAAACAGATCACTATACAGTCCTTTATTAAGATCGTTTATTGAATCGTCAAATGTTAGTAGAACTATTTGTGGAATTTCTTCAGGAGTTAAATCACCTGTAAAATGTTAAATAAGAGCGTTATGTTAGACATATACATATATATATATATATATATATATATAACAAACTTAGGTCCGTGGAAGAATCAAATTTGTACCACCATAAAAATAAAACAAGTAATTTTCGTGTATGATCTAGTATAATTACCTGGTATCTCTTTTCCGCCACAATAACAATCAGGAAGAAGGCAAACATCTTTACGACATTTAGCTGCTGTTTTGTCAACTTGAGGTGTGGGATAAATTGGATCTGGCCTGTAAATCAAAAATAAAAAGTGAGGCAAAAGGAAATAACAACAATTTTGAAAGAGAAAATGTCAAAATATTTGCAGTTTGATGTGTGAAACTGTCTCATTTGTGAAGAGATTGCTGATTTAGCAGTTTTTAAAGCTCTACTCACTAACAATAAGAACAATGGTTAATAATGTTTATATACATTTAATCAAATTGGTAACCTACATAAAATTTATAAGACTGTTTCTTTAGTTTTCTCTATTATGACTTATTTACAAAATATAAAAATTTAATGATTAATCCCTCCTCTATGAATCATGAGACCTTGCCGTTGGTGAGGGGGCTTGAGTGCTCAGGGATACAGAGTAGCAGGACCGAAGGTGCAACCATATCGGAGAGGTATCTGTTGAGAGCCAGACTAAGGAATGATTCCTGAAAGAGGGCAGCAGCTCTTTCAGTAGTTGTTAGAGGCGTGAATCAGGACGACTTAAACGGCCGTATCAACATCACTCAGTCCTCTGAGTACTGCGCAGCTGAAAGCAATGGAAAACTACAGCTGCTTTTTTTCCAAGAAAATGTGGCTCTCTGCATTTTCACATAGCAATAATGGAGGCGCCTTCCTTGGTAAAATATTCCGGAGGTAAAATAGTCCCCCGTTCGGATCTCCGGGTGGGGACTACTAAGGAAGGGGTCACCAGAAAATTAAAAAATAACATTCTACGAGTCGGAGCGTGGAATGTTAGAAGCTTGAAAAAGGTTGGTAGGCTAGAAAATTTAAAAAGGGAAATGGGTAGGACAAATGTGGATATAGTAGGAATTAGTGAGGTTCGGTGGGAAGAGGAAGGCGACTTTTGGTCAGGTGATTTTAGAGTAATTAACTCAGCGTCAAATAATGGGCAGGCAGGAGTAGGTTTCGTGATGAACAAGAAGATAGGGAGGAGAGTGGAGTATTTCAAAACGCATAGCGATAGAATCATTGTAATAAGGATAAAATAAAAAAAACCTAAACCGACAACGATTGTTAACGTCTATATGCCTACAAGCGCCCATGATGATGATGAGGTAGAGTGTGTATACGAAGAGATTGATGAAGCAATTAAACACGTAAAAGGAGATGAAAATTTAATAATAGTTGGAGATTGGAATGCATGCATTGGAAAAGGCAAGGAAGGAAATATAGTGGGTGAATACGGGCTGGGCAAAAGGAATGAAAGAGGGGACCGACTTATAGAATTTTGCACGAAGTATAATTTAGTAATTGCCAACACCCAATTTAAAAATCATAATAGAAGAATATACACTTGGAAAAAGCCAGGCGATACTGGAAGGTATCAGATAGATTATATCATGGTTAAGCAAAGATTTAGAAATCAACTCGTTGACTGCAAAACTTACCCTGGAGCAGACATTGATAGCGACCATAATTTGGTGATAATGAAATGTAGATTGGGGTTTAAAAACCTGAAGAAAAAGTGTCAGATGAATCGGTGGAATTTAGAGAAGCTTGAGGAAGAGGAGGTAAAGAAGATTTTTGAGGAGGACATCGCAAGAGGTCTGAGTAAAAAAGATAAGGTAGAAAATGTAGAAGAAGAATGGGAGAATGTTAAAAAGGAAATTCTTAAATCAGCAGAAGCAAACTTAGGCGGAATAAAGAAAACCGGTAGGAAACCTTGGGTTTCAGACGATATATTGCAGCTGATGGATGAACGTAGAAAATATAAGAATGCTAGTGATGAAGAAAGTAAAAGGAACTATCGGAAATTAAGAAATGCTATAAACAGGAAGTGCAAACTGGTGAAAGAAGAGTGGATTAAAGAAAAGTGTTCAGAAGTGGAAAGAGAAATGAACATTGGTAAAATAGACGGAGCATACAGGAAAGTTAAGGAAAATTTTGGGGTACATAAATTAAAATCTAATAATGTGTTAAACAAAGATGGTACACCAATATATAATACGAAAGGTAAAGTCGATAGATGGGTGGAATATATTGAAGAGTTATACGGAGGAAATGAATTAGAAAATGGTGTTATAGAGGAAGAAGAGGAAGTTGAGGAGGATGAAATGGGAGAAACAATACTGAGATCTGAATTTAAGAGAGCATTAAAAGATTTAAATGGCAGAAAGGCTTCTGGAATAGACGGAATACCTGTAGAATTACTGCGCAGTGCAGGTGAGGAAGCGATTGATAGATTATACAAACTGGTGTGTAATATTTATGAAAATGGGGAATTTCCATCAGACTTCAAAAAAAGTGTTATAGTTATGATACCAAAGAAAGCAGGGGCAGATAAATGTGAAGAATACAGAACAATTAGTTTAACTAGTCATGCATCAAAAATCTTAACTAGAATTTTATACAGAAGAATTGAGAGTAGAGTGGAAGAAGTGTTAGGAGAAGACCAATTTGGTTTCAGGAAAAGTATAGGGACAAGGGAAGCAATTTTAGGCCTCAGATTAATAGTAGAAGGAAGATTAAAGAAAAACAAATAAACATACTTGGCGTTTATAGACCTAGAAAAGGCATTCGATAACGTAGACTGGAATAAAATGTTCAGCATTTTAAAAAAATTAGGGTTCAAATACAGAGATAGAAGAACAATTGCTAACATGTACAGGAACCAAACAGCAACAATAACAATTGAAGAACATAAGAAAGAAGCCCTAATAAGAAAGGGAGTCCGACAAGGATGTTCCCTATCTCCGTTACTTTTTAATCTTTACATGGAACTAGCAGTTAATGATGTTAAAGAACAATTTAGATTCGGAGTAACAGTACAAGGTGAAAAGATAAAGATGCTACGATTTGCTGATGATATAGTAATTCTAGCCGAGAGTAAAAAGGATTTAGAAGAAACAATGAACGGCATGATGAAGTCCTACGCAAGAACTATCGCATGAAAATAAACAAGAACAAAACAAAAGTAATGAAATGTAGTAGAAATAACAAAGATGGACCACTGAATGTGAAAATAGGAGGAGAAAAGATTATGGAGGTAGAAGAATTTTGTTATTTGGGAAGTAAAATTACTAAAGATGGACGAAGCAGGAGCGATATAAAATGCCGAATAGCACAAGCTAAACGAGCCTTCAGTAAGAAATATAATTTGTTTACACCAAAAATTAATTTAAATGTCAGGAAAAGATTTTTGAAAGTGTATGTTTGGAGTGTCGCTTTATATGGAAGTGAAACTTGGACAATCGGAGTATCTGAGAAGAAAAGATTAGAAGCTTTTGAAATGTGGTGCTATAGGAGAATGTTAAAAATCAGATGGGTGGATAAAGTGACAAATGAAGAGGTATTGCGGCAAATAGATGAAGAAAGAAGCATTTGGAAAAATATAGTTAAAAGAAGAGACAGACTTATAGGCCACATACTAAGGCATCCTGGAATAGTCGCTTTAATATTGGAAGGACAGGTAGAAGGGAAAAATTGTGTAGGCAGGCCACGTTTGGAGTATGTAAAACAAATTGTTGGGGATGTAGGATGTAGAGGGTATACTGAAATGAAACGACTAGCACTAGATAGGGAATCTTGGAGAGCTGCATCAAACCAGTCAAATGACTGAAGACAAAAAAAAAAAAAAAAAAAAACAATTAAGTAATTATTATAGTAATTAATAAAATTTATGAATTTGAAAATAAATTTTATTACCTTCTTGGAGGATATCTAAAAATATCAATGTATTCAGATGCTTTGGAAACAATGGCAGTTGATGGTTTAAGTGTTGGTCTTGCTCGCCTAGAAGTAATAAATAAAATTAAAAAAAAACAAACTAAAAAAGCTAACTCATAATAATATTTAACTTATTATTTACATGTTTTACTTTGTGAAAAATCATGTCTTGGAAGTAATAAGAAATATAAAATTTTTAATAAAACAGCAAGAATTTCCTAGGTAATAGTGTCCGAGTAAAACCAAGGTAGTGAGATGGTTTGTGCAACCTTTGCATTTATATAGTCCTACATTAAAGAATTCTGCAATTGACAGAACAAGTGATCTAGGAGACCATTTTATATTTCAAAGAAATTAATCTTTCAGGAAATCTTTTAATATTTCTTCACCAATAAATGTTATTTTTCCAACTAATAAGCTTAACTACTTATAAACAAAAATTCATTGATTATAATGATTATTTCAGATGATCTAGACAGTCAGTTGTTTGTTAGCTGTTTTCACTTCTCAAATTAAAAATATTTAATTTGAATAAAATTCAACTTCAGTGGTTCATTCTAATACTGTGTTTAAACATACTAAAATCCATGATATAATGTGAAGCAGATGTGTAAGTCACATGATGGAAATGTTTCTCTCTCAGTTTTTCTAGAAGCAGTTTAATGTTGATCAGTGTATTTTAAATCTTTAATATTGAGTTATTTTGCGACCACTTAAAGATACTGACATGCAAAAAAAACTATGTAAAAGTTAAACGATAACTCTTTCTGTCACTGAATTACAACAAAAAACTAATTCAGTAATAAAGACTCAGCCTAAGCAACTTTCCATTCCACTATTCATGAAGAAATTTTACTTGAAACTGATTGTACTGCAACAGGTAATGTAACATAAATTTAATTACCAATAACAATTACCAAATTTCCTTGAGTTATTTTATTATACAATTATGAAATATCATTCAGTCTTTTCTGTATCAATCAAGGTGAAAGCAAAATGTTAATAACAGAATAAAAATAAATTATTGGACTCGCAATATTTTAAATAATAATAATATCTTATAATTCAAAAACTATCCTGAGTGTGCTTGCAAAGTAGTTATAAAAACAAGCCAATAGGTTGGGCTTTATAAAGAAATTAGGAGTCAAGTGGTCTTCTGCTACCTTTTTCACTGAGCCTTGTATGATGATGCAAAGCCCATTGAAAGTACTTTTGATTATTACAACATGCAATATTAATAATAAAACTTATTATTAAGTTAAGAAGATAACGTAATAAATAAAGTAACTTAATAAATAAAGAAGATAACTTAATAGTTATATTACATCATAACTTTTAATGACGATTCCAAAACTGAAAAATTTCTTTAGGTACACAGAATGACATTTAACCTTTTAAACATATCAAAAAGCATTTATGTAACTATAATTTCCTAAGCTGAAAACTAGATGAATAATTTTTTGTATTTTTCAAAGTCAAAAATATACTTATTAAAAACAATTTTTCTCTCCAATAAAAAATATTTAAAAAAGTATAAATTTCATTATGTTTCCTAAGAATTTTTTGAGAAGATGATGAATTCTTATGTTCAAAACATTTATAAATGTTTGTTCTTTAGTTGTGATTATAATATTACAATACTTTGCATTTCTACCCTTTTTTAAGAATAGTAGTTTTAACAAAATGAAAGGTATCATAGGGTAAAACAAAAAATGATATCTAAATATTCTAGTTTACTTTTTCATTAAGTAATCAGCAATAAAAAAGTGAAATTTCTAACTGATGAAATTATCATATAATTAGTATACAAGTTATCAGAGCATGATATCAATTTACCCAACAGTGGCTGGAGTTCCACGATTTGGAGGTTCAGCATCATTTGGTGAAATTGTGTAAGTAGCACTTCCTCTTGTTCTACCACTGCCTCTAAAAATCCAGAAAAATGCTACATGAGAATTGGATTAATTGAAATGTATATTATAGCTTATAAGAAACATTGTGCATATAAGATATGTTTGTGGTACCTGTTAGTAACATTTTAAAAATGTTGGATCATGTTTTGTTTACTACTATCGTTCAGATCTTGGAATTACTGTATATATGACTTAATTAATTATGAAATTATTCAAACTTTTGTATCTGCCAAATATATTTTGTATATAAATATATAATGTTGCATTTTCTCTTAAAAAAAAAGAAATGCTTTTGGTTTAAGACAGATGTAAACATTGAAAAGGTTAACAACGAAAATAACTATACATTCTAGGAAATAATCAGAAATCTGATTGGAGATGATGTAAATTATTCAGTACAACTATGCAGAACTTAAACATCTATGAAGAAAGTATGGAATATAGTAGAACATAATTACAGTTCATGTAAATGTTAATTTTAATTATTTATTTATTACACAAAAAAGGTTAGAACCTGATAACTGTTACACTAACATTTTTTTGGATAAGGTTGATGATGGAAAAATATAATTATTATAATAGGGAAATGAACCCAGGACCAGTGAAACAAGAAGTCTACATGATAATAAGCATAGGTAGTTAGGAGTATTAAGATGTCATTATACATTTGAACTAAAATACATGTCTTAAATCAATTATAAAGTCAATAAAGTGGATAGATTAATATTTCAGCATAAAAAGATTAATTTTCATCTGATCAATTATGAAAATGCCTTGATATATAAATAAGCAATAAATGTTTTTAAAGAAAACATTACTTATTTTAAAACTTACACACCCTACTCTTCAAAGTTGTATTCCCTATTATTTTTCTAATTACTGATGACTAAATTGTGTGGTTAAGTGCCATAGTAATATTGGTTTTGGTGACCTAACTGAAATACAAGTCACTTGAAAAATGATATAGCCATGACTGAAATAATAACACAAAAAATGAAAATGTTAACATTTTTATATTGTGATATAGTTAAAAAGTAAAATTTTAATGAAAAATTTCACTTATTTCAACTGCATTTATTTTAAAGTATTGTAAAAATCCCTTTCAGATGATTTAAACATTTAACATACTTTTATTGAAGTATGCCAATACACCAAATGATGTTCAGTGAATTGAGGTTCTAAATCATACGTCTTGGGTTTGGTTACTGGGATAAGTATAGTGTTTTTTTCATCTTTTTTTTTATTTAATCACTACTATACTAAAATAAAAAATAAAAACTGCTTAATGTGAGAAAGAATACAAGTTTGGATTGTTTGATTTATTTTACATTTAACTGGTAATATTTAAGAAAACTTGGTAATAATTTAGTACACAACCCTTTAAAATATTTTATTCTGGAGAAATAGAATCTATTGTAAAAAAAAGAAGTTGACAATCATATCACACAATTAGTATTACATTAAACGTGGGTGAAAGGGATGGATGAGATAAGCATTATATTTAGAAATAATAACATTTTTTTAGCAGAATATGTAAAATATATTGATTTAGTACTTATTGGTAAGCAGGTATAGTAATTCAAATTATTTTATTTAATAATATTCAGTTTTGTTCTGTGATTTATTCTCAGGAAAAAGCTGATCCATAAGTAGCATAATTGTTTGCATCTATTGCCAGTGATTTGGCATAATAATGAACTCACTAATTAGTTTAGCAGCAGTTTACTAATCACTATTCTATAACAGTAATATTACTTGTTTTAATTTCAATACAATCAACTTATACAGAGTGTTAAAACAAATCCATTGTTACATAGTGCTGCTATTAGTTTTGTGAAGGACCAATGAACAATGATAATGCTCTATCAGGAACCTTAATGCTATCATTTACTGGAATCTGATAAGATCTTATTTAAACACTTAGGTGAGCTATGCTATATGTGATACTGATCAGAGGTTTACATTATTGTAGCATGAATTAAGCAGTTCAAGATTAAAAATGGTTTTGTGAGGAAATACTAATAATCCTCCCTAAAGTTCCAACCTCACACAAGTGACTGCTGTATGTGTCTTATACTATGGTTTGAATCGCAGAAATTTAAAATTGAAGTTGAATTGAAAAATATCTTTGGGTGGATGAAATCTCAGACAGGAACTTTTTAAGCATTATATAAACAAGCTAGTGAAACAACAAGAAAAATGCAGTGCTCTCAATAATGACTGAATGAAAGACAAACATATAGATTATACGTTGATTTAATTTTGATATAAAAATCTTTAGTTTTGTTTTTACTTCAAAACTGTCTCGCTCCCTCCTCCTTACAGTCTTCTCATGCAAAAATTAGATTCTGATAAAAATAATTAAACAAAAATATCAGTATATGATTAGATGATTGTTATTTTAATTATAATAGTGTAACAATTTTTTTTCACATAAATTGCTTATATTTCATAAATGCCCAAATATAACTGACAAAATAAAATACACTAATTATTCAACATAAACATGGGAACAAAGGAAAGCCAAAACTTACTATTGTGACTGTATAATTTACTGTATAAAACATTTTGCTTGATCATTTCTTTGTTCAAGTTATATTACATTTTTAGAAGTAATTATTGTACCTATTTATTATTATTTTTTTTTTAAATAAGTTACAAATATTAATCTTACTAGGATTATAGCAGTAACAAAAGGTTGTTCCATACCACATAAACCAAATATTATATGAAACACTGAAATTCATGCAAATCCTTTTTAAAATTTACAGCACATGCACAGAATTATGTAGCATTTTTATTTCATACATTACTTTTGGTTATATTAGCAAATACCATTATTTATTACCATACCTTAATACTACTGATAATTAATTAATAAGATGAAACTTATGTAATTTATTCATCAGTAAACAAATACCATTTATTAGTACCTTACAAATGAGATAAAACATTGTACTACTTTGGAAAAATTCCAGAACATGACTTGAATACATTTTTATTGTTTTGCAAGTCAATTAAGTTTGCAAATAAAAATTTCTATTATTGATAACAGTTTAGTGAGTTACAAATATATAATTTTTTTTTCTTAATGTATATGTTGCAGTCTGTTCAACTAGTAAACAATAAGCAACCCCCACTCCCACAGCCCAATGAGAGGAGGATATGCATGATGTGTAAATGCGGTGTAGTCTTGTACAGATTTAGGCCAACCATTCCCAAAACTTGTAATTATTTGAACTTCAACCAACAAAGTAACCGGTATCCACAGTTTAGTATTCAATCCATATAAAAGCAAATAACATTTACGAGGATTTGAACCTAAGAACCTTCAACTTAGAAAATTACTGTTAAACAACTGATTTGAGTTAATCATTAGACCTTAACGTGGGCTTAAATTTATCAAAAATAAATTATATTGTTTTACGAAATAAGTTAATTTTTTAACTAATAATAGTTAATTTTTTAAACAATACAATTTTATTAAAGAGTAGGTCTAGCAGAAAGAAGCACAGAAGCAAAACCAACTAAAGTGTAATTTTTTTTATGAATTGAGAACATAAAATTTGATAAGTTTTTTGGGATTTAAGTAATCTTGGATTTATATCTTCTTCATACAAACTCAAATAGCTTGTTTCTTTTATACAGTAAGAAATAAATGCGATATCATCAGTATACTTGAATTGACCAGTTTTTTATTTTATAATGATGTTATGGAACCTAAACCTACTCGGTAAAGGCTACAGTTTACTCAATCTGAAAACTTATCACCTGAAAATGTTTACTCTTTTCAAACCAATATTTTAATTTTTTGTTGTCTTGAAATGTTCAGTTTTCAAAACTTATTTCTAACTCAAGTAAGAGTATCAGACAGCAACTAAAGTAAAGCTGTAGTTATTAATTTGAGTAACGAAAAATAACCAATTATATGAGAAATAGTTTCCAAAATATTGGTTTTTACTAGCTATAATCTATGTAAGCATGTAAACAGATGTAAAGGGCATCTAGATTATACATTTCACTTCCTATTCTGGGGAGTGTTTTTCATTTGGTGCACCAGAAATAAATTTCAAACAGCACCACCACATTATGACTATTCAACCACTATCTAATCAGAGATGTCATACGATGTTAGATGTTCTCATATATTTTACCCAGAAAGAAAAAAAGACATAACATAAATCACCTTAAACCAATAAAAAATCTGTCTGCCTGCTTTCCTTATCACAAATGAAATAAAACTTTGATGGACATGATACTGAAACAATTGCTTTGTCTGATGGTTCATAGCCACAAAACAAACCATGTCTTCTGTCACAATCCTGGTCATAATCCAAATATTTTATATCTCTATTTTGTACAATAATTTATAGAAAAAAATTATGTCTGTCATTTTTTTCTACAGAAAATAATAATATTACTTTTAAAAAAATTACATAAATACTGATAAACAAATAAAACAGCTTCAACTAATAATATTATATAACAAAACATTTGTTTTTCTTAATTGATTATATGAAACAATGAAAAATAAGTAATAAAAATATTATTAACACAACTACTTAAAAAATTCAAAAAATAATGGAACCAGTATGTGAGAACTTTCAAAGTATTACCCCATCATCAGCAAATTATTACTAAAATTATACGTAATTTAAGACAAATAATTTAAAACTTCTTCATATAGTATAGAAAAAACAAGAATCAAATATAAGGTATTATAATTCAACATTTAAATCAGGTAAGCCAACCTTACTAACTTAGTACTTAAACATTCAAAACAAATTTTTATTTCTTTGTATATCCAGTACTATAATAACTTTACAAAATAATATTTTTCTTTTAAAATTTCAATACTATTTTTTAAATTTGTTAATTTATGTTGATTTTCAATTGGGAGTTCTGTTACATTGTAAAATCTTAATCTTTATACTATACTCTGACTTTTTAATCCTTCACTAGTCAGTCGCATTTCATCTTTTTTTTTTTGTTTTCTATTCTACTGTAAATGTTTTAAGATAATACAATGTTCAATGAGCATTACAATGATTATAAAAATAAAAACTGAAGATTATCCAATGTTATAAAAACAAATGACATATAATATAAATAATATGGACATTTTTAACATATAAAAATTACAAATATTGAAACATATTTTTAAATATTACAGAAATTAAATGAGCAATTTTATTTTACTTGTGATACCACTGAAGAGTTTGTAATAGATTTGTAAGGTACTTGTGGTTCTTCCAAAAGGACAAGTTTCATTGATTTCTAAATAAAACATTTACAATTTTTATTAATTTTAAAGTATTACCATGTTTCATCATACTGTTAAATGAAATGTTTTTATTAGAAAACAACTTTATTATTATTAGTGGCAAATATATAAATACATTCATAAACAAACATATATAATTTAAGAATAATACATTTTTAAGGTTGGCATAACTGTTTTTGGATTTTATGTCATACTTCATTTATTTTTATTATTTCTTTAACATTTGAGAGGGAGTTTTAAATTTTTAAATTATCTGATGTTCATTATGTATATTTTTGAAATTATTTGCTAGTAATATTGTAATATTTAAAATGGTCTAAAAATTGGTGTATCTTTTTTCTGTTTATTTTTTTTAACTACATCAATTAATTTGGTGTAATAATATTTTCATTATAATTTAAATATAGTAGTGCAGTATTCAAAAAACTAAAAAAAACATAAAAATTTATAAAATTAGTACATATGTTTTGGGGAAATGTAATCCTTTAGACAAAATTAGGTATGTATTAGCTAGGACAGTTGTATTTATGTCAGTTCTAGCTAAACATATACTATTTTTATTAGTCACTGTCACCTATTGTTCTCAGGAATCTTTGTTGTGAGAATTGTCCACATAGTCTACCAAAACCTACATATATATCTATTTGCAAAAATGAAAGGAACAAATAAGTGAGTCAAATTAAAAGAAAATAATTTTATTCTGTTAAAAAACTTTTCTATGTTACATAATGTTAATTCATAAATTTTATCATGCATCATAAAAATTATATTATGTTTCTTTTGACACCATGCAATTCAACGTTTAGTAGTTAAGATGACATGCTCATCATGCGGTATATAAGTGTTAGTTCAGTTTATGGTTATAAATGCTTAAAGTATAAATTAAATATGATGATGATGGATGTCTCTGTCATCATGTCTGTCAGTCGTTACCGGGTTCTTCGTCATCAGTTATCTAGAACAAGTACTAAATGTAAACAATTTAAATATTTAATTTTATTTTGTTGTATGTACACGTTTTATACATAAAAAACTAGATACTTAAAGGGATTATAACAAAAAAAAAAAAACAGAAAATTTGCATCATTTATTCTGATAAGGATCTCTCATTTAATTTAATTTTACTTGATTTGCTTATCTAATTAAAAATTTAGTCTGTAGAAAATATTCTTGGTTTATTTTTTTCAGCAAATAGCAACTAAAAACAGGTAGTAGTATAATAATAGAATATCATAAAAATGTTTATATGAATGCCTCATAATTTTTATCTAAAAATAAGAAACATGTGATTCATTGTGCTTGTGTATGTTTACAATTGTACTTATGTTGTCATTTAGATGAGAAAAAAAGATTGTTTATTTGAGTAGATTTTGAACCATCTAGGATGCTATTGTCCTTTATAAATAAGCAATTTCATTTTGGTACAGTAACTGTTTTAATAAAACAAAAAGTACAGACTTATTTATGAAAAAATACAGTCTATTCTGTCTTTTTATAAATTTAATAAAAATGATTAATTAAAAAGCATTAAAATTTTATTATCATATAAGCTAAATTGATTATTTAACTTAATTCAGTATATAAGATATATATATATCTATATGTGCTATTTACACTTTTATCTTGTGCTATCATGAAGGTCAGTAAAATAAGTATTTTTTATGTTGCACACCAAAGTTTAGTTTTAAAATGAAAGATCCTTAAATAAGTAATAACTATTCTTATTTGTGAAAATAATTTAACATCAAAATAAATAATAGTATGAATAGTATATGCCGAGTGCATCACAAGGTTCTCCCGGGACTACCTATTCCACTCATGAAAGTAATGGAAAAAGTACATGCAAACATATGTCCTAAAATTCTTCGTTTGCGAGATATGGCTAGTGAAAGATTTCGCTAGGATTTCAGCTAAAACCCCTGTAAAATGAGGTCATATTGAATTTTTTTAGGATGTTTATTAAGGGACAGAATTAGTGATTTTGTATGGTGATTGATATGAAAAATCAAATAAAATAATTCCGGAACCATATATGCAGTAGTTTTTGAGGAATCTTGGGTTAAAAGAAATAAAAACCTTGATTTTTATATCTGAGGTACAATAACTTTGTTAAATGGTTAGTAAACATATAAAACCTTTACATATAAAACTTGTAGAGAATTTAATTTTTAATGAAATGGTGTAAGATAAGTTGAATAAAACAATAAAAGTTACAAAAACTTGAATTTTATTTACAAACGGTACACTAGACCAAAGTGCATTATACGTTCCAGTTTATAATAATTGTTAAAAAATGAGCCTGCGATTTTCAACACATTTCTTGGCCTGCTTTTGTTGCACTTTTTAGTTCTTCAGTACTGTCCTTAACACATTTCTTGGCCTGCTTTCGTTGCACTTTTTAGTTCTTCAGTGCTGTCCTTAAGTTGCTCAGCCGCAGCATAATGCAGATAATTAATTCCTCACGAGAATCTATTTTTGTATTGTATACAATATTTTTCATTCATCCTCAGACGCAAAAATCTAAAGGTATTAGATCAGGTAAATCTTATTTTTATACATTTTTCACATCATCAAATTTTTGTTTACATTTAATAAGTATTTTATTAACTAATATAGTTATGTACTTTTTCTAAATAAAATTCAAATTTTTTTTGGTGTATCTTTATTTTATTCAACTTATCTTAACACTATTTTGTTCAGGATTAAATTCTCTACAAGTTTTGGTTAAAGGTTTTATGTGTTTATTAAACAAAATTATTACGTCAAATAAAAAAAAACAAAAATTAGGGTTTTTACTCTAATTTATTTATTTTTACCCAAGATTTTCAAAAACTACAGCAGATTCGGTTTTGGACCTACTTTACCTGATTTTTCAGGTCAAACACCACAAGAAATCACTAATTCTCTCCCTTAATTAACGTACTAAAAATTTCAGTATGACCTCATTTCACCAGGTAGCTGAATCCGAGTGAAATCTTTCGCTAGTCGTAACTCACTAACGAAAAATTTTGAGACATTTGTTTATATGAATTTTTCCATTATTTTCATGAGTAGAATAGGTTATGAAAGTCTCAGGAGAAACATTCTGAGACATTCTGTATTTATAACTACGGAACAAATATCAATATATATATATATATATAATTTAAATGTCACTACATATAAGAGAATAATCTTTTAAAGCACGTTTCTAAGTTATGTATTTCATAGAAATGGAGTGAAATAATTATGAATGAACTGAAATGTTGAATGAAAATGATGAATAAAAAAATATTAACAATGTTTATAAGTGTACTAATTTAAACATAAATAATAGAATAAATTTTGTATTAAGAATTCAGTTTATATTAAAAGAATATTCTTTGCATATACAATTTATTAGTAAAATTAATTTTAAGTGCAGTTTCTTTAAATGTTGCAAATGTTCTTTAAATGTTGCAAAAATATGTGTTGAAAAATATTCATATATTTCTGAAATATATAATATAAGTTTGCAACTCAGTTATAGTTAAGATATGCTACAGAAGTTAGTAATACTGAAGAAGAACAGCAATAGCCTACTTTAAAATGTAATTTTTCCATGAATATAAAAACATTTAAACTTTTTATTTTATTTGATTAAACTCTAGCACTGAGATTATGTAGAAATTAATATTTTATAATTTTCATCATGTTTCATAAAAAAAATTACATTCATGATATTTTGTTTTTTTTTACATCAATAAATTTTACTGTAGTAGTGTAATCACATTAATGATGATAAAAAAATTAAAAATTAAAGTGTGTGTAAAATATAAATTACAATGAAATTACAGCTAGAAAATCTAAGTTCATTTCTGTAGTAAATAAAAGCTGCTGATCAATTTACAGAAATTTTCACTTTCATCAATTCTTAACTTCAGTACAGATTATCTGTTGATAATGAAATGAAATGTGATGATGCTGAAACGAGATCCAATTCCTTGTAAAGTTGTAGGTACCTTTAATTGGTTTTCAATACCAGTATTATCAGTATATTTTCTCAATTCGTAGCAGTTCTACAGAAATGACTGGTTTACTTGTAACTACTTTTGAAGTAGTAAAATAATAATTATAAAAAGAATTTTAAAACTTAGAAATAAAGGCATCATTGATTGAAAACACATTATTATTATTTTTTTAAATGAGTTTGTATAATAATAATGAAAACAATCTTTAATGACTTTGTTCATTCTAATTTATTCATTAGAATGTGTAGTCATTGATGATGTCATACTTGCATCACAAGTTACCATATTTGGATAAAAAATGTGACAAAAATGTAAAAAGTAAATTTTTTTTGTTTAATTTGCGTGTGAATACACTGCGTAAAATATTCTAGAAATGAATTGCCTCAGTAAATATACTTTCCAAGGTATGAATTATTGTATCTAAATAGCTTACTTAAAGTGTACTCCAACAGTTTATGAGCTTGGAAAATTAGCCTATTTATTAGTATTAAGCTAGTACTCTCAAATATGTTATACCAACATCTTATGTTATTATATTATTTATAATTAAATGGATTATAAAGTAATAATTATTGTTACTTATTCCATTTCCTTTTTGTTAAAAAATATATTGGTTCTTAAAATTACTTAATGTCAGTTTTTTATAATGTCTTACAAATTATACATCTTTTATAATTAGTTTTATTTATCCTTTGTTTGTACTGCATTTCAGAGTCTTCAAGGTTTTGTTTTGGTTTTTATAGCATTTACTGAAAGATAACATTTAGTGGAGGTTTTTAATTTATACCTAGTTGTCTTATTGATATAACTAAGCATATTATAATATTGTGCATTAACTTTTACTAAACAGTACTAATCAAACAATGTATAAGTATGTATGATCAAGTTGGAAAGCGGGTGAAACGGCAAGTTGTGACTCACAGAACAAAATTTTAAATTTCAGATGTGCAGAAATTGTCTGAAGATAAAATGAGATGAGTGACAAATATGGAAATTTTATTAAAAAAGCTTAAAGAACTCAAAGTTGAATATTTGAGACATGAACAAATTTTAAACTCTGTAACAGAATTTTACATATAATCTTTAAATAGCATCTGTGATAGTGACAGTGTTGATGAGAATGGAGAGTGTGTTGTTCTAACTGAAAAAATATCAGGCTAATTCATTTTTCTATAATTTATTAATTAATAGTGTAAGTAGTAATAACAGCTTAATTTAGATTAATATTTATAATAATTTAAAACTGAAATAAATTATTAATTGTTTGTAAATATTTTATATTCTTTATATATAAAAAAATGTCAAAATCTTTAATAAATAATAAAATAATATGTTATAATTTATTTGTACATACATTTTGTAGTATGTACAAATATATATCATAGTATATAGAATAAATAATTCTTATTTAAAAATTATTGCAATAATTTCCAAAAGTTGATTTTGTTTGGTAGCAGGAGTTATCAAATGTGGAATCTATGTTTTTATAATTAGTTGAAACCATCATCACTTCAAGCTCATAAATTGTAGTGCATACTGTACATGTTATCTAATAAATAATCTTTTTAACTTAAAAAATAATGAAACTGGATTTACAATTATCCAAAATTTAAAAAAAATATTTTCCTTTTCTATCTTCATTCACGCAGCAATATCAGAAAAAGTACTAACATTTATTTTATTGAAGATAAAGACCAATTTTTATTAATGTCTACTCACTCATTTTTAAAATGCTTTAGAAATTGAAATTAATAATATTGTAACTTATTTAATGTTATCTTTAATGTAAACTTACCTTACACATATTAGATGTAAAACAATTTATATTATTTCGATTACAAGTACCAAACAAAATGTCCAGAATTCTGGATGTAATAAAAATGATCCTTCTCACTGGTACTGTTGCTAGATAATCATTATAACAATTTTAAAGTTACTAAATCCAAATATGTTGAGTTAAAAAATTATTGTTTAAAAAAATTACTAGTTATATAAAAAAAATTGTTCTCTTGTCAATCAGTTTAAATAATAATATATTCATGGTAAATTGTGTAATGTAGTCACTGCACTTAAAATTATATGAATTCTAATACAATTTTTGTCATATTTAGATATGAAAAAATGAAATTATTTAAAAAAATGTTGCATATTTTACACACTGACACATTTACACACGTACAAAAA
The DNA here is from genome assembly GCF_047948215.1 of Lycorma delicatula. Classification (NCBI taxonomy): domain Eukaryota; kingdom Metazoa; phylum Arthropoda; class Insecta; order Hemiptera; family Fulgoridae; genus Lycorma; species Lycorma delicatula. The sequence continues at coordinate 187,339,741 of NC_134455.1, forward strand.
CATTAGCATTATATATGCATATATATGTGTGAGTTTTATGTTTGTGTGTACATATGTAAATATAAACAAAAAAAAATAAAATTAATGGTTTAAGGATGTTGGCTGACACAAAGTGCAACAAAAAACCGCAAGTATGCGTTAGTATGCATGATAAACATCCCAATGAACATTTCTGCAAAATGACAGGACACACAGCATGCAATGACAGAAGAATGTAATGATAAATATGCTTAATTTAAATTTAACACATAGTGGTAATTGATGTAAAAGCAGATGTTGAAGTTATAACACTGAAGTGAGGCTATGTGTGTATGGTGGTAGTATTGCAAGCATGATTAGGTTTGAAGAAGAATTTATTTTGGCCTACCTGGGTAAACCAGGGCTACTGGCAGGAGTTGTTGAAGGGGTTTCTGTTGTAGGTACTGCTGGCCTCACTCTGTGTTGAAAAACAATAATGTTCAGTACGTTCTTTATGTTTCTATCTGGATAATACTTGAATGAAACAAAGTATGTACTGCTGATATTTCTATTTTATTTCAATTTTATTTTTAACTAAATGAAATAAATCACTAATACTGCTTTAATTAACATTAAATCAGTTTCATATGAGAACCAGAATTTTGTGAAATAACTTTTAAACTTAACTTTTAACTTTTATGAAGGCAGTTTTGCCTTCATAATTACATACTTAATTAAAAATAAAATAACAAAAATGAAATAAAGCCATACTATAAAAAGCAGAAAATGCTTGAACATATCATATAACTGTTTCATTAGTAGATTGTTATCATCCATCTTTCTTCTCAAATATAACAATGTAAGTAAGTACATTATTAAATATATTTTAAGTTTATATGTTTTATGATCATAGCTATTTGTTAGCATATTATTCTACTATGACCAGCAATAAGATTAAGTGGTAGATGGTTTATTTAAATGTTGTTTTCTCAGAATTCAATTAATAAATTCCTTGAATAATTTTCCTTATAGTACTATTGTTAGTTCTATCTAAAACATATTCTTATGACTACAGTAAAAAAAAAAAATTTGGCAACTTTTTGGAAAAGCTGTGTATTACATGAATTTAAAAGTTATATATGTCGCATGTTATACTGTATAATAATCTAAATCTCATCAGTTTCTAAGAAATTTCAAAATAACACAAAATCATTTTTTATTATGTACTAGCTAAAAACGATAAAGTACTAGGATGTCATTTTCTTTTTATAAATAATGTCAGGTACAACAAATATTATTGTTTTAAAATATTAACTTGTGAAGTAACAGGAAGAAAAGAAAATGTTAGTTTTTTAAATGCAACTAAATAAAATCTCTAGAGATTATTTAAATGAAGTAATATTACAGAATTTTTAGCTAAATTATTGATTAATCCATCACATAAGCTCAAGGCTTGTGTACGGGATGTGATATGATATATTTGTAAAAAAGCTTTATGGGATTTTGAATCCAGAATTTTCCAGATGAAAGGTGAAGACACTAACACTCCAGTACACAGTTAGAGTTCTAACAAACACACTCATTAAATGTATCTAAAACATTTAATTAATATTTGATCCTGAAGTATTTATAGCTGTTTACTAAATAACAATTTAAATCCATTTGTATTCAGTCAACACAAACATACAAAGCTATGTGCAAAATTGGATATTTGTACTGCTATCCTCTATATGGTGGTTATGTTTAATATTACACAAAATATAAACCACCAAAACACAGTAATTAGATAACTCATACTTGCCATATTAATTCTAATAATTGATTTTTTCAGGATGCTGCATTTTCAGTTGGCATTGAATTCTTTAATTACATTAAAGCATATTTATAATTTTATAAATTTTATCAATTTGTCAATTTGACAAATTTCACATCCTTCCAGTGTGAACAGCAAAATTTGCTGTATGTTCATAATAAATTTAAACGTTTTTAAAAAGAACTTTTTGGCAAATTTTAAATATATTTTAATATTATAGAATTCAATACCACCTAAAGATGCGGGATCCTGCAAAAATTGATTATTGGAATTAATATGGTAAATATAAATTATTTAATTACTGGGTTTTGTTGGTTTATATTTCGTATAATATTAAATTATATTAACATAGTGAATTATTTGAATTTTCAAAAAAATGTGTTTATATATATATATGCACAGTATATAAGTACTTTTATATATATATATATATAAGAGAGAGATAGAGAGAGAGAGAAAGAAATTTCTTTTATTTATCTGGAATAATCTCATGAATTAGTGAATGATTTTTAAGATTGTTTCATTCTTTAAATGCTTACTTCCTCTTGATTGATGAAGTCAATAAAATAATAAAGTGTAATTGTGTGGAACTGTTATCATAGATCTACCAAATCTAGCATCTGAAAGGGTCATGAAAGCGAAACATTAGTTTGCAAGAGTGCAAACTCTACTATTCTCATATTAATGTATGGCGAGAAATAAATATTAATTAGTCATGATGTACCAGTATCATAGACTCATGCTTTTTGCCATCAGGTATACATATTAATGGGGTTATCTTAAACCCCCTGGATCCCTTCATTATCAAAATTGAAGGAATACAATTTTAGTAAAGGTGAAGCAGTCTTTTCCTACCTGGCACCCTTCAGTAAATAAAAATCTGATGTGCATTGTTATGAACAGAAAATTAATTAGAATAAAAAAAAAATATATATTTGACAAATTATAAGAAATATGTATTTGTATTTGCAACACTAAATATTCAAAATATGTTTATTAGTTCCACCTTATATTTATTATAATCAACATGCATAGATTTGAAGTTTCTGTGTACATATTTTTGTTATAATACTGTCATATCATATGTTAGGATATGAAAAAAAAAATATGAAGCTCATAATCAACATTTTAATTGGTTAATTTTTTGCTCATCAAACAATAGCATTAAAATAACCTCAACAAAGCTTAAATGGGAAGTTATTATTAAAAAAAATGCTTTAATTATCATTTTATCACATTTCTTATTGTTAGTCATTGTTCAAAAGAGAGAATAAATTCTATCTTTTAACACAAAATAATTATTGGGAAACCATTTTCTTTTTATAAATTTGATTGTCATAGTGATTTTGAATAAAAAAAATTAAGTAGTAAATCAAAAAGGATAAAATTTGCTGAAACCTTTTGTGAAATTACACATGGGTCCCTTTTTTAATGAAATTATTTTTTTATGAAAAGGTTTGCTCAGGAAATTTTAGCAAAAACTAATAAATTTTTGAAGTAAAGAAATAAAAAACAGATATCTTTATTTGAAAAGAGAGACTTCTCATAAAAATTTATTTGTGATGAGAAAATTGGCATTTGAAATAAAGTTTAAAGGATATATAACTTGAAATGATTCTTACTTAGTGTATTACTTAAAATATTCATCCTCCTTCAACTTATAAAAAATATTCAGAATTATTGTGTTTTGCATCTACTGGGTCTTACAAGTTTCTGTTGAGGACCAATTATTTACCAACACTTTAAATAGATGTAGTTGTGCACTGCTGGGAGTATATGACCAGATAAAGCTGGGTCCTAATGTTAGTGTTCATTAAATTCTGTGTAATTCTAGAGAAGCAGAATTATTCAAGTATAGAATAATTATATAAATACTTAAGTAATGAATTATTCTGTGTAGAATTATACAGAAGTAGAGAAAGAGGTACAGTTTTTCAGTCAGGTGAGACTTAAAGAGAAATCCTACAGAGAATATAATTTGATCAAGAATTTTGATGACTATAGTACTTTCTTCTCTCATGATATGATTTGTAATCTAATCTTTTAAATTAGAATTCATTTTAATGAATTAATTTAATTCTCTAGAATAAAAATAAATATTTTTTCACCTTCTCTTTCAAATATTTACTGTTTTTAAAAATCTTTACTAACATAAAGTAAAAAAAGGATTAATTTTCATTAAACAAAATGCAAAATTCACAACTATTGACAACCATATCAAAGCTAATTTTCTGCTATTATGGCAGCTACAAGAGAACACTTCAAGAACAAGGGAAGACTTCAAAAGAAGGTACTTAGACACTCACGACTACAAATATGCACACATATCTGCAAATGGAAATATAAAAACATATATATATATATATATATATAAATATCATCAATATTTTTATTTTGGAAAATGATTTATAATTGTACTGAATTGTATGAACATAAATGAACTTGTACTATATGAGTACAATAAAACCATCCTCAATCAAATCATTAAAAGCAGTTCTACCTCATTCAGCTCAATTTGCAATACTAACTTCTAAGCATTTTTAAGAAGCAAATTTATTCATTTAATTTATACACCAGTTTGCTGTAGTTCATAAAACCGATTAGTGTTATCAGTTCATCTCACTTAATTCAGTGATTAAATTAGATTTCATTCCTTCAGTAAATAGAATAAGTGCAATATACGTAAACTATTATCCGTACAAATCATACACACATCTTTTTTGAACAAACAAATAGTCAGCAGTAAAACTTTGTAATTCATTCAAGTCTTCTCCAAAACAATATGAAAAAAATAATTCTTAATAAATAGAACTGAAAGTAGCCTAAAATTTTGTTTAATTATTACATGTACAGTAGCATGTATTAAACAGTTAAGAATTTGGCATACCTTACAGGTGGTTTTTCGTTGCACTCTGATTGATTGTCAAGGCCTTGAGGACACCGTGAAGGAGTAGAGGATCCCCTGCCACGATTTGCAGGTTCATTGTTTCTAGGAGTGTCAGTGATATCATTAGTTGTTTCAGGAGCAGAGGCTTGGAAACGTGAAGAAGGGTTGAATCGGGAACTGGTTCTGCTGCGAGATGTGTTTGGAGATCTTGATTTCTCATCATTAGCTTCTTCACTATTTTCATTAATTTCATCATACTGCTTAGAATTTGAATCTGACAATAAAGGCAAGAATTCAATATTGTTTGATGGTTTTTTACGGGCTAATGTCAAAGTGTCTTCAGGGTTATATTTATAAATAGGTTCTGAATTTTCAAAACTTCTAAAAGATTCAGTTTTTGATCTACTTTGCAGTATGTTCTCAGTTGTTGACTGTCTGTTTTGGTTTAGATTTCCTCTTTGATCTTCAGCATAATTATTTCTGAATCTACTGTTATCAGTAAATGTCACTTTTTCATTACTTTTTAATCTTATATGACGAGGTGAAGTTGATGAAACAGGTGTAGTTGATCTATAATAAGGCTTTACAATTTCATCTTCTGATTTAGTACGAGGACGAAACCTACTTCTTGAAGTACTAGAAAGTGCTTCATTACTGTTGGCCTCGGTTGAATAAGTTTGTGCTCGATCATTGGCAACTGATAAATGTTCATCTGAGCTTGTCTCCTCAGTGGGTCTGTGTGATGGCATAACTCTTGAACGAATGTTTGTTACTTTAATTTGTCTTAGTATTGATTTGTCATTTACAGTCATATCTTCCACTTCTGGTGTGTTTGAAGTCGCATTAACAATAATTCTAAAAGAATTACGAGATCTTAGTGATGTTTCTGTTGTCTGGAGTCTTGAGATTTCTGAAGAGGATTCATAATAATTTCTTTCTTTTTGTATCTTTGAAGTTTGTTCTTGGGATGGATTTTGACTGGATGGATTTTGACTGGATTGTGGAGAAGATAATATTGCTGGTTGAAGCAGTCTCTCATTTATTTCGAATGGATTTGATGTTGAATTCAATGCACTAGCTGTTGTAGTAGAGGAATGTTGAGGCTGGGACAGTCCCTGCTGCTGATTGTTTCTAATACTTTCAGAATTTGAGTTTTGTTTTCGCTGTGGTCCAAAAATTTCTTCATCAATATAATCATGGATAAAGGCATTTATAAAACCATCATTTATTGTTTTTGGATCTTCTACTGTGTATGATTTAAGAGAACCTCTGGCAGAACCTCTATTAGGTGTTACTACTCTTCTGGAGGGAATGGCAGGAGGGGCATCTGAAGTTTCTAAGGAAAATACAGCTGACAATGTCAAATGGCGATTTGGACTAACATTGTCTGGAAGCCTGGTTGAAGGAACAGGTGTGGAAGCAGATTGAGATTCATCAGTCAACTTTAAGGCTACAGATGTTGGTACATTCGTACTTGAACTCTCACTTGCTGGTTGATTGGCAGTTGTACTTGCCACTTGCAATCTGTATGTACATAACATGAGGATAAATACTCATAGAACTGTAAGTATTAGTGACAATTTTCTACATCATACACTGTTAACTGATAAGTAACATACTACGAATCTTTTGAGTGCACCAGATAAAACAAACCAGCAAGACATAAAGCATGCAAATATTACATAAAAAAAATTAATGTACTTAAATTATAAGTGAGTTGAATAAAGAAGTACAGATTTTCAGGTTAATCTGTAAATTACATTGAATTTTATTCGTTTTTGAAGTAGTTTCAGAGTTAATACTACTAGTATTATTTATTTTTGTAATTTTTATTAAATAGTTCAATTTTGAAGACAAATGAGAATACTGAAAACTTTAACTACAATAAATACAGGGAATGTTTTGAAACACAAGTTATAAAAAAATAACACCTAAAGAAGGTCCAACTTTTAATAAGAAAATACATTATCAACTTTCTAAATAGTTATAGTATACACATTTAGAAGGTTCAATCCAAATTTATTACCTCTGATTAATGAAATAAACAGATATTATTTTTAATATTAACAAATTATCAGTAATTAAAAAGTTGTTTTTTAAGTACATTTAGAGAGAAGTAATTTGACTTTTAAAACAATTCAACTGCTGAAATTCAAATAACAAACAAATTGCATTGTAATTGTAACGTGTTTTTGTATAAAAGTTTCACTTCAAAATACACATATAACTCAGTTATATTTACAATAACTATACCTATATACACACTGTGCATACACACACACACATATACACACACATACACATACACATCCACGCATGCGAGCATGCATGCATGAATGTAATGTTTTTCATTAGACATATTCAGCAAAAAATGAAAATTAAACTACTTGAACTATAAGTTCCCAAAAAACATATAATTAGGAACAGATGAAATACTTCTGGACATTTATATACAAACAGAACATAAATTTTGTATTCCACTTGTAAACCTTTTAACATATGTAATAGGTAGATCATATTTGAACTTCTGTATATGTATTAAATCAATAAACTTTTCATAATTAATCTAGTTACTATTATTTTATTTACGTATCAAATACTCGATGAGTATTTATATACAAAAAATGTACGTTAGTAGCAAAAAAGTCATTCATTTTAATACATAGATTAAATTTCAAAGTAATTTTAAAAGGTAAAAGGGCTATAGAAAAATGAACTATGTCTATAAAATGATATAAAACGTAATAGAAAGTACATAATTTTTAATAGCAGGGCGGAAGAAACTATGGCAAATCATAAACAGAAGAGAAATTAGAAGCAGAGAAAATTCTTTAGATTCACAAACCCAAAAATAGTTCATTAATATCATACAAGAAATGTACAGATACACAGATGGCTAATAGAATTAATGTAACATTTTTAGTTAGACATGGATGTTGTATGGATAACACTCTTATATATGGAAATGTGAAAGTGAACTACCTGATTATTCATTTGATTTCAATCTTAACAAATTTATTAATACTACAAATACTATAAGTATTTGAAAAATAGAGTCAAAATGAAAATGTAGTAAAGTTTTATTGGGACGTATTATTTTTCGTAAGAAGCAGGGAACTTAGTCACACTAAGCAGAATGAGAAAAGGATTCAGGCAGCAAATATACATTTTGTGAGATATGTTGCAAAATAACTTTAGTAGATAGGAAGTAAAAGTTACAAATTAGGAATCAGTTAAATATTTTCAGTTTAAATGAATGACTTAAGAGGTAAAGGGAAAACTGTATTGATCATGATTAAAGAATGAACGAGGAAGCATCATAATAATAATTACCTTATTATTATTTACTTTATTAGTTCTTTTGAAATAATAATTAATTATTAATATATAATAAAAAATTCATTATACTGCCTAATAATAAAAACTCATCATCAGTCTTAGCAATTACTAATTTTACAATTTCTAACATAAAAGTTGGTTTATTGTATAGCCATATCAAATTTAATAACTTCGATATTATATCACTTCATTTTACAAGTGAATAGTGTATTTTCTACTACATTTTCCTATATTAGAGAGTAAGTAGTTATTTTTCGAAACTGGTAGCAAGACAGTGGAGAAAAATTTAATATTTACATCTACCTATACATACAAAACAAGTTGTCCTGACTGACTGATTTATCAACATCCAGCAAAAACTACTGAGGATAAATTGATAAAAATTTGTATACATTTTCTTGTTATGGTGTAAGTATACACTAGAAAGGATTTTTTGCCGCATTTAAGGGGTTAAAATGGAGTTATAATGAAATTTACTTCAAGTGCAGACATTAACTTGATTTTTGGTGTATGTAATCTTCGTGTGAACATATGAAAACTAATATCTTGATTTTGTTTGAAATTCTAAGTGTAAAGGGTTAAAATAGATTTTGGATTTTTTTTTGAAACTCAGCTTTTGTTGTAATTTCTTGATAACAAATAAAGATGTCAATTTGATTTTTGGTGAATTTAATTTTAATATAAATATCTAAAAACCAATATCTAGATTTTTAAAAATTTGAGCTTGAGAGGAGTGAAAAAAGTTAAAAATTTTGAAAAATTATTGAAAATTTTTCCCATTTCCAACTACACTAAACGAGATATTTACTAGATTAGGTCTTCACCTCTTTCAAAGTTAAATTTTGAAAATCTAGAAATTAGGTTTTACATATTTACATGAAGATTACACACACCAAAAATAAAATTGATTTTTTTCATTTGTTACCGAGAAATTAAAAAAAATAGTAAATTTCATTGTTACTTTATTTCAACCCATTAAACTCTGAATTTCAAAAAATCCTTTCTTAGTGTACTCTTATAAAGTAAGAAGAATGTGTTTACAAATTTTCATCAATTTAGCTTCAGTAGTTTTTAGTGAAAATTGATTATCAATCAGTCACATGTTATTTTATATATATAAAATATATTTATAAGTTTTAATTATAACCGCATAAAAAGATACAAAATAACTAATTTTATTAAAAAAATTAAATTACAAATTTGAGTTTATCACAAATATTAATTTAAAAAATGTTCAAATCAAAATATTTTTAATGAAAATATTCTTGAAAAATATAAACGTCAGATATATACAGAATAAAATTATCCAGTTTTCATTTTAAATTAAATAGGTTAAAGGATAATGTTATAAATGACATAATCAGAAAAAATCTTTTAACATAAAAGACATTAAATATATGACATTTTTTTAATGTTTCTAATTTTATACCAATCAGTGATCCTAAGCATACTTTTAAAAATGTCTTTCTTCAATGTATATAAGAATTTATTCATATGAAATAAATTTATATTAATTTAAAAATTTATACAAGATATTTTTGTAAAAAAAAATGAGTCTTGCTTGATCCATTTTTAAAAAAAAAATATTATGTAGCCTACTTCATTTACTTTTAACTACTGCACTTAAGAAGCAATTTTTAGGCTTAAAATCTGAAAGCTTCACGAGTGAATAGAATAGCAACAGCATACCTCTCTAAAATTTAGCTTAATTTGAAGCATTTCAGCCTGCTTCACTAAGATATTACAATACCTTACTTACTTACAATTTGTAATATTTTAATAGAATATTATAATTATTTTAAATTAACAGAAGAAATTCCATTGAAATCATACTTTTGATAAGCATACTAAAATGCAAGTAAACATATAACAATATAATATTTTTACAAAAGTTAAGCAAAACAGTAGTAATCTACAAAGCTTCGGAAATATGATAAAAATATTTATAATATAATACAAAAATTATACAAAAGACTTTAAAAAATTTATGCCTATTTACATATTTTATATAAGCAGTAGGAATGACAACTTTTTAATATTATAAGAACCACTTACCTATTAGCAGATGACTTCCCTTGAACGGCAGCCTGTTGTTTATACTGAATATCATCATTCTAGAGAAACATAAAAATGACAACTCATACTGTATGAAAATACTAACATTTATAATTTACCCTAATGAACAAAATAAAAAATTACTACTACACTATAATAAAAAAATACTGAAACAAATAAATATTATACTGCATTTGAAAAATATCAGTTTACCTACAAGTCAGGTTTGTTCCGGTGGGATATGAAATGTGTGGTTACTGTGAAATTTGTAACACAGTTTTCTTGATTTTTTTTAATTTACTAAAGGGATCATTTTGTAACAGTAATAGAGGTTTCATAATATTTTAATAAAGTGTCTTAATAAATTTTTTTTCAAACAATTTTGTGAAATGACACAACCTCATACAGGATACATATATTCTGTTGCTCTAACAGATTCAGTGAATTGTTTATTGAATCCATTATTGATATAAATGCAGAAAGAAGAAAAAATTTCCAATTATTTATTTCATTACTAGATCTATTCAGTTACCTAATAACATTAATTTCTATTATTGTTGTATGTGGCCGAGTGTGGGACTTAAAATTTCATTTCATTAAATTAAATTTTATTATTCACTGTTACTATATAATGTCACAATATAATACACATTTTTGTTATGTATTTTTTGTTTGATTTTGTTCTGTATTTTTTCTACAAATGTGGGTGGGTAGCCCTTGACCTGTGGCTGATCTTTTACTGAAATGAGTTTTCCATATAGTTATCAGTTGACAAAAGTATATTAGGCAATGGTTAGATGTGTTGTAGCTAAGTCCTCTGTAACTGGGTTTTATGAAAATTAATGGTATGTTTGTTATCAGTATGGTGACACCAAGAAAGGTGAATGATTTACAATGTTCATAATCTGCTTTTAAGTGTAAATTGGAGTGAAATTTGTTGTTGTTAAGAAATATGTAACGCTTATGTTTTCTTTGTACAGGAGTGTTGTCATTAAAACAGTAATGCCAGTATAGTATTTTGTTTCTGCATTCATGGTATAATATGTATTTAAGACAGAAGACTAGAAATTAACTAGATCCTATTGGCAGTCCAGGCGAAATTAATTTGTCGTGAAATAGTTCTGTTCTGCTATTACTAGGGTTAATCTTATGATTTTGCTTGTGTGTTCTGGTGGTGTAATACTATTCTTTCAATGATTTACAGTAAGTTGATCTTTTCTGGCACTGATATGTTAGTGTAGGAATTAATTGTATCGAAGAATGGAGAATGGATTTGTGTGGAATATGTATATTCTTAATTTTGCAGATAAATTGTTGATGCTCTTTATGATTTAATTGTTTTCAAGTGTTATAATGACCTAATGATTCCCTTCATGTATCTAGTTGGTTTATAGATAGAGTTAGAAGTGTGGTTGATGACAGGTCTATTTGGTGTATTTATTTAATATATTTTGAGTCTTGGTTTTTTTAATTTAGTTGATAGGAAGTGTATTTATTTGAAGAAACTTATTTTTTTTTTATTTATGTGATTATCAAATGATTTAGAAATAATAGACATCATAAATGATCTGATAGGGTGACAAAGTTGGGCTGACTAATAAACAATACAAAAATGAAAAAATTACAATTTAAGAAACTAGGCGTTAATGACTATATTAACAATTTTCATTAACTCTGAATGAAACAATAACGCTAAAAACTGATATATATATTAAAAGAAGCAAAGTAGTCACCTGTAAATTATAGTTGTCATTGTAATCTTGACTGATTGATTGAGCATATATGTCTTGAGCACTGTAACTAGGTTGTGAATATCTCTGTTGTGTTGTTTGTTGTTGCTCAACTTGTACTTTTTGTCCTATGGCCACTGGTTGCTGCTGTTGTGGTTTTTCTTTGTAAGATTGGGATCTGTACTGTTGTTGCTGCTGAGGTTGGTGCTGCTGTTGTTGATTGTTAGAATTTTGCACTGTGTACTGACTATATTCTGCACAAATAAAAAAAGATCAAAATTGCTTTGTTAGAAACACAATTTAAACCAAATTTATTTATTATTATTACAATTATCAGTAATGTCTGTGCCAGAATGGCAGCTACATTGCTTTTCATTTGAAAGTTCTAGATTTGAATATTGATCAGGCTTGACATTTTTCACATGCTAAGACATTCATCTTTCATTCACTTAATAAAATATTCATAAACTGAGTATCAACCAGTATTAAATAATTTATGTTGCATTTTCTTTCCTTAAAATAATATTATATGCAAACCATGGCCATCTAGTTCACTTAAACAATGTTGTATTAATTTTACAATTTTATTATTCTTTTGATTATTTCAACTTTTGTTTTTGAATTTTAATTACTCTAAGTTATCCCTTAGAAAATTGTAAAATAAATCAATTATGTATTCAAAGTATTCTGAAATTACTAACAGAATAGAATATGAAGTTGTTGATACAGTTTTTCATTGAGGTTTGAAGAACAGCCCAAATAGAAACAATACTCATAATAAATGGTCCAGTTGGAACAATAATAAAATAAAATATTTAATTCTGTTTATCTATTTTCTATTGTGACTGAAAAACAAAAATCAAAACACAGGACAAAATCTACCTCTTGTGGTAATATAAGAAGTTAAAAAATAAAAAAAAACAACGAAAATTGTAGATGACATAATTCTTCATGTAATAAGAAACCTATACAATATTCAATAAAGACTATTACTAATGTTCCACAACTTCTTTTTGTACTTCTTATTAATGATAAAATGATTTTATTATTAGTTTCACTAAATATATTTCCTTGAATCATTAATATGCTTCTATTAATATTAGCAAATGTATTTAAAAAAATAAAAGAAATCCCTTAATAAACATTCCAACCTCGAAGCATAGACACCCACCTTGTGGCAATTCCAGTTGCCACACCACCCCCTCTGTTCCAAGCCCTGAGGGGCTTTACCAGAGCCTGTCTTTAGATCCTTTAACTGATTACATCTCTCAGTCATCAGCCAGGCCTCAGTTCGGATGCTATTGATGCAAATGCCTCGGTAGACATTTACATCAGTAAAAATTATTATCTCAGCCAACGCCTTCGCTTTAGATTTTTGTCGGATATCTTCATTCTTCTCTTCCTACAATATTACCCTCTGAACTAGCTAACCGAATCCACAGAAGCGTGAACCCATGCCTAGTCCAATTTTAATACCAATGCTTGTGACTGTAAATGTCTCAAGCATTGGCTTAGTAACAAGTCAATACAATGCTAAGCTTATACCGTTCAAAGTGTGTTATACGTAACAATGAAATTCAGACCTTCATCCCATCATCCACTATAAACACTATACCTGGAGACCGCCCTCGGCAAGACAGTGCCACTTCTCATGGCTGCATGGACAACCATCTCTCAGTAGCGCAGTCATCCTCCCCGCTGACAGAGGCTCTGCCACTCGACTTCAACAATCAATGCTTTTGAATTAACTGAGGCTTGCTGTCAAAATGCTTAACTCCATCCAATCAAATGTCTTGGGCGAAACCATAGCCATCCAGGATCCTACTCCATTAAACACCTTCAGCCGACCTACGTAATGCAAAGAAACGGAGAAATCCAGCCATTATCGATCATTCTCCATGGACCTTCCAATTAACTTGGAGTTCCAGAAGGGAGTTCAAGTTCTCTCAAGTTCTCTAACTACTCTGGAACATTCAGCCTCGTACCGGGGACAGACATGGAGGACATGGTCCACCGTGTCATCAACCCCGCAATCCGTGCATAGACCTCAATCTACTATATGAAACCTATCCAATCTCACCCGGAAAGGAATTGCGTAATATACTGATTGGGGGAAATCCACCTAACAGTGCGCAACTCAGACACATTTGGAAGTATACCATGTGTGCAACGACCAACGGGGAGTCATCCCACCTGGCCTGCCAAGATGTAAAACCCTCATTTTCAATTTCCGGCACATGTTCCGAAGTAAGAAGACCATCCTGTTTGGAAATATAACATTCCTTACATTCTATGACAAGAATGCTATCGGCTTAATGCAAACAACACAGACTGCCTTCCGCGACACAGTCCTGTAACCCGACAACAGCCAACAGAAGGAGACGCTGGGCTCTCAAAAGAATGTCCCTATAACACCTAAAGATCATGTGATGAGCCCAGACAGGCTCAGCGTATAACATAATAGCAAAACTTTATCAAAAACCTTTCCAATTACAGGAGATCTGAGTATTTTTTGGGCTTGTAATCATTGTTAATAATAATGATCCTGACCTATTTTCTACTTTAGGCCACTATAGGACTGGACTCTTTGGTCAACTGCAGATCATGTTTATTACTAAATGATTTTGGATATGGACTTACACAATCTTTAAAGCTAGCGATGTAGTGGCCACAGTTGATGTGATTGCAGATATAACAGATACCCTCCTGTTGTCCTGCCACCCCCCCCCCCCCCACCACATGATGGCAAGGTGTCCATGTTGGAGTATGGAAACCCTGAAAGCTTCAGTGAGTAGGAGCTTGGAGTCAGTACAGAGATTGTGCATCCACTCAGCTACACTATCATCCACTAAGCTTGCTATAGAATGGATCAATATTTCATGCAGAATCTTAAACCAAACATGGCAGAGACTTCACGTAAACTACCTTGTCTAGAAACATCTGATTCACCAGAAGCAAAGAAGAAATGAGGTAAGGAAACAGATAAACTCAGAAAAGAATTGAGAAGTCAACAAGTTATTTTTGGCAATAGGGGGCCCAGACCAAGGCATCTTGTTATTAAGAGAGAGATTGGTAACTTCCAAAACGTCATCCTGTTCTTAATTGATAGGAAGATAACAAACTGCGCTGGTGGTCCTGTCAAGATATTACGTAAGACTTTTAATGGTCTGTACGCCGAAACCGCAAATGACGGTCAAACCCAGAACGTTCAAGCTTTAATGAAGATCGGTAAGTTTCCCGTGCTTCTCCAACCTCATAGCAGTTTTAACTCATCGAAAGGAGTTGTTATTTGCCGCGATCTTCTTAAATGCATGGAAGACGAAATAAGACTATTGTGTATAGTGAAATCTGATAATGAGGAGATATGGTGAGATTCAACAGACTTAACCTGCTGAAACTGGCAGCTTTCTTGAACTGATCACGAAATCGTTCAAATCGATCACGAAGACCTAACCTGCCGGAGAAAATACGAGCTGACATACATTGTCTATACTGTACTCATTTAGCTTGTAGAGTGAAGAATAAACAAACTTTGCGTTCGTGATGATTTCGTTTCTTGTATCAGTGCCGATTCACAACGCGGCCGTATCTATATACAACACAATAACCATTATTCATATTAATCACCGTATAATTAATTAGTCATGTAGTACTCATGTAATCAAACATTTCTAAATTTATAATATTATCTCTTTCAGTCAATTAATATCCTTGATCTATTCATATGATCACTCTTTTGTTCTCTTGTTCAATTTTGAGATGCTTGTGAATCGACCGTCTGAACACTCGTACGCGCAATTTGTTTACTTCAACTCTATAAGCTAACTAAATTTGGAATGGAGCGGAACACAAGGATGTCGGAGGGTGCAATACCTTCCTACTTTTCGCAGTATACGGACTCGCGTTCTTTGCTGCTGAGTGATTCTATTGTATTGGCTTATTTATTGTATTCTATTGTATTGGTTTATTAATAGTAGTTGGCGTTGATTCGGTTTGTGAAGTTTGGATTGCGTTCCGATCCAATGGAGGGTTTATCGGTAGGGACACGACGGAACGATGTGCTAATAAGCTTATCTTCCGTGACGCGCTCCCTTTCAGCCTAGAGTGGGCTGAAATCCTTTATTTAAGCGGTCGTCCTCTCTTACGGAAAGGATGCTGGAGGCGATTTTGGGCCTGCACTTTAACATTTAATTTGTTTAGAATTAAAGAAAATGAGTTTGGCTGGATTGCTCTGAGACATTGCGCCCCAGAGCTATCTCGGTCGGTAGGAGAGTGGATTCGGGATGGTTGTGATGGAACATGATGTTTGTTGTGGTGTCTGTCTCTCAAATCTTCATATTAACCTTGTTAGAAGCGTTCTTTTTTAAAGAAGAACTAGACTGCCGAGAGACAGACAGTTGTCTTCTGTTCTTCTTTCTTCTATCTCTTCTTCTTTTCTTCTTTAGTCGCTTCGTTCTTCAGTGGATAGAAGGGAAGCGAGAAGGTTACTTGGGATCATGGTACCAGCGGTTTTGGCGCAGGTATTAGTACTGTTCGGTTTGATTAATCTAAGCGCGACACATCTCTGTTAAGGATTAGATGTCTTCTCGCCATAAGGGCTGGCAGGAGAGATGTATTTAACGCAGGTCTAACTGAATTTGGTGTAGATGTGCGTGAATTTATACCGCAGCCTATGCAATATTTTAAGTGCAGCGTTTTGGACACCTCCTCTAGATGTACTCTTCTTTTATAACAATAAGTTAGTTTTCCAAAATTTCTATTTTTTTTATTACTGTTATTAACTTCAATGTTTTAAACTCAATATTATGCTTACAAGTAAGAGTTTGGCAATACTTGATGATATCTTTGTTTACATAAAATACTGTAAAAATGACTTACAGTAATATTAGTGACAAATCCATTTTCAAATGAGTATCATTATAAGTATTATTGTCTTAATTTTTAACATCTCCAGGTAACAAATTACTGAGCACAAAATGAGTTAGAAGTTGCTGAATGAACCTTCTTCAAAATGAAAACCTAAAACCCTGAAAACCTAAAGTTTTGAGAAGGGAAAAAATTTTTCAATGAGTAAAATATTTTTCAATTAAAAAATTCTTTAATCTTTTTATAAAAAAATTTGTATTAACATAAGTATTAATGTCAAATGCTAACTTCTTTAGGAAATTTGATCTTAGATAATGTGACACATTAAATAATGCAGTTTTTTGGATCTCAGTAAATCTAATTATTTTTTTACCCTTATTTTATGATTATAAGGGTCTAAGTTTAAAATCATTTTAAAGTCTTCATTCTTATTGATTATTATTTTATAAATAATTAACAACAAGGAATCATTAGTATTTATAGATCTTTAAAATATTGTTTACTGATCTTTAAAACATTGTCTATTAGTTTCTTATTTCCAAATTTCAACCTTTGTCGAATGAATTTCTTCTGTAGCTCCAAAATTCATTCTAAATTTTATTTTACTACTGATGCCTGAAACAGCATTGAGTACGGTATAATAAGGAAGCTTGTCAATTTATCATCTCCAAGTCCAGATACAAATCTGAAGAGTATAGATAATTCTCTATGTTTTGCATATACTGAGTGATTCAAAGAAACGGGAAATTTAAAAATTAAATAACGTTAATGAAAATTTTTTTTTAGAAAATGAATTTTATTTCATGTAATTGTACAAATGTTGCCATTTTAGGATACATACATTTTAGTTTATTTTTTAAAGATGACATCTTGCAGGTGACCTCCTCTTCTACGTAAACACTCACGAAGTCTCTTCGTTAAATTGTTCATGGTTTGACGTAACATCTCAACTGGAATTTCCGTAATTGCTTCTCGGATATTTGCCTTCAGTTCTTTCGTTGTAGCAGGTTTACTGTGGAACACTTTGACCCCACAAAAAGTAATCGCAAGCTGAGAGATCAGGCGATCTGGGAGCCCATCTAATGTCACCATTTCGTGAAATGACACGTTGTCCAAACAATCGGCGTACAGCTGTCATCGATATTCGTGCAGTATGTGACGTTGCTCCGTCTTTTTGAAACCAGGCTGTGTTAAGAATTGGTGGAAATCTCTTTTGTTGTTCCACAACAAAGGTTTCAAACATGGCTACGTAACGAGCCGACGTCACTATAATCGCAAGACCGTTGTCATCCTCAAAAAATAAGGGCCTATAACACCGTAAGATGACATAGCACACCACACGGTCACTTTCTGGGTGTTCAACGGACGCTGGTGTAGCTGCGTAAGATTTTCTTGTGCCCAGTATTTGAAATTTTGCTTGTTAACTAATCCACTGAGGTGGAAATGCGCTTCGTCTGACATCCACAGTTCGTGAACAAACTCTTCGTTATCATTTATCTTCTGAAGCATTACATTACAGAATTGTGCTCGCACAACTGCATCGTTCGGTTTCAGTTCCTGGACGATCTGCAACTTGTATGGATGGTATTGCAAGTCCTTCACTAACATTCTTCGAACACTTGAACTATGCAAACGACGGATTGACCGATGTGGACTTCGTGTGACAGCATCTTGTAAAGCTTGAACATTCTGTGGTGTACGGACGGTTCGCTCACGGCCTGGAGGTTTCTTTTTCATTGCTGAACCAGTTTCCTCAAAATTAAATATCCATGTTTTAATTGCATGTGCTGATGAAACACGGTTGTGCCGTCCCAGATTAAAATGACGGCGAAATTCTCTACGCGCTCCCTCCACACTTTCATTGTTTTTGTAAAACGCTTTGATAGCAAATACACGTTGCGCACCACTCCAAGGATCCATGACAAGTAAATGGCAGGTTAGGTTAGAGAGGCTGGCGCCACTTATTAAGTGGTATCAATCGCCCACGGCTACCAACAGAACTTTCAAAATTTCCCGTTTCTTTGAACCACTCTGTATAATCTATATAGTTATTCAAAGAGAGTTTATGATAAAATATTACAATTAGCTCATTAGTGATGATCATTCTGTAGTATTTAATATAATTTCTTAACCTTTAACATTATTAGTTAATTAAAAAGTAGTTGTCAAATAGACACTATGAGCTATATCAATTGATAAAGTTATCTAACTGGAGTAAAGTCAGACTGACCATAATATTATAAAAGAAAGCCTGTATCACTTTACCAACAAGTATGAATAATTCTCATGCTTTTTATGTTCTATCTACCACACTGACATAATATTACATTTTTTAGTTTTGATGGTTAATTCACTACATCAGTTTGAATGTTGTGTGCAAGAATAGGGAATGGAAATTTTGTAGTAAGTGAAAAAATGACAAACTGATAGAAATATAAAAAAGGATCTCATCTTCTTAGTTGTAAAGTTTAAACCACTGTGCCATGGAGATCAGCATTCATTCTGCAATTGGCCTTGAGTAGGTGTAGTTTTAACTCATTTGGAAGTGGACCAAAGAGTATGATTTTTTTAAATTTATTCATAAGATTTCATAAGAAGAATGATTATGCTGTTTCAAAGAGCAAAAATTCTATATAAGTTGTATATATTATAAACTGTCTTTGAAGTAAAAAATTTATGTATATATATTTTTTTGTTAATAGAGTAGTGAATTTATAATTTTAGATAAATAGCTGCAGTAATGTGTATATATATATATATATATATATATATATATATATATATATACACACACACACACATATATATGTGTGTAAACTGTAACAGTTAAGAAAAACTTCTAATTTACTCATTACGACAATGGTTGCGTTGAAAAAAAATGTTTCACATATGAGAAGCCCTATCTTACAATTCCAGCAATTTTTTGGTCATCCCTTGTCATATGGGTTTGTCATATCAAAAATAGTTTCAGACAAAAGTTTTAGGTAATGTTTAGAAGACTAACGACCACTTTAAACCGATTAGATATTGCGCCTATTAAGGGAGGTATGATTTTTTTTTGTCTTCGAAACCCAATTTTTTACACCCCTTGGACCAATGATAGATGATATCAAAAAACTTTACTTAAGTAAAGTTTTTTGATAAGTTTTAGGTCCTTATCCAAAGAATAGAAGGAACATTAAACGAATTCGATATTTTGTTTTTTCAAAAAAGCCCCACCCATTTCCATCCCATGGTTTGATTTTGCCCATTAACAAACTTGACTGAGATTTTGGGTCGTTATATTTTATGTATCGATTTGAAAGTGATTGGCATAAAATTATGGCAGGTATCGTGTCAAGAAAGTAAATATATATAAATAAACTTTTGAACTGACGGTGGTTTTGGGGTCTGGGGGTGTGAAATGTCAAAATTTTCCGGAAGTTGAAGTAATCAGTACCTATTACAATAGATAGCTTTCTTATGAAATGTACCTAAAAACACACAGGTATCATTAAATTATATCAATTATAATGAGAACCTAAAATTTATATACAAAATAAAAAATAATGAAAAATTAAAATTTTTACATATTGAAATCAAAATAAACAAAAATAATGAAATAGAACATTATTTTGTGGAAAGACCACATGAAATAACATTCTACTACATTTAAATTCTAATCGCCGCCCATGGTTACAAAAATTTTAAACATTTAAAAAAATTATATTTAGAGCAATTTATTATACAAAAAACAATAAAACTAAACTCATAAAAGAAATATTCAAAACAAAGCAGATAGCAGTTTTTAGTAGTTTCAGTGGTGAAAGTATAGAAAAAATTTATAAAAATCAGAATAATAAATACCAAGAAAATTATACCATCAAAGCAATACAAAAAAAAAAAATCACAGAAAGATTAATAATAGTTTACGTCTAAAATATTATTTCACACAAAAAAAAAAAAAATAGAAAAAAATATTAATAAATATGATATAAAAATAATAAAAGGAAGTTTTTAAAACATGTTTTCTTTAAAAAAAAAAAATTCATACTATAAAGTAAAGCATACTTTTGTTTTCAAGAAAATTACTTTTAAAAAATGTTCTATTTATGCATGAATAAAAAGAAATGCATGGGACACTCTCAAAATAATAAGTTTTAATTTTACAAAAATAAAATTTAATACCAACTGAAGATGCTATATACTACCGCAAAACCTAGTAATTGAAAATTAATGAGGTAAGTCTAACTTATAAAATTACTGTGTTAGGTAGTCTGTATTTTATAAAAAAAAATTATTAGTGCAGTGGTTTAAATGTTACTGAATTATTTGAATATTAAATAAATATTAAACTATTTTATAATATGAAATATTTTATATATATATATATATATATATATAAACCAAACTGATCCCCCTAAGTACAGAAATTACATTAAATATGATGACACTTTCCTTATTTTTTCATATCTTTACAAAAACATTTTTGTGGAAACCTACAAAAATGGGTTTCCACAAAAACCCACATCTTCAGTTGTAATTTATTTTAAACTGTTTATATCAAATCACATTTTACTCAAATTTATCCGGATAAAAATATAAAATCTTTTATTTTAAAAATAAAAAATAAATTAAAACTTCTTTAAATATTAATTATAGAAATTAAAATTAAGAAGTTAAAAACTGCATACATAAAATATGACATCAAATTTGGTGAAAATTAAAATAAATAAATAACTATGATAAAATACAACATGTAACTTGACCAGCCAATGTTACAGTACTGTGTGGATTTGAATTAAATTAAATTGAAATATACATCATCATCATTATTTGAAAAAGTGCTGCTATCTACTGCAGCCTTTATAAGTGTCATCTTCATATTCTGTTTGCAGGTTGATCAGTTTGAATTTCCTTTTATGTTTATATGTATAAAATTTCTCCAAAATTTCTAAACTTTTATTATTATAATTCATATTATATTTCTTGATTTCCAATATCTCCAAATTGGTTTGGATATCAGAAATAGAGTGTTTATTGTTAATAAACACTCAGAAACATTAGATAAACCCAATTTTCCATTTTTATATTGTCTAACATGTTCAAGAAATCAAATCACGTTCAATTTAAAAGAGCTACTAGTTTTTCCTATATAAATGTGGTCACAGTCATTGCATTTTATTTTATAAATTCCACCCTAGTTGCGTAAATTATATGAATCAGTAAGATTACTGTTTTTTAAATGTTTTATTATATTGTTATTTGTCTTGTATGCAGGTTTAAATTTATTTTTATCATAAACCTTAGTTATATTTTCAACTATATTGTCAGTATAAAAATATTTTAAGTATACATTGTCAATTTTTTGTGTATCATTGTATTAGAGATGTTAATTTTTGAAATTTGTTTTTTGTGTATATTATCAATTAAAGAGTCACCACAACCATTATGTATAGCAATTTGTTTTATAATATCTACTTTGTTTAATTTATTTTTATTTTTATGGTATTATGTATAATTATTTGCTCTATTAATCATGTTTATATATGTATTAATTTTGTGTGACCAAGGATGATTTGAATATCTAAGTACTGTGGCTTTATTGGTTGTGGGTTTCCTATATACTGATGTTATAAATTGATTATTTTTATTATTAATTTTGATATTAAGATATAAGTAATCTATTGTTCTATTCATATTGATCAAACAACAAAAATATCAACATACTGAGTCCATAATAGGATATCATAAGTGTGAATAATGTCGTAAACAATTTTATTTTCAAAATCTTACAAATAAATCTCAGATATGATGGCTGACAAAAGAAAACCCATCGGTAAGGTATTTTTCTGAGTATAATTTTGTCAGCAAATTTAAAGTAGTTTTGTTGGCATATATTTGTAATGTTATCAATAAACAAAGGTTCTTCATGATTGTATATAGATTAATTTTTATTATGTTGGTTGTTTTATCTATGAATATGCTAGGGTACATATTACTAATATCTAGCTAACCATCCTAGTTTTTTCTCCAATTGTTAATCTTTTAATTTTTTTACAAATTCTAATCCATTTTTTACATTATAACTATAATCTAAATTCACTTTCATCCTAAGTTTTTTATTTATTATTTTGGAGGTAATATTAAATGGAGCAGTTGTAAAGTCAATTAAAGGTCACTTAGGGATACCAGGTTTATGTATTTTTGGGTGTCCAGTTAATTTTAGTGCAACTGGCTCAAAAGAGTATAATCTGAAGTGATATGTTATTATTGTAATTAAAAATATTACAGTATTTCACTATTAAACTTTTAGTTAATTTTAAAAATTCATTATTGGGGTCATTTATTTTTTGAAATTATTTTCTAATATGTATTTTTTCATCAAATTATTATATTTTCTGATATACATGAAGACAGGTGTATTGGTTTTATTTGATTTTAAAATAATACTATTATTATTATTATTACCTAATTTATTTTTAAAATTGTAAACTACTTTTTTATTATTATTAAAAATTGGTTTGCGAGTTAGATTTTCACATTTAATTTCATGAATTTTATTTCTGATGCTATTACGTAATTGCTCTTTGTCATTAGGATTTATTTTATTGATATTTATTTCAGAATGAACTACAATATTTTTAGTAACATTATTCTTATCATTATAATTCAGATAAAATTTAAAAGACTTAGCCACAATAAACTTTTCCACATTATCATGGACAACATTTGATAAATTTATCAAATCAAAACAAGTATCAGTAAATGAATCGGAATTTACCTGTACATCCATGAAATGTATATCTTCATAGTCACCTTTCGCTCTAAAATCTTCTTGTACTTTATAGTAAACCAAACCTTTATTATTATTATAATTCTTTATTATAATATATATATATATATATATATATTTATTTATTTCTTTTATTAGATCAACCAAAGTTCAGAATAAATAAAGTAGGATGACTTATCTTATTCCACTGTATACACGATGTATGCAGGAGCGCTTTTGCGATTTACTCGTATCATCAGCTGCATTATATATTCATCTCAAATTACATTACAAACTTAATAAAATATAACATATTGATTTATTTATTTTATTAAAATTTAAAACCTTTAATCTTTTTATTTTGAACTTTTACTCAGTTAATTTAAAATTTAAAAATATGAAAAATTAATTAAAATTAAACTTAAACTAAAAATTTTTACATAAGTAAAAATATGACGTCAAGGCATAAAATCAAATAAAAATAATTTTAAGTAAAGTAATTATGCATGTTGTTCATTTAACTTTTTTCCTTTTCTTTTTCTTGTTTAGCCTCCGGTAACTACCGTTTAGATAATTCTTCAGAGGATGAATGAGGATGACATGTATGAGTGTAAATGAAGTGTAGTCTTGTACATTCTCAGTTCGACCATTCCTGAGATGTGTGGTTAATTGAAACCCAACCACCAAAGAACACCGGTATCCACGATCTAGTATTCAAATCCATGTAAAAATATCTGGCTTTACTAGGACTTGAACGCTGTAACTCTCGACTTCCAAATCAGCTGATTTGGGAAGACACGTTAACCACTAGACCAACCCGGTGGGTTGTTGTTCATTTAACTGAACTTACTTTACATTACTGATTGAAATATATTAAATTACACATCACTATCAAAATAGATAGGCTGCCATCTACTGCAGCTTTCAAAATACTGTCATCCTCATATGTTGTCTGAAGGTTGATCATATTAAATTTATGTTTATGTTTTTATATATATATATATATATATATAGTATCTTTCTAAAATGCATAACCCCTTACGATTTGTATTCATATTATATTTTTTAATTTCCAGTATTTTTAAATTTGTCCTAATATCAGGTATTGTATGTGTAATATTAATCAGATGCATTAGAGAAACCCAGTTTACCTTTTTTATAATTTCTCAAATGTTCCAAGAATCTAACCTTAAATGATCTAGTGGTCTTATATTTTACGAAGTTTTTAATGTAATTTGAGATGAATATATGAATATACAATGGAGCTGATGATGGTAGTAAATTGCAAAAGCACTCCGGATTTATAGTGGAGTAAGGTAATTACTTTGGTTGATCTAATAAAATTAATATAGTTTATATAGTACAGAGGAGTATGATTTTTCAAAGAATTGATTTAAAAAAAAACTAAATATATATATGTATTTTTTTATTTTTTATACTTAAATCTTTTTTAAAACTTGTAAGGTTTCTTACCTATATCCTTGTATAATTCTGGCTCTTCATCATACAAATTGTAAAAGCTGTCATATGGTGATGGATTGTACTGTGAGCTGTTATATGCACGGCTGGTTCCTTTAGGTGTAGCAGGTGGTTCTTGGTAACTAGAAGGAGCAGCACTACCTCTGAAATAATAAATTATTCTTGTATGTAATAAATTTAGTTTTGAAGAAAATATTTCTCTACTTATTGAGAGATGTTATACTACTTAAACATAACTGGTAAGTTACTTAAAATATACTGGCTTACAAGTACATAAGTAAATAAATGTACTGGTAAGTTAAAATTATCATATGTATTCATTTAATTAGTAATTTCCAAATTTTATTTGATTAATACCCCTTTTAGTGCAAATATTTCTATAGTTCCTTCATAGTAAAATTTAAAACATTATTAATCAAGTATTTATTTTTAAACAAATGTACAGTTAAACAAAAGTATCAAACACATAGAAATTATTTACTGTAAAAATATTAAATATGTATAAAATAATTAAGAGGAATGATACTAAAAGAATTTGTGATTCAGATATTTCACATGTGAATCCTATACTTATAAATAAATGTTAATGTCTGTAAGCTTTTCTCTAAGAGAAAAATAAATTTAATTCCTTTTCAAATTGATGTTTGATAGAATCTATTGGGACTAACTGCTGTAGATTAAATGGTTCAACAGTTGATCATCAATATCTGACAAAACTACACATTACATTTGTTTATAAATTGTTCGTGGATTACATTTGCAGTTTTCTGTGATTATTGATTCATGTATTAAAGGATACAAGAAAACACCCAAAATTGATATTTTGGAAATATCCACAGATTGTATTTTACAGAAGATTGTTAAAATCAGTATAATTTTTAAGTTATATAATCTTTTGATATTTACTTATGAATGAATTGCTGCCTGTTCAAGCCCCAGTTGCCATCAGACTCCCAAGGTGCTTGAACAGTGCAGCCTTTCTTCTAACATATACAGGCCTACACACAACATACAAAAACTCTTACACACTCTTTTGCATTAAATATACATGTAATAACTAAAAGCTTTAAAATGACATTTACATTAATATTACTAATTTATCTAAAATTTACATTGACATTAAATAACTTGTCTTTATAAAGAAAGAAGTGAGAGGCAGTGTAGTTAAAAATCCTAAAAGAAGCATTTCTTCTACCAAACATTATTTATTGGGTTTGGGTTAAACCATATGTAGTGGCTACATATTGTACAGGTAAATTTAAATTTCAACACTGTAGAGGTACTTTGAAGAAAAAAAAACCCCTTTTAAACTAAATCATATTTACTTATGGGATGATGCATCATTTCCATAATCAAATAAGTTTGTGAAACTAAGTTTTAGATTTTTGGTTTTTGGAATTTTTAAGCATCAAGTCATTACTAATGATAACTTTTGTCCATTAGAGAATGTTTACCAGATAGTTTATTCAATGAAATGTGGTTGGTTTATTTTCTAAAAATGGGCTTTCATTTAATTGAAAATGCTGGTTTTAATGAAAAAAATGCATATCAATTACATTACTATATATGTGTATATGTAATAAATTTGGTGAAACATCTGATTATTTATTATTAATTGAAAATTATATTCTTGAATCGTATTATTTTTGGATTTTCTATTTTAATTTCTGTTTAATTTTATGTACATTAGGGTTAACTACAGAGTGACTGAAAAATGACCCTCACAAGAACAACATATACACTGAGACATCTATGCCGATCTTTAATAAATTGCAAAACATTCTTATCTTTTAGTTCATTACTCCTCTGATAGTGTTGGACAATATTCTCTCTAAGTTGGAATTGATCATCATTTCAATTATTTGTTTTTTTGTGTACATGTTCTCTAGTTTTCAAATTTTCTCTCTTTACATTCATCATCCTCTTTTAATCTTTTTATTCTTTCTTTGCTTGCAATATTTTCTTCCTTTTTCATTTTCTTTTTTTTTAAATTTAATTATATTGATTTATTAATAATTATTAACCTCTAATATTAAAAAAAAGTACTATAATTAATAATTCAATAATAACAATAAAAAAAGAAAAATATGAAAAAATCAGAAGTTATTAATGAAATAACATTTTATGTACTTTAAAAAATGTGTATATGTAATTTAATAGGCGTACAAGGAAGTCATCTGGTGTTCACATCAGATTTTTTTATAGAATAAAGATTCTTTCTGAACATATCTACTTCACATTCATTATTAAATTAAGGTTATTTACACCTCTAACTATCAGAGACAGTACACTAGGTTGGCAATATCTGAATAATCTACGCCTTCTATTATACATGTCTGGAATCCATACACCTATACTAGAAATATTAGCATTGACAATAACAAGTCCATGCATTTCTTTACAAATGAAGATTACCTTCATTAATTTTTTAAAAAAATATTTATATTTTAATTTAAACACATATAACATTAGTATTTATATTTCTCTAAGATTCTATCGAAGCAATGCCCAAGAGATTACATTTAACTTCATAAGATGTTTGGTGTCCACTCAGCCCTCTGTGGCATAAATTCCAAACCATTTTCTCCTAACTTCAAATTATTATTCTTTCTGTCATAATCCAAAATCATAGAACAGTACTCCAATACTGATCTGAAAAGTGTTTAGAAGAGGAGACCTTGATAGTATTAATTTGCTTAATGTGTCTAGACACCCAAAAAAAAACAGCCCAAAATTCCTTTGTGCTTTCAGTGTGATGATAACCACATATTGTGTAAAAAAGTAACTTAGCATCAAAGGTAACGCCAAAATCACAGATTGTCTGTAACTATGTATTACTTGGAACCCATTCTATATTCATTCCTCATCAGTAATATCTTCCTAGTATAGGTCTAATAACAGTCTTACCTAGATTAAGAGGCAATCCATTCTCAATCAACCATTTTTTTGTCTTATAGACATCCTCTTGAAGGGTTGGGTAATTTTTAAAGATTTCACTTTGCTACATATTTCGACATCGTCAGCAAATTTCATTATAATAATAATAAAAAATAGTCACTCTCAATTCTTTTTTAATGCTATAATTTTAACTGATTTGTATTATTTTTAATAAGTTTCCAAATATGTAATGATTTAAATCAGAGCTCATAAGCAACTCAGTCCCTTATTTCCGTAATGAGTGTTCCAATCGCTAGTAACATCTCAAGATTGCAGTTTATTTATTAAAACTCAAGAGCAGATTGGTGAGTAAGAGACAAAAGTATTAGAATTTAATTGGTCTGACATGAATTAATTTGTCAATGAACAATACAGACGTACACAAATTACAATTTTCCAAGTATTATTTTCTAATAACGCTTGATTTTTGCTGAAATTGTAAAGAATAACAGTAGAATATTCATAGAGTAAAACATTCAATTAATAAAAAACCATCTGTGTTCAAAAATGTAAACTTTTTGGAAAAGAAAAAAATATTATACGACATAAATTTTTTTTACTGCTAACCTAAAAAAAGTCCTTACATTTTCAAAGTAACAAGAAAGTAAGGACATAGGACATAAGTGTATATATATATAATATATATATATATATATATATATATATATATATATATATATACATATATATCATTGAAGTATTTGGTGAATTAATGAATTAAATGTGTAATTAACATTCTAAACAAAACCTTTGTAAAAACAGTAGATCAGTTTTTGAAAAAGTATATTACATGAAAATAGGTAAAAAAGTAAAATTAAATCATGTACAATTTTAAGTAGATAGAACATATAGATTTTTTCTGTCTCTGTTTAGCCTCCGGAACCAACGTAAAATACTACTTCAGAGGATGAATGAGGATGATATATATGAATGTAAATGAAGTATAGTCTTGTACAGTCTCAGGTCAACCGTTTCTGAGGTGTGTGGTTAATTGAAACCCAACCACCAAAGAACACCAGTATCCACGATCTAGAATTCAAATTCATAGCCTTTACTAGGATTTGAACCTTAAAACTCTTGACTTCTAGTGGACCAACCCTGGTGGACTCATCATTGCAAATCAGCTGATTTTGATGTCAAGGGTTCTAAGATTCAAATCCTAGTAACGACAGTTTCTTTTAGACAGATTTGAATACTAGATCGTACTACTGGTGTTCGTAATACGTGTTCTTTGGTGGTTGGATTTCAATTAACCACACACCTCAGGAATGGCCACTTAAATTCATACATTTCATCCTTATTCATCCTTTAAAGTAATACCTTACAGTGGTTCTGGAGGCTAAACAGAAAAAGAAAGAATATACAGATTGATAGTAAAATTGTTTTTAAATAGCATTAATTGTGATAAAATAAATTTAATATCTTTCTATTAATATAAAGATGATGGTTGAGAACTCTGTAAACAAGGAAGATAACTAAAGTATAGCAGCAAATAAGAGTGTATGATTTCAAAAATTAATTTATGACCAAACAGAGGCAGTAAATAAAAATCATTTAAAATAAAATTTAGTGGGATATTTTAAAAATCCATTTCTTATTTGCACAAATATCATATCTTAATTATTTCCAGAATAATTACAAGAGTAGTAGCAGTGGCACTTTGGCATGAAGACTGTCTGATGGCACCAATACTTGTCTATTTTTTGCAACTGGTGTTAAAATATCAGATATAAAAATCTTTGTATTTCATTTATAAAGAAATATTTTTCTGAAGAAAAAATTGACTATTCAATAATAGTGAATTCATAATTAATGATCATCAGTAATGCGCGTGACTACTGTATTTTAAAACTATAAAATTGGATAACCGCTGAAAAAAAAACTTTTTACTTACCCAGTTCAGTATTATGCTCTTAAATTGAAGAAAAAATAGCATTAAAAACTACTGCTAAAATGTGTAATTAGTTCACTGGATTAGAATTGTCTTTGTTTCTACGTCATTATGTTACAGTTTCATGACTTATAACTTACCTTTGTATTAATTTAAATGTCTTGTCAGTCACTGGTGCTGTCATCATGATTACAGGTCTTGCTTGTGTCTCACTCGTATAGTGATCAGTAAATGTTTCCACTGTTGTTTGTATTGGTAATTGGTAATGAGTATTTGGCCGTCTGTATTGTACAGTTTGAGGTCTTAGGCTAGGATAATGGTTATAGATATCTGTTGGATACGGATACAGGAATGGAGTTGTGGAATTAACTATGTTATTTTGCCATATTTCTGAAGTATTTATAGGTCTAATAGAATCTAAAATAGTGTTATTTCTGTGACTTGAAGCTTGCTTACAACGTTCTTTTACTTTCTTCATTAAGTGTAAAGTTTCTACAGACAATAAAGGGTCTTCAGATACTGCAGTACTATAACTAGGTGCAGAACTTATTTTCTCTTGGTTCTGTGCATTAATATTATCATTTATGTGTGCAGCTTGTGAAGAAGTACTATAAGATACTTTATTTGGAGCAGATTCTTCTACATTAAATTTAATATTATTTTGCTTAATATTATTTTTCCTACTCCTTTGATGAGCATACATTCTGGGAGTACTAGGAATTTGTGGAGTAAAATTTACATGATAGGAATTAGTAGGTGTGACAACAAAATTATTTTCATGCCCAGTTCTACTGGGAAAATTAGAATTTTGGGAAGTTCTTGCAGAATTAGTATTAGAACTAATATTTCTCTGACTACTGCTTAATTTCCTTTTTGCTGGGTAACTCTTACTATCATGTTTTTCAGTTGTTCTTAGTTGTTTCCTTATAAAAGGTTTGCTTGTACTTACTTGAACAGTTTGCTCAGTTGTTGTTTTCCAGTTCTTCTGTTTTGTTTCAGAGACATTTTCTGTTACTTCATATTGACCTTTATTAAGGTTTGATTTCCCAAGAGTGTTTCCCTTAATGTTTTCCTTTTTCTCATCATCATCTTCATCATCATCCTCATCACTCTCATAATCATCTGTTTCATCTTCCTTGCTATTATTTTCTGCTTCATCATTTTCATTACTGTTATTACCCTCACTTTCCTGTTCATCACTGTTTCCTTCTTCTTCATCTTCTTCTTCTTCTTCTTCTGTTTCTTCTCCCGACTCTTCCTCACTTTTTTCATCCT
This sequence comes from Lycorma delicatula, assembly GCF_047948215.1. Taxonomy (NCBI): domain Eukaryota; kingdom Metazoa; phylum Arthropoda; class Insecta; order Hemiptera; family Fulgoridae; genus Lycorma; species Lycorma delicatula. Next base: position 187,370,725 of record NC_134455.1, read on the forward strand.
CTCTGTTTTGATTTCCTTTACCTCTTTCCTTTTGTAATTTATATTCATGCTGTTTTCTGGATGATTGATCATTGTTATCACTATCATTATCATCTACATACTCATCTTCAGCTTCTTCTTCACTTTCTTCTTCATTAGATTCTTTACTGGAATCAGAATTTTCATCTTCATCTTCTGTGCTTTCTTCTGCAGAGTCTTCATTATTGCTCAGATTTTTTGGATTTTCAGTGCTTGGTATATTATATGTTTCCTTATCTATCTGTTTAATTCGTTTAGGAATTTTTGGACTTTTTGGAACTTTTACTTGTGGTTTATTTAAGTTTTTTATATCGTATGCTTCTGAATAATCATAGTCATCAACATCATCAAAGTAATCATCATTATCTTCTTTTGTTGCTGCATGTTTTGGTTTAGTTTGCTTTGAATTATTATTGTTATTTAGGTTTCTAGTTATTATATCATCATCATATCTGTGATTTGGAGCACGTGATGTTAATTCAAACTTATCATCAGATTTTCCTCTGAGGGGTTTTAGCTTTGTTCCTCTTTGAGGCTTTGAAATTAAATGCCTTGATTTAGATTTACTAATATTATCATGAGAATTTGTTACAGAAGATGTTAAAGCAGAGTTATTAACAGTGTAGTTTTTATTATCTTCAACATCATCTCCATCATTGTTATCATCGTCATCGTCATCATCATCATCATCATCATCATTCTCCTTATCTTTGCCATCCACAATATCACTGTGTTTTGGAAACAATTGTCCTTCAGAACCATGTTGCACATTAATATAACTAGAAGCTGTTTTGGGCTTTGTATCTCTGTTATGATGACTATTTCTACTCAGTAAATTTCGTTTCTTCTGAAATAAACCTGGAATATTTAAGTCTAAATCAGACAAAAAATCATAAGAATTATTGAATTTTGCATTTGCTTTGTTATTTTCTGTACTTTGTGTTCTGTGTCTCTCCTGTGAAATTTTTCGAGGTCGACTATCATTGTTAGTTGCTGCAGGTTTAGGCCCTTGTTCTCTTCTTACTGATTTATCTGTAAGTCTAATTCTGCTTTTCAGTTTTTTTGGTTCATTTAATCTTCTTGTACTTTTTGGAACTGTTGGCTGAAACACTTCACCTCTGGATTTAGTAATTCTGTCAACATCATCAGTGTTCAGTTGATCTGACTTTGAACTTGAGTTTAATGAACTCTTATTTCTTTTACTATTATAAGGAGTATTACTTCTTAAATTACTTCTCTGAGATTTTTGTTCAGATCTTAAACCCTGGTGAATTTTTTCTGGTCTTTCTGATGACCCATCAGCATCATTTGTAGCAGTTTCATCATGTAAATGGGAACCACTTTCTGCATGCTCTTCCTTATTTTTTCGTCTTCTATAGTTCTGTCTTCTTGGCAAGTTATCAGCATTTTGGTGCTTCTTAATACTTTTATGATCTTCATCATAACCTACATCTACATTCTTGTTTTCAACTGAAGTTTCTTGATGTCTGTAATCCTTTTTTGGGTTTGAAGGTAATTCAGTTTTATTCAAAATACTTTTGCTTTCTTCTTGATGAAACTGCTGTCTAGGTATTTCACTTAATTTCTCTAAGTATTTATCAAAATCAAAATTTGGATTTGCAAAAGGATTATCAATAGCTTTATATTTTTCTTCAGGATCTAAGAAAAATTCTTCAGGGGGTGTAGGAAATGGTGGTCTTTCCAGTGGTTCTGAGTTACTTGATGTTTCTTCTTCATTACTTACATCTTCTTTGTTTCTTTCAGAACTAACTTCTTCATCTTTTTCTGTTTCTTCACTATTTTCTTCTTTTTTATGGTTCCCTTCTTCACTTTCTTCATTATCTTTTTCAGAATTTTTCCTTTCTTCACTTTCACCATCTTCTTCCTCTTCTTCTTTTTCTTCCTCTTCTTCTTTTTCTTCCTCTTCCTCATCATCATCATTGTTAGACTGATTTCTTTTTCTCTTTCTACTTATTTGACGTTTATTATCTCTTTTAGCTTCTGTACCATAATTTTGCAAAGTAGAAATATCACTATGATCAAATGGTACACGAAATTCCTTATTGTTTGAACTTGCTCCATTTAATAATGCTGAAGAATTTATTTTTGATTGGGAAAAAGAATTCTCCAAGTTATTACTTTCTTTGAAAGTTTGAAGATTGTTCGTGGGAAGAGTAGTAATATTCAAGAAGCCAGTCTCATTTTTTTGGATATTTTGTGTTAAGTTTTTGTCATTATAATAAATGTTATTTTCAGTATTATTATAAGTAGTGCTACTACTGTTACTAGTATCATTATTATTAACTATATTACTTATATGTGTTTCTTCAGTGATATGACTACTGCCATTTACTTCACTAATTACAGTACTTATATTTGATGTCATACTAGGTTTGACTGAGGATACCAATGTTAACCATGTAGATGGAACAGCTGTAGATGATACATTTCTCTCCAATTCACTTTGTAAATGAGAAAAATTCTTGGAATTTTCTTCAATAAAATTAAATTTTCTAGTTGGCACAGTAGTTCTTATAAAATCACTTAGTTTTATAATGCTTAATTGTGGTTCTCTTTTGTTCTGAAGTACAGAGAATCTATTTGGGAAATATGAGTTTGAAGGAGAATAAGTATGAATGGGTAAGTTATAATGCTCTTGATTAATTATCGGCCTAAAACTGTCTGTTGTAATTTCAGGTCTGAATGATGGTGGTATATATGGTGTTGGTAAAGATATTATTGGTTTAAATGTATTTTGATTAGTTCCACTTGAATAAACATCTGTATTAGGCAATGTGTGATAGTTTTGAGGTGAATATGGAGTTAAAGAATAAGTTGGAGTAGTTCTTACATTGTTGTTTACAAAGAGAGAGGAAGTTGAAGGATGGGGAAAGAATGAAACTGCCTTTGACGTCCACGGTATATGTTGTCCTTGAGTAATATGTAACAATCGTTGCTGTCCTGGAAAACTTTTTTCCAACAGAACATATTATAAATTATAGTTATTTGCTAGATATGAAAATAAAAACTGAAAAGTTAAAAAAAGATAATTAAGAATGATCTCATATACATGCAAACGTAAGTTAAGAAAGAGAATAAAGAATAATGTCAGTACAGGCTTACAGATATGATCAGTATAACACATCAGCAATACTACATTACATCTAAGACAATATGTAAGGTAAGAAGTTCTGTTTTAATAGATTTAATTTTTGTTTTAATGTTTTACTTTAAATATTTATTAAGAAAGGAAATAATGAAAATTACCATGTAAGAAAAGTTTATAAATAAATAAAAAAAAATAAAAAAATAAATATTTATATATATATATATATATATATATTACTTTTTATTTTCTAAAGAAGCTAAACTATTAAACAAGATATAGTTTTATGCTATGTATATTACGTATGGAATTAGTTGCTGTATAAAATATGATTTAAAGTTTAAATATTTTGACGTGTTGAAATCAGAACTACATTCTTTAAGAAAAATATATATGTAAATTAAATGAATTGGCAGGAAACATTTTGAATATCTATTTATTAGAAATCATCCTGAAACAGTGATGTTTGTTGGAGAAGGATAAAAGGAAAAAATCATGAGAAAAAATTAGAATTAGAATTATATAATTTAATTATTCTTTTTTTTATAAAAAATTAAAAAAAATTAATTATTAGAACAGAATTTTTAGTAATTAATGTGTCCATAAAATCATTCTTCTTTACATAATATAATAAGTGTCTTTAACAATAGACACAAATCATCATGCTAACCATTAGTAAATGCAATATTGTGAGTTAACTGTTTAAAGTTAGGTATACATGATGTATAACTAATCTTAATCACATGCTGGAAGAATCTATCCTTTTAATGCAAACAAGTCACCCAGTAACTGTATTCTTGTGTATTCGTTGAACCAGGTCTTCTGGGAAAACCTGACATTGTTTGATGCCCTTTTGGAATATACTAATGTTTGACTATTATGTTGGCATACAAAGAAATTGGGTGGGATAAGTCCAGTGAATGAGTGACCATACACCTTCGGCAGTTATGTGCTCTTGGAAACACTTGGATGTATAATTTTTGTTTCAATGGATGTGGGATGCCTCAATTTGCTAAAGTTAACTGTATTTTTCTTCCATCTTCAGCATAGATAGAAATTGTTCAAAATAATTGGCATTATTTCGGAATGGAAAGTTTTCACAAAATATTGGATTCACAATCAGGAAATTGCTCACTTTATAGAGGTGTATAGAAGAACCTCTTGCTTGGATGAGGATTCAACAAGCTCATATATTATGTAGATACATATAAATAAATATATATTTTGGGAATTAACATACCACCACTTAAATAAAATATGTTTCATCCATGAAGAATATATTGCTTACCACATCATTCAAACTATTTTGTATGAACCACAATAGTGGTGAAAATCCTTGCCATTGCCAAGATAAGCTTTTAGACTATCCAAACATATGCTTACAGTTTTAATCCTTTTTAGCTTATAAACAACCCAATGTGATGTCCCTGTTAATTGGCCCAAACAAAGCAGCAATTTATGAGGAGAATGCAAAAAACACAGAGGTGGATTTATGAATGTACTGCCTATAGGCTGAACGACTGGGCAACGCTGCCGCCGAGCCCCTGCTGTGCAGCCCATTACCGCCTTCGAAAATTTGCCACCTATGAAAATTTCCCTCCGTAGGCTACAGCGTAGCTAGTCTATTTAGAAATCCGCCACTGAACAAACAGTGCTTCATGCCTTCCATAATTAAGTAATAACTACGAATCAGTACACTACTTCTGCCACAGTTTTGTACGTGTTTCACTACAACTGTTTCATTAAATCATTAAATTGTTTTGCAACTCATACACTGTAGTCTTAATTCACAAAGGAGTCTCAGTCCAGTGTCTATGAAAGTTCTCAATGTACTACTGATAGGATTACTACTGATAGGACATGTCTCATCTCTAAGAAAATATCTGTGTTAGAGCAAATTGTTGCTAACTGTCTATGTGTTCCTGCAATGAGTCATGTGCACACACAGTTGAACAGATCACCGACTCTTCATGAGCATCACACAAAGTTATACAAATATACTGTAACAAACAATATGTTACATTATTTGTAGTTATTAGAGACAATATTTGTCTCTATCATGAAAAACACCTATGTCTTAATGAGATTTTATGGACACACTATGAAAATTTAGTACATTATAAAGTTTAATATTTCATTGAGTATTATAGTATAATTTAAACTTACTCAAAACATATACTAAATAATGTAAAAATGATACAAACTGCTTAAAAGATTACTCAATCCCACTACTGAAAAATAAAATTAGGCACATTTGGAGTATAGATTTACTATACACTACTACCTGTAAATGTAGAACTGATACTGAATGCTAGTTTATAATTGTCCTTTCAAGTAATCTAAAGAAAATTTACTTTAAGATTATTTAATTTATGAAACATCTGAATTAGAACCTAATAATTAACAGCTGGTTATTAACAAATTCCTGATGAAATAGCTGGATTAGAAAATTTTACTTACAGGCAGTAGAAACATTTATTTATTATTATTTTTTCAGTAACATCATTATCATAGTGTTTTTTTTTACAGTTTTTAATGATTGGATTTAATTTTTATTTTTAAAACATCATGCACTTATTATAATCTCTTTGCAACTTTCTCAGGAATGGTTTTTGAAATTGTATAAGATAAAGTTCAGAAATGCAGTCTGGTATACAATACTACTGTGAGGCAATATAATTTGGAAAAATAAAAAAAAATTAAAAATGTTGGATCAAGTCAACAGTTTATTTTAACATTTTTATATTAAATATATATATATATATGCTTCAAACTATCAATTAAAACAATTAACAATACATTACTTAAAGTAGAAATATGATGTTATAAATTACAACTTCACAGCAAACTGAAAAATTACATTAATTTGTGGTAAATAAGATAAATTATTATTCATAGAAGAAATTAATTATTCTTTATTTATTTAAAGTGATTATTGTAACTATAAACCAAAGTAGATCCATTTAAATTTTTTTACTCGACTATATAGAAAGATTCAGATTTTTGAATAGTATCTGTACGTATGATTATTTATTTGTACCTTTATTCTTTGTGTGTTTGTGTTCTTATAACTGGCTGCAACAATTTTCATAAAGTAACTCAATTCAATTGCTCGCATGAGCATAGGAGATACCATAATAAAAATAAACTGAAGGGTGGTAAACACCCTTTTCTTCAAGATAAATAACCAGAATTGTTTTAAACTCATTAAATAGGGCTGCTAAAAATAAATTGGTGGAAGAGCAAATAAAATATTCATTATAGGATTTCATAATAAAATATCCAAAAAATATTTATAAAAGTTGAAAAAAGAATGAACTGTCATAATTACTAGAAATATCATAGAAAAAACTAATAAAAATATATTTAAACAGATTTGAAATCATTTAATGAATCAATAAATATTAAAATTAATCTTAATAGGTAAATAAAATTAAATATCTATTTAATTTTTATTAATTCTTTAGAGAAATTATTTAGAATTAGGAGCTACTTGAAAAAGTGAAGAGCATATATGGCAAACAGAAAAAAAGGATTGTGAGAATATTTTATAGTTCAAACATTAAAATCTCATATTCATAAATAAAGTATTAAATTGTTTATCTCTTTATTCTACGCACTCGCAAATTTGAAAAAAAAACTTAATTCATGTTTCAAATTTAAAATTATTTTGTTTTGGTAAACCTCCTTAACTACTTTTAAGTAGAGAATCTTCTCATTAGAAATGATAAAATTTTTATTATTTTTCTTTACTAATAAAATAGTTTATTTTATTCTTTAAGTGAATTTGTTGAAATAATTTAGTAAAAGGTCATCTGTAATGCAGAATATTTGTTGCCAGGTTACTTTCTGTCCAGTGTATAGCAGAACTATAGCTTTAGAAGGGAAAGTATTGTAATAATTCCAATTTGGGCATATGTGGTTTTCACCAGATCTTGACGTTTTGACACCTAAGGTACGGAAATTTTCTGGATGTTCATATGTACGTTTGTTTCTGTGTATCTGTGTGTGTATGTGTGTTCAGTGTCGCACTCCTTATATCTCCAGAACTACTAGACAGATTTTGACCAAACTTGGTCAGATTACTTCTATATATGCGGCATTGAGATATATATTCTATATATTATGGCAAGGTCATCATCTCGAGATTTTGCCAAATTAAAGTCTTATTTTTCTTAGGCATAGTTTTTTAGGCATAAAAAATAATATTCACAAAATTTTTTTGCAAAATCGTACCATCACCCCAATATTGCTCTAAATAAACTAGTGTCTAAGTGAGTATACTGTCAATAGTACCCCTCTCACTCAAAGGAGTGCTAGTATAGCACTGATGTAAAGCTGTTGTAGCCATCCGCTATGTTGTGACATCACAGGTGAGTGCTAGAGTTAAATAAATGAATAATATTTAAAGTGTAAAAATATATTTAAAGTGGCTGTTAGTACCACCACAACTGCACGAATGAAATATGGTATGCGTGCGTGATTTAGTTAAAAATCATTCAATTAAAAAAAAAATTATTGTATTTATGTAAAATAATAAATATTTTAAATTAAGTTGTGTGTGTAAACTGTGAATCAGAAAAAGCTGTGTGAAGAGATAGTTCTACAACTTTGTTGTCAGATTTTTGCACCACAATTAACTTTACTGCTTCCCCTAATGGAGTAACTGATTTGTTAGTGTTGAAATGTAAATCAATTTTAAATTGTAGTGTTACCATAAGAAATTATGGATAAGTTATTTGTGGGCTATTAGTCTATTTTATATTGATGATAATTTTGTGTTGTAGCTGCCTATATTATTCTTGAAGCAGGAATGATTTAACTTATAAAGAACCAACTCGCGTCTTCTCTCAAATATATTTTTAAGTTAACATGGCTTTCAACTTTAATATATGGTTATAAGTTTATATGTATATAAACTTATTATATAAGTATTTTTGTATAATTCATAATGTGGTAGTTTTATTTATATGTAAATTAAGAAAAAAGCTGAACAAAATAGGAAATACCATGAGAGTGAGCTAGTATATTATCATAATCTATTATTATATTAGAAGGAATGTGTTAATAATATGATAATTGCTATTAAGCAATGAAAATTTAATGGCTTGTGTAATATGTTTAATTACAAGTTAAATTTTTATAAATTTTATTTATAGATGTAAGTTTTCAGTAAATATGCCTGGTCTTTAATTTTGACTGATTGATTTTTATTAGTCATCTTTTGTATGAAATATAATATAAGTATGAAAATATTACAGTTGGATATACTATATATAATTAATTTTTTTTCCAAAAGTTAATTTTTAATATTTCATTTTAATTCAAATGTGTAATGTGAAATAAGTCAAGAAGATTTAAAAAGTTCCAATTTTATCACATACCTGACTCTTGTCTGACGCTTCGTTCGACGTAACACATTTGTTAAGATGTCCAAGTTGTCATGTCTTACGTCAGGATTTAGCACCAGTGTTTGTAAGTTGCTGTATATTCAGTCAAGTTAAAAAGTTAATCATTTTCATTCATGTTAAGAGGTTACATACTCATAATAAGACATGTTTCCTTAACTCAAGTTATCTCAAAGTAGATTCAGTAAACATATGTTTAATAAAAATTAATTAAATATATTAGTACATATCTTTGAAATTTATTTTATTTTAACACTTATATGAAATAAATGTATTGGGTATGTGACATTAATACTAAAATAATCAATCATATGTTTAGTTCATGCAATAGTTACTATTATAGAATGTGCTAAATGCTGTATGCACTGCACAGAATATGGTATTGTAACTTTTGTTTTGTGGTTGGATAATAATTAAGAAAACTGTGATTATTATAGCAGAATTTTTCTACTTTTACAGATTGTTAAAACTGGTTGGCCAGCTGATGCAATAGTTCATGATGACTTTTAACATTTGATCTTGGGTTTGTTTCCCTGGGTATTTTACATCAATTTTTCACTTATCTCACTTTATTGTTATACATTTGCAAAATCATATACTATTATAATAAATAATAAATAAATAAATGACATATAATGATGACTTTTGGCATCTTGAAATAACCATTAAAGTAGGAAATGTTTTCATGAATTATTGATATCAATTTGTAATTGTAGAACAAAATCAATTAAAATTACGCCAATTTGTAAATAATTTCTTAATGCAACATGGCAAATATATTGTGAACTGAAGAACTATTCTAAAATAGTTTTATTGACTCTGGTTAATATGACAAATGTATCAGATCTGGACACATAACCCTCTTGAATAGAAGGTTTCTTGAACCTGCCTCTGAATCAAAATCTATAATAAATATCAAATTGATGTCACGCTCAGATAAAACAATGATATCTGTTACAGCAATCTAGAAATAATCTAAAAAAATTATGTTGCTGTTAGTTTCATCCATGTCAGACAATAAAGGCATGTGATGGAGAAGGCTAAGTTTTTAAAATTTTTAATTTCAAAGAATTTTAATTTTCACATTTTTATGAGTAGTTCCTATTCTGTGACATTTGATCTACATAATAAATTTGTTCTTTTTTATTTTAAACTCAATAAATTTATTGATTAAAACAATATGATTGATTATTGATTCATGTAACTAGAAAGTTGGTAGTTATTTCCACAGATGATTTAAAAAAATATTTCAAGCAGAAAAAACATGGTTGGGTTAAATGTTTTGAAGTAGAAAACTTTGGTAGCATTAAAGCTACAAATAAGAAACTGTTGAAATATTTTAAAAATAAGTCTAATCCTGATAATTTTTTATTATATCTTGTGTAAGCATCTATGACATTGTTGATTTTTAAAGAAATAACATACATATTTCTTTAAGAAGATTAATAAAAACCTTTTAGAGGAGGTTTAAAAAACACATTTTTTCATCTTAATTATAAAAGTGACTATAAAAAGGCATGATTTTCATGAAATCACACTGATATGTCTATTGTCATAGGAAAAAATCCACATTAACAACTCAACTGGTGAATTTTCTTGAACAACGGATTTCCTGAGTAGCTAATTATAAATACATGTAGTGAAATGAAATCTTTGTGAAATTCAGCTTCTCAGTCAAAAAATTTAGAATTTAGCTATTTTAATAAAATAAATTGAAAAACAAGAAAGAGCTCAGGAACTGTAAATAAAAATAAGATCTACACATTTAAGTAAATCTATACATTTTAAGCAATTCTTTAAAATTTCTTTTTTAACTTTTTTTATAACATAAAGAGTTTTCTATTTTATGATTTATGTTTTCAGTAGCTCTTTACTATAGCTCATTCTAAGTAAGATTTTTTTATTACTTAATGATAGATGGAATAAAAAATTATTATACATATCATGTGAGTGTCTGAGAACGTTGATAATTAATAAATTATTGAAATTTTTATAAAATAATTATATTTAAATATTTATTAGTTTATCATTGCGGTTGATTGTTTCATAATGCTCTTGAATAATGTTTATTCTTATAGTAGAGATTATTATTCTTAGTGTATGTTGTTGAACTGTGAAGTACATTTTTGTGTGGTGAGTAATAAAAATTTACCAAATAATTATATACTTATCTATATCTATATCTATATCACACACACACACACACACACACACACACACACACACACACATATATATATATATATATATATATATATATATACATATATAGATGTAAAATAAAAGATTAAAAAATCTAGAAGATTCATTTTTTAATTATTTATTGATATGCTAAGTATAAAACATGTTGCCAATTGTTATTTAAAGTTATCGGTTATCAAAGATTTTTAAAATTTCCGTTTTTTTAAAATAACTTTTAAATGAGACATCACATAAAAATAAAATTCAAGGCAATGATAAATTTCAATTTTTAGTAATTTCTGAAGTTTTTACAATCTTTTTACACCCAATATTAAGGCCACAAACCATGACAATTTATTGCGCAAGCACTATTGAGTACAAATATTTTTTAACAATTGAAAAATGTTCTCCTTGAAAATGTCTACTGAGATGCACTTTTGGTTCCATAAGTTGTGGATTAATAAATGGCGCTGTATCTAATAAAATCACTACAATAAGTTGATCACAACAAAATGCTAATAAAACGTTAAAAAATTTTATGAAAGAATATTTTGTGATCATTTATAATCAAAAAAATAATATTCTCACAAACATGAGGATACAAACATGTCGAGGGTCCAGGATGCAGGCCCCCTGGCTAGACGGTTGGGCAAACAAAGTGAGCCCTGACTAGCTAGTTGTAGATAAAGAATGAAAAATAAAAGTGTTCATTTTTTATAAATATTATATACTAATTTTTCTAGAAGTATTTTTTATTATTATTTTTTTTCTATCCTCATTTAAGGTTACTTTACATACCTTCGCTAATAAAAATAGTTTTAAATTTTCCCAAAATAAGTTGCACTGCATTAATTTAATGTGGAAATTACTCTCTTAATCCTGGAAAACCTACACTATGGAGGAAGCGTGTGGTAACATTCAATGACTGATTGCAAGTATTCAAAATACTTTAATTAATTAGCTTGAAAGTAAAAAAATTAAGAAAGTGCTGCTGTTATAAAATAGTAGTAAATGATTAATTGAAATAATGCACATGTTGATGGAAGAAGAGCAGATCAAAATAGAATTATTTATAAATTAATAATATAAAATAGTTGCATCAACTGATCACTACAACCATAAAGAAATGGTTTAAACTTTTCTTAAATTGTGCTTTACTGACATTTGTCTACAAAGAAAAAAAAAATTAATTTAAACTTGTTAACCAAAGTAAAAATGCCTTTGTTCTGAAGTTAAATGTTTCAATAAGCTCTATAGATATAGAGCTTTTATAAATATAGAAACGTAGATATTCTTCTTTTGATTTTTGCCCTTAGACAAGAAACATAATTGTTTGGTGTTTATTTTATAAAAGATGCACATCTTTATGTATACTTATTTGATGAACAATATCTTATTAAAGACGAATGACATTTATTTATTACCTCAAATATATATATACTTTTTTAATGTATATATGTGTGTTTGTGGGCGTGTTTGTGTGCGCGCATGTGTGTATGATCCAATAAAATTTGTGTTTGAGAAATATTTAATTTCATTGATTTCATTACACTTTGATTGTTGCTCTTAAAGATTAAAACATAAAAGCATCATATACTTTGAATTCAAGATGAATGTTTTCTCGATCATTATTTACCCTATAAAATAGAAATAAAGCACTTAAAATTGTTACTAAGTTTCTCTAAATTTTAAGATATGTAGTTAGAAAATTCTGTTTTTATACACTTTTAAACATGCATACACATGTATGCATGTTTAAAATGCATTCTCTATGTGAATGCAACATAAATGAAGAAAAATGTTTTTATTGCTGACATTATGCAATTTAGATCATCATACAGTACATACCTGTTGTATTGCTGTTGTGTGCCAAATGAAACGACTGATAATTTATCTCTACCAGTTCCAGGTGATACCTATAAATTAAGTTAATCAAAGTTGTATTACTTTCAGCAACAAAAGTAATAAATATAAAATAAAATTGTAAATTTAAATTAAATATTTTGTTTCAAAATATATTTTAAAGGATACCAGTTTTAAAACAGAATTATATATTCAAAACAGTAAAAAATCTGCTTAAAATAAAATTAACTACACACTGGATTTAGTGGGTGACAAATAATCAAAATAATTTTCAACATATTTTCTACAGGTGAAAGAAAAGAAAAATGTTTATATAAACACAGTTCAGGAAATTATTTTCTAAAAATGATTTTTTTGTTCAGTTTCAAATTATTTCAAACAAAATATTTCACTTTTTTTTGCCAACAGTAATATAAGATTACACTGAAAAAAAACAACAAAATAAATAAATCACAAAAATAAAGGAATGAATGTGAATGAAAAAGACAAGGAAAGTGTCTAGAGAATGGGAAAGGTTTAAAAATGGTTTGATACTTTACACCTCTAAAGGTAAACTACTTGTTTTTGGTTTGGTTACTTGATGAACTATTGTAGCATTATTATCACCTCAATACAAAATTTGTTATGAATGGGACAATAAATAAATTTTGAGAAATTTAGTAATAAAGAGAAAAAGATTCAATCTTGCAAATCAAATGAAATTATAAATGAGGATTAAACAATCTTTATTTGCAATAGAATCTAGAAATACTCTCAACTAAAAAAAGAAAAACTTTAATACTAATACAGAATAAAATATAACTAATGGTTTTAGCAATTTCTTGTTCAATGATTTCAAAAAGAGGTAGGCCTTCCCGGCCCTGAAACCCTTGATATATCCCTGAAGTCGGTTAGAAAGGTTCATTCAAATTATCAACCCTGAGTAAACAATGACAAAGAGATTCTCCAATAACTGATCTAGATATGTTTGCAGCTGATGCCATTTGCTGACATATTTATAACCATTACTCGAAGAAAGAATATCCAACAACTAAGAAGTTATTAGTTTCTCTTGAGGAGGCTGTTATCTTACAGAAAATACTCATCTTTATTAAAAGTATTACATAATATCAACTTTGATTATCAACAAATTTAATAGCAGTAAAATTTTACTTGAAAGAAGAGGTATTGCCACTCATAATAGTATTTTGCTGAAGCAAATGAAGACTGTTAATTTCAAAAAAATTGTCTGGTTAGACAGTACTTGGGTTAATGCTAACTACTCAACCCAAAAGCATGGACTTATGAAATTGTTAATGGTAATATGCCTGCACCTATTGGTTGAGTTAGAAGATTAATTATCTGTCATGGTGGAAAAGTTGATGGGTTTGTGAATGAAGCGCTGTTAATGTTCAAATCAAAGAAAATGAATAACTACCCTATCACAAGGAGATGAATAATGAAACATTCACAAAATGGTTCAAAGAAATGCTTTTGAAAAAAGTTATAGTAGCATTATAGAAATGGATAATGCTTCATATCACTTGGTGGAATTGGATAAAGCATCAACTTATGCTAATTAGAAACATGAGTTGATTGATTGGTTAGTTTCATGTGGGTTCAATACAGAGCATTCAATGATCAAAGGACAACTTTTGGAAATTATTCAGGAAACAATCTTCAAGACTTATCTATGAAATAGCCAAAGAAGCAGGCCACAAAGTCATCCAATTGTCTTCTTGGCTCCCTATTTTTATCACTTCAGTGCTATTGAAATTGTGTGGAGTCACATCAAAAGATATGTAAAAATAATAATAATAAGTTTACAATGATGGAAATAGAGGAAGCAATTACATTGCAAAGAATAAATAGTGCAATCCCTCAAGACTGGAGAAAAGCGGTGCAACATGTTAGAGTAGTTTTGTATATATATATATATATATATATATATATAAAACTAAAAAATTATATTATATTAAAAATGCTATTTTGGAAAACGGCTGACACTTTACTTTCAGAGAAAAGAAATGCTAGGTTAATGGCAATGTTCGAATGAAAGAGATGAGAAGGGTAATGAGAAAGAGAAAGTCAGATACAATTGGTAACATTCAAGATCTTCCTTTCCTTCCAAAAGCTACATGTGGCTATGATACATTAACTGCCAGAACCAAACTCTCAATAACATCAGCATAACTGTTAGAATATATTCAAAGGTTAGCTACTCATAGAGTGCAACAAATTTATTATTTGTATATGTGTATATGAGGTCTGTAAATAAAGTAATGAAACTAGATTTTTTTTGGCAGCCAAAGTGGCAACACTGTAAAGTTACTAGTAAACATATATTGTTATATAAACAGGTGATTTATATTACGCATTAATGTTTTTAGTCTATTGTTGCCACGTGAGATGTAAACAAACTTTTTGTGAAACAAGTTTTTGTTGTTTGTTACAAAAATGAGTGATACTAATTACGAGTAATGTTGTGCAATCAAGTTTTGTGGTGAGAATGCTACTGAAACATTTTCAGAGTTGAAAAGGGCATATGGAGATGACGCTTTGTCATGAGCCAAAGTTTTTAGGTGGTTTAAAAAATTGTCAGATGGCTGGGAATCAGTTGTGGACGATCCACGCTCTGGAAGACTGTTAACGTCAAAAAGTGACAACAATGTTGAGCGATTCAGACTTGATACGGTATGACTGTATTAACTGACTAGCGATTAACTGTCAGAATGATAGCAGAACAATTAAATTTGAACTACACCACAGTCAAAGACAATCAACTGGCCATCAACTAGCCATCAAAGCCAACTGGATGCTGCATCATGACAATGCACCTCGCCACACTGCACTCTCAATTGAGTTTTTGGCAAAGAAAGATATTCCTGTAGTTCCTCAACCATCTTATTTACCTGACTCGAGTTTCTGCGACTATTTCCTGTTCCTGACTTTAAAAAGACACCTCAAAGGACACCATTTTGGAACAGTAAAAACATAAAAAATGAAGCTGACTATCTGAAGGATATGGTGGTTTCTGAGTTCCAACATGTCTATGAAGAGTGGGAAAACCATTTGAAGTGATGCGTGGCTTTCCAAGAGAACTATTTCGAAGGTGATAGTAGTGTCCATGTTTAATTGGATTGTAAATAAAAAGTTTTTCTGAACTAGTCTCATTATTTTATTTACAGACCTTGTATATAAATAAATAAATAAATATATATATATATATATATATATATTACTGTTTAAACATCTCTAAGAGTTGAACTCAGTTGAAAAGGAAGAGAAACAAGAACATAGAATGGACAATAAGATTTGATTACCAGTGATGAATAAAATATTCAGAGTAAATAACTTTAAAATTAGAAGGCTAAAATAATACTATTCCTGTGATATTCAGTTGCTGCTAAAAATTTAATTCGCAGACTAAAAACTCTTATCATGAAGATATTAAACACTGCATTTTCAATAAAATATAATATGTGGGAAATCCTGTAGACACAATGTATGTTTTGAAAATATATGCAAGAAAAGATAACAAATGAGATATAATTCTTTTTAAAAAAAATCTCTATAAAAAAGAATTTTATGACTAATTTATTCATGTTTTTCATATAATTAGTTGATGTTTACAAAAAATAAATGCTAAGAAATGATATGTAAATGATTAATAAAGGAAAAATTGAGTTATCGACTAATTATTTTTTTTATTCTAACAAGAAATGAATCCGTTCTTTTTGAATTACTTTTAAATACTTACTTGCAGTGCATTGCTATGTCTACTAAGACCATCACGGTCACGAGCAACTTGACCTAAAGTTGATGGCTGTCCTCGATATACTCGTTGTTGTCTATCGCTTTCTATTTCCTCTGCTGGACCAAGATCCTCCTCAGCATATAATTGATGTTGCTAAAAATAAATTTAAACATAAAAAGCATACAAAAATATGAAAAATAATTTTTATACAACTTTTAATAGTCAACAAATTTGAGTCAGTTTTGAACGTCCAGTTTCAATAACAGTAACTAATGTAATCAATAAATTAATAAGCTTATAATATATTGAAGCTTAACTGTTTCACTCTTATAAATAATAATTTAAAGAAATTATGTGGGTAAAATTCAAAAGTTTTTGTTTTGTTATAATTTAACAAGTGCTTATTTTTTAAAGAAATGTGTTTAAATTTATTCTATTTACTCTATCTGCTTTAAATTTACTCTAAATATAAAAATTTCTTTCATTATTTGCAGCATTAAACAGAAATTTATTATTACTACAGCTACATTAATTTTTTATTTCTTAAATAACAAATACTGTTTTGACTCATTATTCATTGCAATTTTAACAGAGATATATATTAACATATAATTATTGAATGAATTAAATATTTAATATATAAAAATCAACAACAAAGATATCAGTAAATATATAATTTATATTATATCAAAAAATGTCAAACAATATCTTTATTGTTTGTATTACATCTTACCATTTCATTACTTTTACTGTATTTCAGAATTATTTTTCCACGATTTTACTTATTTTGTTTATTACGAGATTGTGTATCAGAATATTTTACATTTAAATATTTCCAAAAACTAATCTAGAAGAGATAGAAGTAGAAATAAAATACTATGATTATTCTAGTTTTAAAAATAAATAAATAAATATGTAAGATAAGGAGTATCTAGGATCACTCTGTGAGCAGTCATATGTTCATCTTCTTCTGGCTGCTACCAGATGGAGTCACCAGGCTGACTCAATGGAGTGACCAGGTCTCCTGTGTGGAGGCCTACCATGCACGAGATCGAGGAGATTTGGAAGGTCCTGCGTGAGGAGGTCGGGGACTTGGTGGCACTGCCGTATGAGAAATTAGTAGATGTGCTTCGTAGAGCATGTGAGCATGTGAAGCCAGCCCCCTCGAACGCCAGGAGGCATAAGGTGTACTGCGAGGTCATCGCTAGGAGGCAGGAATGCATAGGGGCCGGAAGGCGGTTCGTAAGGGAGGAACAAAAGCCCGATGGTGAAGGTAGGCGGGTTGCCCTCGAAGCGCTACGGGCCGCTAGAAAGGCTTTGAGACTTGCCATTAACAAGTCCAAACGAGAACGTTGGACGTTGGGAGGAGTTTTGCCGGGATCTAGATAGAGACCCGTGGGGCGACGTCTATAAGATCGTTACCAGGAGGTTCGGAAGGTCGCTCCCGGTGTAGGGAAGCTTATGAGGAGGGTGGTAGCTACCTTGTTTCCCATGCGCGAAGAAGAGGCCAGAGAGCTAGTTGCACATAGATACAGGTGTTTTATGGCGGAGGAAGACCTGGTGGCGGCCGGCAGCGTGGTAGAAGCCGGGGTCCGGTCACCTCGAATAGCCTGACCATCTCGGGCTCCTGACAGGTGGCTCGAGGTGGTCAGGCTGTTCGTTGAGTTGGCGCCTCGGCTGGTCGCCGACTGTTTTAGTGGTTTGCTCCTGAGGGATTCATTCCCGGCCTAGTGGAAGACGGCATGATTGGTTTTCATCAAACAAACCGGGTATGCTCATAGATGACCCGTCGGCGTACAGCCCCATCTGTTTATTAAATGCCACGGGTAAGCTGTTTGAGCGGTGCCTGCGGGCCAAGCTGATGAACCAAGTCGGAGCCTCAGGTGGTCTTGCGGAGAACCAATTTTGAATCCGGAGGGGGATGTTCACATTTGATGCCGTCAGGAAGGTCGTCAGTACTATCAGGGAGGCGTTAGGTGGAACGCGTAGGACCAGAAAGGTGCGGGTTTGGTCCTCTTCGATATTAAAAACGCCTTCAACTCGCTGTCGTGGCGTTATTTGGTCAATGCTCTTCTGGCGAGAGTTATTTCTGACTACCGGAGGGTCATGCATGACTATCTGCGCGACCGGAGAATTGTGTATGAGTTTGACGGGGTGCTGGTCTGCAGAGAAGTAACATCAGTAATGCTACAGGGGTTCTTTGCAGGCTCATACCTATGGAACCTGGCCTACGACCAGGTCCTCAGGTTGGACCTGTCCGAGGGCGCATCATCGGTCGCGTATGCGGACGACCTCGCCCTCCTGGTGGTAGCGAGGACGGTAGGAAAGCTGGAAATCAGGGTGAATGCCGCAATTTTACAGAGAGTAAGGGCCTGGTGGTCGGTGCTCATAAAACAGAGGCGGTGGTTTTCGAGGGCAGGAGGTTGATCGGGGAGATGATGTTTGTTGCTGGGGGGGGGGGGGGTATCCATCGCGTCTACCTCCGCTGTTAAGTGCCTGGGGGTCTGGCTTGACAAGAGGCTGACTTTCCGGGTAGACGTCTTGGAGATGGTGGAGAAGGCAGATAGGCTGGCTCTGGCACTGAGCCGGCTCATGATGAATGTCAGTGGGCCGCGCCAGTCCAAAGGAAGGCTGCTTGCTTCTATGGTTGATTTCGCGGTCTTGTTTGCTGTGCCGGCTTGGATGAAGGGGCTTCAAGTAGCCAAATGGAGGGAAATGCTAAAGAAGGTAAGGAGGAAACTGGCATCCGCATCATCTCCGCTTATCAAACGGTGTCGTATGAGGCGGCATTTGTTCTGACCGGAATTCCACCCCTGGATCTGGTGGCTGCACGTGCGCTGCACATTATGCGGCCAGATTCCATGTGTGTGTTACGCGGCGCGGACATGGGATGCATGGGGTGGGGCTGTCTGGTGGTTGTTTGGTGCACTCTCTGGGTGAGGTGGTGTGTTAGTTGTTTGTTGGGAGTGTTATTTTGTTGAGTGAGTTTGTTATCTCATGTATGGGCTCTCTGATGTTATCCCCAAAAGTAATTTCAGGGAGCATTGACGAGGAGGGTGGTTTACTCAGAAGGAATCTGACACATTCGGTGACATGGGTCTCTGGATGTCTTAGGCAAGATTCCACCTCCTCCTACATAAATGCCTGTATCGCTCTGCTTTGGTGGAGGGAAGGAAAAACGGTATCAAAATGGGAATAAATGGAATGGTAAAAGATAAGTTTATTTTGTTTTTGCCAACTTAATAGCACAGAATGTATACTGTTGTGGACTTCCTTGTGAGAACAATCATATGACAAATGAATTGTGGAATGAACATGCATGGTTTTCTCATCCCTTGCTCTATCATGTTATATACTGCCTGATTTACCCCCAACTGTGCTCACCTTCCTACTTCTGAGAGTGATCATCACCCTTATAGGCAGTACCATACCTAATAAATCTGGCATTGGCTACCTTGGTAGCTAATGCTGCACTGGCACTGGAACAAACAAAATTCTAATTTTTAAGTGAAGTTTAAATTGTTCATCCCAGCACTCTCAGATGCCAACTAAAGCCCAGCATGCACTTACACTCGACATGCTGATCTTGACATATGTGAATCAACCCTCTTCACTTTTAGCTGGACTTGATGCCAAATGCAACAGTTTTAGAAACCAGTGATTTTTATCAAAACAGATCTAATTTAGTGTTCACCGGAGATTATAGGGATGACTCATTCCTACGCTGGTGAAGTTCCTAAGCCCAGACAACTTTTGATGCAGGGTGGAGCTCTGTTAATGAGCAGCCAGTAACACCTGATCTAGTCCTATGCCACCTGCAAATTGAAATGGTACCCAGGTGTGCCGTGAGAATTCCATAAGAGTGAAGTTATAATAATACACTGTACAATATTAACTTATTGTTTTTTTATTGGTTATTTCATTACCATGCATGTTGACATAGTGTTTTTCTTTGACATGATATTTTTTCAAGAATGAATTTTGCTATTTGCTTAATATTTATTTTTATGCATACATGTAGGTGGATTTACACATCTAGAATATATGTAGTTAGTAATATTTTACAATAGATTTATTATACTGTGATTAACTGTAATAATGATTTAGGCAGATTTAAGGAAATATATAAAAAAATTACTTATAAATTTAACCTGTTTGATTTATATGTTAAATCAAAGTTTTTATTTAAGTATAAATTAGCGAACATTTTTATTGGCAGTAAAAGTTATTGTACCTAATAACAATAGATCAGTACATTGAAGACCACAAAGATTCTTCTTTTTGGGTTCTGTAGGATTGATATGGACCTTGTATAGAAAGTTTTAAATTATGAAATAAAATTAAAGAAATGGTTTTATTTACTTTTTGTACTGATAATTCCTCACGCTGAATAGGTTGTCGCTGTGAGGTGGTGGCACGACTATTATAAGATTGTGTTGGTGATGTTTGACGTGTGCGAGGGTCTGTTACTCGTACAGTGCTGACTGTTGCACCTTCAACATTCTCTCCCCCACAACCAACATTTCGGGGCCAGTCACATGTTTGCAGTTCGTGGCTAAAACAAAGATACAAAAAACACTATTACTTTTGTTGTACAATTTGGGTGTTTTTATAACATATTAAGTTACGTACTGTTTGTAATCTCAAGTAATATAATCATAACAAGATAGTTTGTAGATCTTAGTTAAATCATTATTTAGTTAGAAGGATAACTGAAGGAATAAAAGTTTAAATGTACTCATACATCTTTAAACCATAACACTGAAAATACGTAACAAAGTGATACCATAATTTATTTTTTAACAAATAATTTACTTGTAACAGCAAGTCCATGTAATTGCACTTAGTCAAACTTTCTTTTTCTCTAAGTTACTTTTTAAAGCTGAACTGAATACTTAGCTTCTAATAACTTATATATAAAATAATTCTAACTAGGTAATGGTCAGAGCAGGAAGGCAATGAAGATCTGTAAATTTCTAGTTGTACCATTATGATGATTTCAACTGTCCAGTATGGTGCATCTCTTATATTAATTATAATTAAAGAATAAAATTAATAATAATAGTAAAACCATATAAGCAGTCTTCAGATTAAATGAGAGACTAATTATACAAATTTAGTTCAGAGATGTTCCAATTTAGTAAAGCAGTGCTCTCTTTTTCCATGCTTCCAACATTATTTGTAGGAGAAAAATCTTTTTTGCTCTGAAGAAAAATCAAATTTAAATGATAGTTGCATTAGCATCTCACCTGGTATGTAAGTTTAGCTCCAAAATTGAGAGTAAGATTTTCAAGAGCACCAGTTAATGAAAATGGAGCACAAGAAAATAGAGCCCCTTCTGAAGATGGTAAACAGTTGCACCCTACTTTAATTGATTAGTGATCAGTAACACAATGTTTACATGCACATGATGAACCAGCTGACCAGTTCTGCCCATTGTGGATAATAAAAATGGAATCAGTTAATAGGCAAATGGTATTAAGTTACATTGCACTATGGAAAAATGTGATAAATTGATACCGATTATGAGTCTTCCAGAGGTGATCAACACTTCTTTTACATGAATACAGGTAAATAATTGGCCTTCTTATAATATTTGAACTTTTAATCTTCTGCTAAAATAAATGAACATTTTTGATAACACAAGATTGTAGTAGAGTAACAGAAGGGTTATTAAGTGGGTAGTTTGGGCTGAATGAACAATTTGTTATAGGTAGAGCATTCTCTCCAGTATTGTAAAGAACAGTCAGGCATACATCAGCAAGGCATAAACAGTTATAGGAAAGCCTATTTTTGGCACATAAAAGTTCTTAACTAAACAAAGTTGATTCTACTGTAGAATTTATGCACAGTATTATAGACAAGTGGTACATATTTTCTTTCCATCCCATTCATTATTTGAGGGATCTTTTAGAGATATCTTTTTTTAACTTTTTTTTTTGTTTAACCTCTGGGTCCACAGTTAAGTCTTGGCGTACTTAATATGTCTCTCTCATATTGGTTGATCTCTCTGTATATTGAAAAATGACCTTTAAAATGTACTTTGATTACATGATGTAAATGAATGTACCAGTGGAATAGAATTGTCTGAACATTGTGTTGGTCAATAAACAGGAAAAGATTTTCTGTATTATGAAGTTTCTGTATATTTAGGCTTGAACATCAGGAAGAAATACTGAGAAGTTATTATAACAGAAAGACTTGGTGGGTCAGATCAAGAAAGTTTGTGTTCAGAAAGAGATCTTCAACTAGTTATTCGACTAGTTATTTTGGTGAAATGAGTGATATTCCTTATTCTGAAATAGTATTTGTGATCCTCAGATGTTTCTCCTACCCTGTACCTGCCAAGACAGAAGGTGGTAATTATAGATACATATGCATTAGTGAGGAAATCTATTACATCAATTCTGCTTGACAAGAGTAACCTTTAAATGTGATGCAGTTATTCTGTTAAATTGTAGGAACCATCTTACTGATAGGCTCTGATTCATATGCATTTACTTTGTAATATATTTCTCTAACTGTTAAGCCCTATGACCTGCCTGTTCCAAGTCAGATTTTATTTGGAACTAAAATTTATTATATATATATTTTTTATGAATTTTGAAAACACAGATTCACAGTAATTACAGATAGAAGGAGGCTATATTATAACCAAAAGAAAAAAAATTCAAGAAATTTCCTTAATAAAAAATAAGTTTTTAAATTTTCAGTCTGAT
Source organism: Lycorma delicatula (assembly GCF_047948215.1). Taxonomy (NCBI): domain Eukaryota; kingdom Metazoa; phylum Arthropoda; class Insecta; order Hemiptera; family Fulgoridae; genus Lycorma; species Lycorma delicatula. The sequence continues at coordinate 187,393,756 of NC_134455.1, forward strand.
TTATTCACTCTAACAGAATTATTTTATTAATTTGTTTCTGGGTCTTAAAATAAGCATCATTTTAAGTATACAAAATTTAGAATTTTGCAGTATTCATTACTATTAGAATTACTGGGTAGAAGATTTTTTTAAAGTAATTCTAGAGCAATTTAATTTTTCTTTAAAATACTCGCAATAAAGTATTTAAGTGAATTTAAATAAAGACCAATAAAATAGCATTAGGGAATATATGAACACTTTTCTTAGATTGTATTTTTATGTTTGGTTGTAATAGTGTCAAATATAACTTTATGTTATTATAAGTATCCTTATACATTTTAGTAATGTTATCAGAATTCTTTTTTTTATTATCTTTTCATTTTATAAGATGTACTGTTAATTAATCTGCAAAATATGCTAAGCAGTGGGTAAGAGTAAATTTGATGCCTTAAATGATGGTAAAGGTTGGTTGTATTATGTGCCAAGTATACATGGCATACACTATTTATCTATTATCACTATTGTTAAAATATTATTATTATAGTATATTATACGCTCTTAGATGCATCCACTTATTTACATTGTAGTATACTGATTTATGTGTATATGTTTGTGACTACTTGCAAAATGTGGGTAGGTATGCTGGTTGCTCTCTCCAGCTTATTGCAGGCTCAAGTCAGTTCTAAGAAAGTCATCATATAATCTGATTTTTCAACATTTAGTAACCAACTCATGCATAAACAAATGGATAATTATTATGATTTAAATGTAAGTTGTTATTAGACGTTTTGATTTTGTAATTCCTAGTCTGATGGAGACACGTAATGGAAATGAGATTGTGTAGAGGTTAATGTTCTTGAACTAGAATCCCTGAATTTGCAATCGACATTATGGAACTGGTAAGTAGACCATAGTAATTATAGTTTTAAAATCTGAAAAGTTTAATCAGTGAGGTATTTGGTTGGATCAATTACCCCTACCATTTCTGAATGATACCCTTGTCATTTATAAAATATTGTTTACTTATTTATTGGTTTGTTTTAATTACAAATCACCATGATTATGAGAATTTAATATAAAACAGTTGCAAGCTAAATAAATTTATAATAAATAATGTGTAAAGTACAACAGCATAATGTAAACTTGTGTTGTAAACAATTATTCTCTGAATTTATGTCAAGTAATGGGGTTATTAAGTAACTATTAGTAATTATAGGTTTTATTATAATCTAAAATATCAGTTGTCAAGGTAATTATTACATAATTTAGTTCAATAGAAATATTTATAAGAAAAATTCTAATATTATCAACCAGATTGTTCCGTAAAAACAAAATAAGAAATAGAATATTTTTTTACATCATTAAAAAAAATAAAAACAGATAAACTGCCATTCCTCTTTTAAAAAAGATCACTAGTGTTCTTTTCAAACTGTAAAAAAATAAATAAAATAAATAAATGACTTTAAAATTTTCTTTGGGAGATCTAAATTCACAAACATCTTTCAATAAGCTATAATCCTAATTATGAATAAGGTTAAAAGAATTAATGATTGTTATAAAAAAGTAAATGAAGTACATATAAAACTGACCTGTACATGAGCCCACCAGTGCATGACTCAAGGAGAGCTCCTCCAAATACACATACATAATATTGTGTACAGTCCCCTGGATGTGGGTAATACCCAAATTCTTCAGGGCAGTCAAAATCAACAACTTGAGAGACACTCTGTGTTGGGCTGACCTTGCTCCTTCTCTGTTGACTCCAACATAATTCTGAAAAAGAAGGAATCTAATACAACAAAATGAACAATTGCTACACTAGATAAATTAAATTTGCACTATAAACCTTTTGAAATTAATACTTAATGATTATTACTTGCCATTTATAGCTGTCTTTTTGTTATTATATGTGGTAAGTATTCTATAGCAAAAGAGAAGAGTGAGGAAATAGCATTGATGAGATCTGCAGCTGATCATATTATATTATTTTATAAGTATGAGAACTATAGTAAACTATACAGGAAATCCTGCAATAAACCTATGTAAAAAAAAAAAAAAAACACAACGTGGTAGTTGTCATATTATAATATTTTTAAAACTTTAAGTATTAATTACTATTTGTGAAAGTTCATTAACAATTTCTGCGCTAGAATTTGCCAACAGAATCATAGTTTTCTTCTTACTTTCATACATAATAAACAGTATTTTTGCACTTTAAATAGATATTTTAAAATAATTAGTAAAGGTTCATTTTAATTTGAGTTTTTATTGTTGATTTTTTGTTAATTTTTAACATTTTACTATTTTTTTTAACTTAAAACATTGTTTTAACAAAAACTTCAATTATTATTATAAAATATTTCATCCTATGAATTAATTTTTAACAGAATAAATTGTGTTACAACACAAAGGTGGTAGATTGCATGATGTTAATGTTTCCAAAATATCTAAAACTTTAAGGAGTAGCACCCCCAAAACATCAAAGGATACATAAACATAAAATTCTATTAAAGGAGATATGCCTTATTTGGCTTTGGTTGGAACCCCTTGAACTGAAAAAAATCCCTTTCAGCATGCTGGAAGGTGGAGTTAGATTTCACCGGTGCTAAGTAGAGGGTAAAAAAGATTCCCGTCAATGGTTGCATGTGAAAAAATGTTTCACATGTTTAGCATACAACAAGCCCCATCTTCTTACAACGACAGCAACATTTTGGTGATCCCTTGCCATAAGAGTTGATCATATCAAAAATTGTTTCAGTCAAAAGTTTTAGGTAATGTTTAGAGGACTAACAACCACTTTAAACCGATTCGATAGATACTCTGCCTATCAAGGGAGGTATGATTTTTTTTTGTCTTCAAAACCCAGTTTTTTCCCCCCCTTGGGCCAATAGTTGGTGACATCAAAAAACTTTACTTATATAAGTCTTAGGCCCTTATACAAAGAATAATAGGAACTTTAATTAAATTTAATATTTTGCTTAATAAGAAAGTTATAGTGATATTTTATTTTTTCGAAAAAGCCACCTATTTCCATTTTCCACTCCCATGGTCAGATTTTAACCATTAACAAACTCAACCGAGATTTTGGGTTGTTATATTTTATGTATCATTTTGAAAGTGATTGGCGCAAAATTACAGCAGTTATCGTGTCTACACAAGAAAGTGATATATATATATATATATATATATATGTATGTATAAACTTTTGAACTGATGGTGGTTTTGGGGTCTGGGGATATGAAACACGAAGGTATGTTGACATTTTCCAGAAGTCAAAGTAACTTTCTTATGAAATCAACCTAAAAGTACATGTCAGACAGATAATTTGTTGATGAAAACCTGTTGACAAGATCCCAGCAATACCATTATTTGCAAAATTAAAATAAAAAATGAGATTTGGAATGTAATAATTTATTTGCTCTGAATAACAGTTCTCTTAAGCGTCATCCAGCACTAAAAGTTAAACTGCAATTCAGAGGGTATTGCACCCTCAAACATCCTTGTGTTTCATTTCAATCCATCCATTTTACTTTAGGTGAGCAACAATATTCTTTCAGCTTATAGTTTGGTCATTGCAATTATAAGAAAAAAGTTACATGATAAGTAATAATTCTTTTTTGTTAGTTTTTTATTTATTTTTTATTAGACTACACATCTTACAACCTTCAATATTAATTTTTTACAACATGCAAGCTACGGTACAGGAGCAAAGTGACTTATCATTAATTTACTGTTATTTTTATACTATGTTATAATAGTGGTTTGCCTTGATCACTGGTACCATGTATGCTTAGTTTACAGTCTGAGAGGCATAAAAATAATTCTTCAAATAGATATAATGTACATCTCCCCCTCCACATACATGTTCACATTTCTATTTATTTTCAATAATATAATTGTAATTAAATTTTATTGTTTCTTTTTTAATTTTTTACCTTAACAAATACAAAAACAAAAATAGAAAAAGTAGCTGCTGTAATAAATATATTAAATTACAGCCATATTTCCTAGAAAACATGTTTAATTTCATTTCTAAAATTGAGAAATTCAGTATTTAATTTAATAGAATATAGAAAATCAAATATTTTCAATAAAACCTAAGAAAATAAGTTATTTATCTGAACAAAAGAAATCCTAAGTAACATTATGAAGATTTCTGCTGTAACTCCTTAATTTTAAGTTATTTTTAAAAAATGTAATGTTATTTTGATTGTAATAAAATGCTTAAGATTCTATCAGATAAAATCTTATTTAATAAAATAATACTTACAGAGATAGTAATGATTTAAAAATTGACATAGTTGTCATTTGGAAATTTGGAAAAATAATTCCATTAAAATATCTATTACAACATTTCACATACCTTGATTGCTTAATTTTCTGTAAGTGAGAAGCTCAAACATACAAAAATAATTAATGTATTTAATTATTGTTAATAAACAGCATGTTATACCTTCAACAAAAATGTAGGTATGTATATTTTTTAGAAGTACACTTTTGCAACAGAAAATTTATATCATTTTAACATATTTTAATTCTTTAGTTTTGTTCATTATCTGTTTTATAATATTCCATCAACAAAATTAGTAAATTTCATTAATAAAATTATTTTTCCTAAAATACTAGATATGATGTTCATAAAGATTTTTCTTTATTTTTGCATTAACAATCAATCACTTTTCTGAATTAGACTACACAGTTTGAAAACCAGGGCTACTTAATTTTGTTTAAAGATGGAAGCATAATTTAATGAAGACCTAAAATTAATTAGTGATTAAAATACTGTGTAAGTACTTCAAACAGTAATTTTTAAAAAAATATTATATTTTATTAGAAAATAAATAAAAAATTTACATTTTATACATTAAGTTGTATAATATCAAAATATTTTTACCAATTATATGAAAAAAACACTGACTTATAGATTTTCTTTATCCACACCAGGATGTGAATCTATCCTGGTTATAGAAATCTAAAGGATATAAAAATTTCTGTTACGCTAAAATCAATGAAATAATCTAACAAACTTTAAAAAAAAGGAAAGAATTTGAGATTAGTTAAATAAGATTTTTGAATTATATGTGGATCTCCAGCTGCTTAGTTGAAACATTGAGCAGTATATATATATATATATATATATATATATATATATATATATATATATATATGTATGTATGTATTTAGTATGGAGTACTTTTATACAGGTTTGAATACTAAATCGTAGATAACAGTGTTCTTTGGTAGTTGGGTTCCAATTAACCACACATCTCAGGAATGGTCGACCTGAGACTGTACAAGACTATACTTGATTTACATTCATACATGTCATCCTCTGAAGTAATACCTTATGGTGGTTCCAGATGGTAAACAGAAAAAAGAAAAAGTAAGTATTAAAATTAATTATGTTTTGCAAACTATGTATGTATAAAATAACAATTATTTATTTGTTTAAACAATTTTCAAAATGTTAAAAAGGAAGTTTATTATTATTATTTTTATGACCTCATATGTTTTCACAAATCCTGATTTAAAGAATGAATCACAATTGATTTTACAAAAACTTTATAGAGAAAAAATTCAAGACTGGAATATGTAACTAACTCCTCAATTTACATATCTTATTGATATTTAAAGAAATTCATCAGTTTTATAGAAAATAAACTTAACTTTCAAAACATGGATAAATTTGTGGTTTTTTTCCAAAAGAAAACAAATAAAAATATATTAACAGCCAACTAAAAGGAAAAGAAATCAAAGAAACAAACAAAGTTACTATTTTTTTTAATTTCAATAACAAGTTTTCATTCATAATTAAATATTTATATTGGTTTAAAATATTAATATTACAGACTATAATCTGTAGTAAAAATTTCACAAATACAATGGATTTGTCTACTCGTGCACATGTTTGTAAAAGTAAATTGTGTTTTTATATTATGTAATACGAAAAAGTTGGCTACTTTTATATGGATTTGAATACTAGACAGTAGATACAGGTGTACTTTGGTGGTTGGGGTTCAGTTAACCACAAGTCTCAGGAATGATCGGCATGAGTTTGCACAAGACTACACCTCATTTATATGTCATTCACATTATCCTCTTCTCATTGCTTATCGTTCACTAGTAGAACAGATTGCAATGTAAACATTAGGAATAATAATATTGTATAATAGACTAAAAATTTAATAGGCTTTTGAAAATTTTTTGATGACATCTGACATTTATTGATATTAATAAATCAAATACGTTTATTTATTATGCGAGTAATTTCATGGTAAGTGTTAATTCCAAGATAATTTTACTGTGTGATCATGAGGAATAACCATTGTTTTAGTTAATTAAAAATAGATTAAAAAATATATTTTATTAATATTTCAATATTACATAAGTATTAAGAAGGAAAAATATAAAGTGTTGTAATTTAAACAATTATTTATCAGGTAAGGAAAGTAACTAAAAAAAAATATTATTTTCAGAATATATTTATTATTTTTTATACAAATAAAATAATTTATAACTTATTTTATTATTATATTATATAAATTTAATAATAATAATTTTAATTAAATTATTATTATTATTATTATATAATAATTTATTATTTATATTTTATACATAGGAATAAATTTGAATTGAATAATAATCCATCTTTATATTGTTTAATGGTTAGTTTAAGTCATTTAATTTAATTCCAAAATGCTGAATGTAGGCTATAGTGTCAATTTTCATTTGAGTGATCATGCTGCACCACAAACAAAAGCAAGACTGTTATATATAATAAACAAACCAGACTGCTTTATAATCGGCCTTCACCTAGAAAACAAATGAAACGATTCAAATAGTATTACAATGAAACATACAGAAAATAGCAGTTGTAAATTCAGTGAAGTTTTACGATGAAATGTAATCATTTGCGTAATATTTCACAAAAGGTATAAATTAAATTTATGTTTCAAAGATCCTTTGACTGATTACAATCTGACATGGAATATGAAATATATTACATTATAAAATTAGGTGAACATTAAGAAATAAATAGAAAAATTATAATTAAAACTACCTCTAAAACAAAAATAGAAAGAAATACATAGGAAGAAATTAAGGCAATAATTCAACAGGAAGTTAGAAGTAAAAAATTTATTTAATACATAACATTTTAAATAAGCATCCTTTTTTAATAAAAAAAATGTATCTTTTTTGGAGATAATAATTTATCTCCGTGATGATGATAATTTATTTATCATCACCCCAAAGACTGTTATTCCATAATCTGCATTACTTTCATGCAATTCATATAATCAGTTTCATGATTATATCTCTTTCCTATGTTGAGTTATATATATATATATATATATATACTTTTTTCTAAAACCATTCAAAATATTAATCTAAGAATTATTTCAGTATTTTAATTAGGCTTTTATAAAGATATTTATGAGTCAATTTTGCTGTAGATAGCTTAGAAATGTTTGAATTACTTGTTTTTATAAAAGTTGAAAAAGTTTTTTTATGGTTAATTATAAAATCATTAAAAAAAATTATCATGTTATTAAATGATTCTTTAGGTTGAACAGCATAGCATGTTAAATATGCTAATATGGTAAAGATGGACTAACATTAAAATAGAAACCATCAAAATTTCAATAGTTAATTGATGTTTACTGCATATTCTTGTTTATTATCTATTTATCCTAAGCATTCCATTCTTATTAATTGATTTTCACTATTTTAGTTGATGTTATTTGGTCATTTTTGTTTATTTGGCTTCAAAACTTTCCATCAAAATTTCAGGCCCCTTCAATAATTCATTAAAAAAATTTCATGCCGGAGGAGGGGGAAAAAAGAAATAAAAGTTGCATATCAACAAAAAGATAGAATATCATTTTTTCATAATGAAATGTTTAAGATTTTTGTAAAATAACAAATTTTAGTAAAACAAATCATTTTAAAAAAAAAATTTTTTTCATGAAACAAATCATAATTAAAAAGCAATTATAATGGAGCTTATTTGAGCATATATTTACGAAAAAACGATGAGCCAAAAATTCACTTTTTAAAAAAAAATTCCTTTTTATTAGTAATATTTAATTAGTCATAAAATAATATAATGCATTATTATTGTAATTTGGAACAGCCTAACTAAAATTAAATTTGGCTGTATTTGTTACGATTTAATTTTCACATTTTTACTTCCTTGTACGTAGTAAAGGAAGTATTGTGATCGCGAAAAATTTCGGCTTTCAGATTTCAACGGAAATATCCATTTTGACCATCCCTGAATCCATTTATACTAGTTTCGGAGTGACGTCTTCATGTACGTATGTATCTCGCATAACTTAAAAATATTAGTCGTAGGATGTTGAAATTTTGGATTTAAGACTATTGTAACATATAATTGTGCACCTCCCTTTTTGATTGCAATCGACTGGACCAAAAGTGTCCAAAAAAGCCCAAATTCCAAAAATTTGGATTTTGGACTTTTTCTTAACTGCACTAATAAGCTCTCATTGAGAGCTTTTCAATGATATATCATAAGTGGTATTATTTTTATTGGTTCCACAGTTATAGGCAAATAAAATTTTAATTAATGAAATGTTTGGATCTTACTAGGGGAAAGCACATCGGTTCGAATCCAACTTCATCTCCTTTTTTTAAATTTAAATATATTGATTTATTAATAATTATTAATCTCTGACTATAACAAAATTTTTTCAATAAATAACAATTCACTAATAACAATAAAAGAAAGAAGATATCAAAAAACATCAGAAGTTATTAACGAAGTATAATTTTATGTACTTTTCAATTAAAAAAAAATGTGTATCTGTAATTTAATAGGCGTACGAGGAAGTCATGTGATGTCCATGATTTTTTATTATGGTTTGATTTTTGTTTTTCAATGAGAGTATTTTCAAAGTTTTATTCGATTAAAAAAAAGATTGAGTGTTTGTATACTTCTATTTTTAATTGATTTTTACGTATGATACTTTGCATATTAAATATCAATGTTAAAATTAACTGTGTATTACAATTTCATGAGTTTTCAGTGCATTATATTTTCCGCCTGTTTACGTAGATTTACGTACACAAACAAATTGGCTGATTTTTATTTAAATGAAATCGTATTTTATTAATAGTTTTAGATAGAGAGTATAATTTTCTCATGACATTTTACATGAAAATTATCTAAGCAAAAAACTTGTTCTTTTAAATGTTAAAAAAAATAGTATTTAAGTATTTATGGGTTTAGTGCATATATTTTATTGAGAAGCTACTTCGTGCATTGGCAACAGTGATGAAACACTTACCGAATACAATATTACGTCCTGAATAGTTTTTCGATTATAAATTGGTGATGAGTTCAAAGAAAGGTGATGTAATCAGAAACGAAAACCAAATACTCATATATGAGATGCATTCTAAAATTTAATTTTGAAGGGATTTAAATTTTATTAATTTCAACCAGTTCTTTCATTTTTCTAAAAAAAAAATCAATAGATTTAAACATTCGTAACTTATTTTACACTCGCGTGATGATTTTCTTAAAAATTGCAATTCTCTTTAAAATTTAATGAAGAACGACTATAAATTGATACTTTCTAACAATTTATAAACTGAAGAATATGTATACAGAATTCCAAACTATTATAATCCTAATCGGCTGAGCATTCCGGTAAAATTAATTACAGGTATTAATTTTAACTACTGATCGTAATAAATTGTACATTTATAATTTTTTTTTATTGCTTGACCATAAGGAAGTAGAACAAATTATGTAACGGAGTAACAATTAACAACATAAACTCAGTCAGTTCAATATTTATTATTTTCTAATCGACAAATTAAGAATAAAAATTAGAATATTTTCTTTGTGTGTTTATTTTTTATTGTTTGTGATATCTTACAATAGGGAATTTCTCATTACTAACAGATATTTTCACCTGCGATCGTTCATTCTCGTCGGAGCAACTTTGCCTCGTGTGCTAAGTCGTTCGGAGTCTAACGGCTACATGAAAACAGTATTGGTTGTCAAAGAATCTGCTGTGAGTCTTGGAACAGGTTCGCCCACTATTAAAATCCGTTGTTTGCTTTATTCAAACTGGCATGTAGCATGCAAACAGGACTTTGGAAAACCTGTGATAATCATCAATTTACTTAGTTCCGTGGCTGATTAGGTATGACGATAGCCTGGGGCTTCATAAATTTTCCTTTAAGACAACCAACCAGTAAAATGAACTTTTCAGAAACTGAAATTTATGAAAAAGATAGACCTCTGTTTTTACAGTACAATAACTCAGCGTAAGTTTTCTCGTTTTCAAAACTCAACCGTTTATATTAATGATAAGGAAAAAATAAACGATTAATCATTTTATTTTAACACATTAATTATTAGTGAAGATAAAAGTTCAATAATACCTACTCTAATTCGTTTTTGTACAACGAGGGAATAATAAAAACTTATGATTTATTTACGTTTTACGGTAGAAACTAAATCTTTTATTTTATTTCTCTAATGTATACCTTGGAATCTGTTCAACTAGTGAACAATAAGCAATACCTTCCTACGGCCCAGTGAGATGAGGATGATATGAATGACATATAAATAAGGTGTAGTCTTGAACAAACTCCTAACATTTTTTCTTGCCTAACATTTATGAGTTATGTGGTTATTTGAATTCATACCACCAAAGTACACCGGTATCCACTGTCTAATATTCTAATCCGTATAAAAGCAATTAACGTTTAATAGGATTTGAACCTCAGAACCTTCGACTTCGAAAATCAGCTTTAAACAACTGATTTGTGACGATTAGTTAACCATTAAACCATTCCGATGGGCTTATTCTATTTAAAGATAACAACAAAAAAAATGGAATAAAAAGTTAATAGGTCAACTAGATAATGATAAAACTAGTTTTTAACTTATACTGACTTTTTCTAAAATTTAATATGAAACATGTCAAATGCCGAGTCAACTCTCCCACTAAAATTAATGATAATTATTCGTCGCTTTGGCATCAAGTATATTAAGTGAAAAAATGTAATGTTAAGTTGAAGTTGATAATTTATTTTTAACCTAATTTATTTTTGTTTAAATTATGAAATATATCATTGAGAAATCCTTGAAAGAAGTAATTTTACTTAAAATAACTACATAAAAAACAATAATTATAAATTAATTTATAATTATTGAATTTATTTACGCTGGTCATTCAATAAGTAAAGACACAAATAACTGTCAGGGCAAACAGCTGGTAACCGAGTAATGACTTTTGATCAGTTATTTGAGTAAATTATAACCTTAAAATATTTTTTTACGTTTGTAAGTTTACTTGAAGTTTGCGAATTAGTTGAACAGCGTGCAGTGATCCGTTTTTTTATTTTTGTGTAGGTAAAAAACCAGTTACCATCTACTGTCGTGTAACCAAACAATACGGAAAAAGATGTAGAACCTCAGAATTTTTACTAGTGGGTAGAAAAATTTAAAGACGGTCGAACTTCACCGTCGACTGACGAGTACCGTTCTGGATGTTCGAATAAAATTTCAATTCCAACTTTTGAAAGTCGCATGTACTCTCGTATCCAAGAAGACCGACGGATTACGGTTGAGATTATCGTTGAAAAATTACAAGTAGCGTTCATACAGTTAACAACATTATCATCGACCAGCTCAAGTACCTTTAACAAGCGCAAGATGGATTCCAAGAGAATTGATAGATCACCAGAAGAAGACATTTGAACACTTTGCTCGCGAACAGAGCTGAAACAATTGTATCAGCAGGAAGGTGATATTCTTTTTGCACAGCATTCTAACCTGTAACTAAACATGGATTCACTGTAATGAACCAGGATAAAAAATGACAGAGCATGGAGAGAAGCACACGAATTCACCCTTCAAGAAAAAATTTCAAACCCTATCATTAGTAGAAAAGTCAGATGACAATCTTTTAGGATGCCTGAAGGCTTGATCTTAGTTGATTTTTCAGAAGATCAGCGACCAATAAACAGCGCGTGCTACTGTGACATGCTTATCAACAAAGAAAAGCCAGCAGTATTGAAAAAAACGCTCTGGATCTCAGCAAAAAGGCATCATTCTGCATCACGATAACGCCTGGCCTTAGGTAAATCGAGAAACCATCGACAAGTAGCATCGGCAAGTACTGCCTCACCCACCGACACTGACTGCCTCATCGAATTCCATAAATGTGGTCAACTCAAGAAGGCGTTAATTGGTAAGAAGTTTAATAGTAATGACGACAACAAAGAAAGTGTGCTAAATTGGCTCCGATATTATGATAAAGATTTCTTTGCAGGAAACACAAAGAAGCTAATTCAGAGATGGGACAAGTGTATTTGATGTTGCTGTAAACAGACATTGTCGTTAGTGTGAAAAAAGTCACACTGATTAAATAAATCGTTTGAGCTTCAGAGGAGTTTTTGTCTTTAATAATTGAATGACCATCGTATAATGATAATGATAGAATTTAATAAAAATCTGAGTTGGAACTTTTTGTATTATTTTTTTTTTTTGTATGCAAAAAGTAGTTCATAAATGATCGATATAGTACTGTTAAGGAATATTCTAAAAGGTTGACAGTAAACTGAACTCTTATATAATTTAAATTTATGACAAAAATGCAAATGAAACTATGTCGTGTTTTGCATATTAATGTTAAACAATGGGCAATATATTTCGTACCTGAATCATTATTATTCAGCTAACTACACAATAATACACTGTAATAAAATGTGTACATTAAATAAACAAACTTCAATACATTCAAATGCTACTTTTGATAGTAATACTTCAATGTCCCATCCACGTACACGAATCGATAAAAAGTGTTACTTTATACTACAAGAAACATTACAGATAAAAAATATTAATCTAGTTTATTGTTAAAGAAAGAAGAAAAGGCAGAAGAAAATAGACGAAAACAATATAAGTAAATGAATACGAATTGACCAGTAGTCCTTGTTTATTTTATTTCTGCTTTATTTCGTTAAAAAAAGTGTTACCGTTATGTTCATAGTTTTTCAATAACCTTCGTATTTATTTTTGAAGTTATATACATATAAGGGGGAAAAAATCAATTTTTTTATTTTAAATATTTTTTGTGAAATGTAAATTAAATTATTATTGTCATTCAAGGTTATCATATAAAAATACTATGCGATTATTTTTTAAAGTTTAAATAGAAAGTTATCCCCACCAGCCAATTTCTTACGATCTTCCATTTCTTTTTTTTTTCTTCTTCTATCATGCGACTTATATCACGGGAGTCTATATAATTACTTCTGGTAGCTGTGTTACTAATAAAAATGTATACATTATATTATAGATGACGAGTTTTGTTTAATACGATTAATTTTTTATTGATACTCGAATTACTGAAGTATTATTACTCGAATTACTGAAGTATTTTTTCTGAGTATAATTTGTACATTAATGAGACAGATCTATTGAAGATTAATATTAAAAATATACTACTGCATATGATTCAAGTTAGGATATATATTCAAGAGTGATTCGAAGATCAGTCAGCGCTGATTAGATGTATTCCATAAATCTCTGTGTAAAGGTGCGTAGAGGGTTTTCCTCTCCTTTTTTAACGACTGATCACTTCCCTTAGTTGCGGTTATGAAACAACATAAAGCTATTTTTGTTTAATAATAGTTGGATATTACTAGTTTATGAGGCGAAAAAAGATTTAATAATTCGACATACAGTGTGTTTAAAGCACAGTTGTAGATACGCGTGCTCGCGTACGCACAACACATTCTTTGAATCAGGTTTAATTCGACTGTATAAATTTTAGAAACTATATATATATATATATACACTAAATATAATTATAACTTTTCTTTTTATTATAGTTTCAAATATGCAACAAAATACAGATGTTAAAAAAACCTTGTTTTAAGAAATTTTGTTGTGTTACAGCTGTTAATTCAAAAAGGTTTAAAGAAGATAATTGAAAAGTTGAAACTTAGAAGAGGGAGAAACTTAGAAGAGGGCCTTTATTCACTTAACAAGGCTGGAAAAAACACTCGACTTTGACTTGACTTGGGAAAGTTAACGTTCAATTTTATTTTTACATACTCTTATAAATTTAATTAAGTTTTTGAGCACCTATTTTAATTTTTATTATAACCACATCAGAAAAAACCCGATATAAGAAAGATAAAATGAATTTATTTTAGTGAAATCAGTCCTTTATCAGTTGATTAAATTTTCTTCTTATTTTTCTTTTTCTGTTTGGCTTCCGGAACTACAGTAAGGTATTACTTCAGAGGATGAGTGAGGATGATATGTATGAATGTGAATAAAAACTTCTTATATTTGAAATTTCATACTATTTATCTTAACAAAGAAATAAAAACTACCGTACTAGAAGGAGAAAAGTGAACCGTAACAAGAAACTAACTTTTTGAAACTTTTGATTCAAATAAATGAAAATAGTTTAGTCTAAAGATTATCTACTGTAGATGGATTATGTGATCATGAACCGGATATCCGAAATGCGAACACCAATATTAGAGAAAAACATCTACAAGTAAAAAGTAAAGCGCTTGTGTTGTAACTTTAGCGCCCAGAATTAATTAATTTTATACTTGAAGGAAATTAAATGATTTTTTCAAGGAAAGGAGTCAAAATTATGTACATGAGGTAAATAACTAAGGATCTAAGATATAGTAAATATAAAAAAAGAGTTATTAGAGAACTGAAAATTAATGGAAAATTGCATAACTCCAGACAAAGATTGATAGAAAAAAATAAAAATCGATAATGTACAAAAAAAAGTTAATAACATCTTGATAAAGAAATGCGTTGATTGGATACGGTCACTTTTATAGCTGTCGCTTTCAATAAAGCACCTTTTCTTGATGTAGGCGAACAATAAAACAAAAACTAACATTTTAAATTGTCTATCCAACCGATATAATGAAGATGCTCTGTAGTATTGATTTTAAAATAACGATAGAGATTCGTACGCAATCGATTAAAATAAACAAAACATTTTCGATAACAGGCGTAAACAGAAATGTATAAAATTAAATTTTCTCACAGTGGATTGAAACTTTTTGAATACAATGCGGAACTTAAACCATATAAGTAAAGCGTAAAAATCCGTGAAAGGGTTTTCATAACGAATAAAAGAGCGTGATATTGAGGTGTCTTAAGACGACGATAGAATTGTGTTTTTTTGCGACAGCGCTGTCGAAAGTGATCCACGATCTATTGTGCTACTAACATGTATTAAAAAGAAAACCGATGCATCTCTCTTCTTCAAGGCCGAACAACTCTGGCCATCGACACCACTTAACGCGTTTTTCAGCTATTTCTAAATATGCTACCATAAAATGAAGCTGCTAACACGGTATGCAAGTCATTTTATTTTCTATGCTTAAATAGTTGTAGTAATTTGTTTGTGACAACAAAATACCTTTTTTTATGATCATATATTCTTTTTAAATGTTAATTGAAACAGCCACATACAATTTAAAATTATATACTTGATGAAATTTAAGAAAGCTAATAATACTCTTTTTTTTACAGGACGTAAAGAAATACAACTGATCTTTTAATTTGAACAACCGTAAACCTATTAGAAAAAAACTATTTAAAAAATGTTTTTCATTAATATTGTAACATATTTTTTTATTTTTATTTATTTATTATAAAAAATAAATTTATTTATTAATTTATTTTTATTATAAAAATATACAAAATGATTGTTACGTAATAATAATACTTATAAAACAAACAAAACAATACTTATATACATAAATAATATCACAAAGTTGCTCTTAAAAGCAAAGCATGAGACAAGGGTAGGAGTAAAGTAAAACATTTTACATAAATTTCTTAAGGTAAGTATTCATCATGTATATAACAGATCTTGTTTTTAAACTCGTATATAAAATTATATTAAATATTTTAATTGTTACATAAAAAATAAAAATAAAGACCCTATAAATGTTGAAAAGAACAATTTTTAATACGCGGGTAAGTCAAAAAGTAAAGAGAAATGTTTATTTCCCTTCCAATCACATGCATGACACCAATAATTGTTCTGCTATAACACAAAAACTCTATCAGCTGTTCATTGAAAGTATTGTTTCATTGTTAGCTATTTGTGATTGTGTTAAAAGTCTGTTTAAAATGAATGCTCCTTCGTCTGATTGCACCAAGGAAGAAATGAGAGCAGTGATACGTTTCCTCAGTTCAGAAGGGGTGACACCAGAAGGGATTATTCGTCGAATGGAGCACCAATATGAATAGAGTTGTTTGAGTGGAAGCAAGATCTACAAATGGATTGATCGCTTTAAAAATGGTAGGTTTTATCTTTGTGAAGAACAGCGGCAAGGACTTCAAAGACTATCGACAATATTGAAGCAGCTAAACAAATGATTGTCGGAAATCGACGAATTGTAGTTGATGACATTGCAAGCGAGTTGAATATAAGTCATGGACTCAGCATTTTCAGTCATCTATAATTCTTTAAACTTTCGAAAAGTCTGTGCTCCCTGGATTCCAAGTCAATTGAGCAGCATCCAGAAGGAGAATCGTTTCAGAAAAACGATTCTCGAAAAGTAACGTTTCATAAATTTTCCAGAAACTTTTAAAACGTTACGAAGATGAAGGAGGCTCATTTTTTAAGCGAATGACAACCGTTGATGAGACATGGATCCATCACTTTGAACCCGAAAGTAAGCGACAAAGTTTAGTGCGAAAACATCCTTCATCTCCCACAAGAAAAAAGTACAAAATTCAGATGTCTGCAGGAAAGGTGATGATGACGATATTCTGGGATACGGAAGGTTCACTTTTGGTTTATTTCACACCTAAAGGTCAATCAGAAAACAGTGACAACTACTGTGAGCTTTTGTGTTTACTGAAGGAAAAAATCAAATCCAAAAGACTTGCTAAACTTTCTAAAGGCGTGATTTTGCTTCAGAATAACTATCGACCTCATACGGCCAAAAAACGGTCTTTTGCCTTCAAGATCTCGGTTTTAAGCTGCTGAACCACCGTCCATACAGTTCCGACCTGGCTCTAAGCGAATATCATCATTTTGACCCGTTAAAAGAGGAGTTGCGAGGGAATCATTATCGATCTGATGAAGAGGCCATAGAAGCGGTGAAAATTTTCTGCGCACCAGATCGAAAACTTTCTTCCAGGAAGGAATTCAAAAGCTCGTTAAAAGATGGACTAAGAACATAGAAATAGGAGGGGATTATGTTGAAATATAATGTATGTGTCATTTATATTAGTACAAATAAATATATTGATGTTTTGAATTGCAACTAACTTTTTGACTTGCCCTCGTATATACTTTAAATCATGCTCACTATTAATGTCATGTATCTACATTTAAAATATTTTTGTTTAAACTAATTATAGTAGTAAGATGTTTGGATATTTTATGTAAGCTGAATAAAAGTCGAGTAGTAGCATCCTTTTTAATCAATAATCAATCCGTGCATATTAAGTAAATAAATATAAATTCTTTTTCAATGTCAACATAAAAACAAAATAAATGCAAAATAAATACATAATTTTAGATAAATATTACCGCAAATTATTAACAGATATAATTTACGTTATAATTTAGAGCTAATACGTTTTTCTGTAAGGAAAATAAATGATTTAATCATAGTTTTAATAATATATATAATTTAAATATGTTTAAAGCTTTCCAAATTTGTTTATTATAGTATAAATTTGAAATATTCGACGTTTATAATTTTTATATCATGCCATAGTGGAGTGGTTACCTTTCAACCAGAAAACTCTTAGTTGGAACCTCGGTCAGTTTTTTCTGTGCTTAGTTTTTCTTTTGTGCTTTTCTTTGTTTAGTTTTTTACACGCGAATAGCGTGTAATAAAAAATTCTGTAATGTATGTTTAAGGCTCTTGTGATGAATTAATAAGGTAAAATATAGATAATTGGAAAACAAGTCTCCAAAAAAAATTAATGTAGAATAAAAGGATAATTCAAGTTACGATTAATGTTATTTTATATTGTTACAATATTTTAATTAATTAATTATACTATTACAAATACATAGGGATAAAATTAAAAAAAAAAAAAAAAAAAAAAAAATTTAGCATAACCAACGACATTTATGAATATTTGTAAACAAATATTCATAAATTAATAGTAAAAAAAGGATCTATTGAAATATCATATCAATGACTTCAAAATTTACTTAATATGACGTTTCTAAGTCCATTATTATTTTATGAACAACTTCACCTTCAGTTTCTTAATAATTTTCTTTTAATTCAGGTTTTGTCTTACAGCTTAATTTTAATTAAAATAAATTAGTCTTCTAAATTAGACATATAATTTCGCTCTTGCTCCATGTTTTCTTTTAAGTAATTAGTTTTACTCTTTCCTGAATGTCTTTACATTGATTTTGATTATTTTAAATATTTTCTAGTCTAGTTCTAATTTCAAAAATTGTATTAGGTTGAGCCTGTGTAACAAAAGCAATTCAAGTTCGTGTACAGTCTTGTACTCTAATAGAATGTTCTATTTACCCCTCCTTTTATTTTTCATTCATTGGAAAAAGTTAATTTAAAATTTACACACACTCCCCCCACACACACACACACAGAATGATTCCAAATTCCACGGCAATCTCTTGGGAGATGATTCTACGGCCAAAAATCAGAAAAATATTCATTTAATCATAGGTCAGTAAACGGTTCGTTAGCGAGTTTCAGGTCGCGAAACATTTAGCCTTGCTTTTTGCTCCCACTTTGGAATTAAACCTTACTAAAATTCTTGCGGTACAAATCGAGGGGTAAATTTGAAGTTTCATCATGTTTTTTGGTCAATGTAATTGAATAAAAGTGGTACCAGACCTCTTTCTCACTTAGAGTTTATGAAAAACGGAATAAAACACGAAAACGTTTTGTCGGAACATACCCTTATTTAGGTTTGGTATAAAATAATTTTGTTAATTTACCAATAAACAGATTTCTAGTTAACTTTTTATAGAATTTAATTTTGAGTAAATTGATGTAAATTAAGTCTATTATATTAATAAAAGCTCGTGTGTACTTATGTACGCACGTAAGAAGTTATACTTCTTTGGCGTGAATAAAAAAAATAATTTTTTTACGCATTCAAACAAATTTGAACAGAGTCAAACGATCGATAGGCAACGTTAAATACCATGAATAAAAGTTTGAATAAATAACACTTTAAATAAAATAATATTTACTTTATACAGTTTAAAAAGTATTGAAATATTCGTTGTCATATAAAACAAAGTTCATCAAATATATTTCGATTAGTTTAGTTCCATTAGTTATTTGGCTGACGATTGAATAGGCACGAGGGTTATCAGCAGCTTATAATATGAAAAATGTGATACAAATAGTTTTATTTTATAATAGTGTGTTTTATCAAAAAATATTGTTTTTGGTAAATTTAAAATTATTTATGCAAAATCAAGAATTTATCTGATACGTGATATTTTCTGTCATTAAAAACTATAATTTTACTCATAAAAAATAATGCTTACATATATATATATATATATATATATATATATATATATATATATAATAATAATTTATATAGAATTTTGATACACAATTTTCACAAAAAAAAATTAAAAAATTTACGCAGCAATATAAAGTTTTATGAATGTGAACAACAATATTCACAGTTTGAAATATCCAACTTCAGAAATCCGTGTATATAAATATATATTTATTACGACTCAATATCTGTTATGTTTACAACACGTGCTAATCAGTTAATTACATTGAACAACTAACTAAATAAATTAAACACTACACGCATGTGCGTGCAAACTGATCCACTTGGGCCTGCGCAAATCTTCATTGTGTGTTACATCGGCGCGTGCAACTTCCGTAACTTGCTGAAAATACACCTGATCAGTATCTCCTAACGCGCCAAAAAAAGTATAACTTCAAAAACAAGTTTGAGAAGTTTAAGTTTACAAACTGATTACCAAAGAATGTAACAAAATTTCAGCACATATGTTCTACTGATGAAAATAAAGAAGAAAGTTCATATAAACATACGTTCGGAAACGCTTGGTTAGCGAGTGTAGGCTGAAGAAAGATTTCACCCTGATCCCTGCGTCTTCGGTAAAATTAAGCCAAACTGTAATTCTTAGGACCCAAATTAAGGTGTAAATTTAGTGGTTTTCTATGAAATCTGATCTGAAAGATTGAAAAAAATAAATACGTTCCAGAACTTTAGAATTTTTCGAGAAATCTGGAGTAATAGACAAAATATTAGGGTTGAAAAACACACTACTTTATGTTTGTTGTAAAATAAATTTGTTAAATCAGTAATAAACACGTAAAAGTTTTAAACAAAATTTGTAGAGTATTTAATTTTGAGTACAACTGTCTGAATAAGTCCATAGAAATTAAATACAAACGAAAGAATTTTAATGTTTATTAAAAACAAAACGTATCAAAATGTTTTTTAAATTTTTTAGGTCAGAAATCAGAGTGAAATCTTTTTAAAAAAAAATCTCAGAAAAATCTACATAATGGGGCAACGGATTAGTAAAACATGTCTTGAAAGATTTTTACATTTTTCGTGAATCATTATATCTATCTATCTGTATATATATAAATTATTATATTATTTGAAATGTTGCAAGTCTGTATTAAAACACGGAAGCAAGAAAATAAAATTGAGTTTATAAATTAAAAATTTCCCTTATATTTATTTTGTATTGAAGAACTTATGAATTTATTTAAAGCTTGATTATTTTATAAATAAACTACGAGTTTTAATTGAATTTTAAAGTTAGTCATAAATAACAAAAACATTTTAGGCATTTATATTATAACTGAGCTGTGATTAACTTAAAACACAAATATTTAAATAAGAATAAATTAATTGCATTATCATGCATTTTAATAAAAAAAAGTAATAAATAAATATATATAGACAGTATTATAAAAAAAATAACTTATGTAATGGGGCAACGGATTACGTGTAAGAGTTACTGTTTACTACATATACATAGGTATATATGTATAAATGTAACTGAACTACACAGTATATAAATATAACATTATACAGAATATAGTACGAGTAGTAGTTAAAAAGAATTTCTGTAGTAAGTCATGCGCGGCGTTAAGTAAAAAATTATGAGAAAGTTAAAAAGTTAATTCTGTTTAAATAATAATAAAAGATATGTATTCATCATATTACGAAAACAGTGGATATTACGAGAAGGTCAGCGTGTTATTTTGATACTCTCAAAGATTATTTATTTACGTTCAATATTTGCTTCTATTACTGTTGTTTGATATAATTTGTAGCAAACGCAATCATTTTATAACGGAGTTCATATCTATTAAAAAGAGAAACTACTCTCCAAGTTTGTTACATCAGATTATTATTAGCAAGTGAGCATCTTCATATTAAATAAGGTATTTACTGGTCTTTTATTTTTTATTATTCACTTCATTCCTTTGAATCTGCCAACTCTAATTCCATATAGGGAACTATTAATTATGTTCCACACCTACTAAATAGTTGTACTCAATTATACTACCGATTTGACTGTCTATGAATATTAAAGTTTCTACCATCAGTAGTAACTTTATTAAACACATTAGACTGACATTTTTAACTCGCCTAAATTAGAATACAAAGATTATATTATAAAAGTAAAATTAAATTTAATATTTCCAGAGGTAATAAAAGTTTTAGCAGTTTAATTAATTTCCGTATCTTTATTATACGTTCGAACAAGCTAATTAACCGTGGAATAATTTGTTTAAATATTACAAACAGTATTTTTAATTTAGTAAACAAATGTAAATTAAAATTAAAATTTTAATCTAAGATAAGAGTAATCAAAGATTACAGGACATTTATTACTTTAACTTGGCATTCAGTAAAGATTCTTCTGAAAAGTTTTAGAAAAATACAGCAAATGGTTATAGAAGAATAATATGGATACAAGAAAAGCAGGGACAAAGATGCAACTGGAGTAATAAGAATTAATAGTGAGCGGTATAAAGAAAAAATTAAAGGAAGAAGTGAATATTTTATATACCAGTTTGTGACAGAACCATTCTATCGTTTGTAATGGGATTAAATGCTGAAAATATTAAAACCTAGAGAATAAATTGAAAATATAGACGTTTAATGAAAGAATTATACCTGAGTTTATGAAAAAAAAAAACACAAATCGAGTGACTGGTCGTAAGAAGAAGACTAAGGCAAGAATTCTGTCTATTACCAATCTTGTTTAATATGCAAGTTGAAATTATGAAAAAAAAAGTTATGTAAGAGGGTAAAGCTATTCGAGGAAAGAAAGTACATCGTAAAGGTACTCAGTGACATGGTTATTTTTAGAAGACAAGATATTATTAGTATATGATATATATCGTAGGATATCCATCCAATGATTTTAAAATTAAAACATTTTGTCAGAATATGGAATGAAAAAAAATGTTAAAAAACAAGAGTAATGAGGGTAGGAGGCAATAAACCAATGAATATCTTCATAAAAGAAGAACGATTTGGATTAGTAAGACAATACCGATACTTACATACTCTTTTAACAGAATATGGTAAAAGTGAAAAAAAAAGAACAGCAATGACTTAGGGAGCATTTAACAGAATGTTATTGTGTAGTAAGATGAAAATTTTAGTAAGAGAAAAAATAAAAAATCATTGTCGCCACCACAATCCGTCATTTTTTGCGCTCAATACGAAAGACCCCTTGTGATAAAAAACTAAAATTAATTTTTAATTTTGCAAACTCGGTATGTATATTGTAAGTGAACTACAATAAGATGAACGAAATTTCATATACTTTTTATAATTAACTCAAAAAGTCTTCTAAAAAAAAAAATGTGATCTCTTTACTCATTAGAAATAAAGGCTGTTTTTGAGTTTTCTCAACCTTTTTATTTTAATAAATACCAATAATTTTTTTCATTAAAAAAATTTACCACTCATCGTTAATTTTTAAATAAATTTCTTTTGTGTATCTGAAAAATGGAGTTTTACCTTTCACCTGCAGCTTTTTGCGAAAAAATTAAATGGATCTGAATAATTCATAAAGGTTTCTAGTAATCCGGCTTTAATATTCTATAAATAAGAATACGAAACTGGGAAAACACTTTTTATTCCTACATCTTTGCAATAATTTTAAAATTTTATTCTTTATTGTATTCGTACCTTCCTTCCGTTTGTTTTAATACTTCTAATTATTATATGTAAATCGTACAACGAATCTAAGTTATTCTAAGCTTCAAACAAATATTAATTGAATTTTAAATATTTTATAATTCAAATTCAATCAGTATAATTTAAAAAGAAATGAACATCTAACTGTAATAAGCACTTATAGGTAGTAAAAAGTAGACGCTGAATAAGAAAATTACTAGGGGACACTAATTGTTTATTCTTTCAAATATTTTTGTAAAATTACTCGTAATGAATGTTTTCTTACGCAAAACTGCGCAAGAAAACCGAATTTTCGTTATTTTATTTTGTATGATAGTTTTTGTGTATTTATTTTGTATCATCTTTTTCGCAAGAAATATACAAAACATAAATTGAATGTGAAAACTAAAAGAGGTATAATTTTTTATTTATTTAATATTCAAGTATATTTTCTATTTATAAGAAAATTAAATTATTATAACCGTAATTTTATGAAATAGTTAAAAATAATGAGTAGATCTTACACACAAGCATCAAGTTAAAACTCATTCACCTCTGTGCCTCTATATGAGCTCGTATGAAAAATACAAGTTAACTTAATCTCAATCTGTGGTAATATTGACTGTTGTCAACCTTAATTTGAGCAAAAGTGAAGAACGACTAAACAATCTTTACAAAATTTTTACACGCACAACTTTAGATACACTGCTACTACTACAGCAATATCTAAATTTTGATGAAATTTATCTAGTAGTTTTGGAAATTTTCGATCC
This sequence comes from Lycorma delicatula, assembly GCF_047948215.1. NCBI lineage: Eukaryota > Metazoa > Arthropoda > Insecta > Hemiptera > Fulgoridae > Lycorma > Lycorma delicatula. The sequence goes on from NC_134455.1 coordinate 187,417,708, forward strand.
ACAAATCTTATACGTAGGCAAACTTATACGTATAATTATATATATATAGAATGTTTCAAAATTACTTGGTAATCTCTCAGGAGATGATTCTATAGGAAAAAATAAGAAAAATGTTCATATAAACATAGGTTAGAATTAAAGGTAAAGCATTTAGCCCTGCTTTCTGCTCCCTCTGTGAAATTAAACTGTACTAAAATTCTTGCGATATAAATCAATGGGTAAATTTAATGCTTCCTTATGGTTTTTTATTTAAGAAATTTAATGAACGCGGTCGGTCCCAGAATGCTATCAAACTTAGGTTTTAAGAAAAACGGGGTAAAAGACGAAAACGTTTCGTCAGAAAATATATCTTTTTAGATTTGGAGTAGAATAACCTTGTTAATTTACCAATAAATAAATAAAACTTTCTAATTAACATTGTAGAGAATTCAATTCTGAGAATATTTATTAAATAATGTCTATTAAAGTAAACACAATTTTGAGAATTTCAACTTTAATAAAAAACGAAACACAAACTGGATCAGAGAAATGATACGGTTTTAAACAGAACAATTTTGATCAATGTTTGAACGACGTAAAGTAAATGAAAACAAATTAAAAAAATATCAAGAACAGAAAAAAAAGAATAATCATAGCATCATAGCTCTACACTGTGATGTAAAGTAATATAACTATATATGCGATTTAATTAATTTAATGAAACGTTTAGGTGTTTAAAATTCGGTGGCTAATTAACGCTTCATTTTTTATTAAAAAAAAAAGTATATGTATAGGCTAATTATTAGATTTAAGCATGCAAATTATATTAGTCAGATGTTAGAAATTGAATAAAAGCACTTTAAAGTATACTTCACTAAATAAATATTCCTTACTACGTAAAAATAATTTTTATGAATATTGCAAACACTGAATCTTGTGTATTTATTGCAGAAGTGAGATTTTTAAGTCATAATAACTATAGACATTTCAGTATCTCACTATTGGAGACTGTGTGCTCGCGTAATGAATATATGCATTTCTATACATTATCTGTCCCAATGATTAAGCAGCTAATTCTTGTGGTTAATAAAATAAGCGTATCATTTGTTAGGCTTATTAGCACGTGTATTGCGGTAGGTATAGCATAGTAATATTTGACAGGATATTCAACTCATTGAAAAAGGAAACGTAAAATCACTTTAATTTCTCTAGTAATCGCAGCACATTTTGACCGGGTTAAATATGTTTTGGTACTTTCATGAGTGTCTGATATCTCATGGAGGTAGGTAATCAACAACCAAGTAGATGTGCGTTAAGTGCTTACAGCATGTAACACATAAACATTAGGGATTCAGCGGAAGTGGTGATACCTTATTATCAACGAACAGTTTTTTTGCATTGTATCCTTTACGGGTGGAAAATTTTTAAAATCATTTAACAATTAATAGGCATTCATATACATATTGATATTTAGTGTAATATTTTTGTGCAGTGCACACAGTGATTAAAGTAGTCTAATAATAATTCATTATTAAAATTGTCATTTGATAAATTGAATTAAAACTGGTTGAACTAAAGTATCACGAAAGAAGCAAGAAGACCATCCCACCACAGCAAATTCAACGCAGCCCAGACTGCCATAAGAAAAAAAAAATGAAAAAGAAGATGAAGAATTCCCAAAATCTAGATTCCCTACCCTTCCATCATCTTACAATTACTAGCCAGACAACTGCCTATATACACCACGTGCGACTTCCTGCCTCGAAGGGAGTGCATTGGATCCTCCAAAAATTAGAGCATCATCAGGCGTATTTCTGCTATACCAGAAGGCCTTTAGTGGAAAATAAGGGTAATTGCTTCGAGAGAATGACGCAAATATCTTGCTAATCTTCTCCGGAATAACCCAAGTAAAATACTTCACAAACGATCTAAATAAAATGATCACAACTCAATCCCAAACTCCATCCATCTTAAACTAAAAAGTAAATAAATAACCGCCATTAAAAATTAAATAATCGCCAGATAAATAGAAAAAAATCAGCAGTAAAGAACTGATCTCCAAGTTCTACATTAAATAGGAGGATAAGTACTCCCCGATATCCTTGCGTTCCGTTCCAAATAATGTATATCAACATATTAAAAGAAATAAGTAAATTTAAATTTTAAATTGCCTACAATTACTAATTGCTTTTATGTATAACATTTCTTACACCATTACAAGTTGTTAGATGTAAAGAATCGCTGGTTTTAAATAAATAAACAAATATTATTTGAACTGAATTAAATCAGATGTAATATAGAATTGATACAAAAAAAAAAACATAGGTATATTGAATTTGAGGTTAAACTTAAACTCAGTACATATTTGAATTTATTAAGAATTAACTTTTTTAAGAACTCATAAAAAAAAAAGTAATGTTAATGTTTATTTAATATTGTTGTAAATATTCACATATTTTTTGTTTTAACAATATAAATAAATAATGTACACAAAAAGAGGAAGTTGCTGGGCTACAGTACTTTCATCAAAAAAAGAAGTCAGTGTTGTAATTTCTTGACTTAATAATCTTTTCCTCAAAACTTAATTTTACTTTTAAATTGCAGTGAATTATGCTGAAAGAAAAACACCATAAAATACCTTTGCCTGTATTTTAAAGAAAATTAAGTAGTTCATTAACCACTAGATGCAAGAATATGATAGAAGTGTTCTGCACAAGTGTTCTACACTGTTTTTTAGTCAAGTAAAATACAGTCTTACTTAAATCTAATTCGTTTTTTAGCATTATTAAAGGTAATTTGTGTGGAGATAAATTACTTAAAGAAAAATTTGTCGGTGCAGCTGTTAATTTCTCACATATAAGTGTATTCTTGTTTCAGTGAGATTAAAATATAAACAAGATAATAAAAACAAAATGAACAAAGTATAGCGTAATCCCTTTGTAATAAAAAAAAACCTTGTCTGCTGAATCTAACTTTTTTAAAACATGCAATGCTTGGTGCAATATCGCGTTATTATTATGTTTTTATTAATACTATTAGCTTTAAAGTTGTGAGCGTTTAAGTTTTTTTAACAAATAAGATTATATTTTATAACCCATATAATTTCAAGGTTTCCCCTACTAATCTCCATCCGGGTAACCGCAAAGTGAAAGTTCTGACGTTTGAATCTGAAGGTTAAAATAGCCCCACGTTTTACACACACTTGCATACACAAACACACACCTACACATATGTATCTGGACTCTGGGATACCTGAGCTGGCCAAGGTCTGAAAGGAAAGGAAAGTTAAGAGGAAAGGTTTCAAACGCGCTGCTGACTGTGAACTGGAAGGACGTTTATAACTTATCAATGCTATTATCTTGTTTTATTATTTAAGAAAAAAAAAAAACTGTATTCCTTGTTTAGTTTTCTATATGTATTTTGTAATTCTTTTGGTAGAAAGCTTTTACCTTTTTGCGTCTAATTTTTAAAATTTTTTCTAACTTAATATATTATTTATTTCTTCAAAAAGTTAAAAAATAAGCTGAACTGGTCTACGAAAGAAGACCAATATAAAATCAAACATTTAATTCATAAAATTTTTTTAAAACATTTATATCTCCATTATATTTTATTAAAAATAACGATTTTATCATCGTAACTTTCATATTTTATTTTTATAATATGTAATTAAAATGCATAATGTGATTTGATCTTATAACACATGGATGGGCGATGCAGTAATCTACCATTTCAGGCAGTCGTAATTTTCAAAACTTCGACTCGCTGTGAAGAGTCCTCCGATGTTTCAATCGAAATTTCCCTAAAGACGACCCCTCTAATATTTGTTGAAGAACCCGAATCAGGTCTCAAAACCCAGAGAGCGAGTAGTCTGGGATTCATCCGAACTGATTGGTCGATTACTCGGCATAAAATAGAATATTTAGAAGATTTTCTAGTTCTAAATAAAGTTAAATACGTTTTGTATTAATTTGATAAAATAATACAAAAATTCAACTTTAAACGCGAGCCGGAACAGAGAGAAAAAAATTGGTATACATAACAACTACTACTAGATAGCTCTGATATTTTTTTTTTAATGATGATCCGGGTTCCAGGTTTGAATCCCAGCCATGTCTGACTGGGATTTGAACCCGGAACCTCTGGATGTACCACTCTGCTTCAAAGATCGGTGTATTTAATAACACTAATCGAAGTCTTATTAAAACAAATAAAATATGATATGTTTATTAAGCAATTTATTGTCGTAATAAATAAACAAATCGATTCTTAAGCATTTTTTAGGTTTATATTTCTGATTACGTTCAATGAACGTAAATTTGATTTTAACATTAATAAATTTTGTCCAAATTTGTGATATATTTTAAAATGTCTTTTTTAATTTTATTATTTTTACTTGCTTATAATATAATGTAAGATGGTTAACTGGAAATAATATCGAAACTGATATGAAAATCCCACAATAATTAATTTCCTTGCTTAAATTTTGAAATTTTTAGAGTAAAATTATATGTTTTTGTAATTTATAATATAAACGAAAATAAATTAAATTTTTTTTCCCAATTACTGTTAAGGATATGCCTATTATTTTTACTTTTTATCATTGAAATATTAAGTATGGATATATTAAGTATATTCATAATCCATAAGCCTTTGTTAATAAAGTAGTATTGTTTTTAGGTTTTTGATTTTATAATAATTATTAGTTTTTTAAGTCCAACTATTGATCGCATTATAGGAGTCTTTATTCCAGGCATTTCTAACATTCTAATTCCCAATATTTCACGATGTTCTTCGGATGATTTCTTTTTCTTTCTTTCAATTTTCCGGAATTCAAAATTATAATTTTTTTCCTAAATATTCTATCTAAATTACGAGTATCAGCAAACGAAATATTTAATTCTTTCAGGTCTTTTTCTATTTCCAAAAACCAGTTTAATTTAACTTTTTTACTGCTGTAATAATCAAAAACCTTTTAAATTTATCTGTTATTATCCATTCAAAAATGTGTTCATAAAAATATATTTTCTTTTTTAAACCTTGTAAAATATTTTCCTGTTTTTTTGTAAATTTCATCATTAGATTTTATTAACTGTAACCCGTCTTTGATTTTTTAGCTTAGGATTTTTCTTAGAATTTAACTTAATGCCTTAAGTAATACCTAAATTTTTTATTAATTGATGAAGATTTTTTAGTGTAAATATGTTATGTTAACTCGTATGCATTTTCCATTTTATTTCCCCTAATTTAATTAGCTTTTGGTCTTTACCGTTTGGTAGAATTATTTCTCTCAGATATTTAAAATGGTTTACTTTTCAAATTTCAGTGATTCTTTTTTGTGAAAGAAAAATTTAATCTTTTCAAATTATATTTATAATCCTGTTTGTCTGCATTTTATTTTAAAGTTCTGATTTGAATTTCGGCCTCTTTCTCGTTCGTTGTTTGTTAAAATCGTAAGATCATCCGTAAAGGAAAAATAATTGCTATTACTTTTATTTTTGCAGCATAAATTTTGATATTTATTTTACTTTCATTCAATTTTGTTTGCCAAATCTTCATAGTCTTGTCCAAAACTGTTTTAAAGATAAATGGAGATAATCCAATTCCTTATCCTAATTCCGATCGAATCTCGAAAGGTTTTGGGATTTCTCCCGTAAATTTTACTGAAAATGTGTCGGTTTATTATTAGGGTTACTTTAATTAAGTTTAGAAGTTTTTCTTATTTCTTGTGTAATTTTTGAAAAAGTTAAATAAAATTTCCCGATCAGTGGAATTGTATGCTTTTTTAAAATCCACTAGGGTAAAGGATATTCTTCTATTTGTTTTATTAATTGCATTTGAAATCCATTTTAGTTTGAAATCCATTCAACACAAGATTGACCTTTTCTGAGTCCATCTGACTTTAATGTAAATGGGATCGATAATCTTTTCTAGCCGATTTAAAATTAATTTTGATAATTTAAGTTATTATTATTATTAGTATATTAATTATAGTTATTAGTATATTAATATTATTATTCGAACAGGCCTGCAGAGATCTACACGAATATCATTTTAATTCCCTCTGTTCTGATTTCCCCTCTTTCTCCTCTAGAATTCTTTAATTTTTTCACTATTCGTGTTTTCCGTTCTTCTGTTCTTCAGAAAAGAGAGCACATGAGCTCTCTTTTCTGATTTACAATTGCAAAAAACTCTATTCTGCGGATTTTTTTCTCTGAATTTTTTCTGTCTTGATAATCTTTTATTTCTATATTTGCTTTATTTAGGTCTTCCTTCACTTGTTTTGTATATCGGGGGAATTTTATATTTCCAAAATTTATTAAAAACCTTTTTGCTCATCTATCTAATTCCATTCGAATGTTATGTCCCACAAAATTTAGTCTTCTTTTTCGGATTGTGGTTTCTAAATCTTCAAAAGTTTTATTTTTTCTTTAATTTTGTAAATTTCTTCATTTAACTTCATTCTGTATTTGTCTTTCGTTTTTCTTGGCCCATGGATCGTTCTTAAAATTATCCTTTCATTTTTTAAAAGTGACTCTAGATATGTTATATTGGTGGTTTCTGTCCCATAAAGGATTACTGGTTTCAGTACTGAATTATACGAGTAGTGTCTCAGTTTGACATTTATGGATTTTGCATTTTGTATTAATATATAAATAAATATATATATATATATATATATATCTTTTTTTAACCAAGTATTTCCTTTGCCCGGCCCAAAAAAAATATTTTGAAATATTCTGGAAAAAAAATTGATAAAACAGTTTTATCAAAAACATTTGGTTGAGATGCACTTATGAAATGCGAAGTTATCAATTCTTCGATTGTTCTTTGAACCATAAATTTAAACCAGATATTAATTTTAATATTTAGAATGTGTTCTAGTTTCTTTAATCAATTATTTTACCTATGCTTGAAAGACTTATTATTACTATTATTTTTTTTTTATAATTGGGTAAAATTATATAAGATTATATTACACAACTTACAAAATTATAGCCTACAGACCTTTGCGTCTGATAAATGATATTGTTCTAGATTATTACAATTTTATAGTAAATCATATAGAAATAGAAAACACCTTCTAGAAATATGCACAATTATATATATATATATATATATATATATCCTCCGCTTTTCTACTTAAATATATATTTTATTACCTCCTAACTATGAGTTATAATCTATTTAAAGCATAGATAAAAAAAATTAAATTAAAAAGAAATCGTGACTTTTTTATTTCAAAAGAATCAATTATCATGTTTATATCTTCCCTGTATTATAGTATGGTAAGAAAATTGCTGAAAACAAGAAAACTGCAGTAATTCGAGATCTAATTGATCTACAGGGTCGGGCAATGGCTTAAAACACTCTGGAAAATAATGAAATATAAGTAATTAAAAGAAGTAAAGAAAGGAGGCAGGAAAGCGGCCAGAGGGCGCAACCCTTTGGTATATAATACTATTATTTTCTAAATGATTATTTTCACTTGTAAAAATGAACGATTAAGATCAAGGAGATATGATAATTGACGACTTAAACTTGAGTAATAATACAGAAGGGGAACGGTAGAAAGAACAAAAAAATATGAATCATAATAGGAAAAGCAGAAAAAGGAGAAATCGATCATGGAAGCTGATATTTTAACAATTTCATTTTATTAATATATGAATTACTTACTTATATTTTTGATTATAGAAATGCAGATAAAATAAATAATTAATGTAGAAGTACTTCGTTTCTAGTTGTATTTGGGTTGGCTTAGAAATAACGGTAATTTTGGTAAGCGTTTGGGTGTTTTTAATCTATGGGAGAGAGAAAGGTAGTCTAGTTTTACCATACCTGACTACATTATACCCCGACCAATTTTACGATATCCAGCTTACTGGCAATAAGAGTAATTGTCTATTCTTCTTAGTGAAACATTTTTTCCCTTGCATTGTACAGCCAAGTAAACTGATTATATTAGACCTTTCGGCCTTAAAAATCAATATTTATATTATTAAGTTCATTAAGTTCATTGCCGTAAGGCAGGAATAACAATAATGAATCCAGTTGCGTGTAAATGGGATTTCCAAATGTCATCGCTCCTGATACAGAGAATAACAAATCTATTCCTTCCTGCAACCATGAAAATTATACTGATATTGGTAAAGACTAAACTAATTTTTCAATTAATAATAACTGAAGTTATGTTTACTAAAAAATACTTTAACATAAAATATTCTATTTATTGAAAATTTTTATTATTAAAATAAAAAAAAAAGTAAAAAACTTTAAGTAGCTATTTTTATAACTACCTCGATCAAATTTATTGGGATCAAATTACGTTAGTGACTGTTAAATTGAACAAAACACATCACTAACGAAAGGATTTAATAACTTAAAATTTACTTCAATACCTTTACAGTATCTAATTAGAAAGAAACGCCTACATATAGTCTTACATTTCATACTGGTAAGCTAAAATAGGCAAATAAATATTAATAAAGAAGTTACCCTTTTTCTCCTAATTAAAATTAATTAAACTAACTTTTTTAAGTATATTTCAGTCTATTTTATCAAAGTCAACTTTTCCTTTTATTCAGCAATTTATATCAAAAAATAATTTTTTATTCTGTGTATAATTATTTATGTTAACTGGATTAGTTTGGTACCATTTCCATTCTACGACAACTCAGAAAAAACATCAGAATAGGAAGAATTTGCTAAATACATATTTGGATTCTATTATATATTGATAGAATTGTCATTAATTAATTTAAATTATTGAAAAATGCTTTAAGTAAGTAAAACTTGTATTTTACGTAATAATAAAAATAAAGTTAGACGAAGTAAATCTTTTAGGAATCTCTTAATGTGTATTACTATTATTATTATTATTTCAAATATAATAAAATCTTTGTTTTTCTTTATGTACATGACAGTATAGTTCCTTAATTCAAAATCAAGGTAGTAAATATTTTAAAATTACAATATTTTTTTAATACGACTATTAAGTATTACCAGAAATATTAAAAATGTACAGAGACAACTGAAAAAACTTAAAAACGAGTTATTTATTTTACAAAAAACTTTTGCGGATTAAATATAAATACATTTTTTTCAACGTCTTAAAAAAAAATCAAATCAAAATGATTTTGTTTCAGAATCATAGATTATAAAGAAATAAAAATAAAAACATTAACAATTTAAACAACTTTCTTTTTGATGATGTCAGTTGTATAACTTATTACATCTAGCGTGGATTGATAAATGATATTCAATCTCAAATGTTTAGAAAATAATTAAATGGTCATTCAATAATTAAAGGGAGTAAAACTATTTAATAGATTAAACTGAAAGTCTCTGGCGTTCAAGTTGGCACCTCTGCATGAAAAATATCAGCTGTGTGAAAAGAATTTCCATTATTATAACCTCTTTTGTTTATTTTAAAATGTCGGCTCCGCTTGAAACTTGTACTTTGGAGGAACAGCGTGCTATAAGACTTTTGTCTTCTTCCGAAATTCACTCGCGGGTGTTAAAACAGTACGGTAAAAAGCGTATTAATCATGAATATTGTTGTAATTAGTTCGAACTGTTTAATTTGGTTAGAACAAATGTGACCATGAAGCAGAAGATTACGTAAGTTTCGACTGACGCTTTACAAAGTCACATAAATAACTATGTTGGTGAGGACAGTGCAAAAATATTTGTGAAATTGATGAAATTTATAGTGCACTGTCCATTATATTATCCACGATGAGCTTAATTATCGATATAGGTGTTCAAGGTGGGTTCTGATAGGGTCTATTCAAAATCATAGACACTCAAAATTCATATTTTTACGGTAACTGGTGATGAAATATGGAGTCATCATTCTGATTTGGAATCCAAATTTCTGAGTTTAGATAAATATAGGCAGGGGTTATATTAAACTGTACAGACTGCATTTCATTTACACTTATACATATCATTCTCATTCGTCCTTTGAAGTAATTCCCGGAGGCTAAACAGGAAAAAAACGGGTTTATATTGAAAAGTAATTTTAGTTTCATTTGTCATTAAAAAAATTATAATTTTTCTACAGTCGTTTGTCTTTTTAATTATTGAACGACGCTAGCAATAATCAGGACGTCATGATTATAAAGAAATAAAAATAAAATTAACAATTTTCTTTTCAGTGATATCAGTTGTACAGCTTATCTTAAATTATTTTCTTTAATTTACAAACAAATTAAACAAATTTAAACTTATCATTCAATTATTATTATATATTAAAATACTAAATAAGTTGTTAACATTTAAATTTCCATTTTTCTTAAATAAATATTTAAAATTGAAGAAAAACTATTTAAAAAAAGCATTAAAAAATCGATAATTTTTACTATTTCACAGTTGAAAGCAATAAAACGAAATGATAAAACTTATTTCTTTCAGTTTTGATCCAAGTAATGTTTGAGAAAATATTTTTTTAAAGTAGTGTGTACACAAAGTAACTCCATTTTATAGTCCATTATAAGTCTCGAGTATAAAATAAATTTTATACTTCAAGTATTGTTTTTTTTAAATCCTGTCATTCAAGTACTAAGAATACTAAAATTGCTTACATCATATAAACAATGGTTATTTTAATATTGATATTATACACTGTATTATGATTGAGATCGGGACATAGTCATCTTGTAGATCCGTGCAAGTCTAAAAGTCCTTGCCACAAGGTAGACTACTTAATACAGAACAGGTTCCGGTAACCGAGGATTGTTAAATTCCAGTTAGAGTCAGTAGGAATGAATATAATTTAAAAAGAGATATTGAAGTTTAAAATAAAGATCTTAATAAAATTATAATGAAAAAAAAAAATGAATGGGCAAATAGAAGTACAAGTAAAGATATGAATTTACAGGATATCCTAATTACAATTTTATCCATATCTTCACAGAATAATAGCAATAATTATAACTTCTAAAAATCTTACATAAGCCTTCAACACATTTGCCATACTCGTCCTCGCATACTCCTTTGACATCATCAAATGGTTACCCTCAGAAAAAGAAACATTCATATCCTCATCCACTTGGAACTCACTAAATACAGAATGTCACACCGCAACACATGCAAAGAAAACTCACCTTAGAGAGAAAAAAGGGGGGATAGGAATCACAAGCATACAGCCACGATACATAAAACAAATACAGCCACTCAGGAATCTCTTTCATACGAAGCAAAGCAGCCTACATAGTAGACAAAAGCTAGACCTTGCCCTAACATACAAAAGCCACGCAGCAGACACGCACAACTTCTTACAGTCACAACAAGAAAAGATGAACACTTGGTCACAAAATACACTCTATGGAAAACACAGATACCACATCACACAAAACTACATCAACAAAAAACAATCACCTAGTTACAGGACGGTCAGCTCTTCCCCGGGTTTCCTACTTGTCATTCAAGACCAAGTCATAGCATCCCGAGATTACAAAAAGTACATAATCGGTGACCCATGCGTTACAAATTACACATGCAGGAAATGCCATCAACAAAGGAAACAGTGGAAAACATTACAGGTGGATAAGAGCTCTAGCCGGAACCGAATAGCCAGACATAACGGAGTTGCTGAAACGGTACACCAATCACTAGCCACAATATACAAACTCATCGAAAACACACATTTCTATTGCAAATACACATCAGTATCCATACTCAAAAATAGTAAATATAAACTACACTAGGATGTCGACATTCAAACGGATAAAGCAGTCTCCGCTAACAGACCAGACATCACTATCCAAAAAAAATCAAAAAAAAAATCACGTAACTAATCGACATTGCCATCCCCAACGACATAAACATCCAAACCAAACATACCGAAAACATATCCAAATACACCGATCTAGGGATAAAACTAAAAAGTCTCTGGAAAGGCTGTAGTCATCGTCATCCCTCTCATTATGTCAGTCACGGAGCCTCACATCTCAAACATTCACACACATCTAGTACAGTTAGGACTTAATAAACACATACAAAGAAACTTCCAGATATAAATCATACTTAAAACATGAAACATTGTCAGATCTTTCTTTAAATAGTATTTGTACAGACTTAGCGTAGCCCATCAGTACAAATTAAGACCGAAATTACGCGAGGGAGAAGAAAAATAATAGTAATATCACCCAATCATCCAATTCTTATCACCAAAAAGACTAAAGAAAAACTAGACACTTGCGGTTTTTAGTCATAATATTAAAAGAAGACTTAAAAATTTACTTAAAATCACATTTATGTTGTTATTTTGAAACATTTATCATTTTTTTTGTTAACCTATTTAATTATGTTAAAGTATTTAAATATTATCATAAACATTATTTTATATAAAATTAAAAAAAAAAACCTATCAAAAACAGTGTACAAAAATAACAAAAACGTGATTTTAAATCTATACATTTGTATATATAATGGAGGAATGGAGTTTTATTCTGAGTTTCTTAAAATAAGATGGACATTTTAATTACATCAAAAAATATAATTTTTGTATTTATTTTACAAACTAATTATTTAGGCCATTTTTATTTTTCGTCAAATTATTTAGTGATTTTTTTCTATTACAGTTTACTAATGGAAGTTTTGATAAAATAAATTTTTAGAAATTTATTAATGTGAATAAAAATTTACAATATAATGCATAAAATCTAGTAGAATATTAATTTGTTAAAAAAAAAATCGTATTAATTAATTTACGTATTAATAAATTTCTAATAATCATAATTTTTATCAATAAAAATACAAAATCTCCTTTAGTAATTTACCAGTTAATTAGAATTTCTAAAATACACAGTTAAGTGATCCATTAATAAACTTAAAATAATTAAATTATTGCAGTACATAAACTCCATTTCTAAATTCTTGATTATGAAACGTATTTATTTATACGTAAAGATGATTGTCTCTCTTTCAGTTGGTCTTAGGTTTGATTACCAGTAACTGGATTTATTCTATTATTATAATAAAGAATTAAATGAATAAAAAAGGAGTGATGAACAACTGCGTTCAGTCAAATAAAGTGTATCTAATGACTAAGAGAATTGAACTGCTTTGACACAAATCTCGTTCATTAACAAGCTCTGCTGCTAGAACCAATAACATTCTCTATAGCCCATTATATAGAACAACTGCACACATGTACATATTTTATTTATTTTAGATTTTATCTTTTGGTCTCATTCTTTTTTTTTTTAAATACACCTAGTTGATCACTTTTGTTGATTTTGACGTACTGTATAAAAAAATCATTGATTTTAAAAGACTTCATATTTTATAATAAGGTTTGTTTTTTCATAATTATTAAAAATAATGCCTATCTCTGTGGCGGAGTGATAGCGTCTCGGCATTTCATCTGGAGGTCCTTGGTTCGAATCCCGGTCATACATGGCATTTTTCATTCGCTAAAAATTTAAATTTTCATATTCCCACGCACAAGCTTCTTTGTAAGCTTCTGTGGTGAATTATGTTCATCAGTCAAAAAAAAAAAAAGTTAGGCCACACACTAACGGTTGCTGGGATTGGTTTACATAGTTTTGACTTTTTCATGGTCAATGTTAAATGGCATATTCAAGAATCAGAAAAAAAATAGTTATACATTTTATAACCTAAAGAACATTGTTTAGGTTTCTTTATACGTAAAAATTTCTTTAGAATAATTATTTCTTTCATTAAAAATATAATTTATAAAAAAGAAATACTGAGTACTTTTTGTCATTCATGTAATAGAATTATTAATCGAGGACCGTTTATAAAGTTTCTGCCTGACAAAGAAAATATGAGTTTTCAGATTTTTAAAAAATCTTTCAACATAGTCAGTCACCTTGAAATTCAATACATTTAGATCAACGACTTTCCAACTTTTTAATACTCTTAGTAAAATGCGATTTATCCAATTCTGCAGAATAATCTGAACACCTCTCTCAGCTTTGATTTCATCATTTAAAGTGTATCTTCTTCCATTGAGCTATTTCTTCTAGGAAGAAGGAATAATATCTGGATGCTAATTACAACGAATACAGAGGAAGTGGAAGCACTTTGAAACGTAGATCATAGCGTTTTGCAGCAAAAACTCGAGACATATGTACGGGAGGGTGTTGTCGTAAAAGAACAGTTTCGTTTTGGTCAAATGTGGACATTTAGCATGAATAGCATCCTTTAATTGACCCATTATTGAAGCGTAATACTCCCCCGGTAATGGTCCTGCCTTTTGCCAGCTAACACACCATAAGAATCTCAAAAACTCTTAGCCATGACGTTTTCTGCAGATGCAGCCGTTTTTGCTTTCAACTTCTCCCACCCACTGTTAGAAATGTTTTTTGGTCTCTGGCTTGTAATGGTCCATATTTCATCTACTGCTATAAAATGTCAAAGAAACTCAGTGGAACTGTATTTAAATGTCTACACATCCTTGAGAACTGTTCAAACTAATACGTTTTTGGTCGGCTGTTAACAAATACTACAACCATCGCTTGGAAAGCTTTTTCAATTCAAAAAACTGTGTAAACTTTTGTGGAGGCGATCTATCGAGATATTTTGATATCAGCTAGCTCAAGTACCTTCAGCTGGCCATCATTTAATAAGGCATTGTATATTTTTTAAACGATTTCTTTGGTTATAGCGGTTATTGAGCATCCCGAGCGTTTATTTTGAATGTATGTACAATCAGGTTTAAATTCATTAGTTTACATTTTTTGCGTCAAAAATGAAAGGGAAAACTCTTTAAAGTGGAATCTAACTCTTTTTTTGTTTCATCGACGTCAATCCTTTTAAAACGAAGTACTTTATTACAGTTCGAACATCAATTTTATACATTTTTTAGAAAACGTCAAAGTTTGTTTACGTTACTTGATCGACACAAAAAATTACTAAGCACTAAACGCACGCGACTGAAACTTGGAAACAAGCCATTTATAGAATCATATTTGACAAATTCTATAATTATTTGTTTGTATTTGAACTACTTCAGTGTCAGGTTGAGAACTTTCCTTGTATTTATTAGTTGTTGTAGATAAAGTATGCCATATTATTATTAAAATATTGATATACTATTTGTTAATATTAAATAATTATCTTTAGAATTGAGTCCACCTAAAAAAGTAAAAATAAATAATTAATATAGAATCCTTTAAAAGTGAATACTGTATAAACTTCTTATAAGAAATGATTGAAAGGTTTTAGGTTTAAATTAATGCGAAGGTGTTAAATGGAGTTGCGTAAAAAAGAAAAGCGTATTACTCTTTTAAAACTCACAACTCTTTTAAAACGCATAACCAACCTGCATACAGAGAACAACAACCTCAGCGGCGTTGTTCAGTGCTATTTGGAAAGTTACGAGTGATTTTTGCGAAAGACTGAACAAAGTTTTCTTCCTCTACTTAAAAATTAAAAACTGATCATTTATCGATAATGCTATGACAATAACTGCTATAAGAAAAACTAATATATACATATACCCGTATATATTGAAAAAAGACCGGTATAACGGACCTGAGTGACGGATTCCTGCTAATTAAAAAGAAAGTAGTAGAAAATATAATAATGGGAGAATCCAGAAAGGGGCTAAAAGAAACCCTTTTAATAAGGTAACACGTCCGTTTAACAATCATCCTTTGTAATACTGCACATTGATACACCTAACAGATGTTGTTCCGTGAGAAGAGATACCGGACTCAGGGTTGAAATCTCATGGGAAAATGTGAGGGCGGACGATCGTTCTTATGCTTTAAGTTGGGTCTTGTCCTGAACGTAAAGAGGATAGGAGTATAAATACTCCGGTGAAGACCAGCTGACAATCGATCTGCGAGGAGAGTCTACGATAGAGGAGTTATTATTTGAGTTTGAAGCAAGAGTACTCTCCGAGGAGGATAGTGAAGGAAGGAGTGAATTTCTATTGTGTACAAAGTTCGACGCGATTAAGGTGACGTCACAAGTAATTTCAGCACACCAAAACAACTAATGGTTTGGTAAATTACTGTTAGACTATAAGTGAAAAAGATAATGTACTAAATTACATTTATAAATTGTTAGGGTAGTTTTATTTGTGAACAGCAAAGGTATCTGCAGTGAAAGAACTTTATACTACCATTGTACTATTGTTATTAATACAAGATTAGTTGTTAAAAGTGTTAAGATTAGTGGTCATGCAAATGTCTTTTATCAATGTGACTGAATTCTGGGTTTCAATATTTAACTACCTGTGAATAAATCCTGACAGGTTTTGTATGTAATATAAATTATTATATAATATAAATTTTGTTTTGTCAATTATTGTTGTGGTTGTGATTACTATGATTATTATTTGTTTATTGTTGACATTTATTATTATTATTATTATTATTATTATTATTTGCTGCTGTCATTATTATTCTGATTATTATTGTGAGTTGTTTATTATTATCGTTTATTATTATTATTATTAATTTGGCTTATTTTATTTGCGTTTTTAAGCTAATACATTGAAATTATATAAAAATTTTCAATTGTCAGTCTCTAAATATCCTGATCGAGCCGCGAACACGCGACAATATATATATATGTACTAACTGAATTTATGTAATCAGCTTAAAGATTATTTCAATGAGTTTTACAAAAAATTATCATTTAATTGCTTGAAAATATATTTACGTATTACAATCTTTTTTTACTATAATTTTTTTTTATTTTCCATATTATTGACTTGATATTTCTTTTAACATTCACACATTACCTTACACGTGTAAATGTTAATCTATCGATTCGAGCGCACTTCTTATAAATCAATAGTAGCTGCAGACGTTTTCTCTGCTCACTCGTCCATCGCCCAAAATTAGTTATTGGCATCAGCCTGCTAAAATTGGTCGTATAAATGAATATAAGTAAATTATAAACTTACATACAAATAATTTACTCGTATATACAGATTATTACAGTCTAATGTAAGAGAGTATACGTGAATATTGTACACTTATAAGTAGATAAGCAAAAAAACATTCACCCGAATAATATTTTACACGAAACTCTTTGTACATATAATTTATTTAATCTTTATAAATTATGTTAGATAGATAGACCGTTAGAAATTAGAATATGTAGTTAAAATTGTTTGTTAATTCACTTTTTACTTTTTTATTTATTAAAGTAATTTTGATTTTTACTTTCCCGGCATCATAAATCTATAGCTATTCTTGCAAGAAGGAAGTATGGTAATAACTCAAAAAATGGGGTATGGGTTTTTATTCATTTCTCGACGTTTCATGACCCATGGACTCCAAAAAATAAAAAAGAAGAGGTAACATCTGTAAAATACGTATGCACCTGTGTTTGGGTGTTTGAAGCCTAATAACTTTTGACTTGATAAATCAATTTTGGGGTTAATATTTCCTGGGGGTAAGGTAATAGTTTTTAGGGGACAATTTTCTCAAAATTTTACAGACATAACCCCTCTTTATATTAAGCTCAGTACATGCTTATCTTAACATTTAAAAAAAAAATGCACCAAATTCTTCCCCTAACCAGAAAATCAAAAAAAGCAGATGGATTTTTTAAATTAAATTTTTTTGAGTTATTTAAATTTTTAATTATAATATTACAATAAAATTTCATCATAATTCATCCCCTCCCAAAAAAAAAGATTTCTTACATAACTTTTTATTGGTAGTACATTTTTCAGTGGAATTTTTTTAGTTTCTTCCATTTATCATAGTAAACGTAAATAAAAAAAAATTCTGGAAGGTGATTTTGGGGTTAGGAGAGTAGAAAAAAGTAAAACAAATATCGGTTTTTTGAATTTAAAAAATTTTTCACGTATGAAGATTTTTATTAATTTATTTTAAAGTTATAAATTCAACTACGTAAATTTAAACACTTCATCATAGTAGATTGACTGACATTTCACTTACACAAATATGTTTGCTGGTATTTATACGCATCAGTATAAAATCATGTATTTTCTAAAATTTATTATAATAAAATATAATTTTTGTATTATTTTAATTATTTTTGTGACTGTTTTTTAAAAAACATATATTTTTTTTGATTATGTAAATCGTACAAAGAAAACCTACTCTTCACATAACTTTATGCTAGATTATTTTACCCTTAAACCTGTGTGCTCATATTATTTCTACAAAAAAAGGATACCCCAGTAATCGTTTTTTAATCAGATCAGCTTTATTATGCCATGGTTCATAACAAGTAAGCCAAATTAGAATTCGTAATTTTATTTTAAATTTTAACTATTATAGATAGATTGAAAAATGTAACCTCACTTTGTATTAAACAAAAACTAATTCAAAAACAATAAAAAGTTATCAAGCACCAATTTCAGAAAAAAACAAGAATTATAAAATTACCTTGAATTACTTTTATGGTCATTTGATTTTGTTAATATAAAACAAATATATATATGTACACCTATTTTTTTTTTTTAATTCAACATTATTATTGAAACGGTGACAACAAAAAATATAATTCATTTGCCAAATAAATTACCTTTACAGGAAACATAAACTAATGGTAGACTAATGAATACGTATATACATATATATATATATAACTTTTTCAAGGTCTGCATAAAAATATCAAATCTTTTTACTCCTAAAATCAGTAAAATTTAAATAAACTAATGAATTAAGTGTCCTTTTAAATAATGCTGTTTACCTTTAAATCTATAGATTGGTTTTTTTTTAATTTAAAATTTATATAAAATTTATATATAGTCTATCTCACCAAAGAAAATTATAGTTGTAAATTTTTTACTTTTCTGCCGTTCTCTATTGTATGATTTCTTATTTTGCCTAAAATATAGTTAAATGACTAACTTTTGTAAATTTAGAATGTAAATTATAAAATATCATGCTACATAGTGCTCTCTCAAATACATTTGTTTGCATACGTTTTCTCCTATAGTTATATTTTCATAATATGCTTCTGATATGGAGAATATGATAAGTAATAAGGTTTAATACAAATATCTATAAAAGGAAATAGAAAAAAGTATGCTTCAAAATTTTTTAGAAAAAAATACTTCAAACTGAAGCCTAGATGGCCATCTCGGATTAATAAAAAATAATAATTAGTAGACGTTGAGTAAAAGTAGTACGCTTTTGGTACTTTTATCAAATATATAAATAGTGAAAAAAAGAAGAAAAATATTAGTTATTTATTATTATATAAACTAGCAGACCCGCCAATGATTCGCTGTTGCTAGATTTGAGTATATATATATATAGATTAAATGAAATTGAAAGTTTGATAGAACATAAAAAACTGAACATTACAGAAGTTCACAAAACTTTATTTATAAGTCAGAATGTAAATAAATCCAATCGGCAAAACAACAGCACTATCTATCGGATTTAATTCAAACTACTCTCTAAACATAGTAGTCGGTTCAAAATATCCCTAAGTTTCTTTCTACTGGTCAGATCGAGGAATTCAATAGCTTTAAACCTTCTCCGGACAACGCGAATCATTTTACAAAATCCCGCGCGTAAATCGGTCCAGTAGGTTTTCGGTTTATAGCGGACAGTCATACTAACATTGCCTTTTATATGTATAGAAGAAAAAAGCCTGCTTGTATATTTGTTTCGTAGATTTCTCGATACCGGCACTACCTAGCGGTTATAGTTTTTGTAAAATTTTCTCTTTTCACGTACCTAATATATATTCTGAATATGAGCCAAATCGGTCGTAAATACAATATTTTTAAATATCTCAACCCCAGCGCCACTTAGCGGGTCCATTTTGAGGTATTTCTTTCCATGTAAGTAACACATATACTGAATATGAGAAAAATCGGACCACAAAAACAATTCTTTGAAATATTTCGACCCCAGCGCCACTTGGCGGGTCCAAACTAATTCAGAAATCTGTGGGCGTGCGCACAACTCACCAAAGTTTTATTGCATTCGGATGAATGGTATAGGAACGCATGCGAGACAAAAATTCATTTATATATATATATATATATATATATATATATATATATATATATATATATATATATATAATTATTATTATTATAATTGTAAGAAAAATTTTTAATTAATTTTTAGGTATTATCCTAAATAACAATTTATAAATCAATAACCTTTACAAACAATTACTAATTAACTTTTAAAAATTAATTTATAAAGCTGATTTAACTTCTCTGTAATTTTTTTGAATTTTTATATTTCAAGGAATATTAAATCACGAATAAATTAGCGTTTGCCTTATCATAATATAAAATACCAAAGATATCAGCTATAGTCCAGCATTGCTTGGGCATCAATTACAAATTTAGTTTATTAGAAACGATAATTTAAAAAAAATCACATTGTCGTTTAAGTGTGTAAACAATTATAGGAATTAAAATGTTGAAAATGTAGTTTATCTTTAGTGATAATAAAATTTCATTGTTGATCAACTACAGTGAACCAAATATGTAAATATTTTTCAAATTTTTAGTTTATTAAAAATCTTTTTGTGAAAATTTTTAATTATTTTAATTTCTTTTTAATAGTACATCATATTTCAATAATCTTTTTAATATTGTTTTTTAATCTTTTTAAAATTTTTAATTATAAGAAAATTAAACGGTTACCTAGTCAAATTCTCTTTATAAACGTGGATATCTCTTAGAATGGTTTAAGGTTCATGCGATTCATATTATATCTTGAGATAAGCTTTACCTGCCCAAACTATACATAAGAGACGTGCATTAAGTTGTAATTGAAAGCTTTTAAACTATTTAAATTTATTATTTTTATTGGTGTTATTTTTTTATTCTAATTTTAAAAACCCTTCTAAAAATAGTCTTTTTATTTTTCTTCATAGGTACTATTTATTTCTATTTTACTATATTTTTTTCTTTCTTCATTTTTCACTTATATTTACCGGTATATATAGTTTTTTTCTAATATCTTTTGATTTAACAACCTGAATGATCACCTAGGTTTAAGACTTTTGTAAATGGTTTTTTTTCAGTATAATCTTAATTTAAATTAACCTCAATAAAACATTTGTGATAGCTCTTTATGTATATTCCTGCCTGATTTTTTTCAATTGTAAATAAAACCAGAACTTTGCCTTTATTTTATGAACTTAGAATATACTTTTACTATTGAATCCCATCTTTTACCATGGGTATAATTTTTTTTCAAATTTTAAAAAACCTTTTCGCAGTTTAACGTATCATATTTGTTTGCATTTCATTCTCTCTCTCATTCTCTCTTTCCGCTCTCACAGGAAATTATAAAAAAATATTATATTTAAGTGTAAATGTAACTTGCAGCTTTATCACTGATGAAGGATTGAATTTTATTCTGTTAGTGTATTTTGTAAAAGATCATTATAAAAATTCAACATCATTGTTAATATAATTTTTATTTTTTATTATAACTAGTACCTTCACGAAGTTTCGCATGTATTTGTAACACAGTGTTACAAATAAAACTGTTTTTTTATAGGCTACAGTAGCCTATAAAAAAACAGTTTTTCCTATAAAAAAAATTATCGAAATCGGTAAAGTAATACCCGCGAAATAAAGAAATTTAACCCTTTCACAAACAGATACATTTTTAAAAATTGCTAAATATTTTTCTTTTTTAGAAAAAAAAACGCATGATATAGGTTTTTTGTAGCTTATTTGTTTTCTATAAAAAAAAAAAGAAAATAATAGTGATATTGTATAATTATATTATGCACATTTATATATTTTTCTTATTAATAGAACATTTCATTTTGTTTAATTTATTTTTAATGCCTGATGAATTACTTCACCACAGAAACCTACAACAAAGTTTTTACTTAGAGGTATGAAATGGAAATATGTAGCGTATCAAAAATGTTGTGCCTGACAGGGATTCAAACCTGGGACCTCTGGATGAAAGGCCTAGACGCTACCACTCCACCACGGTGAAAGTAATTTTTTTTATTAATAATTAAATTAAGGAACTATTACTTGAAAATGGTGAATAATCGCGAAAAAAATTAAATCAAAATATATTCAAATTGAGAATTATAAAAGATTAATTAATTACTGGAATATGTATGTAGATTTTTTTTTTTTGTTTATACGGTTGTAAATTGTGTAAGTTGAAATGCATTTGTAAAGCAACAGTTTTATAACAGTTTAATTTTTAAATAATACAATTAAATTGCACATGTTTACAGAAAGAATATGAAAAAACGTTGTTATATTTTATCGGCACAAAGATTGATATTTGTAAACTTTCATCGGCTCCACAACCCTAATATTGCTTCCACAGTATTCTTTCGGCCCGCTTGCGCTACTGTTATGCATAGAAAAGCATAACATAAAACTGTTATTCTTATTCATGAAGAAAATCGGTTTAAATATGCAATAAATAAAAAGGTAATTTTTTCGATTTTTGGAGGAGGAGAATTAGGAAACAATATATTTTTTTTAAATCGTAAGTTAACCATGTACGTATGTACTGAGAAAATATAAAGTGGGGTTATTTGTTTGAAAACTTTTGGGAAAATTGACTCTAAAGAAACTATCTTCCCCACCCTGGTGGAGATATTGTTACCAATTTTTTACCAGCAAACTGCTCCATCTACGTGAGTTTCTGGGCCAAATTTCATCAAAATCGGTTTATCCAGTGAAAAGTTATAAAGCTTCAAACACTCTATCACAGGTTTATAAACAACACGTACGTTCAAACATTACCCCCACCTTGTTTGCTTTTGGGGTTCCTGTGTCATGAAATATCGATAAATGCAAAAAAAAAGGTTTTGACTGATTACTAAACCTTCCTTATTGCAGCGTAGCTTTAGAACTATCATGCCAAAAAAGTAAAAAGATTAAAGAATAAAAACAATTTTTTTAAATTTAATTATCATGTGAGTTACTAAACTTTAATCTCAACGGTAAACATAAAACGCATGCTATATAGTATAATCGATACATATCTACAGTAAAATTTGGTTTGAAAAAATACAGTAAATTAATCAATGTTCATTTTAGTTACTATAAAATAACAGTATATCATTTACTATTTAGTAATAAAAATTTTGTAATTATGTTTTTTACTAAGCAAAATATTATAAAATATGAAGAATTTATTTCCCTCTAGACTAATGAACAATTACCTCATATTATTTATATTGTGCAAAAAATTAAGAACATTTCAAGAGAGTAACCAGAAATTCTCTTTAATAAAACAAACATTGAACAGATCAATGTATTATATAATGATTATACATTATGCCGTGAAATGATCATTACATTATTTGATTGTTTCTGTTATAAAGATATGGAATAAAAATTAAAAGTGCATTTTTTATTGTTATGAAACAACAGAATTTGCGTTGGATTATATGAAATAAAAAAAGGTTAACTTAATTTTAAAATTGTCGAGTATTTGTAACCCGTTAAATGAGACAAATTAAGTAAATTATTTTAATAAAGAATTATCTTTTTTTCATCAACTGCTGCATATAATACAAATGAACGTAGTTTATTTAATTATTTCCTACATTGTACTATTACATGCAGAATAATTTATTTATCTTGGAATAATATTTGTCTATATTTTTTATACCAACTTTATATAAAAATAATTACAATTTTCTTTTATAAAAATATGGGGTAACGTAAACTAATTCTTGAAATTATATAATTAAAAGTTAAAATACTATATTTCACTATTTCTTATGGGTTGGAATATATTATTTAAATATATGCGTTTTTTAGCCTAAATTAATTAAAGGGATTCTTGCACAGTTATACGCAGGAAAACCGACTTTTTGTTTCCGACACCCTCACTATTTTGCAGTCAGAAGCGCTGATTTTCAGAATACAACGCACTACTACATACTTTCGAGTAACGAGTTGACCTTACACACAAGCATCATGTTTTAACTCACTCACCACTATGACTTACTGCATAAGCGCGTATGAAAAATAAACCAATATTAATTAAATAAAAATTCAATTTGAGATTATGTTGTCTGCTGTAATTTTAATAGAGCGTAACCGAAGAACAACTGAACCAATCTTCATAAAATTATCACATACACAACTTCAAATACTACAATATATCTAAATTTCATTGAAATTAATTTAGTACTTTTGAAGATTTTTGAGCAAAAAATTTTTTTTTTTTTGTAACAATTGAGCACAACTCAAGAACGACACAACCAGTCTTCATCAAATTCTTAAATGACAACTTCAGATACACTATTACAGCAAATCCAACTTGAAATTGATCAAACAGTTTTAGAGATTTTCGAGCCAAAAAATATTATACATGAATGGCTTTTCCTAATCCTCATAACTCAAAACGTAAAGAAAATAACTCAGGAATGACTCAACCAATCAATCTTCATCCAATCTTCACGTGCATGGTACACTACTACAACATGTTTAAATTTCAGTGAAATTGATCTAGTAATTTTGAAAATTTTCGAGCCAAAAATTTTATACGTAGGCGTGTATATATGTATATGTATATATATACGTAAAAATATCAAAACGTAAGAAAATTCATCCCCCATTTCCAACGTGTGACCAAAAGTAATACCGTACTTTTCTTCAAAAAATCTAATAAAAAAATTCTTTATAATAATATACTTTTACTTTACTTGAGGTATAAAAAGCTGATAACAAAGTTTTTATACTTTCATGGCATTGGTTATTTATTCTTATATTACATGAAAAATTTTAAAAATTCAAAAAATCAAGATTTTTATACTTGATTGGTTCCCCCACCTCCAATATTGCTCCAAAACCATCTTTTATAAGAAATGAAGACAAAAAAAATTCGGTAAAAAATGTGTGTAATAAATAAATAAAATAGTTCTTCTCGATTTTGGGGAAGGGAGAGAATTTGGAGGCAAACTTTTCTAAAATGATCGCATGTGGGGTTAATGTGAAGTGGGGGTTACGGCTGCAAAATTTTGTTAAAATTGCCACAAAGAAACTATCTACTTCACCCCCTGACGATATTAACCCCAAACCTTTACTAACAAATTGCCCCATACTCTGCCAAATTTCATCAAAATCGGGATATCCAATCAAAATTTATTAAGCCTCAAATAGGCCAACCACTTACGTATGTGCGTACGAGTATTACACCCTAACTTAATTTAATGTTTTAGGGTCCCTGGGTTATGAAAGTCGAGAAATGCCGAAATCCTATACCACATTTTTGACAGATTACCATACTTTCCTTACTTCAGCATAGCTCTAGAGCTAAGATGTCAGGAAAGTAAAAATATTACATGCATAAATTTACAAGTCAAGAAAATTTTACCTCGTGCTGTTTGTACAATTTTCATACATTTTGTAATTTTTAATCGATTACAACGAAGTAATGAAATTTATTTATTTTCTTAAAATAAATTTTAAAGGTTTTTTAAAAATATTAAATAATAACAAAGATTTTTCATAACTTACTTTACTGCAAACAAGCGTAACAAATATACCTGCAAAATGAAATGAAACAAATTAATTTAAAAGATTTTGACAAAATATTTATTTACTTCCGAAAAACGTAAAAAAAGGAAACATATTGTGATAATTAAATCTTTTCTAATTAGTTGACATATTTTCTAAAAACATAGGAACAACATATTTTCACTGTTAATTGAGATTTATTTTTGTTAATCTAATTAAAATAAAATCATTTACCTGTTGAATTCAGATGTGTTTCAAAAGACTTATGTTAGCAAAAATTATAATTCTTTAGCATAATTTTTTACTTTAGTAAATAAAATCTATTATAAATAACACCTAAATTAAAAAAATCTATTTTAAAATTTGAAAAAGAAATACGTAATTAAGACTAATTAGTTCAAAATTTATAATATTTGATGTAGTTCTTCATTAAAAGTATACCTTAAATTTAAGTAAACGAAAGATTCGAGTAGTACCGTATTTAAAGCAAATAATATGCTGAGAAAGCGGTTATTATCGAAATAAATTATTAGGAGAAATGCTGAAGAATGCCAACAGAGTAAAAAATCTAAAGATATATTTCAACTTTAAACAATCATAATTAGCTTATGTAGGCATTACACTAACATTTTACGAAGCTATTTTACTAATGGCTTATGTACCATTAGTAAAAATAAATTATTACAAACAAAACTTAAAACTACGAATAAAAATTATAAACAAAATTAATGTAATAAAAACTGTCAGTACTTACAAAATATTTAAAGGAAAAATATTGCTATATAGATGCACACAAAATTAACAAATTAATAAAATTAATATAAAGTAAAAATAAAGTATCTTGTGCAGTTCTGAGCAAGAAGAGCAACGTTAATTTAATTTGGTTTTAATATTTCTTTTTTAATTTGGTTTAATGTTGCTAACAATAGACATCGTAGATTAAAAGAGTCAACGTTTTAACTAGCAGCATCATAACGAACCACGCTCCTAACTTGCCCCGCTCAAATTTTTTTAACCGTAAATTGAGCGTAAATCAAAAACCAGTCTTCATCAAATTTTCATATGTACAACTTCAGATACACTACTACAATATATCTAAATTTCAATGAAATTGATCAAGTAGTTTTGGAAATTTTCGAGCTGCAAAATGTTACACATAGGCTTATACACATAGGTAAATATATATATATATTTATACTTATATAAACACCAATTTAAGTGAATAGTGTTTTCTGCTCCTCATTTCCTCAAAATGTAAACAAAATTGATTTTCATTTCCCCACTACCACCATACTACCGAAAGTAATGCCGTACTTTTCTATAAAAAGTTGATAAAAATGAATGATACATTACAATCTCGCTTTGAAACGACCAAGCGGAAAGTAAAAGATTAGCATACATTTTTTATTTATACATTCGTGTATATATATATTTCTTTATTTACAAAAATAATCTATTATTTACACTTTATAAATTACTACATAATATTCTACTGTATACTTAATATTTTATATTTATTTATCACAAAAATATTATTCAATATACTAAATGTATTGAATCATAGTAAAAATGTTTGGTATACAATATAAAAAAATCTAGTCTATACCTTTTAATTTAAGTATTTTTTGCAAGCGAACTTTTTCTTTCAACCGAATTGCTCGAAGAGAGTTTTTAACATATTAATTTTTTTTTTAAATTCTATTCGTATATTCCATTTTTTATAAATGTAAGTAAAAATAAGATGTATGTAAGTATTTATATGTTATGCTTTTTTTAATTTTATTTATTTTTTTGAAGAAATAGAGACGATCAAGATCATGCAAATATCATATTTTTAGTCTTCTTTTTCCAAAATTTGTTCATCTGTTCTGATTTAATCTTTTATTTTCTTTTCCATTAACTACAACTGGGCTTTTTCTGTTTCACAGGTATGTTCAAATTAAACAAGAGCTTTCTAAACTCATCTGTGTTTCAGAAATTTTCCTGAGTTAGACTGAAATTTTTGCATTTCTGTTTTCAGTTGTTTAATGTAACCTTTAGTTTTTATATTTCCATATTTTATCAAAGATTTATTTATTTAATCTTGATTCATTCACTGTCAACTAAAAAATCTTAATCTTTTTAAACTACAATCTGTTTCTAGTGTATTGATATTTTGATAAATTTCATTATTTGATCTTAATTTATAAGTATTTTAATCCTTTTTAGATCTGTATATTTTTCAGAGGACTCTTCTGTTTATTTTTAATATTTGTTTTTATAAATTTTTAAAGTGAACCTTTTCCATATTATAGAATGACAGTTTTAATTACTGTACGGTAATTTTTTATTTTGGCATTTATGGATCATTTTTTTTCTTATAAACATTTTTAGTTAACCATGTTAATTATTCTAATTTCGCAAATTTAATTCATAAGGAAACGTAAGGAAATTTTGTCTGTTCCATTATTGTTGACTATGAAGATTATCTCATTTAACAATTGTTCTTATATTTATTTTTCTAATTACTTGGTATCTACTGACGGTGATTCATTAACAATCAAAACCCGCATTTAATTTTAAATTTTTATTATTTTTCATATTCCTAAAACGTTCGTTTTTAAAAGTTTTAATAATATTTTATGAGTGATAATGAAAGTGTAATTAATTTCACCGAAATACAATTGTGCATTGATATATTTATTAATGAAGTATAATACACTTTTTTATATTAGAGTGCAACTAAAAAAATAATGAATTATAAATATAAAAAAAAAGTGTAATATAAAAGACGTAATGTAAGAAAAAGTAGTGAAAGAAATAAGAATTATCACTCAACTGATTTCAACAATATTCAACTGGTTTCACAATAGCCATAGCAAAAAAAAGAATTTGTGGAGGGAGGTTAACAGACACATGTACTTACAAAAAAAAATTAAAAAAAATAACTCGCATAACAATATGTTTCAGTTGAATAATATAAGTTAAGTTTCATAATATAAAAATAATTACAAAAAACTTTCTTTTGTAAGACTTACGAGAACAAGGTAAATGATAAAGGATGAAGAAGATATATATATATGTACATATACACTTTTTTTAGAGATATAATATCCAACGTTATATAGTTTATTGGTAGGCATATAAAGGTCAAACGGAGCTCAGTAAAATCATAGTGTTTTGTGGTTGTGTTAACATGGTGTATTGCTTAATATGTTATGTAACAGTACATAATAGAAATGGTATGTGTAGTAGGAGTACACTGATGGCAAGATAGTAGTTACTGTATATTATAGTAACTTGTGTGAACATAGGTTAGACTTATTCATTTTAAAGGTCAAAAACATAATAATTCTCTTCATGAAATTAATTTATTTGTCTTCAAATTCAAAAGGAAAAGATTAAAAAACAAAATAAAATTTATTGATGATCAACATTAAATTTTTTATGCTGTTTGAAATTTTCCAATTTTTTTTCAAATTAAAAATGTTTATTCATAATTTATTATTATTTTTTAACACAGTTAGATATTTATCATCTGTTTCCTCGGAACAACGAATAGATGAGGTGAATAATCTAAATGACTTGAAGGAGAGAAGGCCGACAGCAATTTTAACTCCTGTATGTGTATTTTGTTTTTACAACAATTGAATTGTAAAAAAAGGCCAATAGGGTGTAAATGCCGCAAACTTCGAGTGTCATCACGACTGACCAAAAGGTTAATTGCCAGAACATTTGAGTGATTATCGATTCTTGAATTGTACATCGCAGTAAATCTTGAGATCTCTTCTTCGACTGTTGGTATGTTGAGATCCAGATGGGTAATGTTATTTGTAGTTTACCAATAGGTGATTTTATGATGGTGCGTAAAACGTAGGATTGACAAATTTGTAATATATCTACGTTGAATTGTTTCGAAGTTCTCCATAACTGGATGCCATAGGTCTAGATCGGTTTAAGAATGGCTTTGTAAATTACAAATTTGTTGTTCAGAGACCATTTTTAATTTCTTTAGAATCAAATATTATATGAAATTGAATACAAGATCGTGGATACTGATGTTCTTTGGTGGTTGGGTTTCATTTAACTACACAATTCAGAATGGTCGACTTGAGACTGTACACAAATACACTTCATTTACATTTATACATATCATTCTCATTTTTCTTCTGAAGCAATACCTTAAGGTGGTTCAGGAGGCTAAACAAAAAAGAAAAAAAAGAATCCAATACATTTGACGAAATTTAGTATTCAGTTGTTCCATTTTTATCCAAATGTGTGTTTTCTATGCGACTCTTGTCAAGATGAAACCCAAGGACTTTACCTAATACGATGATAGTAGCAGAATGTTATTAAATGTAACAGGTGGACAGATGTTTGTACGGAAATTGAAAATATGTTTATAATTTCATTTTCATTAGATTTTATTTGCTTTTAATTTAATTATATTTTAATATATTAAGAAAATATATTTAAATTCTGACCACACATCTACTTATATTAAATATTTCTTTGCTTATTTATATTAATTTAAACAGTAATAGGAGCAAAATTTTAAATTTGAATTTAAAAGAATTTAAAACCCTGATACCCAAACCACAACTATTCAAAAATAAAAACATTGATCGCTACATTATTTTTCTTTTTCAGAAGAATTCGACTAGATAACTAGAAAACCACGCACGCACGCACGCACGCACACACACACACACACACACACACACACACACACACACACACACACACACACACACACACACACACACACACACACACACATATATATATATATATATATATATATAAAATTGCATTACGTCATGTTTAACTGATAATCAGAATATCTATGAACAATTTTAATAGGAGTTAAACAGTTATTATTGTTATTTTCTGTAGTATATATAAGTCAGAAATAAATAAACTGAACTTTAGTCTTTACGGCTAGCCCAGAAATATCTGTAGGCCGGCGTGGAGGAATACTGACGTAGTGATTTAGGGGGAATGGATGCTCCAACCGCCGGCATTCGCATCTGTGTTAGGTTAGCAGCGTCTTGTAAGAGGAAGTGTTTCCATCGTCTTTTGCGAAACATATTGTCATGAGGTTCCTCACAAACGAGGACGTTAAAAGCTCCCGAAAGTTTTACTAGATTGCTTGTAAAGTCTAGTTTTTAGGGGATATGACGTAGAAATTTACCCAAGTCTGCCATTGGGCTAAAAAAATTAAACGAGGTCTTGAAGCTGCAGAAAATGAGAGTTATCATAAGCGTTCAAAGACAAGTATAACAGATAACAGATGACATTCGATCGATCCCTCCCTTGACGATTGTCATCTTACGATCGATGAAATCGCTTCGAAAGTGGGTATCACTTACAGAAGTGCCATTATCACATAAAAGCTTGGGTTCCGCAAAATTTATGAAAGGTGGGTTGCAAGTCTTTTGACACAAAATCAGAAACAGGAAGATTATTTTCCGAGAAGGAAATAATCCGCAATTGATGAGACATGTGTCCATAACCACACTCCCGAGTCAAAATCGGTTATGGAGTGGTGTAGAAGTCGAGAGCCCTCGTTCTGTAAAGGTGAAAACGCGTCTGTCGACTGGAAGAGTTCTCGCAACCATCTTTCGAAACTGGAAAGGTGTATTGCTTGTTGACTTTCTCCAGGAACGTTGCACTGGGAATTATGCGAACTCCTCTCAGCCAGACATGCGGACAAGGTAGAAGCCAGCTACACAAAAAGCGCTGTTCCCCATCAAAGATATAATTCTCCTCCAATACAATATCAGGTTTCACATAGCCATTAATACTCGGTATATACTGGACGAAATTCACGGAGAAACATTAAAACACTCTCTTACAGTCCAGATATATTCACCTGCAATTTTCTTTTGTTGAGACGTTCATGACGGCACTGCGAGTACATCGATTGCGAAGCTACAACGAAGTGGAGAAGTTCGTACGGAAAGGTTAGTGATATGTCTTTAACGAAGAATTTTTCCACACGTTGGAAAATTGTGTATAATTTAAGGAAGATTACAAAGAAAAGCAATAAATATAATTGTTTCAATTTTATTCTGTACCAAGAATGTTAAAAAGAAATCTGACGATCTTCGTGGCGGATTGGTAGCGTCTCCGTCTTTCATCCGGGGTCCCGGGTTCAAATCCTTGTTATGCATGACTTTTTACATTTGCTACACAATTTTATTTCTAAATTCCCATGTAGAATTTTCAGAGCTTCTGTGGTGAATTAATCTAAAAACTAAAAATCTGGTTTATATTTGATTTATCCTCTTCTGTTATAATTATAAATTCAGTCTAATAATGATGGATATTTATGAATTATTAAACAGATGCTTAAAAAAACGTGTTGTCCGATATTCTGTTAAAATTTTTTTGGCTTTTGCATAAACTTAATTTTTCCTTCAGAAGTAAATTTAAACAATTATTTAAAAAAGTTATTAAAAAAGTATTTATTGGGTTATTTTAAGACAACTAAAATAAAAATTACTAATTAAACTATGTTCTGTAATAACATGTATGCAAAATGATTGATTGTTACATAAAGAAATATTAAGAGTTGTGTCATGATCGTAATGTACAAAAGTGACTAATGATTGAATGTACTTTTTGTTTAACTCTTAGTTTTAATCACGTAACTAATGAATATAATAAGTTTTTGATTGATGTACTTCTCTAAAACATGTGTAGTTTTAAATTTTTGTTATCGTTTAAATTTTTATATTTTAGTTGCTAGATTTTATCTTGATTTTCTCTTACTATTACTTATTTAGATATAATGTAAGAAAAAATGTGTATACATATGTGAATACCAAATGTTTATTCGAGTGAGTAACATGCAAGGAATTAACAAATAGAAATTAATATTTGTTTGTGAATAAGGCTCTTTACATTTTACGTAGTAATATTTTAACAAATTTTAAATCGTGTTATTGTTAAGTTTTTAAATTGTGAATGTAAATTTTTATTTATTTATTAACTTGTTTTTCAATAGAATCATTTTATTTATTTTTTTCAGTGTAAAATGGACAGTATGAGTGAGTAAGAATACGTGAAATTATGTAAGCGAGTTGAAGTAGATTTTTAAATGTGTAAATTACGAAAACATTCGAAATAAATAAATAAATAAATTTATTTAAACTTAATATCTAATAGCCTTAACAACCAATGCCATGTTGAAGAAAAAAAAGTAGCTGTTATTTTATCTATTACATAAATAATATCGGATAACGTCTTTGTATTTTACCGTAGCATACTTTTTTTACCGCGGGATAGAAAAATATATTAAAAAAGGATAAATTAATTTGATAAATTAATAAAAGTTTCTAAACTCCAAAAAAAGCTACGGTACTAGATTCCAAATTACGTATTGTTGAAAAGTTTAAAATCAAACTATTTCAAAGAATTAAAAATAAAAAATTACTGTTAAAATACTTTTGAAATCCTCCACGTTAAAAGTCTGAGAACTTTTCTTACTATGATAACGCTTAATTTACGTAAAATTAATGATAGGTTCTCAGGTTGTAATAATAAAAAGTTAGACATTATTATAAAATTCGAATTTTTAGAAGGATAACTTTTTAAAAGTTTTTAACTGATACCTCTGGTATTACCTGATGATAAAGTTTTACATGCTAAACAATTTTTACCAGTGTCAATGCTTTGAAACTGATAGACAAAGAGCTTATTAGCTAGTTTGGGAGTTGGTCTCAACATCACATTTGCCACCTGTATCTGGCCGCTCGGGTTCATGGTTGGAGAGTATGGGATGGTACTCCACCAGTGACCACCAGCCTATAATCATGAAGGTCACTGACGGCGACAGACGTGAACATGGTAGGACCACGACAACTAGCTGGAGTATCAGAACGCTGGACAAGGAGGCACTCACTGGGATACTTAACTTACGAGGCATTACTGTGATAGCTGCAGCTAAAGAGAAAGCAAAACACCTGATCAACGCACTTAGAGAGGTGTGCAATAACACACTTTCAACAAGATATTCTTGCAGGGGGCAAAATTTTTAAACAAAATTCTAAATTAATAACAGATTTTGATAATAGAAATGTAGTGTCTTACCTTTTTTGATATCAGTATCGTTTTGTTAAAAACAGTTTTATTAATATTGCAATTTTTTTTTTTTTGAGCGGAAAACATGATATCTGCGGAGACTCTTACTGTACAGTTTACAATTTTATTGTAATTTTTTTAAATATCACTAAGTTTTGTTAGATTATTCTTTTATTTTTTCATGAATTACTGATTGTTATCTTATGGATTTATTATTAAAATTTATTGCCTTTCTGGAACAAATATACATTTTTTTAATTTCTTGGCCAGCTTCTTTTATTGATAATCTATCACTCACTTCATACCATATTTTTCCTTTTTTAATAAAACTATTATAACGACTTTCACGAATCGAAGATCCGTGATGTAATATTACACTTATTACTTTGTAAGTGTAACCCTGGATTTTTTTCGTATCCGTGGACACACTTTTTATATTATTATTATTAAATGAACTTTTTTTTATTTCTCCATAAATTAGTTCAAATAGTTCTAATTTTAGAAAAAAAAATTTACCAATCGAATCTATTTCTGTTTTATGAAACAAATCTTTGTTGCCACATTTGCAACACTTTCCTACTGTTCATGTTTTTTTGTGTTTTATTAGCAGCTATAATCTCTGTAAACTAATACTTTTTTTTTTTTTTAATGAAGTGATGGAATTAAAAAATAGTTTCTTCTACAGTGCACTCGCTTACATAAGAACAGTTACTATTAAAACAAGCTGTAGTATATTTTCTTTTAAATTTTATTATTTCAAGTACATTATCAAGTTTTTGTACTAGATTATTCGTAAATTCAAAGGCACCGTTAAGTACTGCTACCGCGGCGCGATTCGTAAACCCATCTTTTTGAGGAAAAAGTGACATATTCGAATTCCGCGGTTCATTAAATAAAAGAAAAAAAATCCCTTTCGGCATGCCGGAAGGCGGAGGTACATTTCACCGGTGCTAAGTAGCGGATAAAAAATATTTCCACCTTAAAGTTAAGAAAAACTTTAAGTTTATTCGATACGACAATGGTTGTATGTGAAAAAAGTTTCAAATGTTAAGCATACAACAAGCCCCATCTTCTTACAATTTCAGCAAAATTTTGGCCATCCCTTGCAGTAAGGGTTGATCATATCAAAAAATGTTACAGATAAAAGTTTTAGGTAATGTTTGGAGGAATAACGACCACTTTAAACCTATTTGATACTGTGCCTATTAAGGGAGGTATGAATTTTTTATTGTTAAAACCCCATTTTTTCCACTCCCTGGGCCAATGGTTGGTGATATCTAAAACCTTTACTTACTTAAGTTTTAGGCCCTTATCCAAAGAATAGTAGAAAATTTAAACGAATTCGATATTTTACTTAATAAGAAAGTTATAGCGATATTTTTTTTTTTTTTTTTTTTGAAAAAGCACCCCCATTTCCAACCCCATGGTCGGATTTTGGCCGTTAACGATCTCGACCGTGAGTTTGGGTCAAGTTATATTTAAAGAACAATTTGAAAGTGATTGGCGCAAAATTACGCATTTATCGTGTCTACAAGAAAGTGAAATATATATAAACTTTTGAGCTGACGGTGGTTTTGGAGTCTGGGGGATGTGAAACGCGAAGATATGTTGAAATTTTCCGGAAGTCGAATCATGGTACTCATTACAGTAGGTAGCTTTTATATGAAATCTACCTAAAACGTTGTCTAACAAAATTCGAGGTATTTTTTGAAAGTATTCTTTATTACAAATTTAATTGAACTGAAATATAAGTTATCATGCTTATTATTATTTTTTTAATTATTCCACATTTACATTTCATTTTTAGGTTAGGTCCTGTTTAGAACTGTAAACATGATTCGTTGACTTCGCCGTGCTGTCCAGTTTTGCGGACTCTTACCGGTGAAATTCTAACAAACTTCTTGAAATCATTGGTCACTGCGGTTTTATTTTTGTTTTTATATTACTTATTACATTTAACTTTTAATACATATGTAAATAAAATTCCAATAAATTGAAAATTTATAATGCTTTTTTATCAGTATCGTTTGTTTGAAGAAGTAGTTTCAAGTGATATAAACTTACTAACAGATGCAATTAGAATAAAAATTTAAGTTATTTTAAAATATTCTTAGGAATTTGGTTTGATATTATTTGTTTCAAGTATTTTATTTTTATTTTATAAAATTTAAAATTTTAATTATTGTATAAAAATAAATAATTATTTTATTTTATTTGGGATGATGGGTAAGTAGTTTTTTTTTTTACGATTATCGGAATAAAAACGTTTACTTTCTTTCACATTTTAACTATTTCTTATGTATTCACTTTCAAAAACTGGTTTTCTTTAAGGAATCTCTCTCAGTAACATAGTCTATATTAAAACCATCTTGTATGCAATTAGCCCAGAACTTCTGTCCTCTGTCCTGCATTAGAGAAAAAAGGAGACTTTCTAATGCTATAGAATCATAACTAATTTTCCGTAGATATTCCAGCCACGTAGATGCAAAAAAAATCTTTTTATTTTATATGAGAGGCCCAAAATTGACGACCTTCAAAATCCAAATTTTTAAAAATTCGATCTAGATTTTGCTCTATAAAATTGAAATCTCACTGAAGGCTATATATATATATATTCTCACCTCCTAATATCAAATAAGGATTTAAATATGATAAAAAAGGTACGACATTTAGAAATATTGAGATTAAAAAAACGAAAAATTAATGTTAAATTCTTAAAAAATTAGTTATTTTTACGAAATGGGTCTTAAGTCTTTAAATAAGTTAATACACTTTATTACTAAATACGTGGAATTGTATTTCAAGAAGAGCTTTTGTGAGCTGTAGTATTAAAAAAAATAATAAGCAAAGATCAGTAAAACTTTGGATACAGAGTTTTTCAAAATATCGAATTAGACCCCGTTAGTCCAAAAAACTCAAAATAAGTTATAAAAATTTCCGGAAGATGTGTGCAATGCAGATAAGTACGCTGTATTTTGATTAATATTTCTGGACTTTTTAAGATTCTTATTTAGATTCTTCGTAAGTTGATTAAAAATTTATATATATATATATATATATATATATATATGGGGGGCGGGCATCGGTGGCATTTAATTTTGTACAAAATTAAAAAAGAAGGAGGTATAGTTTTCACCATTTTTAATTTTTACTTTTTGTATTGTGGTGGTGGAAAATTGAGATTTATATTATGAAAGTAATTAAGTTATTTATAATTACAAAGTTTTACTTAGAGATGGGTGATATTCTACATTATTTCTAAATAGTTTTTGTCACAAGCCTCAAAAATCTGTTGACCAAAAGGTTGAAATATTTGGCCGCAAATGTTTGATTATATGTATATATCGGCTTTTGCCTGACTTTTCACCCCATTGGACAAGGGGTATGATGGTTTATTAAACCGTGATATCTATATTTTTTAAATTGTAATTTTTTTAATCTTACTGACTGACATAGCGTCAAACTGGTCCAACATATTCAAATAAATAATTATTCCTATAAACTTTTAAACCCTAAAAAATGAGAGCATTAATTAAGACATGAATATTTAAATACCCTAGATAGATATTTGAAATGAAAATCTGTGGAGGGTAAAGCCGGGGAAGTTTTGCAACTCGTTTGCTTCTTTTTAATCCATTGCAGTACACTTTAAGCTGAAATTTATAAAAATAGCTGAGGTGGGCACCACATGACTTCCTTGTACGCCTATTAAATTACATATACATATTTTTCTTAAATGAAAAGTACATCAAATTTTATTTCGTTAATCACTTCTGATATTTTTTCATATATTTTTTTTTATTATTATAATTAAATTATTATTTATCGTAATTTTTTTTTTCCATCAGAGTTTAATAATTATTAATTAATCAATATATTTAAATTAAAAAAAAAAGTTAAAAAAAGGAGATGAAGTCTGATTCGAACCGATGTACCTTTCCCTACTAAGATCCAAATATTTGATTAATTAAAATTTCATTTGGCTATAACTCTGGAATCAATGAAGTACCATTTATGATGTGTCGTTGAATAGCTCTCAATAAGGGCTTATTATTGCAGTTAAGAAAAGTCCAAAACCAATTTTTTTGGATTTTGGGCTTTTTTGGTTCAGTCGATTGCAATCAGAAAGGGAGGTACACAACTACATGTTACAACAGTCCTAAATCCAAAATTTCAACACCCTACGGCTAATCGTTTTTGAGTTATGCGAGATACAACGTACGTACAGACGTCACGGCGAAACTAGTCAAAATGAACTAATGGATGGTCAAAATAGATATTTCTGTTGAAATCTGGAAACCGAAATTTTTTGCAATCACAATACTTCCTTTACTTAAGTAAAAAAAGTTAAAATTTAAGAAGTAAAAAAAATTTAAAAAAACTTTAACTGATTAGTCTTAGCTAATTTTACCTTCAAATCTAGATTGTTTAGAGGCATATCTGAAGCATATGACTATGAAAAAAGGTTAATTTAGAGCAAAATTTAAACTCAGATAAAGCGTTTACTAATTTAACCTAAAATAAAATTAAGTTTTATGCAGTTGACACAAAAATACTTTTGATGGATTATTAT
Source organism: Lycorma delicatula (assembly GCF_047948215.1). Taxonomy (NCBI): domain Eukaryota; kingdom Metazoa; phylum Arthropoda; class Insecta; order Hemiptera; family Fulgoridae; genus Lycorma; species Lycorma delicatula. Next base: position 187,455,735 of record NC_134455.1, read on the forward strand.
TATTATTATTATTACTCTCTCTCTCTGTCTCTCTCTCTTTTACAAACATTTTTCAGTAATAAAACATATACTTAAATATGTCATACATATACCCCAATCATTTAAGATGAGTAATATAAATTAATCTTTTAAAAACAGTGGATATTTTCATACTGCAAATAATGACGTGAGTTAGGTCATTGAGTTTTTAAATTAGTATAATCGATAGGAAAATACCTACAAGGTGGTTTTTTTTGTATGTAGTGGGTCTGCTGGATAGCTGGAATATCTGTAGTGTTTCTTCTGGGAATTTTATATTAATAAATTACCGCTTTAGAAAAACCATCTACGCCCAGAAAATTAAACAGATTAGATAAATGGGGCGTTCTATAATTATTAAATTCTATTTTTGCTATGAAAAAAGAAATTAAAGAAGACATTGAACCTGAAATCAACCTACACTGGTTTTATAAGCAACGGTCCTTGGCATTTCAAAGAACGTCCTTCACGAAAATAGACTGGTCTTATTCAGGTATCAGCAAGGAAAAAATTAAAAAAAAGCAAGGTCGCTTGTAACGTTCTGCTAAAACATTTAGATTAAACGTGTAATTATAATTTTTAAAATAGGTTTTATATTTATAAAACATATTGGAGCAATTGTAAAACTAGTGTTTGAACCGTAGCAGATGAATTTCTTTATAGTATCTAGAATGAGTTACAAGTTATTTATGAACCCAATTATATCGTTTATTTAAACATTACAGGATAGTTCATACAAATTACTAATTGATTATTTCAAAGTAAACATTAAGAAATTATAATCTTTTACAAAAGTAAATCAATTTTTTTTCAGTATGTTGATTTATGATACAACAAAAATATTTTCCAGAAAATAATTTTATTGTTAATGATAGGGTACAAAAGTACATAGAAATTAGATAAATTAGCGAATTGATTAATAAAATAAAAAAAACTATTTAGATTTTGTACAACATTTACAAGAATAGGAATAACAATTTACAAGGAATAACAGTTAATTGCTGGAATATACTGCGCTCTCTTATTAATAATTTTTATTTTACATAAATTTATATAATGTTGTTTACTATTTATTTCTTAATTTATTTGTTAACAAAATTGAATGTGCAAATGATCCAATCACTTTACTTGAAAATATCTGATTTTTTAGTATCAAAGAAAATAAAAGCGTGGATCTAATTATAAAGATTTTTTTTTAATAATTATTATTACAACTTTGAATAGAATTATTAATTTTTCATTATTTATCTAATACCAAGGTTAATATTTATTTATACAGTAAAACAGTATGTAATATATTGCCTATCTTAAGCCTTAATGGGTTACGGAAACACGTTTCAATTTCAGTAATGAAAAATTATTCTAAAGAAATTGGAGATTAAATACATAATCTACGTACACAAATGTAAAAAGAAATATTTGGTTGATGCCCATGGAATGATTCTGTAAATAGCTACGTTTTTTTTTTTTTTGGAATAACAGGTTGATTTTCAAGTTTTGTGTTTTTTGTAAAACTTATTGTAAGAACTACAAAACTTTTGTATCTAGTTTAAATTACTTCTAGATTACTTGTAACGTAAATACATATATTTTAAAATAATTATTATTTTAAATAAACAAGTAATGACAGCTGATTTTATAAAACGTATAAGATTAAATATCCAGATTGAGTTACGCGGCAAACTTTTGTTTGAAAATTTTTTTGTTAAAATTAATTTATACATATTATCTTTAAAATGTTAACGGGATAGTTAGATTTATCTAACTGCAGGATCATAAGATCATTAAAAACAATGATTTATAGAACGGATTTAATTTTAGTTATTCATTTGTTTTTTTTTTAACGTATTTGTTAGAATTATTTGTGTATATATTAAAAAAATGCTAAATTTTGAAGTCTATGTACTTCTAAGAGTTAGAATAGAAACTGAATAAAATAATTGAAATTAAGACGTGGAAAACAAAATTTTATAAATTTCTGATGATTTTTTATTAATGAGAGAATATTTTAAGAGATGCACGGATAGCCTTGTTTAGTGACTACTCCTGGTGGGGCTTTTTCTGAATTGAATAAAAAAAGGTTTAAAATTATAATTCAAAAATGCCTTGAATTGAGAATGTCTCAATAGTTAAACGTTTGAAAATAAAAGATAAATTAGTTTGCTTGATCGTGAATGCTGTACTATTTAACTGTGCTCGGATGTACTAGTGTCAATGTAAACTATATTTAGAATTTCTGTGTTTTTCTTTACAAGTCCTAATTTTATTTTTTTATAGTCTATTTATTAGGAGACTTGTTACTACAAGAAGTGTGTTCGAGTCATCTTTGTTTGAAACTGCTCTCCTTTGATTATTTTGAATCTAAGACTACTTGTGTTTCGCAGTAGTTAATGTTCTGTACGTGATGTTTATGGATTGTAATGCTTTATGTGATTTTTTGCCCATATTTATTAATATGATGAAAAATTTATACTGTATCAGGATAAAACTGTTTACAAAATTGTCTAAAATTTGTTTAAAAAATGTTATTTAGAATTTAAATCTATTTTACCATCCTTAGGTTTTTTAACATCATCAGTGTACACTGCGGAAAAATATATTAATAAAAAGTAAGTTAATAGATAGATAAATAAATGAATGAATAAAAAAGTATAAATATTAATAAAAATAAATATTATTTGATAAATAAACGATTCTTACAAAACACTATTAACAGAATATTATTAGCAGTGATTTTAGAATGAGAGAAATAACACAAATAAAACTGCTGATATACCAGACAATTGCAACGGAAAACGTAAATTTAGCTTAAAAGATCTACACTATTAAAAAATTCCAAAATAAACTTTTACCACAACTTATTACCTCTCTCTTGTTTAGATTAAATATATATAAATTATTTATCTGAAGAATGAAACATTTTATTTTTCCCTCCCTTGGAAACATTTTAGAGAGGCGATAATCGTTTAATTTTTTTTTTAGCGTTGTTAAAAAGTAAAGTTTCTGAATAAAATAAGTTTCAAAACTATCTAATTTCTATTACATTTTTTAAAATTATGATTTCTAATAAACTAATTATGTCTAATTGCTAGGCACACTTAATTTCTAGATGTACACCTACACATAATTTCTTCTAGAAGAGATTCTTTTCTATACCTAATTAATCTTGCATTTCTATATTTATAATTAGCCAAATGCTTCTTTATTTTACTTTTTATTTTTCTTACGTATTCGAGATACGTAGGGTAAACGTAAACGGTTATCTCCTCCCTTAAATTTTATTAATGGAAGATGATATTGTTTGAAGTTTTATATTATGATAGATAACTTCTTCCTACCCACTCTATATAAGAAACGTTGGTTTACTTTATATTGGGGTGGGGCGTACATTCTCTATAGAGGCTCTTACCCTTTCTCTTGGAATTGCCCGAAATGTTTGTTCGTATTTTTAATTTTCAATTTTTTACTTTTTTCGTTCTAAGAACACTGGTAAAAATAGACTTTTTATAATATTGATTATTATTTTTCATTTATTTATTTACTTATTTTTTAAAATACATTTTCTTTTCCCCAGACTACTGTAATGATGACTGTTTAACAATAAAAAATGCCACCTACCTTTAGATTTTACTTATTTTTTTTAAAAAAATGTGTTTAAGCACATATGTTTTCCTATTTATTTCAATAATCATTTAATAAAACTTTATTTGAATGGTAGAGTTATGTTTATTTTGACTTAGTTCTTGGAACTATGAAAGATGACATTCTAATTAATTTATCCGTTTATATGATAAAAAATCATAAATACAGGTGTTCATGAATTTGCACTTTTTAAACAGTGTTTTATGAAGAAAATAAAAATTAAAGTTATTAAAAACCGTATATATTATTATTATTATTTAAAAATAAGTGTATGAATGGATTATAAAAAAGTCTATATGCTTAGGTTACCTATACTATTAGTTTAAACACGATTATAAAAAACCTTGCATGAAAAATATATAACGATATGCTATTACAATATATATTAGATATTGACATGATATCGGGTTATGATAATTTACATTAAAGTGTGAAACGGTATTATTGATAAATGACAATGGTCAACGTATCTGTATAATAACGCAAATAAATACAAGGTTAAATGAACACGAGCAATGGGCAACAACAGTAAATAAAATGTAGCGGGCGTTACGAGGCCAATCGGGCGTGGCCGTTAAATGCCAAGCAACCTCACTCACGACCAATCGGGTTATTATTTGTATTTAAGTAAGTTATATTATTAATAAAAGCAAAAAAAAAAATGCCGGTAGGTATTAAAATGTTCTTTATTGCAGAGTTATATTAAAAAGAAAAGTAATAATAAAATATAAATACAGAAAACTGCGGTTAATAACTGGTGAAAATATTTATTAACTTTATCATAAAACTTAATTAATTTTAGATATAAAATAAATTAAAAGTTATTTAGTGGAAGGAAAAAGTTAGCTTATGTAAGCCGGTATCTTTTACTATAAACTTAACACTATTATGCTTAGTATTATAAAAAACGTCCTTGACACTATTTCAGTCCGGGAACGAAGGTAAGACTACGTGCATTATACGATCTATACAAAATACTATGCATTATGCAGATGCGGGACTGCACTAGCGCAGTAGTTTATTACATTTAGTCATACTACATTATATATTTTAGTAATTCACACTGTTTATGTAGGGCCCCCCAAGTGTGAATAGAAGTTAAACATGCAAGTAGATTTGAATTATTATTAAAATATTTATTATCATAATAAACATTTGTATTATGTAATATAAAAGAAAGCAATAGAAAATAACATTCTTTGATACATTTGCTTACTTTTATTTATCGATACATATTGCTAACAATTTAGTAAATAGTTATTTTTAATAAGCAAAGTTTAATTCATTATGTGTTGATTAAAAAAGGGGCCTTGCAGGATGGAAAAATAATTATCAAAACCTCGATTATACGGTAAATTATCTGTTGATCCGTGTACAAGATCTGACCAAAATTCCTTGTGCAAAACTTAGCTGTTAACCTCGAATTGTTGGATGTTAACTAGTTGAAATTTATCAAGAAAAAAATTAGCGAGTCTATATGTGTGTTTATATATAAATTTGAACGCTAGACTGTGATACCGGTGTTATTTGGTGGTTGGGTCTCAATTAATCACACTTCTCAGGAGTCTTCGACCTGAGTCTGTTCCAGACTACAAGTTTACCGGTACATTTACACTTACATTGCAGCTACCCTAGTAATTCGAGTAGTTAATACATTATATTAATACGACAATAAAAAAACTTTATGTTATAAAAATCAAAAAAAAACATTTTGTTGAATTAACAGTCACATTTTATTTCGATCAATAAATTGAAATAAAATGTAATTATTGATTCACGAATCAATAAATCAAGAATCATTAAAAATGTATTCTTAAATCTTTCCTTTAACAAATGTCAATAAAAGAGAAAATAAAAGGAAAATCTGAATTACATTTGTTTTAAGTAGGCTACTTGCTAGCCTTCACTCTATATATTAAACAATATATTAAAAGATAAATAAATAATAACAATAACATTACTAATTTAATCTAAACTGATGTCATTCGGATCACAAGCTAATTAGTATAACGTTGAATTCTCTAAATTCTTAAGTTATAAATTACCTTAAAAAATATTACTTTTTAAGAATTTATTTTTGTATTTTAATTTTACTGACTTTATCCTACCTATTTTCTTACGTTCTACTAATCACTAAAATTAATTCTTAGAATGACGTAGGTAATTTCTTATATTTTACCAATAAATTTAATCTTATTGCAAATAAATAGTTTTTAAATTTACAAATGAAAATTACTTCAGTTATCTCAAGATCAGATACGTACGGCAGAAACAGCTGAAAATATGAGTCACGCATTGCCATGTATGGTCTTCATTTCGAGAGGTATGGGCGTATAATTTTCAAAAAAAAAAAAATTGCTTATCGTGGGCGAGTAAGGGAACAAATAAAAATACAACTGGAACAGCTGTTGAATAAAATATCTGCCCGTAACATTATTATTTATGCAATTTAATATATATTTACAATGCATATATGTTAATATATTATTACTTCATAAAGACTACTATATTATGCCATTATATAGATAAATATGATAAAAATATGATTGTTACAATCCTTATGGAATCGCGAAATAAATTATTCTACACGCCTTCAGAATTATGATTGCAGTCCGTTGAACTTACAGTTACATACATTGACCACACCAACCTACACTACTAGAAGAAAATGTTACAGTGAATTTTTTTTTTTTTTTTTGGCAAGATGATAAGGCAAAATCACTATTTTGTGCAAAGGATTCACCAATAATCATTATAAGTATGACTTAGCTTATAATCTGCAATACGTAAACTTTCATTTCTAGCCCACACACTTTTACAATGTGAAAGTGCGATGCAAATTATTGCATTTATCTTATTTTTGTGTCAAGAGCAGAAATATTTATGCCTTTTGGTTATTTATGGTAATTAATTTTGAATTCTATTTAAAAACCAAGAGAGAGAAAGAGAGTGAGTCAGAGAGATGCAAATATTTTTTGTTGGCCAAGAATAAAATTAAAATCTGTAGTATAATGTTTACAGACAAACATTCAAACACGTACACCTCATATCTTATGTACAGAGGTACAGTTCGTCTGTGGCAGAGGTTGTTAACAATCACCAAGCAAACAGTGATTGTTTGCTTTTTAAACCGTCAGTTTGTTAAAACAAATAAGACAAATTCGTTCACTGTTTGAAAGCATATTACTTCCCAAGTGCCATTTGCTGTATGTCTAGCAATTCAATCTTTTTATCAGTTTTACGCAGTTTCATCCCTTGACACGCAGTTTTTCTATTAAAATAACAAACGTGTAAATATATGATGTGTGAAGCAAAACTACACAGTGTAAAGTGCTGAATTACTAATTATTAAATTATTTTTTAGTATTTACTATAACAAGTAAATAAGAAGTTTAATAATAAATAAAATAAAGATGTGTGTAATATGTATGTTTTGCGTAAATACGCACACGCATTTTTAAATATACATATAATAAATTATAAATGTATATGTTTGAATTTATTTCCTTTTAATATAAGTAACATACAGGCTCATAACTTTTCTTATACATTCATTTACTATGTTATACTGCTAATGCAATATGTTTTCATTTTTGATTTCGTCAACTCAAAATTATGATTATGATTATGGGAATGATATTTTGTAAGTAATTTTTCTCATTACAAATAAATTGAAATTCATCTACTAATGCTGTTATTATGAGGGTAGAATAGATTACTTCATTAATTTTTACTCTTCCGGTATACAAAAGTAGAATGTTTATTTAAAGATTATCTGAAATTAATTTAAAAAAGATTTTTGATAACTTTTGTACGAGTTCTGGTTAGAGCATTCAATTGTCCTATTATTTATACTTAGGTTAAACGTTCTCTCAATTATTACCAAATTGCATTTATCCGTTCCTTTATTTGTAATTTTGAATCATTTGAAGAAACAGTTTACCATTTATTTACCATTTTCTAATATGCAACTTTCCTGGACCTAAAAATAGATCATTTTCAGGTTTATTACAAAATCTAGATTTGGGAATATCCACCAAGTTTGATGAACATCCGTAGAATTTGTCGGCTGATATGGGGAAAGAATTAAAATATTGCAAAGTACAATCTGTATTTGTTTCAAATAATGTTTATTTTTACAAATTTGTCTGTTAACCGGAATATAATTTTTAAAAAATATTACTGTAAATTTTAAATAACTAAAGAAATTTTCGCTTTCGTTAAAAAGTCACATTTATAAATTTTATTTAAAAATAAAATATTTAATATTAAAAAAGATCATATATATTTTAATATTTCACTGTTTCGTTGTGTAAAAATTCTATCAGAATTTTTTTTCTGTAAAATAAATAATAATAAAAAAGTTATTAAAAACGGTAACACTTTTAAAACCAATATTATTTTGTTAGAAAATTTCCAAGAACAAACGATTAGAAAAAAAGTCTGAAAATGAAGTGGACGGAAAAACCCAAAGAACAACATGAGGATAGAATAAAATGCTGCTGCGAAAAGAGAAAATAGCATAGAACACGAAGTGTTAAAGGTACGGTCCTAAAACAGCTAAAATCGAAAAGAAAAAACTGATAGTGATGATTTGCTTGGCTAAATTTTTTTTTAATAAAAAATTAAAAGAGAAAGAGCAAAAAACCAAAACAGCAGAAAATATTTTTCAGAGGTGGGGAATAAATTTTAGGAAAAATTCTTTGGAAAATATTGATAAATATGTTAAGCTTAACAAATTTGTTTAAGTAAAGTTTTCTTTAAATCTAATAATCCTTCAGTAGAGGCTAAAATAACAAAGAGAAAATTTTTAAAAACTTTTCGGCGAGATGAATCTATAATTTTAAAATATTTTGGTCACTTTTTGGTAGCTCTATATTTGAAGTATAAATCTTCAAATTATTTTTTGAAAGATATCTAAACCGAAGAAAAAGCAAAAGAACAAAAAACATATATTTCAATTTTAAGAGGTGGGGGTTGATTTTTTGAAAAAAAAATTGGATTATTTAAATATAAATTGAAGAAAATAGGTTGGGTAATCCTGAGATATAAGGCTAAACGTACAAATACATACGTGCGCATATACTGTATATTTGTTGTTTTGGTCTAGATGAGCTAGTTGGACCATAAAATATAAAGATTTGTAAGAAAACCCGATAAACCATTCTTGATGTGATCGCTGTACTTTCCTCTTCAATATTCTAGCCCTTTAATGTTCCAGCTAACCCCTTTAATATTCTAGCAGAATTCACCGGGAAATTAACAGTAATGAAATAAATAGTAATCGTAGATAGATAAAACAATGTATAAAAAACCAAGCCGTCTTAATTCTTATCAGTATCTTGCCATCATTATTTATAGTGGTGATTAATGAAAAAGATTGCAAAATTTTAAGATTACAAAAACTTTGTCATATTCACATATTATTGTCTATCCATGTTTCCAAAACAAGAAAATAAAATTTTAATACCTAATCATATTTTATTTTCATTTGCTGAGATTTTAAACTGTCAAGTACTTTTCAAACAGAGGATATTACTTATTAGATACACAGGTAGATTGTACGCTTGGTAAGTTCTATACATTAGTACCTTACCATAGTTTTACTTTATAAGCGTATATGTGTACAAAGGGAGAAAATAATAGCAAATGAAAGAGATAGCGCTAAAGAATTCGTGTGTGTATGTAGCTTTCCTTGTTTTTATATACGAATATATGAAATGGTCTGGTGGCATTGTTACATTGTGTCGCAACCCTAACTATGGATTTCGAGACATTATCTCGATAACTGGATAATGTAACAAGAAAACGGAGGTCAGTGGATCGATCTACAGCACGATCGGACCTGCAGTCACGACCTTAACGCCCACTTCCTCGTGTTGTTTAAAAAAGTCTGTTCGACAAATCGAGCAGTAAGCCTAAACGTCAACTGTGGTTCCAGATGTGCTCACTGATATTTCTGTTAGTTGTTAATATTATACTGTTACGCATGACTTAATCGAGTTACGAATAGAATAACTTTCTTAACGTTCATTTAGAAATCATTGAAATTACAAAATAAATCAAACTATCTGTTAACCAACAAAAAAAAAAACAAAAAACAAAACAAAAAAAACTACAGGTTGTAATTTATTCTATGAAGCCAGACAGAACTCGTATTATATAATTACTTAAATATTTTTATAATATTTCGAATGTTACGATAATATTTTTATATGATTTTAAGTGAGTGAAAGTGTATTACTGTATATTAAATAAACTGTTATTGTGTTAACAGAAAATAATTTACTAACTATTGTTTTGTGGCTGTACGTACTCTACTTATTATATTTTTTACAATTGTTTTATTAACATTTTTATAACTAAATAACTATTTGCTTCTGATAAGAATTTTTGTTCTCTTGCGCATCATTAGTACAGTAATTTTCATACAAATAATTATTTTTACAAATAATAAGGCTTCGGTTACAATGAATAGATTTGAGAAGCTAACGAGTAACGTTGAGTTCTTGGTTCAACGAACCTTCGGATCCAACGAAGATTCCTGACTTGCTGAATTTTTATGTCAGATCGTGGGTGTCGCCTTTCTATACTGACGTGAAGAACAACTACGACTCCACGTCGGTTCACTCGCCTGTTTTCTGACGGTTAGTACGATGATTGTGAGGAAAAAAATTATTACTACTTCTTCAAAACATTTGGACGGACTGGCAGTCTTACAGTGGTTGTATTGAGAAGAAGCTACCTTTCGATGTGGCGCTGACGTGCGCTGATGACGTGGACGTAGTTACCAGATGCTTAACCCCTGTCATGCAGGAGGTGGCGTAGCGCTCTACACTGTTGAAGGTGGACGGAATACAACGAGGTACGGACATTTCTGACAGGCCTACTCCAGCCAATGTTACGGTTGCGTTGTACGCGGATGACACGGCGATCTTGGCGATTGACGATAGCCCGACTACTGCTTCAGTGAAATTGCAGTTTGCAATGGATGCCATCAGCGTTTGGTTGCTACATGGAGGATAAAGGGTAATCCGGCGAAGTCCAGCCACGTAATGAGGAGGGAAGATTGCCCTGTGGTTCGGTTAAACGGTGTTAGGGTACCCCAAGTCAGTACGGTACGGTACCTGGGCTTTTACCTTGATTGCAGTTTGACGTGGAGGGATCATGTTAGGGAGAAGAGGAAGTTAATATGGCTACGGAATACGTAGGCATTCCATACGTTCGAGAGGAAGTTGGAAGTCTAGTTTCAAGGTATGTATCCTGGTTGGATAAGCATATTAATCACCTCGCTTTGAATCTGCTAGACAACATCGAGGATGTTGGAGACTAAAAAGGCTCCATGTGCTTGATCTTGTTGATGGCCCGTTATGTGATCCGGTTTGGCGGCTTGGTGTTCACGTTTATTTTTTAATGGCTGTTTTAGAGTTATTGTTTACTACTGTATTTGTATTTTATATAGTTTTCTATTTGTATTATTGTTTACTGTTTTATTTTAAAATGTTATTTATTTTTTTGTTTTAATGTAAATGTTGACTGTACACTCGGATGGACATTCAAAGGCACTATCAACTGTTATATTATTTATGTTATACTATTTTTTGTTTGTTATATTATACTGCTTACTGTATATTATTCGTAGAAAAGAAAGCAATGATGTTATTTTTTATTATGCACCTATATATTTTTTTAAATTTATAACTGTACATATCCCTTTTAGAAAAAATCTGATGTGGACACTACATGACTTCCTTGTACACCTATTAAATTACATATACACATTTTTGGCTGCACTTTATTTAATTTCATTTGAAAGTGAGATACGGTTCTCCAATTATTTAATAAAGTGGACAGTTACACAATTGCTGAAATATTAGTTTTTATTAACATCAAACATTTATACAATTATTAATTCAACAATCTTACATGAAATATTAAGATAGAGTAAAAGTCCCTTTATTACTCGTATTACTAGATCAGCATTATTCGTATCTTCGTGAGTTGCTGAGTAACAAAAGTTTCAGATTTCTGGTGTGTCGTATAAATAAAAGTTAATAATTAAACTATTCCGTTTAGTGAAATCCTGTGTACTGGTTACAAATATTAATTTCGAAGTTACGGTCTAAAATATTCAGTTTATATTATTGGATTATTTGGTGAATAATCAAAAATGGAAAAGAAACAATCATACAAGAAAAAGAAAGATAAAATGAAGAAATATATCTCAAGAAAGTCGTCAAGAAGATGAATGTGAAGAAAATGAAAATGTTAAAACCAAAGAAAGAATAAAAAGATATGAGAAGATGATAAATATAAAGAGGAAGAAAACGTTAAGACCAAGAAAATAATAAAAAGATTAAGAGAGAATGGTGAATATAAAGAGAGAGAAAATTTGAAAACTAGAGTACTTGTACACAAATTAAGATCAGAAGAATTATATCAAACCAAAAAGCGATTAAGTGATTGGCAACAAAAAACAAATAATCGAAATGATGAACTCCGATTTAAGGAGAATATTGTCCGACAATATCAAAAGAATAATGAAGTAAAAGATAAGAATTTTTTGCAATTTGTTAAAGATCGGGCATGTATACCTCAGTGTGTCTGTGTCGTTTTGTGAGGGTCTATTTTTCAGTCACTCTTAAACAGAAATTAAATTAGAAAATTCAAAAATAATACGATTCTAAATTATAATTTTCAATTAATATTAAATAATCAAATATTCAATCAAATCTATTACATAAACTCATATGTAATATTGCCTATTAAATTACATATACACATTTTTAGAAGTACATAAAATTTTATTTCACTAATAACATCTGATTTTTTACATTTTTTTTTTTTATTGTTATTATTGAATAAATTATTTATTGTAAAAGATTTTTTACAATCACGGGTTAATAAATTATTAATAAATCAATATATTTAAAATAGAAAAAAGGAGATGAATTCTGATTTGAACCGATGGGCCTTCCTCTTCTATGATCCAAATATTTCATTAATTAAAATTTAATTTGGCTATAACTCTGGAACCAACGAAAATAAGTATCACTTATGATATATCAAAAAAGCTTTCAATGAGGGCTTATAACTGCAGTTAATAAAAAATCCAAAATCCAAATTGTTTGATTCAGTCGATTGCAATCAAAAGGGGAGGTGCACAACTAGAATTTACAATAGTCCTAAATCCGAAATTTCAACATACTACGGCTAATCGTTCTTGAGTTATGCGAGATGTATACGTACAGACGTCACGCCGAAACTAGTCAAAATGGATTCAGGGATGGTCAAATGGATATTTCCGTTGAAAACTGAAAACCGACATTTTTCGCTATCACAGTAGTTCCTTTACTTCTTACAAGGAAGTAATATAGAATTAGATTTTTTTTTTAATCTATAAATGCAGTAAAAGTTTCTAGTAATAATGTAATTCTAGTAAATGTAATTAACCTATGAAAATACGTTTTTAAAGTTTTATTGCATCATAATATTTATAACAATTGCTTGAAATATTTTTCGATTTAAATCATTCATTCCGAAATCATTCTTGGAATGTTAAAACAAACGATAAAGTAAATACAGTATTACGCTTAATAATTTTTTTTATAGAAATTATGAAAATTAAGAAATAGTTATTTCAAATCATCTTTTTTGATTTTTACCTATCTTTTGCTTTTATTGAGTACACATTTTATTCATCATAATGAATAAAGCTATATGATTTATCTTAAATCGTTATAAATTAGTGTCATATTACTGAGCGAACTTATCACCTTAATATAATTTAAATAAAAATAACTTGTTAAACTATATGTAATAAATTTTTTTATGATATTAAAAATAATGATTTGGACAAATAACATTTTGAAAAGGAAATTAGTTTTTTTGTGGAGACATTCGTTTGAAACACACGGCATCAGCAAATATATAGCTGGTCTTGCAAGTTTTCATAGCAGTAACTACTCCCACCACAAGTTACCTTTAAGCACCCGGTTGTTCCAGATTTTACTCTACGTATTGCGATTAGCGTTATACTTATTCTGAATATATGAAAATCAATAGATTGTAAACGGTTTTAACATAAAAAATCTGATTATAATTAAAAGAAAGTAATTGCTTCAAGGAAATCTATATATGTTCTTTGAATTAATTTATACATTTTTGCAAATAAATATATTTGCATACTTATTTACATAAGTATATAACACTGGTTTTGGCCTTTATCTAAGGAATTTACCTAACCGACTTTTTTCACATTTGTCACAAATATTTATACATATGGTGAATTGATCATAATTTTTTCAAAATTCGTTTAGAGGGTTACGGGATATAACGACAAAAAAAATGTCACTTCTCTTTAGAGATATTTTGGAGAAAACCTTATTAAATCAAATTTTTTACCAACAATGCATTTACAAATAATCCAAAAATATCTTTTCCAAAAAAATCAACCTCTACCTCTTAAAATTGAAATATATGTTTTTTTTTGTTTGTGTTCTTTCGTTCTATCTTCCTCCGGATTAAATATTTTTCAAAAAAACTTTGAAAGTTAATAATTCATAATATAGAGCTATCAAGAAATGTCTTTTTAAGACTTTAAACTTTTTTCTAAATTATAGGTCCCGGATCTGAAATGCAGAAAGTTTTTTTTTTAAATTTCCTTTTCCTTATTTTAGCCTTATATTACTGTATATTGTTTTTTTACTCTCTTTTAATCTTCATTGTTAAATAAATTTTTATTTTTATCTTTCTACATCACTTAATTGGCTATTAAAATTAAAATAACTTTGGTACCTGTATTATATTTTGGACTCAAAATGAAAACCAATATTTTTCATTACTTTCATAAAAGATATACTTTATTTGTTCAATATTTTCAAACAATTCTCTTTTAAATTAATTTAATCACTTATAAATAAGTTCTTTCTACATTTTCTCAAACTTACCTAAAATCAAACTTTTTCATTCGAAATTTGGTAATTTTACTGCTAAAATCTTATTTTGGTAATCATGACTTGACCGGATAGCTGACTTTGCCAGCTTTTTCAATTCTTGGAATTAAAATTCCTAAAGCTATTAGTTTTATGTGGTAAAAATTCCCTTAATCCAATTCAAAATTGTTTATTCCAAATTATGTAGGGGTTTTCTTTCTTTAAAAAAATTCCATCCCTTTTGCTCATGCATAAACTTCGACTGTATGTAGTAAATTAATTTGAAAAAAGACTACCAAAACGCTTCTTTAAAAAAAAAATATTTAAAATAATTTAAAAAAGTTGCATCAATTAATGAGCTTATCAAAGTGAGGAAAATTTCACGAAATTTAATCGATAATCGATATAGACAATATATCTCGGCATTAAATTTAGTAAAAAATGTTTTAGGTTATTTATTTATACATTTTTTAAATGATTTATGTGGTAGCGAGATTGGTAACGTTTGACTGTGATAAGTATACCGGAGTTCATAAGAAGAAAGAAATAAAATTAATAGTGAATTAATATTGTTCAATTAATTGTTTTCGTAATATTATCTGTTTCATTGTTTTCGTAAGTTACAAAAATGTAAAAAATAATATTAATATTTATATAGAAGTTAAGACTTTCATACAGTCAAATTTAGCAATAGCGAGGTACTGCCGGGTCCACTATTAAATATAAAAATACCTGCCAATAGACTTAATACTACGATTTGCATCAAACTGACTTGAAAGCCCGTAGAGTGAATATTAGAACATAGCGCTTATAGACTAAATGTCTTTTTTTTTCTCTAAGGATATTAACAATTAAATATTTTTATTCAGATTTTAGTTTATAATTTTAAAAAAGAAAGAAAATAATATAGTCATTTGCAAAACACAGTGGATTGATATTCTTTATATGAGTACACACTCATATGTAATACTTATTTAGATATATATTAAGGTAAAAATATAAATAATTTAATTTTAGGATATGCGCAAATAAGAAAATGTTACGTAAACTTGGAAGGGCTGAGCTACATTTCAGTTATACGGGGAATTAATGAATCTCTAAAAAGAGAATTAATTACACACTTAATCAACGACATTATCTTTCTCTGAAATATGAACGTAAAAGAAAATTACGGGTATAATCTATGTATTTAAATAGAAAATGTTTACGGCTACCCCAGAAGTAGATCTAACTGATGTACATTTTATGTAGACACAAAAGAACATTTTCAGAGTGATACGAATAAACGGGAACTTTTGCACTCCCTCTCTGCACCTTCCAAACTATCGCTAATTTTAAAACATTTTTATGGCAAAAGCACGCTGTTGACGGTTCCACTGCTCCATGATTGAGTGGCAAGGTTGCCTTTGCAAAACGCAGTACTACTAACTGTACATGGACATGGCTGCCTCTACGCATTACAAAATTTTTCCTTTTTTGTCCACTTTTTAAGAGTAATTTTAAAATTACTTTAAAATTACTCTTAAAAAGTAATAATTTTTTATTCAAATAAAAAATATAATTTAAAAACCTACATAAATGAATTGTTAAATAAATTTGATTAAATTAAAAACTAAATAATTGATAATGTTGCTTAATACGATAATGAAACGTAATCTTGCTTTTATGTACTAAGAACAATTAATTGTTTAAATAATTGGAAGAAATTATGCAAATATCTTTACTGTAACATATATATATTTTTTTACTCTTATTACTTGTTTTTAACATAGTGTTTTACTATACAAGAGAAGTAAACAACTATCTGTAAAATGTCTTCATATAATACCTTTAATTACTAGATTTATGAAATAAAAATAAATTAATTTAAAAATTCTATTTATTCTATGTACGCAAAATAAATAATTTTTAAAATGTAAGTTTATTTACAGATGTAAACACACACGCAAACGTGCGGGAGTGCTCTTGCGTTTGCAGTTCGCATTGCTTTTAGCATTTATCTGATAATACGGTAGGATAGAAACTTTGTTGGGAGTTTCAGCTGAAGAAAAAAGTATTATGTGAGGCATAGTGGATATTTATCTAGACTATTGTTAGAATTATACAATATTATACGTTGAATCAATAATAATGTTTTGTAAGAAGTTACCTACTAAAAACAACCTGTTTTCATAAAAGTTTCTGGCGGAATTTTGCAAATTTTTATACGGAGACTTATTTTAGCCTTCTAAGATATTAATTACTTTTAATTTATTTATTTGTATACTTGTATTAATAAGGATTTTTTCTTCCACTACATTAATAAAATATTTATTTGTATTATTTACGTAAATATATAATGAAAAATCGTCTGAAGAAAATGTATAATTTTATCAGGCTAAGAGGTTTTTATTAGCTGAATAATTTTAAAGATATTTTCGAATAATCTTTTCAACATTTTTTTTTCCAATTTTAGATCTGTTTTATGAAAATTTCTTTAAAAAAAAATCGTTATATAAAATGTGAAATTTGTACCTTCACTTCGAAGAAAGTTTTTGTGACCTATGCAAGACAAAGTAATATAGGCAGCATACGTTATTACATAACTGTCTAATGGAAAGAAGTGGAGATAGTTTAAACGTAGTTTTGCATTTTTTCATAAATAATACATTATTTTTAGTTATGAATCTTCCTTTTTCTTATAAATTTATCAAATAAGCTTAAAGCTTGCGCTACCTTAATTTGAAAAAAAATATGACTCATGACATATGTCATACTAAATGGGATTTGAACCTGGAAACTACCCGATGAAATCAGAAACACCTCCACTCAGCAGCTAAAATTGGAATTTTTTCATTAATTACTTCATCTGAATCAATCTTTTCGACTAAAAAAAATGTTTAAAACTGAGTATTAAATTTTATTTTAAATTGTTATTTTTTAACCGAAATAATTCTCTTAATATTTATTCCTTCAACAGTAAACTCATTTTTGATAATAACCATTCCTTTATTTTCAACTAAATTGAAATAAAAAATGTGCAGTATTACTCGAAATTTGTCGAAACAGTCTGCCCACGTTTGTCATGAAATATATCATGTGGAATAACAAAAAAAACTGAATTACAATACATGAACTGTTTTGAGAAGAGATTTATCATTTTTGTAACATTCATAATTGCAGAAAAAATTAAACTTTTTAAAGATAAGAATAAATGAAATTAATTTTAATAAAAGTGTTTTGTAGAGTGGTAGATCCCTTACACCACTGTTTTCAACAATTATTCCTGTTCCATATCACCAGTTTGGTTTCTTATACCCTCCTTTCTTGACTTACATTACTTTAATCTTTTCCTTTCTTTTCCACTGTTAATCTTTTCTCTCTCCACTGTTCTTTCAAAAGTGGTCTCTATTGTGAGAGAGAAATAATAGAAATAATCGTTTCCCTCTCACAATATGCCACAACCAATTTCCTTCTCTCCTTTGAACTACTTATAGAAATGTCCTATTCTTACCAATTTTGCTAAGAAATTTCTTATTTCTCACTTGATCCATCTTTTTATCTTTCCATTTTATTCCATGGCCATACTTCAAAAGAATAAAGAAAAGAATAAAGAATATAAAAAATATCATGGCTAACATCCATGATTCACAAACATACAACAAAATACATAACACATAGGTTTCAATAACATAGGTTTTGGTTTCTTTTCCACAGTTCTAAATCCATTACCACTTAAGAGCGAATTCTTCTTGATGAAGGCTTCCTTTGCTTTGCTATATTTACCTTGATTTCAAGTTCATTCAACGTTTCCTACAAGGTTCCATTGAATGTGTTATAGTTTGATCTATTCTTGATTTCTTTGTTTTAACGTCTACGTCCTTTATTTTGTGTTTTCTCCACATCTACTTTTGTTTCAGATTTTTCCATTCTGTTTTCTGAAACTATTTATCATTTGAGTGCTTCATTCTCATTGTTTAGGGTGATTATGTAATAGAAAAATCTAATCTATTTTATTTTTCATCACCAATGTTTATTCCTTCTTCCTTCAGTATATTATATATCATGTTTTAGATTAATCATTAAGAAATTTGGTTATAGAAACAACCTTGTTTAACTTCTCTACCTAGCTTAATAAATTTGCTGCAATTACTTTTACTTTTGCACATACTTTTATGACACATGTTAAACGCTTGAATCAGCCTTCTGACCCACCATCTACTTTTCTTAAGAATCTTTATCAATTTGTCACACTTGACTGTCAAATATTTGATGCTGCTAAACACACGCGCGTGCATGTATGCACAGCCCTTTTCATTTTTCTACTGTATTGAATCCTCCTCATTTGCTTCTCTGATCTCCCTTCCTTTTCTGAAATGAAATTGTTCTTCTATTTTCTCTTCTGTTATCCTCTTCAGAACTGTAAGTAATATTTCAGAAGTAAGTAGAATCACAGTTTCTATTCTTCTCAAACATTTTGGTGCCCATCTTTTGGTAATTGGTATCATAACCTACTTTACAAGGTCTTCTGACCACTTTACATTCTCATATATTTTATTACATATTTCTAATATCTCCTCTAAGCCCTCCTTTAAAGATGTATAACTTCAATAGGAAGTCCATCTACTGCTGTTAGTTTTCTGCTTTTATGTATTTGATGGCTTGACCATTACAGAATAAAAATTGTAATCCTCTTTCTTAGCTTCACCATCTGTTCATTCAACAAAGTCTGCTTGGTAGTAAGTATATTTTAACCTGAGAATCGCTTAAATAAAATAACCTTGGGGCACAGTATGAGTTTGAAATGATATTTGAAAATGAAATGAATTTTTAAATTATTTAAAATTTAGTGGAATAAAGGTAAAACCTTTAATGTAATAAAATCATAAGCCTGCAACATTTATTCTTATGTTAAATATTATTAAAACATTTCAATTCAGTTCACTACTAACAATCTGTACGAAAAAAAAATCATATATTGTAATTTTAATAACTGTTTCAGCACGATTCCACTCATAATATTTTACCTATAATTTATGGTTTATATAATTACCTTTCACTAATAATGGTACCTAATGGCTGTAAACAATATATTTCTTTAAGTAATTTTATTTTATTGTTTTTATCTTGTGAAATGAATCATATATTTGTTCTCAGTTTATAAAATTTTATGTCATTGAAAATAATAATTATTAGTCGTTAGTTTCTTTTCTGAAAATTACCTTACTAACACAACTATTACTATTCATAAAGAAAGAAAGAAAATTTAATCATAAATCATTCCATTGATTTGGTACAATTCTCTCCATTTTTTTCTTTGATAAGATTTTTTTTTAGACAAATAATTTACTATATAAAAATGTGAATAAAAATCAGATATATAGTAATAATGGGATATGACAACTTTTAGCATATGAAAAACCCATCGGACTGGAATTTGGACACATGGCCATCCTAATGAAAGATTATTCATTTAGCATTTTTTTTCATGCTATCAATGAATACCTTAATTAATAGAGAACATAAGTCATTTTTTAAAATAATCGATTTATTTATTTAATTACATATCACTTTTTTACATTATGTCAATTAATTTAATTTAAGCCTTAAGTTAATAATTACGTAATAAGGTAGGGCATGGAAATATTAATATAAATTTGCTACATTTAATAATTATTAATCGCATTAATTTATGACGCCTTTCACTAGAGGTTACTAGGTTAGTTAAATAAAACGTGATATTTGTAGACAACGCAGCTTCTGGTCTTTCAATGAAAGTACTTATTTTGTCATGAGAAAAAAACATCTAAATTTACTTCATTATCTAACTCATTCAACAGAAAGTTTTTTCGCTTTCAAAAATTATAATTGCATTTTATATTTTATTGCATCACGCAAATCTTTTAGTTGTCAACCACGAAGTACATAAATCCCCATAATTAAATTGGTTGTACCTTTGTAAAGTTGTCATACAACTTTCATGATAAATTAATTTGTGTTTCATGTAATAAAAAAAAAAAATAGCTTATTGTCATATATTTTTAGGTATAATTTTTTTTTAATAAATTATCATCGTAAATAGGGTTTTTTTTTAATAAAATATAACTAAGTTATCCTTCTTATCCTTCCCTTAGGTTATTTACAAAGTAAGCTAATATATAATTTTTTTTTGTATATAGTATAAATTTATTTAACTCCTGCATTGTATAATTAAATAAAAAGTAATAGTTTAATCAATACATTGCTCAGAAAAATCTGTAATTTATTTATTTATTTATTTTTTAAATACTTTTATTTATAGTTGCATCAATAATTAAAGTCATTAGCGACTTATCAGTGTAATGTAACTGTACCGGTAAATTTGTAATCATGAAAAATTCAAGTCGATTATTCCTGAGATGTGTGGTTAATTGAAACCCAATCCACCAAAAACCACTGGTATCCACGATCTAGTATTTAAATCTGTATCTGATCTTGTATAAAAGTAAGTGTCTTTACTAGGATTTGAACCTGAGAACTTCGACTTCAAAATAAGCTGATTTACGACGACGAGTTTACTAGTATACCAACCAGGTGGATTAATTTATTTATTAATTTTGTTTTTAAAAGGAAAAGATAACCAAATTATCTCGTCTATTCATTTATGAGCTCTACTGATCTACGTTGAAGAAAAACCACTTTACGTCTTTTACTATTTTAGTACAGTCCGTTGCCTACAATAGCACAATTCCGTTGACTTATTTACAGACACAAGACATAGTGGCTCACATTGCTGTTAAAAATTTACTAATTAGCAGGTTATTGTGGTGATTAGAATATTTCACTGATTCTGTTATATCTAATCACAATACTAATTAAATGTTTATTTTATTCATTTCATATTTAAAATAATACATTTCACGGAGTTTAAAAGAACACGTTTAACATTTTTTATTTATTAAATTTTAACTAAATATATTTTTTAAATGTGGCTTTGTTCAATTATTTTTATTATTATTTTTCGGTGCCCGTGCAATTCAGTATGTAGAAATTTTAGTTTTTTGTGTTAATAGATCTTAGAAATTTGCTTTTAATTATACTTGTTACTAAACAATTTTTATGCAAATAAAAGTTAGTGATATAGGCAAATAATTAAAAGAAAATTTTTAAACTAGGGAA
This sequence comes from Lycorma delicatula, assembly GCF_047948215.1. Taxonomy (NCBI): domain Eukaryota; kingdom Metazoa; phylum Arthropoda; class Insecta; order Hemiptera; family Fulgoridae; genus Lycorma; species Lycorma delicatula. Next base: position 187,477,466 of record NC_134455.1, read on the forward strand.
TAGTAAATCATTGAACGCCAGTTACGAAAATAAAAATGCTATAAGTTAATTTAAGGTTAAAAGTTTTAGTAAGTATAAAACTAATTGTTGCATTCTTTACAAGACAATAATAAGTTCATCTTTATTTCGTTATTTTTATGTAATTAATTCACTAATTACTTACAAACATGAGTAATTTCAGCCTATAAAAATAATAACAATATAAGTTAAAAACATACTTTGATAATATATATTTTCTAATGCATTTATAAAGACTAAGAGAATCAGACCTATCTGTATACAAATTTCTACTCATTACTAAAAAATTATTTTTTGACAAAAATTGAGATCTCTAGTGCCGACATGGCAAGATTTCAAAGTTTATAATCCAGTAGGTATATTTTATCTTGATTCATATTTACTTATCTACTAGTACATACAGATGACTGAAAAAGAATTTAACTTTTACAGATTAAATAAATTTCAACCAAGGTTAAAATTTAGCCTATATCTTAATTTAAAATATCTACAAGGTTTAAAATATACACAACTTTTAACAGAGGTAGTATTTTTATTTTTACTAATTATTTTCATTTATAATACATAAGTACTAAAAAAAATAGTTCTAATGTTTGCTGTAACATAAGCAGGAAATGTTCTAAATATTTTTTATGCAAGCTCCTACTTTTTCCTGAAACAATATTTTTGTGTTAATCAATCAGAATCAAATTTATAAAAAGAAGAAATAAAATATAATAAAATGTTCATCTTCTATTCTAATTACTCATATTTTTTTATATTTTAGAAGAAGTTTCAGCCGATATTGTCAAGACCGTTTAATGACATACTAGTTCCGAAAAAATGTAAAAATGAATTTCAAAATAAAAATAAAAAAAAATAAATAAATTTGATTTGTAAATGTAAAAAAAATATATCTGGTTATTTTCAAAAAAGATAATTAAAAATATTGGTAACCCCTAAAAAGTTGGATAATAAAAGAAAATACATTAATTAAAATAAAATATTCATAAAAAATTTCTCAACAACCTTATTTTAATTCTATCCAAATTTACTTTTTTTTTTTTTTATCTTTTTAATTTTCAAAATATTAACTATAATTTACATTTTTTTGTAAATCATAAATAGAAATTTGAAATAAGATGGTGATAAGAAAAAAGTAAGTTTAACGGGATACCAGAAATATTTGTTCCGATTTTTATTAAAATTAATAGAAAAATTACTAATAGCCATGAAAGTAGTTCATTGCGGAGGTGTATATGGTGTTAAACAACGTGATTTAGTTATTTTTATACCATTCTCTTATGTTGAATTACATTTCTCATAGTAATTTGGCATGTTAATCGTCAAAAAGTAATAGAGTCCTTCAAAAGTGACGCAAAATATTAGATTAAAATATTTTGTGTCCTTTTTGCTCGATTCTATCATTTTATCTTCCTCTTTTTAAATATTATTAAGAAGAACAGTTTTGAAGTCGGCTTATTTCCCTACTGCAATCAGTGAATGAATCTGAAACTAGTTTGGGGTTTCCAAGAACTGAAGCCTATGTATATAATTGGGCAGTTTTGTAAATACATTAATTGTTGTAATGGTTTCGGCAAACTATAAATCTGAACCGGGTCTGTTGAGCTGCTGCAACACTGTACCGCCAGATCAGGGTGTATTAATTACAACACTATTTATTAAATGTCTACAATCAGAAGACAATATCGAATGTTTTGTTCTTAAATTGACAATCTTGAACAAATGAAAACAAGCGCTAATTCTCTGTGACACCATAAGTCACAAACATGCGCTAATGTATAATTACATTTAAAGTAAATGCATTAAAAAAGACTAGATTACAGATATCTTAAAAAAAAAGCGATTTTCAAATGTAAAGTGTCTTTCAGATATGTTATTAAATCGTGACATATGTTTAGCATTCAGTACACAAAAAAGATTTTAAAAAACCTGTAAGAATTTAACTTGAACTTACTTCTGTAAGAACTTATGTGTTATAAAAAAATAATAATAAACATAGTATACTAACCAATCATTAATCAGTATTTATATAATTATTTTAATTAAATAATTTTAGCTTCTTCACTTAGTGTTTCTTAATTTAGAAGCTTTATCATTTATTAATAACAAGTTTTTTTACAAACCATTTGTGGTTTAAAGTGAAAGGTATATATTTTTATCCACTAAATACATATTGCCTTCGAACATGAAGTAGACACATGAATTATATTGAGTTGTACTATAAAACTATGAAATAGTGCTTACATGCTACATTATACCGGTCTGTACTACCTATAATAAATTATAAATATTATATTATATGCCCATATATATATATATACGAAAATCCGTGGTTTTTAACTTTTAAGAGGGAATAAAAATTAAATTACTTAATTTACTACTACTACCAATAGTTACGCAGGATTAACTGTAATAAAGAATGAGTAAGTTTAAAAATATATTTAATGCTAATATATTATTAATAAATAATAATAATATGTACATTAAGGCCTTTGAAAATGTACCTCATGATTTACTTTTTAAGTTGGCTAAAATCCTACCTTTTGAGCGAACATTTAAAACAAAAAGTGTTGGGTAGAATTTATAATATATTTACTGCTCCATCTGGTGTTCCTAGTATTCCAGTTTGGGGTTTCTGCTTTTTAGTCTGACGTAAATGACATCGCTACTTTTATTTCTTCAAAAATCCTTTTTTTTTTGGAAATGGTGTCAACATTTCCGCTAAAGTGAATTATTGTAAAGATGATCAGTTGATTTTCCAGAGTGACATTTATAGAATACACGAATGGTCTATTATTAATATATTATTCAAATTAGAAAAAAAACGTTTTCTAGTACTACATTGGACGTTTGTTATTTCTATGAGATTGGTTAATGTAGAATATCTAGAGAAGATGCAGTTGTGAATTTGGGTATTTTTGTTTAATTGAAAACTGCTTAAAGTTGCTTTAAAAAATATTTAACGCTAATATATTATTAATAAATAATAATAACAACAGCATCCAAGGCAAGCAAAAACCATGGACGGTTTTTTTTTTGCTTTTAAACCTTTAAACAAGCTTGTCGCTTGTTTTAAGATATTTGATCGACCCTTTTTCTGTATAATAAAAAGTTAGGCCAATACTTGAATACTGATCCCCAATATGGAATTAATACAGAAACTGATCTTCTACTTTAATTTAAGCTGTTCAAAGATGTCTTTTTTGAACCTTTAACATACAGAGGCAGGAAGTGGCCGGCCGAAGTGGTCTCTCGCATCGAGTTGAACGAAGGATTTGTTTTTTTTTTACCGCCCTTTCTGGTAGTTTGGATATGATGGGACATTCTATTTGCCGTTTGGAAGGAATAAAGTCGAGCGATGTGATAATGGACGACTCAGTGGTCATGGAGCGGGATGCCCCGTCTGTCCGGGCAAGTAAATACACAATTTTTGTGCGATTTTTTGTACCTTCCTTGGGGCAACATCACGGCAGAGGGACGACTGACTGAAAAGCCAACGGAGACGATGATCTCGACTCCTCCTGTGCAGGACAGTAGGACTGTGGTTGTCCGCTCTCAACGGCAGTCATACGCTGACCTACTGCAAAAAGTGAATCAGTCAGTAACTCAGGAGGAGGCAGGTGAGGTGCTCTCTCTCAGGAAGAGTGCACATGAGTTGTGCATCCGTATTAAGGATGCGCGAAATGCCGAGAAGAACAAAGTGGCGGAGGACCTTAGGGTGGATGTCAAGTCGAGAGGTAGCCGCAGAGCTGTGATGTATGTGAAAGACCTGGAGGCGGATACGACGGAACAGGACCTGCGGCACGCCTTAATTCCGGTAGCTGGTGAGGCGGAGGAGGTTAAGGTCTCGTCGATGCGGCCGGTTTTTGGCAATACACTAAATGCGACAGTCATTACAACGATGCGGGCGACCAAGAATTTGGTCGAGTAACGCGTACGAGTAGGCTGGATGCACAGTCGGGTCCAACTCAGGGAGATGGAAGAAAGATGCTATAGGTTTTTGGGGCACGAGCAACGTCTCGGCAGTCTTCAAAGGGACTGACCGGTCACGACTGTGCTTTAACTGTGGAAAGACCGGACATCAGCGGGCGCAGTGTGAGCACCCGAAGACCTGTGCTGTATGTGGTGCGGAGGGCCACAGGACTGTTGATTGTGGAACCCTGCAATGAAATTTCTATAACTGGATACAAACAGGTACAGGCATTTGGTGGACCTGAGTTCGGAGGTGGCTTTACGAAACGGCGTAGAAGTCATTTTGTTATCTGAACCTCATGTTGCGTCCGTGGTTAGAGGAGGGCATGAAGAAAAAGATCCTGTCGGCTCGCATGACGGCGAGTCGAGCTGTCATGCTTGAAGGCATTAATTATTAATTATAGGTCCGGCCCCGAGACAGGAGTTGGTGAGGTGAAGGTTTAGTTGGTATAGGGCGCAGGATTATCAAGATCTTGTGGAACCTGTTAGGTAGTCCAACACTCTGTCCGTAAATGGGATTCCTCCCCTCACCAGCAAAAAAAAAAAATGCCGGTCGTTCGTTTAGATGAGAAGTTAAGATAATGCACATTGGAGTGATGGAGAATACCTTAATCATATACTGCACTTAAGTGTTTTTATCACAAATATTATTTGAAAATAAAACTAAAAAAAAAAATGACCTACAACCCTTCCCGTGAAGTTTTAGTGATAATGGTCATACACTAAAACTAAGCTATATTTTTACTTTATTACTTGTAAATTTTGCATTGTTGATAATCAAAGATTAATTTGCCAAATTCGTTTTTTTGCTTGAGAAATAATCCAGAATTTCTTTTATATGCAATTAGTAGAAATTCGAAGTATCGGGATTACAACAGTAAATTCATTTTTATTGAGTTTGTTCATTTAGTGCGGCTTAATATAAAAGGTTTATTACTTATTAATAAATAATAGGGGTTTATTTTAAGCAATAAATTAACACATATTTCAAATTTATATTTTTTATTTATTTTTTAATACCTTTTTATTTGTAGTTGCACCGAAAATTAGTCATTAACAATTTGATTGTAACTAAATGAACCGGTAAACGTGTAGTCTTGAACAGCTCAGCTCCTGGGGCATGTGGTTAAATGAACCCCAACCACTAAAGAACATCGGTATCTACGATCTAGTTTTCCAATCTGAATAAAAGCAACTACCTTTACTAGGATTTGAACCTAAGAACCCTCGACTTCAAAATCACCTGATTTACGTTGACGAGTTTCACCACTAGACTAAGCTGGTGGGTGTAAATTAAATGTGTAATTTAATTTTAACAGTAAAAAATAAAAAATAAAATGAAATCCTTCTTAGGGAAATTAATAAAAAAACTTGGTAAAATGAAAAAGTAATATTTTTGTGGTAAAATTATTATAAATTTTATTACAAAAATAGCGGGTAATCTGTAGAATATCTTATAAAAATTCATGATTATAAGAGTTTATAAAAGAGCATAATAAAATTTGTGGTTTATATAAATACTGTAACAATAAAAATTTGACTTAACTTTAAAAACAATAAATATTTAAAATTACAATAATAATTTGACTTTTTTTGGAGGGAAAAAATAAGTAACATTGAATTAATAATGGAAGAAATTTCATTATATATTACAGAAAGTACTTGACCGAAATTATAAATAATGCCTAAAAGATAATAAAGCAAAATAAATGAAAAATATTGCAAAATACTTTTTAGATAACGAAAAGAATATAGTGTACAGAATTAAATTTTTTAGTTGACAGAAAACTGAGCTTGTACAGTTTTAGACAATTATTTGACCAGTTTTAACAAGGTGTTTTAACAAGGTGACTGCCCTTAAATAGAGTTTCATCCACTAAACATGGAAATATGAAATTTAAGTTAGTTAATTTATATTTAAATTTAATTTTATTTAAACAAATAGTAATACATTAATTCGGTATGAGGTAACCGTACCTTCAAGCTCCCATAAGAGGTAACAAAAAAATTTTTAATTGAGACATATTATTTTAAAAGGGTATTGAAAAACAAAACTTTTAATATAAGTAATATCGGGCTACAAAAATTTTAAATAAAACTATGACTGTTTAATAATTTTCACAGCTAGTTTCAAAAGTGACCTACAGTATATTCCAATTACAGATCTCTTACTGAGAAGTAGATCGTTTTGAAATAGAAGCATTTGATAAATTTTATTTTTTTCTAATGTTTCACAGCAGAACAGTAGTTTTAAGATGTACCGCACACACTAAGAAGTAAGAATTTGGAGATATTTCTCAATTCATTTTCTGATTATTATTTAGTATTACAGCAGAGGTTAAATAATAAAATAAAAACAAATTAAATCATATTTAATAATATTATTTTCATTTAATAATTAAATAAAAACAAATTTATAGATCATTCATTTTTAAAACATTTTATTTTTGTTTTATTTTTAATTCACTAAAATATAATACAATTAATTAAATTTCATAACTTTTGACTTTTAGAGGTTGGTGCCAATTTAAATTGTTGGTTTTTTGTGTAATTTGGTTCTGATTTCAATTAAATAAAATTTAAAGGAACAGAATCTATTATTTTTACTTTTTTTAGTTCGTTTTTTAAGTGAGTTTTTATTTATCTACATTAAGATAATAATAATCATTATAGAAATATTTACCGTAAATTTGTTAATGTTAATGAAATTAGATGATCTGGTTTATTAAAATTGGCAGACATCCAATAAGAATATAATTAAAATAAATGGTTTATTTCTTTAGTAAAAAACTGAATTCCATATTTATTTACTTTTTTTACCCAATTTCTGAAGTTATCTCTACCTAAAATGTTCTTAGTTTATATAGATTTTAATTAAATAGAAAAAAAAAGAATATTTATTCAACAATTGAGTAATACTTTAGCTTGAAATTAATCAGATTTTTAATTATTTTAAGCTGTAATGAAACAAAACTGATACGAATAACGTTATAAAATTTGCTAGCTTTCTTTATGCTGAAAGGTATTTTCAAATAATTTAATATTACTCTGAGTTACGTAAAAGGAGAGAGAACTTTTGTTTTTCTAAAAATATACTCGCGTATATATATATATATATATATACTTTATTTTTTATTTTTTTTTCTGTTTCTGTTTAGCCTCCCGAAAGGTATTACTTCGGAGGATAAATGGGGATGATTTGTATGCATTTAGATGAAGTGTAGTCTTGTACAGTTTCAGTTCGACCATTCCTTGAGATGTGAAGTTAATTGAAACCCACTCACCAAAGCACACCGGTATTCATGATCTAGTATTCAAATCCGAATATACATTATTATTATTATTATTATTATTATTATTATTATTATTATTATTATTATTATTATTATTATTATTAATCCGAATAATATATTATTGCTAAACTTTTAATTGATTTGGGAAATGAGCCGAACTAGCTCATTTCCCAGCAAAACTGAGGAACTCCCAGTTTTGCTTTAATGTTTTTCAAATCAGTTTCTTATAAATCATTAATAATTTCTATTTATTATTTATTATATTTTTTAAGAGAACGTGATGAATTTAGCTTTAAAACCATTTTAAAAATATAAAAATGCTAATGTAAAAATAATAAAAAATCATTAGCTTTATCTTGTATGAATAAAATTTCATTCAGGATGCATGCCTACCTGGCTTATTGTTCTTATGAAATATTTAGGATTAATTTATTTTATAACTGATAACTTACAAATGTTTTGGTGGCAGTAACTAACAAATAATATGAAAAAGAAATAAATGGACAGCAGAAATTGAATAAGTTATGAGACGAAAAAACTTTAAAAAAAATTCATTCTAAGAAGCCTACAGCTACTAACAGAAAAAAAATATTAAAAAAATATCTAGTGTAAAGAAACACAAGTGAAAGGTGGTAAAATTAACGTTTTATTTAATATATATCAAATTATAGCCTAAAGAAAAATATGTTATATAAGTTTTTTCTTAAGCAAGTATACTGATTTGTTCAGATAAAAATGATTTTTTGTGTAAACCTAGACCTAGATAATGTTATGTTAAGAATATTTAAATATTACAGAAATGTAACAGAAAACGATAAATAACCTTTCAACATTTTGTTAACGTATAACAAGGAAGTAAATAAAAGTAATATTAGAGTTAATAATTGGTTTTATTTATTATTTAAAAAAAATTAATTTGGTTGAATTATTTTTCGAGTCGCAGCTGTAAAATTGTTTTAGGTTAGACATATAACAATTTTATAAAGATATTTTAATTTTTACTTCCTTGTACGAAGTAAAGGAAGTATTGTGATCGCGAAAAATTTCGGTTTTCAGATTTCAACGGAAATACCCATTTTGACGATCCCTGAATCCATTTTGACTAGTTTCGGCGTGACATCTGTACGTACATATATATCTCGCATAATTCAAAAACTTAGCCATAGGATGTTGAAATTTTGGATTTAGGACTATTGTAACATCTAGTTGTTACCTTTCCTTTTGATTGCAATCGACTGAACGAAAAGTGTTCAAAAAGCTTTTTTTAACTGCAATAATAAGTTCCTCATTGAAAGCTTTTCAACGATTTCCATAGAGATGACTACGTTGAATTTGGGAATGACAGCCATCTAATAGAAGAGAAATACTACGAAGAATAGGAAAAGTAAGTGTGATGGAAGACATGAAGGAGTAAGTTTTGGTAGGTGAAACGACCCGAAAAATTAGGATGTGGGAAATGGCCGTAAACAGATTAGTATTTTTTTACTCAGTAGTTAAGCTGTCTTTCACTCTACTGGACGATATTAAATGAATCTTATCTTTGTTTCAACAAAAAAAAAAAAAAAAAACGCACAAAAAACTGTATTACATGTTATAATCTAACATTTCATACAGGATTTTCATAAGATATTTTATTTCAAATAGACATATGCTTCGTAAAATTTAATTTAAAAATTTGTTATGAAAAATTCATACTTTTACAAATTTTCAAAACAGAAAAAAGACTATTTATTATTCAAAGTACAGAAGAAACAAAAATCGTTGTTTCGATGAGAAAATCCGCCCATTGTTCTTAAGAACTGTCTATTGATGACTCGATAAACAGTTCTTAATCACAGTAGGCTATAATATTTAGTATTTCATAGATTTATTTATTTAGCGTATGGAACCAAAACACAACACCAATTACAGTCAAAATTACAAACAAAGATTTAACAAACTAATATATGCTACTGATTCTGGAGTCGCCATCAGGAAATCTTCAGGATTCCCTTCATAAGCTGTTCTAGGGAAAACTTCTGTGATGTGCCTAACAGTTTGATTTTCACCACACTCACAAAGGGGGCGACATTGTTTTACCCCATTTATAGAGGAAATAGGCGCACCTACTATGCTGAGTTCGTATTCTGTTTAGCGTTGACCATGTCTTACGTGGCAAGTCAAAACCTGGCGGCCTTTGAGTAATACATGGGATTTGGTTATTCTGCTAGACGCTAGGCGTCAGTTAGATTAAATCCGTCCTCTGTGGCAGCAATTGCTGTTTTGATAGGTGGCTTTCTAGATCGAAGGCGACCACGATTGGCATCCTCAATGTCCTCATTGAGGGCATCATAAAATATCCTCCATATTGGTTTCGATTGTCCATCTTCTTATACACTCTTACAAGAGCATTCATACGGCGCAGGTTTGGGGGTGGTATGTGGCTCAACTACCGGGAGCCATTTTACAGGAGTAGACCTGATAACCGCTGCAATCATCCTCATAGTGTTATTAAGTTGAACATCAATTCTATGAACATAAGGGCTGTTAAGCCACGCTGGCGCACAATATTCAACAGCCGAGAAGAATAGGTTCAGAGCCGATGTGCGCAAAGTGGAAGCCGATGCTCCCCATATTGTTCTACAAAGCTCACGTATAATGTTGTTTCTCGCTTTCAATTTCTCTGCAGTTTTCATTAGGTGCTCCTTAAATGAAAGCGTTCTATCAAGTGTCACGCCTAGGTATTTTGGTGTCTTATTGTGAAAGAGCCCTGTATTCTTGAATAGAATTTTAAGCTCCCTATTAGCGAACTTGTTACTCAGATGGAAGCATGAAACCTCTGTTTTACTAGCATTTGGTTGGAGGCGCCATTTCCGGAATTACCTTCCCAGTTTCTCCACGTCAGCCATCAGGACCTTTTCCGACTCTTCAAATAATCTACATTTTATTGTTAGCACCCAGTCATCGGCGTAGCCATGCTTTTTAGATCTTGTCTCTGGAATGTCCGCAACATAGAGGCTGAAAAGGAGAGGCGCAAGTACCGACCCTTGTGGCAGGCCGTTCTTGAGTTTCCTCGGTGAGCCTATATCGGATCCAATTATAACGTGAAACATTCTGTCTTTCAACATGTTATTAAGGAGGCGAGCTGTTAGTTTGCACGGGATTACACGGAGGACATTACAAATCATGCCTTCTCTCCAGATAGTGTCGTAAGCGGCCGATAAATCAACAAATGCAGCAGAGGTTTTAAGATTTCTTTGGAACCCCGCTTCAATGTACGTTGAGAACGAGAGAACTTGGTCGGTGCAACTTCGTTTTGGCTTAAAGCCTACTTGTTCAATTGGTATAACATATATAAATTACTAGAAAGGCTTATCTACAACATAATCTTCAGAGGATATACGGTCACTGATAGCAGTACTATAGGCCTGTAGCTCTTAGGTAAGTTTGCTGGTTTCCCTGGTTTTAAAATGGTTACTACCTTCGATCGTTTGAACTCTCTAGGCACGCTACCGGTCTGCATTATGTCAGTGAAGAATCTGGCCAGCCAAAGTTTTACGTATTTTTCGCAGTTTAATAAAAATTCCGGATTGATACCATCGAACCCTGGTGCTTTCCCTAGAGCAACGTCTTTGAGCGCCGACTCAATCTCTTCAACTGTAAAAGGGTGATCGTATCAGTCTCTCCTGTCTTCCTCCTCAGGTTTCTTAGTTCGCGTTTTATCTCAATTGTGTGCGCCCTGTCTCTTGGTGCTCTGGATTTTGCCACTATGTGGGATGCTACGGTGTTTAGAGAGACACTTGATTTTGGTCTCTGAATAGGAGATCCGCTTCCTAATTTTCTTAGCAGAGTCCATGCATGACGACTCGCGGTCTGAAAGTTCAGGCTTCCCACCGTTTCTGACCATTTCTGTTGTCTTGCAGCATCGAAGCTATGGAAAAGCTCGTCTGCCACCTCTTGATCGCCCGTCTCGAGGAAACTTCGGTAGAGAACTTCGCTATTTTGGGACCACCCTGGGATATCATCTCTGCGAAACCCCCTAGGGATGCACTTCTTAGCGGTACTTGTTACTGTTCCAATAAATCTGCTATAGTTTCTGCTAATTGGTGGTATCCAGCCTAGGCAATTATCCAGATCTCTAGAAAAATTTTCCCAATTAGCCTTTTTGAAGTTCCATCTACGGCGGGGTACAGAGGTCATAAGAGAAATTTGGCTACCTGCCTCTATAATAACTGGACGGTGCTGGCTGTGGAGAAAGTCGCAGAGAACCTTTCGGGTGACTAGCAGCGGCCCACTTTTGCTGTCGGTTGAGGTGAAACATAGATCCGGGTTATACTCCCGCCAGTATTTCAAACAAGGCTTAGCGTATAATAAATAAAAAAGCATGCAAATAGAAATTATATAGGAATTTATTTAAAAAATTTAACTTATTGTAACCTGTGTACAAGTCTAAAAAAATTTATACCACATAATGTTACTAAATAAATGCGTTTTTTATTTTATACGGTAGTACTAATAGTTTATCATATAACTTACAGTGAGACTTCATTTTCAAAAAGATAAACAAATAATACTCTCAAATATTAATACTATTCATTTTAATTATTTTTTGGTTATGAGAATATTTCAATAGTCTAAAATGTAGGAATGGTTTAAACATATTATTGTCAAATAAGTTTACTTTTTTTTTTTTAATAAATATTTGGTCCTTTTTTACAGGAATGCTGGGGTATTATGCTTAAAAGCACTTCGAGGTCATAAAAATAAAAACTGGGAAAGAAAATATAAAAAAGTTCATTAGAATAATTCTAGTCGTAAAAAAAAATTTATTAATGAGCGAACCTGTGTAAAAATAAATACAATAAATAAAGTTGAGATATCATTTTGTATAATTAAAAGGTGTTTAATGTATTTAATCAATTTTTTTTAATTTAAAAAATACACACGCGCACGTGCACATCCACACGCGCGCGCGCGCTTATATATAAAAGGTGTTAACAATGTTGTTTTAGAATTATTCAAAGACCACTTTTTGAAATAAATAAATAAAATAACCATGACCATGAGGTGACCTTGAAAGTACTGTACCTCCTGTTAATAATTCAGAGTAGCACTTTTGTCACTGTAAGCTAAATATCTTTTGCTTTTAGTTTTATATACTAGTATATATATTTTTTTTTCACCTACGTTGTGCAGTGCAACTTATTCTTTCTTTTATTAGTTGTTATATCTAGATATGTAACTCATATATAACGTAATGAGGAAAAAACGTTTTACGACAAAAATATGAAAAATCATTTTCATTGTTTAAAAATAAATATATCTCTTAACAATTTTTTAAAAAGGTATTAAAATGCCTTAATCATTTGTTGCTTTAGTAATAACAGGCTCACAAACAATTATAATCATTTTACTTTTGTTTTAATATCCTTGAGATTAAAGTTTTACGTTATGTTCTCTGTCAAAGTAAAATTTTAACAACAAAAAAAAAACAAACTTTGAAAAATTACACACAACGTCGTAAAAACTTCAGTTCAGTTACAATGGAGGATCCAGTCGATCGTGCATAAGAGATGACTCGGTCTTTTTGCATGCCATGTCTCATACGCACAATTTTTTAAGCATATAAGCTTACTTCTAGAAGCTTACTTAAAATTATTAAGCTGATTATAACATAGGTTTAGTTGGGTCGTATAAGACGGTTAAATGAAACTAATTTTCTAATATCCCAGAGACTGGTAAAATGGATATTTAAGTTATATTTATTCAATATGAAACATTTCTATTTTACATAATTTTTAATCAATAATATTAAATTTAAATATTCCACAATATTTAATTTTTATTTAATATAAATGGAGATATTTTTATAAGGCATGCATATAGATTAGGCTGATCTGATTAATTATAATTACATGAGTAATTTGAAATTAATAAAATAAAATTAAATAAATAAAAAGAAGTTTGATAAAAATAATAAGTAAGAGTTAATCAATACAATTTACGGCCTATATAAATCTGTAATAATTAATGGATTCTTTAAAAAATGAATATTTCATTTATAACAATTTTTTTCTTTCACATTACGATATTAATATCTATAATTATACCCACAGTCTGTTAGTAAAATCTTATTGTTATAGCAATTAAAAATCTCTATTATATACTTTTAAAAGTCAATCTAGTATCAGAAAGGAGTTCTATATCTCGAGCAAGGCTATAATATAATTTATATGGTAATGAAACGGTGCAGCAAGCAAGCTGTTATTGCATAATTTTATTAGGCAGATCGCTACCATGACTGGTCTGGTGAAAGTACTTGAAAGCGTACAGATCGGTGTCGCCTCTAACTCATTATGTCTATTATTTCTTCAAAATACACGATACCACTTATTATTAATTAGTTTATATGTATACATTAGGGTGGTTTTGGTGGTGGCGGTGTGTGTGTATATGTGTGTATGTTACGATTTTATTATTATTCCTACTAATGAGCTTATATACACAGAACTGATCTAGTGATGAAATTAAATTTATCGAAGCTATACTCAAAGAGATATAATCAATTTACATTCAAAGATATTCTGTGTGTACATCTGAAATATTATTATTATAACCTCAGTTGGCTAACACGTGAAAATTAAATACCTGTTTGAGTGTTAACTAAACATTAACACCTTTTGTAATAATAAAGTTGTTGAATCAAGGGTACGATTGCGTTAATTAAAATACGTGTATCATATATATATATATATATATATTAATATAATTATTGGATGAGGTATTTTTGTACAGGGATAGCCATCTGAAAAATTATTTCAATCAATTTAATAATAAAGAAACTTTAATGAAATAAAGCATGTTTTAGATTGCTTACATTTATTATTTTTTGGTTGTGTGTGATAGTAATTAGTAGTGCACTTTATGCTATCATATAATTTGAATATACAATATTAGTTTGAAGATCTTGGAAACGGATCGTCAAATTTTTTATGTTTGAAACATCAGCTTTTAGAACAAACAATTTTATATTTAATAATTGCTTTGAAATAAGCTTTTGTTTCCTTAAATGAGATGAGCTTCAAGTGAATCCAATTTTAGAAAAAAATTAGAAGATCCTAATTTGATTGATTTTAACTGGTTAATTATGTAACAGATTTCCTTAAAATTTTAAAAGTTGTTTGCCGTAGTTTTGTTAATGTATATGCCAATATTTAGAGTAGGGAACACTACTCACAGTTTTAAGTGTAAAGTACTGCCCTTATTTATCTCAATAACTATTCTGTTTTGTACTATTTAGGAAATAGCATCTTATTTAATTAATGTATAATAATAATAATATTTTACTGTGTAATTTTACATAACAAATTATATTACTTTGGTGTCAGGACTGAGGGAAAAGCATCCGGCTGTAAAATTCTTGTCAAATTTCTTTTGTCACTTTAACAAACACAATAACTTGGGGAATATTAAAGTAAAATCAGGAAAAGTTATTTACTGACCAAACAAGAATTCTTAATATCTTAATTTTAAAAACAAAAAACGGAAAACCATAGAAGTTCATAAGTTTCATGTTTCTTCAAATATGCTCTGGATCGTATTTCGCCTGGTATCGAATTAACTTTCAGATATATGTAGATTTAAATTAGCTTTAATGCGTACAATGTGCACTATTTCATTCATATTATTTTACTGATATTATTTAACACAAGAATATTTTTTGAAAATCTAGAAAAAATGTATTTTCCAACCCTGAAATTTAATGCAAATATTTATTATATACTAGCCGATCAAATTAATCTAGCCAGGGAGCTCCGCCTTCTGGACCACCGACGTGTTCGTTATCCTCATGATTGTGAGAATATTTAGTATTTTTCAGATATTCATTAAAGAAAAAGGAATTAGTCATTTTATTTAATTATATTTCTGTTGCCGTGGTGATAGAAATATAATGAAGTAAAAGGATTAATATTTGTTTCTTTGATGAATATATTTAATTCACAACTTCACGCTCAATGGAGCTGGGGCCTCAATCTATAAATTAAAACCTTACCTGAGATAAAACAAATGTGTCTTAAAAATTTGAAAGTGGTCGGTTGGTTTGTTCTTCCGTAATGCTGTAGCAGACAGACAAACGGACACAAAAATTTTCGCACACATGTATTAAATTAATTATTTAATTTCATAATCTTATATGAAATTCTGAACATTTGTCTGTTTGAGTTTGTAACACCATAATGCAAGAACCAACCGACTGATCCCTTTCAAATTTGCAGGATACATTTGTGTTTATCTCAGGGAAGGTTTTAAGCCATCGATCGAAGCTCTAGCTCCCTTGCTGAGAGAGGGAGTTGAAATTGTGAATTAAAGGTATTTATTAAAGAAGAGAAAAGTTTATCCTTTTAGTTCATTATTTAATAATTATATTTCTGTCAGTATGGCAACAGAAATAGGTTGTGGAAGTTTCCTCGTCAAAGTTTTGCGCACTTTAGTCATCATAATTACTATTATTCTGACTTTTGTAATCTAGTTTCTTTTCAGGTGTCTATAAAGTCTGAATACTTTAACTGCTATTTGTCATTGTTTTACTCACAACTATGAGAGTCAGAAACAATGCGGAGTCCAGGAGGCGGGGTGTAGATCCTTATTTGGGTGTAGGTCTGAATTTCTATCTTGCGTAAAACATAATTTTGATTGGTATAAATATAGTACTGATTTAACTTTCAACTCGTTCGTTTTCTGAAGCATTCAGAGTCACGAACGGTGCTGCCAAATTTGGACTAGGCGGTTTCGCTTAGTTAATTTGAGGTTTCATATTAGGTTGGATGTGAAGATGTCCGTTTGAGGCCTACGTGAAGGCAAAATTTGATTTGTATTTTACAGATGCAAATGTCTGACGAAGCATTTACATCGGTGGCATCCCGACCGAGGCCTGGCAGATGACTGTGAAATGTAATCAGTTAGAGAGTCTAAAAACGACCTTTGGTAAAGCCTCTCAGGGGTCGGAACGGAGGGGATGGTGTGGCGACCGGTAACGTCACAAGGTGCGTGTCTTCCCCCTACGGGGTTAGAATCTACAACAAAGCAAACCACATCACAGGGGCTTGTCTACTTAAACGGGCCTCCCCGTCCGCTGGCCATGAGTCTAGTCCGACAGGTAAGCTCGCCGGTTAGATTTTTTCATTGTATGCCTCTATGCCATGCAATGGCGGGGCATCCAAGCCCGACTATGTCGTTCTTGGGCCCCCCTCAGAAGCTGGGACTCGGTCTTGTCGCCAATGCCTCTAGTGAGAGCACCTTGTGCAGGGCAGTCACACCAGGTCTCGGTATTTTTTGCGAAAGGATGAGAGAGTCCCAGTGCATCATCACTGCCGCCTATCCGTGCAAGCACAGACGAACAGCAGCTCGCTCCGAACGAGGCTGTCCCTCAACCCCTCGAAATTCTTACGTTGTGTGGACTTTATTCATATCATTTTAAATATAATCAACTCTTTACAAGTTTTTTTTAAAAACGTTTTTGTGTTTATTACCCATTTAACATAGTTATTTTGCGCCAAACATCAAGTTTTTCCTCAATCTTTTGTCTTTTACTCCAAATCTTTAAAAAAAAAAACCTAAAAAAATACAGTATAGGGACCTATTTTTTCAGATTTTTAGGTCGGAATTCATATAAAACCTCTAAATATACTCCTTAATTTGGGTTCCAAGAATTACAGTCTTTCTCAATTTTACCGAAGTAGTAGAAATCTAACGTCAACCGAAACTCGCTAACGAAGCGTTTGAAACATGTACGAGTATTTATGTGATGAACTTTCTAATTTACAATTAGGGTCCAATTTGCAAAATTAATAAAAAACTGTAGTTAGATCAAATGAACTGTAACAGATATTTAAAAAAATTGCAGATTAAATACGGAAAAGAAGACAATTGCTTCTTTAGCCATTTAAAATTATGGGTTAAAGTTGACTAACCAATAAGATATCTAATTATTTCCTAAAATTTAAGCATAAACCTAATCGGTTTAAAGAAATGGAAGAAGAACCAAAAGAATTAAATATAAAGAAAAAGAAATATATGAAAAAGAAAAATATTTAGAAATAAAGCACAAAATTTATATTTTTCCTAGAAAAAAAAGGTAAACCGAAAACTTAAGGAAAAAACAAACTGAAAGTGAAAAAAAATAAAGAAATAACATTAAAGCCAAAAGAAAAGAAAAAAAAGCCAAGTGACATTTTTTAATTTGGTCTATAAAAGATCCAAAAGAGAAAATGTGAGCTATAAATCAATATTACGTAATTTATTATTTCGTGAAATAAATATTATTATAATATAAATAAAATGTTATGTCATAAGGTTATATGAGAAATAAGAATATTTATATATATATACCTAATAACATTACAGAAAGTATATAATGTAATATTCTAAAAGATATTTATTGTGATATAATCTTTAAATGTTTTTAAGTACTTTTTGATTTCATAATTTATAATATGATTTGATGATGTCGATTCCATTAGCCTGGAAGAATAATGGAAGGTCATGATATTTTAATAATTCTTTGATACACAGAGAATTGGATTTCTTAAGAGAAAATAAATAATGTTGAATGCTACTTGTACGTAATGATTTATACATGTATAGTTCTTTTGTTTTTTTTTTTTTTTTAGTTTTCATTGGATACTTTAAATTAAAAATTAATTACTTTATTACAAAATCAGAAACAAGCAAGTAGGACAATTATTGTTATTACATAAAAACGAATATTATGAATTATAAAAATTATACTAAATATTTATCTGTACATGGACTCGAAAATAGTAATATTTATTGGAGGTCGAAATAAAATTTATGTTTTACTATGCAAAATAATAAAGATAATTATTTATTTTACGATATTACCATCAAACAGCTTAAACATTTTAAAGCAATCACAAATTTTATATTTCAAAGTAATATCTACTTCTAAGATCTACTTATAATTGTGCGGTTTATACCAAATGATTACTCGAAAATACTATTCTCAAAATAAATCAAATGTTACATTATATATAGGAGAAAATACATTTTCTAAAGTTTTACTTCACTGATAATAAATATTTTTCATATACTCGTGTCTCAGGACTGCGTGAACAAACTTTATTTTTCTTTGAGGCTTTAATTTTGCTATCTGTCATAATTTTTCTCTGTGTTCTTTTATGATTCTCCTGTTAATTGTTTCCTCTTACATCTTGAGCCAGTTCCAAATCTTTTTAACTCATGTCCTCTTCTCTTGAAAATTAGGTTCCTGTCTAAAATTTCTTCTTCTCTTATTCCGATTTTCTGGAGATTCTTTTCTATCTCTAGAATACACTTGTTTTACTTTAGACATTATCAAAGAAGTTTAAAAACTTCCTTGATAATCTTTCTTCACTTCTTCTTTCTATTGTTTCTAATTGACTTAAAACATTATTCTTCGTTTTCTATTGTGTTGATTACGTTTTCAAATTTTCTTTAAATTTCCTCTATTGATCTTAAACATTTTTATTACTTTCACTCTTCGGTCTAATATTTTTCTTAAAAATTTTCTTTTCTTTTTTAAAATATTCTCTATTCCTCCTTGATTATTTATTATTAAAGTTTCTATCAGTAAAAATTCAGGTTTTATAACCGTGTTGTTATGTCCAAATATATATTTTATTATAACATGTCATTATGCTGTACACATAACTTTAGAATTTTTAACGTTCATTTTTAAATGAACGTTAAAAATAAATTGTAATAAATACATTTTGTAATATTTGCTTTTCTTTTTAATGTTAACCCTAGTTACTAGATTAGCCATAAATAAAGAACTTGTATATTTATTTAAGTTGTTTAGTATTAGTCTACAGTCATTTGACTGGTTTGATGCAGCTCTCCAAGATTCCCTATCTAGTGCTAGTCGTTTCATTTCAGTATACGCTCTACATCCTACATCCCTAACAATTTGTTTTACATATTAGTATTAGTCTACATTATGAATAAAAAAAAGTATTTTTTCAGAATTACATAAAATTTATTATCTTTATTATAATAAAATCAATAAGGGTAAAATTCTTTTGAAAAGAGAAAATCTTTTCAATAGTCTCTAAAGTCTATAAATCTAAATTCAACAGTCTGTTCAAATCTTCTTCAATAGCTTTTTAGTCGTGGAATACAAGGGCAAGGTTCTGCATATGAAATTATAAATTCTCTGAAGTATTTGGATGTTAGTTCTAACAGAACCAAGTAAACCTTGACTTAGTAATAAAATCCTTGGTGTTGTAGCAGCTATAATGTTTTAAAAGGAATGTAGAATATATCACCAAAAAGATAAATATATTTAAGCTTCCAAATAAGGCAAAATTTCAATATATATTTAATAGATGTAAATTACTATTAATATTTTTATTATTCTTGAATCTCCCTCTCGTGATTGCGATCTTAACCTGCACTGACGGACTATGCCAAGTCCGTACAAATATTATTATGATTCTGTATTAAAGAAAGATCTGACACTGTTGCATATAAGTACGTCTGAATTCTGGAAGTCTTTTTGTACGAATGAATAGAGTCCCAGCTGCATCAGATCTGGTGTGTGTGTGAGGTGTGAAGCCTGAAACTGACATAATGAAAGGAATGATGATGACTTTTTCTTTTATCCAGAGCCTTTTTATTTCTGTTGCTAGATCGAGTGATATTTTTATTATTATTATTATTATTATTATTATTATTATTATTATTATTATTAGAGTATTTATCTTTCTTTTGGTACTTGGATAACCGCAGAAACTGCAGAAATGATAAAAGGAGCACAAAAAAGTTTCTTAAGGTTCAGTAGAGAACTTTTGGCAGTTGTATTATATACCAAAATATATCAACTATTGAAAATGGGTTCACGTCATATAAACGTACGGAAATGAATATAGTAATTTTTATAAATTATCCAAGGATATACATGTTGCAGTGTTATTAACATGCACTAAGCCTACTGTTTAGAAATCTATTTAACTATTGGATTTTTCTTTATTTAGAGTAATCCAAAATTGATCCTACTTCTAGATATACTTGTATTAAGAATCTAAATCTAACACATTTCTTAAATAAAGTTTTTAAACAATAAATATATAAATTTTTAACAATTTCTTAAACATAAATTTTATGTTGATCTCTACTCCATTCTGAAGTATATCATCTCTTGGGCTCCTTCAAAAGTCGAAATGAGTTTTCAAGATAAAAACGTTGGCTATCAGATTACTGTTTGGTGTCGATATGTATAATGTTAAATGATTTTTAGAAAATTATAAATGTTAAATATCCCATGTATTTATATTTATAAATTAATAACCTGTTATAAACATGTTGTGTAAATGTTGTGTTATAAACAATAATAGTTTATTCTACTATCAATATCCACTTTTACCAGTTTGACGACCGAATTGTTTTTTGTAAAATAAAACAATAGGGGTTACGAGAATGGACTTTATTATCCTTCCGTAACCATATATAATAAATTACTTACTGAACCATTTAAAAGATCTCCCTAGCAAATTATTTTAAATAAAACTCTAAAACAATACTCTTTTTAAAAAAAAATTATTTTTTTAATAAATTTTTAAATAACACTAGTAAAAAACACGGGATCTTCTAAGTTTTTTCATGCGTACGTGCTTGCTTAATGCGTATGTGCTTAAAAAATCATGCGTATGTGCTTAAAAAATTTTCATTAATTCCTATTGAGTTTTTACTTATTTCATAGTTGCTTTATACATTCATAACTTCACATATTTACTTTAATATTATTTCATACATTTATGTTTGAAATTATTAAAATATAACAATTTATATTTTTCAATTTATAATTAAATGTATATTTTGTGGTTCTCCTCTGAACAAAATTTTACCTCGCTTTAGCTTGATTGATCCAAGTATATCATGGAGTGTTCTTTTTTAATCTGAGAATAGCACACGTACTCATTCCTGACGTGTTCTATGCATGTATTATATACCGATAAAGATAAACAGATTTATTTGTTTTCTTGAAATAAAATATATAATATTTTAGAGTAGGGATTACTGAAATTTATATTTTGAATAAATTTTATTTGTATTCCAAATTTTTTTCATTTTAATCTAATATGTATTTGACAATATTTATTGTCAAGATGACTAAAAGAATTTAATAAATTGATAGCAACATATTAAAATTTTACGAGTGTTCTATTGCACATATCTTCTCTACCGCCAGTAACTGGATATTTTAGTGAGAGGTACGGCAAGGCCGGTCTGTAATAAAAAAACATTATATTACGATTACTATTTTGTTACATTATTATTTGAAAACAGCTTTTCAGTAAAATTTACTAAAATATATGCTAGAGGTAAAAATTTAAAGTTAATTAAGTATTTTTTTTTTTTATTATTACAACATTTTATTGAAAAGAAAAACATTATTTTACTTAATAGAACAGAAACCGGCACTGTTATTTTTAATTTTAAAGAAAAAATATTAGAACTTTACAAAATGAATCTGTTATTAATTCTATTAATCATATGAAAAAAGATTAAATGACCTCTGAAACATGACTGCGTATTCTTAATGTAAATCCGAACACTAGAGTTCATATTATGCGATGTGTTCACGATCATCTTTTGATCTTTAATCTTATTTCCTTAAAATTCGTTCATAAATTAACTGACAATTTAAAATTAAAACTAAAAAAATATGTAAAACAATACGTCTTATTTTATTTCCGTGTTAAAATTATATAGGACTGTATATTAAAAAATATTAAAATTTAAATGTAATTGAATGGATTGAACTTTATATTACTGGAAAAATATTTTGCTCAGGTATTAATTATTCTTATTCAGCTTTTCCTGTTACGTTGAAGTGAGAATCACAGGTACAAAAAGACTCATTGCGAAATAGGTACACATAAAAAATATCGAAACTTCTTATATCAAATAACCTAGACTGATGATTTATTCCTAAATATGTATTGTTACTTGGTAGTTTATTTATCAAACTTTCAACTCGTTAGTGCTATTTAAAACTAGTTAATTTTTTTTTGTTGGCGAAGAAATGATGTTTCGTTTAATTAGAAAAATTCAGAATATAAAATATTAACTAGTTTAATAATATTAGGCGAAGTCATTATCAGTTATTTTATGCTCACTGGAATTCAACAAAGTCACATAACACACTGGAATAAAGCCAATCAGGTACAAAAAGCACCTGTGCTGGAATTGTAGCGTGAACATTACTTCCTGTTAACAATGTCTTTCCGTCCGTTAGCGCCCTCACTTTCACTCTTGAAAAAGGTAATGATGATAAATAATGTTTAACATGATGATGGTGGTGATGATGATGATGATGACAGCATTAAATGACTGAGGTCAAGTTTGTTTTTTCTTTGTTTTTTAATAAGTTGAACTCCTCCTACAATTATTGTTTAAAATGCCACAAGTTCAATGCTTACTGGCTAACAATCAAATTATTAACAATAGTCATGTTACTTGTTGACTTTAAAATAGCATTGTTTTTACTACTAAAACTTGCATACGTCTTTCATCATAGGGAAAATAATAAAATTAATTAAATTTACGATTTACCTCCCTCTACTAATAATAATTTTTTCTGGAAAATTTTCGTTTAATTAGTTTTTTATTTTTACAAAGTGTTTAACATAAGACAAATCTAAATTTTTTTTATAATCAATATAGAGAAATATTTTATACTCATGTCGTTCTTGAAAACTGTAAAGTTGTATTTTCGGTCTTTAAAACCCAAAATATTTATTTTATGAATGAACTTCATATAAACGATTTTCAACACTTATAAAAAAATGTTGCACGTGACTGTATTATCTACTGGCTATTGTGACAGTAACAACAAATTGGTCCTTGAGTACCGACTACAAATAGAATTTATTTTATTTTTAATTTATTTACTTAATTTAGAAAATTTTCATTTAAGTATTACGAGGTAAAAAAAATCGTTTATTCAGACAAGGCAATAGGGTAAATATTGTTTAAATTGTACTAACGTTAGAGATTAGTGCGATAACTTTTATCGCATGTAAACCTTAAATTATAATTAAATCATTATTATTAACAGCATACTACGAAAATAATTGCAATAAATAAAATTTCAATACGCTATTTAAAAACGTTTAGGATATAATTTTTCTTATTGAACGTAATTCTTTTATTTAGCTGAAAAAATGAACATTTAGTCGCATCTTTTATAATATCTTTAAAAGTGAAATAATATTCAATTTTTGTTAATGGTAACAATGCACAGTAAATTTAATGAAAAATTAAGTAAAACATGTTGTAATTAAAGTTTTTACATTAAAAGTTAGAAAAATAAAATTACATTTCATTAATTAGAATTGACTAAAAAATGTAAAATATCATGTTCAGAAATCTCTATGCAGAAAGGTTTTATGAGTCGCTAAGGAAAATGTTTGTCCGTGAAAATTTATATTTTACAAAAGCTAATCATTGTTTTGGAATCATCATAGTTTTGGAACTTATTCCATTATAACCAAAACATTCATTAAAAGTATTACATTAAAAAAAATTTGGGAATAGAACAATTTTACTCCAAATCTTAATGGCATAACTTTACGAATGAAACCTAGAATTAAACGTTCATAACTTTTTATTTATTTTTTGAAAATAAGTTTCTAGAACGACAAAATTAATTTTATACCATGTTAAACCTTGTAGCTTTTTTTTATTGCTTTTAAACATGGATTTAAATTTATATTTGGAAAATCCGTAGGAATTAAGGTTAATTACGCATAAAATATATAATATTTATTGCTTTCACTGTAGTTAAATTTCAAGATTTATTACATCTTTAATGAATAATATTGATGAAAAAAAGGAGAAGAAAAAAATGTTCATATATTTTTAAGAAAAATCATAATACATTTAACACAGATTGCTATTGACTAAGTGTTTTTAAGAAATTAACATTATTTATTTGGGGTAAATAAATAGTATAAATAAATTGTAAACAGTCAGTTATATATTTTTCATAATTCTTCTAAATTATTAAGAAAATAACTGGATAAGAAAACAAATATAACTATATCTCTCATTTATCAAGATATATTCGGTAAAAAGAATATTTATTTTATGTAAAATGATACCGTTTTATAAAAGATTAAAAAGTAGATTTTAAAAAGGCCTATGTCTCAGTTGACTGGAAAATATTGTTTAACGTTCTTAAAGAATTTGGGACAGACCAAAAAATAATAAACTTCATGAATAACTCTTACTGATACAAAGTCTAAGATTAGATTTAAAGGAGAACTAGCTCATCTTTTTAGAATCAAGTCAAGAGTCAGGCAGAGGGACGGACTGTCGTCTTTTCTCTTTAATATAGTCTTGGAAAAGCTCATAAGATAATGGAGGAAAGCTTGCCATGATAAAGGCCTGAAGCAAGTCAAATGGGTATATGCGAGGGAGAATCTGAACATTGATTGTCTGGTCTTTGCAGACGGTCTCGCCTTCTTGCCAGAAGATATAGAAACGGTAAAACAACAAATAACTGTTCTACACATAATGACCAAAAAGTGAAGCTTATAAATTTTCATAGCAAAAAAAAGACTATATGACGGATATTAAGAACGCACCAAAATTGTGACGGACAGAGCTGGGAAAAATTAAACAGACGAGAAAATTTAGGTACTTGGATGAAGTTATCAAACCAAATGGAATGGGTAAATAAGAAAACATCGTCAGGATCTATAAGATTCTAAAATCGTATGGCGTAACGAAGGACTTGTACAATAAGAAACGGATCTCAAAGATGGGCAAGATCAGACACTGTACAAAGGTAATTCAAGCAGGAGTTCTATACGAGGGCAGAATGCGTCACAGTTCGTCTTTCAATCTGGAACTTGCTGAAGTGGTTAGCCAGAAGATTCTATGTGGTTCTACAGTGACTGGTGTCGAAAAAAAAAATATCTTAAATAATTATTCCCCACTGATTAAAACTAATCGATTAGAGGACGAACGATTAAATAATATACTATTTATTACATCTCATACTACCAAGAATATAATTTACTATATATACAAATAATAATAGATATGTAATATATATATATATATATAAATTAATTAATAAAAATATAAGATTAGTATTTGCATTTATGAAATTTATACAGTGTATTAATTTTATTTTAGAATAAAGCTTTTTAATACGAATACAGAATAATGCTATTACTATTTTATTTTTTATGATGATAATTTTTCTACTATGAATTATTAAATAACAAAAATAACTTTACAAACTTTCTTTCATCTTTACATTTCATTCACCTACAAATAAAATTGGGATATAATTTATAGATTAGTTTCTGCAATTTATAATGTAAATACGAATACAACTCTTGCAAGTAAATCTCGGCTAATATTTAAACTTTTGTCCTTTTAAATTCGTCATTTGTACAACACTCTCACTGTCAAACATTTCTTATAGTTACTCATTAAACACTAACGGATTGCAAGGTGATTGCAAGATGGTAAGTATGAAATCTAAATGAAATGTAGTCTTGTACAGACTCAGATCGACCATTCCTGAGATGTGCGATTAATAAAACCCCAACCGTCAAACTACATCGGTATCCACTGTCTAGTATTCAAATCCGTATAAAAGTAACTTAACTTGAGTAGGATTTGAACCTTAGAACCTTAGACTCTGAAAATCAACTGTTAAATAAGCGATTTGCGATAGATAGATCATAAATGGAAAAATATGTTTTTTTGTTGTTTTTTTAAATAACAAGCTAGGAAGAAAATAATATGATAGGTCTTCCAAATTGTAGAATTAATAAAACGTAATATTTATTTTATAGATTATTTACAATAATCTATAGAACAGTGTAATGAAACAAAAAACGTTTTTTTGCATTTGGTCAGTGAGATAGTGTTCCAAGAACAAAAAAATAATAGTTCAGATACCAAACGTTTTCAAGCTATTCATGTAGATATGTCTTTTCATAATTTTTTTAGGTATATTAAAAACATTCAGTAAACATTAGAGTACTCTGTTTTACAATCTTCGAGTTCAAATTAATCCTTTTTTCAGATTATTCAAAATTATTAACTTGAATATTACGTAGTTATACTCCATATACCTACTTTAAAACAATTGAAGTTATTTAAAACATAATATAACAACATATACAGTTTTATTTGTGTTAAAAGTAATATTTTTATTCTATATTAAAATTCTGAAAACACTCTACTCCAATATTATATTTTACTTAATTTAATAATTTAATCAAGTAATGATTTCTAAAATTATTTTATTAAATGACAGTAACGCTTCTTTATAAACAATGAATATTTCAGGTTATAAAAGTAATACAATAATATTTATCTGTTTATACTATATTATTCAAGAAAATAACAATTCTCAGATGTTTTAATGATATAAATAGCGTAAACATATTTTAAAAACGTTTTCTACATTACCACCAACAGTTCAGTTACTTAACTGTTGCCTTCCCAGATTACAGCAGCAGTAGTTAGAAAAATACATAAGATCTCGTTCAATTTACCTAAAAACAGAAAAATACAATAATTGAACGATTCACTTATTTAAGTATTATATAATAAAAACAATGTAAAATTTAGAATTTGTTAAAAAATAAATCGGGTAGTCATTCATATATATTTATAAAAGAATATTTATTGTTCTCTATTTAACCAGTTATTTTTATTTCTAGAAATCTATTGAGAATTATAATGCAATAGAGATTTAAAAAACCATAACAGTTAAAAAGAAAACAAAATTATAATTACAATCTATCTTTATAATTAAACATTCAGTGTAAAATATTAAATATCAATGTCTTTTCTAGAAATTAATCTAATATAACCTCTCAAACCTCTGCAAACTTACATTTTAATAGTTATTGGCTACACTCAGGCCAATGCCTGAGCCAGTAACCCAGTAAGCCGGTAAATGTCGGAGCCGGCGTTTGTAGCCGGCTCCGACCTGGGTTACGGGGATCCGGGGGACGAAACCCCGACCGTCTAATAACAATATGTTTTATAGAAATTCAAATACGGATTGAATAAAAGATGAGTTATATTCTGTTATATACGAGCAGTATCTGCTGAGTGTGGTTTTGAAAAGATTTTTGATTATTTTATATTAAAAGAAAAGGAATAAAATAATGTGAGATAAAAATAAAGAACAGAATGGAAAATAAGTTTTTTTACATTATCTTTTTTTTATTTAGAAATTTGCGGTGGATGGTGGCGAGATCAAATCATTTCTTTATATTTTACTGTATTTGTCTATTTGATATAAGAGGTTGAGCATGTAATTGCACCTAGCCTACAGTACTCTTACCACGTATAGTTCCCTTACTACCGCCAGTTGATTTATGTGGAGAGTAAAAAATATATTTACAGCGTGAATAGTTTCACTGACAGTTAGGTTAGCCGGTATTAATTTAATATTACGATAACCGATATAACAATAAAAAAAAAAAAAAAAAATAGTATTAAAGTAACGCCCATCTATTGTTGATCGAACAAGGCGATGATCCGCATCGAATACATATATAATGACCTTTCTCTTTGTTATACGCCTGCTTTCAGCAAATTCAACCAATTTGCATGGCTACCCTTAGTTTCTTATGTATACGGGAGTGCTTATTTTATTATCAATAATATTATTTCTGCATTTGTTTCTGCCGTTCTACAAATGTACTTCCTTGTATCTAAAATGTTAATTCATTTGTTATTACATTTGTTTCAGTTCTGATACATATATTTTTATTAAAAAAATATATGTTATTCATTAGAAAGTCAAAATACAATAGTTTATTTTCTTTTAAATTAACACTCTTCCGCTTTCTATTATATTTGCGTTTAGGGCCATTATCAAAAGCACATGTTGACTATACCCGAATTTTTATACAGTCTAGCAAAACCTCCACAAATAGATTGGTAATATTTGTGAAAAATTTCCATATACACTAAAAGTTGAAGAATGCATTGCTATATATAATAGTATACGTTAACCTCTGTTCTACTTCTTTGACTAGAAGGTGTAAGCGAATAATTTAAAAGCTGTCAGTTTTGTAAATAAATTAGCGACACTTTAATATGTCATAGCTTTCGAAAAATTAATTAACACTTATAATAAATATTGAATGTACTTTAAGCGTTATGTTGTTATTATTTAAGATTCACATACAGGTAATCAAGTCAGTTCTGATTGTCTAAATATATGTATATATATATATATATATATATATATATATATATATATATATATATATGTGTTTTATTGTCTAAATATACATATGAGTTGCAAGGACACTCACTGAGATACTCAGGACAGTCAGACACTGGGCTGAGTAATACTTGATTGTTGAGCTGGCCCAAGGGAGTCGGAGAACAAACGAACACAAAAATATATATATATATATATATATATATATATATATAGCAAATATATAAGTAAGAAAGAAATATAATTGCTAAGATTTATCATTTAATTACAAGACCAGCTCAACACCAGCTTTTGAGTCGTATGAATTTTACTTTACTGTAAGAATGTACTCTGAAATCATGAACCTAATTAATACTTACTTGTTCGTGTCTGTTTCCAGCACTCACTTACAGAAAATTTTTCACGAGCTATTATTTTTATTTTTTTTAAATTTTTGTGTCTTTCTTAGAATGAAGAAAGTAATGTTCGAACTATTTTTCTCTGAACGTCAGGTATAAAATTATCAATTCTTATTTATTTTATGAAAATTCTGAATTCCTTGCAAAAGAAGACAAAATGTTCGCTGAAATATTTAACAAAAAATGCATAAATATTTTTTTAAGAAAGAGATTTTTTTAAATTAAAAAGTGAACGAAATATCTTTATCCACACACCAGCTGTGGAAAAATTTTGTAAATTTCGAGCATTTTTAACATGTTTTAATAGGTGTAAAAAATCAAAATAAGTTAGTAGAAGACATTTTAGAAAATGGATAATACTGTAGAACGCATTAATAAATTTAAAACGAGCTATATGTATCATATTTAGAGATTTAAACCAATGAACTTGTGGTTCAATCCTAGGTTTCATATTTTGTTGTATACATTATATAACAATACCAAACTATAACACTTTGTTCTAGTTTAGTAGAACATTTATTTTTGTTTAATAAAAAATAAATATTTTATTTTAATAATAAATTTATTTTTAAAATAAAATGTGAATTTTATTTTAAATAAATTTATTATTATTACTTATTTTTATTCCTAGTGCGTATGTTGTAATCTGTTCAACTAGTAAACAATAATTCCTTCTGATTGACCTCATTTTAAAATATACTAAAACACTTTGTATTTATTGCTCTACAATTATATTTTAATTACGCTAGTTCAACTAATTCGTGCAAGTTAACTCTTCTATTTTCCCAGCTGATTGTCATTCTTTCCCTAATACTCAAAAATTTCAATAATTTTTACAATATTTACCAAAAGAATTTTTCATTTTCACGCTAAATTTATGTTAAAATTTAATAATATTTATGGCCAAAAACTGGTTTTATTTTTGTAATAAAAAAAACATCACAAACATATATAAAAAAGAAGATATTATTGAAGAGGAAAAATACTTTCAGTATGTTAATTGCGTGAAATATAATGGCTTGAATTTTATTTTAAATACATTTATTATTATTATTTATTTTTATTCCTAGTGTGTAAGTTGTAATCTGTTCAACTAGTGAACAATAATCAACTGCTCCCCCGACGATCCAATTAGATGAGGATGATGTGTGACATGTAAATGAGGTATAGTCTTGTACAGAATCAGGCCTACCATTCCTGAAATGTGTGGGTAATTGAATCCCAACCACCAAAGTACACCGATATCCAAGTCTAGCTATCAAATACGTATAAAATTAACCAAATCTACTAAAATTTGAACCTCTGAACCTTGGATTTCGATAATCAGCCGTTAAATAACGATTTGCAATGACAAGTTTAACCAGTAGACCAACCTTGTGGGCTATACATATTTATTAAAAATCAGATTAATAAAAGGTACTTGCTTGTTATTTCCACCACATTCTGTTTTTGCATGGTTTTCCAGTTTACGTTTCAAGCTCATCGTGATTATTAATTAATATCTGATTTAATTTTCTTATATACTCCTGTACTAAGATAAGATTTTCCTGGCATTATTCTTGTGTCTGGTAAACAAGCTTTTATCTATTTCAACAACAATCGCTTCTTGTGGTTTAAATGAATGTTTCCTTCAACAGCGTTAAGATACGTAATTCCCATAGAAATATACTCTGCAATCGATAACCGCATTTTGTTATATATTTAACTACCTTCCTCAAAACTTTACCATCGTCAACTTTTCACAAAAATAATAATTTAATATCATTGTTAGAAATGGAGAAAACAATGCTTCCAACCAATTATTTACTCAGATTACACATTTCTTTGTGTAGAAATTTTTAGTACATTTCTAAAACGTAAAAGAATCAAAATAAAATTTGATCGTAAATACATAATTCATACTTAATATTAATTAGATGATAAATATGACTACAAATTATTAAATAAATTATTACTGATATATAAAAATAAATTTTTAAAGTATACTTTTACTTACTTCTTACCATTAATAAATTGTTATTTACTAAGACTTAAAATTGATAACAGTATAACAATCTTCGGGCATAAAACAAAAATGATGTATTTATTTGTAAATATCAAAATAAGGAAAACTTATTGAAAACATTATTTTTCGATTAAACAGTATATTTTTGTTTCTTCTATCAACAATAATTGATTTAATGTAAATCATGCCCATTTGTGAAATTAATCAGTTATTTTAGTCAATTTATACAATAATATTTTAAGAATTAAAATACACACATAAATCTATTTAGTTTTAAATTAAGAAAATAAATAAAATACCAATTTTGAGACACTTTACAGATGAATTTATATATTTATATGATACATACAACTTAAATTCAAGAGAAAGTGAAATACTAATTTTACATGATATATGATCTACGATGAGGATAACAAAAAAAACAAATCCAGTTTTATTGTTTTGCAAGAAACCTTGATAGAGTTAATGGACAGCGATACTACAAATTATATAATTTAAATACTATAATGACACATTCAAAAATATATAATACCATATGTATATAATAATAAAAGTGAAAGGTCGTTTATTATTTTATTATAATAATCCACTGTTCTTTTAGGGAAGTACTTTAATTTCATGTTGTAAAGTAATTCACTATATAGTACTGAATAAGAAAATCGTGATACTCTTGTCACGCAACATTTAGGATGTTAAACGTCGAATTATTAAATCAGAGTACTTAAAATATAGTGTCTTTCCGCTTCTTCAATTTATCAAAATTTATTCTCAAACGTTTTTAAGAGTAACATGTAACATAAAAATACAAAATCTTAATACTACATAAAAAATTTTATATAAATTTATCGATATAGGATATAAATTAAATACGTAATATATCAAATGGTAATAATTAAAATGATACACTAAGTATTGTTCGAAGTAAACTAAAATGAATATTTCAGTTGTATGCGCTGCAACTAAAAGGAGTGTTTACCTAGACAATCAAGTCATTATCTAAGAATTAGTAGCGCTGTCATGAAGATATCAAAATAGGAAAAGACACACAAAAAGGTCTTCATTATCCTAGCTCAAAGTACAGTAGAACTATATATTATACTATTTTCGATCGATCGCTAGATTCATAGATAAATCTATCCTTCGTATTAAATTTTTCAACCACCAGAATCAGTATTTCTATATTATTATCATTGTCAACTAATCATAAAGAAGTACTTTTCAAGGTTTAAATTTTAAACCACAAAAATTGATAAAAAAATATTTAAATTAAACACATCTGCCTCCGTGTTCAAAAATTTTAAGTGTTTGAATAATCAAGGAGAGTTCAGTGATTTCAGAGATAAAGGGGAAGAGTAAAAAATTAGAGAATTTTTTCTTAGAATTATGTTTTAAAAATATATCAAGAACACTAAAAAGATTTTTCAGTAAAATACATTCGTCTAGAACACTGATTATTAAAATTTTTCGCCCACCACCCACATTGAGAATCAAAGATTTTTTAGCGCCCCCCAAAATTTTTAAACTTGGCATCTATTAAAAATAATTGCAATTACTGTTTTTAAGATGCGCTCTTAAATGATGCCTATCCTATTTCTGAATTGAAATTTACATTTTAAATGAGTGTATTAAAACGCATATGTGGGTCCACATAATATTTGAAATATTTGGAAGTATTTTTATTAAAATTGCTTTCAAAAAAATTACGATTGTATCTATATAATTATATAACAACAATAGTGATAGCATATTCAATATACCAATACAATAATGAAAACAAAGCTTTCAATTGAAAAATTACTCTTACATTAACGTGAAGGATGAACCTGATGTTTAAAAGTAGATATTAACGGGTTAATATCAGGTCGAATTTACTTAAAAACAGCCGTAAGTCGCCGCGTTCGGTAACGTGCAGCAGATTTTTCTTTTTGATTAGCAACGTTGCTACAGAATAAATCCACATTCAGACAAATACGAGGATGGGAATGCTATCAGAAATCGTTGAACAATCGACCATAATTTTCACGAGGAAAAACTTTCAAATTTTTAAAAATTTTGTTTTTAATGATTTTTTTTAATTTTATAATTTTTTAAATCTACTGTCAAAAAGTAGAGTATTCAAGCTTTAATTTTTTTTTTTATTCGTCTCTCTAAGCTTCTTGGTTGCAAAATTAAAGTAGTTTGAATACAATTATTTCTTATCATAAAATATAGTGTCCCTTTAATTTTTTGTATTAGTGTAATCGGTATTTAATTTTAGTGCGAAATATCAGGAAAACATAATTTTTGACATTATTTTTAATCAGCTATCGCCTTCATAGACCGTCTTAACCCCCCCCCCCAAATTTCTGTGGGCCTTCGACCGCCCCCCCTTAAGGCCTGCAGCGCCACAAGGGGGCTTCGTAATCCCCACTTTGAAAACAAATAGTTTAGACGTTTGGAATTTATAAATATATTTGTATCATAGAATCAATCTTTTTAAAATATAAGAAATATATTATTTAGTTTTCTAATAACTAGATCAACTTAAAAGCTCATATTTACAGTACTTTAACTCTAGAAATACCAAAATTAGGCAAAATTAGTCAATTTTTTTCTATATTACAAGAGTATATTTATCTTTCTCTTTTATAAAAAAAAACCTATTAAAATTTAAACATTATAAAAATGTTTGTAAATTTTTTATTTGTGTTTTATTTATATTATGTTAAAAATTTTATCTAAATTTAAAAAAAATATATATATAACGTAACTTCCGTTACGTTATATATGTATCTTCATTATGTATATTTTTTTATAATAATAAATATCTTATGTGGACACCACATGACTTCCTTGTACGCCTATTAAATTACATATACACATTTTTTTTTTTAAATGAAAAGTACATAAAATGTTATTTCATTAATAACTTCTGATATTTTTCTTTTTTTTTTACTGTTATTATTGAATTATTATATATTGCAAAGACTTTTTTCCAATTGGAGGTTAATCATTATTAATTAATCAATATATTTAAATTAAAAAAAACAGTTAAAAAAAGGAGATGAGTCGAATTTGAACCAATGTGCCTTCACCTTGTAAGATCCAAATATTACATTAAATAAATTTTGATTCTAGCTATAACTATGGAACCAATGAAAATAAGAACCACTTATGATATATCGTTGAAAAGCTCTCAATGAATTATTACTGCAGTTAAGAAAAAGTGCAAAATCCAATTTTTTTACTGAACCGGTAGCTGAGAAAAAATAGAGTTCCCTAGTATATGTTATTATATTCTGCAGAATAAAAATTACTTGTCTAGAATTAAGAGGTTAATTTATCATTTAAAAACTCTTTTTGATTTTTTATTATTTTCATAATTCATCGTAACGAAAATAATATTAAATGCAAAATTCTAAATTCATATTATTTTGTAAATTAAAATTTAGTGTTGCTGGAAAAATATCTGAACTCAGTGGTAGTTTTTATAAAAAAAACTATATGGTACATAAAATCAAATTTGGAATCTTTTTTCTTTCTTTTTCCTGTTTAGCCTCCGGGAATTACCGTTCAGGTATTACTTCAGAGGATGAATGTGAATGAAGTGTAGTCTTGTACAGTCTCACTTCGGCCATTCCTGAGATGTGTGGTAAATTGAAACCTAACCACCAACGAACACATGTTCTTTAGACTTTAACTGCCTTTACTAAGACGCCTTCACCAATAGACCAACCCGGTGGGTTCGAATTTGGAACCTATATTATAATATATATATATATGTATATATATATATCCGACCAGTTTTCCAGCTACTACCGGATCTGCGTGTGTGTTGGTATAGGCGAATGAAATTACTGCTGTTGTCTTTCCAGGTCTGACGTAACTGTAAATGTAAGTGTAAACATGTAGTCTAGAACAAAGTCAGGTCGGTCAGTCCTGAGACATGTGGTTAATTAAAATCCAACCACCAAAGTACACCGGTATCCACAGTTTATCATTTAAATCCTTATAAAAGAAACAGCCCTTACAAGTAATCGAATCATAAAACTCTCGACTCAGAAGATCATTTGATTTTGCGATGACGAATTTAACCGCTAGACTAGTCAGGCGGAATATTATAAAATAATGAATAAAATTTTATTCACAAATATTATAAAAGAAATTTCCATACCATATTCCTAGTAATAAATTTCAAGCATTTATATATATATATATATATATATATATATATATATATATATATATAATATTTAGTCGGAGAAATAATTTTTACTCGATTTCGTCTGAATAGAATTCAATAAAACTTTCCTGACTTTCCTGCAATTGTAAAATTCGCTTCATATTAAATTTAATAATTATTCTTTTTATAATTCGTGACACGTAACGAGAAAGTTATTAAATCTAAACTCTGTGAGTGGTTAAAATAATTAACTTTAATACATTAAAAAGATACTGAATTAGTGGTCAATGAAAATTTAATATGATAAAAAAAATTAATTGTAAACATAGAAGATGAATTAGTTTTACGTAGTAGGCAACCAGGTGTGAAAATGCTGACAAGCAGTTTTTTTTTTGAAATTTCTATTTTATGAGGTAGGTTGATTACACAAGCTACTGTCTCAAACGTGATATTTTTTAAAAGATTAATGAAAAGTAAGGCACAGTAAGACACGAAGCGTTACTGTTTATCTGTTAGGTATCATATCAGATATGCTATATTCTAAAGAAAAATAAGGTGTACATAATGGTGAAAAGTATTTGATTTAAATATAGCTTTGTTTTAACAACGAATTCATAATGATTCTTTTATAAAAAACATAGATTTGTAAAACGTAAATACAATGTTTCAACCATTGTGCAATACATTTTTTATATAGTACTGGTTTCTTAGTATTTTTTTTTTTTAAAAAGAACCTTATCATTGTATCTAATGCAATATTCTATTATAAAAGATGAATTACATAATTTATGCAGGCTCATGAAAAGTGAAAATTATAAAATTTTTATTTAGTAAGTCTACTTATACTGCAGTTAATGTTAATTGAAATTTCCATTAATGCACATTATTATTAAGAATAAATACTTTATTAACTTTTAAAATGCGTAATTAAAAAAGATATGATGTCGTGAACGACAAAGCTATTAATTTATTTGTAAAAGCGAATAAAATAAGACTCATTTACATAATTTAGTCTTCTATTTTATTCATTTTGCAGAAGATAAACATGTAATATTTATGACTATGTCAAAAAATATACCTATATTTTTTTTCATTATTTACATATTTATTTCATTTCTCTTTAGGTGTGTAAAACTTAAAAATAAATAATATGAAAAAATTATACGAAATAAAATAACAGTTAACACATACTTAAGGATATATTAATCACAAATAAAGAACAATCGCAAAAAAATAATACTGAGCGCAAAGACGAGGAAGTTAACTAAAATCCAAACATTAATTTAGGAGTACATAAAATAAAAATTTTAATTAATAATTGAGATTAGTAGAAAATTAAACTCTTTCATTTTTCCATTAACTTTTTACTTTCAGTAAGATTTATTTATTAACAGCTTGTATCTCTTATAAATTCATTTTTCTCTCCTCTTCCATGAATCGGATTCCGCAGTGAAGCATAACACAATCACGGAGAGTGTCTTTTTACTCTAACAAGCCTTATAAAACTATGCGTTTATTATAAAACTGTCATCTCTTTCGGGTTCTCTCAAAAACTCAGACTGGGTTTTTAAGATACAAAGATGGACTATCAGTTTATCGCTGCTCATAGGTATGGATCATTTAGAAATATACGGTATATTTTTATACGCATATTTAGAAAATGTTTTCTAAATTATTTGGAAAATATATTTAGAAGATTTTAGAATATATTTTAGAAAATATTTTTTCCAATATTTAGAAAATGAAATATGTTAATTTATCTTTGTGTTTATACTTATAAATCAACAACACTTATTTTTAAAAAATAACCATATCCACTCCTGTCAAACCAGACAACTGAACTCAACATATACTTCAGCTTACGACAAAGGACTTATTATTTTTCCGTTGCCATTTTTAATAATTACTGAAACATTTAAAACATTTTTCTAACAATTTATTTAAAATGCAATTAAATGATTTTATTTTAAGAAAACAATGTTACTTTTTCGGTTAATTTTTAGATAATACTAATTAAAAATAAT
The DNA here is from genome assembly GCF_047948215.1 of Lycorma delicatula. Taxonomy (NCBI): domain Eukaryota; kingdom Metazoa; phylum Arthropoda; class Insecta; order Hemiptera; family Fulgoridae; genus Lycorma; species Lycorma delicatula. The sequence goes on from NC_134455.1 coordinate 187,514,597, forward strand.
AATAAAAAACTTGATTTTTTTCTTCTCGTTCAACGTGTACACAAAGTATGTGCTCAAAATTTTTTTATTAGCGTCTTCTGAATTGTAAACTATTTTGTAGTAATTTTTTTGTATTTACTTTAACTTTATTTAATGGTAAGGTATTTAAATAATTAATATGGACATCTATTGTTTATCTTATATTGTTTTTCATATTTATAATTTATTTTGTAAGAACGTGATCTATATAATGTATTATGTACTGCTCTGAATAAAAGATTATTTATTTATTCATTTATTTACAATAGAAAAGATCAATTAGATTCAATTTGTCACATAATCACTGAATTTTTTAAAATAATTTTCAGCCCTAAGCAATGTAAATTACTTTGGAAAATTTTTCTATTATAGCATGGTTTCTCAAAGTAAGAAATTTAAGCCTGAAATAAAAGTCTGTTTCAATGTTTTAAGTAATGAGCAGATAGGCTTACGAAATGTTATCAGATAACTACTTCTAATGTATCTACTGTCATTGTAACCAATAATTATTAATTATTTCCTAGACTGATGATTAGTATATTTTTTTATTTTTTTTATTTTTTTTAGTTATGGAAAAATTTAAAAATATTCAACAGTTTTAATTTAAGAGTGATTTTTAATTTTAGATAAGGATTCTACATTTAAAAAATTATCTGTTATTGAAATACTAACAAAACACAACATTCCAAACAAGTTTATAAATAATCTCACTTTAAATTTAAATCTAGGTGCTTTTTCAACTGTTAAAAAATTATCAATACATACCACAATAAAGGTACATATCTATATATATAAAATAAAATCAAAAATTTAAACGAAATTTAAAAAAAACAACACTTTAGAACAATGTTTATTGCCAAATAAGCAGTACTTACAAAATAATTATTTTTTATCCAAAATTTTATTATAAGAATTTAAAAACTATATAACTATAATACTTAGTGCAGTCTCTTTTATAGATTGGTTATACAAAAATACTTTCAAGAAAGACAAAGACAGAATGAACCTTAAGCCAACTAAAGAGAAATTACCGACTTTTAAAAAAAATTTAAAGTTGGAGACGACACGTTAATTCACTTAAAACTGTAAAATTTTACAACAAAAAAGTTTAACAGATTTCAAATAGGCTATTGATTTTGAGTTTTCTCTTGTATTTATTCAACAATCTAGTTTCGGTTTTGCTATTGATTAAATAAGTTATTATTTATTTATTACTAAGTTATTATTTATTTACTATTTATTACGTAATTTCTTTAAAACAATCTTGTCTAAGAGACTAGTTTTGTGACCAGTTTCCAGATAATGTTAGTCTACAATGATTTCTCTGGTCTTGTAATGAACGCCTTGTGAAGACTTTTGAAGCGGCTTGAAATGAGATAGAAATGTTGACATGATTATACCGTTTGAGTTAATGATTTTATAATAAACCAGTTAAATATTTATTCCCACAGATAGAAAACACAAATATAAAGTGGGTTTAAATATTAAGCTAAATGATTTAAAAGTGTATATAATCATATTATTTTATCATCGATAAATAAAGGACGGTATCTAACCAGATTTTGTAATAAAATAATATTGAAATTAAATTAAATTAAATCTTGTTGCAGTAGCTTAAATAATACTCTTGTGGCTGATCAAAACCGAAAGAACAAGGTAATATAAAATTAATGAATTTTGTCTACTACGTATTTTATGGTAATTTTGAATTAAAACCACATGTTAAGCATGCTTAGGTCATAATATTAAAAATATGGTCTGTAAAAAAATTCTATTAAAAATTAAACAAGTAATTTCTGATATTTTATCTCACAGATGTGTGTGTGTGTGTGTGTGTGTGTGTGTGTGTGTGTGTGTGTGTGTGTGTGTGTGTGTGTGTGTGTGTGTGTGTGTGTGTGTGTGTGTGTATGGTGTGTGTTGAATGTGTGTTCTCGATATTCTAAAATACCGGGAAACAATTCAGTTTAATTTATTTTTAATAAATTAGTTAATTACGAAAATGATTTAAGTTTATGTACAAATAACATATAAATTACAATTATATAATCACACATTTGACTGATTTTAATTCCACTTTTAAAATATTCATATTTTTATTTAATGCTGCCAAAAACTATGTATACAATTAATTTCCGTGGCGGAGTGATAGCGTCTCGGCTTTTCATCCGGAAGTTCTGGGTTCGATTCCTGTCAGGCATGGAATTTTTCATTCTTTACAAAATTCATTTACATTCATCTAATTACTGTAAGAGAGCGTAACCCTGTTGTTATTATGTAAATAAATAAATAAAATATTAACTATTTAAAATATTATAAAAAAAACTACGTGTAACACATTATCTATGTATTATTTAAAGTAAGAATCCTTACATGGAAACGCACAAGATATGTGGAAGTTTAATTTTATTTGTTTGAGATTAATTCCTTTTTTTACTAGACTGTATAAAAAGACGTCTGTATGTTTAACTAAGCTGATATATATAATATGTATGTCACACGCATACGCATTTGTAGTACTCTAACTCCAAAGCCACTGCACTGATTTTCATGACTAAATTACCAAATTGGTTACGTCAATCTTAGAGATGCCACTTCATACATTCTTATTCAAATAAAACTTATAGCGCTGAAAGTTTTTTTCGAAATTGATAATCAGGATTATTCGAAAATCCCCATTAGAAATCGTATGATTTTCTTTTTCCTCTTTTTTAATAATAAATATTTTATTTATTCTATAATAAATATGTTAGAAAGTTATTTGAATTCAGTGAATTAAATTATATTCGATCAATTAGGTACCTAATTATAGTTTTTTACTTCTCCTGAGAATTTGTTACCTCTAAAATTTGATCTTTAGCGATCTGACACCGGTAGTAATGACGTAGACATGCAATTAACCTGGATTGGGAATTTTTACTTAAAATTATTTACGGTATTTTATGATGCTAATAGTAGACTCAAATCTCATTTCATTACGTGGTTAAATCAAGTATTTTCGTAGATATTATTTCTCAGAAATAATGTTTTAGCTCTTTACATGAAAATGTAAAGATTCTAACGGGGAAAGTTCTGGACTAATAACATATTTTTCTTCCAGTAAGAAGCAGAAATAATTTTCTAACAAAATAAAAATATACAACGGAGAATTAATGAATCTCATCTACACCTTCAAAGAACATTTTTGAACCCGGTTCATAGTTTTATTATTATTTCTACAACTCACAAAGTCTCAGTTATTTCATAATTATTAATTTTGAAATGTTATCATACTACTCTTTAGCTTTTGTATTTTATTTATAAACAAGGAAATTAAAAATATTCATGCAAAGTAATTTTTCTTGTTTTGATCTTATCATAGATTAGTTAATTTTTTAATTGTTTACAATGTACGATTAATATTTTTTACTATTCCACTGAAAAAACGTACCGATTTTTATCAGTTTTTATTGAGTCTACGGTAAAAAAAGCACAAAATCTTCTTCAACATAAAATTTAATTATTAAATTATTCTAACACACATTAATATATTTTTTCTTAATAGTTTTTTTTATAGAAATCAAATATAAAATTATTCCTAAAATAATTCATTTTCAATCAGCTTATTATTAATTTTTAATATTAAAGAATCATCGATTGGTTAACTATTGATTTAAATTAGCAGTTTCCTTTGTACATTTAAAAGAAAGTAAATTTAACCATCCATTATATTTTTATTTACGTAATAGTTAATATTATTACTAGTCTATAATATCCGCTATTTGTTTCATTAATTTTATATTGAAATTTTATATAAGTAGCCTTGATTTATTTATAAGCTTCATCAAATATTAATCGGTAATTATATAAGTTGTATTTTTTTCTTTAAAGAAAGTTCAGCATCCTTTAATTTAATATTATTGCACAATTTCCTGAAAAGAGCCGAGATCCGGTGACCCTGTATTTTCTTTTTTATATATTTTTTATATTTTGACTGCGAATATTTTACATCCATTTTTTTACTTTACTCGTGTAATTTTACTAAAATTCTATCTTTTTATTTTTGTCAGTAATTATTACAAGAAACCACGTTGCGATATAATAATATTACACTTTTAAATAAAATAAAATTTGAAGCTATTCTACTCAAACATTTATTGATTTATCATTAGCCTCTTCGAATCATAAAAATAGTCCTAATAATATATCAAGGTACTTCTATGTCTTATATGTGCAATAAAATCTTTCAAAATGAAAATGATTTTATATATGGCGGGTTATTTCTTTGAAAGTGGCATGTTACATTTAGAAAGGTATATTTTAGGAGTGTAATAAAATAAAAGACCATAAATGAGAAATTAGTAATAATTTCACTTTCTACACTACTTACTAGTAAAAGGTGGTTCATTTCCTAAATAAGAAAAATATTAACATCTAATAAGATGTGATAAAGTAGCAGAAAATTTCCCGTACAAATACAAAAAAACCAGCATTAATTGAAGAGAAACGTTATCTAAAATCGTAAACAATGGAAATTTGGAAATATTCTCCGAAAAATAAGGGAGAATTAAGGTAATTTTTTATAAATTCTGCTTACCTACAGCTCTTCTGTCTGTAACACTAGTACATAGTCCACTTATTAGAGAAGATATACTTTTCGGAAATATTGTTTTAAAGAAACCTCTTCCATAATTAACCTACATATTAATATTGTTAGTAAAAGGCTTCTTAAAATCTCTTCCCCACCTCTAAACAAGATACATCCAGTTTGTTTTAGCTCTTTGTTTCTTTTGTTTTAGCTTTTTTTTAGCTCTTAATTTTTAACACTTTTAATTTTTATTATTTGTAGTTGGGAAAGTCATGTAATATTTGCCACCTTTTATTTTTTATTACACTCTGCTTAATTTGAAAATAATAATCTGGATATTTTATTAAAATACAATATTTTATAAAAAAATAATATTTGTGATAAAACTCTAAAAAATATGAAATCCTAAAATAAAGTTCTTTTTTTAAATATAAAATTAACATTTATAAACTGTGCTCACCGATCATATTTTTGTTTTTCTCTTGACTAGGAAATTAATTAATGCCGCTGTTTATTTTAGAATCGACTTTGTTTTTCTTTTACAGAAAATCATTTCTGTATCTTTTACAGAAAATTTAGCGATTTTTAGATATACCTTGGTATGTATATTTTTGTATATATTTTAATAGTATGCCATCAATTACTTATTTTAAATTTCCCAAAAATATGAGATAAAATTATTAATTACGTGTAATATTTAACTTAAAGCGAAATTATAAAAAAAAATTTACTAAGGATAGTTTTGCATTATTTTTACTTTTATTAAGACAGAATTAAAATAATATTCTATGATATCTGAGGAATAACAGCTTATACAATTATTAATAACACAGAATATAAAAGTTTCAATTCCAAAAAAGAGATAGCAGAAGAGCAAGTGAAATTATTGCGCTTTAAATATAACAGTACATAAAAAACAGTTCTGTAATGTAAAAGATAAATTTTAACCACAGAATACTATACTATTGTTTTTTTAATTGTTTATATCAATGACATTGCAAAGTGTTAAAATAAATTACAATTTAAGTTCGGCCTAGGTGAAATTTCAGTGAGCCATTGATATTTGCCAATGTTCAGGTATTTCTTTCTAAGAAAAGAGTAATTTACAATGTGTAGTTTTAAAAATTAAAATTAAATATCAATAATTAATACCGATTTAAAAGAAAAAAAATCTGTTATATTTGTAGACAAAAGCAAAGTTAGAGGTTTTGTCGGAGTAGAGTTATTAATAACTAAAATAGTCGTAAGTGATTGTATCCTGGAACAAGTTAGGAAATTCAATTATCTCTCCTGTATTATTACAGTAATTATTTACATCGAAAACTGTACAGATATCAAAGGCTTACTGGTGGAATAAAGATAGCGTAGAACAAAAGCAAGGTCAAATAATTGTAAAAAATTAATAATAAAATTTTAATGATAAATAAATAAAAAAACATCTGTATATATATATATATATATATATATATATATATATAATATTTTATAAGACATGGCTTTAATAGTATCCTTCAAATATAAGAATGTTGAACACTTTCATTGAGTCACCGGAGAAAGAAAGAATCAGTAAAAATTAAATTTTTATTAACAGTTGCTGAGTATACAATTACTTGAGCACCAAAGAAGTAAATATATTCAGGAAAATATTTTTTCAGGAGAATAAGTGGATTTATTAGAGAATATATAAATGATTTCAAGTGGTATATTAATTAAACGATTTAGAACAGGTAACCAGAATGAATGCGGGAATATCAGACAGATGAGAAATGAAGATATGATTGCCCCAAAAAAATCAGTGGTGATATAATTATACAGTGGTAATTAATTCAGTTGGAAATGTGAATCATAGAATTACGAAAACACTGAAAAATGCACATATCACGAAAACTGCTTTTTTACATGCATTAAGTTTAAAAAGTGTTTACATAACAGTATGAAGATGATAATCTGAAATGCATACTCAGCAGAAACGGTAAACATCCTAACTTAACTTAAAAATTCTTAACTTAACCTAATCTAACCCATCAGAAACAAAGGTTTCTGCTATGATTTGTTATGATTTGCTATGATTTCTCTTATGATTTCACATTCTAAGAGGTTTTACACAAACTCCTTAACAATATCAATTGCAATGTTTTCCAAGGAAATATACTCGTACACGTAAGAAAAATAATATATAGATATTAATAAAAAAAAATAATTTATTGGCACTTTTCCATACCTAGGATAAACCCAGGAAATATCGCCGAAAAATATATCAAGTAATTGCGAAAAACGTATGCTTTTATGTTTTGTCCGATATAAGAATTCTGATAGGTAGTATTCATATTTTGCTTACAGTCTTCCTTACTCCTTAACATTTCGTTTTTATGAATATCACATCCTTTCAACGCTGTGATTATGTATCCTTGAATCATCTGATCAACAAAATGGAATTTATAGTTTATTGTATTGATAAGTATATATATAATAATCTTCTACGATTATATTTTCTTGTTGTGATATGGATTTAATCAATTTCAACAACACTATTTGGTCTAGCAATTGATGAAGAGTTATGGCTCAACTGAATACTTCCCTAGAAAAATTAAATTAAACTAAATTGCAATTTGTTGCATTCACGTCGACTTAAAGTATTGATTACGTCAAGTTTTTATCTTAAACAAATAACCAACAGCAATACTTATCAAATTATTAATTTCGCTAAATCAAGTATCTTACATCAGATTGAGCATCTTACATCGCAATTTGGCATCTTAATCAATAAGGGTAGTTTAGATTTTCTTTGTCCAACAAAAATATCATACTGGATTCGATTCATAGCACTTGATTATTTTTATATTTCTATCGGGAAGTATTTGCTTCATTTTCAACAATTTCCTTCGTTTTAAATTTCCATTATTATACAATCCAAATATTAAATTTACAAAAAACATATTGGAAACAAAACAATTAAAACGTATCAACTATGCTACTCAAAACTTTGTATTTTTCAAGCGTCCTCGTAAAAAATCGAATAATTAAAGTCACGAGACCGATCCGGAGTGTTTCTAATGTTGAATTATACTAGTGTGTTATAATTATTGTAAAAAAATAATCTCTTTTTATTTGATTACATTGTATAATAGATGTAAAAAATAATAAGAAATAAAGCAGGAAACAAATTCTAACTGTAAAATCTATAAACGTATTGTGATGATTATTTATTTTTATAGGTCACGAAAACAATATATGTAACTGAGAATTGTAAATTACTGTACTTATCTGAAGTACTAATAGAATAGATAAAATAATTTACTTACTGTTTCATACAAGAATCAATTAATTAATTTCCAGATGAATTGTTACAGAAGTTTTTTTATCGAGTTCAGATGTAATTAATTTCTCACGGATTGAAGATTGAGGCGGAATAAACCACTATCTATTGTTACGAATTAATGAAGAGAAGACATTAAAATGGACAGTTTAAAAGACCAATCTTTTTTTTTAATCAGACAATTGCATAATTTAAAAATTAATGATTAAATTTACAATCAGATTTTTAGTATAAAAGTTCAGATAAGTACTTACGTTATTTTATTATAGGCTACCGACAAAATAATCATTTTATATTTGCGGTTAAAAATGTATGCTCGTGCATCTCTGTACAGAAACAATGAATCAAGAATTTTTATAAAAATATAAGTACCCTAAAATTGCGAAGTTAGGTAATATTAACTACGACTCTTTCATTTAAATAAACATTTCATAGAAATCATAAGACTAACACAAGATTTATATACAATAATTTTGGTGGATAAGAACCACGTAATATTTAGTTATATATATATATATATATATATATATATTTATTTATATATTTATATATATGTATATATATATATATACATTTAATTAATGATATACACTTCAGATTAACCGCAATGTATTTAATAAAAACGTTTTTAGTAATTTACTGATGTTTATGAATTGTTTATAACCTCACTTAAAAATCAAATGCGGAAAGTATAAAATGCAGCGTAAAAGTAATGACGGATATATTTTATTAAAAAAAAAATGTATATGCGACTTATTAGGTAATCAGTTTACAAAATTAAACAATTTATCATCAAATACTTCATTAGTTGTTTTACTTTCAACCCATAAATATTAAAATATTTAGATAAGAAAAACAATGTGTATAAAATTGAAATACTTTTAAAATTATTGTATTAGAATTATTAAGTATAAAACATATACAGGTTCAATAAAACTCTTTAAAACCATTTTTATGTATTTTTACCTGTATTTTATCATATACTGATCCTCTAGGAATGCCAAGCAAACACTCTGCCGACCTCCGTGGCAGAGTGGTAGCGCATGTCGGCCTTTCATCCCGAGGCCGTTCGAATCCCGGTCAGGGAAGGAATTTGTCATACGCTACAAAATTTCCATTTCATATTCTCATGTACAAGCTTCGAGCTTATATGGTGAATTAATCACCCCAAAAAAAATTACTCAATCCAGCACTGCAATGTCTTTAGTAAATATTATTAACTAAGAATAATAATTTATTTATTTAATTTCTAAAAATATCATTCATGTTATTTATAATAAATAAATACTTTTTCTACTAAAAATGTATGAATATATAATTAAAAAAGAAATAAATTTAAAAAAAAGAATACGAGATAAATTAAATCTTGCAAAACTGAATTTTTTTTACGAGACTTCTTAAATTGATGATCCACGTATTTAATTTTTTTTTTACTTCTGCATATAATTTACATATATATTTGTTATTAAGTAATAAAACATCTTAAACTTAACGGAAAATGCATCCTCCTGATTCAAAAGGTCAGCTATATCATATGCTCAATAACATGACATCCTTGAACTGGTTTTAGTAGACAAAAAGATGCTAGTACGTTAGATATTTTGTGATGATGATGATGATGATGACGTTAATAATACCCTTGTTATGTTGTAAGAATAGACCGTTATTTCCACGATTATTTGCAAAGTAAACTTACAAATTACACAATTGTAATGAGCAGATTCATACGTTCAAAAGAAAGAAAAAAGAATAATTTTTTGTTTTATGAAAAGTAATGCAAAATACTACCCAGTAAACAACACAATAAATTCTATAAATCTTAGTAAATAATCTTCAGAGATAATATGGGAATTTATTTTCTTTTTATAATGCAAATAGAAATGAAAATAAACTTAATAAATCTTTCAATATAATTAAGTAAACTCAAAACATAAATATTGCTGAAAATTTAAATATCACTTTTATTAATTTGAACATAGAAGTCTATAATAGCATTTTTTATTTTAATATAAAAAACGTTATTGAATGTAGCACTTTTGTTGTAAAGAAACTAATTTTTATTTTAGAATCATAAATTCGGATATAATAATAAACGTATTTTAAGGAGGAAGCTGAGATTAATGAAATGACAGATGGAAAAGATGGCAGACCCTAGCTGGAGAAAGAATCCGAGATCAGAGCTCATCTAAAAGCCAATATCCTAAAAACTACACCAAATGACCATCTAATAAAGTCTAAAAGTTATACGATGGAAAATATTAAGTTCTAGAGAATATGCAGATTTAAGAGCAAAAGATAAAAAAAAGTAAGACACACAAAAACCATTTGAAACTTTGTAAGGAAGATATAGATATTAGATATAGATATTATAACAAGCTGTTTATGAACATTATATTTAGTTTAAAATATCACAATATCCTTGTATTACGAACAGTACAAAAAAAGAAAAGAAAAATTGTGATAAGACTATTGTTCAGAGAGCATATCCAGCGTCCTGGAATTCGTATGTCATCCATTTAGAGTACGATCTTTATGAAGATAAACTTTCACAAACAAAATGATACAGTATCAGAAGGAGAAAGAATATTGTATTGCTTTAAATAACATTAAAGAGAAGGGATGATTTGCATTTCATAAAAATTTGTGGTGTGATGAATTTGAAACCGGATGACCGATTTATGAAGAGACCGAAGTGGATATGATTGGCTTGATAAACTTGATTTTAAATTAAAAAATTTAAGAAACAGTTAAACTGCAGAAGATCCTGATATGGTATTTTCTTAAATAACAAATTTTACTAAAATTTTTCTTATTTTACGAATTTACTAGGTGGAACGATTCTTCTACTGGTCGATACACGCATGGTATTTTTCCAAATGTTGGTGAGTTGTGAGCGATTAACTAGGTTTCCCCCAATCGGCACATTGCTCAATCTCTTTCGGGACATGGTGCTTTTAGGGATAGTTTGGTTAGGTTTAGGTTGGTTGACTCCGGCGTGTGTCCGGACTGAAGGGTCGATGAAACGGTGGACCATGTCCTGTATGTCCAATGAAGCCAGGCTTATTACTATGAGATGTAAAAAGTCAGACGGCGATAGACGACTCTCATTAAAGCCCAATAGGGCCACGAATGGTGGGGGGGGGGAGGTTGTGGCGACTGGAACCTCACTAGGCGGGTGTCTTCCCCTACCGAGTTGGGATGTTCCATTTACTAATTATATATTGGATAAATAAAACATTCATACAAGATCGGTTTTATTATATATTTTTCGTTATTCCTATTTTCAAAAAGGGAAACTAGAATTCAGTTTTGACTACACTGATATTAATTTGCTAAAATCAGGTAAAGATACATTCTAAGATTATTTTAGGGTGAGTGCAGAAGATAATTGAGGGCTTTATTACTGAGAAGCAACGTGGATTTCGGAATGGGTGGTCATATGTTGACAATACTTTTAGTATCCTGTACTAATTGTAAAGAGAAAAGAATATTATCTGGAAACTCATTTGGCCTTCGTAGATTTGAAAAAGATATTTGATAAAGGGAATAGGGAAATGTTTTTGGAAATAATGGAGCAGAAAGTACTGCCGTATCATTCACAACTGATGCTGTAGTACAGAGTTAATATAGAGAGACATGCTTGAGGGTAATGAAGGGAAGGAACTTAGCAAGGAATTACTAGCTATTTTATTTACTTTATATTTAGTTAATAGTTTAGGTGTAGAAGAGGCAACAACCTCTTGAAGTGAGTTTAAATTTTAATAATGTTAAAAATATTCTCTTTTACGCTAAGAAAACCAAGAGAACCAGAGTTACTAGCTGCAGAGTAACTATGGCTAAAGTTATGATGGCGTTTCGGAAAGAGAAGCCGGTTAGATAAAAATATATTAAACTTGAAACAAATTGTTTTTTTCTGTATGTATAGGATTACAATTCGGTTTTTAAGAAATAAAACCCGGGTAGATACAATTATTAAATTAAATAGTATGCAGTTGTTATCCTAATGATGTGACAAGGCAGTGGGCAATATCTGTAAAATAAAGAATCAAACACAGACAGCAGAGATGCAGTTTTTAAGAATAACGGAAAGAGAGAGAGTTAAGGATAGATACACTCATAAGGGAAGAGATAAGAAGTGAGTTGGATGTGGAGTTTGTCAAAGTTATTGTGTTATACTTTTTGTGTTAAGACTTTTCTCAATAAATTTCGAAGCACTTCTAAAAATAATTTCAAGTGGTTTTATTTTCAATTAATTATTCATAATGATTTCTTACTTCATAATTTATTATTTAAATGGTGTTTAAGTTATTTATAATTATTAATTTATTAATCTATAAATGAATTAATATTAATTGTTATAATTATATAAGATTATTTATTTGATATCCTGAATTGAAATATTTTTATATGATATTGCATTAGAGTTGTCTCAAAACAACTATTTTTTGTTCGTAATTTTTATTCGATAAAAACTGCGAACGTAGACAATACGTATTTTATGAAAATCACTATTGTAGGAAAGTAATTCTCAATTCATAACAGGAATTTAACTATTAATAAAAACTATAATTTTATTTCTTCGTACGTTTTTGTAAAATTTTTATGTAGTTTTAGAATCGTATTTATAAGTAACTAAATAATAGCGTGTAATAAATTTTATGAGTTTATATAAACAGTTAATTTCTTTTTATTTATAACCAACATAATGTAAGGTATGATTTTTTTTTTAATATTTATAAAAAGTTAAATTAGGAGTTACATCACTATTAAAAATAAAATATGTTTAAAAAATGGTGTACTTATAACAGTACATAATAAATTTATTAATGAAATATTTTGATGAATTGTAATTTTAAGTAAATTTTGCAAATTTACATGGTTATAAACAATTTTAATTTTAGTCCTTTTTACTTTCAATGCGTTTGTTTATGTAACTAAAACGACAGTGGACAGGCACGCCCTGGTCTACTCTCTTAGCCTGTTTCACCTAGTACAGTGTTCCTTCATTACATAATTTGTTACCGACCACATAAGTAATGCAGTCAGTAAATTAAGTTGTGAATTATAGTTGAAGCAAGATTATGAATGAACGAATAAATACAAAATAATTGTTTTTGCATCAAACGGTAGAGTACATAGCATAGTGATACAATCCGTTTTTTAATTAGCATTACTGAAATCTTAGAAATATCGATGAAAAAAAATTTTTTATGTCACTATATAATCAATAAAAATAAAATGGATCTAAACAACTTTCAGTGTAATTTCATGTAAACAAATATTTTAGTTATTATTTAATAATAACTGCAATATTTAGCTAAATCATGTGTAATAATATCTTCCTCTAACAAATTACTTTAAGTTAAAAAAAGGTGTTATAATTAAAAAAAAAACCCTTTCTATTCGGATATAAAAAGTTATATAAACTAGTTTCAAGTGGTTAACTGGTTTATATAAATGTAATAGCTGTTTTAAATAAAAAGCTACAGTTTCTCCTCGTACTATAACGCAATCTCGCACGTGTGTATGTACACATGCCCGCGCGCACATACACACTCAGAAAACAAGCTCAGCCTATCCTATAAGTACTTATAATTAAATTAATTTAAAAAATAAATATAATAATTTCTTCTATTTTTCTTCGTAGATGGAAAAGTTGAATTTAGATACTTAAAAACACTTTCCCTAAACGGGTATCATTGAATTTAACAATTTTGAATTTCTACTAAATCAGTTTTACTACACATTAAGTGGGAAATAAGATAGCTTCGAAAAAATAACTGAAAACTGTAAAAAGATCCGGCTACATTTCGTCAACTTGTCTTCTAAACCTTTATATTCTTTTCCAAAAAAATTAACACTGGTCTTGATCTGTTTCTTTTATACGTTCAATGTTTTGACGGTTATTTTTGTAAAAGCATACACTCACTGAGTGTTATAACTAAGATACTTAGCGCTATTTAACTTTTCTACGTTTAGCTAAACATTACCTTAAGTAATATTTTTTAATTTTATTACTACATAGATCAGAATTAAAAGATCTGTCAGTTATATCAAGGATTAAACATACAATTTATTTTCATGCTCGGATGAATACGTAATATTTTATACTATAAAAATAAAATTGGTAGTATTATTTTATTTACTGCACTTCCGAATAAATTTGCATAAAAATAACTGTGTAGTGATTTATATATAAGCTATTACATTAGATTTCATCGAGATCGGTTTTGTGCAACTCACTGAACCATCTGGTTAAATAATTGTACTTTTTATTTAGAAATCAGTGAAATATTTTTGAAGGAAAAAATTAAGCGAGAACAAATCAAATTTAAATTACTGTTTATTATATTCTTAGTTACGCAAACAAACTTTCTAAAGTAAAAATATAAAAAATACAACCATATTCCAAATAAAAATCCAACCCTTGAAACAAACTTTTCAAATTTCATTTTTTTCTTCATAATTTTTTGTGACCGATGTAAATCCATTAAAAAAAAAAAAAACGGTTCAGCTTAACAAACGATTTTAATTTATTAAAAGAAAGATCTGATTAAAAAATGTCACTGGAATTGTTTTTATTTTAATTTATACTACATATAGAGAAGAAGAATTATATAGCTCCATCCAGTAAATAAGAATTATCTGCGGCTATTAAAAAAGAATATAATGTAGTAGGTAGAAAAGAAATATCAATAATACTGCTGCCTTATAAATAACAATAAAATTAACCGATACAAATACCAATGTTATACCAATGAGTAACAATTAAGTGTTTTGTATTGCTTTTGAACAACAAGAAACATTTCCATAAATGTATTTCAATAGAGCGTATATGCCTAGCTAATAATTCCTTATAGATTTTCCAACGAAGAATACGCAGATATCATTTTTTATTATGAATTTTCCATTGGAAATGCACGAGCTGTACAGCGAGGATATCATCAAATATTTCCAAATAGGAGGACTCTAGGCCATATTACCTTTACTTTGGGATTTCGGTGCTTACGTAACACTAATTTTATTTATTAATATTGTTTACAAAACAGGCAACGAAACAAAGATATGTAATGACTTGGGTTTTAGTGATTTAAGCTAATCCTAATAAATTAAGAGTTAATGGAACATAACGGATCTAATAGTTAACGAGAATTCAAATTTAATGAAAAGAAAAAATTATACATATATATATATATATATATACACACACGAGTATATTATATAAATATATAAAAGATAAAACTAAATTTGTTCAAATTCATGCATAAGAATTCTTGAAATATCTTTTATTGTTGTATCATTTAATATAATTACACAATTATTTAATCAAATTATGAATTTTTTTTTCACTATAATCTATCGTTTAAACCTATATATACTATCCATAGCATACATATAATCATTAATAATAAGGTTTTTTTATGACTGCAATCTAGAAAATCATATATTTTCAATTAACTAATCAGTGATAAAATTTCATTATAAAGTAAAGAAACATATGTTTTGCAGTTTATAAAAAAATAAATAATAAATGCTTTAATTTTCAATAGATCACAGTCGGTAGGTAATGGTGCAATTTACATCACGGTCAAATTTATCAGTTTTTTCAATCTTTATAAGTTTAAGGCAAATTATTTTACTACAGGCTACTTTTTGCATACAGTCAACTCTGAATAACACGAACCTTGATAACTTGAAATCCTTGCTAAAGCGATTTTTTTGTTTCCCTTGAGAAAACCTGCCTCGCTCCAAAAAAAAAAGCCGTAAATAACTCGAAAAATTTATTGTGGGAAACTATACCTCTATTAGTCAAAGTGATCAAATGATTATCTCTACAACTCCAAAAACCATGTCTAAATCAAAACCTTACACACCGTTAGCTCAGTTATTCGAAAATTATCCATATATCTCATTTAAAGAATCTATGCAATTTATCAAAGTAGTAGAGGATGTAGCAGTCACGGAAATATTAACTGATAGTGTCATTGTAGCATCGAATAATGATGTAAATGACGCTTCAGATGATGAAGAAGTTTTGGAAGAAAATATAAATGTGACGGTTAAAGACGCTAAACTGTAATAAATACTTTAAGCATTTTCTTTGAAAAAACTATTGAAGTTCCAGACAGTGTTTTTCTTCTGTTTTTTCTATTGTGAACATGATAGACTCAAAGGTTGCTAGAAACCAAAATCATATTAAAATTACAGACTATTTTATTGTGTACATCACTGTGTTTATTGCGTATAACAAGTCAATACAACACTATATATCAATAATAATAATATTAATAATATTACCGTGTTTACTGTTTATTTTATTTTATCCAAAACCTTTTTTAGATGAGTTAGTTTTCACACAGTAATATTTATTAATAAATATTTAGAGTTGTTTTGTAATCATTTACTGTACTCGTACATTGTTGTACGAGAATTTTCTTTTAAGATTTGTAGTAAAAAAAAAAAAGAATTGTAGTTGCTATAAGAAAATGCAGTATACACTGTGTAGCACAAAAGATTTTACCTCTGCATCTCGAAGTTTGCTTGTTTACATCTTTGTATCTCGAAATAATTTACAACCTCTTCAAGTCAAAAAAATCTGAAAATTAACCTCTATAACTCGAACGAATTATATAAACTACTCTCAAAGTAGTTTTATGTTACGTAGCGATTCGAGTTATCGAGAATCAACTTTATTAATACACACTAAAAGAATAAAAAAGAGAAGAAGAAATGTTTTCTTGATTAATATTATGATTATATTTAAATATATGAGGTGAAGTACTCACTTTACATAATAGTATGTAGGAATTAAATTTCAAAGCTCCTTATTTATTTCTTTGTCCTTCTGTGATCAGAAAATGTTTTTATAACTGCAAATAGATAAATTTTTATCGTAAATTATATAGTTTTCTAATATTTTCTCGTGGTATCAATGTTATTGAGCTATTTCTAATAATGATGAGGGTATACTTTATTAACAAAATGTATTTTAAAAGTTGCAACAGTTCCGAATTAAACACATTCCCTTTCGTCGATGTACTGAAATTGTTTCAGTAGGAAGGTTTTATTTATTTGCGTAATTCTATACCTCAAGCAATATTTATAACAGGACTTTTATTCTGGATTACGTCAATCTATGTAACATAATATTTATTGCAATATCAAGACTCAAATATTTATCGGATTATATCAGTAAAAAAAGTATTGATTTATTTTCGGAAGATAATTTAGATATCCTCCGGTTTATTTATTAAATTGTAAAATATAATAAATAAACTATCTAATAAATAATGTATTAATCTTATTTTATAACAATTGACTTCATAATATTCGTACTAAATAATTTTGTAAATATGAAATTAATTACTCTTATAAAAGCCTATTTTTATGTCTGCAATGATTAGCTTATTTGATTGGTTAAAAATGTTTAATGTTACATAACTTATACATATAAATAACAAATATTTGCATATTATATATACATATATAACTAAAATTATATAACTAAATTATTAAAAACAATGATATTTTATATTATTTATTTTTAGCTATAGTATTGAGCAATTTCAGCAAATTAAATTAGAATGAAAATTTTGAATTATTGTGCTTACACTATGGACTAAAAAAATTAATTTACATAGGAGCTCCACACACAGCATATATAAAATAAGGTAACTCAATGGCACAACTCACTCTCGTATATGAAATATAATGTCTAATCCTTGTTATAGGGATAAAGTTTTTGGTAATATTGTTCTACAATTATCTTTAATATATCATCAGTTTTTATGCAGAGAATGCCCAACAACAAATCACATGTAAAATAGAAGAATAAAATAATAATTTTAGTCTTTCAATAAAACGAAAGAAATAAAAAGATTTAGTGTATGTTGTAAATTATTATTTTTTTATTGTGGAATAACTCCAAGAAGAACTTGTCAGTAACGAATTCCATTATATATTTACTTATTCTAAGAGAATAAAATACACAGATTAACGATAATCAATACTTCTGAGTCTGTTTAATTAGACCTGCCTTGAAAATGTATATCTTTAGCAACTCATCTACTTAACTTGCAAAAGAAAATGGAAGAGTTATGTGTAAGCAAATGGGAACTAATATACGGCAGTGTGCTAAACTTAAGAGTAGCGTCTTCACAAAAGAAGTCTGGGAAGGAACCAAATGATGTCACTTCCATACCTTATCTTTTTTCAACATAATGAACAGCGAGAAACAAAATCAAAATAATTTAAGTTATATTAGACGAGCAATTACTAGTTATAGATTTTTATGAAAAAAAGACTCAAATGAGACAAAAGTACTCCTTTTTTTATTATTTTCCTTCATAAAATAGTGAATGTGCAACTAACATGAATTATGACCAAAACTTTATCTATATGTTTAGTGATATAAAATTAATGAACAAGAATTATCCACTAATCTTTTTTTATATAGGTCGGTTAAAAAAACTTATTTTATCCTTTTAATTTTTTTATGTGTTAAACACAAAATTATTAGACTAATTTATTTAATAACGTGAAAAACTGAATTGCACTAAAAAAAAACCATTAAAAAAAATTAACCTTTCAATATGGAGGCTATTTTTAGATTACCGACAAAATTATGTTATTTTAGTTTTATCCTGGAAGAACTATTATAAATATTTTTTTTGTGTTTTTTTTCATAAGTATATCCTATAACTCCAATATTTTTCTAATATCCTAAAAACTACACCAAATGACCATCTAATAAAGTCTAAAAGTTATACGATGGAAAATATTAAGTTCTAGGGAATATGCAGATTTAAGAGTAAAAGATAAAAAGAAGTAAGACATACAAAAACCATTTGAAACTTAATATTTAATTAATTAAATTTAATTAATATTTAATTATACTTAGTAATTAATATTTATTTTTGATTTATTTTGTAAATTTATTTACTTATTTTTACATTGTTATTTCTCAGTATTTATTAATGATGATTGTTCAACAATCAAAATTACCATCTTTTTACAAATTTTTTTACTATAATCTCTGTAAGGGATTTAGAAGGTAATGTAGTTTTCATGTATTTATTTCTTCAAAATTTTGTCATAACTATTTATTTTTTTTTTAATATATTTGTTGTATTAATCGAAAACAAATATTTTAGTAATTTTTTTGAAAATTTAACTCCAAAAATATCGCAAAACTAATGCGTATCGAAACCGAAATAATAAAAAAAAAAACAGAAAAATTGTCAGATCCAATGAGAAAAAAAAGAATCGACTTCTACGGACATAACCTCCAAATGAGTGCAAACTAAAAAATCTTTAATTACTTCTACAACAAAAAACCAAGCCAGATTGCGCCAACCAAACAGAAAAAGATCTAATGGCCCTCAAAATCACAGAAAGCATGCTCCTGGATAAAACTTCCAAAACAATTACCAAGGACAAGAAAACGAGGTGCCAATCAAAAAACCATAACCAAACTTAAGATCCAGTTCTCTGGAAAAGAAAGGAAAATATGCTTGGAAAAAATTAAACAATACTGGGCTAAAAGAAAGGCACAGAACACAAAAAGTGATTAATTCAGCGTATTCTCAAATCGGGTGAAAGGAAGAAAAGAAAAATAATTTATTATTTATTTTTTCTTAACAACAATCTTGTTTTTGTTTACGTTCGTTAACAGTAAAAATAAATGTATAGCTACTTCAATCCATTAATCTCACTTATTAACTTTTTATTATTATTGTATTACACTGGTTTTGAGATAACTTAACAAATGCATGATTAAAAACAACACTGAAGAGAGATTATTGTTCAGCAACTAGAAATATTTATTATTACACCGTTACAAATATTGTCCACAAGTTACATTTAGTTAAATACACAATTATTGCAATAGTTGAATAGATAAATATATTTTACAACTTTCATTATTTATAAGTGTATTATAAAACAAGAAATCTTATCTATAATAATTTCACGACGTAATTACAATTTTAACCACAAGGGAATGGCATAAGATACAATTACACGTAAAACTGTGGTCATAATTTTTCAATTGTTACAAGTCTAAAAATTGTAATAAATGAAATCATATAGTTTTACGTGTTTACTACAGGAATTACGAATAAAAAGTACTATTGCACAATTAATATTTTTAATTTATATTGTTTTGAAATCTCATGACTTAAGTTATAAAAAAGTACCAAGATATTTAATTATACTCACAAATAATTTAATCAGATAATATTCCCGAAAATAAATTTAAATATCCGAGAAAACATACTTATTTAAAAATTTGTCTTTAGTTCATAAGTTTTTTAAAAAACATAACAAGCTTTTAGATGACTGTGATCTACGAGAAAATAGGAATCTATAAACAATTATTATTAACCTCTAGCAGTTTTTTTTAATAATTGAAAACGAATCAGAATTTGGTCCAATTAAGTTTTTTTTTCACCAATATCATAAAACTTAATTAACATCTCATTAAATTTAACTTACGTGGAGTATTTTAAAAAAAAAAGCATTATCATCCAAAAATCATTCAGTAGTAAATACTAAAATTCCTAAGAGTTTGAATCTTGACTGCAAAATACTTATACCATTGAAGGAAATTCCTGCAAAGATGAGTTCTTTGGAAATGAATAAAAATAATATTTTTAACGTGTAAATAAGCCAGTCAAAAATGGATTATTTTACATTAAAATTTAAGATAAGTTTTAAAAGGTATTTTTTCACATATACAAGGGACGATGAGAAAGTAAGTTACATCTCCTCTATGAAAAAAAACACATATTTAAAAGACAATTTTTTTTTTATTGAACAAAAAACTATATATTTTTATCCTTTTTCCGACATAATCACCAAGTTTTTCTAAACACTTTTTATATCTTGCCACAAGTTTATCAATTCCACTCTCATAAAAATTTCGTTCAATTTACTTCAGCCATTTAAAGACCGCATCCTTCAGTTTATCATCATTAGCGAAACGCTCCCCTATCAGATCTCGCTTGAGAGGACCGAACAGGTGGCAGTCGCAGGATGCTAGTTCAGGGCTGTAAGGCCGATGAGACCACACTTCCCACTTGAATTTTTGCAGTAACTCCCTCGTCACATGAGCTGAATGAGGAGTAGCGTTGTCGTGAAGAAAAATGACCCCATCGCTCAATCTTTCGGGTCTTCGATTTTTAATGGCTTTACGCAATTTAAAAGCCTCACAGTAAGATTCAGCATTGATTGTTGTTCCTCGGGACATAAATTCACTGTAAACAACTTCCTTAGAATTGACAAAGACTGCTAGCATATCCTTTCGAACATGTGGGGATGTTTTCACTTTTTTTGAATGCGGCGAATTTTTGTGTCTTCATTCATGTGATGCTCGTTTAGTTTCAGGAGTGTAATGAAGCACCCAACTCTCATCCTCTGTGATGATTTGTTTCAAAAACTGTGAATCAGTCCTGGAATAAAGTTGAAGAAAAAAAGAGCAGACGCAAAACGTTGATGTTTGTGGTTGTCGGTCAACAGATGTGGCACCCATTTTGCACACATCTTACGGTAACTAAGTTGATCGTGAATAATCGCAAACACACTACCATAACTGATGTTAGGTTCAATTGCAATCTCTCTATTTTTAATGCGTTATTTACTCAGACCATTTCATTCATGCGTTCCGCGTTACCCGTCGTGTTTACAGTTGAAGGACGTCCAGCACGCAGTTCGTCACTCAAATTTGTTCTTCCGTTTCTGAACATTTGGCACTATTTTGTGATCTTAGGGCGTGACATTGCATTCTCACCGTATACCTCAACAATTCGGGGATGAATTTCGCAATAATTGTAATTTTTTCCATAAAAATCGGACTACTTAACTCACTTCTATGCTGGATGAAACCTCTAGAAGACACGCCATATTGTCGTATTCAAAACGACACACGTATTGAATGTCGTAAAGAATTGCTGCTGGGGGAGTGTGAAGACAATAACACAAATCAATTCTGCATTTATAGAAAAGTTTTTCTGATAATACATATTTTTAGTTAAAAATTTCTATCTCTCAAAAATTATTTTTCTGCTTTCAAATGCCTTCTTATCCGATCCATTTGATGTATCACTTTTACAATATTATTAGTATTTAAAAAAAAAAAATTATCTAAAATGAATACTTATAACCTGATTTATTTATTTTCTAGCTTGGAACTTATATTTATGAAAGTATTCTTAACTAGTTTTTAATTTAATTAATGTAATTTTATTGTTCTTTGGAGGAAAAACAAATAATGTAACACAAACAAGTGCGTGAAACGAATATATGAATGTAAGATATAATTAATTGAATTAATGATTAATAATAAAGTTATTATAAACTTCAATATAAAGTTAATTTACAGCAACATATTTATAATTGAACTAATAAATACTTACTTCAAAATAACAATATTTATTTTTTTTAATTACGATATGTACCAACACATGCATGAGAATTCTCAACATTACCTAATTTATCAGTAGATAAATTTTGAAATATAACTTAAAACGTAACATAAACAAATAGTTTAATAAAAAATATAAATAAAACAAAAATTTAAAGAATCTCAAATCAGAAGTGTAATTGGGAGAAAGCTTACAAATTAGCAAACGTTTACTAATATGGTACCACCGATAAATCATTATGGTATTTATTTAATTTTAAGCGAGTTAAATTTGGATTCATTATTTAAATTTAATAAACATCTTTTCGTTTTTATTATCTTTGATAATATATCATAATATTTGAAAATCTGGATAATAAGGTATATTTTCAAATAAAGATTACTTTTACGTTTTGGACAGTCTTTCTTTATGACTCGTGCTACAATCAAAATTAGTTTTAAATTTTGAAATATTAAAAAAAAAAAAAAACAAATAAAGTTGTCTAATACAGATGGCCGTTTAAGTGGGCATATTTAATTCTTTAAAATTGTCTTTACATGAATTCCTAGGATTTAGATAATAGATTTATAACCTTCTATTTTAGTATCTTTTTGCCATTAATCATATTTTCCTCTCCACAAAAAAAAGCAAACAATTATACTATAATTTAATAACGACTTTAAATGTAGGTCTAGTTATACTGTTATTAAAAATAACTTTTTTAAGTTCCTTTTTTTGCAGGTTTTTAACTTCCATAACCTTAGTTTAACAAAATATCTCAATTTATTTTTATTTGTTATTTGTGTTTCGTGGCGCTATTGTGTTTCCCTATTTGTATGGACCTGTTTATGTTTTGTAGTTATTTGTCTTCCGTAGTCCTTCACTCACTAACAAATCTATAATAAATAAGTATTAGTTATATTTCAATTTTTAAATAATTTTCCATCATTTTAAGCTGTATTAGGAGCCATTGTAATTAGCTAATATAATTCATTGATTTCCAGGTTTTCGGGTTTTTAACAAAATTTTATCGTCTCAGCAATCTGTGTTTATGTAGTATATGTATCAAGCGATATTTTGAGATGGCTAATTGAATTTAATGAATAATTACTTAATTCCTGAAATATAATTTATTTACTGGAAAATGCAATTATTTCCATGTTTTAGCATTATATTTAGATTACCACACAAACCAACTAGATTTAGTTATATATTAATAACGTTAACTTAGAACTATAAAAACAAAAATTTTAAAAAAAGGGTTTACAAGAAAAATGTTTGTGAGGATTAGTTTTTATTATAGTTACTCATTACAACAATATAGAACATTAAATTTTTTTATAAAAGATAACTCAATACTATTTTACCTATTAGTGTAGAAAAGGGTTCAAAATAGGATAAATACGATGTTTAAATAGACTTAAAAATTATGCTTTTGACAAATTTTTTTTCGGCAAAATCTACGTATGATGCTAATTAGGAAAAAACGGGCTTTAAGAGTTTACATTAAGAAAAAGTATTTTACTTAACATGCAGTGTTAAGATATATATTCGAGTATATATATAATATTACATAAGTAGGTTACAACTTAAATTTATGATTATTTTGATCTTAAGTATATGTATTTTACTCATTTATAAGCCGCTAAAGAACTGCTTCATTCAGATCTAGGTTGCATGTTTTCAAGCTGTTATCTTACCTAACTGTCAGATAAACGACAAGCAGCTGGTTACCTAGTTGCCCTGGATACTTGGTTGCTGTTAATAAGTCGTCCCGTAAGGTTGTTTGGATACCGGCCAATACTTTACTTTCCTTTCCTTCCTCCCAACATAAAAAAAACATCTTCTATTTTTGTATTATTTAACCATTACTTATTATTTTAAAAAGTAAATTAACGAATTTAATTACAAAAACTTTTAATTAAAAAATTATAAATCTTTCACGTTCTTATCATTCTGTTATAAATTTTTAATTCATAAGGAAATATAATCTACTGATATGTTTGTTAATTAAAACCAACATAACTACTTTAAAACAAGTTGTATCGCTTGTTAGAATATCGTAATCATTGTGTAATAACTTACAGTAATATTAAAGTGAACCAAATCAATCTTCGTAAATAAAACATATACTTAAGGGGTAATAGAAAAGATCTAGCTTACTATGTTTCTACAAATTTGAGATAAAAATAATTTCTTTTTTCTTATTTATTTGAATTACTTTAAATAATGATAATACATAACCCTACTCTGGTATTCTAAGAGCAGAGATAATAATCTTGCAAAGTTTATTCTGATTGAAGTTATTACACTTATGTACAGGAATTGGGAAAGATAGTAAGCTATTTACGGTTAGTTACACTATGACCAACTCGCTATGAAATATAAGATAAAGATAAAATTATAGTTTGTTTAAAAAAGAAAAGTAACCAGATTTTAATAGAAAGATTATTTCAGTATTTCTATCATCATCATCATTATTATTATTATTATTATTATTGTTATGATATAAAGTTGTTTAATAATTTATCTAATAATTTAGATACTTTTACCAAACTTTAATAATATATTGTAGAAAAGTAATCACCTGTTGCTAAGATAGAATTCTATCCAGGTAAGTTATTTTTAATCTAAATTTGCAATGTTATTATTACTATAATTATTATTTATACTTTACGATAAGCTATTTTCATAAAATTAGACAGTGTAATAGAAAATGTATTCGAATTTCAATTTTGTTTGTAAAAATTGGTTTGTTAGTAGATCAATAAATGCCAAGAAAGCAATTAATTTCTTTTCGTTGCAAATAGTACACAAAAGGTCTGATTTTTACGGCTTGTTTAAAAATCCTAATGCAACAAGAATTCGCTGACAACTCCAGTCCTTACAACGCGTTACAAGTTAATGGTACTAGTGAGCTGCTTTCCTCAAATATATCCGAACTCGTGTGTGTTTTTCTGCAGTTGTTCATTCATCGATTTATTTTTGATAAAACTGTTTACTTATCTTTGTTCCTTAAGCTTAATTAACTAGTGTAAATTTATTAGTATAGTAAATGGTTTGTTTTCTGGAAGTAACCTTATTAAGATAGAAATTTAATAAATAAGATAATTTTAAATTAAAACTTTTTAAGTTTTAATTTTAATTTAGAACTGTTGATTAATTGCATAATATACTTTAATTTTTTTTTTTTTAAATCATTTGATACAATAAAATACTAGCATATTTAAAAAATTTAGCTTAAAAAAAAATATAAATAGAATATGAAACAGTTAGTTTTCATATAATATGTGCAGAAATTAAGTGCAAAATCTTTTAAGTCTATAAAATATAAAACTACAGGTTGTTTATGAAGTTATTTGAAAATTAATAATTCTTATGATTCTAGATTTACGATTAAAACTTCACCTCCATTATATACGCTCTCGTATTTAATTTATTGCTTTTGGATGACACTTCCGGTATCTGATTAAGGCCTGGATTAATTTTTGTCAGAATTTATATACGCTTCTTTTCCGTTTAATTAATTTTTTACTATATTTTATACGCTTTATGAATATTGTACTTTCACAACACGACATAAATATTTCCGATAATTTGCATAGGGATGTATTAATTTTAATAACTGAAGTATAGGCCCGTGTTAAAATAAACTTCCAAATTTTATACTTTGATCAAGCAGTTCAAGATTTAATGATAAATAATAAATAGAATTAAAATTATTAATTAGTGTGTCGAAATTTGATTAAATTTAAAATAAAATGTAAACCACTAATATTCCAAACATGCAAAGATGTGATTCTAAAAATTGTTTTGAAGCTTTTGTACTACTCCATTTCTTTTTTACTTGTTTTATATATATATATATATTTTTTTTTTTTTTGAATGAAAATGTATAAAATAAACAAACTAAATAAAAAAAATTTTAATTACAGAACATATTTTCAAATAATTTTTCAATTCCTTAATTTATTCACATTTTATCTTCAAATTCAATAAAAAACACTATTTTAAAATTATAATATACATCCATTACGTAGCCAAGATTTTCTTGAATTGAATGATGATAAATGATATTAAATTTAATTTAATAACCTGTATAATTTTCAACTTATCAAATTTTAGAATACTATATTATGCGCAAAAAGGGTTATAAAAGTTTTTACTAAAAATCTAAATTATTTTGACTGCTAAAAAATAACAAATATATATATATATATATATACTTTTTTTTCAGTGTACTAATGTTGGTTTTTAACAATGAAAAGGCCTTGTAATTATTTTTAACGGTTTTTAAGCTTAATACAGTTTTCAATTTTATTTTAATAACTATTTCGTACGGTTTTTATTTATTTATAAATTTTAATAATATATATATATATATATATATATATATATATATATATATATCAACATTGGTGTATCTATTATTACCAAGAACTTTACATATAGCATAATTTCAATTCATTCTATTTTATATTACCTTACATTAGTATACATAGTAGATTGTTGTTTACAATTCTTTTCTGGCAGATGAAACGGTAAGATTAACTCTCTAAACCTAAAACATTTCTCTTTTATGGTTACACCGTTCCGTATTATAAGTCGTTTATCGGTCTTCATCATTAACTAATGTTAATTTTTTAATTAATATTTAATGTGAAATAATTTCCCTACATTGGTGAAGAATTTAATCATCTTACCTATAATTAATTACCCTTTTTCAAACTGACAAATATTAGACTAGTATTGATGTGAAAGATGTATAACAATATCCTATTTGAAATATCTTTAAGTAATTTAGATAACAAAAAACGTATTTGTTTAAGTCAATATCAATTAAAAAATCTATTAAGACGCATCGGTAATCACATCGTATTTAAAACAACAAAATTTTCCCCTAATGTTTACAATTTTTTCAATTAGTAAACAATATCCCCCCTCCACAATGAGATGAGGATGATATGTATGACATGTAAATGAGGTACAGTAGTCTTGTACAGATTCAGGCTGACTACTCCTGGGATGTGAGGTTAATTGAAACTCAACCACCAAATTACACCGGTATCCAATGTCTAGTATTCAAATCCGTAAA
The DNA here is from genome assembly GCF_047948215.1 of Lycorma delicatula. Taxonomy (NCBI): domain Eukaryota; kingdom Metazoa; phylum Arthropoda; class Insecta; order Hemiptera; family Fulgoridae; genus Lycorma; species Lycorma delicatula. The sequence goes on from NC_134455.1 coordinate 187,541,992, forward strand.
AAAGGCAACTAAATTTTATTAGGATTTGAACATCAGAACCTTCGACTTAGAAAGTCAGCTGTTATAAATTGATCTGCGACGACGAGTTAACCACTAAACCAGTCCAGTGGGTTAAATATTATATGTTATTAAAATATTATCTCTGTTCAAAAACGAAATTAAAAATTTTGTATTCGGACCCGTAAAATTTAACTACTTACGTTTTGTAACGCAAAAGTGAAATGAAATATTTATTATATTTTTCTTTGTTCTCAAAAACCGCGAAAACTACTGAAAGTTTAACTTACTTTCTTATCAGTCCCGGAATGTTTACCAAACTTTAAATTTCTCCAGTCTCTCTAGTATGTAAATCATAAATTTAGAAAAACCCTATAAATAGATAATCTAGAATTTTCTTTGCTAAATTTAATCTCTTCTTGAGGTGTCAGCAATATGGGCACACTAAGAACAATTGTATGAGGCCTTTCCGCTGCGTGAAATGTGGGGAGGGCCATCGGACAGCTGACTGTCCCTGAAAAGACAGGAGCACTCCTGCAACCTGTGCCTTGTGTCAGTCTGACCATCCGGCAAATTTCCGAGGCTGTAGAGTATATCAAGAGATATTGGAGAGAAAGCGTAGGCGGAAGGCGAATTGGAACTCGCAACTTGCTCTGAGAATCGAACTCGCTAGCCGCAAGGTAGCCGGCCCAGCGCTTGATGATAACAACTTCCCTTCGTTGGGTCGTGGGGTGCTGAGGAAAGTCAATGCGGAGCCTGAATCTCTCCATAAAACCGATGCTGCGGTAGCTGGGCATGCTAGTGAAGGCAGTGTGGACAAGCTGGACAGGCTTTCATCAACTGAAGACTTCCTGGTTCAAAAGATTGGGAGTCTGATAGCATTGCTCACCCAGGTGCTCTCCAAAATCTGTTGATGTCCAGGTTTCTACGCATCGCTGCATTTAACTGTAATGGCCTACTTTCTAGGCGTGAGGAGCTAGGAGTTATGGGAGTTTCAAATTACCTGGACGTCACTTTGGTATCGGAAACGCACTTTACTGACCGGATATGCCTCAGGCTTCACGGTTATTCTGTGTATGTGATGAATCACCCAGATGGGAGGGCCCATGGAGGAACCGCGATTCTGATTCGGAGTTCTCTGCGGCATCATCAACTTCCGGGCTTCTGCACTGACAAGATTCAGGCAACCATGGTTGAAGTTACAGACTGGTTGGGGCCTATTAGGCTGTCCGCTGTGTACTGCCCTCCACGACATACTATAACTGATGAGTTGTTTTCTGATTTCTTTGCAACTTTGAGTTCTAGATTTATTGCCGGAGGAGACTGGAACGCGAAAGACCCATTGTGGGGTTCCCGGTTGACTAGCAACCGGGATAGATCGCAGGGTAGATCGCTGAAGAGATGTGTTCAAAATCTGTACCTGGACGTGGTATCGGGATTCCAGCCGACATACTAGCCTACGGACCTGACGAAGATCCCGGATTTGCTTGACTTTTTTGTTACCTCGGGTATATCATCTGCATACACTCTGGTGGAGAACAACTATGATTGATCGTCTGACCACTCGCCCGTTCTTCTTACATTGAGCACGACGGTGCTGAGGAGGAAAGAGAGGCCTATTCTTCATTCGAGACGAACGGATTCTTACCAGGATTGGATCGAAGAGAAACTGACTGACCCGTTTCAACTCGATACCCCTGAAGATATTGATTACGCGACGTACTTTTTGACGTCGATCATGCAGGAGGGAGCATGGCGGTCTACACCTGATGATTTGCACTTTGCCAGAGATAATATCTATCCGAGGGAAGTGACAGAACTAATTGTCTCGAAGCGGCGTCTTCAGCGAAATTAGCAGCGTTTCAGAAGGCCAAAAGATAGGACTTTTCTTAATAGGACGGCGCGGAGGCTGAGGAGGTTGTTGAGGACTATCCGGGACGAGACATTCAAGGAGTACATAGGAAATCATTTCACCTGAATGGGGACGGATGCTTCTTATGAAAGACAAAGGGACTGCAACGATCATCAGGAACGCTCCCCGCCCTACAGAGGCGTACTGGATCGTGGGCGAGGATTGACAGGGAAAGGCTGATCTGTTTGCTTCACACCTAGAGGTAACGTTCTGACCCCACGATGCAGAGGGCCCCGGTGATGTCGATGTTAACGACTTCCTTGCTAGTCAGCTTCCCGGTTAAACCGATCTCTGCAAGGGAGATACTGAGATTAGTCAACCATGGAAGACGATTAAGGAAAGCCCCAGGCTTTGACTTAGTGACGTACAAAATGCTTGTCATGCTACCTCTTAAAGGCATCGAGTACAACAGGAATTTGTTTAACGATGTTCTGCAAACGTCTTACTTCCAAGCGGAATGGAAGGTGTCGCAGGTGGCGATGATTTTGAAGCCAGGGAAGCCTGGATAGAAAGTTTCTTCTTACAGACCAATTAGCCTGTTACCGGTCTTATCTAAATTGTTTGAGAAGCTACTATTGCACAGGCTTAGGCCAGTGTTGGAGAGTAAGGGGATAATTCCGGAGCATTAGTTTGGGTTCAGGTGTGGCCATTCCACAATCGAACAATCCCATAGAATCATCAGAGTCATCAGCTGGTGTCTGGAGGAGCAGAAATTCTGCTCGGCGGCATTCTTAGACATCCAACAGGCCTTTGATAAGATATGGATACCTGGCTTACTCTACAACTTCCTCAACCCTACTTCCTAGTTTTGCGAAATTATCTTTAGGGGCGTTTTGCTTTGGTGAAATGTAATGAAGAGTTTTCAAGGTTGTATGAGATTGGATCGGGTGTCCCTCAGGGCTTTGTGCTGGGCCCTGTGTTGTATTCCATATTCGCTGCGGACATTCCGGTCCTGGATGATTGTATTGTCGCCACGTTTGCTGATGACTGCTATCCTGGCCGTTAACGAAAACCCTGGCCTAGCCTCGCAGACCCTACAAATGGCGCTGGATCGTGTGTGCGTGTGGCAGAAAAAGTGCAGGATTAAGATTAATCAAGGTAAGTCGAGGCACGTCACATTTGCCATGCGGAAAGGTGACTGTCCCGGTGTGTACTTCGATGGTGTTTTGATCCCATAAATGGGGACTGTGCGGTATCTGGGACTTCACCTGGATCGGCGTTTGACCTAGAAGTGTCACGTGAGGATGAAGAGGAAACAGCTAAACGTAAGGTACAGGAAACTTCATTGGCTGCTACGGCCTCACGTTATCCAATAAGATCTTAATTTACAAGGCTATCCTGCGCACAATCTGGACGTATGGTGTAGAGTTGTGTGGAACGGCTAGTACTAGTAATGTGGAAATTATACAACGATTTCAGAACAAAGTAGCGAGGGTAATTGCCGAAGCTTCGTGGTTCACGCGGAATGATGAGATTCAGGATTATCTGGAGCTCCCATCGTTTCGTGAGATTGCACAACAGCGCAATACTAAATACCTGCAGAGGCTTGAGAATCATGTTAACCACTTTGCAATTAATCTACTCGATAACAGCAGAGATATCCAACGGGTGAAACGAGCCCACGTTCTAGACTTAGGTTCTGCGCAACAGTTTGGAATCTAACACCGTCAAGTTTAGTGGTGTCGTATCTAATTTCTTGTTACTTCTCTTTCTTTTTCTTTTTTATTTGTTATTAATGTTTGTTTTGTGGACTATATGGTGCTGAAATTAATGGTTTGTGATTTATAACTAAGCCTGAAATTTCATATTTTACTTTAAGTTTGCTTGCTTATCGTGTATTATTTATTTTGGGGGGTTCCTTAAGGATCTTCTTATTACGTGATTCTGTCAGGAAACTTACTATGGCTCCACAGGAGATTGTAATTATAATTGTTACTGAGCAAAAAAAAAAAAATTAATGTCTGTCGATTGTTATTGTCTGCAGTGATCGTTGTCCTACGTCAATATCGATCTCTTCAGAGAGTTATTATGGGATTTAATAAATTTAATGTCCTTGTATATAAAAGATTAATATGTATTATTATCTTAATCTACGTAAAAATAAATTAGTTTTGTAATAAAATTAAAGGGAATGAAAACTATTAACAAATTTAACAAAGTTTTAATGGTTTTGAGGAAAACTGAATTTCGATATCAATATCGAATTCTTTAGAATATTATGTGGTTTACTAAATTTAATGTCATTGGCTAAAGAGCGGTGACTCGCAACAGCTATTCCTCACCCGAATAAAGTAGCACTCACTATTTTTGTGTATAGTGAAATTCCACGGTAACCCATGTGTCATATATGTGCTAATTGTGCATGATAAGCCACATACAAAACTGGTATAGATGCTACTATATAAATCATAGATTTAAAAAACCTAAATAAATAAATAAGAATTTCTTTTGATAAACTAAATGTCGTTATCTGTGTCAATTATTATTGTTTTCAATTTTCAATTTCGTAATACTATTTTCATAACGCCTCTGTCGGTGAAGCCATAGATAGAAAGATATTCTAGAGCTGCTAGAATTATGATTGTAGACACGTAAATATATGCCATAGCGTTCTAAAAACTTGAAGTGTAACTTATACGATTGGCTCAAAATCGAGAGTTATGAACCGTGGAGAAATATTTTAGATCTCAAAACAGCTTTCGATTATCAACTTGAAATTGACTATCTGAATTTTAAAGATATTCAAACAGATAGTATGGTTAAAATATATAACCACTGGAACGACAAAAAATGGAATGATGAAATTCTAGACTTTGGGAGCAAAGTAGTTTTTGGACAACTTCAATCTTCTCATAATTTCATTAAAAATTTGATTGTAGGATCATATCTTTTATCTGAACATTTTATTTTATCCGGTAATTTGTGAATAACGTAATTGAGAACAACAACCAACACGTAATTACTAAAAAACGTTTTTGAAGTTCTGTAAGCATTTAACGTGGGCGAAGCCGCAGTGGGGGATGCTAGAATATATATAATGGTTATTTGAATTCAAAAGCTCAGAGCTTGTGGAATATGCAAGGAAAATTTTGTAGCGTATGAAAAAGGCACAATAAATGGATTTATGACTGGTATGTCATGCAAAGTATTATACATTTACGTATGCATAATTTATACATAAAATCCATACAATTAATTTAATTTATTATTTTAGTTATCAAAATCGTTTGGATCGGCACCCGAATTATTTGGCGGTCTATTTATTGGATAGCACGGTCAGTGATTTTCAAGATTGCTGAGGAAATAGACATTGTTTACTTATTGTTCAATTATCTTGCTGAACAGATTGTAAAAATAAATAAAAATATAGAAAAAAAAAATTTATTTTAGAAGTCTATTATTTTTATTTTTTGTCAATAAAAAATATATATCAGGTAATACAATTATGATGTATTAGATATTATTTTATAAATTATGAAATAATTAAAATTTATAAAAAAAAAAATAATAAAATAAATTCTGAGAGTAAATATCAAATACCATTATTTGTTCTTACAACCTTCAAATTAAATAAAATAAAATAGTTTAATTAATTTTATATTAATATACAATTATACATATTTATTTATTGCATTAATTAAAATTAACGTTTTAACATCATATTACAATCTATTTAAATAATTATTTAAGTAATATTGTACAATAAAAAACTAAAATATCAATCAGTATTATTTTTTATGATCAATAACTAATTAGAATTAATTGATTTGAATGTTTATTAAAACTGATTTAGACACTCGGCGATATTTACACGTGTACCAAATTACTGTAGTATTTTGTAATAAAATAATATGTTTAATTTGTTTTTACTAATAACAATTTGTAAATAAAATTTATTTTAAAAATAAGGCATGAATTTGTACCTCTTAGACGAGAAATCTTTTAGAAATCTTTATTTTAGCCGTTGATTTTAACAATCCTACAATACAGTTGTTACTATTCTTATATAAATGGAAATTAAAAAAGGATTTGTTATCTTTAAGAGATAACAAATGTATAATTTAATATTATTTTAAGAGCCATAATATTATAATATAATGAGATATCTAGCGGTGTGTGTTGTGTATGTATGAGTCGAATCAATAGCAATAGGTGAGGCTGTAACAACAATAATAGTAATACATAATAATTTTAACGCAATTCACTGTCAATCTAAACTGTCTGAATATCTTATCGTGATACACGTGGTCTAATGCTAATCCAAAATACAAAGACCGACGTGACTGTCGCTTTCTACAAAACTTTATTTCTTCTTTTTTCTTCCTCAACTAACACTCTTCCTGATTTAAAAATTATCTTTCGGAATTGATAAAAGATAATCTCCAATACCATTTCGCCTACAATTTTTTTCTGCATTGTGCATTTTCCTAATTATTTGTATTCACGTTTCTATTAACTTTCGTACATTAAATTTTTACTTTATTAATAAGGATATCTTTAAATAAGTTATCAAATTCATTGTTAATAAACTACAAAAAAAGAATTAAAATCAAAACCGTACAATATTTATAAATCTACTGTTATTTATTTAATTTCATTATTTATATAACATTAAAATAAATTTACCACACGTTTAGAAAAGAAAAGAATTAATTAAAATTAGCGAAACTTAATTTTTTTTCATTCCGGATGTAATATTAAATACCATTTATTTTAAGTAATTTTTAGTGGTTAACCAACACAATTTATCATTTACACCTTATTTTATATTTAAAATAGGCCTTTACGAAGTAAAGAAATTTAAATCAAAATATTCAAATAAATTAATATTCAAGATAAGAAATACATAGTATTAACAGTTAGAAAATAATTGCAAGCTAAGGAAATAAATTTACTAGCTAAAGAGTAAATAAGTAAAATTAATGAGGTAGCGGTGTGACTTAAAATAACTAAGTAGTTGATAATTTCGATTAAAGTACAATCAAGTAATTAATCGACAATTAAAGATCCTAATTATTCTGATTTACGATACTTTCTGACTTTTAGAAAATGTATTTTACCGAAGTGATAAATTAAAAATTGAAAGTTAGTGATTTATGTTTTTAATGTAGGTCAATAAAAATTTGTTTCACAAAGCAGAATACAATAAGCTATTATTATTATTATTATTATTATTATTATTATTATTATTATTGCAAACTAGCTTAACTGTAATCAGACATTTATAGATAAATAAAAATAAATCTATTATATAAAATATCCTTCCCAACTTATTTAATATACCAATATAAAGAAAAAACAACCATAAATGATCTGTAATTATTTTATACAACTGAATAATGTAAAAAAATATCAGCTTAAAAAGTTTTTCATAAAAACTTCTTATGAGTAAATTTTTTTAATCTTGAGTATAAATTTAATTTTCGCTGTTATAAATCATATAATATAATTTTATATTGTTAATATCAATATTTATGAAATTATCATATATTTATTTGCTTAGAGACAGATTCCTTGCATAATGTCCGTATTTGTTCTCCTTTACTCCCTAAAATTCTGCATGTTTGTAAAACACACATTCGAAAAAATGAAAAAGAAAAACAAGAAGCATTTGAAATATGGACGTAAAGAAAATTGAAGAAGGTTAAAGAAACAGGCAGAATAAATGAGAATGGAAACCTAATCAACAATTCAGAATAGAAAAGGTAATCGGTTGGGAAATCACATAAAGAAAGAAGGATTAGTAGAAGGTGCAAGAAGAGGTAAGGTTAGAAAATATTAAAAATGATGGAAGATTTAAAAGGAAATAAGTGTAATCAAGAACACAAAAGTTTAGCTGGAAGTAGAAGAGAATTAGTAAATTAGACTAGTAGAGTAGCCTAGTACAGAACAGTAAACTAGTAAAGTAGAAGAGAGGAGATAGATATAGTACAAAGGACCTGTATAAAAACAGATAACCATTCAACGATGTTAGCTTAAGTCTCAAGTAGTATACAAAAGTATTTTATAAATAAATATTTCAAATATTATCTATTTAATAATAATTGTATTTTGCGTTATTTCCAAATCCTGTTTCATATTACTAAATATTTCTGTTTTCTCTTATTTTTTATTTTTGGATGTAAATAATTGATTAGAAGTTATAATGGTTAATTTTATAAAATATAATAGCCGAAATAGCTTTTGTCTGTGCACAAGCATTAGTTTTTGCCAGGTTATAATTCAAAAATGATATACCTTACTTTTATACTGAATTTTACAATTATAAATGTTCATGAGTGTATTGAAATCAATGTTTTAATCAGAAAGTAATTTATAATTTGTTATAAATATTCTTTTCAATTAATTTTTCGTTTATGATATAAAAAAATATCAATTTTATTCTAAGAACTGAATAATTTGATTTGATTTATTTAAAAATAAACATTGAAAAAAGTTATTGCACAGAAAATTTTCTTGGTCTGATTATTTGGATCGTAAAATTCTGAATTTTGTAAGCCAAATTCAGATCAAACTTTAACTGAATGAACAACCAAACTCTGTTTTATTTTTATGAATATTTTATCTCTAAACATAAAAGTTTTTTCTAAATTTATTTATTTACTCATGCTTTCAACTATGAAACGATGTCAAATATATCATTGACATATATTATATTTATCATTATATCTTCTACTTCTTTTAATAAAGATACATTTTTTAGCGTACAAAAGATAACATGATAAGCTATTGCTACTCAAAATCAGAAAGTTCTAGATGAAATATAGTCCAAAAGTTTCTTACATCATAAATATCAACAAAAAAAAAAAAGAGTTAATATAATGTTATAACTTACGTACAACCTGTTACTTTTGAATTGTACTGTGTATGACTTTTAAACACAATAACGATTAGTCATTAGTAGTGAGAAAGGGAAATAAATAATACAGTGCAAGTGTACGAGTAAATCGAGGTTGTTTTATGAACGAAGTTAAGTTTACGAATGTTTAGATTAATGAATAAAACGAGTTTTCTTTATACACAAGAGGAAACATGGATCAGTTAGCCGTTAAACTGCGGAGTTTTTGTGGTGTTCAGCAGGCCAGTGAAAGTAGATTAATGTTGTGAAGAGTGTAGAATAACCAACCGCCCCCAACAGGCAAGACCTACTTTCTGTCTATACGTTATGTAATAGGCGCTCATACATATTATTATATATATATACATATATATACGATCCCGCCCCCACTGTAGCACTTCCCGCTCTTTTTAGATAACTAAATCAGTTATTAATTATTCATTCAACGTGGTCAATGTTTCCCATTGTTTAGCCATTGATTGATAATTATGTTTTTGACCTACTTTTTTCGCATAGTGATATGTGTAATAATAAATGGACATAACATTTTGCCGTAACTTTCTCTTAAAGTACCTGTATTTGCCATATAAAAATAAAAATAACGATGGCGAATGCTTTTTTTTCTTTAAGATATATTTATTATTTGGTCACGGAATGAAAGTAGAATAGATTATGAAAATTGTTATAGTATTATTTTGGAGTACTTCATGAAAAAACTACTTTATACGTAACATATATATATCTACGTAACTTTAAGTTTCTGTGATAAACGATAAAAAAAAACTTTTATGAATAAAAAATTAAAAGTCTCTGAAAAAATTATTCTTAAAACTTATAATATTAAATTTTTAAAATTATATGATTTAAAAAAGTAGTGTTAAAATAGAAACTAGCAAAATAATATTTAATACTCAATATGGGTAAAATATATTACCTCAAATTTCATTTACTTTAACGTTTGCATTCCATTACACATATTTTGTAATTTGCTTTTTAGTTTCTAAGCAAATATAGCTAGAATTGTTGCTATATTAAAGGGGAAAGTATAGTGATCATGTCAAAAACGGGGTATGGTTTTTTTTTTCTTTTTTGCAAATTTTTACATTTTAGTGTCCAGTTAGTTCACCTAGACAAGCAAAACATATGCATTTATATATCTACGTACCTGTGTCGCAATGCTTTTGACCTTATATCTTAGGACTGAGCAAACCGATTTTCTTCAAATTTTGCTCAAATATTTTTATATATGCGGCATTGATGACCTTATTTTTTTTTCAAAATTCCTTCAAAAAGGACTGGGAGAATATCGCGAAAAAACTAATTTCGATTTTATTCAGTGGCATTTTAGAAAAAAATTTACTATATAAATTTTACTTACATAAATAATATTTTACTTACATAAATAATCCAAAAAATGTTTTTTTTCAAAAAAATTACCCCCGCCTCTTAAAATTGGAATATATATTTTTGTTATTTTACTCTATCTCTCTTCGGTTTGAATATTTTTCCAAAACGTTTTTTAAATTCCCTTTTTATTATTTTAGCCTTCATTGAAGGAGTGTTATATTTACAGAAAACTTTAAACAAATTTGCTAAACTTAATTTGTACTCGTATTTGAATATTTTTAGAACAATCTTTCTTAAATTTTATTCCCGTTCTCTAAAAAATGTATATTCAAAGATTTTTTTTTGGTTTTTGTTCTAATTCTTTTAATTTTTATTACTAAAAAAAAGTTGTTTGTACTTGTCTTCATCACTTAAAGGTGACTAAAATTAAAGTAGTTATTTTACTTATATTCCTTAGCGAAAATGAGAAGCAATCTTTTTCGTTACTTTCTTTGCTCATTACTATTTTATACTGTATGTTTTCAATATTTTTATATAATTTTCTTTTAAATTAATCTTTTTTGTTAGGGATCACTTCTTTATAAATACATTTTCCAAAATAAGGAAGACCCTAAAATAAAAATGTTTTTATTCGAAATTTAAGAATTTTAATGCTTAAATGTTATTTTTGATGTTCATGACTTGACTGGCGTAATTGAGAAAGTCATGCAATATTTTGCCAGCTTTTATATAAATTATTTCATAGAAATAAAATTTTACGCAGATTTTTTATCGTATTAAGGCATTTGTTTTTAATTAAAAAATATCTTGTCTTAGTTAAAATTTCATTTTAAAATTATGATATTGCGGTTCTGTGCAATAATAAAAAATAAAAATAGAATGATTATTAATTCTTATTACCAATACTTTTACAGTCAAAATACAGCTTATAAATCTAAATATATTTTTAATACCTGTGGTAAATAAAATCAAATTAATTATATTAATAGATTTTTTTTTTTTTTTTAAGGGATTTATTTAATTTGTGTTCATCCCAATTAAATTAAAAAAGACAAGTTATGCATATTATTTCAGTATATTATTTCAAAAAATAAATCTGATGTGGACAACATATGACTTGCTTGTACGCCTATTAAATTACATATACATATTTTTTGCTGCACTTTATTTAAACTTATTTCATTTGAAAGTGAGATACGATTCTTCAGTTTTTTAGTAAAGTGGACAATTACACAATTGCTAAAATATTAGTTTTTATTAACATCAAATATTAATACAATTATTAATTCAATAATCTTACCCGAAATATTAGGATAGAGTAAACGTTTCTTTATTACTCTTTAAATAAGTGTAAGTCTTAATCTAATACTATGTTTTTTTAAATTATTATGATGTAACCATCAACAAAATGAAAACAAAAAACTAATAATCAGATGTTTCACCAGAGCTGATGTGGACACCACATGACTTACTTGTACGCCTATTAAACTACATATAAATTTATTTTTAAATGAAAAGTACATCAAATTTTATTTTATAACTTCTGATATTTTTTCATTTTTTTTTTTTTTTTTTATTGTTTTCAGTGAAGTATTATTTATTGTAAAAACTCTTTTACAGTCAGAGGTTAATGATTATTATATTTAATAATCAATATATTTAAATTAAAAAAGGTTATGAAGTCTGATGCGAACCGATGTGCCGTTTCCCTTATAAGATCCAGATATTTCATTAATTAAAATTTCATTTGGCTACAATTCTAGAACCAATAAAATAAGTAGATATATTGTTGAAAAGCTCTCAGTGAGGGATTATTACTGCAATTAAGAAAAAGTCCAAAATCCAAAAAAATTTGCATTTTGGATTTTGGGTCTTTTGGATTTTTGGGTCAAAATGAATATTTCCGTTGAAATCTGAAAACCGGAATTTTTCGCGATCACAGTATTCTTTGCTTCGTACAAGGAAGTAACAAATAAAATTCACCAAAAATTTAAAACTTTTGTAATCAGCTGATTATAAGTATCTTTTTCTTATGTAAGTAATTATTAATATTGTCAATTCCACGTACTTAATTTACGTAATCTTCCTCTTACTCATTGCTAAAAAATTATGAATCACGGAATAAAGTATAATTTATTATTTATTCTGAATTTGAAGTATAAATCATGCTTCATTATCATTTCTGTTACTTAGAATTGATGTTAACTGTATTAATTAGTACTGGATAGTAATAACAGTTTTATTAAATTTCTTATCTACAGATAAATTTCTGCATGCAGTTATCGAGATTCCAGACGGAGTCTTAGATTCAGTCGTTATGTTTTTCAAGAAAATTCATCTTTGAGAGAGAAGTTAAATAGTCTGACAGCTAATAACGATGGAGATAACGAGTTCTGTTCTGTGTTTTACTTCGTATAAATCCAAAAATAATATGGTTTTGCAAATCGAATAGCAAATCAAAAAAAGTTTAAGAAACCGATTCAAACTTTTACAGATGACACGGTGATAGAATGAGCTAGATTGTGTAAAATTTTGAACGTAATTGGTCCAGTGAATTTTTAATAACAAGTTATTCAAATCAAACAACATGGCACAAGACTAAAAAACAGTCCTTTTTTCTCTCTCTATAATATATCTTAAAAAATTAGTAAAAAAAAATTTAATATCAACGAACGCAGTGTAATTATTGTAAAAAACGATTTTTTTTAAAATCTGATTGACGTACTCGAGTTCACCTAATTTATGAGCCAATATATACTAAATTTTATATATTTACTTGAAAGGATAATGTTATCAATATATTATAGAATTTTGGAATCGAAATTATTATTTAAAATGATGCTGAAATACATTTACAAATTTATTTATGATTTCTTTTATTAACATTTAGATAGACACGTCCATTTTATATGTTGTAGTAAGCTTAGTAAAAATGCTGCCAGAACGGTTTTCCAATTTATTAAAGAGATATGAGTAATCAAAAGAAAAGTTACGAATCTCGGACTGTTATCATTTTTCAAATAAATAAAATTAATAAATATAAGAAAACAAACTCTTATTTAAGTCTTCAATCTTATGTGTACTTTGAATGCGAAATTAATATTGATTAGTGTATAAGAAAACAGGACTGTTGATTTACACAGCAATGATTGTTATAGGTAATTTATAAAATAATTAAGTAACTGGTTTTTATTTTGGAGGGTGGGATGTTCATTAAAAAGTAAAAACAAATCATTAGCATTTTAATAATTAATTTTTTTTACAGTAAAATAATAACAAAAATAGCTTTTATTCTATTGTACAATAAAATCGATTATCAGCAATAAAAGATGCTTAATAATTATAATTTTTTATACGAATTACTGTATATAGAATAATAATCCATCAAACAAATCGAAAATTTACTTCGTTTGTTTATTTGACGAAAGATGAAAAATTACTCTCTGAAGAGTTTTTGTTTATAATTTTTATAAGAATATGTGATTGAATGGTATAAAATTATTATTTTGGTGATGATGATAATAACAGTAATAATAATAATACGCAAGTAATTAAAAGGGAACATTGATAATAATAAAATAATTTCATATTCAGTTAGTGAGACGAAGCAATAGGAAGTAAAGAATACACTTTCGTTTTCAATTTAATAGTTATATGTTTGGCGACATTATAAAGACTGATTTCACTTTGTTATTTCCTGCTCTGATGAACATTGAGTCATTTTATGTAAAACATTTTTATGTCTAAATGAGTGTTAAATTTTAACGAAATTGGTTAGATTTGCAAAGATATGATTACGAGTACGAGTGTACGTACAAATCATCATTATTAATTACAAAAGTTAGACTGTCATACTGTTAAATTCAGCCAACGTTTATTTCACCGAGTTATTTTTTAAATAAGAAAAAAACAATAGTTTTTAAATATTTTTGTTCGATGAATTACATAATTAATATTAATTAGCTAAAATAAGTTGCATAAAGAAATTTCAGAAAATGGAAATATGAAAAATCAAAACTGTTCGTAAAGCCGTTCAAAACTAACAGATATTTTATTGATTAGTAGTCATAAAAAAAATGGGATTAATATTTGTCGACCTCGTATAAACCAAAAAATAAGTTCTCAGCTATCAAAATGAATGGTTAGGAATCACTATGATGAAAGTAATCTTTTACATTTAGTTCACCACATACCTTACTCATAGTATTTTGTTTGAAAAGAAAATAAAGTTTAAAATTATTTCATACTGTATTAATACTTAAATGTGTGATTTTTAACTCAGAGATTTTTTAAAAATCTTATAATTGTTTAGATCTTAATAAATCGTTAGGATCTAAAAAAAGTTTTATTACCACAAGTAAGTGATGTAAATATAAGGAGATTTTTCCCACATCAATCTACATTGTTTTTATGCATACAAACGCAAGAAGGAGATAATATTTTATTAACATTTTAATTTTTCCAATTATATTAATATAAAAATTAATTAACGAAAATATAAATGTTATTTCAATCCAAGATTCAATATTTTTTAACTATGGGAGGAGAGTAATACCTTAAGGATACTATTCCTTTAAAATATTAGTTTACTCCCATAAACATAACATATACATATCGTTTATTTCTGGTTTCTGTGAAAATAATATAATTCATTTTCTTAATTCCCTTTTAATCTCTCAATCTCTTAATTTTCTTTACTCCTCCTAATCATGAAAAAAATGTTCAATTTTGTTTGTAGAAGTACGGAAAAATTTTAATTTCCTACCAAGAATTATGTTTATATTTTTGCTCTATTCTACACTTTAATAATGATTGTTTTGATTATTTTTTTGTGTTGTTACGTTACGAATATTGTTCTATATTATTATGTAGCAGAATTAAAAGTTTTTTTTTTTTTTTTTTTTTTACAAGTTGTTGATTTATAAAACCTTTTTGTAACTCTCTTTATTGTTTCAAAAGAAGTTTGCTGTTATTTTTGCTTTTTAGCTATTATTCAAAGAAAGCGAATTAAAATGCTTATAACAACAACAATAATTGAGCATTAACTGGTGTCAAACATGAATTCACTCAGCTGATATTGAACGTAGATGTAAATAACTTTCTATAAAATTTAATGTGATCTTCACATTCGTGACGCCTGTTACACTATTTGTATGTAATCATTCTATTATCAGCATAAAATTAGCATCTGTTGTACAGTAATAATAATTTTGTCTGCAAAAAAAAAATAAATAAATTCCACTGAAAGGCAATGCAGCCAACAACATAAATAATATTTTTCAATAAAAATTTTAAGTGACATCCCGGTTGTTAAATTTTAAATGAAATATTAAGGTAATTTAAGGCAGTTTTTTTATCAATTCTAATGCACCTCTGCTTTGCCATATACTCGTATTTTCATTCTTTTCATGCATACATGTTTTTCAAAGTTTTGAAAATATCAGAGAAACTACTTTGATACGAGTAATAAAATAGATATAATACTATAATTAAATATTATTAATTAAATATAATGATAAATAAAAAGAAAATATGTTTCACTCCCGAATTAAAAATTAAAGTTTAATATAGAATTAGTTATATATCTTATCCAAATAATATTTATGGTAAACTGCTTGTGTTTACTTACTTTTAAAAGAAAACAGTCTAATTAACGGTTTACATAATTAGTATTGCAAAGATTTATGAGATCTGAAGAAATATAAAAAACAAGTATGTTAATATAGTTGTCGTACGTACATATCTTAAACAAGTAACGAATAACTTAATGATTTTATAATAAGAAAAAATTCTTTTTAAATAGATATCCTAAGAAGTAGGCTATGTGGTCTGTTTAGAAGAAAAAATGTGAACAGAAGCATTTGATTTTCTCGTTAAAACGGCGGTGGGGAGAATTACTTCAGATACTAAAGTATGAGTGAAAGGAGTATTTGCTCTAAACGAAATACGAATATATTCTAGGCAGGAAGTCTTCTAAAATTTATTTAACTCTGCACGTATATATACATATGCAAATCAATTAAAAATCGTAGTACAGTTGTTTCGAGGAATGGTATAAATGAGATTGCACCATTTCTTTGTGACTTAGTTTATTTATTTCAATAGTATTTTATATGTTATAAAAACGCAACAATAAATATGCGCAAAAAATTTTAACCTTTCATCCTCGTTATACTATAATAAATTTGAAGGTATCATTTTAATTAGGTTGGTTTTTAAAAAGGGTTTTAAATGTTAATAATTATTTTAAAATTAAATAAAAAATAATTATGCAATCCGATACACTTAGGTTTCGAACTAATGAAAACAAGTCTTTCCAGAACAAGGTTGGATTAGTAAAATAATAATTATTATGGCCGAAAAATTCTATTTATATCGTTTTTTTATATAGTTGTCAGCAATAATAAGAAACAGAAAACTACGTAATATTGAGATTAGTAATTTAATATTAATTAAAAAATAATATAATTATTAAAAAATAATTATAATTATAAACTGTTCCAAACTTAAATGAAATGAATTTTAAGTCATCCAGGATTTCCTTCAGATATGTGTTATCAAAAAACTAGTTTTTACTCGTCAGATATACGAAAAAAACCCACCAGATTGTTCTAGTGGTAAACCCGTCATTGCAAATTAACTGATTTTGAAGTCGAGAGTTCTAAGGTTCAAATCCTAGTAAAGGCAGCTACATTTCTACCTGAAAGTGTAAAAAACTGCACATTCACATATATCATCCTCACTCATCCTCTGAAGTACTATTACCTTACGGTGGTTCCGGAGGCTAAACAGAAAAAGAAAGAGATATAAGAAGAAACGGTAAATTAATATTCTCAGAATTAAATATTGTATATATTGAAATTCTGTTGGGAATAAGGCATTATATGATAGATAGATAAAAAAGAAAGAGAGAGAGTGAGAATGAGCGTGTCAATGTGTGTATGTGTGTTATAAATTGTATACATACAAGCGCGTGCGAGTGTGGTCAATCTCACACGTAAATGCGTGTGAGATCTAACACGAGTATTTACTCGTGTTTTGTCGTGCATTGTTTATATAAATTTTATTTATTAAATGCTTTTTCTTTCATGCTGTGAAAATTTATTTCGATATCTAACATTACTCAATAACCCTTCCCACAGAACTGAACGTTGATGAGGTGGCTGAGATCAATGATGCTATGTTCTAATATATTTGCATGTTTTACACAACCGTTTACAAGTCAAACCTTATTCTGATGTAATACGTAACCTACCCTACCTTTAAATATTGGCAGAGTAAGATCATTGCATTTAAACATGCTGCAATGTATCTGTGTTTAATTTTATAATACATCATCATGTATATAACATATAAATTGGTAATAAAATAAAATTTCTATAAAAACGCGGTTTAAAAACTATAAAAGAAGATTCTATTCGTGAAATCTGCAGGAAATGAAAATAGTTATAAACTAACTATAAGATTAACTTATATTACTTTCTCGGCGAATATAGCTATAATAGCTATTATATATTAAAGGGGAAAGTATGGTGGCCATGGCAGAAATGGGATATCGGGTTTCCTTTAGGTTTCAGGTCCAGCTAGTTCATTTAAATCAAAATGAATATTTATGTTAGAACGTATACGTGTACGCATGTATGTACGTGTGTTTGTCACACTTCCTTTAATTTTTCAGGTAAGATTTTATATAAAACCACTAAATTTACCCCTTAATTTGGAGCCAAAGAATTACAGTTTGCATTAATTTTACCGAAGGCGCAAAAATCAGGGCAATATCTTTTGCCAGGTGACCCTCGCTAACGAAGCGTTTCCAAATCTAAGTTTATATGAACGTTTTTCTTCATTTTTGCCAGTAAAGCATAGCCTGAAAAGTTTGTAACATTCTCCTTGAATCACTCTCTATATTATAATAAATTATGTAAACAACTTCAATTGTAAAATTTAATTTTTAATTTTTGTTTTTTATATTTTTGAGATCGGATAAGCATATTGACTATCTTACAGTCAATAATAATTAAACAGTGAACGTGATCCTAAAGCAGTAATTTATTAGAACAGATTTGCAAATTATTATTATTATTATTGCTTGGACAAAATGTGTTAACAAATTACTAAACATCTTCAAAAACAGAAATTATCTACCACATTTTAAAAATGTTCTAGATCCTTAACAGTTGTTATAAACATCAAAGTTCCGACATTGAACAATAATTTATTTATTCCGAAAACGATAGACCGATAATTGCTTCATATCAGATAAACATGCTAATCCTGATCGGAATTCGAACCCAGAATCTTCAGGATGAAAGATAAAAAGCTATTACTCTACCACAGAAATTGATCGAATGGCGGAGTGGTAGCGTATATAATAATAAAAATGTACGTTTTATGGGAATTACATAATTATGTAAAAATGCAGAAGGTATACCGTTTTCACTTGTTCATTATTATAAAAGACCTTATCTATCATCATTTTAAATAATTGTATTTATACTGATTAAGGTCTAAACAGAGAAATTATTTCTTAATAATTTTAATGTAATAATATAAGCATGTAAATCTGACATTATCGTTTTTCTCAACTATATCAATTTGGTGATTTCCTTATAGTTCTTTCTATTATTATCTCGAGATTAACGGCGCAATAACGCAATCAGATTTATTTAAGTATATAGTTATTAAAATTTTATATAAAATATCCTTGGCACAAGTGGTTCAATTTTATGTACACTGGACAAGTTGTCCTCAATACAAGTATTATTGTAAGCCGTAGACAACTAAACTGGACAGAAGGTAATAATAATAATAGTAGTACAAGCATAATAACTTTTTAAGCCCCACCCACATCTAAGTGGCACTGACAATACGGTGCATGTTTTTTCCGTTAACTGCAACAACCTTCAGCTTTTATTCAACCAGATCTTACTGAACCGATTTCATTTCAGTATTACGAAATGTACTTAGTTAATATACTTAAAAAGAATTATTAGCATAACTAGAAACAGAAATCATGAATTTTCTTTCTTTTTCTTGTCATATGCAGAGACCAATAATTTTAGTCTACAATAGTTGTTTAAAAAGTAGGTGTTGCGTAAACTACTAGAATAATTTAAGTGAGTGAAATAAATTTAGATTTTTGTTTCGGTGAAAATAAAACTACTCTTTATACGAAAAAGTATTTAAGCACACTTGTTCAGTTTATATAATTTTGATTACCATAAGACTTTAATTATTTGATTATTGTCTTTAATGAAAACAAAAGATAAATGATAGAAATGCAATAAAAATCTCATCTCAGAGATTGAATCAAGATTTAATGAAGGAAGAATTTTTACGTTACGTCAACTGTATCACCAATTTTTACAAAAAAAGTTAATTATAATTTTTTAAATTTAGAGATATGTATATTGATTAAAAAATTAAAATTAAATAAAAATACTTAAAAATTGAAAAAAAAAGAAAGTTATATATAATCCTGTAATAGGTAGACAGCGATTACTAATTTCTCAACTGAGATAGTAGTATTTGAATAGGAAACGTACTGCTATTAGACAAAAAATTAACCCCCTCCCTCTTAATATTATACTTCAACATATCAATAAGAAGTTTTGGCTTTACATACTTCCACATATGAAGTGTAAAGAAAGTAAATGACAACTTCTAGGATATATTACTCGTAGTTCAAATTATTTTTATTATATACGAAATATTTTACCACTTCTGTTTTAAAAGAATCCAATGTGTGTGTGTGTGTGTGTGTGTGTGTGTGTGTGTGTGTGTATGCACACACAGATTATTCTCTTTTTATTTAAAAGGATTTAAAACAAAATAATCAATTAATTCCCAGTTATGGTAACATTTATTATGCAACTTATATCAATATTTTATCTTCATAGGCATCCCTAAATAACTTTAAGAAAAAAGAATTTTACGTTTTATTTATTTGCTGTCTATTTGGCTTTTTCCCTTATTATAACATTAATAATAGATTAAACTCGTTGAAAAAGTAATAAATTGTAATAGTAATAGTATTAAGTAATAAATTGATCTATAAAATAAATAATAACTACAATTAAGAATTATTTTAGAGTGCTTTGCAAAGGAAAAATTAAATAATGATTTAAACTAGAATATAGGAGCATTTAGTTCATAAATATAGAAGAAAAAACAAAGAAATTGGCCGTAACTAATTATTTTCTGGAAATTTATCACAAAAATACTTTATTTTAAACAAAAAATATAAATAAATAAAAAAGAAAAACAGTCATTAGTAATAAGTAGTAGTTGCTTATTTTATAAAAAAATATGCAGAAATTTTTTTTTGAATAACTGTAATGGACAAATGCCTATTAACCCTTTATGATTTTAAATTTATTAAAACTCTTCTTGTAAAAGTCTATCATAAGAACATTCAAAGGTTATACTCACCTTTATTTTTTTTTTTTGTAGTAGAGGAAGAGTTTTGTCTTGTTCATTCCTGTACAAGGGACATGCATAAAATTTTGATGAGCATTCTTTATTGAATTTTGTTTCAATTGCCCGATCAAAACGCTTTTGATTGGTATTTCCTAAAACTTGACTTCTTAATTTTGGTTAGCAGTTATTTTTATTTTTTATTTTATTTTATACATTGATCGAGATATTATTTTACGTAATTATTACTATTATTTCTTCATTTACGTTACTATTTTTATTATGTTCCTTTTTATATTTACATACTAGCTTCGCACTCGAACTATGATTGTTGTAGCAATTGCCGAATTTATAGATCGCTAACAGTAAGTGTAAAATATTTCTTATTATGATTTATGAATATCCAAAATATAAAGTAATAGATTCATCATTCATGTGTCCACAATAAGTAAAATCAATAATTGATAATTTTTAGATATTTATAAACATACTAACATGATTCATATAAATAGAGAGATAGATGGAATCTTTATTTCTTTAAAATAATGGAAGTAGTACTTTTACGTATATATTTTTCACCAGTCCTTCGTATAAATTACATTTTTGGCTCTTCCGTTATCACAGCAAATAAAGAGCTCGCTTGTGTAGCTTATTCGAGAACGTGCCACATGTAAATCTACACCAGCTGTCCTTAAAGTTTGATCTTTTGACTTATTGATGATCGTTGCAAAACATATATTAACTGGAAATTGGGAGTCTTTTAAATTGATGAGGAAAGTTATTAGGTACGATTAAAATTGTAGGGATAAACATAGTCTCTCCTTTACCGCAGTCTGTTGAAATAGTCGCTTCGGTTGTATGTTTTTTTAAAGCCTTAACTTTCAATCCAATTCTATTAAATAACTGTGATGGCTTCATATTTCTCATCAGTGTAATTGGAACACCTAGTTTTAATTTTAATATGTAAGTTGGTAATCTTGATACTGATAAAGAATTCAAAAACTCATTTTGGTAATGAACTGCATCCTCTTTGCTCAAAACTGTATTAATGGAGTAGTATGTTTTTTCGTCTCCTGAAAATCCTTATAGTATACAACTATTTAAGACAATTATTTATTCATTTCTCGGTGCTAGTATCACACGCTCATATAACCACGCATCATCGTAGAAATTTATAGACTCAATGAGTCCACAACTTTTTCGATCACCTCCGCCATTGAACAACTGTACGACATAATTATGGCAACAGAAGGACGGAGCGGGTATGCGGCGCACTGTCGGACAAAATTTTGGGTGTGTAAAGGAGGTAAGTGAATAAAATTTGTAACAACTCCGGCTTTTTTTTAACATATCATTATCAATCAATGATATACCTTTTGCTCAGCGCCTGCTATGAGCGTAGAAAGTTTTATAGAAATCGGTTCTATGGATTCTGAGATTACCGCGGACAAAAAACCCCTACAGATTTATATATTAAAAAAAATATATACATAGAATATAAATATAGATACAGATGGTGATTATTTAACAATCGAAATTGCCGTCTAGTTTTACACTGAAGTAATTCTTCTTTTTAAATGACCCTTGAGTAATATCGTGTTTTCCAGATTATTTCAGTCACTTGTTAGGTCACCTCTTCTTTAAGTTTTATATATATTATACTCCCACTAAGAATCATGAGACCTTGTCGATGGTGAGGGGGTTGAGTTCTGAGTGATACAGAGTAGTTGGACCGAAAGTGCAACCATATCGGAGAGGCATCTGTTGAGAGCCGGACTAAGGAATGATTCCTGAAAGAGGGCAGCAGCTCTTTCAATAGTTGTTAAGGGCGTAGGTCAGAACGAATTAAATGGCCATATCAACACCACTAAATCTTCTGAGTACTGCGCATCTGAACGCAATGGAAAACTGCAGCAATTTTTTTTCCAAGAAAATGTAGCTCTCTGCATTTTCATGTAACAAAGATGTAGGCGCCTTCCTTGATAAAATATTGCGGAAGTAAATTAGTCCCCCGTTTGGATCTCCAGGTGGGGACTACTAAGGAAGGGGTCGCCAGATAAAAAACATTAAAAATAAAATTCTACGAGTCGGAGCGTGGAATGTTAGAAGTCTAAAAAAGGTTGGTAGGTTAGAAAATTTAAAGAGGGAAATGGGTAGGTTAATTGTAGATGTAGTAGGAATTAGCGAGGTTTAGTGGGAAGAGGAAAACGACTTTTGGTCACGTGATTTTAGAAAAATTAACTCAGTATCAAATAAAGAAAGAGCAGGCACGAGTAGGTCTCGTAATGAACAAGGGGATAGGAAAGAGAGTAGAGTATTTCAAAATGCATAGCGATAGAATCATTGTAATAAGGATAAAATCAAAACCTAAGCTGACAACGATTGTTAACGTCTATATGCCTACAAGTGTCCATGATGATGATGAGGTAGAGTGTGTATACGAAGAAATTGACGTAGCAGTTAAACATATAAAGGGGATGAAAATTTAATAATAGTTGGAAATTGGAATGCGAGCACTGGATAAGGCAAGGAAGGAAATATTGTGGGTGAATACGGGCTGAGCAAAAGGAATGAAAGAGGGAACCGACTTGAGTTTTGCACGAAGTATAATTTAGTAATTGCCAACACCCAGTTTAAAAATCATTATAGAAGAATATACACATGGAAAAAGCCGGGCGATAGTGCAAGGTATCAGATAGATTATATCATAGTTAAACAAAGATTTAGAAATAAATTTGTCGACTGCAAAACTTATCCTGGAGCAGATATATATATATATAGCGACCATAATTTAGTGATAATGAAATAAAAATTAGGATTTAAAAACCTTTATAAAATGTGTCAGATGGATCGGTGGAATTTAGAGAAGCTTGAGGAAGAGGAGATAAAAACGATTTTTGAGGAGGCATCGCAAGAGGTCTGATTAAAAAAGGTAAGATAGAAAATACACAAGAAGAATGGGAGAATGTTAAATGGAAATTCTTAAATCAGCAGAAGCAAACTTAGACGGAACAAAGCGAACTGGAAGAAAACCTTGGATGTCAAAGAATATATTGAAGCGGATAGACGAAAGTAGAAAGTATAATAATGCTAGTGCTATAGAAGGTAAAAGGAACTATAAAAAATTAAGAAATACTATAAAATCAGTGAAAGAAGAGTGGATTAAAGAAAAGTGTTAATAAGTGGAAAGAGAAATGATCACTGGTAAACAAACGGGAAAGTTTTGGAGAATTTTGTGGTACATAAATTAAAATCTAACAATGTGTTCAACAAAGATGGTACACCGATTTATAATACGAAAGAAAAGGTCGATAACTGGGTTATCTTGAAGAGTTATACGGAGGAAATGAATTAGAAACTGGTATTATAGAGGAAGAAAAAGAGGATAAAAAGGGAAGGCTTTCTGCCAAAATGGCATTCAAAATTCTGCCATTCAAAATATTTGAATGGCAGAAAGGCTTCTGGGATAGACACCTGCAGAATTACTGCGCACTGCAGGTGAGAAAGCCATAGATAGATACATTATAAAAGCTACTGTGTAATATTTACGAAGTTCTGTCAGACTTTAAAAAGAGTGTTATTGTCATGATACCAAGGAAAGCAGGAGCAGATAAATTTGAAGAATATCTAACAATTAGCTTAACTACTCATTCATCAAAAATCTTAATTAGAATTCTAAACAGAAGAGTTGAGAGGAGAGAGGAACAAGTGTTAGTAGAGTTTGGTGTTAATTGAGTTTGGTTTCAGGAAAATTATAGGGTGAAAGGAAACAATTTTTGCACTCAGATTAATAGTAGAACGAAGATTAAAGAAAAACAAACCAACATACTTAGCATTTCTACGCAAGAAATACGGCATGAAAATAAACAAGAACAAAACAAAAGTAATGAAATGTAGTAGAAATAATGTAGATGGACCACTGAATATAAAAGTAGGAAGAGAAACGATTACGGAGGTAGAAGAATTTTGCATTTGGGATGTAGGATTACTAATGATGATGAAGCAGGAGCGATATAAAATGCCGAATAGCACAGGCGAAACAAGCTCTCTGTCAAAAATATAATTTGCTGACATCAAAAATTAATTTAAACGTCAGGAAAACATTTTTGAAAGTACTGTTTGGAGGGTAGCTTTATATAGAAGTGAAACTTACACGATCGGAGTACCTGAGAAGAAAAGATTAGAAGCTTTTGAAATGCGGTGCTATAGGAGAATGTTAAAAATCAAATGGATGGATAAAGTGACAAATGAAGAGATGTTGCGGCAAACTGATGAAGAAAGAAGCATTTGGAAAAATACAGTTAAAAGAAGAGACAGACTTACAGGTCACATATTAAGGCATCCTGGAATAGTCGCTTTAATATTCGAGGACATGTAGATGGGAAAAATTGTGCAGTTAGGCAACGTTTGGAATATGTAAAACTAATTGTTAGGGATGTAGAATGTAAGGGGTATACAGAAATGAAATGACTGGCACTAGATAAGTAATCTTGGAGAGCTGCATCAAACCAGTCAAATGACTGAAGACAAAAAATATATATGTTTTACTTACTTCTTTTAATAAATTGATAAAAATTGCTATTAATTCTAAAATTAATTATGTTATTTATGAACTGTTACACTGTCCTGCAAAATGTTTAGTTAAACACTCATTTTGTTATTACGCAGTTTTATTTATTATGAGATCATATTACATTGGATAGTTGCAGACTACTGGATATATTCTGCTAAAGAAATTGAATCTATTATAAAAAGAAAATTAAAAGTAACATAATCCTTTTTTATATTATCCCAAGAGTTAAGCAAATCTTGACCAGTTTTCCAAATAAGTTAAAAATATATTTTATAACAGATGCTTTATTTTATTACACATAGATTCTTTGGTATTTAAATTATTATCATATAACTTTCTGAAGTCACTGCATATAAATCCAAAATAATTATTTTATATTTTTCTCCATTACTATTTGCATAAGAAATTGCAGACTTATAATGTAAACCACTACACTGTAAAATAAAAATGTCTTTTATAGGCTGTCCCAGAAAATAAAAGTGAATTCTTAAGTATTGGGAAATTTTCTAAATTTGTAAATGTAAGATATATCATTGTTATTTATTAATTAAAATATTTTTAAATATTTTCGAATAACATGACTGATTGAACTTTTCAATCGATTTATTTTTCAAAGATTCAATTCCTTATAAAATTAAGCTTAGATTCCATTAAGAAAACTCATTATTAAAAATTTAGCTTATAGCAGTTTTGTATAAATATGGACAGTTTGATTCTTGGACAAATAAGCAGGTGGAAAGTGATGAGATGATAAAATTTTCAGGAAAGTTGACAATTCTTATCTGATTCCTAAAATAATAATATTAGTTATGTTTTAACGTAGCTGCAATATGCTGATTCTTAGAAAGGTGGTGAATAAAATTTTAGTTTGCAGCCTTTTAATTTTGCCAACCAGTTTTTTCATTTTACTAAAATATCGCTGATAAATATACTTTGAAAAAAAATTAGTCACTTTGATATTTGAAATATGATTTTTTTATTTATATGTAGAGATATACGAATATGGATATATTTATGTATTTTCTTTAAATTATAAAATTTCAGAAAAACATTGGTTTTTTTCTTTACTGGTAATATTTAAATAAAAATATATTATTCAAGCGTATATTACGCAACTATTATCTTATATTTCTAATAACGTAACAAATTCGCATGGGTGACGGGTTCAAGGTGAATGGACATTGCCTTGGAAGTGAAAGGGCATAAAAATAAGGATTCTGTTGGAAGAGGGTCGTGATCTTGTATAATGTTATTCATTTTTATATACGTATCAAATCTAAGCTCAAGATAAATTGTATAAGTTTGAAATTTTTTCCGTATACTTACCTCTATATATATATTGTTAATATATTATTTTTATTTTATAAATAATTATTAACAAAAGATTATAAAACAAATTCGTATGTTTAAAGTTTTACAAACTCTTTATATACGCCCAAAATAAATGTACACAGAAATTAAATCGCATAAAATTATTAATAGTCCTTAGAAAGTAAATAAATAAACATTATATTTAAACGTTTTTTTTTTGTTACTGTATACTTTGGAAACTACGTCTCTTATTTAAATATGATGGAAAAAAATTGAATAAAATACAATTACCGCCGGTTATTACGTTCACTATTTAATCTGATTAACAGTTTATTTATGAAGAAAGCATTATTTATAAAGCAACTTATTTATAAACGATTAAAGAAAGAAGTCTAATTATCTAATTTTATCGGTTTTTATTATGATAAATATTTTAATTTTGTTGTTTATTACGCTCAAGCTTAAAACAATGATAATCATAAATTTACAAAATATTTTTATAATAGTATTTTTTATAATAGAGATTAGGTGAGTAGGATTAGTGCCAAACCTGACTGGGATTCAAAACCAGAACTATTAGGGATGAAAAACGAACATGTTACAAAGGTTGGTCGAATGAGACCTCATTCGGCAAAAACTACTTAACCGATTGAGCTGAAATTTCGCATGAACACAGTTTTTATACCTGGTAAGATTATTACCGTTTCAAAACTTTTCCACGTT
Source organism: Lycorma delicatula (assembly GCF_047948215.1). NCBI lineage: Eukaryota > Metazoa > Arthropoda > Insecta > Hemiptera > Fulgoridae > Lycorma > Lycorma delicatula. The sequence continues at coordinate 187,569,109 of NC_134455.1, forward strand.
TCAAGATGATGCTCGTTTTAATGGATTGCGGTAACAATCGGATGATATTTCTTTCCCATATTCAACTTTACTGTGGTGAAACCGTGAGTCAAATCGAAATCGGTGACTATTTGTAGAATTTTAAATTAAAATTTCTCTAAGAAAGTCTGTTTTTCTTTTTCTATATCTCTTTTGGTTACCGAGAAAAATAGGTTTTTAAGGTTGGAAGCATACGGCGCGGCATACATAGCTACTGCCACTGTTAATATATGTACAAAGCGACTGGCTGCAACTGCCTCTAGTCACTTAAATACTATTTTTAAGATGGAGACCGACTATTCTGAAATCCACATGCTTCCAGACCACGCAAAGTTTGAAGTCCTTGCCGACGAAACTGTTGCTTTAAAGAAATTGCAATACACTTATTTTTCAAAATTGAACAGACTTTAATTTTTATTTATCAATATTATTCTGATAAGCATGAATGAGGCTAATGAACACAGTGGAGGTCCAGCTGTCTAGACTAGTATATTTATATATATAAAAGGCCATAACAAAAAGCTTTTTCATATATATATATATGTATATATATATATATATATATATATATATATATATATACACACACACACACGAGTTTATACACAGGAGTATAATATGCAGGCTATACGTATATAAGTTTTGAATATCTTTATATCTGTTCTCAACCGTTTGTATTAAAATTTCTTATGTAGGTTTATTGAATTACATTAAATATGCATGAAAAAATAAAAAAAATAAAAACAAAATGTTCTTAATTAATAATTTTGCACGTCATTTCCTGAAATTTACATTAAGGAAGTAATCTTTTTATCCCCACTTATAATTTAAACTCACAAGAGATCATTAAAGTCTTTGTTATTCAAATGAGAGAAAACAATGTAATTCATATACTTATACATTTAAATATTAAAACAATAAACACTATCGAAACCTTGTTGTTTCAATAAATGATAATCTAATTAATAGTCTATACATTTTTTCATTGAAATTCTTCTTTCTAAATCTCTCTTTTGTTCCTTTGTATTTATGTTCAGTCAACCAGTTAAGTCGTTTTATTCATTTTATTACTACATTTTAATGGACACAATACTTAATATTTTCCGTCTATTTTAATACTAGTAATTTTAGCTTAGACTGAATTTTATTTAACTTTTTTCATTTTTTGGTTAAACTGTAATAGTAAGCAATTTTTAAAATAATTGATTTAATAAAAATTAACGTTATTTACAAAACATTCATTTTTATATCATACATTTATTTATGATCTATGATATATATATTTATGAACTTTAATTTTTTGTTAATTTTTTAAAATATTTTTGCATTTTATGAAATATAAAACTGGAAATTTATTTATTTACTCCTGTGACAGCAGATTGAAAACTTGCAGATTCATAATGCTAGGTGTATTTTTTAGAATATTAAAAACTTCATACTGGGCCTGGATGCAAACCTAGATCCTTTCAGATGAAAGACAGGTGCAGTATAAATCCGCTACAGAGATTAGCAACTTCTTAATAATAATATCAAACAAATAACATAAATAATTCATAAAGATTCAAACAGAATTTTTATGTTAAATGATACTACTACTATTACTGTTATTAATGGTAATTACAAGTAAACTGTATTAAGATAACATTGCAGTAATAATGTGTTATAGGTGCGTTAAACAATGGATTGCGTGACTTTTATATTTGTAAATCTATAAACCTTCTAAAAACAATCAGCATATTTTTACTATATTGTAGTAACATTAAATCAATGAGACTTTTGTTTTTACTTGAATAAAAATAGTACAATAGACTTATAAATAAAATAGTAACAAACGTAGAATATGCAAATGTAATACATCTTTGTTTCTTAAACAAGTTTATGAAATGACGAAGAAAGTGAGTGAGAGAACAGAGAGATTGAAAGTGAAAGGGATTGAAGAAGTTCTTTCTTAAAAAAAATCCCTAACTGAATTTTCAATAGGAAATTTTATGAAGTCATTGTCTTAAAATATTTATTTTTTCAAGGACACCACCTTAAGGTAAATTTATTTTTAGATTATTTTATATATATATACTATTATTATTATTAATTAAATTTATTGCTAATAATACTTGTAAAATTAAATAATGTGATTAAACTATTGATAGCTTTAAAAGAGAGAGAGAGATATTATGAATTACATTCATAAATAGATTGCTACAGACAAGAATTTATTTCCTTGAAAGAGTTAGCCTTAAATATTTTTATTAAAAATATTTCTCATGAATACAGCAGTACACTATATAAATTTTGTTTTCAAATAGAATTTAAAATAATGCTTTGATTAATCTTATGAAAAAGGTCTATAATTTGATGAGAATAGTATGAAATCTTTGTTAATAATCTTATATATCTGACCTAGAGATTTTACATATCATTACAAAAAATAAATAAATAAATTTAAAAAAATAATAATAAAAAGTATTGAGAATCCTCACTTACACATTTAAAAAATTAATAAAAGTGATAATGCCTTACATTAAAAGTAACAAATAATAAAATTACAAATATCTGATATTACTCATAACCATGAGTACATACAAGTGTGAATTCTGGTATTGTAATATGATTGCTGTAAATGTGATGTAGCAAGTAAAATTTAACGGAGACATAGTTTCTAGAAGTTTTTCTAGTCTTCTTGTTTATATACGCTCTTTTTCACTGAAAAGGAGCAGATAAGTTCTTCGAACATATGAGGAACAGGGGTGCTGTTTCAGGGTCTGTATACAAATTTATTCAAAGATGACGTAGAGAAAGACAAAAAAATTGGCCAAGTACCCGAAGAACTGTACGCATTATGGCTTGCTATTAAAGAAGACTATGGGAGACTGCTCAAGAAATTTCAATGCTGAGATATTTGACAATTGTTAGAAGTTTGATACAGTGAAGGTAGGTCTAAAAATGGAAGAGATTCTGATAAAATCAATAGTTTTAGCACTAAAACTATTGATTTTATTAACTTGGCGGTTTTTATTAAGTAGGAACTGGAGCTGATTAAGCTGGAAAAATATTGAAAAAATTTTATTTAAATTTAGATTAATTTCGTTTATCAATTTAGATTAATTTCGGTTTATTAAAACCGATATCTTTATTTATTACCGAGAAATTAAACTATAGTAAATTTCACTGTTACTTCATTTTACCCCTTTAAACACGGAATTCTCAAAAAATCATTTCTTACAGATGCAGTTATACCGTAAAAGATATCTATACAAATTTTAATCAATTTATGTTCAGTAGTGTTTGCTTGGCGTTCATTATGAATCACGATATGTTATCTTCAAGACCTCTATTGAAAATATTTCTGCTGAAAAATATCTTTTGAGCAACTCGCTGTAAGAAAGGAGCATGAGAATTTAGCGGCTCGCCACCTAGCGGCCCAAATAAGAAGTGCAGCACCGTAATGGATTATTTATTATTTTAACTTTTTAATAAATAATTTTTAATTTTTAGATCACATTTCTGAATAACAGTGATCTGTTAGATCAAGAGTGCACCTGATGCATGCAAAGATTAGCAGCCTTCAACCTACTAAAAAATACCCCGTTTGAATTTTTAAAATCGGACGATTGTTTGCAGAAGTATTATAAGAGCACCTCGTTACACCTGCAAAAAAGCGCCCCAGGAGTAGTCCGTTTGTTACTTGTTGGTGATGATTGGTCTAGCCTCCCATGTGGTGCTTCCATACCTCACCGCTCTAGCCTCTACACACAGTCCCAATGGGAAGCCTATTATTGTTAAACAAACATCTTTTAAATTTATTAATATTATTTTATTTAATTAAATTTAATTCTATTATTTTTGTAATATTATTCATTCGATTGATTTGAATTATTCAGTTAAAACCCAAATCACACAGTCAAAGACTCACAGTTCATTAATCCACATCATTAAAGTTTGTGCTTCAATCGGAAAATCTCCACTATTACTTTTTTCAAGATGAAATATATCTAAAAACCTTCTCAGTTATGCCAAGAAACATGGGTAAAAATTTGGTTACGATTGATCGGGTAGTTTTTTTGTTTATCCGGAACAAACAAAAACCCTCTTCCTCTTTATAAAATAATATAGCTTATTCATAAATACATAGATTTATGTATAATTAATTAAGTTACGTTCTTCGAGGATGCCAACAATTAAGCTTTCTTTGATTAATGATTATATCTAGTCCCTGACAACTCACCCATAAAATCGGAGTTCTTTAATCATACCGCATGTGTTATATATATATATATGTTTGTGTGTATGTGTGATGTGTGTAGGTGAGCGTGTGTATAAAATGGAATACATCTAAAGAGAGATTTAAAATTAAATTTTAGCCCATAAAAGGAAAACTTATTGCGGCTTCATTGAATTAAATATAAAGTCACAAATATTTCTTGAGTAAGGTGAGACCGTAAGGTGGGTAATTATGTATTCTGTTGATAAATTCCTTTTTATTAATATTGTAAGCAGATAGCTTGAATAAAATACGACAATGAACAAATTCATATAAATAGCTCTTAAGATGTGGGAATTATTTTTTAACTCTTGAAGATAATCAATAATATAAATATTGAAAGGCCTATTTGCGACTATGATATGGGTTTAAAGCAAAAAATCAGAAACAGACTTTTCGTAAACTTACGGATTTATATTTTACAATTTTACAGGTTTGTTCGCAGACTAATACGTATTTTATATATTGTATATTTATACCTATTAACAAATTCCATATTTGGAGAGGTTCCTTTTACAGATTCGAAGTAAAGGTATCAGCTGTCTTTTGGAAATTACGAAGTAGGCAGGAGTAAGTATTCGGGGCATGAATTCTCAGAAAAAATCGATCTATAACTAGAGTTGTCGATATGGACCCAAATTTCGTCACTTTTCTCTCCTATGTTCTAAAACGAATGGTACAGCCTTCACTTTGGGAACATGACAGACAAAAAGAAACAATATAAGAAAAGATCCGTTTTTAACTCACATCGTGGTTTACTTTCATGGTTTGTACTTATAATACTTGCAGGCTTATCTATTTCTCCCTCTGAATCTCCTTGGGGCAGGTGCCCGTCCCTAAGATCGAGGTTAAAAAACCGCAGGATCGCCACGGGTTCAAGGTGGGACTAGCAATGGAGCAGCAGATGGAGACAAGACAAATGGAGTGTTGTGATAATACCGTAAGGTGGGCCCACCATCCCATCTTGTAGAGGGATGGTTTTTTTATTTAAAATAAAAAAGGGGATAAAATAAATAAGGGGTTTTAATCGATCCCTACCGTGGGATTCAAAACCACATGTTTCCTGTAAAAGGTTTCCTCTCCTCTGAGGAAACATCTGTAATATTAGAAATATCTGTAATACTGAAACTATCTGTAATAAATTTAACTTATATTTGAGTAATGGCCAACTGGCTGATTTTTTTTTTAGTTTCATGTAATTGTCACATGCTAATTAATAGTGTGATACAGTTCTACATAGTGAATTCCGACTTTATGCCGTTAGACGATTTAAAGGGGGTTTTGTCAGGAGATGATACTAATGTACCGATGATAATGTGATCTGAAATGCTCTGATAAATTATTTAGCTATGAAACTTATTTTAAAGAGATGAATGAAATGATAGTAAAAAATACTTTACCCGAGGTCATAATGATCTAGAAGCCATTACACCATTACATTAAGCTGTTAACCATTACGTCAATTTGTCAGCTAATATTGAGAAATTGATTTCTTTGATTTTAAATACTTATTCAGTAGATTATTATATTTAACGTCCTTAGGTTTTATTTATTTTTTGAATACAATTTTTAGTAAATTATCTTATTGCGAAGTAATCAGTTTTCTTATTAGAAAATGATTATTAATTACATATTTATTAATTCATCTACTACTTGATATTTCAAATTTAATAAACAAATATACAAATATATTCGTTTATAATTGTAGTTTTACTTTAATGATTGCATTATCAGATTATTTTTTAATAAAAAACCTAAACGCTTACTACACATATTCATTATCATACATTAATTTTGATAAATTCGAAATAGCTACTATAAAATACCACCATTAGCCGATCCTAGGCGAGTCCTATCTAAAAGGCTTCGCTTTTTTTCATAAAATAAAAGAATAGATAAAATTTTCACACTAGACGCAATAGTTGTTTCTGTTATTATCAAATTAAAATTTTTATATTTGATTGATTACTTTCATTTTTCTTTCTTTTATTGAGAATGGTTTGAGTAAAAAATCATGCAAATATGAGATTATTATAAACTGGATTATAATAAACTGATTATATGATTATAAAGTGAAACAAAATTTAACCGATTAGAAATTTAATTAATGTAGTTTATCCAGTATCTAAATATTATTTCATTTATGATCAGATAGAAAGATAAATTTTATTAAAATTATAAACTCCAAAATAAACCTTGAACAGTCGTTCTCCTCCACAATGTGATCTTAACATTACTTTTTTTATGATCAGTTAGAATAAAAAATAATTCAAACCAAGATTTACGAACAATGAAAATAATGATGGGTATGATGTAAACGAAAGAAGATGGAAGAATATTTAAAATAAAAAAAAAAAGATAAGAGGAAATTATCCTCTTTTATAAGGTAAATTAATTTGAACTTATCATTAGTAAATAAAAATTTAATCGTCATTTATTGTTATAAAGAAAACAAACAACTCTTAATAAAATGTTGTCTGTTAAAAAAAAATAAATATTTTGTGTAATGATATTTAAGTAAAATCTCTTCCTTTAAAATAAAAATTATATGTAAGATTATATAATTAATTTGAAAGTAGTACATTAATAAACAAATTCTCTTACACAATGTCATTCATCTATTTTAATGAGAAAAAGAAAAAAAAATTATATAAAATAAAAACAAAACAAACAGTTAAAGAATAAAATTCTAATAAATATAAATAAATAAAAATTATAATAGCATTTTATGTATGATTGTTGTTATTTAAACAATAAAAAGAGATTTTAATAAAAGGATAGTGCAAAAAACATTTGTTATTATTACATAACGTAAATAAAAGACTTTAAAAACATTTGTTAGATAAATTTAGTATTCATATTAAAAAAAAAAAAAAAAAAACAATTAATTTTTGTAACTTGTATAGTAGAATTAAGTTTATCCACTATTTTACTTAGTTGAAATTTGTCAGATGTTATTTTATAAAATAAATAGAAAGAGAATCCTTGGCCTAGGCAGCTTTAGATCTTCTGTTAGCTACCGTTTATGTTATGTTAAGTCATCATCCATAACGTAATATTACGGCAAGTGAAGTTTATCGAGTTACATAACAAATTAGGCTACAAAACAAATGATATTGTTTTTCTTGATCGTATTCTTGTTCTTGTTCGATGACACTGGTAAAGTGTTTGTCTTCAATTCCTGCAGGGTGTATGGATTGCTCCTATAAACAATTGCTTTTAAGTAACCTCACAGAAAGAAACTGTACTAATCAGATCAGGGGATCTTGGTAGTCACAATCTTTTCTTTTAGAAATGATTTTTCCATCGAAAAATCCTGTAGCACCTCTATAGTAGTTCGATCTGTATGGCAAGTAACGCTGTTCTGCTGCAACCACCAGTCACACTCATTCTCTTGGAATAAGGCTACGAACTGTTGGATAATTTCTTTGTAGACGACAGCATCCCCATTTTTTTCAAAAAAACAATAATAGGCACACCACACCCCTATTTTTTGTAAGTGTAAGGTAAATTCAGAGAAAATGTGTGCATTTTCAGTACCACAAGTCCGGTAGTTCTGAATATTAACATACTCACCAAGGTGAAACCGCGCTTCATCTGTGAAAAACAATCTAAAATGCCAGTCTTGTTCTTAATGAAGTTCTTGAACGTTGGACAGCAGTGAACCTTTTTAGCTTAATCAGCATTAATTAGCTCATGGAAAACCTGCATTCGATAAGGATAACATTTCAGCATTTTCCTCACTGCAGAGTGAGGAGAACCTAGTGAACTGAATCCAGTGAAATGTTATTTTCCCGGTTTGTCTCCCCAATGAATTTATGAGGATATTAATGTCCGCTTTAATGTCCTGTGCGACCTGAGTCGTTAAAACTCACATGTGTCACACACGTTTCTGGTCTAACACCGGACATGTTTCACGAAAATTTTTTAAACTAATTTCTAAATAACATTTTTCACTGGTCCTTCCTTTTGAAATTTCTCCCTGAACTTTCGCCGAGACACAACATGAAGTTTGGTCTCTAAAACGGTTTCCATCATAAATACACACGTTTTTCAACAGTTAACCGAATTTTAAAAACAGTTACGATTTTGCAACTTTGTTCAAAAGCCAGCACTTCACATAGACTGGTAATGCACAAATGTGCTGGCAATAAACAGTCCTACCTACTCCAGCTTCAGTCGTACCAAAATCGTCCATAATTTTTATCCATCTTACACCAATATATGCATTTTAATAAACATATGCATTTAATATAAACTACTGAGTGATTGGGCCTCTTTTAAGTTGAACAGTGTATTTTCAATGCAGTTTTAATAACTTGTCGATTTGACACAATAACAGTCTAAAAAAAAAGGCTACCAACCCTTTTTTTACCTATTTTTCTGTATGAATATAAGCAAGAAACGTATGAGAAAAAATAATGTGTGACTAAAAATGAAGTTAAATATATTTATATTTGTTGAATTAAATAATAAAATGAAATGTTTATAAGTATTTAAATAGAAAAATTATCACCACGGTTGTCCCTATAAAAATCAACATAAAACCCACTATTTATTTTACATTATTCAAGATATTGTAACTCATTACATTTTAGCATTTGTGCGTGTGAATCTCACAGACAGATTTTTATTACTAAATATGACATTTTTGTTGCTAAATAAATACTATTACATTACTTTTTTATCAATTATCTTTCTATATCTATTTCTTTTATTCAACGAACGTAAATAAATGTATTACTAGTAAAACTTAAAGCACGATAGTACAAGTTTTTAGTTTATGTTTTTATTGTTTTCTATACGTAATCTAATAAATTACAAAACCCTTTTACCAGGCAGATGTCTTGAGTCTATGATGTAGTTTATTTTGTTATGTTCACCAACCTAAAACAAAGAACAAAAAAATCAATACTACTGGTACCAATAATAAAAAAAAAAAACAAAAAAACAACTATAATATTCTTGGCAGGTTTTTGTAGCCTATACAGATTTTTGTTGTAAAGCAGTATTCTATTATGTTAGTGATTATATCAAAAAATAAATTTAAAAATGTACTCAGAAGTATTTTAATTCAGTATTGATTTACGGAAAATTGTTGTGTATTTAAAGATGTGATGGTTTAAAATAATGCTATATATTTACTAAGTGAACTGTAAAATACTATATATTATCGAAATTAGAATACAATATTAAAAAAAAAAAAAAATGTTCATGAAATGTATGAATGTTCATAATGAAATAAAGAAATACTGAACTTAAAATAGGACTTCATGGGTGTGACACACACACACACACACACACACACACACACGCACACACATGAATGTATCATATATACTAGGAGTGGCTAAGATTAGAATTACCTGACAGCTTAAGAAATAAGAGAAAATTTTGCTAGATATGCATACACATAGTATTACATCAAATGTAAAATATGAACAAATGTTCAGTAGGTCCAATAAAAAATCATGTTATAATTATTTCAGATAATAAAATTTATTTTAATAACCACAATTAATTATTTTAATAAACCTTTGCTTAAATGAGTTGGCAAAACCAACTCATTTAAATCTTTTCGTTAATTGTATTTAGCTTTTAGATCAAACTGAAGCCATTCCAACATTATTATCAAAATATTTCATACCTTTCTACCCTTATAGACAGTTTCGGTAAAATTATTAGCCAATAAGGAATAAAATAATATTGAAAGTTACGTTGAAAAATTAAAAGAACTTAAATATGTGGATTTAAAATCAGATTTATTAATATAATTTCTTAAATACGGTAGTCTTCTGAATTTCTAGATAATCGCTTCTTTTAAATATTATTGAAATTAAAATTCTTATTTTTTATTTCTATTTCTATTAATTTGTAGTAATCGAATCTAAGCTTACAAAAATGTAAAAGGAGAAGCTTTGACAAATGAACGTAAATCGACTTAAAAATATCTGCATCTAATGCATTAGTTTTTTAAGTAAAACATGAAAAACAATTTTATAAGATGACGTAAAAAGCTGTCGAATAAAATTTATTTTATTAAAATTTGTCTTATATATTTTATATTATGCGCGCGCGGGCACACACATTTATATATTTTGCAAAATGTATTTTTTTAAAGTTTTAGTTTACATGCAAAAATATTATCTTGAAACAACTTGCAATAAATCACAAAGCTTTTTATTATGCATAATATTCACTTCAGTTATTTATGACATTTGCTTTTATGTATTAAATTCATAACTTTAATAAGCAATCTATACTTTTAGTATATTTACATATGCGTCGTGAAATTTGATTACAAACCTACAGTGAGAAGATTCTTTTTCCTTACAGTTACTTCCCTAAAAAGTCATATAAAACAGTAAGAACATAAACCCGAGAGAGCAGCATCTTCAGATGTTTATCAAAAAACTGGCTGTTGCGAGAATGTAAAATACCTGTACTGCTGCAAATATTTCAAAAAGTAAACCCAGTAATCTAATGCACTACCTACATTAAATTAAACTGTTGAGGGATCGTGTGTAAAATTACTGATCGCTACCTGTGGGTGGTGGGGTAATCAAGAAGCTATTATACGGCTAGGATTGTCTACATCATATTAAGTGTCCTGCATAATCATCCTTTAACATCGCGATGTATACTATTTATTTTATCCTCGATTTTTTCCCTTTCTGGTTCATATTCTGTGATGTTTTATTCTGTAACAGGCTTCAGGAGATCTGGTTTGAGAACCTTTCTCCTGTATAATTGAATAATAAGTCAAATGAAATAAATAAATAATGTTTTATCCAGATCAGTAGATATTACTATACTATGTACATTATATCACGAATGTGAAGGTATGTAACTCCAAGAATTCTAAAGGAATGTCCTTAGCATTCGCTTGGTAAGCGCAAGGGAAACGCTGGGAAAATATTGATCAGAGATTTTTATCGTAAAATAAAAAATATAAATGTTACTTTGTTCAGTACTTCATTAATAACGAAAACAGAAGCATAATAAATAAGGCTCTTTTTGTAATCCAGAGTATTGGAGGTGTAAAAAAAATTCTATTGCCTGATTGATAAAAGCGAAAATTGTTAATTATTAAAAATAAGTGATTATTATTTTTTTAGCAAATCTTCTGAATAAGTAAACACTTTTAATTTTCTAATTTTCGGTTTAAATAATTCACATTTAAGGACGTCAAACATGATCTGTTAACCTACCTTTTAACTTAAAAAGGTGTTCTAAATTTTTTAGGGAGACCCAAGTTATAGTATTTTACTAAGCCAAAATAAACGTAAGCAGAAAAAAATTTAAAAATAATGATGACGACAAGTTTAAATTTTCATAAAAATGCTCTAACGCAACGTATTACCATTTGATTATGTTGCAAAGTACTCTTAATTCAATTTAATTGTTACATGAGAATTTGTCATCTGAAAGAAAAAAAAACAGGAAATATTTGCACAATGGACAACAAAAATACTTTTTATCATCTATGGGAATTAAATTCATATACTTAGCAAGTCAACCTAGACGCGCATAGACTTACAATGGTTTTTTCCACATTTAAATTGAGATGGTTACAATCCATCCAGCGAAAAGGTTTTTGAACTGTAAAAATAGTATTTTTATGTTTTTTTAAATAATTATCTTCAGAATTGTAGGGTGGCAATGAATTATTTAACTTTTTAAGACAGACCATTAATAATTAATAAGAAGAAAGAGGCCGAAGACAGTTCTCTGTGGCACTTATACTGCGATCTACATCTTGAAATGAGTACGTAAATTTTACAAATGTATTCTTATTGAAAGATGAAATTTAACTTCAACTGTTTACAATTTAATTTGCTTCAATTTAATTTCAACTGCTTACTTGTAGTTGGTAACGTATTATTTTAAACAAGTGTAGGCCATTCCTCTCATACTAGCAAGGAATACTTTCTATCGGATAAAGCCAGACCACATAATTCTTCATTTGAAAAAAAAAATATCTCCTTATATCAAGATATTCTCCTTTACGAGTATCTACTAGGAAAAAAGTTATTTAAAAAAAAAAATTAATTAATTTGTAGATTAATATACAAATTAAATAAAAGATTAAGTTTGGTTAATGTCTTTGCTTCTATTAAAATGTCATAAAAATGAAAATTTTACATGTAGATAAAACTTTACGCAATAATTAATATCTCGGTTTTATTCTGACTAATGAAGAAGTAGAGAGAGAGAGAGAAATTATCGAATTACTTTTTTTTATATATAAATTAAATTATTAACTACCAGACATCGTGATTTGAAGTAACAAGTGTTTTAGATAAGAATCTGCATAAAGTTTAGCAAAAATGTTGTGGATATTTCATTGTTTTGACGCATTCATTTAAAATGCACATAAAAGGTTTTACATACTTTGGTAAAATTATTCAGCATTTTAAAGAAACAATTTAAATTAATAACTTTATTGTAACGATAAGATTTTATTTTGTTGAGCAATTTATTAGTTTAAAATTATAATGGGATGAGGCATCCTAAAAATATTAAAGAAGAACGGTCTAATTCACTCAAGAATGGCTGTCAGCCACCCAGAAAGAAACAATACGATACAAATATTTCCGAATCTAACTGCATAAACAGATGCACAACTGAAAGGGAACGTAAACACGGTCTAGACATCAGGAAGTGAAACGTCATAAACAAAAAAGCTGCATGCTCTCAAAACGAAGCTGCGTAGTGGGATGGAATAGATCAGGCGAGCCGGCGCGGCACGGTGCTTACGACGACAATATCTGCTAATCACTCATTATCACAATGTTCTGCTTTCACCTTAAAGGATTACGTAGCCTCTTTAAGGTGGTACACTCTCTGTGATCGGTACAATATTTTGTCTTCAATAGTGTATAAAATAGTTTTTATGGCAGTTTTTATTCATTATAATAAAAGGTTTTATATATATATACAAAAATTAACAGAACACTCAAAATTGTTAACATTTTGAATTGTCAAGTTATTTAAATTTCTTAAATGCTTGTAAATTAGTTCTTTACATTACAGGATTTTAGGCTTACGCATATCGTTTAAACGTTACGTAACAAACTTATTGTGTTTTCTAACCGGTACTCACAAGATTTGTAGCCTAAATTATAAATGTATTATTACACCACATCCATTGTATTCAGTTTCTTACATCAAACACTTTATTAATAACATATTTTTTTACACTTTTATGTTTTGAAATATATTTTCAGCAGCCAATTTATTAAATTCAAAATTATTATTTATTTTGATTTTCTAATCAATAAAGTTTCAAAGGATTTGTGTGAAGATTTTAATTTTTGTAAAAGAAAGTAAAGGAATAAAAGAAAAAAAAATGCTAAGCTCATACGATGGTCGAAGAAGATATACTGGACATAAACAATTATCTTTATTGGCCGAACGGAAAGATTGAAAAACAGAGAAGTGAATTATTGTTTAAAGGAAATTACGTACTTAAAACAAATTTATTATACTGTCATGTAAATGTTCCAGAAGAGAAAAAATTGAATTACTTTAATTAGTTAAAGTCTGTTTCATGTTGGTTCTACACGTCCTTAGCAGATTACTGAGGTGTTACTAGTTATGTAATTTAACACATTAAATACCATGTTACTGTGATTTTGTGTATATCTAGACTTCTATGATTTATTAACATTTTAAATAGCTTATTTGATGTATGTAAGTCTTCACACAGCAATTTAATAAAATATTTCGGTGAATAGGAATATACTTTCCAATCATGTACGTGTTTTGGCGTGTTTGAAGCTTACTTGTGTTTGGCGTGATGTTTAATAACTTTTGACTGGATAAATTGAATTTGATGAAATTTGGCACAAAGACTCGTGTATATGGAACAATTTTTTGGTAAAGGTTTGGAGTCAATTTCTTCAGGGGGATGGTATAGATAGTTTCTTTGAGGGTCATATATCTCAAAATTTTGCAAACACCAATTTATACTAAGCTCGTCACATTCGTAATGCTTATCTTACCATTTTAAAAAAGATTTTTCCCTAAATTCGCCACTTCACCCAAAAATCTAAAAAGGCTATTTTTTTATTTATTTCAAATTTTTTAATCGATTTATCTTCCTGAGAATAGGAATTGTGCAAGTGACCCAAAGAAACAATATTTTGGCTCAATTATGGGATGGGGAAGCCTGCCAAAATTAAAAATATTGATTTTGTGAATTTTAAAAAGTTTTTTTAGTTTATTTAAACTTTTAATTATAATATTAAAATAAAATTTCATAATTCATCCTCCCAAAAAAATAGATCTTAGGTAAATTTTTATTGGTTATACATTTTTCACTGAAATTTTAATTAGTTTCTTCCATTTAATATACTAAGCATAGACAAATCAAAAAGTTTCTTGGGAAGTGATTTTGGTGGTAAGAAGCAGGAAAAAATTTATAAATATTTTTTAAACTTTTTTCATGTATCATTATTTTTCCAATGCATAAAAATAAATAACCAATACCTGGAAAGTATAACAACTTTGTTATCAGCTTTTTTTAAGTATAAAGAATACGTTTTTCTATTCTTTTTTTATAGTAGTCATTTGAGTTATTTACGTATTTTCATTTTTTTTTTATCCAGGCCTAATCTTTTAACATAAAATTAGTTACTACTTCTTGTATCTTCGATTGAATATTTGTTATATTCCATTTTTGTTTTCATTTTCCATATGATTTTTTTGTATAATATATAAAGTTCACCGCTAAATATTTTAACATTATATGCTTTATGATATCAGTTACGGGTTTTTTTTTTAAATATTTAGTTTCAAATTTGTTTTTACTATTCGTTCTAAAAAGTAATAATTTTGAAATTTGTCAAAGTACCAAATATGCATTTTAAAATTTAAAATTATGATTGAAAAGTTCTTTTACTTTAAATAATTCAATAATCGAAATGTCAATGATATGTTTCCTGTAAATGAAAGTAGGTATTAAAACATTATAAATTGGTAGTTAATATATATGTACACCGACCGGGACGTAAGTACACCACAAAAGCTTATAGGTTGGAATTACAAAATGGAATTATGTAGCGTTTAAAAACGCAATGTCTAGTCGGCATTTGAACCCGGGACCTCTGGAAGGCCGAGAAGCAATCACTCTGCTACCGGGATGGGCTTAAACGTTCATTTTAAACAAATTTTTCTGCTTCATTGTCTGATGAAATTTGTCGCATTTGAGTTTTAAAATATCTGTTTCCACATTTTTTTCTTGATAATTACACAGCAATATTTTCTGATAAAAGTTAACTTTGATCAAATTTATCTAGCTTGATCTTTAAATTAATTAGTTTGACTTCATTCTTTACTTCATACTGAATTTCTTAATTAGATATATTTTTATGTCTTACGTGCCAACACCGAACCAGTAATCTATAACTTAAATATTTTTTGAATAAAAATAAATATCAGTATCAATATTTTTTTATCAATCTAACAATACAATAACAAATTTAAAGTGAAAAATAAAAATAAGAATTTCTAAATGGATTAGTTTTGGGATTTAGATATACTATCACTACGTGTGATATAGATAGGTTAAGATCGAGAGAAGACCATCAAAATAAATGACATTCTACTTTCCACTATCAACAAGCTCACGATTTCTTCCTACTTCATTTAAGGATATTAATGAATATTTGATTTCTTCAGTAAATCTAAATGATGAAAAAAAAATCCCTTTCGGCACGCCGGAAGGCGGAGGTAATTTCACCGGTGCTAAGTAGGGGATGAAAAAGATTTCCACCTTAAAGTTAAGAAAAACTTCAAATTTACTCAATACGACAATCGTTGCACGTGAAAAAAGTTTCACATGCTTATCATTCAACAAGCTCCATCTTACAATTCCAGCAAAATTTTGGTATTCCCTTGCCATAAGGATTGGTCATGTCAAAAATCGTTGCAAACAAAAGTTTTAGGTAATATTTAGAGGATTAATGAAGATTTTAAACCGATTCGATACTGTGCCTATTAAGGGAGGTATGACTTTTTTTTGTCATCGAAACCCCAAAAAAGGCCCTTATTAAAAAAAAATAGTAGGAACTTTAAACGAATTCGATATTTTACTTAATAAGAAAGTTATAGCGATATTTTGTTTTTTCACAAAAGCTCCCCATTTCCACCCCCTTAGTCCGATTTTGCCCATTAACGAACTCGACCGAGATTTTGGGTCGTTATATTTTATTTATCATTTTGAAAATGATTTGCGCAAAATTACGGCAGTAATTGTGTCCACAAGAAAGTGAGATATATAAATGTTTACGTACATAAACTTTTGAACTGACGGTGGTTTTGGAGTCTGGTGGATGTGAAACGCAAAGATATGTTGAAATTTTCCGAAATCGAGTCATGGTACCTATTAAAATAGGTAGCTTTCTTACAAAATCTAGCTAATAAGAATATAGTTCTTTCTGAAAAAACGTTAATTAATGAATGAATGAATTAAACAAAAAAAGCTGACAATAAATTTGTTAGTTGTACTTTCCTGGCATAATTTTTTCTTATGTAGTGAAAAAATATGATGTATGAAAATAAACCAAAAATAGTTTTAAAAAATTCAAAAAATCGATATTTTTAAACTTGGATCGGCTCCCTCACCCCAAAGGATTATTTTTAGATCATTAGATCATTAGCACTACTACTGTGCCTTGGAGAACATAGAAAAAATTCAGTTATAAAATGTGCAATAAATAATAAAATAGTAATCTTGGGGCACATTTTGTTAAAAAACAAAAAAAAAATGGTAAGATAAACATGAACCCACGTACTAAACTTAATATAAAGTGGGGTTATGTTTACAGAATTTTTAGAAAATTGATCCCAAAGAAACTATCTACCGCATCCACTGGAAATATTGATCCCAAAATTTTACCAACAAATTGCTTCATATACGCGAGTCTTTATGCAAAAATACATCAAAGTCGGTTTATCCAGTCAAAAGTAATTAAGCATAAAATATGCCAATACACATTCATGTGTATGTATGAACATTACGAACATTACCTTTCCCCCATGTTTTTTGTTTTGTTTTTGAAGTTCCTGGCTCATGAAACGTCGAGAAATGCAAAAAACCCATACTCTACTTTTTGACTGATTACCATTCTTCCCTTCTTGCAGCATATCTAGCCAGATATGGTTAGATATCTGATTTCTTGCAGCTATGATACCAGGAAAGAAAAAATATAAGTTTCATCAGGAATAGAGTGTCATTTTTTCCTAATTTTACCACACAATAAGACTAATGATTTCTCTAAGTACGAGTATACTGTAGTTTTCAAGAGTAAAATCATAAAAAAAGCAATTTTTAAAAAATACTATGAATCTCACTCATATTATGAATTTTATTCATGACATCGACAAAAACAAAACTTGAAGATCTACAAGAATTTTAATTTCTCTAGGAATTAAACAATCATCGTGAAGAGTTAGATGAGAGCATTAACCGGATAATAATTTACATCTAGTTGTTAAAGTCAGCTAAGGTTACGGAATAATTTCAACTCAATTATACTTTAATAATATATAAAGTAATTACTTTATTTCAGTTAATAATAATGAGTTTGTTGCATCAAACTTTAAGAATGTTGGTAGAACAATTCTAAATTGAAAATAATAATTTTACATAATTCGACTTAGAACTGATACCGTTTTGTTTACGTAATAAAAGTCGTATAATGAAAAATAACTGTTAAAATTTAAAGGTTCTGAAAGCAGAGCGGCATTTATTATGTTATATGAATAAGAGTAAAAAATTACTCTTTTGTTTATGTATATTGGCGCATTTTACCTACTCTGGTCATCAACAGTGTGATGTGAAACAACAAAACATTTAAATCACATAGAATAAATACAACAGAAAATAATATAGACAAAGTCTTAGTGTTGCAATGCGAACGACCTGGTTCCCAACTAACCAAGCCTGCTTATGTTTGTTTATTAGCTAACAACAAATCCCTGTTCCAGACATAATCTGGAAGTATTTATTTATTCAGAGTTTTCATACACTTACACTATATTTTACACTATTATTTTTTATTTACTCGGTTCAGTACTCAATACAAATTTTACGTTTGATTTAAAAAATATTTTTTTTTTTGTTTTGCACGACTACAGTTTTGTACATATTTTTATTTATAAATCGACAAAAAGTTAATAAATATATTTTACAAGATAAAATATACCTTTAATACAAATTAAAACAAAATATGTACAACATGCATACTTCTCTAATGCGATTTACTCATTCATATAGGTGTGTGCGTGTGTGTGTGTATATGTATATATATATATATATATATATATATATATATATATATATATATATATATATATATATATATGTGTGTGTGTGTGTGTGTGTGTGTGTGTGTGTGTGTGTGTGTGTGTGTGTGTGTGTGTGTGTGTGTGTGTGTGTGTGTGTGTGTGTGTGTGTGTGTGTAAGAATAAAAATATTAAACGACAGTCTTAAATATAATTCAACGAAGGAAATAGATAAATAATATAATGCTTAAAAATTAATTTATATTGTAATTACAGTTTGAAGAAATATAAAAACTATTTGTAATAAAATATTAAAAGCCAACCCTTTTTATTAATTTTATTATTTTCAGATTTATCACCTTTTTAAGAGAGTTTAATTTTTTTAGGGCTTCGTGTTAAAAAGTGAAAATTAACTCTGAAATTATAAAATATTTTATTGATATTTACAAAACTCAAATTTAAAAAATTCTAAAATGTAAAAATACTGATATTTAAAAAATAATTTTATAGTAAAAGTGTTATGAAAGAATGTTAATTTAGATGTATATACAATTATTAAATCTACCAAGAAAGACTAAATTACATTTTTAAATTAATTTTGCTTTGAAACACAATATATTTTTTTTATTTGCACTTTCGTAATATAAAATCAATTTCATTTAATGCCAAAACATTACAAAACCATTAAAACTTGACAAAAATGTTATGTATAGAGTAGTCATACTAAAGTTTTATGGGAAGGTTAGTTATGTTGCTGAGAAATCGGTGTTAAAAGTGTTGGTAAAATAACTATTACTATTTTCATAGATCCTTACCTAAAAATATTAAGCCATAATTACAACTCGTGTGTGGAAAATGAATCAACATAACTTTGTGAACGTTGTATAGTTATCGATCAATTATAGTTTTATTTGTATTTATTTTTTATTTGTAATTTCAGTTACACTTTTGTAGTTTATTATACTCGAGAAAATAAATTTTATTTTAATTTATTAATATGTATCGTTAAATATAATGCTGCAATAATTATCAAAATAAATATTTTTTAAGATATCAGAAATTATTTTTTATGACAATGAGGTTTTTCTTAAATGAGATAATTTAACATTCAAAACTATATTTTTTATTTCTATAACAGTCTTAGTTAATTTTATTATTATAAATTATTATTAATAGTTTACCAAAAACTGAAATTATCATTGTTATTATTATTACATAAAGACATTTGAAATTACTCATACATTTTTTTATGAGGTTGTTCAGTGTCAAATACGTGAAGAGGAAGCAGTTATGAAGTTGGATGTTTTGTTTAATTCCAAATTATTATTTAATGAATATGCTTGTTTAACAGAATCCAAAGCAAGGATGAACCTTGGGCTGCTTTTATGAGTTTCTCACTTATTTTAAGATCTTCGATCGAGCCTTCATCTGTACAAGAGAAGGGTTAGGCCAGTGCTTAAATACTGCGCACCAATATGGAATTGGAATGGAAACTGCTCTTCTATTTTAATTGAAACTGTTCAGAGATTTTTTTTTTAATTTTTTACCAACGGAGATTTGATAAAGCATCTTCTGATTGATTATAAGGCCCAGAAATTTCAGTGGTCATAGTTCCCTGATTGATCGGTGTTTGTTTCAGGATGTTATATCTGCTAGTAAGGTATTGAAAAGTAGTATTCTTAGTGATATAATCAATATTGGTTTACGGATACCTTATGTTAGATCCAGAAAGAATCGTTTTTTCTTTGGATACAGCAGCCAGTTTCATTGGTTCCTTTGGAAAGATGCTTAGAAAAAAGTAATATTTGTCTTCCTGATTCTATGGATGTTGTTGCCGATGGTATTTCGTTAATATGTTAAGCCATCTTTATGGTAAGTGATTGGGTAAACTACAGTATTATAGTTTCTTTTCTTTCTTTCTTTCTTTCTTTCTTTCTTTCTTTCTTTCTTTCTTTCTTTCTTTCTTTCTTCTAGTATTATAGTATTCTTTTTTAGTATTATAGGTTTTCGATAATTTGACTGGGCTTTAGCTCTCTGGTCCTTTATCTCTATAAATATTATATTTAAATTTTTAAATATATATTGCATGAATGTTTTTTTTTTGTGAGTGTTATGTATAATATTTTCTTATTAATTTTTGTACAAAACATTAAGTTTTATAACTGTACTGTTATAATTGCTCCTTGTCTATTTATTTCCAGCTTCCCAGAATTTTTTTTCAGCCGTAAGTTGGATGGCTATCAAAATTATAACATATTTTAACAGCCGTTATTATTGGTTTACATGTCTTCAGTACTGCAGTTCATTCAAAACTTTTTGTAACACATATCGCATTTTTTGTATTATGTTTTAAAGAAACACATTGATATAATCCAATTTAATATACTAATCATCATTATTATACAATTAACTAATTCCTAACGTCTGAAATTTCATTACGCGCCATTTAAAGAGTTATACTTGACAAAAACCATAGTCATTTGATTATATTTGCGCCGTCTCTCTATCAGGTCGAGAACTTTCAGAACGACCCTGGTATTTATAGATTAATTGTATCACTTGTCGGATTACTTCATAAAATTTCCACAATAACAATTGTTTTTTTACTTATGTAATCCCTTAAAGAATTTCTTCTAAATTTTTTTTTTGTTAAAAGCTCATTTACAGATTTGATTTATTGCTTTAAGAATACGTCCAAAATTATTCTACTTTGAAATACGTCACTGCTTTTATATACTTATTAGTAGATATTTGTATTGCAGCAATAGTGATGACATTTACTCTCCATAACCGATGCAGAAACTTGAAAATCGCTAAAGATATTTTTCTGTACCTTTAGGCATTTCTCAACAAAAAGTAAATGATAACAATACAATATTTTTTTACATAATCTTTATGACCATAATATAAAAGTATGACTGAGAATAGAAGAAAATTATACAGTTTCCATAAAATATTCCAACATAAACATCCACGAATCGTAATTGTGGCAGAATGATAATTACCAGAACAAAAGGCCATCAAAATATTATAACAATGTCTTGAAATATTCGGATCATTCCATTAAGATAACTATAATGATGTGTATAAAAAATGTTCAAAAGAAAATTATCGTAAACCGTTACGCAATACAGTTCTGCAATAATACAATCATTTTATATTAAACCTAAATCACAAAAGATTACAAACGTAAGTTAAATTACAAAATATCATTATACAATAATACCATATGAAATACTTGTATTAAGTGAGATATTTTTTGAAATAATTCTTAAGTATGGAATGTATAACATTAAAAAAGCTATTTGGAGTAACATATAATATAAAATTATTTAAAACAAATAGCAGTTATTCTTTTTTGTTATTTCCTTTTTTTATTGTAGAGTTACTTCATAACATAAAATCTAATTTTGTAGATATTATATTTTGACAACCGTTAATGTTACCGCGATAACTTAAGTTCCAGTAGAGTTAGTAGGCCGCTTGCTGACGTGGTGCAATCTTGAACTCATTTACTTTGACAAGTGGATGATGTTTAAAGCTAAAGAGATTTTACCGCACCTTTATGTACACTTACAGTAATCAACAATTTTTTTTTATTCAGCTTTAACGCAAGATAATTTAAAAAAGATGCAAGGATATTTTTTCTCACGCATTTATTTTTATTATAATATAAAATCCTTAAAAAACATTCAGATTAAAACTTATTAAAAAATCATACTCTGTGAAAATTCTTAGGTCGACATTAAAGATCTATACTTACTTCATAATTACAAAAAAAATTGTTTTAAACTTGCCGATCTTTGTGTTGGACTGGTAACATCTCGGCCTTTCTTTCGGGGGTACCGGGTTCGAATCCCGGTCACTCGTGGCATTTTTCGTTCGCTACAAAATCCCATTTCCATATTCCCACGTACAAGTTTAAAAACTTCTGTGATGTATTAATGAATTAACTCATCAGACGACTGAAAACTTAGTCATTTTTAATATTTTCTTTTAATCAGAAATTCATGATGTAATGTTGTTATTGAAAAACAAACAATTGTATTGTTCATTCATGTTAGGTATCCTGAATTTCTTTTTTTAATTTTTAGGAATGATTATAACAGCTGATGGGTATAAATTGATAAAAAATACTTGAGATTAAGAATTAGAAATAAATTTGTATTTTATTTATAACATTCGTTTAATGCAAGTTTAATTTAACAGACAACGTGAACATCGATTTTTGCCAAAGACGTAATTTTTTTATTTAGTGATAATATTATTTGTATTACCTAATATTTGATATTTCTTAATGTTATTTAATTTGTTCTTTTACAAACATAAAAAGTCGGTTTTTATTATTCTGTTAAATTATCAAATAGTTTATTTAAAGCATGGAAAGATAGGTAAAAGCACTTGGTTAATATCACTTACTAATGTAGTGTAAAAACATGAAGAGTAAAATGAGAGCTTCAAGTCTCCATCACCCGCCCCTGTTATCTTTATCGCAAAAATAAGAATTTTGAAATGAAAAAAGAAACAAAGGTTAAATTCTAATTACGTTCCAGCGATTTTAACTCTAAATTAAAGGGACAAAAAATATGGGGATTTACTGAATTGATACATAACAGAAAGTATTTTTTTATTAGTCAGAAAATGATCCCTTCAGATTTTTGTACTCCTCAAATTTTTTAGGTTCATTGAATGATAAAGTACTAAAATTAACGTTAAAGAATTCGATGCGCATGCATATGTTCGCATGCATATGATGTAGTACGTAATAGCCTACATTTGTCCTTATAACTCGAAACCGTTTCACTTATTTACTTAGTATTGTGCATTGGGAAGTACAGATATTTTAAGTAAGCGGATAAGGGATTGAAGATATAATAAGGATGTTTTATCTAATAGAGGTTTGGGATCGTGAAAATTTTATTCATCCATATATTTTTAGCTTATTTAAAGGTAATATTATTAAAAATACTACTGAAAATATACCACTGAATAATCTTTGAAAATCTTTCGTAAGAAATACACCATAAAAATCGTTTTTTATTTTTAATTTCCCAGTTCTACTGAATAACTGTAGCCGGGAAAGAAGTAAAAAACAATTTTAAAAATGTACTGTATAAGATAAAGTGTGAATATCCAGCCAAATTTTCCAAGTCTGGGTTCTTGCAGATCCTGATATCTCATGACCCCCTCTAACTAAAAACACATTTTTAGAATTGAATAATTCCAGAAGGATGTATGTACGTTGGTACCTACGTATCAATCATTTTGTTCGATATCTCCAGATTGGATAGACCGGTTTTACGATAAAATTTGCATAATGATTATTATATACGGAGCATTAATGCCACTGAATTTTGATTACCATCGATCAAGGGGGATACTGAAATTCGAAGTTATGGTTACATATCTCAAGTTTTTATTAACCTGTAGTTATTTATACCTTTCATATAATTTAATCCCCTTTAGGATTTGATGGCGTTTGGCTTTATTCAAACCAACATAAAGGGGTGGTGGCAAAAAATTATTTTTTTTCTTTTTTGTAATTTCTGGACTAAAAGTTACGTCCTTTGACTAATTAGGCGATTAGTTGATCTTACACGGAAAATTATTCAAACAAATCTTTGACCTTTTTTTAATAATTATTGACGCTTCAACATATCAATTTGAAAATTTTAAATTATACTTTTTGCGTAAGGCCTTATCAGAGTGTGAATCATAGTTTACCGTTACCAAATGTTACTCGCATAACCATCACAATAAAATCCTCCTACTTTGTGGCTTTACTAATACGTTATAAAGTATCATTAAACGACTCGTTTGAAAAATAGTCCAATTTATACAAGAAAATTAATTCATAATATAAATTATTTCTTAAAGAACCGAAATTAGCCCAGAGTTCAAAAACAAAATGAATTAATAACTTTATGTAACTAAAAATTCTTAAGAGAAAAAATTTAACTTGGTAAAATTTTAAAAAAGGGATTTAAGGAATTGCACCAAAATTAATTGATAGTAATAAAATGTAATATTTTCCTTAAAATAAAATAAAAAATTTACAACTACCTACTAATATATTATTACAGATCTCAGCAATATCGTACGTAATTTATAGTTTTTTTTTCTGAAATACCATACAACTATCTATTATACTGTTTCTTTTTGTTTGCGTTAGTAATAGCTTGTTTTACTTGAAGTTATTATGCTATTTTCACACACTGCTTTCTATGTTATTACGCTTATATCATATTTATCCTGTTTAAAATCGATATAAACTACTTCGTGTTCAGGTATTATTGAAAGTTATTTTGTAAGAGTTATAATAAATTTTGGATTAAAATTAATTTTATTGTTAAATTAATATAAGATTTGACGTGAAAGATTATTATAACTGATTAATAAAGCGAGAAATACTATTTTAGTACGAGTAAAAATATTAAATATTGTTAGCCAGCTAAATTATACGGTTGTCAGTTGAAACTAATATTACTATAGAACTAGAACCTAGTTCTATAGAAGCCTGCGCAATAAAATGCTACATTAGTTTATATCTACAGAAACTAATCGCCTTCTTAATTTTCTATTAAAAAAAAACTACCAGAAGTGTTCGTAAGAGTGAACTGTTCCAGTAAAAAAAAATTAGTAGTAGGGAAATCGTGTGCAAAAGGAGCTACCTTGACTTGGTTTCAGCGAGGACAGCCCGTGAAGAGAATTGCATAAAGAAATTAGTTCAACGCGCAGTCGGATTATTTTGATCACGAGACCTATTATCACGGAAGAGGAGGGTTTGAGTTGCATCACTAGTTAGGTCACGACCCTCTCGCACGAGACTGACATTTGAACGCTTTGCTTGCTTTGAACTTTTCACGAATGTATTATAGTTTGACACTTGAAACGAGAATGAAAAGACCAATGGACAGTTTTACTATACCGATGACTTTTCATGTCTAAAATCACTTATACACATTACATGCTTAGATATAACTATTACCTTTTTATTTACGTTCTTAAGAGACAACTTCTTATTTTTATTCGTTAAGCACAGTACAAAAAAAAAGATTGAATAAAATTTTTTATTCAAAGGTAAAAAGCAAAAAAAAATATAACAGTTCATCGTTTACCTTCAATCATTTTAAAAATCTTTATTAAATATTTCATCAAGAAGTTAGAGTTAACGCAATGAATATTATTTGTATTTTTACACATGATAATTTAGATAATACCTGTATTTCCCATTTAGAACACGATCTTGTAATATATTTTGACTGTAAAATCTGGAAATTATAAATATAACATTACAATTTCTTTTTAAAGGAAACAAACCAGAGCAGTTATTATTGCTTGAATAAGCACAAGTAGAAGAACAGTTAAGTGTTTAAAACTAAGAGACCATTAATATAAATTTATTTATTAAAACAAAACAAATTTTTGTAAATGTAATAAATAAACAATTATAAATATAATAACACAGAATTAAAGTAAGGTAAAAATGAAGTAAACATATTTAGGGATATTAATGTACAAACTATACTGCAGGTAAGTAAGTATATAAAGGGACATCTACTAATCAGAAAAAAAAAATGTTCTTGCAAAAAATTAATCTGTTCAATATAGGAACAGTAAATAAATAAGAAATAAATGCTCCCTGCAAAAATGGAAAGTAATAGAATAAAACTGAAAGGTAGCTAAAAATTTATCTAAATAAAAAATTGTGTTTCAAAATTGTTTTTACAATAAGATTTTCATTTTCAAAACCATGCCAATTCTGGGTGCTAGCGCTAAATCATCGACGAATTGCTGCATAATTTACACAGCCAAGTAGAATACGAACCACCGTTACGAGCAATTCTCCAAGGGATAATTCTATCTCTACAATATGATAGGGATGTACGTGTGTTTACCTCGCGTGCCTGTGACGCAGACGATAATTTCTTTACAGCGAATTTTTCACACTAATAACTTCTAAGCCAATTCACTAAATTTAGTATAACGCAGCATATCGCCGAAAATGGTCATCCACTCATTTTTTCTAGCTGCATTCAGTCAACGTTTAACAAATCATGTATAGCCAGAAGTGTTTTCCAAAACTGGCTGAATGCAAATAAATTCTTTAGTAACTCATTTTCTCGTTGATTGCCTGCTTTTCCTATGTGGTCCTAAAACCCCAGCGAAAACTGACACGTGTATTACAATTATTAAGAGAAAAAACATATGAATGGCTCAGTTATTGGATGCATTCATGAGTTCCCAATTTTTAGATTAATAGACTATTGTTACTTTTTACAGAATTACAATAGTTGTATGCTAGAAATCTGTCCTAATAATATGCTCTAATGACTGTTAAATTTTACATCTAAGAATTACTTTCATTTATGCAAGAACTACATCTAAGAACAGAATTGTCGTTTCATATTTCGGGTGGGTGTGGTTAATTTAGTAAATGATTAAAAAAAAAATTGTTGATTAGATTAATCCCATTCATTCATTAGTCCATTCAGGAAGGGACTAGAATGGAAGCTAACAATTTTTATGAATCAGTAGGAAGTGCCCAAAAGTTTCACCAAAGTGAAAGATGGATTTCCACTTACTGGAAACTTCAAAAACGATGTGAAAAAAAAATGAAATCTTACCTTAAAATATTAATAAATTTGAATAGAATAGTGCGGACATATTAACTATGAAAACCTAATACTGATCTATAAAATTGCATGCTAAAATAAATAAAATTAATTTATAAATAAAAATATAAGCTAAACGTTTTTTAGTGTTTTCACAATATTGAATTTTTTTGGACTTTTGTAAATTATTATTTTCTAACCTGTAGACTGATGTGATTACAAAATTACTGCAGTATAACTTTTTCAATTATTTTTAATAATTTTTTTCCAAATTTTCAACGTATATTTTACGAAAAGATAAAATATTTAATATTGCAACCTTCTTTCCTGCAATCATACAAAGCATTTGTACATTCACAACGTATTTAAGATGTTTTAATTTATTAGTAAGGCTATCATTTTGTCAGTTTGAAATACATTGGAGCATAACACATCAATCACAGACTAATACTACCAGATGAAGTTTTAGTAAAGTATAATCCAAATAAACTTAAATTTCTGGTCCTCGTCTTAAAAAAATTATTAATATGTACAAAAATTTCACTGATATATGTGATAACTTACTCACCTTTTAGAAACATTCAAGGCCTTCCACACTTATGAAGAATACAATGAAACAATTTCAAAAGCCATTACGTAGTTTTCTTTCCTAATAAAGTTAGTTTATGTGAAGGTTTAAGAAAATAATTAAAATATCAATATAAATACGTTCAGAAGTTTGAAACGGTTTTACCAGTGAAGTGCAATTCTATTAAAAAAAATATACGTAATGACTTCACTTGGAATTACAATCTAGTAATTCAATCGCTGAATTTAGCGTTTCTAGATAATACTTATTCTAATATTACTTAAGATATAGCAAAGAAAAAGTTTTAAATCACAGGTACTAAAAATAGAAAACGAGTAGTAATACTAATAATAATAAATAAACAGTATAATAATTAAACTGTTTTCTATTCTGTTAATAAAATTATTACATTTTGTTTAAACGGTTGTTAGTTTATTTTAATCATTATTTTTGTTTGTTAAAGGAAACACAAAATTTTATATTAATACCCTTCGAGCTGGATTGAAATCATGTTGGCTAATATTTTAAACAAACAATATGTAATATATTATTATACTTCACGCATATTATCAGAAATATATTTTATCAAATCTAAATCTAAATTTAAAATAAATTTACAATAAGATTTAGATCTGCATGACACTCCTTATTTAAAATTGCTTAGATAATCGACCTAATGACCTCTCTTTCGAACACGAATCTGATTTGTCTTATAGACTACTTTATGTTATTCAAAGTGACCCTGTTACAAAGTGGACTGCAGGTTGCCGTTACACCGCCTTGAAACACATGCCATGTTGTTCCATTAATATCCACCCGCAAAATTATTATTATTTTTTTTATATATTGTGCAATAAAATTGATGGATTATATTGTATTATTATAAACTATTCACTTTCTTTTTTTAACGATAAGCTCAAAAATTTCAACATTTTTTCAAATGTATTTATATATATATATATATAATAACATATATTAACATTAATATATATATATTAATAACATTATATATATATAATAATGCTTTTTTTCTTTAATAATTATTACCTTAGTAGTTTTATTTCTGACAACAAAATTACCAGTCGTACAATATAAAAAAACTAATTGGTTCAATAAAACAATGTTGTTATTGTAAAACGAGGTTAACCAATTATATTTTTCACTATTTGCGTAGTTTTATTGTTTTGTCAAGTAACAAATTATTATATAAAAAAATACAATAAAAAATTAATTAGAACATATGATATAAAGTATATATTTGAAAATAATTAAATAAAAATAATGAACAATAGATTCTTAATACTTAATTATTTTCTTCTAAAGTTTTTTCAAACAGAAATCAATTTTTGTACAAAAAAAAATTGTGTTGTACTTAAGCAGCATAACACAGCCGCTGTGGTTCGTAAGGTTAGATTCAGGTCTTCCACTCCAGATTCAGGTGGTTAATTGAAACCTAACTGACTAAGATCATTGGTATCCAAAGTCTAGCATTTAAATCCATAAAAAAGCAACTGACTTTACAAAGACTGAAATTGAGAATTCTCGACTTATTACTAAATTTAATCGATTAATAACTTATTAAACTAACTTATTTCTTCACCACATTCTCCAAAGTAAATATTCTGTTTGTAAAATTGTTATGAAAACATACTTACTAAACGTTAATTTTTTATCATATGCTTACTAATATTTAATAAATATTCATGTAGAATTTTAGGAACGTAAAATATTAAATATTAAAATAATCTTTCATTACTTAATAAATACATATGATTTCAAAATATAAAAATTGTCAACTAAACTATTCCTCCTGGTTATCTAAAATTAAATCTGTTTACGGTATTTAAAATTATTGCTTCAGCCTTGATACTTCATTATCTGCTACTTATCTTTAACATCAGAAATTTCGATTAATTATTTTAATGTTTCTGTTAATTTAAACACACATTTATTACCTACATAATTATCTCTGTAAATTTATGTATCATTTATACTACTTTATTCTTTTTTAAGATGTTATTAAAATTTGACTTGAAGAAAATCTAAGAAGATTAAATAAATATTTTCACGGAATGTAAAAAAAACACATTTTAGAATTTTAAAATAATTTTCCAATTATTTTCAATGATATAACTTCTATTCTTTTTTACTGCGTAGAGAAAGTGTATATAATTGTATTGTTTTCCCATAGAAAGGGGTAAATTATCGCTTTACACTACATTTTTCAGATTTTTCTTATGGATGTAATGGATTTAAACAAGTATCTGTGATGAGACATATAAGGATATAACTTGTATGGTTGAATATCACCTGAATTTTTATCGTTTTGGGTATGTTATTAAGAAAATACATATTCAGTTCTGAGATGATGGTTGTGGGAAACCACACATCACTTTCCTTTAAGCCTAAGTTTAGAATGGTTATTATTACTGAGAATGGTTACGGAATTTTCAAAAATGTGTTCAAGTTGCCTACAACAGATATGATTGAATTTCCTAACACACACACACATATATATATATATATATATATATATTTATATAATGACTATGATAGATATTAATTGGATATGTTAGATATTTTATAAATATCTAACTTCAAAATTATTTGTTGAGAGATAAGAATGTGATATGAATGTTTAAATCATTCTATTATATAAAAAATTGTCGTATTTGTTTAAATAATTAAAAGATACAAAATGAAACTAAATAAAGATATGAACTGGCTCGCGTTTAACCTCCTGAAAAACAGCGAGGACGTAAGGCGCCTAAAGCAACTGTATATATTAGATCTGTAAATTCTCCGAGATTTGAGGGTAATCACAACCCTACGGTGTTGTGCATTCTACATTTCACAACGTTAAATTTCACTAAATTCTACATTTCGTTTCGCCACTTACTTTTGTTGGTTCATTGATTTGTTTTTCTATTTCTTTGTTTGATTACTTATTCTTTGTGCGATTAATAAGACTGTTTTTTGGTGTTTTCTTTGCTTTTTATGTTCTGAATTTTATGAATATTCCTTGGACCCGTCTTTCTATTTAATTATTTACGTTTATTATACATTTTTGTTTACTCTGTAAGATATGTATGCATGTACAGTTATTTGAGAGGTTCAATGGAAACCTTTCCCTGCATGTTTTTTCTTTTTTTTTAATTCAAATCTATTTATAGGTCCGGTAAATTGGAACCGATTGTAAATTAAACACTGAGGCAAAAAAAAAAATAAATAGATTAGTTTCAATAGCTTGTAATTTTTGTTGTTATCTAAATGATATAAAATATAAAGCAAATATTACCTCAATATGAACTAACTTTAGGTTCTGTAAAGTTATTTATCGTATTCCACGATAAATTATTTTCAGCTTGAATTTAATAGCTGCAAAGAAAAAAATATCTCGCCTTGTTTGGAACAACTTGCTACGAACTGTATTTTCCACTAAGCCCGTAACAAATTAAACTATGCGTTATGTATACCTTGTAATCACAGTTACAAAGAATTATAAAAAAATAAATAAAATAATTACGGATAAATAAAATTTTAAGCCAGTAGCGTAAACAGTCTTTGTATCATGCAGTTATTAACGATTAAAAATGTATATATATATATATATATATATATATATATATAATATAAAATAAATATAAAATATTTAATTCACCCAGTATCAAACTTTTAATACTCATAGAATTTTATTCAGCATCTTGATTTAAAGTTATATAATTACCTAATTTCTTTTATATGGACATCTCAATATATAGAATAATCGAATTTTGCTGGAACAAATAAAAATTCAGTACATCCTTAATTATTACAAGGAAACATAATTTAGTTGCCCCCTCCTAAATCCAATAGTAATTATTTTGTGATATTTTTATTGTGATATTTTCAATGAAAAGGTAGAATAGGTTAAATATAACCTTTGGTTATTTGACCTATAAATAAAATAAGCATAATATATTAAGTTAATAATAAACGTGATAAAACTTTAGTAAGTATGTAACCATAGTTAGTAACCTTTGTAAAAAAAAAAAAAAAAAAAAAAAAAAATGGAATCGTGTAATCCGACAGTAAATACATTGATTTTTAATGTAATTTCATTTTATTGTTTGCATCATTGTCGGGGTTAATTATTTATTAGTAGTAACTGTTTAGTAAAACTATGAATTCTTATAAAACATATTATTGATTGTATATATATATATATATATATATATATATATATATATAGCTGGCTTAAGAATTCATTAAAGGAATAAACAGAAAGATGACGTCATATTTGATGAGTTTTTAGAAGTAATAACTTTGTAGAAATAACAGAACCGGTTTGTGTATAATACATTGTAACTTCAAATAACGTTGATAAATGTTAATTGTTATAACTGTTACTTTTATTAAATTGCACGAGTATAAATAAATATAGTAAACACAAAAAACTAGAACGTTATAACTGAACGATTAATTATGTTTTTTTTTTTTTTAATGGTGTTCGGTTTTTTGACCGATCACCTTTAAAAATACAGGTTGATAATAAATATTAAAAAGTCTAATTTTATTTTGAAGTGAATAATAATGGTGTATTTAACAATAAAAAAATTAATAAATTATAAATTTATTCAAGTACGTAAATTTGATGAATTTACGATAAATTAAATAAATGTTGATTAATTATTTTTAAATAAATGTGCATAGTAGGTCGCCATTTTTACATCTTTTAATTTATGAATGTTTTGGCTGCCGTCAAAAAGTTGACTGATAATGAATTTGTTTGATACGTTTCTAAATTTTTAAGGTATTCACTTTCTTTTATCATAGAATTCTAAAAATCGGCGGAAATACATCGTTCTTGTTACACCACTTAAAAATATTACTTCAAAAATGAAGTAGTTTTAGAACTAAACTCTGATCATAAAATTCTGAAGTTATACTTTTTTGCTAATAAAAGCAGTTTTAATAAAAATAAAAAATACTATAAAAGTAGTTTTGTACTTATTGTTTAACGTTAAAATTTATTTTGACATTCAAAACGAAATGATTTTTTGTTTTATCAAAACAAACTTTTTTAAATTTGTTTGTTTTGTCAAAAATAAATAATTTATTTGTCTAGTAATAAAGATTATATTGATAAACCCAATAAATTTCGTGAATTATTTTGGAGGATTTTCAGGCGAAAGAATGTTTTCTGTAACCAGTCAAGTTGGCTTTTAGTTATCTTATATGTCTGAAATATTTTCACGTTTTCCATTGATTTTTAAGTTACATCATAATAACACGGTCTTAAGCTAAGGAAGAGGATTATGCACCAGAATTATTCAGTAACTTATGGAAATAGTTCTTACAACCGAGAAAACTAATTCAATTTTATAATATTCGATTTTTTTTTATTATAAAATTCTTCAGGCTTTGGAAAAATATTTAATAAACTCAAACAGTAAGTATTTCTGCTCAGAATTATATACGTAATGAATAAAAAAAACCTAATTAATCGGCCGTCCGTGACGATTATTTAGGTGGAGCAAGGATATGTCATAACTTAAGAGGTATTCCGCTGGTACCGCACGTTTGAACGATTTTATCCTGTGTAATACATGTTTTTATTACACTAATTTTTGCATTAATTTACCATAATAAAACTTTTTCTTTACATTATAAACTCGATGAGTACTAAATAAATGTATAATAAATTACGATCTTAAAATTTATATTAAAACTTTAGCAGGATTATTTGGCAGCCCCACTCCCCACGGTATAATATATATTGTATATTATAATTTACAGATAGGGAAACTGTAAAAATTTTAAAAGTTTTCCTTTAAAAACTGTCTAAAAATTTTTTAAAGAAAAAATATTGCTTCGAAATACTGAGTTTTTGGTTTCCTATTTTTTTTTTTTTTTAAATCATCTTTGTGTAATCTAAAAAGAGCTCCGACAAGGCTAAATAGTTTTTTACCTCAGCCAATATTTTTTAAATTATTACTGCTGGATAAATTGTTTACTAATCTAATTGATGGTGCCATTGTTGTTAAAACCCAGGTTTCATTTCATCCTTTTTTATTTGTAAAACTAAACATCTTCACTTTTTTTCTTACTCTATAAATTTTCGCTTTTTTCTTACTTTATTTTTTATTACTCTTATTAAGTGAATCTGTGTAATGCTCTATTGTTAGTCAGTCTTGTTCCACCCTTCAAAGACTCAACATGTGTTTATTACGAATGTATAATTAATTAATACAATAATGTTATATATATGAATTACAAGTCAAAGACTATAATAAAAATATTTTATATTATTTATGAAATGAAGACTTTTATTTATTTGTGTGAACCACCGAATAATAAAATATTTAGAATTATTAAACCTAACCGAGGTATAGAACCAAGGCGGCATATTATTCGACAATTCTAAAATGAAAGTTTTGTAAGTTATAAATATAAAATGGATGATCTCTTTAAGAGGATCTTGTTCATATTTATAATACTTTACTGATAGTGTTAAAATAGATAAAAATATTTTTAAATTATTCATATTTCCACTTGTTAACAATGTAATTTAAAAATATTAATATGAAGATAAAGTCATTGATATGCTAATTACAAAAAAAAAAAAAAATAACTAAATTTTTAAGCCAATTATCTATGAATGATACTAAAAAAAATTGATCAGTTTTGGGATAAATCTGAAAAATCGATCAGATGAAATGAATAATTAGAATTCCTGCAAAAATTAATAGTAGAGTTACTGAAATCTATTTAGCTAATATTTATATCTCACAAAGAAAGTTTAGTGAAAAAGTATTTTAATATTTAACATGAGTGAATATATATATATATATATATATATATATATATATATATATATATAATTATAAATGCAGGAAAATTAAAAACACGAGAGAAAATATCAGTAGAATTTGTACATTGTTATAAAAACAAGAAAATAAACATAAAAGGTAGTTGACATGCATGGAGGAACCATAACCATACCAATCTAATGGAAAGCTAAATCATAAATGGATATAATTGATTGGACTAATAAGAACTTTGGATGAGAAATATGTAGGAAAAAGTAAAGGGATAAATATTATTTTTTTATAAATAAAGAAAAAGTATTCGACTATGCTCAACAGGATAAATTAATGGAAATATTAAGAAGCTGAATAATTGATTGAAATTATAAATTATTTGCAGAATTGTACCTGAATTATAAAACATTATGAAAATAAAGAAGGTTCGAACTGAGTGATCTGACAAATTGAAAGACAATAAGGTAAGAGTGTTGGTGAACACCAAACTTGATTAATATCTACGTTAAAGTTATGATAAAAATGACCTAGAAGAAAATGAAGAAATAAGACAAGAACAAGGACAACAAATTATATACAGATAGTATATGACATGGTTTTTTTAAAAGGTGAAGCACAGGTTATTTAAATTCAACAATTGAATGAATTTAAAGATGAAAATATTTTGACAGAATACGGAAGAAAAATTGACGTTAAGAAAACTAAAGTAATGAAAATAATTGGAGAAAATAAACTAGTTAATGTCTGATTAATAAAAAAAGAATTGAATGAGTAAAATAGTACATAAAATTAAAACCACATTAACAGAAGACTAAAAGTGAAAAACGAAATAAAAACATGAATATCATGGCTAAGGAAATATTTAAACAGAAAGAAACAATCGTTATAATAAGATGAAGTTGCAATGGAAGAAGTATCTAGGGAAATGTTATATTTGGCATCCACTTCTGTATGGCTGTGAAACATAAATACTAAATAAATAAAGAAAAAGAAAGGCTTTGTCATTTGAAATGTGGACATGAAGGAGAGTGAAAGAATATGTGGTCAGAAAAAGTGAATAATGAAGAAGTAATGAGGAGAGTTAATAGAATAGAAGTTTAATGAAAATAATTCAGAATTGGAGATTTTACTGGTTGGATTGTAAGTTGTGAGAAGAAAGATCGATTAGTAGAAGGATCAGTAGAATGAAGAAAAATGAGAGACATAAAAGAGTAAAACTATGGGTGATCTAATGGAAAATAGAATCTATAAGAATTTTATTAATTTAGCTGGAAATAAAGAAAACAGATGGGAATGGTTCCTTCTCAGGGCACATAACATATATATATATATTCAATAAAAAACTGTTTCCTACAAAAAATTTTATTAGTTTTAGAAAACAATTGAATTACTTAAATATCTATTTATTATTAAATCATAAGAAAATCAGTTAATAAGTAAATATTAACTGATCGTAATCTATAGCTTCATTATATGTTGTTAATTATTCATTAAAAATCTATATCTGATTGTGTTTTTTCTTTTAAAAGTAAAATTAATAAAATATAACTTTTCATAATGTAATACTGGAACCTGTAGGTTGCATGTGCAACGGTTATAATTGTGGTTTAGCATTATGCATAATTTCAATTCAAGGTTAATTTCTAGCTTGCCTTGTACATAAACATCTTGTTCTTAATAATGTCCATGTAACTACTCCTTTAAATAAAAAATGTAGAATCTGATAAAACTATTTGGTTACGTAAAAAAAAAATATATATATATATTTATTACTGATATAAATATTATTCTTAAATTATTTTGCAAACTTTTGGTGATTAAATTTTGAATTGAATAACGTTTTCTGTATAATTTTATGTTGAATTTTAATGTTAGTTCACACAACTGTGGTGATTTCTGAGAAGGTTTATGGATTTCCTTAAAAATTATTTTAAGGTAAATAAAATATCATGTATTAAAATTTTTAATTTTAAGATCCATCAAATTCTATATGAGAATTTTTTAAAAGAATTTTTCTGAAAGCAATGGATTTGTAATAATATATCTTTTATAATTCCATTTATGAGTATCTTTATTATTTTAAATTGTAGAGCTTTTACCAACTTGAAATTCTTCAATTTCAATTTGTTATGAGCTCTAAAACAAGAAACAGGTCTTACTGACCTGTATTATATAGAAAAAAAGATGATTTACTGTATTTTATGGTACTCTTGCAAATTGCTTTGACCATCTCTGATGCAATACTACAACTAAGGTCATTTAATATCCAATACTTGTACATACCACACTTAAGGATTACATAAGACAGGTTTTATGTTGCGTACCTTGAAGTAAGAAATACGCAGCCGGGTTTCAAATATATTTTAGAGAAACAAGAACAAACTATAAACTTTATAGTGATAAGCGATCAATTCGATTTCAGAATTCATATATGTTATTCAAAGACCATGTATGAACATAGATATTATCGCTTGTATAAACGGCAATGAAAAATTAATTTAAAATATTCCAAGAACAGATTTAAAAATACTCTGACATTTACATTCAGATTGTTTCTAATTTTTGTAATAATAAGTCTGTTTTTAATCAAACATAACAACCCGCTTTCTTTATTGACCAAAACAATTTTTAATTTAATACATAATTTTATCAAATTGAATTCATTAAACCAATCAACATACCTTTTTATTTTTGTAGGATTTGATTGATAATATAATTGGCAAAATAATTTGTATGGACGTTTTTTATCACAAGAAGTATCTATTTTGTCAATTTATATTATTCCAGAAGCTTTAGGTTTCACACCCTACTTCTGTCAAACCCACATGTAAATATTTTACTACTTTGTATTATAATCAATAGTCATTTGACTGGTTTTATGTTATTTTCCGGTCTTTATACTGTTAATTTATCTTTCTTAATTAATGTATTTTACTTAACCTGTATTGTATTTGTATGTATTTCAGTGTATTTACAGCCTATATTGTTAATGATTTCCTATTTATATTCTGATCTTTGTATACTTAAAGAAATTTATCTTCTAAATTTCTTACTCCAGATTTAATTTACTAAGCTTTTGTGCTATAGTATAAGAGTACTTCTAAGTTAGTTATACAAAAGTAACCCTTAAGAATGAAAAGAAGTAAATAGATTACAGAAATGTTTGATACAACACTGAATACAGTATATCTTTAAGTTTCATTTACAAATGTTTAAAAGGGCTACCTTTTGTTACACAGCAAGTAATCCCATCAATTTTCTGCCAAATCCTATGAACTATCTTGATCTATCGTGGCAACTTTTTGTGTTATCCGGTGCCGCATCTCGTTTACAATTCCTGGAAGCACCCCCCTTAACAAACACCTGTCTTTAACGTAACCTCGTAGCAAGATGTTCATTGGAGTTAAATCAGATGATCACGGTGTCCATGAAATTTTTCCACATATCCAATCCATGTCGTTACTTTGTTATTGAAATACGCGACAACTGTACGATGATAATGTGGTTGCGCGCCATCTTGCTGAAAAATTAATTCTGTGCCCATATCCTGTGATAGATGTGACATTAGATAACGTTCAGGCATATCCAGCTACAATATGTCAGTTACAGTTGACTCGGGAAAAATAGGACGAACTTTTACGACAGCTTTCAGCACAAAATAAAATTTTCTGCCGCACTTGTTCGGTTGCCACTTCAAAAACTGAAGGTCTACTACCCTGACCTGACGTCCTATATGATACACCACCTGTTTCAATGAAAAGATTGTACCATGCAATAACAGCCTGTCTTTGTGGTGGTTGCTTGCGATATTTAGTCATGAATTTTCTCCGAACGGTAGTAGCCGATTTTGATTTATGAAACCATAAATAACACTTAGGACGCTCTGCACAGGTATTCGACTCTATGATGACTGATCGAATTACTCATTCGCACGTGCTATGTAGTGAGAACATCGAAAACTAATGGTATTAGGCGGGGATGAAATTTGAGGATATACTATATTCATTGATGTATCAAACAATTCTGTAAGTTATTTACTTTCTTCATTATTAAAGGTTACTTTTGGATAACTAATTTAGACATACTTAATACATGGTTAAAAGATTTAGTTCTTATAATTAGATTTTACAACTTTCTTTTAATCCCTCATCTGTTTTAATTTTATTTTTAACTTTAACAGCCCATTTCAATTTCAACATTACAAAATATTGGTATTCAACACTGTTGTGTAACCAACCATTTAAACACATGTATCTTATACATTTTTACTTGTCTACTTTCAACGCTTGGTTTTCATAAGTGTTACATTTCAAATAAATATCACAATATATTTTGTTCCGTTTTTCAACAGTACCGCCTTTTGTAAGAAAAATGAAATGATATCCAGTTTTCTTAATCTGCGCTAAATTTTATATTTTTCCATCAACATTTTGCCAATGTTAACTGATTTCGTTATTTCTTTAAATCATAATTCATTATTTATTTTTAATCAATGGAGTACAACCATTTGCATGCAACTAATCCACAGAAATTACTTTTTGTAAGAAATCACAATTTAATATAAAAACAGTAGGAGTAACAATTATTATACTAAAATATTAAAATTTACAAAATTCAATAAATACACACGCGCGCACGCGCGCACACACACAAACACATAAATATATATATAAAACTTAATAAGTATGATTAGCACTTATTAATTTCTTCTCGTTAATATATCTTGAATGTATATTTAAATAATAGAAAACATTTTTAAAAAATAATCCAAAAAGAAGCTATTCAATTTTTATATATATTTATGGGAAATTGCAATAAGAGGATGGTGTGCATCTTAGGAAGTTTTGATTCCATTTCTTAGCATACCGTTGATAGTTTGCATAATTTTTTTGCAATGAAAATAAATTTACGTTTTAGTTGGTTTCTCCAAGATATTCTTTCTTATAAGAAAAGGAAGTGAACTTAGTTTGATTAAGAGCATTAAATTTATTACTTTTTTATATATATATAACTTTATACACTTTATATATATATATATTACACAGTATGTTTTTCTAAACCAGTAATTATTATATTGACATAGGTTTTCCGTGCAAGGCTACTGGTAATCTGGATTCTTAAACGTCTCGTGGAAAGCACAAGAGCAAAGAATGAATGAAATCAATTTAAGGTTTAAATTTCTATAGATATTATAAAAATTTATAAAACTTATTTTTTCTTTTTAATTTAGATTCAATATCCTGGAACCGTTTAGAAAGGTAATCATAACAGTTTTTAAAAGTAGTTACTAGTTCTGTTACTGGACACAATAACAGATTAACTAATATTCCAAGTTATTAATTTACTAATAAATTACTTATAATCACTCATTTATTTTCAATAAAAGTTTTCTTCAAACAAAACATATAATTCTGTATTCACTCTTTTTCATTTCAGTAGATTAGCAAATATGTTATATTGGGTAACACCAAATTTTTTTCGGTTTGTATCACGGTTCATAATTTATATTATGTTTTCTTAAATTCCTTTACAATTTAATTTATAAATTAGCAAAAAATCAATAAATAATTCAAAATAGTAGAAAATTTAACATATTAACTAATACGGAGATCATAAAAAGTATGGAACTATTCTAAAAAATACTATAAGGCAGCTTGAATGGCATAAATTGTTAAATTCAACTATCAAGTAAATTGTGATTCCTGATTGGTTGCTGATGTTACAGTGAAAAAAAGTTATGATGTATAAATAAAATTTTAATACGGAGGAGAGAATCCTAAATGATCGACTATAAAACATTAACTCTATGTGCTGTGTCAAATGAAAACAGTATTACAGAATATTACCAGAAATCCATCTACTGTTTATATATCCATATATTTAATCTTAAGTGGAAACTACCTGTCTATGTCCACTTATGACATCAAATTGTAGTTAAAAGAAGTAAATAGATGCAATAAACTCTTCTTACAATGCATTATAAGAATATAAATACTTTAAACATTAAAAGTGAAAACTCTGTTTTCTACTGTGAAGACTGTAAAATGTAGGACATTCATTAATGTTGCTTGCCGTGTAAATTCGTTAATTCTACCTTCAACAAATTTATCATGTGCACAAAGAAATATAAATAAAAATTATGTAAGAAAAAATTACATCTTTATTACTTTATGTTTTCTGTTTATTTGTAATTTCGTTGTTTGTATTCGCTTTTATAAACCAAATTTGCATAAAATGAAAATTTTTAAGTAGAGTCAACCATATATTAAAAAAATAATCTTGTTACGTAACACAATTTAAACCATCTAAAATACAATTTATTTTATTTAATGCGTATTGATATCGGTTGGAAAATTACATTTTACCGAGTTATCTTCTGAATAGGAAATATGTTTTCCTTTATTTTTAAAATTGTTTCATATACACTTTTTTATTTATTTATATATTGATACAGCAACAGTAGATTGATTTTCATTAACAGTTGCTGGGAAATATGATAATTAATTTTTTTTGTTGTAAGTATGAAAATGCCATGATTGACCAGGACTCGAACCAGGAACTCCCGCATGACTGAGTCCTTACCACTCTGCCACGAAGTTATTTATAATTTCGAACAAAATTCACCTTCCTCCTGAATTCAGTTGTTTCCTACATAAAAAAAAATCTCAGGGCTTCTTCGACTTAAGAATGCTATTGATTTACGCAATAAGTTTGCTACTTTTCAAAATATGAAGCCATTGTTTCTTTCCAAAGCTTTTAAATTTAAGAGTGAAAGTAAAAATTTATCATAAACAATTTTTCGAAATAGCAATTAATAAGATCAACTTTCATTATTTTGGTGGTTCTTATTCAAAA
Source organism: Lycorma delicatula (assembly GCF_047948215.1). Classification (NCBI taxonomy): domain Eukaryota; kingdom Metazoa; phylum Arthropoda; class Insecta; order Hemiptera; family Fulgoridae; genus Lycorma; species Lycorma delicatula. The sequence continues at coordinate 187,610,518 of NC_134455.1, forward strand.
AAAAAGTTTTATATTACAATATAAGCATTTTGTTTCGCGTGATTTTTTTATGTAAATATATGTATATACTAACCGGTCAGGCTTGCTTCACTCTCCCTTCCGGTAGTCAGGGGGATTCACTCCCTGGACCCCTGCTGTGTTCGTTATCCTTATGGTTGATAGAATAATATTGATATAATCTCCAAACGAAGTCATTTGAAAGGCTCTTATATTGTTAAAAAAATCTTTTTTATTTACGGTTGTCTCCATTCAAGTACTTTCGGCGTTTCTTGAATTGGAGGTAAATGAACTTTTTCTGACGCACAACATATCCCTTTTGGTTTCCCTTTCCTTTTCTAAGCGTGACAATACGAACACTATTCTGTCATAGCGCCAATACGTCCATGATAATAATAGGACCAAAATGCTCTCATTCTTTAGCAGACTTAAGAAAGGTTATTTCTCTTATTTGAAGGCACATTTTTTAACTTTTGACAATGCAATATCGATAGCCAAAAACATTTAAGACCAGTAAAATTTCTCTAAATATGCTAATTTAATGTAATTAAAAGAATAATAATTTTACAAAAATTATATAATAAAATATTAAAATATTTATTAATCTATAGATGTGAATTAGAGGATATTTTTCTCTTACTATGGTAACTGAATAATGAAGCAAATCGATGAGGTTTTTTCTTTTATTGAATATCTTAATATCTTAACCCCCATTAGGAATATCGTGATAATTCTAATAGGAGATAATGACCAAGCTACTAAGTTGTAAATCTGCAAAGTTTTATTAAAATCTGTCCAGTAGTTTTTGCATGATGCGCGCACAGGGATGACCCTAGTTATCATTTTACTATACGTATAGATAATGTAAATGAAATGTACGAAGATATATAATTAAAATTGCTAATCACGAAACAACATTTCAGAATATTCCTTTTACATGCTTCAAGAAAAATATTTCGAAAAATCATACGTAGATATTGCATGATTTTTAATATGGTAGCGGCTTCCTAGCTTTTAATGGTCAATATAATTTTTAATAATGAAGTATTAGCTAACTTTTATCTTCGACCAACAATTATTATCTATTAAACTTTCACATACATATTATTTTTTTAAATAAATAAGTAATAATAACAAATTCAAAATCATAAAATCAGTATCTGTTTTATAGATTTGGAAGTATTCTTACAAATATTATTTGTTTATTGCTATTTTTTATTTTCTTTTCATACCCAGATATCATGTTTATTCCACCTACACCTCTTTTCTTTAATACTTTTTGTTATAATTTTTTTTTATTATTTATATACGTATTTCAGAACATTATTTTAAGACTCTGAAGAACTACAAAAATCTTTTAACTTTATTAAATTTAATGAAGTTATAACTTTATATGAGTATAAACCTTAAATAATTAAAAGTCAATGCGAATTACGAGATATGTTCAAGAGTTTGTTTTCATTAATGTAATTTCAGAATCTTTGAACCGATTTGAAAAAGTTTTCCACTGTTTGCATTATTCTATATTTCTGACTGAAATTTCATCCATTTTGAAATCCTGTTTACGTATATTGTAGTAGATAATATAAAAAAAGAATATAATAATCATCATACGTTTCTGAATTGTGTTATAATAATTATTTAGATAAAAACAAAAAACAAAAACAGAATGTGTTGACGAACGAAACGAGGCTTGTGCTTTTTGTTGAAGGCGGACTTCCCTTTTCACGTAACCTTTTGATTAACATATGAAATTTTTTTAAAAATCAATAATTTTGAAGGAACTGGGTCTCGTTGTTCTTCCAGACCCCCTAATTCCCTTCAAATAACAGAAATTGAAGTTTGACATTTCAACATTCGTCTTTCAAAACTTGTTCTATTTAAGGGTCAAATAAAAATGTTAGTGGTATCAAAGAAAATCGAGCCTCCTTATCAACATATCAACCAGAGTTCATAAAATTAACAAAAATTGAGGTATTATAGTTCTTCTCCGTGGTATTCTATTTCTGGGTTCAGTTAAACAAAAATTAAATGGTGATTTTTTTTTAAACCTCCCTAAAAGGGATCTGAACTTTACATACAAAACTAATTTTTAACTAATCACTCGAGAGGCAGTTAAAATAATAAACAAAAAAGTGGAAAAATACAACCATGTAAAATTAATAATCATTTTGACGAAATATTTTGGTAATTAAAAAATATATATTTAATACTCTAAATATTTCTCTAATGTTTAATATCTCTTTTTAGTGATAGGCTACAAAAGTATATTTTATTCAATTATTAAGAAAGCGTTACAGTAAACAGTTATTAATTATTGAATAATATAACATTTTAATAAACTTTTAGGAGAAATATTTTTCATAATTTTTTTTAGTTGTAATTTTGATCGAAGGATTCTACAAATGAATTTTAAAAGATTTCTCCAAACCTAAAAATTATATTGTCCATGAAAATCATAAAAATCTATTCAATGTTAAATTTAGGTTATTTGTCTTTACAAAAATATTTTTGTGGAAGTTTTTTGTTTCTGTGAAAAAGTTTTCTTAGAACTTCGGCTATTACTCGAGTACTGGAGTTAATGCTAAAATGAAATACTTACTGAACAAATAAATTTAAATTATTAAACTGGGGTAATAAAGAATTTAAAAATTACTTTTGTACTAGTTACAATACAGACCGCAGAAATGTTACAGTATTATAACAATCAGGCGAATTTTAATGTACAATATTATTATTAAGCGGCAACATTAATGAAAGCAACAATATTCTATTTTATAAATGAACTCATTTTCTCTCTAGATTTCAACATAACGGAAGTTATGATAAACTTTCAATGAAAGTAAATTATTTATTAAACAAAATTAAATAAAAAAAAGTTACATTGTTTACAGAATTTAATAAACCATAAGTAAATGTTCAATAAAAAAAATTATTATTACGAAATAAAGTAGGTGCATTTGTAAAATATCAAGCTTAAAAAATGACATAATATAACATTACAATGAATACAATACATCCATAGTCTGCAGACACTTGTATAAGAATGATTAGAGTTAAGCAGTTGTCTTGTCATTCAAGCAAACCGGAAAAAGTTTCATAACAATATCTTCTTTATTCTTTATAGAAAGGAAATAAAAATTGCTTTTAATGTAATATATAAATAATAAATATAATAAGCTCGCTATAGTTAATTATTTACCGTTAGAAATAAGTAGAAAAGTATTAAAATGCTTAAATTATAACGCCTAGTTATAATAAAATGTTACTTTTACCTTATTGTAAAGTCTACGAATGCACATCATAACCTTATTTAAAATGTTCGAGGTTATTTATTAAGTTCAAGTAAGTTATTTATTAAAAATATCATATTAATAATTAATATATCAAAATACCCCACACATTTTTTTAAATTAGCTACAAATATCACATACAACAGTGGCTTTAAATTTAAAATGTCTAAAGTTTCCCGAATAAAACAAAGTTAAAAAACTGAACTTTTTTTTTACTATTCTCCATTAATGTAACTTTAATTTTTCTTTTTAATTAGAAAGTTACAGTGAGGTAAGAATTCTAAAAATAATATGTACTTTTTCTTAATTTGTAAAAAACATTATTTATTTTTTTTAAATTAAATTTAATTTTTTATTGTTATTTTATTTTTTTATTCTTTACAAATACAGAAATATATATTTTACTTAAATCTAATACCATAAGATCACTTACTATTATTTGTATTTTGACGAAATTGTTATTCTAAGAGCATGATCTTTAATTTGACTATATTTACATCGTAAATAGTAGTGTTTGTGACTGATAAATAGTGATTTAAAAAAAAAAAAACATAATTTTAAATTCTTTTATTCTTATCGCAGAAAATAAAAATGATAAATGAAATATTTTTAATTGAATTTTTAAAATTAACAACAAAGAATTAAATAAAAAATTGTTAACAATAAATGTAATATTAATATTTTACTAAAATAGTTATCTATAAAATACAAAGGGAAGAGCAAAATTGTAAAGTACTATTAAGTAATATTTTCTGATTACGTAATCAGAAAAATAAATAAATAAGATCTATCTGGAACTTTAACAAACACATAAATATATTTTTTTATATCTAAAAAATATACGGTCGGCCTGACTGTTCAAGAAGAGGTGACTCTGCACACCTCATTTAGTTGTCATAGCCATCCTCATCTCATTCAGTCGAGGAGAAGGGTTGCATATTGCTCACTAGTTGAAGAAATTGTAACGTAGTATACATTAGGAAATTAAAAAAAATCTGAATATTTTGATCATATTGGAGAAAATAAACACACATTTTCTATTCTAGAAAACATGTCAGTTTTACTAATCAAGTAATTCCTTACGGTCGAAAAAAAAACTAATAAAGTATAGCTAATAAACAAATAAAATTTGGTTGATTATGACTACTGGTTTAGGGACGAAGTAGATTATGTTTAATTTATTCAAAATAAGAATTTATGTTTAACAAATATACCAAATAATAGTTATATTACGTTATCTAATATTAGATTATAATAGCAATAAATAAATTATTTCAATTCAAATACTGAGACACTAAACTTCATAATTTTAGCATTTAATTTCGATTTTTTATTGATTTAATATATTAATGTGAGTATATATTTTATATCATAAAAAAGTACCTTTCATAGGTACTTTCTGTTCTCATAATGAGAATAACAATTTGCGTGACTCTTCATTACTTGCGTGATCGTTAAAACAATTAAATATTTATTATATAAATGTAAAAGTTAACGATTATCTTTATTTTTTAGTTAATTAAAAATTAATCGTAATCTTAATTTATTTTGTAAATTTCTGCAAAAAATTTAATCAAGATACATAAATAATAACTTATTTTTATTTCAAGTACTACATGTTTTACTTCCATTATAACCACCTCTTAATGATGAAAGATTAATTTTTTTAGCATATGAAGATACTAAACCTGATCGGGATTCGAACTCATGGCCTTCCGGATGAAATAAATTGACGATACCCCATTACTAAAAGAATCAGCATATATTTTATTTTTTATTTATAAGTTGCTGTTAAAATACATAATTCGGTTATTGCATTCAATAATTTGTAAACAAATTTAGTTTTTTAAATTGGTCTTAAAAGTATTATTCATCAACCTATTCTATTTATTTGCTAAAGCCCGACTGATAACAGTAAATCGAAAAGATAGCAGAAGGAAATTTAGTAAAAATAATAATGAGTCATCACAGAAGTATATTAAAATGTAGGAAAAACAGAAGTAAATCAACAAAAACAGTTGAAATTACTTCAAAAGTAGTAACTGAATAAAATGTAAGTAATATATCAGATTTTATCCATAAAAAAAGTTCATTTATTCCCTAGAATAAGCAAGATTTTTTTTTTAAGACATCGTATTAATGGAGATAGATTAAAATAATATTAGCAAAATTATTTAATTTATAAAATGCAAAAGAGAAGCTAAAGATCATGAAGAAGGAGCAACATAAACAGCAGTTTTTAAGTAAGGACGTTATTTAATGTAAATAAAAAATTAATTTGTTAAACCTTTTTTGAGCTTTGTGCGTAAATTTATTTATTATTTTTTAATTATTTAGAAAAGAAGAAAAATCAGAACTAATACCAGCGAGGAGTATAAATCTTTCATTTTTTATGAAATTCTGAAAATTCTTTGTTTTATTTACTGTAGCATAAGAAGTGTAGATATTAATTAAATAAAATAATTCAAAAAGTTTTTTAAATAGTAGTAACATTCAAGTACAGGAAGTTCAGTTTTTAATCAAATGATAGAGATAGAAAAATTTTTTTGTTTGATTTTTGATTGCAATTAATTAATTAAAAAAATTATGATTTTTTTTTTTTTAATAAAGATTTAATTTTATGTTTCACTCTTCAGAAGTACATGAAATTGAAATCATATACACTTTCCTCTAAAGATACCAACTGATCAATTCAGTATAAACTTCGTATTTTTAAAAATTAAGATTTATAAATGAAAGGAAATATTTCATTTAATTTTTACATTTTTTAAAGCGTTAAACGTTTCATTGGAAATGTAAATATGAACTAAAAAAAGCCTTTTTGGAACTACACAAATGTAGTTTTTTCAGTATTGAATAATATGACACTGCATTTTATATACACGTCAATCTACTTCCAACAAGAGTAAAAAAATACTACCTGAAACAGTTTGTGTATTATTGTTGCATAATAATAAATTTATTTTTTTATTTAACTGATTTTATTTGTTAATATAATTTTTATCCAAAAATATAGTCACTATTTTTTTCATGTCTGATTAAAAACTTCGTTTCTCAGAGCCATTAATAAATCATTTTACAATTTTAATGTATCATCATTTTTTAAACAACTAATCAATAGTCATATTTGAAATGTTAGTGAGTTTAGAAACTATAGTCATCGTATTTCTGACAATTAATTACTTTAGTTACGCAACTATAAGTGACCCTTCATAATAGTCAAGGATACGAAAATGAAATCAAAACTAATTTCATTTCATGAAATTATTTTTTTAATAATAATACACGTACAGTCCAAATCTTCTTATTTATTGCGTAATTCTTGATTGACAATGAATCGAGTACATAAAGAAGAGAGGTGTTATATCAATCAAGTTATCAACCAAAACTCATTATCCGTCTATCATTACATCTGTATTAACTCGTTTCTTGTTAGTCACGGACAAAAACTTCTGAGCAGATAATTAAGTAGCTAGTTGAAAACAGATGACAATAGTTACTGAAATAAGAACGATTTGTAGCAGTGTATAAAAGAGTTTCGGTATATAATTTTCTAGTGTGCGCTTACAATCCACGTGCTGGTATGCACATACGTTCTCAAATTCATAGAGTGCTTATTGTTCATGATTCTTTATCTAACCATGATCCCATGAAATTACCTTCGTGATTGCCTCAATTTTACAAGTTAAATCAAAGTACAGGTCTAACAATTTTATATAGGAGGCGTTGTTGCAAATAAAATCGAATTTTTGAAAAATATTTTCATAATATACCTGCTTCGTAATATATTTTATTATTGGTTTAAAACTATATTTCAGTAAAGATTTAAATAAAAAAATATCAAAGGATCTACTGAGAAGAAATTAAGTTCTTTGGGAAATTTCTTATTATAAGAAGAAAATTAAAACGTATAAAACATAAGAGTTGACTTGATTTTAACATTTATAGTCTTAAAATAATAATATAAAATGTAAAATGAATAATTTAAAAATATTTATGAATGTAATTCCCTTTGAATATTAAATACCCGGTCAACCAGGTATTTACTTCCATAAAAAAGCTGGTTAGCTCTTTTTAGGTACGAAAAAACTGTGTAAAAAATGAACACAGTTCAAAGTACTACTGTATTAAAAGGATGATAAAAAATTAACCATGAAAGCTACCAATTATTGGATGAAAGCTAGGTTAAATTGAAACAAAAGTAATAAAATAAACTTTTGAATAATAATATCATAATGACATTATGATCGAATTTTAAATTGATGCAAAAGTACTCTTTAATTAACTACATAACTGCGCAGTTAGATAATGTTTTATATAATTATCCAGAAAATAAATAACAAGAATATTTTAGTAGAAAACAAAATCACTATTTTGAAAGGGCTGAAAAATATCTGAGAATCCACACTGGATATATTTACTTATTTACCTATTTTATCTAGTGATTCTTTTTTTGTTACCTTGATATTTATCTTCAATATCTGACTCATGCTGAAAGCTTTGTAAAACCATATCAATTTTGTTGCCAAATATATCGTTTAACGAAATCAATAAATGATGAAATTAAAAAAAATAAGTATATTGAAAGTAAGCTAAATTATTACAAGATGTGTTAGGAGATGAAATTTTTAGTTTGACAGATCAGTAATCGATAAAGATTAATATAAAGATTATACGGTTGTCAGAAATATGAAAAATAAAAACGATAAAAAAATAAACATACTCATGATTGAGATTATATTATGTAATTTTCTAATAAAATAAAATTTAATTAATATATTTTCTTTTTTTAGTGTTTGTTTTACTGGTTTGTTTTTACTTATTTCTTTTTATATAAACTAATACTTTAAACCTGTTTCGTAATTTCAATCATTGTTTGCACAATTTAGTAACTATTTCAGTAAAATAATTAGATAAGTCAAGCGTGTTAAGAAACAATATATTATTTCCTTGTTTTAACTACCATCATTAAATCTAAGAGATATTATTTAATTGTATTAAGCAATTTTAATTTCAAATTATGTTTTAATAATTACGATACATGAATTTTTTATAATTAAGCTTATAATTTTACTATTTAAGAACGAAAGACTTATTTATATTTTATAATTTATTCCCGGAATGTATTTCATAATTTGTAACACCGATCTACTAATCCTTAAAGTTCTCTCTCATTAAAAATAATAATAATAATAACAAATATTAGTGGGAGAAATGTGTGTTAAAATTACTCAGCTACCGTTAAAAAGATTCTATTTCTCTAATTGGTCGGCAACACACTGTTAAGGATCATTGCAAAGGAAGATCTCACAAAACTATTATAGGCACCTTTATATAATTCACCTTCGCCTTGGATTTTACTAAAAATTTACTCTTTTTCACGTGAAAAATTCACTTACTCTTTTTTTATTCTTTGTACAATAATTATAAAGAATAGCCAAGCAGTTCACATATAATTATTAATGGATATCTATAAATAAATAAATAATTTACAAGTAGAATTAAAGTCTTAAATTTTTTTTTTAAATTACGTAATTAGGGTAAAATCAATAATTAAAACACAAGAAGTGAAACTGCAAGTTTCTTTGTCTACATCTTTACAAAGATAAAATACAGTACAGGAGTTTAAAGATGTGATTGAATATTTATCGAAATATTGCTTAAGAAATGAAAAATATTTTATAAGAACTGTTTAAAGGATATCTGAAGAGAATATCAGTCAAAAATATTAATAATCGAAAAATATTTTACAATAATAATCTGAAAGTGATCTGGAAAAATTTTCTAACAGATTTCGTGGATATAAAATAAATTATTATTGGAGCACGTTGCTTCGAAAAATTAAGACTGAACAAATTTTAAAAATTAGATTATAGAATTTATAAGGTAATGTAAATATTAAACATAAATAAAAATTTTAAGTAAAATTCTAAAACAAAAATTGTTAATTTTTAAAAATAAATAAGTGTAAAAACGTTAATAACCTTTTAAAATACGAGTAATACGTAAAAATCCTTAATTCCAGACAGAGTAGATAAAAATTATGCAACATAATTATACTCATATTTAAGCTACTTAACAGTAAAATCTTTATTATTTGTCAATTCTTTTTCTTCGAACCTTAAAAGGCATTGTTCAGATAGGAAATCAAGAAATGATTCCCTCTTTATTTTGCAAAGAGCCCTTTGCACGTATGATTACATTCACCAAACGAGTAACATACCCCGTCTTTATAAGTATCCTAAACGTTAACCTATCTAAAGATTTAAACAATGTCTAAGATCTTTACTAGGAAACAAATCTATGGTACGAGGACTCTAAGCTATTAAAATAACATATTTTTCAATAGAAATAAATTAAAGTCTAACCTATAAATATTTTGTTCAGTTTCATTATTTACGCAACCGGTAAATCTGTACGATTCATTAGCTCAGTAGTTACAAATGTGTATCGGTAATTGTACAATACAATACAATTAAAACATTTTGGAAGTAGGTCTTCTTCAGGTAGATAAACCATTAAAATGCGATATAGTATAGCAATTAATCTTTATAAATATTAGTAACAGATGATATCACGAGTAAATTACCCATGAACATATTCATTTATAATAAAATGTATAACAAGATTTAGTACAGTCTGTAATTATCAATTAATCTATATAATACAATGAATACCATAAGAAATTTCATGGTTCGATAGAATAAAGATCTTTTAATGAAAGAAAAGAAAGAATAATGATACATTATTCACAGAAAAAAATCAAATATTTAAAAAATTAAATTAGTAATAATAAAAATAATAATAACATTAAATCTAAATTTTTTCCCGAATGAAGTATAAATAATCAATTTATATTTGAATAAATTTCTTATATATTTATAGTTTCATTAAGAATGATTAACTGTAACTCATTAATTTAATTATATCTCAATAATAAGCGATACTTATAAAAAGAAAAATCTTTTCCATTAGGATCTAGTAAGTATACACAATAATGATTATAACTACTGGTTTTTACAAATTACTATCTTAACTGTGTGCCTTCTTTGACACAATATTTACATACAAGATATAATAATATTAAACATTCCAATAGAACTCATTAAGAATAGTCTTAATGACTATCTTTTTTTGATATACATTTTTTCATAGCATATATATTTTTTCAGTGTATAAGAAAAGAGGTAGAACAGACTGTAGGAACTACAGAGTGATAAGTGTCATGTTGTCTATCGTTGTATGGACATCTATCACGTTGTCTATGTGGTTGTATGGACGCATTGTAAAAATGAGAATAAAGAGTGAGTAAGTGATTGGATAGAAGCAGGCTGGTTTTACAGCAGGAAGGTCATGTCATGTGTGGATAATATTTTCATTTTGAAATAACTTTTGAGTAAAAGGATAGTAAGAAATTTGGAGACCCATATGATTCTCGAGGCTTTTTTTTTCTTTTTCCGTTTAGGTTTCGGAACCACCGCAAAGTATTACTACAGAGCATGAATCAAAAAAACTATTTCACGGTGCTGGTGAAGAAATTGTTCGTAATCGTGGCCTTCATCCGACGGAGCAGTTGAGAGCAGTTGGGTTATAGAGTGCCCCAAGGCTCAGTTTTAGGCCCATTATTATGGGTCTTAACGTTTGATGAGATCTTAAATCTAGACTATCCTGCTGGGGTTGAAGTTATGGCCTATGCCGTCGATTTGGTGGTCTTGGCGAGTGACAGGCATGAATTGGAGGCACAAGAAAAGGCCAATTTGGCATTGCAGATAATAAATGGTTGGCTATGTGAAAAGAATCTAACGCTAAATACTGGTAAATGTAATTTTATTACATTTACTGGCAGAAGGATCATCGAACGGCTAAATATCAAGGTCAATGAACAAGTAATAGCAGAAACAGATAGATTAAAGTACTTGGGGGTCACCTTTCAGAGAAATGGTGCATTTACGGAACACATACATGAGACTTGCAATAGGGCTGATAAGATGAATAAATCTCTTAATATTATTAATACCTCTCAAAGAGCACCTAAAGCGTCTAAAAGGAGGGTTGTTGCGTCCTCGGTTATGTCATCGATATTATATGCTGTCCCGGTATGGTGGCCTTCAGTACGGATAAAGAAGAACTTGGCACGCTTAGTTAGGACCCATAGGAGACTGTTGCTAGGCGTGGTTTCCGCGTACAGGACAGTCTCCTATGAGGCGTTATGCGTTTTATCAGGAGTGCCTCCGATCGACCTTATGGCTCATTTCAGAGTCGAAAGAGATCAAGGTGTTGAAGTACATGAAGCGAGGCATAGGCTAATAGAGAGATGGCATGAGAGATGGAGCACAGCAGGCCCTGGAGACAGGACCAGAAGGCTAATCCCCAATCTAAGGAACTGGATATATAGAAAACACGGTGAAATAAACTTTTACACGTCACAGTATTTTACAGGACACGGTAGTTTTAATTACTATCTGCATAGAGTCGGTAGAAGGGAAACTGCAGCCTGTATGTACTGTGACTGTGATGATGATGTCGAACATACTTTCACTGTATTTCATAAATGGAGGGAAGAGACAGACGGTATTGACCTGTCATCTGATGGAACTGGGAGACTAATCAATAACATGATAAACAGTGAAGAAACTTGAAAAAAAGTTGAGTTGGACATCAAAAGAATACTTACGCAGAAAAACAATGATGAGAGGAGACTAGGTTTTTAAACTTTAGCATAGGGCAGGGTGGACAGCCTCAGTGGTGAGGGCTGACATGCCGAGGTGTGTCGGTTCTGATGATCCACTGGGGACTCCTAAGGGTTTTATCGTTAGGTTAATATCAAGATCTGGGAAGTCCCAATCGCCACGTCGCGACAATGCTGGTATTGTCGTGACGTGGCGATATACGGATGGGGCAAAAGAACTCAAAAGAACTGACCGGTGGGCCGACCTGCCATGCCGGACTTATAGCCGGTAGGTGGGAAGGCCCATTAGAGTAGAACAGGCACTCTCATGGGTGGCGCAATACCAACCAGTCGGACCGGCCCAGGGGAGTAGAGTTCAAAAAAAAAAAAAAGGTAAGAGCAGTTGGTAAGTGGAGATCACCCTACAGGAACAAGACAGATACACATCAACCACCGATTGACCGACTTCCAGATCCACCGCGTAATCAGAAACGCGGCAAATAAAATCATGAACTGCGCACAAATAGATCCGGTGATATTTCAAGACATCATCAAGAAAGAAATGGCCAAGATACCGCAAAACAACAATAGACACCTTCCGGTATACTGGTGGTCACCGGAAATAGAAGACCAAAGGAAGATAATGCAACGGTGTAAAAGAATTGCACAACGTTTACGAGCTAGAAACGGCATGATAGAGGAAGTCAATCTAGCTGTAGAAAACTACAGACAAGCCAGAAAGAAATTGAACTTTCTTATAAAGCAAGCAAAAAGAAGTAAATGGCTGGAACTGTGCCACGAACTTAATGCTGACCCCTGGGGCAAGGCATTTAAAATCATCACTAAACGTTTGGGCAGGCATGTGCCGACGTTGAGTAATGAAACGTCGGCACAATTAGTAAGAAGATTATTCCCCAGAGCGGAAAATCCTAACAGATCTGTGATTGGTTGCGAAGGCGGCAGGTTTACTCAGCAAGAGGTAATGGAGGCTATCGGCAAATTGAAGAATAAAACAAGCCCAGGGCCTGATGGCATAACAGCTGCCATCATTAAAGGTCTTGCAAAAATAATACCCTGGGAAATGGTGGACATTGCCAGCTTTGGCCTACAAAACAGGTGTTTTCCTGACTGCTGGAAGGCAGCCAGGAGGTTATAGACCAATTACGCTAATTAACAATATGGGGAAGGTCGTAGAAAGACTTATTGAAACCAGGCTTAGGAAAGAAATTGAGGAGAGGCAATGCTTACACCCAGAACAGTACGGGTTTAGGAGAGGATGCTCTACTATAAGTGCTATTGAAATAGTTAAAAACTGGGCTTTAACAACTAGAAGTGGATCCTGGAGAGTCAGGAAAATTCCCCTCATGATTATGTTCGATATCAAAAACGCTTTCGGCACAGTACCGTGGATAGCTATAATAGAGGCCCTACAAAATATGCACATAAGTGACTATCTGATTAATCAGATTAATCATTACCTCCATCTTAGGTTTATCGCAGTTAAAACGCTTGAAGGTAAAGCTATATATCAGGTGTTTGGAGGCGTTCCTCAGGGATCCGTGCTTGGACCTACCCTGTGGAACGTCTTCTATGACGAGATTTTTAGACTAAATTACCCGGAAGGGGTATCAGTAGTCGGCTATGCGGACGACATAGCGGTTCTAGTGGAATATAGAAATGTAGAGATCGTAGAGGACAAAGCCAATCGAGCGCTATGTCTAATTGACGAGTGGCTGGAAAGAAATCAGTTGCAGATTTTCCTTAGGAAATCTTGTTGCATGGTTCTTGCTGGTAGAAGACCCATCAAAAACATAAATATAAACATCAGAGGAGAAAGAGTCATCGAAGTCAACGAAGCAAAATACCTTGGTGTTCTGCTAGACAAAAGCTTAAAATTTAGTAAACATGATATGATTTGCAACAGGGTTACCCCCACCATTAAGGTCTTGAGGGGGCTTTTTAAAAATCATGGCACAACTAAGATGGAAATCAGGAGCCTGACAACGGCGGCCACCAAATCGGCGTTATTGTATGCGGCCCCGGTTTGGGGTAATGCAATAAATACACAGAGAAATAAAACTAAACTAAAACGTGTTCATAGACTCGCTCTGCTTAGGGTGGCTGCAGGCTACAGAAAAGTGTCGTATGATGCTTTGTGTATAATAACAGAAGTTCCCCATCAATGGATGTGAAGAACATCCATGAGCTCCAACGCTTGGTACATGACGTAGACCCGATGTGTATATGTCTGCAAGAAACGCATTTCCGCGGAAATGAAAGTTTTAAATTAAAGGATTTGATATATTTCGGCGAGATCAACCGCCAAATGTAAGAGTTAGAGTTGGAGTAGCTATATTAACATCGAATAGAGCTAGTCTAGAGCTACCACCGAAGCGGTTGGTCTAAACACAAACCTACAAGCGGTCGCCGTTAGAATTAAGCGTCCGCTTCAGATCACTGTTTGCAGCATATACTTGCCGAATTTTGATTGGAATAAGGATGACATAGCAAGACTAATTTCTGAGCTTCCCCCACCTGTCCTACTGGTGGGTGATTTTAACGCTCATAATTCTCTTTGGGGATCGGATCGAGTAGATCCCCGTGGAAGTGAACTGGAAGGGTTCCTGATGAATTCAGAACTTATTATTTTAAACGACGGATCAGGAACCTTTTTCAATGCCAGAGATGGATCGACGTTTTGTATAGATCTACACTTATAAGCGGATCGATAGCACCGAGGTACAGCTTCCATGTCATAGACGATCTGCATGGAAGCGATCATTTCCCGGTGCAAATTGTTACTGATGTTACAAGAACAATATATCCCATCCCTAAAAGATGGGTATTTGAAAAGGCAGACTGGACGAGCTTCACAGCGAGAACGATACTCCCAGAAACGTCTTATGATAGACTCGAAAAAACGATCCTGGCAGCAATACGTGTCATCCATTGACAAAACAACTACTGCATCAGATGTTTGGAGGAAAGTGAAGGCGATTTGTGGGCGTAATGATTTTGCTCCCATAACTAGCCTTCAAGATGAAGATGAAATAAAAGACACTCCATATGAAATTGCAGAGCTGTTATCCAATCACTTCGAAAAGGCCAGCAGAACGGCCAACTACGAAGAAGATTTTCGTACTAAAAAAGAACAACTTGAAGGGCTACTAAACTTCAGAACTGAGTATAATTACTCATATAATGTACCTTTTAAAATGGAAGAATTCGCGAAAGCGTTGGAAAAATCAGGTAACACAGCTGCTGGTCCGGATGAAATCAACTATAATATGATCAGGCAGCTGAATACCACTGCAAAGCGTAGATTATTAGAACTTTATAATAAAATATGGCGGGATGGAACGTACCCGCAGCAGTGGAAAAAAGCTCATGTTGTTCCAGTACCAAAGAAAAATAAAAATTTAACAGACCCCAATAGCTATCGTCCTATTTCTTTGACGTGTGCTATGGGGAAAATATTGAAAAAAAATGATTAATAATCGACTCGTCTGGGTTTTGGAAAAAGAAAACCTGATATCACCGTATCAGGCAGGTTTTCGGCAATACCATTCTACCACTGATCAAATGATCAGCTTAGAGGACATTATATATAACAGCTTTATTACAAGGAAACATTGTGTCGGAGTCTTCTTTGATCTTCAGAAGGCATTCGATATGACCTGGCGTCATGGTATAATGCTCCAGATACATGAATGGGGCATTCGTGGCAATCTGCCCATACTGCTCAGCAACTATATGAATGACCGTACCTTCCAAGTACGCGTCAACAATGAATATTCATGTGAAAGAATCTTGGAAAATGGCATACCACAAGGTTCGCCGTTGAGCGGTACCTTGTTTACCATTGCCATCAATAAATTGATATTAGCCATTCCAGCAGAAATCGGCAAAAGCGTCAATGTTGATGATCTGGCAATTGTGTATGCCAGCAACAAGACTGCTATGGTGAGGTACAAATTGCAACGAGCGATCAATGCTCTAAATGAAGTTGCAAAGAATAACGGTTTCCAATTCTCACCAGAAAAAACGTGCTGTGTACACTTTTGTAGGAAGAGAATTCCTCATCAAAGTCCTGCGTTGACAATTGATGATAATCCAATACAATATAAAGACAATGTAAGATATTTAGGGTTAGTATTGGATAAATCCCTTACACGGGGATTACATATACAGGACTTGAGTGTTAGATGCAAAAGAGCCCGAAACATTATAAAATGTTTATCGAACTTAAATTGGGGCTCAGACAAAGTGACATATTGAGATTGTATAAAGCATTGGTTCAATCTAAACTAGACGTATTGTATATACTAGATGTATAACTATATCTATATAACTAGATGTATTGTATATTCATCCGATAGAAAGTCGCACTTAAGAAAGTTAGACGTAGTACATAATAGCGGAATAAGATATGCAACAGGCGCTTTCCGCACAAGTCCGGCGGCTAGTCTGATGTCTGAAGCCGGAATAATGCCACTACATTATAGAAGAGAGCTCCTTTTGTCAAGATATGCAGCAAATGTATGGGCTTTCCCTGCTCATATAAATAATAAATTGTTTATGAATCATCCCATGGCTGCATTATACGAACGTCCAGACAAGCCGGAATTAGGTATCACGAATTAAGAAGAAAATATGAAATTGCTATACCAGAGACACTAGCGATTTCTACTAGAGAAATACCGCCATGGCTCTTGCCAGCGGTTAATACAAGTTTAGATCTCTCTCAAGGAGAAACAAAAAAGAAACCAGCAGTGATCATCCAGCAGGAATTTTTGGCAACCGTCAGTTGTTACGAACAACATATTAGAATTTATACTGACGGTTCTAAAACCGAACATGGTGTTGGATGCTCGATATATCTAAATGAAGAAGCCCACTTTTGGAGACTGCCAGATGTGGCCAGTGTCTACACGGCAGAACTCACTGCAATTCAGCAAGCTCTTCGCTACACTGAACACTATTGCGAAGAGAGAGTGCTAATATTCTCCGATTCATTAAGTGCACTCGTCGCAATTCGGAACAAGAACATTAAGGATGTCCTAATTGCAAACATCCTGTCCATTTTATACGTACGAAAACAACGAGGACAGCGATGCGTATTTGTATGGACTCCAGGGCATGCTGGTATTACAGGTAATGAAATCGCAGACGAAGCTGCCAGAAAGGCAACTGTTTGCGATGATTTGGATGCACTTCCTGTAAGAGTGGCAGATGTTAAAAAACCGTCTAACAAACATAGTAAGAAGCAAGTGGAACGCTGAATGGAGGAGTTTAAATACAAAATTAAACTCAGTTAAAACTTCTCCTTATAAATGGAAAAGCGACTTTAAGTTGACTCGCCGTGAACAAGTAGCGGTGGCCAGACTTAGAATCGGTCACACGCGATTAACAAATTTATATTTGTTAACCGGCGAAGTGAGACTAATGTGCGGTGTTTGTAATAAAACACTGACAATCAAGCATCTAATAGAAGTTTGTACCATATATGAGGACCTCAGAAAGAGGTTCCGTCTTAGAAATAATATTAGTGCTGATCTGGATAATGGAAATGAAGAAAATATAGTTACATTTTTACACGCCAGTGGACTTCTTAAAAGTCTATAAAATGAAAGTTTAAAGCTGTGACAAAAGAAACTCTAAGCGGTAGTTTATATATATATAAAGAAAAAATGGTATTGATAACTTTAATTTTAATTTCAAATGCATGCATATATATATATATATAAGGGAGTCTCGAAACGTGGCACGTATAGTGACGGGAGGTAGCCCTCTTGCCTAGGCCATTTTGACTCACTTGCATTCAAGAGCAGTGAGTCGGGGTGTGTCCGATGATGGCATGGGGGACCCTCAAGAGTGGATTGATGGCGCGAGGCTATGGGTGTACGCTGTGCATGCCTATAGCCTGTTTATAAGAAGGATTCAACTGCTACGGCACCCTGGCGCGACTGATATACTGCTCAACGGCGGTTCTGGTCGCCCCGAGGGTGCTTAAACAAACTATAAATGAGAGTCGTAGAAGAAAGAAAGAAAGAAATGGTATCGATAAGTTTAATTTTAATTTTAATTTAATGGTCTTTTGAGAACCTATCTCAAATTTTAATATTGGGGCCCTTTACACCACATAAGTGTTTGTGATTGTCCTTGTCTTTATGTCTTAAATGTTTTGTGTAGTTTGTGTTTTTAAATAAAATGTAAGGGCCCTTTACACCCTTACATATGACAATCCAGATGGCGATAGTAGTTTCTTTTAACGATTGTGACGAGGGCTAATGACCTTAGCAGTCGATGCCCGTAAAAATTCAGTTAAAAAAAAAAAAGAGAAGTTCCTCCTATAGATTTGCAAATTAGAGAGAGGACATTAAGAGCCACGGGACTTCCCAGAGGTGAGACCATAGAGCTAATACAGCAAGAGTGGCAGAGTGCGTGGGCGCACTCAAGAGATGGGGATTGGACGAGAAGGCTAATGCCCAACATATATACATGGGTTGGTAAGAGACTGGGTGACGTGAACTTCTATAGCACGCAACTGTTGACAGGCCATGGTTGTTTTGGTCAATATTTATTCAGAATTGGGAAGAGGGCCACCCCACTATGCGTTTATTGTCAGGAGATCGACAATGTAGAACACACCATCTTCGCATGTCCCAGATGGGCTGATAATAGAAGGGAAATTTTAATTAATAGACTGACCCCTGACAATTTAATTAATTGGATGGTGTATAGTCAGGAAAATTGGGACTGGTTCAAGAAGTTCGCAGGGGGAAATTCTCCGTATTAAATAAGACGAAGACAGAAGACGGGGCTCGTAGTTAAAGTAGGGAAGGGAGGACAGTCCCTCCGTGTAGGGCCCGCATGCTGAGGTGTGCGTGTCTCTGAGAAGGGAGGGAACTCCTGGGGAACTGTGGGGTAAAGTTAAGACCGAGTCCCGGCCGGCGGTGTCGGCCCTGCGGGTGCCTTGGTGCTTAGTGGGGTCGGTGCCGCCGGTTTGAGGCATGGCAAAAGATAAAGACCGAGATCCGGTTCCCTGCCGAGGGGCTGAGGGACGGCGTTGCCGGACCTTGGTCATGAGGTGGGGGATTAGAGGCATGGATAATGGAAAATAAAAGATCCGAGACTGGGGAGGCTAACCTGCCGTGCCGGACGTGCTGCCGGTGGGTGGGGGACGCCTCATTTGAGTATATGGACACTCTCCCCGACTGCGTATACTTAAATGGATATCCGGTCGGGGGGAGAAGGGGAAAAAAAAGGTAAGAGCAGTTATGAATTTTATAGTAATCATGTAAGCACTGTTAAGGAGGAAAAACATCTGTCAAATTTTCTAAAATTAATAAGGTTTTACATCAAAGTTCCTGCTTTTCTCCCACTATGTTTAAGCTTTACTTGGATAAAGTATTGGAAGAATGCGGAAAAAATGTAGAAGGATGGGATTGAAGGATATATATTCGTTGTTCTTTGCAGATGATCAAATCATCATAGCATCAGATCGGTTTGATATTAGCTATATGATAAAAGAATTGACGAAAACCTTTATTAAGCGGCGATTGAAGGTAAACTTTAATAAGACAAAGACGTAAAACGAGATGACTTGACTGTAGATGAGAATAACATCGAGGCATGTGAAGACTTTAAGTACTTTGGACTTATACTTTTAGAGGAAAGAAACAGTGTAGGAAATATAAATCATCGTATAACTTTGAGGCGGATGGCTATCCAGAAGTGCAATTTTTTTGACGGTCTGAAGGGATACGGAAAGCAACTAAGTATAAGTTGTACAAGAGTATTAATGAGAGATTTTATTGAACTGGTCTGACGCTGGTCCCTCATCTCTTTTTCTAAAAGATATGAGGAAAGGTTGTTGCCTGTGGAGATAGATCTTCTGCGCAGGAGTTGTGAAGTATTTAGAATGCGGTGCGTGAGGAAAGAGGAGTTCAGAAGAAGAATTGAGGCAACCGGTACAGTGACTGATGTTTTGGAGGAAGAAGACTACAATAGTATGGGCATGTCTGGAGGTGTAAATAGCCTAGGAAGATGTTGGAATAGACTCCAGGAGAGTAGAGGAAACGTGGACGACCTCCAAAGCAGAGGATATTTGGAGTAATGGAGGCGATGGAAAGAAGGAATTTGGAGGAAGAAAGTTGGCGGGATAGAAGAGTTTGGCGGTTGGGATGTGAGACAGACGGCCTTAATAACTATAAAAACTTTCCTTGAAGGAGATAAATATTTTTTCTGGTAAGAAAAGCAGTAAATAATGTTGTAGATATCTGAAAATCAAAATAATTGTAACCCACCAGGATGGTGTAATGGTAAAACTCGTCTTCGTAAATCAGCTGACCTTGAAGTCAATAATTGTATGGTTCAAATCCTAATAAAAGTAGTAGATTTTATACGGTTTTAAAAAGATCGTGGACACCGATGTAATTTGTTGGTTAGGTTTTAATAAACCAAACGTCTCTGGAATGGTTGGCTTGAGTCTATTCAAGACCACTCGTTTACCGGTATATTCACACAGATATTGATATTGAATATATATATTAATTAAAATGCAAGTAAACGAAGAGAATTTTAAAAAGTTAAAAAAAAAATTAGAAGAATTCTTCTAATGAGATTTCTTATATTTTCCAATGAAAATACGTTTTTAATTATGAATTTAGTTCATAGGTTCCTGATATAAGTTATTTTTAACTAAATTTGTTCTACCTTTTGATTTCATCTAACATATTTCATTATGGAATGTAAAAGTTGTATAACTTTTATATCTTTCTATGTAACTGAACATATTACACGCAGTTTTAATAATAATGTCTAGCAACAATTTCTAACAGTAGGTGATATATTATCAGGAAGGAATTAAAATGCTGCCATTACAGGAAACGTTAAAAATAGCAGAAAATAGTATAATATCTTTTCATTGAATAATGAAGAAAAAAAAGGAAGGTTTTCTTCTTTAACTGCTATCGAATATTATCGGTTATATAATATTTGTAACAATTTTTTTTTTTTTTTTTGGTTCCTGAATTTTTCTAATAAATATAGTTTATCATTTCGTAATGCATATACCATAAATTTATACGTTATAACATACTATAAAAATCAAATAAACTGCTTATATAAAGAACTACATGTTCTATACAATTGCACAGTCATTTATTTTAAAGAGTTAAAAGAAATTTATTATTTATTTATTTATTTAAATTGTAGCTATTTAAACCTAATGTTTTACATTGATTTTATTTTTCGAATAAATAATAAATATGTATTATGAAATATAAATAACTACTATAAATACGAAGGTAACATTCCCTTTTTAGAAGTAGAAATTTTATAAGTAATTGTACAATAAAAATGATTCTTAAAAAAAAATAATTTAATTTAATTCAGTGAAATTTAAAATTAGAATTGTAATTATTACACGATTAAGTATTCAAATTATCTAAATTTAATGATAGAAAGTATATTAAACTAGTGGAATAAAATTATATAAAAGGTATTCGTTGATCAAGCCCTAAAAAAAATAAAATAAAAAAAATATTAAATTTTAAAGTCGTGATTATTTAGAAAGGTTTATGTCTATATCAAACGTAAATTAATTTATTTAATAATTTCGTTATTTAATTAGAGTATTTTATAGGTTTTATTAGTTACTTTCAATTTAACTTTAAATTAATACGAATAGACAAATCATAAAAAAAATTTACTTGCATGGTTTTTCAATTTAGTGTTTTTAAATATAGATTTTTAATTTTTTATTAAAAGGAATTAATAAATTACCTTTAAAATATTAATTTAACAATTAAATATTAATTAGTTCCCACACCTCAGTCGTAAAGTTCCAGTTAACAGAATAATATTAAATTAATTTTAAAAAATTTAGGAATGAAAGTGGTGTAACATTGGTTATGTAAAACTGTGTATACGCAGTGCTCTGTGAAATAAAAATTTACGCTAAACTGTATGAAGTAATAAAATATATTTATGCAATTTTTTTCTTAATGAGAATTCTGAATGATAAATAAAGTTAAGCCGAGTTCACAATTTTAATTAATGTTTATTTTAATTACTATAAACAGAAATTTCACACAATTTTTTTTCTTAAAATTAAAATCGTTTGACTATAAAATATGACAATAATAACAATAATAATAATTATAACATTAAAATATATATATATATATATATATATATATAGTACAATTTCCTCGTGATTACGAAGCAGCATTAAGTTAGGTAAATGTTTACGTGAGATAAACATTATTTTTTTAAAGTTCTATAAGAAATGTTCATCCCATGCTATAATCTAAAAGAAAAATGTAACTTAGCTGTGGAATCTAACTTAAAGATGTAACTTAGGATGTTTGCGGAATCACAACTCAATAACTATTGATCCAATTTTCAGAAAATTAAATAAAGTGAAATTAGGTGTAAGTCTTTCAAAAAAATCATAATAGATGATGGTATTTTTTTATATTTTAAAACTAGATTAGTATTGAAACCCGTTATTAAAAAAAAAAAATAATAATAATTATAAATAATATATAATATTAATAAATATTTTATATTTGTAAAATTCAATATACACTTCAATGCAAGAAAAGAGTATATAGTTCTTACATATACTGTACTTACTCGTACAATACATATACTAACATCCCCGACGCGGCTTCACCCGCTTTCTACGGTTACTTGCATTTTCTGTCAATGTCAAATTTTTTTTATTTTCGAAGGAAGGTGTAGCCAGTCGCATCGCATATACAACAGTGGAAGTGTTAAAAAAATATTTGATATCGTTTACTTACAGTTACATATCTTTTTTTACAAACTGTTTACTTACATTTTGCTATAAATTGCTATGAACGTTTTAATTTATTATTTTATGATATTATTTTTTAATTTGCGTATTTTCCTAATTATGAATTTTTAAGTTTTAAATTTTTTCTTTCAAACTTTCTTTTAAATTTTTTGTTTATTAAGTTGTTAGTTTTATAACCGCCATCACCACATGGTTATTTGCCCTTGGGCAGATTCCTTGTACTACGTCTGTCTCAATTCTCCTTTACTCCACAAAACCTTTAAGATCCTGATAACTTTTGTTTCCTTTTAGATTATCCAGGTTAACTCTTTCCTGAACTCTTTTTTCACCTTTTACTATTCCTTCAAGATCTATTTTAATCAATCCTTCTAGTCTATCATGATATGTCCCATCACTTAGCTCTCCTGTTTAGAATTGTTCCAATTAAACTTTTATTTTCGTTAATCTTCTTCATTATTCACTTTGTTTATTTAATCTCTTACTATATCATACATATCACATTTTAAATGACTAATCCTGCTTTTCTTTTTCTTTTCGTAATATCCATGACTGTTCAAACATTTGAACATAATAAATGTTTTCACTCCAAGCAAAATAATAGGTTCTTTTATTTTAAATTCTTTATAAACTATTGTTATTCTTTTTTAATTTTTTTTTAATTATATAGCATAAATAATAAATTGTCTAAAAAGAAAAACTATACAAATAAATGTTTAAATAAATAAGATTTGATTTAAAAAAAGTATGATATTCTTACGGCTCAAGACTCATCACATCAATTTTCTGTTTTACCTAGAAAAAAATAAAAATTCAAAGAATTAATTACAAGTAAAAAATATATATTTATTTAATAGGTTGAAGTTATTGTACTCGGAAGAAATAATATTTGTGAAATTAATTTATTAGTGAAAAAATTCTTGAAGTAATCTATGAAACTTTTTTTGTGAAATTAAGATAATTTTCCAATATTAAAAAGAAGGGTCAAGAAGAAAACAATAAATTGTTTTTAAAACAGTTCCCAGATTATCTTAAAATAGTTTTATTGTAAGAAAACTAGTAAATAATAATTAAATTTACCCGTTATCAACAGTAATAATAAACATTTATACATAATTTTAACTTACTTTCCCGTAAAGAAAAGGATGATGCGTGGGTTTTTTTGTTTGTTATATGTGCTCACATTTTTATTTTAGCTGCTATTGGCGCAGAGTGGACCAATGTTGGTGCATCGGGCTGTTATACGCGACGCACGAACGATTTATACTTCTTGATACGAACGATTTATCTAAAATTATATTTTTGTTTTGTAGATAAAAAAGGAAAAAATTGGGGTTAGAGCTGTGTTAAAAAATCACAACACAAGAAACAGCTAAAAATGTTAGGATTTTGAAGCTTTTCGTTTTAAAGTTTTGTTGTTAGTAACTTAAAAATATACTACTAAAGCCTAGTAACTATCAATAATAAAAGAAAATGTAATAATTTATAAATTAACATATATATAAATATATACATCACGTATTATAAAATATAATAAGTAGATTGGCGTCTGTAAGAGTATTCTATTAAAAATCCCTTATTTACTGATGTTACGTAAATTTTTATCTAAATTTACATTATTTTAAATCTGAAATACATAAGTATTAGTCATTAAAATACCAATTTTTATGACTGCAACACTTAAAGTTCCAAAGATATAGAATTTTCATTTAAAGAAATGTTCCCCCTTTACCATCTCCCAAATTGATTTATTTTTAAATTGTAAAACACGTGGTAATTTGTATTTAAAGAAGAATCTAATACTAATTTTTACAATTCAGTTCCTGAGATATAGAATTTCCAAAAAAGAAATTAGTCTCCCTTTTTAGTCCTTTATAGAATATATTTTAAAAAATTCATCCTTACTAGGTGGCTAAGTTAAAAAAAACTATATACTTTCCAAGATTCATCTACTTAGGTTAAAAGGTTTGAGCTTAACATTGGTGAATTACTCAATAATAAAACTTTTTTTTACCTCCGGGACCACCATTAAGTATTGCTTCAGAGGATGAGATGAATGACAAGTAGCGTGTGAAAATGCCATGCCTTACCGAGATTCGAACCCCAACCATGACACTTGGTATATCATCATGTACTATATGCAAAATATAGTGTACAAATTGGCATTTGGAAGCGTATTCGGTCAAACATCCCTTACTTACTGATTTTTTTATTTTCTGGGATAAATTTTTATATCAGATTAACATTATTTTTTAAATTTTAATTTATAATCATCTATTTTTTGTAAAATATGTGTTTATAAAGTTATTTATTACAGATTATCAATTGTACATTGTCGTTTTCTAACTTAAATGATTACCTTTCTTTCTTTCCCAAAGAACACCGGTATCCACGATCTAGTATTCAAATCCGTGTAAAAATAACTGGCTTTACTAGGACTTGAACGCTGGAACTCTCGACTTCCAAATCAGCTGATTTGGGAAGACGCGTTCACCACTAGACCAACCCGGTGGGTTAAATGATTACCTAGTATAAGAAATTGACACGAAGGTTCAATTTCTTACATATAGGTAATTTTTATCATTTAAAAAATTTAATTTAATATTATTAACAATTTATTTTTATGCAAAGATGATTTCGTTTGTCACTTTAAATTTTAAGTTGTTTTTTTATAAGTGAATTTACTTTAATTAAACAAAAACACGAAAGAGAATTTACAATTTACTTGAATAAATTATTTCATATTTTTTTAATAAATTATAAAAAAAATTTGTAATCCATTCTAAATAACAGGCGTGTAATAAAATAAATTACATTATCTATGTTGAATAACAATTGTTTATTTAGTTAATTTTCATTTAGTTCTCACAAATGTTCGTGAATTAAACTTACTTTTATAAAAATATCATGTTCAAGCATGACTTTCGTATTCGTTCTTTCTGGTAATTAAAAATTACTCAGTTAACTTGATTCCAAAATAGTAAAAGTTTGCGACTACTGAAATTTTTATTAAGAAATTTTATTTTAGTACGATAATTATGAAAGTATTTGGAATGATTCGGTTTATTAACCGATATAAAATTACAATTACAACCGATTGTTAAAGAAATTCAAACTTTATAAGAAAATAGCAATTACTTAATAAAAAAACACTCGAATCATTTTTTCACCTAATAATTATAGAAGTTTGGTAATAGTGGTGATTTCATAATCAAATGCTTAAAAAATTACTTTTAAATCTGTTAAAAATTAAAATACACGAATTGCACACGAAAGCAAACTAAAGAGAATAGGATGTCCAGCCGGTGCAGATCATTCATTAAACGACAGTGTAATGTAGAAGTGCGGAGCCCCTGAATTTCAAACCGTTGCTAATAAATACGGAGAGGCTTTATGCCAATATGATTGAGTCCCTCGAATATTATGCATCACAAGAAAACGTTTTGAACAACATCAGGCTCAACTCCATTTCGGCATAAGCAACCAAAAACAGAAATATTTTTCTGAGTTTTATGTAACTCTACAGTTGAGAGGGCGTAAAACAGATTTTGTAAACAATATTTATATATTGTATAACATTTTTTATTTTAATTTATTTAAACACATGCATATATATATATATAGACATTCCTTAAGACATTCCCGGTAACGTACGGATTTCAACGCGGGGTCATACATCTAAATCGGTTGATCTTCTACGGTGGAAAAAACATACATAAATACACCCTATATACTTTATACTCCTTTTTTCTTTGGTCGTGTAAAAATGACTAGCCACATTACACATAAATTTATGTGAGTTATAGAAGGTAAAACAATAACTGAATGATTATGTAAAAACAATTGCATTTTATGGGGTATCTTTTCTAAATGACATAAAAATGATTATAAGTCATATATAGAATGTTTATACCAAAGTTTATTTTACCAAAGATGGCATCAATAAAATTTTTAGTAAAATTCTTGAATTTTCTTTTTTTTATTTCATAAAATAATATCCATTTAAACTTAGTTATCAGATAAGAATAAAAGAAAAAATGTTGACCTGAATTGTTGTTGACAATTTAGCTAGAATTTCGTATAAATAGACCTCCCATTATACGTAAAAAAAAGTTATTAGCAATTGGTTTATTTAAATATTATTATTAGATGATTTTTTTTTCTAAAAAGTTCTACATTTCATATACATATTTTAGAAAATAAATTCCTTTTTTAATAATTTAAAAAATCGTGACATATTTTTTTTATGTTGATTTTTTTATTAACAATTACGTATATTGTAATAATAGTTTTTAAGTAGAATTTTTAATTACGTTCATGAAACAAGGAAACATATGTTAGAAGAAAATATTAATTATTATTTTTACCATTATTTTTATTTTATTTGCTTTTAAACATTAATCTTTGTTCCTTGTGTGAAAATATTTATTCATGTTTGTATTTATAAAAGAGGATAATTAAAGAAAAAATTCTGAATTCGGTTAACCAAATTTTGTTAATCGGTTATAAAAAAATAGTTGTTTGGTGAAGATAATGATAACCGCCTACTAACCCAATAAATCGCTTCTGATGAATTTTCAACGAAATCTACCAAATCACTATTTAGATTTCAACTAAATTTTAAAGAAAGATGATATTTTAACAAAAGACTAAACATTACTACTGAAAACTCAATTATTTATATATATAATATAAGAGAGTTGGAATTAAAATAGCATGGAACAAATGAAATAAATAGAAACGAATGGAAGCAAGCAGCAGAGAAAGTAAACAGGACAATACGGACGTGATAGGATGATTTGAGGTGACCGTCCGCGTCCGTCCGACTACCTTACCACACAGTAAGGTAGTTCTGTGAGTGAAATCCGGCATAAACGTCAACACATGAAGTATACAGCACGATATAACTTCATAACTATCATCTAGTCAGTAACTACTGTGCAGTTCATGCTACAAATAATATTTAAAATACGTGAAATTCAGAGTTTGTCGGAACTAATAATCAATTATTGGGATATGATGTATAATTAGTAATATCGTAAAAACAGCAAAGGTTACTTATAATGATACAAATTTAAAATAATAGATAGGTAAGGGTTAAGAAAATAAAAATAAATTCAGTAGGTGAAATAAATAATTAATTAATTTAATTTCCCTTATGATATTTTACTGAATGTTTTGATGGTTATAGATTTTGTTTTTAAACATAATTAATTATTTTTGATGAAGGTTGTGAAAATTATACATTTATTGTAATTAGTATGTTTAATATTCTATGAAGTAACCCTATGTAAGGATTAACCAAACGATAAAGAAATTTTCATGTACAATAAGTAGATTATGTTTCATTCTATTATTGCCAATATTTACAACAATTTTTTTCTTAGTAAAAAAATATTTGCATCAGCAATTTTACAAATTTATTTTTGATTGTGAAGAAAGAAAATCCGGAAAAAACGTTTTAATTATAATAACATAAACAAAAACATTTTATTATTATCAATAACCGAACTTGTGGTATAAATTTCTTTAAAAAAAAAAAAAAAAAAAAAAAAAAACCAGATAGATAAAAAACTTAGCTTTTCCATCCTTTACATTTATATTTCCTTATAAATTAAAATACCATCTCTTGGGGCTCCTCAAAAAGACAGAAAGAGTTAAGGTAGAAAAATAGGCTGTCAAATGATTATCTGGTGCTCATATGTATAAATCATATAGATCAATATATAGAAAATTAAATATATTAACTTATTCATGTGTCTACATTACGAAAGCAATCATTCCTAAAAAAAAGAAAAGAAAAAATGGCCATCACTTATTCTTAATAAAAATAACAATAACATCTTTATCAAACCAGACAACGGAACTGTTTTCTATACCTTAACATAATACTTTGACTTACGAGAAAGGGCGTTATTATGATACAGCTGCCATTTTAAATATATTGCTGAACCATTTGAAAGTTTTCCCACCAAAAGATTTAAAATACTCGTATGATTAAAATATTTTCTTTTTTGGAACAATATTTTCTGTTTATGAATTTTTAAATAATTATAAAAACAAAAACAAAAAAAAACATTTTTTTACATCCCGTTCAACGTGTGCATAAATATCTGATCAAAATATTTTGTCAATAGTGATATCTAAGCGATGATTTATTTTGTAGAAATCTTTTATATTTAATATATTATCTTTACATCATTTCATGGGATTATATTTAAATAATTAATATGGATTTAAAACAACCTATTTTTTATCTTATTATTTGTTTTTTACATTTATCATTTATCTTATATCTTTATTCACTATTTTCGATTATTTCTATAAAAAATACGCTACCAAAATATTGAATGATTTTTTATTTTCACTCAAAGTAATCGCAATAACAGTATGTAAAATATATCCCATATCATACAATTCATTATTAGAGAAAATTACCGAATTAAATGTATTCACTAATAAAAAATAACCGTTGCTATATAGCTCAATAAAACTGCAGCAGCGTACATTTCTTTAACTAACTTTCGTAAAGAAAGAAAATAATAAGTTAATAGCCTTCAATCTATCTATTGTAACAGTCCCTCTGTAATAAAGAAGAACACAATAGTTAATTACAGAAAAAATATAAATTAAAATTGATTAAATTTCACATGTTTTTGACTAAATAAAGTAATAATTTTATTTAGAGGTTTTGGTCAAATAATTATTCTCAATCAGTAATAAATTTATTTAAAACGCTTACAACATTATTTTAATAATCATCTTAATGGAAAATTAATCATTTTAATAAGTGTTTTACATCAATAGCTTAAATATTAATATGTACAATTTTTTTTTATTGACGGCTGTTTGATTCTCTTAGACAAAAAATGAAGTGTTAATATTAATTTTTATTTTATAGTTCATGTTCTGGCACAACGAGAAATTAATATATAATCGTTAAGTTATTAAACATAATTTAATTTAAAAGAAAAAGTGGAATTTATTAAATTCAATTATTTTTCCTTTAATATGTCAGGCAAAGCGTTGCAATAATATAAAAAAATTGAAATTTTAATACGGTGCAATACTTGCATTGTATTTCTAATAATAATTATAAATATTACTATTAATATCAATGAATTGAGGTTTCTAAAGCTGTGTTTTTCTAAAGTTTGCCAATAATTGTCACACTTCAGGAACAAATTTCCTTAAAATAATCATGGTATGCAATCATTTATTTAATAGTTCAGTGATTATATTACCGCAAAAATTATTTATGTCTTATTTAACGTTATACCAGGTCAGTAGACCAGTTTTCGAATTATAACAAAAAAAATAAATAAAAAAAAGATTGTTAAAATGATACATTTATATAAGAGTTTACTTATAACATCATCTTAAGTTCAAGATTAATAGATCCGTTATTAAATATAAATTCGCTGTCAGTTATAAAATAATCGCTAACAAGGCTCGTACGTATAACGAATGACATGAATACCAAAGTTTTATTAACCTAAAAAACATCTCGAGTTAAGCGTTACTGATTCAGCATTTACTTTTTATTACCAACCACATTTTAGTACAATCAGCAACCAAAAATTAACTTTCCCTTTGTTATAAGACAGAAAAGTAACGAAGACGTGAAGAATCAAGAAAAAATGTCTTTTCATATGTAAAACATTAAGTTCTAATTCCTGCAACTACGAGTTACTTTATAATAAATGAAAAAGCAATTTACTTAATTTAAGCTTATAATAAATATTAAATGCAACCTTTTCGATTCACCAGGTACAGCTTACAAAACGATATCTGTTCCGAGAGAATTTTCCAAGTCACCCGCTGACTTAATAACAAGTTCGTAATCCCCTGCTTACTGAACGGTTTATCACTAACACCTAACAGAATTAAACGTCTTCTTGATAGAGTCAAACTATCCTCCTACAACTCACTTGTCAAATTAATGCTCATATCTCGGGGTCCACTGAGAAGCGTGAATTCCATTCCTCCTCTAACACAGGTGGCTTTATCTAGTTTCTCAGAGAAGTTTCTGTTAAAACTCATTCTAATCTAGGACGAATCTAGACCGAATTTCACTACGAGTTTCGGGTACAGCTAACCCTAACTCGGCTCCCAGCCGATCAAAAGTGGTCGCAAGAGCAAAATTCCTCAGCTGAAGCTAACTATACTGACCTCAATACACTACGAGGTATGTAGCACAGATGCTCAAGTCTGGCGTTATGGCAATACGAGGCACAGTCCACTGAGTTCATTTGCGTAGAACAAGGCAATTCAATAAACGATTTAATGATTTTTAAATCATTAAATAAAATTATCGTACGACTAGATTCAGTATTATATATGTATGTATTTCAGCTCCATTACTTTTACGGTTTAACTTAACATGCTTTATTTTATCATAATTTATTCATAGGATCCAGGTTAATAATTGCTAACTTTCAACTTATATTCTGTGCATAAAAATTATCATTTCTTTAATATTTTTTATTTAAATTCTATTTTATTATTTATATCTATAACTTTTCAGAAATAAATGTTCTACTAGTAACGTCATATAAAGCTAAAATAAACAACTTTCTCTAAGTTATTAAAAGAAGAAAAAACAAACACGAAATAATTATATTAACAACTAACTGACTTTATTTAAACGTTTTAGTAAATAAAAATTTCGTTATTTCTTCATTTGTAATCGTTTTCAAATAATAATAATTATTATTATTATTAAAAAAATAAAAATTATAATAATAATTTTTTTTAAATATTTTTATTTATTGTCCCATCAACAATTAAAACCATTAGCGACTCGTCAGTATCTGGTATGAATGTCGGTACAATCATGTACCCCGGTTACACGGTCTTCAACAAACTTAGGCCAACCGTTCCTAAACGTGTGATTAATTGAAACCCAATCAGCAAAGAACACAGGTTTACACGATATAGTATTCA
The DNA here is from genome assembly GCF_047948215.1 of Lycorma delicatula. NCBI lineage: Eukaryota > Metazoa > Arthropoda > Insecta > Hemiptera > Fulgoridae > Lycorma > Lycorma delicatula. Next base: position 187,642,247 of record NC_134455.1, read on the forward strand.
AATCCGAATATTAGCAAATACCTCTATCTAGTACCTTTAATAGGATTTGAACCTTAGAACTTTCAACTTCGAAAACCTTCTATCTTAATCTATAAATTAATTAAAAAATCAATGAAAATTGAAAATATACAGAAGGTTTTGAAATTACATGAGGTTTAAAACAATAAATTGGACAAGTTACATGTAATTAGCAAAAGATTCATATAGATTAATTCTATAAGAGGTGGTGGGTGGTGTTATAAATTTTCAACCAATTAAATATATGCAAGTAGTATATAACTTAGTATTAAATGCACACTAGTAATTAGGATGTTTAGCGAGAACGTTACAGTTATAATTAAGTGTTCACTTTCACGTTTACGGACTAGAAAATCAGATACGACCTTGCCAAACTCCAAACCGCTTTACAACGGTCACCCTCTTTACAATTATGTTTCAACTCTTTATAACGTTATATACTTCTAGATTTCGCAAATTATTATGAAACCGGTAGAATAGCATGAGATTGGAGACAGGCTACGCCCTATTGCTACTGCTGGAGCAAGCAAGTTAATTTTTTTTCTGTATGTTTTTCTATTAACGTTATTTCTTATCGACGAATAAAACGTATTTTATACAATCATTTCCTATTTGTTAAAAAAAACTCTCGATTTAAATCATAGTATTGTTTTTTCTATCGATTAAAATAGTTTAAATTTTTACACTTCAATAACAAAGATTTATTTATATATATATAAAATAAATAAATAAATAAAATTTATATAAAAATAAAATAATAAATGTTAGCAGTAACAAAACATTTATTCGTATAATTCTTCTGTTATTATAAACCATATTGTATTATACAACAACATTTCCACTTCAATGGAAATACAATTCCCAAATAATACCGTGAAATAAACAGTAGATTCTTGCTTAGAAAAAAAAAATATAGTTGTTTTCAGTATGTAACAACTACTTTATGAAACCAATTTTAAGCAATAAATTCTTTTCCCAAATTATGTTTAGAGAAAAAGTAAAATGCTAAAACTTATCATTTAAGAGTTATGTATACTTCTGGGAATCAATTTTAATAAATTAAAATATTTTTTTTTTTTTCTAGTGTGTACGTTGCAATTTGTTCAACAAGAGAAATAAGAAATGTCCCCCCCCCCCGGGCACAATGAGTACAAGATGATATGTATGACATGTAAATGAAATGTACTCTTGTACAGACTCAAGCCGACCATATCTGAGATGTGAGATTAATTAAACCCCAACCTTCAAAGTACACCGGGATTCAAATCCGTATAAATTCAACCAAATTTTACTAGGATTTGCAAAAGTTGAAAATACTACGATTTTCGAATTTTCCGCCTTCGCTAATCAACTGATTTGTAAAACGAGCTTACCACTAGACTATCCCGGTTGGCTAAATTAAATTTGAATAATTAAAATAATAATTGTTAATTAAAAATAATTATTATACAGGTTAAATATAAAATAAATTAAATAGATTAAAAAATGAATGATTTGATAAACAATATTATTAGACATAAAATAAACCTTGTTTTATAAGCAATAAAAATGTTTTACAAAAAAAAAATTCGTTGTGACTCATTACAAAACCTCGCCCAAAATGTGTGGAAATCAAACACATTATTACACTGATACAGCGCCCCTTGGGTGGGGCCATTACTGCATAAAAATGTTTTATATTACCCAAGAGATAGAGTAATTTAAATTTAAACATACTTCATTTTACATTAAGTATGTTAAATGCCATAAGCCATAGCTTCTGTTTGTTGCATGGATCCGGGATCTCAAAAAACAAAAAAAAGTGGGGGTTAATATTTTTACCATAATAACTATGAACGTGTATTGGAGTGTTGAAGTTTAAAAAATTTGACTGGAAAAACTGATTTTGATGAAATTTGGTACAGAAAGTTGTGTAAATGGGGCAACTCGACGAAATGGAGTAGATAGTTTCTTTGGGGCTCAACTTCTTAAAATTTTGCAAACATAATCCCATTTCATATTAAGCTCAGTCAACGCGTACATGCTTATCTTTCCATTTAAAAAAATTTTTCCTCCAAATTCTCCCCTTTTACCCAAAATCAAAAATCTACCTTTTTATTTATTGTTTTATTTTTAAACTATTTTTTACGTCTTCCTAGCTATAGTACTAGTAGTAGTAGAAGTAGTACAAACAACCCAAAAAAATATTTTAGGGGGAGTTAATGAAAATTAAAAAAAATTTATGACTTTTTTAAAACACTTTTTGGTTTATTTAAACTTTTAATAAAATTTCTTCATAATTCACCCCCACTATCAAAAAGTAATTTTAGGTAACTTTTATTGGTTGTACATTTTTCTGTAGTTTTTTTGCTTTCTTCCATTTAACAAATTAATTCCATAGACAAATCAAAAAATTTTCTTGCGAGGTGATTTTGGGCGTGGAGCCTCAGATAAAAATTTAAAAAAATATAAATCTCTTTCGAATTTATTAAATTTTTTTCATGTATCATTTTCCACAATATATGAATAAATAATCAATGGCAGAAAACTATAAACAATTTTTTGTCAGTTTTTATAGTCCGATTTCTATATTAAAGTAACCAACGATGTTTGTTGCTATACTTACAACATTAATAATGACCCAGAAGTGAAAACATATTAAATAAAACGTACATTATCTATGATAACTTTTTCAAATACAAGTAACCTATTATATCACTAAAAATATGAAATAATTCTTTTATTTAACTTTCTTGCATTATAATAGAAAAAATATTTACATTAATGCTGAATAGATTTGGACATTTAAAATAAAATTTAATTGAGAATATTTTTTTTATTTTTTTATGATTATCGACCTCTCTTTTTGGTGAAATATCATGATATTATTTTCTAATAAAAAAAATAAGTCCGACACGAAGATTAAACTTATTTAATTTATTCCTTAAAAAATTTAGTATAAATAACATACCGTTTAATAGAAAACGATAATCACAGTTTTATTTTATTGTTATTATTGCTCAATGAAAGTAAAATATGAAAAAAGAAAAAAAAAGTAGTGAAAGTTTAATAAAATAAATCTCTTCTCTGAGAATACAATAACAAAAATATTTTGTAATACTAATAAAATAATTAATTACTGTTCAATATTTAAAATACTCTTTTACTGATTCATAGTGACAAAACATTATTGCTAATTATTTCTGAAAGAAACCATATTTCTACTTTTTATTTACAGAATATATATATTTAATTCAGAGAGGATTATGTTGTAAAAAGAAAACTGGCATATTCTGTGAATTTCTCTACAGTCTTTTTTGTCCTTATTTTAACATCACGATTTCTTTAAAGTTGGCTTTTTCATGTAATAAAGTATTTCATTTTTATTAAATGCTTATATTTTTAAACAACACTTCTGTTCGTTCTGTCTGTTGCTAAGTATATTCAACAAGTTTTTTTATTTTTATACAGAATTTAAGATCCTTAAATTGAAAATGAATAAATTTACTCTGTAAGTATTGAACGTAAAAGTGCAAATTGGTAAGTACAAAAACGGTCTGTAATATTTTATTATTATTATTATTATTATAATTCCAATCTATTTTAATTGAATTACTCCCTCATTATTGAATATATACTCGTAGTTCATTTCTATTATCATTTAATGAAACTCTCCTTTGATATTTTGAGAATATTTAATAAAAATTGAAATTTTAATCAAGGATACAATCCTTCACGCAAGAAATTCTTTAAACTGATTTATAATCTTTTTTGGCATTTAATTTTTTTTTAATACAAAGCAAAAATTTAGACCTTTTGCAATATTTTTTCTTGAAAAATTATTAAAAACGTTTAATTGAAATTTCTATCCTTATCTAGCAGAAACCTTTTTGCACCCATTTACAAAAAAAGTCAATAAAAATAATAAGTAGATTAATAACGAAATTGAGGAATAAATGTTTGCGAAATAAGGAAACTTATCTGATATGTTTTACAACAAAAAAATGCTCATGAATTTAAAAGATAAGATTGACACCTGTTAGAATTGCAATTGCTATATTGAGTAGAACTTTGACATTTTAAAGAAAAATAATCTAAAATAGAAAAACTTGGAAACAACAAACTTGTAGTCTTAAATAATGGTAACATACCAAAAAGAAAATGAAAAAGAAAATTTAAAACTATCTTTATTTAATGCGTTCCTACTTACCGATTAAACGTTTACAAGTAACAATTTGGGTGACAATGGAGTTATCTTCTCTTAAAGAAGTAAAAATAATGATTTCAAATTTTTAACAATGTGTTCTCAACAATTTTTTTATTTTTATTTTAATGTGGGGTTTAATTGAAAATCGTGTTTTTTATAAAGTTTAGTTTGTTTTAACCTAATAAAACTAATGGGGAATATTCCTTTAAATATATTTGTTAAAAATTGCTTTTATAAAAATGGGTATTTGTAGCATGATTGTAATCGTTAATTTCGTTGAAGATGTGCTGCTAATTAATTCCAGTAGAGCCTTTGAAAGAACAATTGTTTAATTGACTCAAATACGAGAGCATTTTAAATAATTTTTATAATTCGAAAACTATTTTAAAAATCAAATAGATTACTTTAAATTAACTAAATAACCGAACATAAACATTTTATTCAGGAGCAATTCTTATGAATTAAAATGTAACAACTGTGCGAAAAAATTAAAGAATAATCTAAAATAAAAAAATCATTTACTTATACTTATTTCCATTTATAGATTTATACCATAGTAGATTTATAGATTTATACTTACAGATTTATTTCCAATAGTAATTCATTGTTAAATCTAATACAAATATCAATAGAAAGATGTAGTCAGTATACATTATAATGTTTAGAAAATATGATATTTTTAATTGTCACTATTCAAAAACAATTTGCAAAATGTAATTCAAACAGTCTTTTGACTTCAACTAAACATGAAATATCTGGAGATATGGACGATTTCTAACAGTTTTTTTTTTTTAGAAATTTTAAATAAATATTAATTTAAACATAATACAAACCCGTTTTATTTAATTGGCACTAAATTTAATACTGAATAAACTTAGCAGAAAATAGTCTCAAACTGAAGATTATACTCTGCAAATAATGATAATACAAAATTTTCACTTCCAGGTAATTTTCAAATATTTATTCATTTATAAATCTAAATGAATATAAATAAGATTCTACGCCTGTATTTTATTTCTCAAATCATTTAATATCAATTTTTCATATCTTTAATTATAAAAAATTACCATTTAAATTGGTGATTCTTAAAATATTTTCATATGATTTCAGTAAAAATATTAAAAAAGTATGAAAAATAGCATTTGTTATTTTTCAATACATACAGTGTGTTATCTTCAAAACACAGAAATATTCTCTATATAAGACAAACACGCTTAAAGAAGAACAGTAATGTTTGTATGTATAATTTATTTTTTCAATAATATTCAGCAGATTTAAAAAAAAAAATAATTAAAAAAGGTCTTTTTCGCAAACAATATAAAAATTTTCGCAGCAATATATCTAAAATATTTTTACAATATATCTAGTAATTTTTGTCATTATATTTATCAGTTAAGTTGAAGGAACTTAATTTTTTAATTAGTCTAACATAGCGAAATTTTATTCTATTAATAGAAATTGTATTTCATACTATTAAATTAAATACATAAATAAATTTTATTTTATACTATTAATAGAAACAAAGAAAGTTAGCATCTCTAAAGTTATGAGTTATAAAATAAGTGACAGAGTTTAGTTATGTGATAAGAATAGAATAAATGACAAGATAAGAGACAGAAAATGTATTTATTAAACGATGAAACAAATTATAGTATCCTAGATAGGTTTAAAGTCATCTTTAAAGTCATGCGCTCCACTATAGCTAACCTAACTCCTTTTTTTTTATAAATAATGAATTTTGTAGTGTAAAAACATGAAAAATCTGACCGTGCTTAAAACTCATAAACTTTCAGATGAAAGAACAGAGACGTTATCACTTCGCCACAAAGATCGCCAACAAAGTTAAGTTCATTAATACACTACAATAATAAGAATTCTAATAAATCATCCACTCTTTCTGTTAACGAATTGCTTCATACAAGAGCACGCAAATTCAAGTATATTAATTTAATATATGTATAAACTCTCCTAAAGCTTACCTTGTTTTAAATATGTTAATGAATTCTGGTCTAATTTATTAAAAATTTATAATTGATATAAATAACATATTACACAATCAAAATTATTTAACACCTAAGCGAATACTTGCAGATTTCTCTATCGCAGCAATACATGTGATACGGAACGAAGAGTGACTTATAAATTATACAATGAGGGATTGGATCACGTAAATTCTGATTGCTACACTGTAATATAAAATTGATATATGTATCGTCAGGTGTTACTTTGGTAGGCTATCAGCTACTCTTTTGTACTCACATATACCTTGAGAAACGGAGTTTGATTAAATTTTGTTTATCCACCGGCATTTCAATAACAAATCAAAAAACAGCGAATAGTGTGTTCGTTAGAAGGGTATGTAAATCAACCACCCTTCATTATCAGGTTTGATCGAGAGACACGGATTTTTCCTTAAGCCATTAAGGTTTGTATCCCATTACAGGTTTTTAGAACGGTTAATACTGCTTTGATGCAATCAGTCCTTCCCTATTCACTTTGCAAGGTACGTGTGGACATTCCTCTCCTTCTCACCCTTCAATCAAACAAATACAGGATTTGACCAAGCTGGGGATCCATCCACGTATCATGAAAGATAGACAGTCTGGTCTGTGAAGGCGTTAAGTACACGCCAACTTAGCAACTTCGATACTAGACAATCGTACACAGCACTTCCAAAATGGAAAGTATAGACGTCTTGTTCTTGATGAAAAAAATTTTCACTGACTTCATGTGTTCAACTCTACTCAACTGAAACAGTAAAACTTTTTGACGATCATCTGATATTTCAAAAGTAAAGTAACAATCACCAGTTATATTAGAACCTTGATCAGTTTTTTCAAATACATCAATGGGCATTACTCTCCAAATCAAGGCCATTAAACGGGATCAGGCTTTGCTTTTGCGTATGTTTAAAAGTTTAGTTTTATTACAGAAGGAAAAATATTTAGGCTGAAATAAAAATAAAAAGAACAAAACAATTTTGTGTATTTATAAACACTAATAACGGGAAAAAACACGATACGTATATTTTTTTTGTTGCCGATACTATCGTAGAAGATGATAGATTCTACTATTATATTGTTAAAAAGACAATACAATGTATTCTTTTTAAATTCATAATATACAATGTACGAAGATCATTATCAACGTTTGTTAATGTAAGTGTAATATCCTTCACATCACTTCAACTTCATATTGGTTGAAGGATGGGTATAAATCTCAAAGAGATTCAGAATAATGCATACAATGAATTCAAGGACACAGACACAAACAAATGATAAGTACTGTTGTATTATTATTATTTATAATAAATTCCAAAGCATTGACCGTAATCGAATTAGTCGGCATGCCACTTCAATTACTTATCAAGTTAAAACTGAGCTACCATACAATAATGAAGTTTACTATTGATATTTATTTTATTATATTTTTACTTAATAATTTGAAATTTCGGACCACCCATTTGTAATTAACTAAACGGTGTTGTGTTAAATAAAAAAATGTTATTCTAAAATTTAATTTAAATCTAGGTACATTTAATAATCTTTCAATACTGTTGCATTTAAATACATACTTTATTAATACGTTTTGGCCTTACTTTCTCTCATAGTATTAACAAATTCAGTTTTTACTTTTAATAAATGAAATGCTATATGGCTAGTTGCCTTTCCTGTCGTGGTCAGGATATGTTTAGCCAGTCTGGACTTATTACGCTCGCCCTTTCCCGACACGGCTTTGCTCGCGAAATACATAAGTAGAATTTGAACAAGAATACAAAAATTATTTTCACAATTAAATTTGTATTTTATTTTTTGAATTACTTAAAAAGATTGAGTAGTGATTCAAAAATACAACGTGTCTTAAAAAGAAATGAACGCAAATAGTACGAAATGTGCATGTGTTAAAAAAAGTATAGAAAAATAAGATGGTCTAGTCAAGGAGCTGTGCCCCCTGAACTCTTCTGTGTTCATTTAATTCATGCTTGTAAGAAAAATAATGATAAATAAAGATTGAAGCTGTTTAATTTAAGAGTATTGCAATTTATTCAGAGCAAGAGTTTGGTCAGTAGAGGACCCGAAACTTTGAGTGATCTGAGGAATGCGGGTTTCAAATAGTCGGCTTTCACTTAAAACGTAGCAGTTATTGGTAGTTGCCCTTTCTTCGTACAGGTAAAAATGTGTTTTGATCGGTTCTTAGTATTACCCGACAAGCAGCATTAGAAGATGACCGTATACGGTTTCTCTTCTTTTATTAAATTTTATTTATTTAATGTTTTTTAATCAAGTATTCTGAGGTAAGTGCAATCAGTCGTTGTGTTAGTTCAGCCGCCACGCCGTACACTCTTTACGCCATTTTAGCCCTTTGAACTGGGAATTTAAAAAAATATATAAATTAGTTTTCAAATATTTACATGAAGATTACACACATAAAAGATTGAGTTGATATCTTTATTCGCAAACGAGATTAACTATTAGCTCTGTAAACTCAGAATTTCAAAACAATCTTTCTTATTGTGCACTTAGACCGTAAGAAATGTATGCATACAAATTCTCATCAATTTTTCTTCAATAGTCTTTCCTGGGCGTTGATTATAAATCATTCACTACATGTTTTATTTATATGTTTATATACATTACATATTATTATCTTAATATTACGAAAAAAATTAAACTAAAATTCCAAACACGGTCACAATTTAAATAGTAGGGTAAAACAAGAAAAAATTTTAAAGGAGTATAACCTAGAAAAAATGCTAATTAACGTAAATGTAATTATTTTAATTTTATCAAAAATAATATAATTTTTTTTTTGTAAAATAGTAACGAAAAGATATCCTGACTAGTACTTTTTAAATATCAAAAAAATATCTACTAATTGAAATTATTAATTTTTTAAAATTAAATTATATCGCGGGAAAATGGAATAATTTTAAATTAAATAAAATACAAATTTTGTTGTGAAAATAATTTTTGTATTCTTGTTCAAATTCTACTTATGTATTTCGCGAGCAAAGCCGTGTCGGGAAAGGGCGAGCGTAATAAGTCCAGACTGGCTAAACATATCCTGACCGCGACGGGAAAGGCATATAGCACGGGTGAGCCCAAAAGGATGCTAGTATGTATATAATTATTTTTTTATATAGCCAATATATGTTACTAGTGCCTTCAGTCCATGCAAAAGAAAGAAAATTCCAGATGACCTACAACGATAAGAGAATTAAAAAATAAATAAATAAAAAAGATTTTCCTAACGTTAAATATAGTAGCCTAATATTTAAATTAAAAAATAAAGATATTTTAAATTAAATTAAAAATTTTTCATGAACGTGAAATTTTTCTTGGATATCCTTTCACCTGAGTGAAAGTTATGAGCTTATATATTAAAAACAATTGAGTACTACTTACCCTCAAAACTTGGCGTGCAATACAATAACTTGCCTTTTCCTATTAATTAATTAATGTTACCATTCTTAGAATCATTAAAAATATTGGTTTCTGTGTCACATATCTGTACTCTAGAAGACACCATCTTATTATGTGGCCTGCTAATATTAGAGTAATTCTATTTGGGAGATCTATAGAAAAGATTAATCAGTTAGATCATCTGACAGACATATTTTCTGTCAGAAATTCAAAATTATTTTAGGAGAAATTTAAGTGGAGATTATTTTAAGAGAAAATTAACTGGAAAAAACTTTTTACTTCTTTTCTTGTTGCTCCATATGTACCTATATACTGTTTGTGTATGAGCAAGCTCATATTTTTGTATTAAAATTATGCATGCATAACTGATGTGCATTAAGCAAGAAATGCATTACACAATACCAGTTGCTTCTTCAGTGACAAGAAGTAATCATCTCTTCTTACCTTCAAACGTGATGTACTAGTTTACGTGTCACGTTAATATTTGTGAATGTAGGTACTACGCAATTTTTCCTTTGATTAGTCGTATCAATTCTTAAAAGGAATACAAAGCTACGATAATAAAAATATGTGTTTATTTTAAACTCTAATTTTCATTCTGTTTAGGCATTTTTTGAAGGAAAATATTGCCAAAAAAATAACCCTTTGGAGAGTGCCAGAAAATAACCCTCTTGATTCGCTTTTTTTAACTGTCAGCTTCGGAGTTCTTTTGAATTAAAAAATAATAAAATATTTTAAAAAGTTATTTTTTTGTATATTTGGGTTAAAGTATGTGCCTGTTCAAGCGCACACGTGCAGACATGTACTGATCTCTACAGTATGCGCCTGGCAATAGTTGAAACTAGAATAATTAAATTTAGTACTTTACGTATTAGAATATTGACATTTAAAATTTAAAAAAAATCAGAGAAAATATCAGTATAACACCGTTTTAATTTTATTTGTTTAAACCATATTTTACGATATTCTAAAATACTTTACTCTCTTATGCTACGACTGAGATCGTGTCAATTTTACAACCGTTTCAAATCACTAAAAAGTCTTTTTTTATTTTTCATTGAAAGTAAATAAATAAGGCTGTAGAAGTTAATACTATTTTAAACTTCAGGAAAAAATTTTAAGCTCTTTGAGAATGAGAAGGAAATTATAAAATTATAAAAATTAAAAACTAAAAATTTAATTAATCAGTTTGTTTACAGAATTTGAATATAATATTTTATGCAAGTAAACCTAAGTATGATTTCGAGGTCGAAGTTCTCAGATTCAAATCCTAATAAAAGTAGTTGAATACTACTAATAGTACTTGAATACTACTAATAATAGTATTTGAATACTAGATCGTGGATGCTGGTATTCTTTGCTGGTTGGGTTTCAATTAACCACACGTCTCAAGATTAGTATATCTGAGTTTGTTCAAGACTGCAAATTTACCGGTATAGTTGCATTACACTGATAATTCGCTAATGACTTTAATTGTTGATGCGATTATAAATAAAAGTATTAAAAAAATAAAAATAAATAAATTATAAAAATATCTTATAATTTCTATGGGATTTAACATGAAAAGAAATTTTATTATGATTAAAATAGGTCAACTTTGAATTTTATAAGCCAACAAAGTTATATAGCAAAAGACTTAATATTTATTTAATATACTCGTATTTCATATAATTTAGAACACAAAACCACAATAAATGGAAAAGTTTGGATTTTTAACTAGTATTATAATAAATTAGATTTTTACCAAAATAAATTACTAAAATTATTAATTTTTGAAGTAAAAAATTATTTATAGGATTAGAAATTTATAATTACATAAACGATTTTCCATTGTTAATACGAGTAAATAAACATTGTTTATAACGATGATAAGAAAACATAACATAAAACATTCTCAGATATTTAGTTTGATTTTATGGAAATTAATAAAATAAATAAAACACCCATTTATTATTGTATATTCTTAAAATTCAGTAGTAATTAAAAGATTATTTTATTTCTTAAAATTATCGAAAAGAATAATTTTGTTTTTAATATTTTGTAGGTTTTTTATTTTTAGTCTGATTTATGCCACGTTTTCACACAACCATTCAATATATTATATAATTATTCATAAATTAATTTAAATTAACATTTCGGTTGCTAATTGTGTTTCAAAAATTCAGTCATAATAAATTTTACATAAAATATTTAGATTTATAATATTTGAACCGATCTTGGTGGTTGATTGGTATCAACTTTGCCTTTCATCCGAAAGTCCTTAGGTTCGAATGCCGGTCATACGTGGTATTTCATACGCTAAAAAACAATCATTTCATTATCATCTATGGGAGCTGTTACATAGTGCCAGCAAGAATAAAACGGAATGAAGAGGAGTTAATTGCTGTTGAGCTTTCTCTTCTTCAAATCATTTATAGACATTCAACACATCTATTCAACGTTATGAGGGAAAAATTGTAGAAATTTAATTGTGTTAAAAAATAATAATAATAAAATGAAAATATTTTGTAGTTTTTTATAGTCTGATTTAAGCTACTATCTTCCCACAAAAACTTTTGTAGATTATAAAATTCTTAATCAAATTTTTTATTGAATAGGTTATTCAATCGTAATTGAATTTTAAATAAAGAAATATATTTTGATTTAAAACATTTGAAATAATAAGAAATGGAATTGATTATAAATTGTCTTTTCTATAAATTTTTTACATTTACCTAATGATTTTTCTGAAAGCCCAACGTAAAAGCCAATAAAATTTAAAGCAAGAAGGAAATTATATACAATATTTATTTAATTGATTAAAATTTGAAAAGTTTTTACAATTTTTATGTTTATGAAAAACAGCAACAATTAAAAAAAAATTGGTTTATTTTTACACTGAATTATCTTTTCATAGACATAAAAATAATTTCATCATGCAATTCTGATTTTATTAAGGAATTGTTTTTTTTTTATTTATTTATTATTAAAATAATAAAAAATAAATAAACATTTTAATTTTTTTATTAGTAAAAGTTTTGTTTTATGTTCATAAGCTGTCATTTGGTTAATCATAACAATATTGAATACTATAACTAATAAACAATAAACACTTTTTATTTTATTTTGTAAAAGTAATTTTTAAATATTTCTTGCATTTTAATTCAATTATTTAATAAAATATAAAAATAATAAACAGAATAATTAGATGAAAAGCTGTACAACCATAAATAATTATGTTTTTACAAAAATTGATAGTAAAATTATTTAATTTTACCATAAAATTACTCTTTTTAATTTATAGAATTTTTTCATAGGTTTCGGCATGAAAATATAATTTAATGGTTTTTTTTTTAATTTTATTTGCTTTGCTTAATTTTTATGTTACTTCAATGTAAATGTTAAATAAAACGTATTTTAGTTAATTTCAATTCCTTTTTTCGTTTACATATTCAGTCTACAAAAGCGTGGTAGTAATTTTGAAGCTGCAAAATAAACAGTCTGCTTATACCTTTATCTCTGTTCGAAAACAATAACTTTTAAAAGAAGGTAACAAAATAAAATTGATTCTTATCAAGTAAAGTAATTTTATTATTTTGTTTAATCAAAATAATTATTTTTATTACCAGTATACTAACTCTCCCAGTATTTCTTATGGCTGTAACAAACATATTTAGACCACATAAAATAAAAAAGGCTCAGTAGGCATAGTTGGTTTCTCTGAGAGCAGTGGTGTTCAAAATACAGCCACTCTCATTAGTTAAAGAATAAATGTATTACATGTAAGGTTAAATATCATTTGTTTCAGTTGGGTTGACGTGCTGATATGTGACAGTATATTTATTTCGGTAAAAATATTACGGGAAATTAAGTCTGTTAAAATGAAAAAATAATGTTACATTTATAAAGTTCATATGAACAATGAAGTAAACCCGAAAAAAATCGATTTCTCTTAGAAGTGAAATCTCGATTCGGTTTTTTTTAACACTTTTATAACATAAATACATGAGAATACGTGATGTGAGTCTCATACTGATTAATGCTGATTCAATTCTCAGTTATATCTATTAATTAAACTTTAACGATAAAAGCGAAATGGTAATCTTTTTTTACAGGCTTTTAGATCTAATCAGTATAACTTTCGTACTAATCCCATAGATATAGATATACGGACTACTAATAATGCAGCAATAGGAAAAAAATAACATTATATTTATGTATACACGGAATTCTTATATTAGTAGCATCATTGTCTTGAAATTAAAAAGAAAGATTTAACAAAAAAAACAAGGTAATCAAGCTTCTTTAATTAATATCTTTATAAAAAAAGAAAATATTTCCATAAGTAATTACAGCTGTGAATAACAACAGATTATCACATTTAATCCCCCTTTAATGAAATGTAATTTATTTAGATTCCTTCGTTTCAGTGGTTGTTGTTTGACCTATATGATTAGAAGGAAATTTTTAACGTAAATTCTACATTTTTACTAGAAAATAAAAATATTAATAAAATTTCAAATATATCAATTAGAATAATTGATCTACTGCTGTTTATATAAGCTTAAAATTCTCGAAAGTTTAGCTAAAATATACAGGTAGAGGCGTTGCTCGGAGCGGAGCAAAACAGTGCGGCGTCAAAACAGACAGAAAATGGAGTGGTGTAGGATACATGCTCATAACGTAAGTCATTCGTTGCCGTGTCATTGTCCAGAGTGTATTGTAGTTTCCTTTGGTACGAAAGTATTTTTATAAGTACAAATTAGAAAAAAAATTTTCGACGCATGTAGTATGAAATCAAAGATACGTGGGTTTTACCATAATCTACTTCATCTACTGAAACAACACCATTATATAGTCTGTCATTACATGGGCATGTCACAGAGTATATTCAATTATTTACTGGAAAAAATTAAAAACGATATTGAGAAGAATCATACACACAAATGACAGAATGTTTTCTGATATAGATCTCTATTCAAATTATTCAATATCCATTTCTGCACCTCTTGATTCTTCTGAAAATAAAATTGAATTGTTTCTACAGATGTTCTCCATTTCGCTCCGTTTTCTGTTTACAACTAATGATGAATTACGTATATGTTTCAATCGCTCCAGATCATTTTAGCTCTTAAAACGATTTCTGAGTTTTAATCTTCAATTAAATTAGTAAAAACTGCAAAGAATGGAAAAAACGTAAAATGTAACGAAACTATACTTTGCCAAGAAAAATTTAAAAAATTATATTTTTCTATTTAAAAAAAAATTATAATAATTTTCTAACTTGAATTCTTAGATTTAAGAAAGGAAAATAAATTATTTAGATGACAAAATAAAATAAACGGCTTATTTAAATAAATATAGCATTATTATTTTTTTTCTCTTCATTTTTAAGCGTAATTTATTTAATTAACTATAACCTCAAAAAATAAAACATTATCAAAATAATCTTCGCTAATTGTAAATAATATTGCATTGTTTCAATGTCAGTTTCGTTTATGCTTAGTTATACACCTCAAATCGACCTATATCTTTACTCTGTCCGATTTCTTCTCAGTATGCAATTAACACTTTCATTTGTGGTGGCACTTAGAACCGTCCGCTCTGTTTGGCACAGAAACATCTACTATTCGTCCTTGTGTTAGCAGTTAACAACATTAAACTAACTGTTACTATAATAATACAGTAATTATTTTACACAACACTGAATTTGTTTGAGCATATGTTAACTTATGATTATGTTATTGCTAATCGTATGCGTAAACAACATTTAAATTTTAATCTTTTAAAAATATTCAAACTAACGAATAATAATCAAAATGATAAATTTGATAAAATAAATCAATTTCTGTAAAATATTTTATAAGTAGTAAATAATATTAATTTTAACAAATTAAAAATTTTTATCTATTAGTTAATGGTTAAAATACAATAAATTTTAGCTAACTTTATATTAGCTTCATCATATCGACTTCAGAACAACATTTTAAATTATGAAATTGTTTTTTTCATTTAAATAATGGGTACGCAACAAAATAAATATTTAATCTTTATTAAATATTAATAAAAAAATTTCATTAATCAATAAGCTTAAATTCAGGTTTAAAATAATCTTTGTTATCTCATGCTGCGTTGTAGGAAAACGTTAAAAAATATTAATAATAATATTATATACCTTTTTAAACAAAATTAAAAGTAATAACTCTCTACACAAATACAAAATAACTGTCAGAAGATTTCCTAAAACTCAGAAAAGTGCTTTAAAAAGTGGCTTAGTATTAATTTTTAATTAAAATATTGTCCTCATGCGGTCATTTGTAAAGACAATCATTAACAAAAGGAAAAATTTAATGTTATTAATTCTCATTCATAAGGTTCGAGTTCAGGGTGTCCTCTTAAAAATATTAACTAACATTAATTCGCAGCAAATATACAGTTTTCCTTTGAATCCCAGCGTAAATACGTTTCCATTTCTTGGATATCACTGTAAAAATCATCTAATTAATTTCACTACCCAAAATAAATCATTAAAAAAGGTATCAAAATATGAAAATAGAATTTTGAGTCAACCATCAAAAAGATAATAATAGTTTTTTACTTTGTATGATTTTTTTAAAAAATAATTATATTTGTTTTTGTTATAAATACATACCACATTTTAAGGTAACCTATACAAAAATTAATGGATTTAAAGAGGGAGTAGGGTTTTTAATTAATTCAAATTGCAATTACCCAAACATAATTAAAGGCAGTTGCTCCCTGCTAACTGTCTTTCAATCACAGAAACTTAAGCGGGTGAAAAATATTATAAATTAATATTTTAAACTTAAGATATTTATCTATATATTTTTCTCTAATAATTAAACTAATTTTTATTAATAAATAAATTCTAATTCTACTCTAAAGTGCTGTCCTAAATAATTTCATAAATTTAACTGAAAATTATTCTCTTACTAGCTATAATGAAAAAATTAAAAATGTGCACTTCCTGCTGAATGTTCAAAAAATAGAGATATTTTTTTAAACTTTTTTATTATATGAATCTCTGCTTTTCTATGAATTACGATAACACAGTAGACTCGTAATTTGAAGTATTATAATTAGTATTAATTAAGAACGCCAAGGATATCCAAAATGAGCTGTTACAATTGGAAGATCCCAAGAAAGCTGTTTTATTGGGGATTAAGCCTGTAATGTACATCTAGATCCTATAAAATTAACAGAAATGACCCTACTTGTAGTAATTGGCTGAATTTGAGAGATAGGATGATTTAAACTTACTATTTTTAGGGAATTAAGATATATATATAATTTTACAACATAATTTTACAATATATAATGAAATTAATCAAGCGTGAAAATGTACTCTTGGTTTACCATAAAAGTTGGACATCAAAAAAAGATTTCTGTCATAAATTCACAGTTAACATCTGTTATAAATTTTTCTTTAACACACTTGTCTGAAAAGAAAAGATGAAAAGAAGGGCGCTGTTTTTAATTTGTAATTATATTTTTTAAGGAATTTGTATTTAAAAAGATAATGAAGGCAGATAAAATATAGAGGCCTATAACTATTATTGTTAAAATATAATATATTTAAAAAAAATGATAATATATTCCTATCGTCAGAATACTATAATAATTATAAAAGGATTCTTACATGAAGCCTCACTTTTTAAAAGATTAGGATATTGAAAAATTACAAACCGTTATACATTATGAATTATACTTAATTAATTTTTTAAGTAAATTTAACAATTTCAGTAACCCAGAATTTGGATATGAACGGAATAAAGTAAACGATAGAATAAAGTTTGTTGGTTGATAACAAATAAAATACAGTGACTGGATCATTGTGTTTGATCAAATGAAAACCATTGCCTATATAAAGTCATCTTTTTTCCGCCCTGCCACTCGGGTTGGATCCACAACAAAGCAAAGCACAGCCCAGGGAGTTGTCTACTCAAACGGCCTCCCCGTCCGCCGGCTATAAGTCTAGTCCGACGGTCCTCTAACCCCTAGGGTGAGGTATCCAAGCCCGACTATGTCGTTCCTGGACTTGACCCCAGAAACCGGGACTCGTCTTGACGCCAATGCCTCTAGTGAGAGCACTCTGTGCAGGGCACTCACACCGGGTCTCGGTCTTTTTCGCGAAGGGATGAGAGAGTCCCAGTGCCTCATCACTGCCATCCATCCGTGCAAGCACAGACGAACGGCAGCTCCGCAGGAGGCTGTCCCTCAACCTCTCGCCGCCCCATCCTCCCTGGCTTTGTGCCAGAGTATCCGTGTCACAAAGTCGGTTACCGCACGAAACCTCTCTGCCCATGATAACATATAATCTATGATTGTGTCAACTATAAGGGGCTCAGTCACCAACTCATAGGAGCGGCGTTAAGGAGCGGACGTGGGCGTTAAGTAGCCCACGTCCGGTAGTCGAACACAACGTCTTCCGGTGTCTCGAGCTGTCCGCAAGAAAGACAAAAGAGGTAGTTAGTTCTTCTAGCATGTAAGTATACCCGAAACACGCCGTGGCCAGATAAAAATTGGGTCAACCAAGTAGGTGACTTCACCAAAATTGCAGTTGACTCAAGGCTCGACTTGCCGGATCAGATGATGTGTCCATCATCCCGTGGAGTACAGGTCCCAGCGGGCCTACCATATATAAAGAAATTTTAGGTATCCATCTACGCTGTTCTATTTGTTTGTCTAGTTTGTTCTGGTATTAGTTTGTTAAGTTGTAGTCTTAAAATTTTTAACATATTCACACCCTACCAACGAGCAAAGTTGAATCGACTTGTAAATTTTTACAAATGCATTAGTCAAAAGTGAGTTCACAATAATATTAATAAAATGTTTATATGCGATTAGTTACGATTGATTAGTATTAAGTTGGATATGTTACTAGTATTATAACAGTTTTCAAAAATAGCTGTCTATTTCTATCTTCCACTCTTATATTAATTACGTAATGAGTTATGGATCTTGAGAATTCAGACTCAAGAAATGAGATTTTTTTGAAATTTACGTTTAATATTAAGACAAGTTTAAGAATCAGAAATAGTACGAAATAATAAATAATTTGAAAAACTATCATAATCTTATGATTTAAAAAATCCAATAAATATAAATGCCTTTATTTAAAACCTTGGAGATTAAAAAGATGGTTTACAATCGTTATTGAAAAAAACCAAAATAAATTAATCTATTTTGTTATATTGAACTAATAGTAAATAGAAATATTTTGATGGAATATTTATTTTAATCAACATAAAAATCTTTAAGTTTTATTAATAAGATGCTAAACTCTATCACAATACTTCGATTGATAGATGTTCATTCAAAAAAAAATTTAATTTCTTTTTAAAATTAAAAAAAAAAAAAATTGTAATATTATAATAAATATTTGTACTTATGTAACTTTATTTTTAACTTTTATTTGTTATCACAGAGCCATTGCCATAATTTAATATGTAACAAATAGAATAAATGAAGGAAGTTGCCTCTGTTGAATGTAATAAAAGCTTATTTTTATGGAATTACTGATTGCATAATGATTATCAGAAAATTTCGTACATGATAGACCAAAATTAAAAATCAAGGTTGTGAACACAAATTAAAAAATACAAACCAAAAATAAAATATTACAGTATGTAATATTAATATTTTGACTTTTTCTTTAAATAACAAGTGAAATACTCTGTATAACATCCTTTTACTATACTTCAGATATACTAAAATAAAATAATGACATACATTGTTGTAGTAAAACGAGTCGTGTTAAGAATTAATTATTTCGTATTGCCAGTAATTCTGCATCACTATTCAAATATTATGAAAGAAGGGAAAATACTCCTACTACGTTTGCTATCGTGACAAAATGAGATCCAAGGTCCTGGCAATATGTCAAATAGTTGATTTTTAAGTGTACAGTTTTGCAAACAAATTACAGCTAGAAGAATGTAGTAAAAATTCAAGAAAACGTACATAAATTGAAAAAAACACAATTCTTGTTATGTAATACGATAATTTTGTAATATGTTAAAAATAAATATTTTTCTTTTTACTAATTTTTTTCTAACAGGCAGTAAAAATAATGTAATCGTATTTCATCATAATAATTAATACTACTGAGTGTGGATTGTAACTCTGATTTCTTCTTCTATGAATAAACAATACATCGTTAATGTTGGATATTTACAAAATAATGGTCAGTATAAATTAAAATGTGAAGAATCTAAGATATTCAAATAGGTCAGGGTAAACACCTTACGGATTCGGTCCGTAGCGTTAACTGTGACTTGTTTTCGAGTAGAACTTATGGCAAGAAATACTTCCTCCGATAAAAAATATTCGTTACATATACATATGAACAACTCGTATATAAATATAATATATATTGAAATTAAACAGGATGAAGTTAAATATTCCTTTGAAGTATTACATTATTTAAAATCCATACAGTTAAAAGTTGTTGTTTAACTGGTTATTTTAAAAATAATAATAATAAATAACAAAAAATTTAATCAATTTCAAATGCAGTTTGCTTTTTAAAACTGATAGTTTAAAACTGCAGACGATACCGCAAACAAGTTATACACCATTCCCTATGTGTTTTACAAGAACAATTTTTAGAGTAACTGAAGTTCATTCCAGACAGGCTAAAAAAGTGATAAATGAGTTCATGTCACTTTTATACTTCGAAGAGAAATATTTTTACCGGAGTTTCTTAGTATAATTCAACTTCCCATATCACACTCAGAATATCTAAAAATACTTTTGACAAATGACCTCTTGAAAAACTCTCTCATAGAATAATAACATATAAAATAACTTTACTTTTGGAAAAATATCAAACCAGTTACTTAAAATATCAATCAATTAATTTAAAAAAAAAAAAGTACGATAAACAGACATTTTATAACGGTCTCAACCCAGTTCAATTCGCACAATTACAAAGTCGCAATGGAACATTTCTAACCCAATTATCTCAACAATCACTTTTCAGTTCATGAATTTTATTTCTGTACTGCAATATAATTTTGAACAAAAAATAGTTAAAGAAAAATACTTTTTACCCCTCTTTAGTATTTTTTAACATAATACTAACACATACAAAATCTACAAAAAAATGACGTATTAACTGATTAATTAACAGTTTCATTTAATATTTTACATTCAATTTAAACGGTTCTGTAACTGTCCTCGAGTTTCGCCAACGATTCCAAAGTTATCAACTATTTTTTAAGAATTATCTGTTTCATCCAGGAAAGCCTGAAGTAGTAGCAGTTTTAATTTTTTTAAATAAAAAAAAAACTGCTAAGCTGTAGTGATAAAGTTAATTTTTTTTTTTATAGTAATGAAAAACAATTATCGCTATGTGATACATATAATATATGTAGAATATGAAAGAAAAATATAAATATATAAAGGAATCGTTGTTGAACGATTAAAAAAAAAAGACAAATGAAAGAAAAGAGTTCATATCACTTTATACTTCGAAGAGAAATATAATATAGTTAAGTAAAATATTCCATTTTAGAGCCGACAGTACGCGATCACTTAAAATAAAAATATATATTTTTTTTTAACTGAATTTTTACGGGCATCGACTGCTAAGGTCATTAGCCCTCGTCACAATCTTTAAAAGAAACTACTATCTCCATCTGGATCGTCATATGTAAGGGTGTAAAGGGCCCTTACATTTTATTTAAACGCACAAACTACACAAAACATTTAAGACATAAAGACAAGGACAATCACAAACACTTATGGGGTGTAAAGGGCCCCAATATTAAAAGTTGAGATTGGTTCTCAAAAGACCATTAAATTAAAATTAATTTCTTTCTTCTACGAGTCTCATTTATAGTTTGTTTAAGCACCCTCGGGGCGACCAGAACCGCCGTTGAGCAGTATATCAGTCGCGCTAGGGTGCCGTGGCAGTTGAATCCTTCTTATAAACAGGCTATAGGCATGCACAGCGTACACCCACAGCCTCGCGCCCTCAATCCACCCTTGAGGGTCCCCCATGCCATCATCGGACACACCCCGACTCACTGCTCTTGAATGCAAGTGAGCCAAAATGGCCTAGGCAAGAGGGCTACCTCCCGACACTATACGTGCCACGTTTCGAGACTCCCTTATATGTATATGCATGCAATTGAAATTAAAATTAAACTTATCAATACCATTTTTTCTTTATATATATATATATATATATATATATATATATATATATATATATATAAACTACCGCTTAGAGTTTCTTTTGTCACAGCTTTAAACTTTCATTTTATAGACTTTTAAGAAGTCCACTGGCGTGTAAAAATGTAACTATATTTTCTTCATTTCCATTATCCAGATCAGCACTAATATTGTTTCTAAGACGGAACCTCTTTCTGAGATCCTCATATATGGTACAAACCTCTATTAGATGCTTGATTGTCAGTGTTTTATTACAAACACCGCACATTGGTCTCACTTCGCCGGTTAACAAATATAAATTTGTTAATCGCGTGTGACCGATTCTAAGTCTGGTCACCACTACTTGTTCACGGCGAGTCAACTTAAAGTCGCTTTTCCATTTATAAGGAGAAGATTTAACTGAGTTTAATTTTGTATTTAAACTCCTCCATTCAGCGTTCCACTTGCTTCTTACTATGTTTGTTAGACGGTTTTTAACATCTGCCACCACTCTTACAGGAAGTGCATCCAAATCATCGCAGACTGTTGCCTTTCTGGCAGCTTCGTCTGCGGTTTCATTACCTGTAATACCAGCATGCCCTGGAGTCCATACAAATACGCATCGCTGTCCTCGTTGTTTTAGTACGTATAAAATGGACAGGATGTTTGCAATTAGGACATCCTTAATGTTCTTGTTCCGAATTGCGACGAGTGCACTTAATGAATCGGAGCATATTAGCACTCTCTCTTCGCAATAGTGTTCAGTGTAGCGAAGAGCTTGCTGAATTGCAGTGAGTTCTGCCTTCAGGTCTGTTAAATTTTTATTTTTCTTTAGTACTGGAACAACATGAGCTTTTTTCCACTGCTGCGGGTACGTTCCATCCCGCCATATTTTATTATAATGTTCCAATAATCTACGCTTTGCAGTGGTATTCAGCTGCCTGATCATGTTATAGTTGATTTCATCCGGACCAGCAGCTGTGTTACCTGATTTTTCCAACGCTTTCGCGAATTCTTCCATTTTAAAAGGTACATTATATGAGTAATTATACTCAGTTCTGAAGTTTAGTAGCCCTTCAAGTTGTTTTTTTTAGTACAAAAATCTTCTTCGTAGTTGGCCGTTCTGCTGGCCTTTTCGAAGTGATTGGATAACAGCTCTGCAATTTCATATGGAGTGTCTTTTATTTCATCTTCATCTTGAAGGCTAGTTATGGGAGCAAAATCATTACGCCCACAAATCGCCTTCACCTTCCTCCAAACATCTGATGCAGTAGTAGTTTTGTCAATAAATGACACGTATTGCTGCCAGGATCGTTTTTTCGATTCTATCATAAGACGTTTTGCATACGCCTTGTATTTGTTAAAGGCAACAAGATTTTCTACGGTAGGACGCTTCTTAAAGGCGTTATACGCCCTTTTCTTCCTTTTTATAGCTTCACTTATTTCATCGTTCCACCATGGAACGGAATTTTTCGTAAGTTTCCCAGATGTTTTAGGAATATATCTCGATGTCGACTCAATTATTGCATTTGTTATGGCGTCGACATCGTCTCCGATAACTCCAGTTGTTTCTGGGAATATCGTTCTAGCTTGAAGCTCGTCCAGTCTGCCTTTTCAAATAACCATCTTTAAGGATGGGATATATTGTTCTTGTAACATCAGTTACAATTTGCACACGGGAAATGATCGCTTCCATGCACATCGTCTATGACATGGAAGCTGTACCTCGGTGCTATCGATCCGCTTATAAGTGCAAGATCTATACAGGACGTCGATCCATCTCTGGCATTGAAAAAGGTTCCTGATCCGTCGTTTAAAATAATAAGTTCTGAATTCATCAGGAACCCTTCCAGTTCTCTTCCACGGGGATCTACTCGATCCGATCCCCAAAGAGAATTATGTGCGTTAAAGTCACCCACCAGTAAAACAGGTGGGGGAAGCTCGGAAATTATTCTTGCTATGTCATCCTTAATCCAATCAAAATTCGGCAAGTATATGCTGCAAACAGTGATCTGAAGCGGACGCTTCATTCTAACGGCGACCGCCTGTAGGTTAGTGTTTAGAACAACCGCTTCGGTGGTAGCTCTAGTCGATGTTAATATAGCTACTCCACCTCTAACTCTTACATTTGGCGGTTGATCTCGCCGAAATATATCGAATATATCGAAATTTAATTTAAAATTTTCATTTCGGCGGAAATGCGTTTCTTGCAGACATATACAAATCGGGTCTACGTCATGTACCAAGCGTTGGAGCTCATGGATGTTTGAAAAACATCCATTGATGTTCTACTGTACTATCGACTCGCTAATTTTTAATTAAATTATGACCAAGGTTTTCCTTTCGGCCATCCTTTTTTTCTCTTCTTCTCCATATTGCGAACGGCATCATGTTCGCGGAGAAGGTTGTCGCCGGTGTAGCTTCCGGTCTCCGAATCTGAGACCATCGAAGCCGCCGACGACGACGGGCATGGATCGGTGCCGGTTTCAGGCGCCAATTGAGAGGCGGCAACCTGGCCGCTCCCCAACACGGGGGTCGCACCGGTCACTGCCTGAGGGAGGGGGGACACTCGCCCCCCCTGTGTGATTTTTTGTGGCCTCTGAGGCTTAGAGGCCACTTCAGTTACAGGAGGCTTGGGAGCCTCCATAACAGTCTCTGTAGGTATTATCGTTTTCTTGTCATCAAGAATCTCACTAAGACGGACTTGGCATTCTGCTTTGGCGTCCGTTTTCTTCAGAGCAAGAGCAGCTTTCGCTGTTTTATCTTCGGGAGGAGGCTGTACTAATATCTTTGGCTTTATTGGATCTTTAATATTGAAAGATTTCATTTTATTGTCAATAATTCTTTCAATCATGTTAGCCAAGGTCGGAGCAAGTTTACTGATGAGCTGACTTTCATCTACAGCAATTGGAGCAGGAGCAGGAACAGTAGCCGCAGCTTGAGCATAAGATGTTGTTGCTCTGGGTTTGCGGGCGTTAACAATCTTTTTCGCTTCGATGTAGCTGACTTTCTGCAGAGTTTTAACTTCCTGCACAGCTACTTCTTCTTTGTAGACAGGACAATTCCTGGATCTACATGAATGCTGTCCCTTGCAATTGATGCATGTAGGGGGCTCTTTACACGGCTCTCCCTCATGTACCTCTTAGCCGCACACGCATATTTGCGTTCTCTCACATTTGATGGCGGTGTGGCCAAAACGTTGGCACTTGAAGCATCGCATTGGTTGCGGAATAAATGCCCGCACATCCAATCGATGTATCCCCGCTCTAATCTTCTCCGACAAGGTAGGCCGGTTAAATGTGAGAACATGAGAGGCTGCAGGTAGGACCTCGCCATTCCTCCTCATGTTCAATCGGCGACACTCTATGACTCCCTGCGTTGACAACTCCTCAACAATTTCTTGCTCCGTACAATTTAGAAGGTCCCGACAGACGACCACACCTCTTGAGGTGTTGAGTGTACCGTGGAGATCGACATGTACAGCCAGTTCTCCAATCTTTTTAAGCCCTAAAATCTTTTGAGACTGGATATCATTTACAGTCTCAACATGAAGTCCCATGAAGGTCTCCCTTATTTCTTTTACAAGGCCACCAGCGCATTTGGTTATCTCCCGCGCGATGAGAAAAGGACTCACCTTCGAAAAATGTCCATCCTCCTTGGTAATAACCAAATATTTAGGTTTCGGTACATTATTGCTCTTGAAAAAAGCTTTTTGTAAGCTTTTTCTAGCCTCAATCTCTATCCTTTTAGTTTCCGCACTTTTTCTCCGTTTTGCCTCAGGCGAAACGGCTGGTTCTAAACGAGGGTGTTTGCGTGAACCCTCTGCCACGTTTAATTGTTCAGTTTGCATGAACAATAAATCCCTTCTGTAGTAAGGCTAGCCGCCGGGGTACACCCCCACTCCAGGGCTACCAACCCTGGAGGTCCGTTCTGGTACTCCGGTGGAACCGGCATATGTCCTGGCAGAGAGCGGATGCGCAGTCTCTGCACTGACTCCAGGCCCTTACACACCGAAGCTTTCAGGGCTCCCATGCTCCGAACAACATGGGCACCTTAACTACATGCTTGCCATCGCGGGGGGCATGTGGACAACGAAAGGTCTCCGTTACACCTGCAAATAACTTCGACCGTGGCCGCCACATCGCCAGCTCTAAGTTTGGTATATGTCCACTTCCTAATCCATAAATTGTTCATATCCTGCAGGTAGCCGAAAAATCCAATCCATGAGGGGACCTGAAGATGGAAACAGGTCAAAAGAAAAGCATATCCCAGGAATTTACTCGGATAAAAATATATTATCAGGCATAAGATAAAAATATATTATCAGGCATCTTGTCTCATAAGTGGCATCATATTAATTAATCATACAGTATACGATCGTTTCAGTATCAAAGTGTATTTCTTCGTTATTGACTCGTTATAATTTTACCAATTAACTTAAAATAATTTCTTTATCTCAAATATCACTTGCTGGACAGAAACTCACAGTTACCGTTATTTAAGAAACTGTTAATCTATAGATTAACAGGGTTGTCCCCGTTACAGGCATTGGCATAAAGACCGAGTCGAAGTTGCCAGAGTGAGGACCCAGGGACGGTTAGCCGGGCCTGGTGGATCCTACTCTGGAGGTTTGACTATGACATTATAGACCTTATAGACACCTATAGACCTTATGCATGTTGACGCACCTTCTATTTTTCCTATTTATCCGTGTTCATATCCTCCGTGGACAATCAAACTTATAAATTTTACGTTTGACCTCACGAAATGCGATAAAGAATCAACACCACCTATTTTCCTTCAACAAATATTTTACTATATTCTCTCCAACACAAACCCAGACGCAGTGGTATCCACAGATGGATCGAAACAGAACGATACCGATGGACGCTCATTTATTGTTAATGACCAAACCTATATGTTTTATCTATCTGGTATTACGAGTGTCTTTACTGCTGAACTATACGCTATAAATAAGGCTTTGAATATCATTAACTCCAAGTACCGTCATATCCTTATTTCTAGCGACTCGTTTAGTGCTCTCCAAGCCTTAGAAAACTTTTATTCCGGGCATCCTATCGTCACTAAAATCTGCAATGCAATCGCCGAATTGAACCATCACAATACACAAGTGAGTTTCTGCTGGATCCCTAGCCACATGGTGATTCCGGGTAATGAATGTACAAATTCCGCTGCTAAAGATGCATGTAGTCAACCATCCTTCACTACCCGTGTTACTGATCAGACTTTGTTAACTGTGTAAAACCCACTCTTCAAACAAAGTGGCAAAATGACTTGACGGCTACAGTAGATAACAGACTCCGGCATATTAAAGATTCTATGTTGTCATGGGATTCCTCATATAGGAAAATTCGTCGTGAGGAAGCGGTCATTTGCTGATTGTGGGTAGGACATACGACAGCTACTCACGGGTATCTGATGACAGCAGTAAACGCAGCAGTACGCATACGATGCAACTACCGCTTGACTGTGCGCCACATTCTTGTGGAATGCATACGTATGTAGCCTTGCGTCGTAAATTTAAATGACTCCGGAATTTTTGTTAAATCCTGGGCAATAATAAAGAAGTTTTGGACCAGATTTTTTGTTTCTCCGAAGTCCTGATGACATCAGGCAACTAAAACGTTTCCATGTGCTGTACCAGAGAGATGAAACTAGAGGAGTGACCGGGAGAAGGAGCCTAGGAGTGGAAACACAGGATAGTCTACAAATTACAGCTATTTCTATTATCGAGGAAGATTTCTTTTATTTATAATGTCGTTTTCATATATTCGTATTGATGACATAGTTTCTATTTTTATTCTTTTTACCTGTGATCTATTTCTCGCGCCATGGTAAGTACTGAACTTTACTTGTACCACATATACAAGTGGCTTTTCTATATATTAGGTGTTAAACCTTTGTAAGCTTTAATTAGGGGTTTCGTCGGGGACCTGTCTTCACGTGATTATCATTAATCAAATTTACTTATAAGCCTCTATGAGATATCGATTGTAAATACTAACAGGTATGCAAAAAATATATATATATATATATATATATATATATATATATATCTCATCCTCCATTTAATAATGATTTTATCTAATTATGTATTTATAATTAAGGTTATAAAGACGAGTATACAATTATTTTTTGTTTTAATTTTTTTTTTAAATAGCCATCCTCTTTGAAAGATCTGTTACTTTAAAAACTGAGGGTAAATTAAATAGCGTTGGTCCAAAAAACTTTCAAATTGGACAAGAATAATGAGAAAACGTTCATACGTTGACTGAAAAAATTGCTAGATGTTTTGCTTACTTCACGAAGGCATAAAATTGATCCTAGTTAAAAAGAAATCAGTCTCATTAGTTTTTCCAGTTTTCTAGAAAAATATTAATTAATTAAATGTAGCTATATAAGTTAAAAAAATTAGATTAGGTTAAATAAATAAAGTAAGACTACTTACTCACTTTTACCTTCCGTTTATTACAGCATAATTTTGTGTAATTATGATCGATAGATCAGTATTTAAGCATAACTAATTTAAATTATTTTAAATATTATGAATTAGATTACTTCGAGATTTGTCAATAACAATCCAATGATTGGCATTATTAATAATTACTTAGATATTCTTCCAGATGTCAACCTTTATGAACATTTATTCCTAATTAAATAGAAAATGTAATAATGAAAAAAAATAGCCTAAGAAAATTACTGGTCATAATTTAAATACTAGACTGATACTAAGACAACTTCACGAAAAGTCTTATCATTAATTACATAAATATTTAATGGATTTTATAGTTATTATGAAACGCAGCGAAGAATTTAAATACAGGTTATTCGTAACTGTATAAAAGATAAATATTCGGGTAAACAAACATTAATGGAAAATTATTAATATATTGAAAAATTGACTTTTGCTGGCAATAATTAAATGTTTACGCCTTATGTTTATACATCAATAAGATATGCGAATATGCTCCAATTTGAATAAAATTCTTTCGTAAGTACATTCTGTAAGAAATTGGTCTGTTAAAATTTTGTGACAGTATTTGAATAACTTAGTTTCGGTCTATTGAACAATTCTATAGTGGTTTCAGTAGCCAGATATAATCTGTTGTTTTGATACGGTATTTATATTGCGGCATAACAATTCATAAAAAAGAAAAATTTATATCAAATATTTAGCCTACATTGAAAAGAATTCGCGATTTGTTTACATAATATAGCCTACATTCCAGCATGACAAAGAAATATGAAATGAATACTAGAAAACTTTGTTTATTTTCTTTAAAAGAATTAAAAAACAAAATTTGATATTCACGTTAACAAAATTCATGTTAACTTTTGTACTGGATAATTATTATCTTTGATTATGGTACAAAACTTAATCTTTTTAAAATAATGAATAACAACTCCAAAAAAAATATAATTTATTTAGTTAGTTTTAGTTTTGAGATCATTTTTATCATAGAAAACAGAAAAAGCGGTCGTTTTTAATAAAATTTACGTAAAATAAAATATATAGTGGCGTGTGATACGTTAAAGATATATAAGATCAGAGAAATCGGACGTACCTTAATAGTACTGTGAAAATGATCTCAGCATTACTTTACAAGTAACGAAATTATCTCAAATGCCCATTACAAAGAGAAATTAAATACTTGTGCAATATGTTTATTAATAATGATCCAAAAAATTCAATGTTAAAAATAATGAATTTTTTTAATATATGAAAATATTTAACAGTTATCTATTCTCTTAAATTTTGTCCAAGGAAGATGATATTTCTCTGAATGGTTTACCTATGCTCTTTAATTTACCTGTTATTAAATTAAATTTAATTTAAATACCGAGTTAGATTAATTTAACCGAGATAATTCTTTTTCTTATCCACTAATAAGGAACGAAAATTAGGTTGTGATGGACAAGTGAGTTGGAATTTTCAAAGGTTTCAACTGTTTTTAAGTTAACTTTACGCTTTCGATTGGGATTGCTACTTTTTTCAACAGGTTTTTTTTATCTACCATACAGTACTCTGTTTTCAGTGTTTTGTAGTTTATTTGAAAATGAATTACGATTTCTTCGTTTTTATTGTATATATTTTTCCTATATTAATTTCTCACTAGCTATTGATGGTGGTATTTTACGCTTAAAATAGCAATCCAGTTTTAAATATTAAATAATTTTTTTTTTAAATATTTTACCCCTCTTGTTTTTCAGTTTATATTATTATATCAACCAAATAAACTAAATTTCTCATATGAATAAAATGACAATTTTTTTACTAGGATGCTTGCTATCTGGTAAACTTCTTATACTATATTTTTTTTAGATCCTAAGCAATTTCAGAATAAAACAATATCACCTACGTCTATATCAAGAATTTAACATAAACTAATTAGATCTTAGGAAAAAAAACTCAAAGAAGACTAAATTTTGTTTGTTTTGAGGCATAATAGCTGACAAGTACTAAAACAATTATCAAAAAATTAGAAAAGAATAATTGAAAGTTAGAGAAATACTTTTTTTTTTTTTATTGATAAGAACAAAAACGAAATTAGAAAGCAGACTGGAGAAAAATAATTTATTATTCAATAAAATAGTGTATAAAAACACTGACAAGTAATACTACGGAGTTTTTATGGGTGAGTTAGTAATAGATGATGTATTATAACTGGACAAGGTGATGTCCGGAGTTGAAAGTGTATTAGTTTATTTTGACAGTTGATTAGTAGCAGCAGTAAATGAAGCAATGTTATTTTTTATGTAAACAGAGTAAGAAGTTAATTTCGGTATTATTATTGGTAAGAAAAGGAAAAATTAGAGAAGCTATAATTGGGTGTAGATCTGTTAAGTTACTGGAGGTAGAATAAAGAAATGATAATATTTTTATTCGTAATATAATGCTGAATATCTTGTTGCCTACATATAGTGAATTAAAGAAATAAAATAATTTGATTTGAAAGTATTCAGTTTATATTTTTGATAAAATACTTAACATGTACTATATTTATTTATTTTTGAACTTCAACGTATTATTATGGATATTATGTAAACTGATGATTGTTTTTGCTAGTACAGGTACGTTAAAACTACAAAATCGGTTTAGATGGGTGTGGAAAATTTATTTATTTTTAAAAATAATTGCAATTTCGATAAAACATTGAGTAACCACTTATTCGAAAACAAATAAATAGAATTGAAATATTACCTGTAAATTACATTTCAATGTATGGAATGCTACTGTAGATTTCAAAAGTGAAGTTATAAAGTAAGTAACCATGTATCTCAAAAACACAATAATATTGCTTTACTTAATCTCAGTTATTCTATTTGAATTGCATGATGATATGATATTAGAACACTCCGTATTAATATGAGTATAAACAAGGTTATTGATTGAAATGATATCTAAGGAGAGTGACAAAAAGTCTCATAACCATATATGCATTTCATATTACTGCCTGTTCACTTTCACTCAATAAAACATAATATACCACTGTACGACTTCCGCTAACTCCTGTTTTATTGTAGAAAATGATACTTTTTATTATTCCAGACAATAATTGCAAATCTCAAAATCACTATGAACACAAAATCTGATTTACAAAGCAATATTTCTAAAATTATATTCTCCACTAACTGTACGTAAACGATTATTTCTAATAAATTCATCGAACTTGTGATGAAAAATTCCACAGCTATTTTAGTTACGTCAATAAACCTGTAATGAAATTTTCTCTTTTCAGTATCGAAAAAATAAGATCAAAATTATTTATTTTGGTAATCTGACCGCATTTTTCCATAAACTTACCTTCTTTACTGATAATTCCAGGAAAAATGGAGTTCAAATTCGTACAGAAGGATATGAAAAATAAATATCATATTGATAATAATAAATTGCCAATAAAACAGAAGGTATTTATAAATTAAAGAAAGACTACAAAATTAAAGATTTTCCTTATTTTTACAGTATATACTTAGAGATTTGTATGTACCCAGAAATTGTCTAGGTTTTATTACTAATTTACTTGCTAAATTTTCTCATCGGTTTAACTCGTTTTTTTTTCTCTGAATTTTTATGGGCATCGACTGCTAGGGTCATTAGCCCTCGTCACATTCTTTAAAAGAAATTAGTATCACCATCAGGATCGTCATATGTAAGGGTGTAAAGGGCCCTTACATTTTATTTAAAAGCATAACCAACATAAATAAAATTAAGACACAACAACAAGACAAAACAACACTTACGGGGTGTAAAGGGCCCCGATATTAAAATTTGAGATAAGGTTCTCAAAAAGACCATGAAATTAAAAATACAACTTATCAATACCATTTCTTTCTTATATCTGTCTCGTTTATAGTTTGTTTAAGCACCCTCGGGGCGACAAGAACCGCCGTGAACGTTAACTCGTTTTTATTTGAACTTATTTTTACTTTTAACGAGTTTTCTTTAGACTTGTGATTGTTCTCTTTTTACAAAGGTTTTTGACTTTATACTTTGTTTTATTGTTTATTTTTTCTAAAGCACTCTTTTGTCTATGTTCTCCTGGATTCTTGTTTAAATTCTACTAGATTTTACAATAGAACTGTGCGGTGTTGTCTTGTTTTTGGTGGTTTTGTACACTTTTTTAATTAAATTTTATCTGATTTTTTTTTTTTTTTTTTTATTAATACAACTGTTTTATTACAGCAAATATTATTGTATTGATAATAATAAACTGCAAATAGACCAAAAGCTACTTAAATAAAAGAAACACTACAAGTAAAAGAATCTCCGTGTTTTTTGCAGTATATTCCCAGAAACAGAGTAAAATGAAAGCCAGCTGATTCAGGATAATGTAACATGAGTCTGGAAACGGAGCTTTGGAATGCACTAAAAAGCCATAATTACTTTATAAAGCATATTAAATAAAATATATTGTAATTGAAGGTTTTTGGAAATCATCGGACTAATGTTAAAATTAGACTTTAAAATTAAATTTATTTAAATAATTACCACTAAAGAAGGGAAAGGCAAGACTTCAACAGTATTATACAATGAACTGTTATATAATTTCCACTTGTTAATACTATTTTAAGTAATAAATAATTTTATCAAAAAAAACCTAGGTTTGTTTTTTTTTTTAAGAATTAACACTGATTAAAATTAACATAGAATATTAAATTGAATATTTATTGATATTATTAAAACGTTGAAAATTTAATGGACAATAATTAACCTTAATGCTGTACCCATATTTCAAACTTTAAATATTTTCATCACATCGTTTTTATTTTTCTGCAAGATAATTTATAGAAATGATTAATGAATAACAGTTACTTTATAAAACTTTAAATTTAAATACATTTCAATTTATTTTTTTATATTTATGCATAGTAGTATGCTCATTAACATTATTTTAACCATTTATTCAATAATGTTAATTACTTTTTTGATACTTATCCCTTATCATTAAATACAGCGACGGTAATTTGCAATAAGAAGCATTAGTTTAAATAACAAAAATACATTTTACTTCAAATAATTTACAATTTAAATTTTCATAGACTTTTTACGAAAGTACGCAAATAAACAAGTATGAACAATTATATTGATATTGCAAAAATTTAGTAGCTTGCGATTTTCATTTATCACATAGGAACATTAATTGCATTAAGAACTTATATTTCTTTTTATCGAGAAAGTGATAATAGTGGATACAAATTAATTTGGTAAAAATATTTAAATAGTAGTATATCAAGATTACTGAATGACCTTTAAAACGGTAAGAACATTTTAAACGGATTTATTAATTCTGGTATGAACGAAACTAATGCCTAAGTAATATTTGAATTTAAAAGCCTTAGGTAACAGAAAATGGGATTATAGTAATGGGATTATAGTGTCATTTATAGTTAAGATGCAAAAGCTGATTTTTTACGTCATAAAACTAATAAAGATTATATGACTAAGGTGAAGAAAGCTCCACCAGCGGTAACTCCTAACGAAAAACATAATTTTTTAATCAATGTATTTACAACTTTTTCTTTATGGGTTTAAAATATAAATGTGTGTGTGTGTGTGTGTGTGTGTGTGTGTGTGTGTGTGTGTGTGTGTGTGTGTGGAGTTTACTTCATTTGGAATGTACACGTACACATATATTTACATAATTAGATTTATACTTGGGAAATATATATATATACACGCTAATTTTATATGTCCTGTTTCTCACCATATTTTAAACCATTAATAATAATTTATGTTACATGTCATATACAGTTAATACCACTGACTTCTCTAACGATAACTCATTACTATATGCACGTTAGAGCAAAAGTTCAACACGGAAAATTACACCATTTAAAAGAGAAATTTCATAAATTGTACAGACAACAAGAAAATAAAATTATTACACGGTTTTTTAATGCAGACGTATATATTTTTGTTTAATTTTTTGAGTAATTACTTTATTTAATTTTTTTCAATGGATATTATTTTAAAATAAAAATTATCAACGTAAAAAATTTAAATTTTTATTAACCTCGATCTCTGTGATGAAAAGGTAACGCACAAATTTTCTTCCGGAATATCTCAGATTCAAATTCCAATTTAGTATGGCATTGTTCATATACGAGTACTATTAGATTTTTATTCCTTAATCCTACCCACAAGCATAAAGCTTACATATTGAATTAATCGTACATAAAAATCTAATAGTACACAAAAAATCTAATTTCTGCTTGATGAATATATTCAGTCAACTTTAAAGAATTTTTTTTTTCATTAGTTTAAATAAATTTGGTTGATAAAATTCCATTCAGAGTATACAATGGTACATAAAATTAGTCAAAATACCTTTAAAGGTTTATATCAAAAATTTTTTTTTTTTCTTCCGTACTTAATACTTTTACATTACTATTACTCTGGATAATGAAAATTTTGATGTATTTTTTTTAATAGAAAAGAATTTTTTAATAACGTTATTAATGTGAAACGTGTAAAATTATATTATCCTGCACAATTAAGGCTGTGCAACAACTAAAAGAAAATAGGATTAAATTATACTGCTAATCTCAGAAGAGGTGGGAAATTATTTATTAATATAATTAATAACTTAAAACTATAAATAAATTTATTAATATAATTATGAAATTTAACAATGGTAAGTCCTTATGCGCCTTATATATTATAAACAAATCTGAGTATATGACATAAAAATTGAATTAATCATATTAATTCATTCATAATAAAAATAAGAAAAAAATATATAATTAATTATAAATGACTAAATAACTATAAATTATATATGACTTCTCGTCTTCCTTTTTATTCACTTTCGACATTCCCTTTTCGTCAGACATACTTTTTTTTGGTTTATGATGCTATATTTTGTTTAAACGTCAGAAATTTAATTTAACTTCAAAACTTCTTGAAGAATACATTATTTTGCCAAAAACTTGTTCAAAAATCGATCGATTAAAGAAAATCCCCCTAATGGCAAAAAATAACATTAAATGTTTACTTCCGAGGTGATTAAATATCTTGTTGTTGTATAGTATAATGCTGTGTTTTACTAAGCGTTATATTTCCACAATCGATTAAAGTAGAACAAAACATGTTTAGTTATAATACTTGACGATGAATTCTAATTGTTATTTCGGCTTCTATTTAAGTTATTTGTAACCTCACAACCTTTAGTTACAGCACGTACGCAACGTTCCTAACAAATAAAAATGCGATTTACAAATAGTTAAACTAATGTACATCATAAAAAAAACACATTGACTATGAATACCATATGTCAATCACGTAGATGTATACACTACTTAAATTACACAAACAGTTTAGAAATGAATAAATGAATTAATAGAACTTAATAGAAAATCGTTTGTCCGGTTAATATTGTAAATAATTTGCTAAATCTGTCAGTGATTTACAGTTTTTCTTGTAAAAAGATTAGTTGATAACAAGTAGCTAATTATATCATCTAGAATACGTAAACGCTTTAGTTTAATCGCTAAATAATATTAGCACTGCACATTTTTTACACACAAATAGTTATTTCATATATAAAAGTGGTATAGAAGATGTGGAGGTTTTAAATAGCATTATTGAATTTTATTCGGTTTGCGAATATATCAGTAGAACATTTAAACATAACCAAAAAATGTTTGTATTAAAACCACCTGTGGTTGTAATAACTTTATTGCTTATTGTAGTAAACATACTTGAAAAAGATTTTAAAAACTTTCAAGTATGTTAAACAACTTTTTAAAACGTAGGTTTTAAAAGCAAAATTATTTTGTTGGTTTAAAATATCTACCAATTTATTGGCGAAGTCTAAAATGAACAAAAAAACTAATAGTTTGTAGCTAGAACTTGCTTTGAACCTAATCTATTAAAGAAGAAGTAGAAGAAATACCTTAATAGTAAAAAGTTCAATTTTGAACCAATTTACACGTAAATAAATTGATAAAATGCTTTATTTTAACAAGAAAATTCTTAATTAGAGTTTATTTTTCAAAATAACACAAAATAAACACAAAAACAGAAAACATATTTAAAAAGTACTTAGATATGAGTAAAATCTCTCTATAATAATAGGTTCATATAAAATACTAAACAAAATATTATTATTTGTATATAATTTTTAGAATCATATTAAAATACTCTAATATTTCATTTAAAAATAATAAGAAATTTAATCGTAAAATAAAGATAAATTAAAAAGAAAACGGTTGAAGAATAAAATGCTATAATGAATTTACCACACACCTTCTAGAAAGTAACAATCACTCTATCGAGAAAGATTGAATTCATAAATGAATGGTCGTGTAAAAGTGATCTTATATCTACTTTTTATGTTTAACAGCGGCGATAAATTAATAAATAATATTGAAACTTGACAACGTGTTTTTCCTTAAGGTAGAAATTTCCAAGATTCGTTAAAATCTAGTACAAATGTTTACAAAAAGCTTTTAAATTTATTGATTATGAAATCGCATAATTTTTTCTTTCATTGTAATTTCTTTTTGAGAAGTAATAAAACGTTTAATGTTGAAGTAAAAATAAGACATCTCACAGTTTTAAAGTTGATCGATTTTTTCGATTAAACCATGATGTCACATTTTATATTTTTTTATAATAAAGTACACTTTTTCTTTATCTACATACACAAAACCGATAGTTTGTTTGTGGGTCTGTTTATTTGCAACAGCATTACGCGATAACTAACGGACCGATTGCTTTCAAATTTTCAGGATACACTGTTGTTATTCCAGGGAAGGTTTTAAACTATTGATCGAGTTCCTAGCCCCCCTTGAGGTTGAAGTTATGAATTAAAAATATTCATTAATGAAAAAAAATTAATCCTTTAACTTCATTATTACATTTCTGTCGCCATGGCAACAGAAACAAGTTGTGAAGGTTTCCTCGTGAAAGGTGTGATGTACTTAGTTACCATAGTTACTGCTATTCTGTCTTTTATAATTTACTTTCTTTTTCAGATTTCAATAAGCATGAATACTTTAGTTGTTATTTATCAGTATTATTCCCATAAATATGAGGGTAACGAATATTGCGGGGTTCCAGGAGGTGGAGCGCCCTGACTAGATGGTCGGGAATGTAAAGTGAACTGGCTAGTGTATAATATAAATTAGCCTTAAATAATCAAGTTATCATCAGAATTCATCTGAAGTCCAATACTTTAATTAAATCGTATTTGAATATCTCTATTCCTGATAGAAAAATAACATATCAAATCCGAAAAATTTTTCAACCGGATTCGCGTTTGTTAATCAAGTTTCAAATCTTTTACATACAATACGATAAAACATAAACATGAAGGTTTGAAGTAAATTTAAAATAAAATAAAAAATAATGCTAAAAGATACATTTATTTAAATATTTCATCATTTAATTAAACGAGCTAGTTACAAAACATGCTAGTATATCAATTCAAAAAATAAAACAAACCAAAAAAAAAAAAAAAAACTGAATATATTTCTATAAATATTTCACCTGGAACCATGAAATATTTACCAGTGGAACCAGTTTGATACGTCCTTGAAAAAATTCATCTTACTAAATTGCATGTTAACCTTCAAACCTAATATTTTAGTAGCAAGACATAATCTTTTTCATAAGGAAGAAATTAAAATAGTTCAAATAATTGGTAACTTATTGAAATTGTGATTAACCTTTCAAAACTTCATGTATAATAATGATTTTTGAGCAAAAGCAATAATATTTAAATTTTAACAGAAATTAAAAATAAAACTACTTTTGACATTTGACTTTATTATGATATATAAACTAGTCAAGTAACTTCAAATCAGTTTGTTTTTTGTTTGTATACTTGACTTGCTAGAGACTAATGAGTAAATTATAATATTTTGAAACTTATATATCAGATATAATACATATAAATAATATATATATATATATATATATATATATATATGTAATTTATATTATATACAAACTTGATAATCACAAAAAAATTGTGTTCTGTTTATTGTGTTTTATATGTGAATTATTCTCTAGATACTTTAAAATCGTAGTGTAACTAGAAATAAAAGGATAGCAGAAATGGTTCAATTTACTAGTTTCAGCCGCTGGACAAGATAAAATTTATTTATTTAACCAATATTCGATTTTTCTTTCTCGGAAAACGAGTTTTTCATCGCATCAGAGCGATATCCTCTCTATCGTTTAACAAAGCCCTTTTTTATATTACTCCTGTAATAAAATATTACAAATAATACATGCCTCTGAAAAAATTATTTATTAACGAATACAAATATTTGGAAGCAACACATAACTCTAAACCTGTTTCCTTGATATACACACTAATACGAGTATACATTACAAAACTCAAAAAAAATACTGAAATTCTAGATTTTAATAGTATTTTAAGTTCGAAAATATAAATATAAATAGATTTAGTAGAATTATTTGATTATTTAAAACTTCTTAGTTTCAAGAAAAGTATACTTATTTTATAAGTTATTACTACAGTAATAAATTATAAAAAATAAATTGAAAAAGGTGTGTTTTTATAAGAAAATGATGAATAAGAAAAAAGAAAAAATTAAAATTAAAAAGAAAGAAAGAAAAAATGATAGATAAAAATGAATTTGATACAGAAGCAATAAAAAAATATGTGAATTAATTTATTGATTTTTAGCAACTGGATTTTACAGTGTTTTATGAATAAAAATGATATACAATAAAATAATGCTGATGTATATACAATATTAGATAAATTGTAATCTTTAAGATATTAACTATGGAATAGAATGATCACAGAATTATTGTAATAGTTAAACACCATTTAGAATGTTAAAATTTCATTTTAAAGTGACTATTATTCTTATGAAATATTCTCTGGCTGTCCTGTAATTCACTCGTAAAATATGTTCCAGTTCATTTAACCACAAATATGTACTAAAAACTGTACTCAGCAATATAATTAAAATTACCCGCTGTGTCAATCCTAAGTATAAACATTTACACTCCATTTTATATAAAATTACAAGGCTATAAAATAAAATTTATTCTGTCCGTTTAAATTTTTAGGAGATTGAATTTAACCGATTTAGTTCTTATTGTAATTCAAGTAACGGTACAATAAGCTACACAAATTTAGTATGGAATTAACTCTAAAAATAAAAATTGATTTTTTTCTGTTTAAAATCGGTCAGGGTTTTTAAATAAATAGAAAATATATGTGTTTATCTGTCGACCTCTTTGAAACTTTTCGTTCCTTTCGTTCGAAAGGTTCCGGGTTCAAATTATGGTCAGGCTTAATATATTTTTATAAGGTAAAAATTTCCATTTTACATGCAGAAGATTCACATATATGCAAGATTTCACCAATGTACAAGATTCATGTGTATGGATTGTAGTGAATTAATTGTCTTAAAAGCAATTCTGCTCATTTCAAAAAAACATTATCATGTTGTAATTTTTCAAAGGCAAACAATTTGTTTAACTCGGTAAAAGTTAAAGTTGTAAAATTACTTTTTGTGGAATGAAAATAGATCTTTTTTTATTTTTATTGACCAGTAGTCATTACTGAGTGAGCACTTTAGCGATATTACGTTTATGTAAGGTAATACTGTTATACATAAACGTAAATTTACAATAAAATAAAAATCAAAAACTTACTTTAAAATAGAACCTTCTTATAAATATCATAAAATAGAATGGTAAACTTCCTCTTATAAAAATCAAAATTCTTTAAAAAGATTCCTTAAAGGATTATAAATTTGTAGTTGATCAACAGGTTTTAGAGAATTGATCGACTTTTTACTTCCTTGAACGAAGTAAAAGAAGTATTGTGACTGCGAAAAATTTCGGTTTTCAGATTTCAACGGAATGCATTTTGATCATCCCTGAATCCATTTCGACGCGACATCTATACGTACGTACGTATGTGCGTATGTTTCTCACATAACACAAAAAGATTAGCAGTAGGATGTTGAAATTTTGGATTTAGAACTATTGTAACATATAGTTATGCACCTTCCCTTTTAATTGCAATCGACTGAACCAAAAGTGTCCAAAAAAGCCAAAAATCCCAATTGAATTTTGGACATTTTTTTAACTGCAGTAATAAGCCCTCATTGAAAGCTTTTCAACGATATATCATAAGTAATACTTATTTTCATTGGTTCCAGAGTCGTAGCCAAATAAAATTTTAATTAATGAAATATTTGGATCTTACAAGGGGAAGGCATATCGGTTCAAATCAGACTTCATCTTCTTTTTTTTTAATTTAAATATTTATTTATTAATAATTATTAACCTCTGATTGTAAAAAAAATTACGATAAATAATAATTTAATAACAGTAAATATCAGAAGTTATTAATGAAATAAAGTTTTATGTACTTTTCATTTAAAAAAAACATGTATATGTAATTTAATGGGCGTACAAGGAAGTGATGTGGTGTACACATCAGATTTTTTTTAAAGAGACTCACGTAAGTAGTATAGAATTTTACTTCTAGTTAACCAAAATAAAGATAGTATCACGAAATTGACATAGAAAACCACATCCTGTGAATTTTAATATTATTTTTACAGTTGTAAACATTATCTAATTCAATTGATGTAAGATGAATCCTAAACACCTAAAATCAATGGTTTTAAATAACTCAGATTTTTCTTTATTAGAAATCAATATGAATATTACGAATTTCACGACTGTCAAAAACGTCACTTCACAAATTATTACGTTTGAACATACATACAAAAATTCCCTTTGAAAAAAGTACCTATTTAAGTCTTCCAGTAATTACTATAGTTTTATTTAAAAAAATTTAATTGGAAAAGAATGTAAATAGGAAAATTGTTTGGGAATTACAGATTATATCTATGAAATGAGTAAAGGAAGTAGGCTTTCAGAACGTTATACGAAGTATATATTACTGATGACGTACTCACCTTTTATTAAAAGAAAAGACTTTTCATGGATGAGTACAAGTAAGGAAAAATAAATAGCGTCTCGGCCTTTCACCCGGAGGTCCTGGGTTCGAATCCCGGTCAGGCATGGCAAATCACGTATGTTCTAACGAGAGCACCAGTATTTCAGGATTGCCACAACTGACTACAACTTCTAAGAAAGCTATTGAAATCGACGGAATTTAGAACTTAGCGATTGTTCTCGGCTTGTAAGACTTGTAAGACAAAAGATTCTAAACTTATATCAAGTTTGTCAGCATCCTTTTTCTACCTCTTTGACCTTAATTTATTGGTAAGCATTTGGCTTAAAGAGCTAGTTGATGTTTCTGTTATGTCTTTGAAACTTTGTTTGTGTTCGTCGAGCCTGAGTTTGTAGACAATGCTCTCTTCTGTACTTAAAAATAACTTCTTGTTGGTTGGCTGAGGCTAGGAAAAACAGAGTCTGAAATTCAACAGTCCATCTCCTCTGAAGATACTTCTTGATTTCGAAGGTTCCTCCCTAGTAGTTCACAATCTTTGGCTACATGTCCTGGTTGTTTATAAAGAAAACAAGAGACGCGTCGGTGGAAAGATATATCCAATAAAGTAACCCATTATTAGTCAGGTTTATGGTTCCCGGTATTTCTTCATCATCGGGATGTAAATATACCTGGCGACGAAAGCTAAGCATATGTTCGTAGCCCGGTTCCGCGACAACAACGCGTAAGAATGTTGCAGCCGATCCTAGAGGGATATCGGAAACGGTTTTTTTTCACCTTCAAGTATTTCGTAGGGATAACCGGGCATGTTTCCATAGCAAGTTAAGGCTACCCTTCCACCTGCTTATTCTATTATTAGGCTAATCGCTTATTTGGAGAAAAAAATGTCAAGCCGGATAGATTGAAATAGCTTTTAATACTCAATACCGTGAATGTAAAAGGGGAAGATAAAAAGAAGACCATTTGAGTATTAAACGGAAGTAATTTAAAGAAATTTGATTTAGTTAAGAAAATTTAGCAAAAAACCTTTCCAAAGATAGAAAGTATTCGCTCAAAAAAATAAAGTAATAAATAAAAACGTCATGAATAAAACCGGATTATATTTAGTTAATAATCCTGCAAATGATCAACAGTAAATAATTTTATTTAAAGAAACAATTTTTAAATCTGACAAAACAATCAGAATTAATTTCAAGAATAACGGTTTAAACACAATAACACAAATTATGTAATACGGCTCCAATAATTGAAAGTAAGTATAATTAGAGAAAATCTATTATGCTTCTCATTTAAATTCAAGTCAGTTTGTAAAAGAAAGTGTTCTATAAAGTAAAGTTGTTATCGAATTTTATAATCACAATATTATTAAACCTTCATATTCTCCATTGTTTAAATTTAAGAAAATGTCTTCTTCTTTTTTGTAGCTTTCAAAAATAGTTTAAGAATAACCTTGTATCTTTTACATTATTGAAAATAAACTGCCATCATATTACAATTATTTTTTTAAAGAAAATTATCAATACAATGACTATGCCATAAACAATGCTCTAAATGCACTTCAAAATACTGATGAGTAATACCTTAAACAAAATTGTTGTAAAAATTTTAAATAGTATTCAGAATAAGCAATAGTCTAAGTAATGATTTGGTTGTAAAAGAGAAGTTATTTAAACTTTTAAAAGTTGAAATAGTTTTTTTATATAGATCAAACATTTTTACGTAAGAGGGAAATATTATTTATAGTAAACATTTGTTTTTATTCCATCTATTTAAAAAAAAAGATTTAATTGAATATATATATATATATATATATATATATATATACATATGCGTATGTATGTACAGAGTGATTCAGGAAGAAAGGGAAATAATTTGGGAACTGACCCTAGAGCTTGTAATAAGGAAAAGCGAACATGCAAACATATGTTCGAAAACTTTTTGTTATCGAGTTAGGGCTAGCGAAAAATTTCGCTCGGATTTCAGTTCCCACTGTGAAATAAGGTCATACTGAAATTTTTAAGGCGTTATACAAGGAATAAACTTAGTGGTTTCTTATGTTTTTAACCTGAAAAATCCTGAAAAATTTTGTGATGAAAGATACTTTTTCTGGATTTTTTTTTAATGATTTTTTTGCAAGGTTTTTGTGATGGAAAGCTCCAGCTGCGGTAGAAGAATACCGAGGTAGGTATCCTGGACGAGTAATTCCAAAGCGTATAGTATTTTGTGGAATTTTTAATAATATTCATGAGAATGGCTCTTTTTCCGGCGTTCATGTTTTATCTGAACTCAACAGGTACATGTGGATGAAAGTGAAAACATTTTTCATATGGTTTTACAACGAAGACGCGAAAAATTTCTACACGACTTAACAATACTCAAAGAACACTACGAGATATACATCCACATGGACTGCATTTTTTTCATATTCAGAAAGTTCAACACCTGTAGCTGAGTGACCTTGCCAGACGACTGCAATTTTGCCAATGGGTAATTGGCAATAATAATTACCAACAACAATAATTAATTACCACTAATTAATTACCAATAACAATTAATTACAATAATAATAATTACCACTTAATTCCGTTCATACTA
Organism: Lycorma delicatula; assembly: GCF_047948215.1. NCBI lineage: Eukaryota > Metazoa > Arthropoda > Insecta > Hemiptera > Fulgoridae > Lycorma > Lycorma delicatula. The sequence continues at coordinate 187,686,070 of NC_134455.1, forward strand.
TTTTAGGCGAAACTACTTTTACCCTTAATGGCATAAAAAAAAAACACGGAATTCACATTGGTGGTCCGAAGAAAATCCTCATGATGTAATTGAATCAAAATTCTAGCAACGATTTTTGGTGAACGTTTAGACTGGCATGATCGACAATTAATAGGCTCTGTCATATTACAACAACGTTTCACAGGGAGAAGAAATTATCTGAAATTTTTAAATAATAAATCTCTTACAGTGTTTGAAAACTTCTTATTGGTGAAACGAATTGTAATTATAACTATCGACTTGATGGAGCAGCAACATATTTCGCGAATGAAGCGATACAATTCTTAGGTAAAAGATTTACTGGTAAATGGACTGGACGTAGAGGGCCAGCAAATTTGCACCTAGATCACTGTATCTTACTTAAAGTACTGTTTATGTTGATGATGAATGAAATGCGAGATATAAAGGTAAAACGTAATCACACGTTATAAACTGATTCTGAAACTCGCATTCTCAATACTGCTGCCCTCATCAAGGAACCTGAAAATATCATTAGGTTGGGAACAAAAAATATAAGGAAACGAGTTGAAATGTACATCGGTGTCAATGGTGAAATTGTTTTTAATATCTATTGTCAATTTATGCAGTATACGAGTAAACCACAGTTAGTATTTTTTTTTAAAGTACATTAAAAATATTTTAATTTTTCAAAAGTCTAAATTATTGTACTAAAAACAGCTGTTTTTAATTTTTACAAATTCCTAAGATTTTTCTGTTTTGTTTTTAACAATATAAGTTGACTTCTTTGTTTTTTATAAACTTTATTACATCAATTTTATCGGAAATATATTTTCTATAAGTTTAAAAATTAAATATATGCATTTATTAGTAATTTAAAGAGGTTATTGTTTTCAGACTTAAATAAACGTGTTTTTTGTCATTTAATTTTTCTTTTTTACGTTACATATAATGAAAAATACGAAAGATGCAGTTCTGGGACTTATTTTATTGGATTTTTCAGGTCAAATATCATAAGAAACCATCACAAGATGAGGGTGATATGAGTGACATGTAAAGGCGGCGTAGCCTTGTACAGATCTATGTCGACCATTCCTGATATCTGTTATTGAACCCTAATTGCCAAAGTACACCAGTATCTAAAATTATTTCACTTTCTTCGTGATATATATATATATATATATATATATATATATATATATATACATACTTATACAAATATATTATTTATTTTTATACTTAAAAAAATATATTGAAGATTTGAATCTGTTCTATTTGGCAAAAGTACAACATATGACGTATGACCTACCAAAGGACTTTTATATGCCAAAGTGATTTATATATGCCAAATCACGTGCTATCAAAATATTTAACATCTGCTTAAATAATTTTCCATTTTGGGAAAATTGAATACTCTAAAAAATGTTACTTAGGTTCCCTCTTAAGTTTTATAAACATTTTTCTGAAATAAACTAGTGAAACTGTAATTCTTGTAGGTTGAATAGAATTGTAGACCTCATTTTGATCAATTAATGAAGAAATTAATTCATTAATTCTTGGACCTCGATTCCGTTCATTAACCCCTTGATGGTGAGAATAATATTAATAGATAACAATTAAAGCCTGTTCAATTATAAAAACAATCAATGTATTGTAATTTCTTCAGACCAACAGTTTGGTCAGCAAAGGGGATTTGAAACTTTGAGTGATCTGAAGTATACGGTTTTTAGAATAGTCGGCTCCCATTTTAAAAAGATCGTAATTATAGCCGGTTACCCGTCCTTCGTAGGGTAAAAAAGGATTTTGAACGATTTTATTTTAATTTTATTATTTTTATTATTTATTTAATTTCTTTATTTCGTTTTTTTTAATTTTTGTGTTCTTTTGTGGGTCAGTTTGTGAAGAAAATAATCTAAAGAATGGACTTATATGCAATATTTATAGCTTTTCTCTCGGATTGCATATAAAGAGATAATTCTCGCAGGAGAATCTGTAGCAAGTCACAGTTGCCCGTGAGAGAAGCATTGACTCCCCCAGTGGAGACCAACCAATAGAAGCCACTGTCCTTCTGGCTTATTTATTATCATTAAAAAAGAAATTACAAACTGGAAACGCTTGAAAGTGAAAGAAAGTTTAAATGAATGTACGCCGCCGTTACACCGTGGCAACTTTAAAGCTATTTTTTCAATAACCGAAAGAAATATCCAAATGACAAACGTATCGTTTTTTGTAAAAAAACTAATTTTAAATAGTGTCAGCCGTCTCCGAATTCGATTTGATCAACGGTTTAGACATAGTAAAGTTGAATATTGACAAGGAACATGGCTTGTTATCATAAACCATTAAAATGGCCACCATCTTGAAACGACGAAACATTTCTTAACAATAATAGTCCTATTTTCTTTTCAGGTATAAAACCTATGTTCATAAAAATTTTCAGCTCAATTGGTTGAGTAGTTTCTGCATGAAAGAGTAACAGACTCATAGACACGACTAGATCTATGTATGTATACATACATCAAATATAATAATAATATATAATATTAATACATGCTTAATACATCACATACATCAGATATTAAGCATGTATGAATATTTTCCATTCATTATCAGCATCAGTCAAGAGGTAACTCATTTTGACAAGTGCATAACCCTAAATTAAATGAGAAGTATGATTTGTCTGGACAAATTGTTTACTAAATTAGCAATACATAAAATAATTAATTAAAAAAAGATTACTAATATTTTAAATATTAAAACGAATGTTTTAAGTATTAAATATTTCAGTTCTTCATTCAAATTTCTTATTATTATTTCTCAAGATATTCCTAATTCTTAGAGAATTTCAGAGTAAAAATTGATTATTATAAATTAAAATAGTGAGATTAAAATTTGTTTGAAAATGGTAAAAGTTTTGCATATTTTCAAATGAATAGTTTAAAATGGCAATAAAAAGAAATATTTTTATCCATCATACTTTAGCTTATAACAAAATTTTTGTGAATTTTATTGATCAAAAAATAATTATTTATGTAATTTTATACATGCATTTATATTAATTTATTTCATTTATTTAGGTTTAACCATAAAAGAAATATTTTAATGAAAATTATTGTTACTAATTATTAATAATTCTAATTCATGAATATGCTCGCGGAATAGCAGTAATGTGTGTTTTATTTTGAGAAACCAAGTAAAATTTTAAAAGTTTAGATGGTCACTTCAAAACAGTAGCAATCGTTATATTTTTAAATTCTGATTTGATCTTAAAAATAGATCACAATATTATAATTGTGACTATTTATATTATTATACTGTAGTTATACTATTATATAGTTATAAATTATATAAAAATATACATATAATTTAATTATAGGATGTAAAACACATAGATACGTGATACTTATTCAAAGTAAATTAAAGTGATATTATTATCTCATGCTTAAGTGAAGCAATGACTATAACATTTCATAATTGTTTCAGCATAAAAAAACATGCTGACGACAATTTTTCGGTATTTGCCAGGCATTGGTTATTTCATATTTGTTTATTCTCATATACTGGAAAAATAGTCATCATGAAAATTTTCAAAAATTAAAAAAATCGATATTTTTAATCTTTGATCGACTTCACCACCCCACAATATTGCCCCCAAAGTAATTTTTTGCACATTAGTAGTGCACTTGCACTACTAATGTGCTTAGGAAGTCATAAAAGATCCGGTTGAAAAATTTGCAATAAATAAAATGATATTATTTTTATTTTTGAGGAAGGGGAGAATTTGGGATTTTTTTTAAATTGTAAAATACGTATGTACACATGTACTGAGCTTAATATAAAGAGGGGATATTTTTACGAAATTTTAGAAACTTGACCCCAAAGAAGCAATCTTCCTCACCCCCAGGAGAAATGAACCCAAATTTGCCCGATAATGAAAATGAACAAATTGCCCGATATACACGAATTTCTGTGCCAAATTTCATCAAAATCTATTTATCCAGTCAAAATCTGTTAATCTTCAGACATGCCAACACACGTACATACGTTTATTACAAACGTATATTACCCCCTCCTTTTTTTGTTTTTTAGGGTCCCTAGATCATGAAACGTCGAGAAATGAAAAAACCCATACCCCATTTTTTGACTGATTACCGTACTTTTCTTCTCGCAGCGTAGCTCTAGAGCTGATACCAGGAAAGTAAAAGGAATAAATTAATTTGTTGATAAACACTATTTGTCACAAATCCCTTTTTTAATGGCTGTGATGCACATAAACTACCTGAGATGCAAAAGACACAAAACAGAATTACCTAAAAATAATTACATTCGTTATTCAGTCGGTGCGTATGGTAAACCGAGTTAAGGCGTCCAACTTGTAAATACCAACTACATACAGGTAGGATTGGCATGTTAATATTAACCGTACTTTTGGCTTAGCGTTGAAAACATCGGATAACCACTTCTTTCCTCATTTTCTATTGTAATCTTAGATATAATATATTTAATTTTTTTTAATATTCTCATTTAAAAAAAAAGAGGTTGTGATTTATGTCAGAGGTCTGTTAAATCTGTTATAGTTATCATTGTTTATACAGTATTGAAAGTAAAGCCTTCATTGTGAGAAGCTGCTAAACCGTACCAGCAAGATTGATGCAAATGAACTTCACCATTTTTTAGTGATTATATCAGATTTGTAGATATATTATCAGAAAATGTGTAGTTATTACAACAGTAATAACAATGAATTATTTACTACTTTATTGTAGTTTCATTTCCACTATTAGAGTTACGAATTACTATTTAACTATATTGGAAACCATTAACTTAAAAAAAGTGCTACGTAATTACTATGAAATACTTAATAAATTTTCAATATATGTATTATAATATATGCATAGAGATTAAATTATATGCAGAGGAAACGTAGAAAAAATATGCATGTTGGCTCCATAGACATTTGTTTTCAATTGTATGTGCATTAAAGTAATTATGGTTAGATAATAAACTGTGATATAGTAAGATTTATTGATAATATGCTTGTTACTGTTACAAGGATAAATTTGAAGGTTATGTTAACATGTAATTACATGATAATAAACTTAATAAACAATTACATACAATATAATAGTATTTTTATTATGATTTTAACTTATTTTTTCCCATTTATTCATTATTTTTTAATTATAAAAATAATAAGATAACGGAATATTTATTCTAAATATTAATTCTTAGGCATTACTATCATTATCTAGTAAAGATTTACTTGAGTGCATTTAAATTAACATTAGAATACTATGAAAGTAATACTAAGTAACGTTACTGATGCATACAATTATCTGACCTCAGAAATAAATAATTAAGCATACCCTGTAAATTGGAAAACTTTTTACGTTTGAGTTTTTCAGTTTTTTAATTTTTGTGTTTAAAAAATAATAAAAATGGTTTTCAGATATAATTTTAAAAAATCACCTATGATATTCAAATTAATATTGTAATTTTTGTAATGTTATAATTTTTTTTTCATCCATATTTTCTTTGTTTTTTATTAAACAATATTTTTAGATTATAAAATATTGTAACCAAGATTTTTTCAGTTTTTATATAAAAAAATAAAGTTTTCTTTAAAAACATAATTATACCAATCCATACCTTGTTACAGTCCCGGTTTATTTAAAATGGAATTAAAATAATATTTTAAAATTTAAAAAAAAAGTTATATATCGACAAATATATATAACTTAATTATCAATTCTATTCATATAAATCTGTGTTGTTGTTTTTTTATTTGAAAAAAGATGTATTTTTTAACTGTATAAGAAACAAGTTTTTTGCTGCTATAAAAAAATCGGCTAACCACAAAATATCAGATTATAAAATGAAAGTGGTGGTTACTTTCATTTATGTTCTCAAAATATAGAATATAGATTATATTTTTCTTCTGTTAGATTCTATTTTAATAGCATTATTAAAATAACTTGTTATTTAAAAATTACTCGCATTTTAAATACAGTAAACTTGATTATATTCTCATAAAATTATTTAGTCTTTAAGTATTAAATTCATTAAAATATTAGATTATATAATAATTTTAGGGAAATGTTAATTTTTTATTTATTGATCGGTTTCTATTAAAAAATTATACTGTAAATATCTTTAATTCCAGATATTAAAATATACTACGAAACATAAACGAACATCTGATGTGAATAATAATTGCTAACTTTTATGTTTTAATATTACTAGTACCAGATTGTAAGGTCTTAATATTCTAAGGGAAATCATTAAATTCTATAACTTCATAGCCCATATTTATTTATTTAGCGTATGGCACCAAAATATAACACCAATTACAGTCAAAATTACAAACAAAGATTTAACTAATTAATATATGCTGTAAAAGCATAGCCCATAAGAAATTACTGACAAGGACAAGGTGAAGGGGATTATAAAAGTGTGAATTTTAGCCTTTAATGGCAATAACAATAAATTATTTTCTTTTCACATTTAATTCAGTATTAGAACAGATTAAGAACATATATTTTTAATCGTTTGTTTGAAATAATGTATTTAAAAGATCTGTCTAAACTTGTCTATGAAATAAAGAGATTAATGAGTAAAAATCACTGTTATTTGTAATAATAAAAAGAAAAAGATGAATTTAAAGAAATGTAGAAAATAAGTGTTATTTTGATAATCTATTCTAAAAGTAATCAAAACATGAGTAAATTACTCACTTGATAATTTACACCTGACTGTTTACGATTATTAAAATTTGTTTAAATGTATTATTATTTTAACTTATTTTACAAAACATTTCTCATCATCACTCTCTATGCCCAAATCTTACATACTGAATTTAAATCAATTCTAAAGTGCACGTTGAAGAACTGTAAGAAAGTAGTCTATATAAATCCACTTTAAAGAGTAGTAACACAATTTATTATTTACATTTCTGATAGCACATAAAGCTGTGTACTTGTAGGCAAAATAAATATCTTCGATATCTATAACATTTATACTGTAATCGAACAGCGTAACAAATAATTATAACTATTCCTGATCTGAATGTCTATTTTTGGGTGCATTAATCTTTTATGAAGAAATTTTCTATAAGAAAAATTTAATAATATATTTAACTAAAATTACTGCTTGATTTTATTATTTTCCTACCACAAAAAAAAATATACTGAAATATACTGACTTGTAAAAAGTAAAAGTTGTTTATTACAGTAGAGGTAAACAATTGAAAATATAATCTGAATTAAATAACAATTATAATACAGCGGCATTGTCACGCACTGAGAAAGCAATGAGAAAGTGTTTAATAGTTTAATACTTATTTGCATAAACTGGACTGCATGAGAAAAATGTGCAAAGTACTTTGTAAAGAAGTTGCAAAAATATTTAGTTGAATTTGTGGGAATTACTATATTTCATGAAAAATGACAAAGGATTACTTATATCTATTAATAAGACTCAACAGAAATAATAAATATATATATATATATATATATATATATATATATATATAATTTTTTATTACTATGAAAATATATTTTTTATTGCAGTTTCACTTGATTAATCTTAAATCAAAATATAACATTTATATTTTATCGTAAAATATTAATATTATTTTAGCAAATCAAAATTCAAAAATCTTGTAGAATTGTATTAAGTTCTGACGTTGAAATTTCTATATCAAAAACTTGCTTTAAGCTATTTTTAGTTATAAATATACAACCCAGTTTTCAATATAATATAAATCTAGTCCAGAACCGGTTTATGTACCGTTTAATAAAATAACTCAACAAGTCCTTCTGTTAACGTTATATTATTGTTATATATTTGAAATTGTAGAATATTTAATTAATTTCTTTAAATAATAAAATAATAATAATAATGGTGTTTAAACAATTATAATAGTTGGATTTCTTTGTATTACAAAGAAATACGTTAGTATCTATTTTCTTTAACAAGTGCAAGTGATAAATTTTCAAATGATTATCATAAAAAAGATTCAATTTCTAAAGAAATAAATTTAAAACATATTTTTTTTTTAATTTTAAGTATATTGCCTTCCCACAATTACTGCGCTAATTGAGATAAGATATACCTCAATTACTGAGCATTATTGTAGAACCATAAATCTAGTAATTCTTCATTTTAGCATAACCACAACAGAAATTTTCAGTAAAATATTACAACTACTTTAACGAAATTATTACATCTTACTTATTTTACAAATAAGAATCATTAAGACCTTTTGAGTGGGTAATATTTATTTAAGTCTTTTTTTAAATTAATTTGAATGAAAAAAATTAAAAATTAAAAAATAATGATAAACTCTGTTAAAAGTCAAACGTAATTAGTATCCCAATAATCAAGAGATAAATATATTTTACACTTTAAATAGAGCTTAAAGTATTAAATAATTCAGAATTAAATAATCCTGAAATTTTAATAAACAAAAAACCTGTAAATAAATAAATTTTAAATACAAAATTTGTGAAAATTCTATTACTTTATACGTTAATAAGTAAATTCCATGATATTTTCAAACATAGTAATTAATTTGTTGTTGAAATGACATGTAATTGTATAATTTCGAATAAACCTGACTGGATTTCATAACAGTTGGTCTGTAATCTTTCACGATCGAACTTCAAATAATGAATTTATTTATATTTTAATTTGATTTAGAAGCAGATATTTATATGACACATAAACGTTGGAAAAAATTAATAGCACTATTTAGAAAAATTGAGCTTAAAAAATAGTAAATAAAAAAAAAAAATATTCTTAAATAATTATAATATATAGTATAGTTTTTAAAATAAAAATATCTACAATCATAAATAATTTCCTCTATTTCACTTATCTTACCTTTTATTTTACGTATAAACATAAATATTACGAAAATTTGAAAAACAAAATCGTAGTTATTTTGACAATCTGCTTAGAAATTAGTTCAAGTTAGGCTTGTTAAATGGGAGGGAGAATAAATAATCACTTAATCGATTAATAAATGAACAATATTATGAGCAAGAAAATGTGGAATATGTTTTAATTATAGTAATTCATTTTAATAAAAAAATTAAGACTTTATAATTGATGTTTAATATTATAATGAAAATATTACAATTATTTTTTTTTCTTTTATAAAATGTGAAAATTACGGTTTTAATCAATACGTAGTTGGTTAACTTTCTAATAAAATTTAACCATCAGGCTATGGTTTTGCAGTTGCGTCAAAATTATTTTAATTATTACGTAAATGTAATAGTAGAATTTTAATTTGCTTTGATCATTAATTAAAGCGGTGGAATATTAGTGAATGTATTTAAAGTTATGCATAGATATACGCAATTTAAAAATATGTAGGCTAAAGTTTATACGCGTAGGTATAGGTACGTACGTAATTTCCCCCACGTACGTACGCAATTATATATTGTACATGAAGAAAATTTTGTTTCTATTAATTGTATGAATTCTTTATACAGAAAAGATGTGTAATATTATTGTTTTTAACCATAAAAAATTATGAAATTATTATAATAAAATTGTTAATGTCAAAAAATAAAAGATTAAAAATAGTTGGTAGATAGTAAAATATCGATTATGTTATCGAAAACACCTGTTATTAAGTTATTATAACTCGCTTGCTACGTCAAGAAATAATGTGGTGGAACTCACAAGCAATAGATTTCACTCTCTGGCCTTTTACTTGATTATTTTATTTTAAATATCTTTTCTTATATCTTATCTTGATAGATTAAATATTTTTAAACATTTTTTCCTTCATTTAATTACATACTTAAAAAAAATTTGCAATTTAAGAAGTTGTTAAAATATTTATAATTTTATCAATAAATATAGTTTTTAATTTCTCAGATTAAAGTTTTAGTTTAATAAATTTAACCAAGAAATTGTTCTTTGAAAATATAATCAACTTAGCTGATCATTATTTTATAAATAAAATTTAATCCAACAGCCAAGTCACAAGTAGAAAAAAATATATGTTGAAAAATTAATAGTTCAGTATTAATTAAATAATCTATACGTCAATAAATCTTCTTCAATCGCTCTAAATTTCATCCTGGAGGTTCCGGGTTCGAATCCCAGTCAGGCACGACATTATTGATGCCGTTCCGTTTTTTTTCAAAAAAATTCCATTTTCATATCCCATGTACAAGCTTCAAGCTTATGTGGAGGTATCACCAAGCAAAAGAAAAAAAAAATTTGACTAGTTGTGAAGCTTTATTAAGCTGTGCTAATCAGGTAAAGTTTATATTTTCAATATGTCTGTACCCACTCCCTAAACTTCCTCATCACTTTAATAATTTTATGATTACTTCAAGAAATAATTTTACATCCTAAAGTATTTAATATTTAAAATTTACTTGTAAAATTTATATACATATATATAATTTTTAAATTTATTATTAGTAACACTCTGTAACCAATTATATGATATTTTATTTTGCTTTACACTTATTCTAACTTCAGATTCTTATTTTCACTTGTTTTCCCAAACCTACTCTTCCTTTTTGATTTACGAACTGTTATATTTAAAAATTTTTGAATATATTAACGTAATTCAACATTTTAAAATTTTTTATCTGTGATTTTAACAGTGGTATAGAAATGAATGAATGGTGATTTGTAACTAGTTAAAGTTATAACTATGTTTTACATGCATGCGAAATAATTAACTTTACTTGTCATTTCGTTAAATACTGAAATTATTTTAAATACCTTACCTGGTAGGAGAAGAGAAGAGATAAGAATTGTAAGAGTTGAGGTTGGCTTCATCTCTGTGTAATAATTTTATCCAGAAGATCTGCACGATCTATCTGGACCACTTGCAGCAGGTTAATAAAAACAAACGGTGTCGTAATGTCCTCGGCACTATCATCGGGCACTAGCACACAGAGAGGCCGCGAGTCTTGCCGACCACCAACTGACTCCACTGACAGCCTCTTGTCTTTCCTTTCTCCAAAACTCTCACTGCTCCCCACTTCTTTCAAGAATAAAACTTTAGTTTAACCTCCCTCTCCCTATCATTTTTGCTCCTTCCCTTATACAACTTCCACTCTAGTTATGTGATCATTCCTGGTCGAATAATTTTAATTACGTACACATTGCGACATTTCCTTAAAAAAGTGACATAAATTTCTACACCAAAGAACATAAACTTAGTACTAAATTTTAAAGTCAATAATTTTTTAATGATAGAGAAACAAAAATATTGTTATTGAAAACTAGGCTCTACTGCAATTTATTACAAGCTAAGCTATCATTTATCATGAAGTATTACCCAATTCAAATTACATTCTCTAAAATTATATATATTTTTTTTATTTTCAACCTTATTGAAAAAAGTAGTGTAAAAGAAAACAATATGTTAATCTTAAAAATAACTTGCTTCATGAAATTTGTTATTAAAAAGATTTGTGTATATATATAAAGTTAAACACAGTAAATGGTGGGATGAGCTATTAGAATGCAAATCTACTCCGTGTATACAGAGTTAAAAGAGTATAAAAGAGAGGACTAGGAAGGTTTACTATTTTTTTTCTAATGTATACTTTACAACATGTTCAACAACAGAACAATAAACAACCCTCGACAGCCCAATTACATGAGGGTGGTATGTATGACATGTAAATAAGGTGTACTTTTGTACAGACACACGCCGTCCATTCAAGAGACGTTTGGTTAATTGAATCCCAAACGCTAAAGTATACCGGTATCCAGTTTTAATATTCAAATCTGTATAAAAGTGACTAAATTTATTAGGATTTGAACTTTACAACGTTCGACTTCAAAAATCAACTGTTAAACAACTAATTTGCGACAATGAGTTAACCACTAGATCAGCCCAGTGGGCTGTTAAAATAATATGAAAATACGAAAGAAGTTTTAAAAGTATTATTGTTAAAGCTAGAGGGTCACGCTGCCAGTCAATTATAAGCCAATCTAAGAAGTGTATAGTAACCTAGAGGGGGGAGGAAATTTATGTCTCACTTTTTCGATAGTTTTATATTGCTAAGTGAATTTCGTAATCTCTGGTTCAATAATTTGGTATATAGGGAAGTGACTTAGCGACAGAGTATTTGAACCGAATATTTGACTATGTTTGGTAGGTTAAGTTCGTAGAATATTAGAATTTACAGAAACATTATTAATGGATTTCATCTTGTGATAGAATGTAATTTCTGTAAGTTTTATGTTTTACCAATTAACTAAGCTAAATATATGTTTGTTTATATTTAAATTTAATTTTTTTAATATTAAGGTAATTAATCTATTTTGTATGATTTTCTTTTTAAAGATTAGAAAACTAAAAATTTGTAAATATTTTTGTATCTTGATACGTTTTTTTATAATGCCTTTACTTTTTTATTAGCACTCTGAGAATCGTTAAATTTGCCTTATTTATATTATCATTTGGCATCTTTTCTTTTGTTTCGTTCAGGTTACCCTAAAATAAGTTTTAATGTGTTAATATTAAGTTTTACCTGAGGTTCTTTTTCTGTCATTAAAAGGTGTAATGTATTTTATTTTGTTATTGCTACTGATTTTTTCGAACAAATAACTCGGAAGCCAACTCTAATGAACCAATCTTCTTAAAAACAATTAACAAATTAAAATTATTATAAGTCTTAATCTCAAATTAATTACGAGAAAATCATATTATAAATATTTTTTTTCTTTATTTTTTTTTCGTTATACGGGCACCGACTACTAAGGTCACTAACCCTCGTCTCATTGTATAAAAAATAAGTAAATCACCAGCAGGACCGTCAAATGTAGAAGTGTATAGGACCTCTTACATTTTAGTAAAACACAAAAATAAACGTAATATGAGACATTTAAATAAAACGCCCACATACAGCATTTGCAGGGTGTAAGGAGCCCTGACACTTACATAAAACACAATAATAAAACTAAAATATTAAACATGGATAAAAAGATACAAAAAAATTTGACAATACCATGAAAAAATGAGAACTCTATGTTTGGTGCCTTCACATAGAAGATTCTCAGTCAAACATAACTCATACTGACTTCGTCGAAGGCTTGCTGTAAACTCGTAAGTAATTCGCTGGCATGTAAGTAAGCAAGTATTTTTTCTTCTTCGCCATTTTCTAAATCAGCAGCAATATTATTTCCTAGTTTATACCTTATTCTGAGGTTTTCCTATATTGTACAATCTTCCAATAGATGCTTATCAGTAAGCGGTTTATCACATACACTTTACATTGATCTTTCTTCACCGGTTAACAAATATTAATTTGTTATTCGTGCATGACCGATTCTGGGTCTAGTCACCGCTACTTGTTCTGGGCGAGTCAGTTTTGCCACGGTGAACATATGTTTACCGTTTATATATCGCTCGTTCATTTATATGATGTAATTTTAATTCCATTTAACTTCGTATTTAATGTTTTCCATTCATTACTTCACGTGTTTCTGATAGTGTTAGTTAGACGATTTTTAACGTCTTCTACGCGAAAAGGGATTATATATTCTCACAAATTGTTGCTATTCTGGCAGCATTGTCGGTGCTTTCACCGACGGATGCATGGATTCCTGAGAATCCATGCCCAGGAATCCATCCAAATATATTTCGGCCGTTTAGTTTAATACAAACAGGATGGGCAGGATGTTTACTATAAGAATGTTTTTGTTCCGAATAGCAGTTGGTGCGCTTAAAGGGTAGGAACATATAAGCGCTCTCTCTTCGCAGAAACGTTTTGTGTAACGAAGAGCTTGATGTGTAGAAATGAGCTCCGTCGTATAAACAAAGGTGACATCTGACAGTTACCAAGATTGGGCTTCTCCATTTATGTATTCTATATAGAGAATCTAACACCAAGTTCAGTTTTAGAACCATCAGTATTAATTTTTATATATCTTTCATAGGTATTGATGATTGACAAAAATTTCTGTTTGATGATCAGTGGCGGTTTATCTTTTATTTTTCCGTAAAAGAGATCTAATCTTGTGCTTACAGTTGGTAAATGGCAAAGAGGTACTTCGCTTGTAGAAATTGCTAAAGTAATCGGTAAAGCAATTCTTGCTTTGTTGCTAACTCACGACACCTCATTCCGGCTGGTCTGGAATAGGAGCTCAGAGTTCATTTAATGCTGATAAAGGATTGTTATGAGAGGTTTTATAGTTTATATGGGTAGGAACGGCCCACATATTAGATCTTATAGTAAGATCTCTTTTCTGTAATGTAATGGCATTGTGCCGGCTTCAGTCATTAAACTAGAATCACCTTAAACTAGCTTGTACAAAAAGCGCCTGTAGCATATCTGGTTCTGTTGTTATGTGTGACGTCTAACGTTCTTCGATGCGACTTTCTAATAGATGAATACGCAATACACCCGTAATCGAGCTTCGACTGAACGAATGTTTCATACAATCGCAGTAACGTATCTTTTTTGAGCCCTAATTAATGTTCGATATACATTTAATAATGTTTAGGCTTTTTTGCATCTAACACTCAGATCCTGTACGTGTAGTTTCCTAGCAAGGGATTTATCTAATAACAGCCCTAATAACGTACATTATCTTTGTACTAAATAGAATGGTCATCGATGGTCGAAACAGGACTACAATGAAGAGTTCTCTTCCTACAGAAGTGTACAAGCAAGTTTTGGTAAAAATTTGAATCCGATATTCTTTACAACTTCGTTGAGGGCCTTTATCGTTCGTTACTATTTATACTTCGCCATAACTGTGCTTTTATTCGTATATACGATTACCAGAGGATCGATGAAAATGCTTTTGCTGAATTCTTCTGGAATGGCTGATCGTAAACAAAGTACCGCTCATCAGTGAGCCTGGCGGTATGCCATTTTCCAGTCTTTTTTCTGAAGAGTGCTCATTATAAACGCGTACTTGAAAAATACGATCATTCATGTAATTGCCAAGTAATACCTGCAAATTGTCATGAATGCCTATTCATGTATTTAAACAAACTTTATAATTACAATAAAGTCAAATTTAAGGATTAGAAAAATATTAAAATATCTACCATGACGTTTCTTTGAACCTATCAAACGAAATTCTATATAATTTTATTTTTCCAGTGGGCTAGAACTATCTTAACAAACAAGTTATTACACATAGAATTGAGATTATTGAGTTATACTATCTAAAATATAATAACTAAAAATCTTTAATCTGATTTGAATTTACTGAATTGGTTTCAGTAAAAAAAACTGTTAATGCATGTTAAAATTTCGAATATCTATTACAAACAGGTAACTGAATAAGAATTTTCTATAGTTTTTTAGAAAACAATTGATTATTACTAATCATTGCTGCGAAATATTTGTAATTTAAGCGATTCTATTTTTATTTTTTATCATTGTCTTACAACTATTTCCTGTGATAATCAGCAAATTGTTGATTACCTTCATGAAGCTAAGTAAATTCTTACTTAGAATTTACTAATAATTCTTACTTAGAATTTACTAATAATTCTTACCAAATTTTCTGGTAAGTTTCTGAATTTTTATAATGATTTTAGGGTTATTTTTTAGTAAATCAATCATTAAATCTATTACAAAAATTCTATTTTATTTCCTGAGAGACAAACACAAATTGCTACTATGAGAAAAATATTTAATACCTTGATCCTGGTTAGCATAAAATTTTAATTTTAAGATTAAACTTTTTCCTTAATACTTTTAAGATTTTGAAGATAAGTTCTTTATCTATGTAGTATTAAATTATTGAAATACTACCAATTAAAGACGGCTTCTTAACTGGATAATCATGAACTGATATGGATAAAATATATACTTCTTTACGTAAAACCTTTGTAAGCAATTAGTTTAATTATATATGTTTTTCTTTAATTCAAACCACTAGGATTAGGAGAAAATTAAAAATCTCGGTTTGATCTAAAGTAAATATTTGGGATTCCAAATTCTGTTTCAATAAAAATCTTCATTTTAAATTTATCCGCTTTTATCAGACAAGCTTCCATTAAAAATTAATATATATTTAATATTTCTTTTACAATTATTGTACAATATAATATTTATTAAAAATAAATATAAAAAACGAGATAAAGTTGTCACTAAACGTAAAACTCATTTGATGTGATTTTCCTGTTAAACTATAAGCAAATTTAACAATCTTGAAGAAAATTTATTTATCTTCATACACTTTCAACATAGTATTTATTTTTTAATGCAATAATTTTTTTTTTAAATGTAAACTAATATCGAAATGATTTATTGCTAGATGAGTAAATGATAGTTTTGA
Source organism: Lycorma delicatula (assembly GCF_047948215.1). Classification (NCBI taxonomy): domain Eukaryota; kingdom Metazoa; phylum Arthropoda; class Insecta; order Hemiptera; family Fulgoridae; genus Lycorma; species Lycorma delicatula. Next base: position 187,702,357 of record NC_134455.1, read on the forward strand.
AAATAATGTTTTTTCGGGAAATTGGTTTCCCAGTGTTATCATTTGAATGATCACATCTAGTAATCAATGTTTTAGTAATGATGACATGATAACATCAATTTATTTGGTGTATAAGTTATTAACAATAATCTTTTCTAAATATATTAGATATAATTTCATTAAAATTATAAAGTCATAGACATAAACTTCTGTTGGAATAAGTTAATTAATAGGAATGTGATGTCATGATACAACCGATTAGTAGAATTCATTAATATTATTTTATATTTTTTACTTATAGTGGCAATGTTAAAGCATTTTGAACAGTTAGGTTATTGGAAAAGTAGATCAAGGTCGAAACCAACCAATCAATGATTTCAAAAAATGTTGTTTGTTCATCCAAATAAAAAATAGTAATAATATATCATTTTTCCCTTTCGATTTGAATTAGTGAAAGTACAAATAATAATCAACAATTTTAAGTTTAAATTTTTGTTTGGCATTTCGAGTCGATTATGTAAATTCAGTTTACACGATCGAGATTATGGACAATGGTCGTTAAGAAATCTCTAATACTGCAAACGTAGACATTGATTATTTTTATTTTAAATAATTAATCTTTAAAATTAGATGAAATGCAATTAATTATATTACATTTATTATATAATTAATAAATAAATAATGGTCTGTAATTAAACAATTAAAAGAGATATGGCCTAAAGTTTATTTTAATTTCAAGACGATAACGAAACTTATACTTTAATCATTGTAAAAACGTAATTTATTTTTATTGTTGTTTCATTTTAATAAATTACTGTAAAATGAAGTTAAGGAAAGAATTAGTTGAAAACCAAGGGGATCTAGAAAAATGAAACAATTTTGTTTTTCTATCCAGATAGTGATGAAGCCATTATAATTAGTATGAGTTGCACATTATTATTTTTGTTTGTTATATTTTGATATGTTTTTGTTAGACAAAATTACACAGATGGAGTTAGGGATTAGTTAAATAATTCTTTGCGTCATATGTAGAAGTCGTGATGGAGATATAAAATTTTGTGATGTGTTTTTATTTTTTCAAATTGAATATACTTCTTTTTTTTAATTTTGTCAAGATACCTTAGGCTTCACCTTGATCATCGTTTGACGTGGAAGTACCACGTGAGAGATAAAAGAAAACAATCAAACACGAGATATAAGAAGCATTACTGTTTTGTTAAGCAGGAATTTACACTTGTCGCTGTCGAACTAACTTTTAATATACAAGGTTATTGTAAAAGCTATTTGGACGTACGGCATAAAGTTATGGGATACGATGAGCAAGCGTAATATTGAGATTACATAACGTTTCATGAATAAGTTGGCGAGATCAATCAACAGAGGCACCATGGTTCTCATGGAACGAAGAAATTAACGACTACCTAGAATTAACTTATGTTCGCGAAGAGATCAGACGGTTCGGTTCAAGATATAGACAGATCACGTGAACTTTCTAGCAGTTAATTTCCTAGACAACAACGAGGATGTCAGGCGACTGAAACGCCTAAATGTGCTGGACTTGGGGGACTCTGAATGACTCTTAAGTTGGTTCAATATCACATATGTAAAGAGCATATGTAAGCCTTGATGAGGAGCCTAGCCTCTTTCTATTTATCTCCAGGAGCTTGTTACATTAATATTTGTTTGTCTTATTTTATCATTTAATAATGTTGTATATTGTAGTGTTATTCGGTGCGAGTATTTTATATATATGAACTTTATGTATGTATGTCCTTTTTTTCCCGTTGGGAAACTATCATGTGCTTTTTGTAATACTATTTAGTTGTGGTTTCTCACTCGGGATTGATTATAAATAGACGAATTGTGAGGCAAAAAGAACTTATCAAAACATCACTGAATTATTTTGCCATTTCACTCCATTATTCTGTGCAAAAATATTTTTTATTTATTTTTTAATAGATTTGAGTGTTTTTGATTTTAACGTTTTTGAAGAAAAAAATTATTTATAAGTTTAAAAGTTATTTGAAGTATGTTGATATTAATACTATGACAGTAAAGTTGCAAATTATGTATGTTAAGACTCAGGTTTCAGTTCCTCCTTTTTACCTGTAAAAATCAAAATGTTCACTTTTTTCTTACTCTTTATAAAGGTACCCTCTTTCTTTTACTCTTTATAAATTCTCACTTTTTTGCTGCTCTTATTAAATGAATTTGTCTAGTGGCTGTATTGTTAGTCAGTCTTGTTCCATCCTTCAAAGGCTCAACATTTGTTTATTACGAATGCATAATTAATTAATACAATAATGTTACATATATGAATTACAAGTCAAAAACTATAATAAAAATAATTTATATTATAAAATTAATAAAGACTTTTATTTATTAGAATGGACCAGTGAATAATAAAATATTTAGAATAATTAAACCTAACAGAGGTATTGAACCAAAGTGGTATACTATTCGACAACGCGTTACTGTTTTATTTAATAATAACATTCAATACAAAATAGTAAAATAGTATTTATTTTTATTTTTTTCTTTCTTAGACAAGTATTAATATAAAATGAATATTTTATTAGTGTGCAACATGTATAGGTGCATTCACAATTCTAAACATAATCTTTTTCTTAGTGAGTCCCGTACAAATGACTTTAAACAAATACATCTTTAAATATTATATAGCTGTCTATACATAACCCTGCAACTTCAAAAGGAAAGTACTTTTATGGATATATCTTAAAGTACTATGTTGCAGAACCGCAACCTAATATACTACAATCTCTACATTCTCTTCTCCAGGTTTTATTCTGAGTTGGGTTTTTAGTTAATTATGAATGAATATTTCCTTTTAGCGTTTATAAATTTACCTTGCAAAACCTGCTCGTCCAGTCTAAACAAATTATTTAGCTGAATTTATAAATATATGTATATATATATATATATATATATATATATATATATATATATATATTACATATATGTATTTATAATGAAAAAAGACAAAGGTCTTAAAAAAGCTGGCATATTTTCATACATAAATAATTTTCTTACTCTTCCAATGATTCAAAATAGAGGGGATTCCAGTGTTCAATCACAGTGTAATTCTGTGATTAAAAGCCATATCTATAATTAATTTATCAATAAATATAATCAAAATTTATCACAAGTTTTAAAATAGTTTCTCTTTTTTTTTTTTTAAATTTTGTTACCTACCATGGAAACTAAAATAGGTTCAAAATACAGACCATTTGTTGATTACCTATTTAGGTGTAAATCAATGGTTAGTAAATAACTAGTTTACGGACGACATAAAAAGTAAGCCGCAACATCAAAGCTAACAAAATAATGCTATATCTTCTTAAAAGATTCTGTTTTCCTGTTTTTCACTTCGAATCATATTTTAATGGTTATTCACATTAGAGGTTATTCCAGATCTAGGTTGTGTTATGATGTTGCGCAATTTAGACGGCAATAAAAAGTAGAACAATTGTATTTAGTCAATTTTAAATATCTCTGTTTGAATCTCACTTAATTATTTTAAGTATAATAATAAGCATTTAGCATAGCTTATTTTTTGCAAATGTGTATAATAATAAGTTAATATTTTAAGATAATTATCTCAATTAATAAATTTTTTTTTTTATAATTTAAATACGATAAATTAAGATATCATTTTACAATACTTATATTTTAAAATTAGAATGTTAACTTTTTTTTGGTTATTGTTTTATAATAGAACTGAAAATAAAGATGATTTTAATTAAATTTATTTATTTTAAATAAAATTAAAATATTTTCTTTTAAAGAAAAAAATTACTGTTATAAATTTTTAAATAGTTTTTATTAAAAAGTTAATTTTATAAGATGCCCAGAATTTTCTGCATACCATTTTTTTTTAACGTTTGGGACCACCATTAGGTATTGCTTCAGTGGATGAGATGAATGACAATTTTTTTTAGCGTGTGAAAATGCCATGTTCAACTGGGATTCGAATCTAGGATGAAAGGCCGAGACGCTATTACTCGTGCCACGAAGGCCGGCATACCATCGAACGTATACCTAAATATGTGATTAACTAATTTTTTTATAACTCCTTTTGAATTTCATTAACATCTTATGTAATTTATTTTATGGTTATCCTTTCCGTATTTATATCATTTCATGTGCTTATATTTTAAATAATTAATACAGATTTCAGCGTCTTCAATGCTTTATTTTATAATTATCTCTTATGTTGCAACCCGGAATTTTCCGTATTAGTTACTACCAAAGAGATCTAGTTGCCCCGCCCTAAGATATAATGAAATAAACTTGACCTGGAATTCCCCCTTAACGTATTTATACATATATATATATATATTTCAAAAAAAATCTTTATATAAAGTGTTCTGATTATTATTCTAGAAAGTTCATATCCTTTATGACAAGGTTTTTGGGTATATTTTATACATAATTTATGTCGAAGGATTTGACCTGTCTTATAGTTCACGCGTTCTATTTATTTGTTTGTACTCTTACTTTCGGCTTTTTTTAACAGACGATAGATGTTTCTTTTTTAGTGCATTTAAAGATTCCATGGGTATATCAGAGAAATTGTTATATAATTTTCATTATAGATTATAATTATTTAAATCACGAAATCGTTGTAAAAAGCGATAGAATCGTTGCAAAAGAAGTTCACAAGAAGGCATTTCTCCCGCCACCACCCCATTCGGTCGCCCTAAAGCATAAGACCGAATGTTTGTACCACAAACGACAACTGCGCCTCGAACAGTTTAGCAACCAGTATCCTAATATAGCTCCTAGAGCTTACCTAACAGCGTGAGCGGACTAAGCGTGGTGCCATACACCATTGGCTTACGTATCCCAACCGCTCACTTGTCATATATTTGCTAAAATAGGTAGGCGCACCCCGTCAAATATATGACATCCATAATAAAATTTATTTCGCCTAGACAGCAATTCGCTGCCACGCCTAGATCGCTGAATTTTAGAAAGTAACTGTACACCACTTTATAGCGCTTGAAGCCACAATAATTGGCTGGTGGTCAGCCATACTCAGGGTTAGCTTCCTACGGCAATGCGGTAAAAGTCTTTCCCTTAAACAAACTACGGATGTCGGTTGAACAAAGTAACCGCATCTAGGAACTTCCACACGGTCCGACAATGCGGCTCTCGCCACATTTACTCGCCGTTTGTGAGTGGCAAATTTTACCCTTGACCACTAAGTTCTAGGGTACCCCCCCCCCCTCCAAGAGCAGGGCAGTCAAATATCAGGTGTTCATTTGACTAGACCTCCCCGCAGATGCACAGCTCATCAGCTGCCAGGCAAAACCGAAACAGATATTGGTTCAAGTTAGCGCGTTTGGTGAGGACCCAGGCACCCGTTGCCTTTAAAAACGAGCTTGAGGCATACCATTCCCCCAAATCCTGTATAAACTTAAACAAGGATCTTTCCTTAGTCGTGATGTCCCATTCCAGCTTTCATACTTCCATTGCGAGGCTCTGCAGCCTCTTCCACAGGAGATGGGTAACTGAACGAAATTTAGATCCGGTGCATTGTGATCACCGTTCCGCTCCGGAACTGGCCCGGCTCCAAACTGTATACCCAATAACTCGGCCTCCCGGCCTCTTCGCAATCTCCACATGGCTGTCCGAACTTTCACCACTAAATCGATTGGGAGAGCCTTTCCCAATACGGTAGTAGCCTCGTAGGAGATCGTTTTAAAAACACCAGTGCATACAATTAAGGCTCTGCGCTTGACACTTCTTAAAACTTGAACAAGTGCTCTATTCATATCCAACCTATGCGCTCAAACGGACCCCGCGTAAGAGATCATGCTTTCGAAGACACCTCGGTACACCATGAATATTTGATGGCCCAACAACCCATAGTCTTTCCAAGCAATCCTCCTACGTTTGTGCATCACTGAGACGACATCCGCCGCTACTTGCCTAATTTGGTAGCTAAAAAGCAGCTTTTCATCAAATAAAACACCTAGGTACTTATGAACTCTAACCCGGCTGATTGCACAGCCTTTATATTTAATATGAGGGTTATGACTATATGATAATTTGTCTACACCCTTGAGAAGAATAAACTTCGTTTTGGGCACAGAAATCTTTAAATTTTGAATGTCCATCCAGCCCTCTGCGGTTGACAAGGCCGCCTGCGCTCGGTCTTCTAGCTGTGGTCGTGAATTTTCACGAACGAAAAGCAGACAGTCATCATCGAAATCCTGGGCTGTGACCCACTTCTGGAAATGCCAATTCGACTGGAAATCCGTCGAATACCAGGTTCCACAGCAGGGGACCGAGAACGGAACGCTGTGGGCTTCCCCTACAAACCGATTTTTCCACAACTAGGTGCGCATCCCTAAACAGAGCCGTACGGTTAAATAAATAGTCACGTACCATGGCCTGCAGGGCTACGGGAACATTGCGGCGTTCCAACTCATAGAGGAAAGAACTCCAACACAAGGAAGGAAATGCTGCCTCTATGTCTACAAAAATTTCCAAACATATTTACAGTCAGCGCTTTTCACCTCGGCAAAAGCATTTAAATGCAATAATCGGTGCCAACCCTTTTCGTGAAGCCATACTGGCCTCGATTTAGAAAACAGTTCACTTCAATGCTTTCCTAGAGCCGTTCTACAACCAGCTTTTCATGTAACTTGCCGATTACCGGCAAGAGGCTGATGGGTCGATAACTGCCGACCTCACTAGGATCTTTTCCTGGTTTTAAGAGCACACTCACCAAAGCCACTTTCCAACAAGTCGGGAAGCAACCCCACCTTAGGCACCCCGAGAACAGCGTGCCAAACGGCTCTCTTATGACAGGCAATAGATGGAATAATATATTCGGGTCATGAAGCTAGCAATACAATTGTCAGTTATATTAATTATTTATTACGTTAATGCACTAGGAAAAAAATACTAAAGTGGAAAACATGTCTTTGAATAATCGCAGTAAATATTTTATTGTTTTAATAGACATTTTATTACAATGTTTCAAATGAAAACAATTTTCCCCAAAAAACAGTATTTATTTTTTAGCGTTTAATAAATTGCATATTAGTGAATTATGAATATTTGATTTTTACAGATTGATTTGCTCTGGAATAGATGCTTGTTCGATGCATTTACTTGTGAAAGAAACGTCTTCAAGATAAAAAAAAAAATCTTCGAGAACGATAAGATGATCTGATAACGAAGGTGGTTGAACGAGCAAATCAAGGTAGTGAAACCAATGTGATTTTACACCACAAATTGCTAATATTATTGTTTATCAGACCAATAATTTATTCGATGAATACAACCAGAAAACTCCCAGAATACAACGAGGATCCCATAAAACAGTCTAGTCAATTTAAAGATACTTCAACTGAGTTTTATGAATTTGTGCGAATAGTGATAGCACCTGAAGTCAAAAAATCAAATAAAGATCACGTTTTTAACTTGTTTACAGCCTCTTCGTATCGACTATATTGAGCAACGATGGGATTAAATAGATTTTGTAACACCACAAGGTTTCTTCACTTCGATTATGAGACCACAGCGTTTGGAAGAAGGCAGACTGCGCCGATAAACGAGGTATGGACAATGCTAAGCTCAGGACTCTTCAGTAATTACATACTTAAGGAAAGTTGTATAATCGATAATTAATGTCTGGAAGAAAAGTTAATAAAGAAGAAAGAATTGACTGCTCCATTCAAAGAATGGTGACGGATCATTACAATGGATAATTTTTTCACTAATCTGGCAAAACATCAACATTTTATTAGGAATCTAAACATCGTCGGCCCACTAAGACTAAATAAAAGATACTTTGTGTTAGAAGTTATAGAGAAAAAGAAACTAGGAATTCATTTATCGTTATCCGTCTTTTAGTGCAAAATAAAAATTTGTTTATATACTTAACAAAAGAAAAAAAAATCAGATTAGTGATAATACTGCCCTCTAAACTTCAGGATTATATAACAAACAGCAATAAAAGTAGATCACGCCTAAAATAAACAAAAGGCCTCGTGTATCTTTAAAACAATTTGGGAATTAATTGAGACTTCCAATCATTGAGGACAGAACAATAAATTGACAAATTATAAGGAATTTATCCCGTAAAATAGCAATTGAGAATATGCTGAACGGATCTATCACTATTGTCTCTACTACCACATCAACTACGTCAATATCAGCAGCATCCTGTCATGACAGTAGTTGATGAAAAATTTCAGTTGTTCTGCTATAGTTATGCTGCTCTTCAAAATCGTAAAAAAAAATCCATAAATTATATTTTAAATGAAACTAATCTACATAAGATGAACATTCATTCATTTATTCATGTTCATAAATTTACAATTGGGTGTAAATAATTTGTAAATGCTGTTCTTCATCAATGGCTAAGTAACTGTTTGTACTAAAATTGTTCTTACTCTGATAAAAAATTCAACGGTATTAAAATATAAGTAAAATATCAACTCTATTTCTTTCACCTAAACCCTTGTTTCTAGTTCAAAAAAACGTATGGATACCGGGTACTTTGGGGAGTGATTATTCAACTTTGAGCGTTTATAAAAAAACTCTTACTAATAAGATTGGCATAAATTTCTTTGAAATCAGACAAATAATAGAAATTTGGGCAAATAAGAAAATTTGGATTTTATAAAAAAGTATGTAAACTAAAAGCCACTGGAATATCCGGTGGTATCATAAAGGTTATGTATTGTATGTTGCTGCTCTGATCAAGGTTTTATCACGGTTTCCCTTGATCCATTCAAATGTTGGAATAGTTTCCTTTACTATCCGTGGATTAGCAAATAAATTATAAAACAAATAATAAATAAATTCTGAGGTATTACTTACTACAATAAATTTATTGATACTTCAGAGCGTAGTATTCATGACGGTAAACTTAAAAAATGTTTATCTCCACACCATGAAAGATGAGTTGTAATGTACCTATTATTATATCACTCCAAAACTACTATGATAAAAATAGAAATACATTAATAGTTAGAAATACAACATTGCTGTGTAATAACGGGATGTAATGACAAGATGTCTTTAATATTTGATAATGTTTACTCCTTGTAAGTAGATATGAACTGAGTGATCAAATATTTTTAAAGCATGTAATTTGGTAAAACAATTTTTACCAATGAGGAAATAACCTCACATCATCCTCTAACAATTTATATGAAAATTACTTTACACATTCTGTTATAATTAATCCTACTGATTTTTTAAACGATCAAACCCCCCCCCCCCCCCGGAGACTCCCCGGAGAGAGCTTTGATTCTGGTTAAATGGGAATTTAAAGAGAAGATGTCTAGCGGCACCATAAAATAAAAATCATTAAAAAATTCACCTTATTTTTTCACTCTGTTCCAACTTGTTCCCGATAAATAACGCCCCTGTTCGTAAAAAAATATATAAAAATAAATTAAATTAAATTTTTTTATGAAATAGACGCCCAGAAAAGTAGAAAATTCGAGATAAAATTGAAACCAAGTAGAAGGATATATTAAGTCTCAGTTAATACTATATTAAGTCACTGTTCATACTATTCAATGGCAATGTCATTATGGAGTGTAACAGAAAAACAAGACGGAACAAGGTTAGTAAATGAAACCTGAGCTCTGGACTTACTCAGTTGTGTACGCTAATGACATTGCTTTTATAAATAAAAATGTTGAAAATTTTTTAAAATTTGTTATTGAACAAGTTAGTACGTCGGAGAGGAAGACGCATGAAGAAGTAGAAGAGTAAATGTATGGAAATAGGACGGCATTGTGAAAATAAGAACGAGTGAAAATCACAAATATTTTGGCACAAAGATAAGTGAAAATAGAGGAATTTAAAAAAGAACCCGATTACCAACTGATCAAATATATCACAAATTAAAGAAAGTTGGAAAAATATTATTTACTAAACAGACCAGATTAAGAATATATAACAGAGTTTACATTTCAACACTGGCGTATGGATGAGAGATCTGGTTCATTCAGAAAAATTACAAGTCAAATTACAAAGTTACAAGACTGCATTACCGGCTTCTCAAAGAAACGGCACAAAATTAAAAATATAACAATTAGACAGGAATTCAAAATCCCTGTCTTAAACAACTGAATAAAAAACACCTATAAAGGTATGGTCACTTAATACGGATTAATGATTGCAGAAATCCGCAGGAGATATTGGAAGCCAGAATGAAAGAAAAGACAAGGAAGACTATGGTTTGAATAGAAACAGTATCACAAAAATAGTGAGGCAGAGAGGAAAAAGATACAGGAATTAAGGTCGGCAGCAAAAGAATGAAATGATTATGGAAATCGGTTAGGCAACCAGACGGTAAAAGGGAAAGCGGAAGAAAAGGAATAATTTTTTTTAAATTTTTAATTTATAACTTGAAAAGAAATCTTCGCTAGGAAAAACCTAATGTAAATGGAAGTTTATTCTGAATAAACTTACCTCACTTCACTTACCTCACATGTGTAATCCTGTTTAACTATTGAATGACCAATAGCATTTGTAATAACTTCAAGTAAAACAAAGAAAATGTAATAAAACCTTTTTTATGACCATTCCTTTGTTAAAATGCTAAACGGGAAAAAACTGATATTATTGTAATTCTCTCTTCTTGGAAATAAAGCTCTCATCACTGTTTTAATCGTATCCAACAACTCGAGCGGCAACTGCTTGCTTCTAATTTCAGCCGGTCATTATTATTAATTTTTCACAATTCACACCTTTTTCACAACAATGTACACCCCGCTGTAATCGATGATATTGTGCTAAAAGATAACGATTAATATACTCGTTAACCATGCATGACTTATGGAAGCTTGGAAGATTTTGCTTTTTATCCTCCGGGACCACTGTTAGGTATTGCTCCAAAGGATGAGATGAAATGACAATTTTGTGGGGTGTGAAAATGCTATGCCTGACCGTAGAATTCGAACCCGGGTCCTCCGGATGAAAGGCAGAGACGCTACCAATCGCGCCATGGAGGGCGGCTGGAGAAACTTTGATCTACTAGACATCATGCAAAATATTTACTTACAATAATGATGATATTGAATGAGCATGTTGATCGTGAATTAAATTGGACTGTATTTATATTGTACAATTTATGTTAAAAAATTTAATGATTTAAAATATATTACAATTATTATCTTATTATTAACTTAACTTATCAACTATTAATATTAATTATTATGAGCATTATTTTCAATTTCCAACTGAGTTTAATTTAATAAAAATATTTTTATATAAATACAAATTATTTTAACAGAAATAAATAGTAAAAATTATAAGCGAAATTTTGTATTTTTATCTTTCAGATAAAAATTGTTTTAAGTGGAAAATGTTATTTTATTACAAAATTTAATTTAAATTTATTTTATATAACAATTATATCGCAATTTATATAACACTATACTACAATTGATGTAAAAAACATTATACTATTTTTTATCTTAAAGATTTTCTTGATTATCTTGAGAGCCACCGTTTGAGATTGGCTTTGGGTGTGAATTTTGCTTTTTTCCTTACAGAAACATATATTCTGTAAGTTGTTTTCTTGGAAGTTCTTTTGAAAACTTCCAAATAAAATTGTTGGTTCTTTGATGGCGGCATCAAGAATTTTTTTCAATATTTTCTTCGGTTTGAACGTTTGTAAGACATCTAGATAGATATTTCAGTCAAATTTTTTTTTCGTTTGAAGCGTGGAAACCAGTTGTATACACCCGATCACCCTATGTACTCACCGCAGATTCTTTCTGGACTTTCTGAATCATTTCAAGTATTTCCGTCGTGTTTTTTTCCTAAAAGGAAACAAAACTTGACGGTTGTACGTTGTTCTGATTTTCGGTCATCACATTTTGTCAAAATCGGACAATACTTCTGCGGTAAAAATTAACTGCGCTTTCGTATTACCTTTAGGAATCGTGTTGCCTTGCATGCTGACTAGGAAGAGTTCCACTTGGATTCTTCCTCCAGCGACACAAGCTTGAACTACTACTTTACCTTTCATCGCAATACAATTCCCGTTATTTTTGAGCCCCTCTCGTATAAATAAATCATACTGATTTCTTTACCAGGGAAAGGATCCTCATACATAATTTTAAAAAAATATTTCTCACGAAAAACTTTCCACGCTTTAATTCTTATCACTTTACATTTTTTCATTAAAATACACTCTTCAAATTAAATAGAAAAATACGGATTTTCCGAAAGGAAGGTTGAAAGCTCGACCACTATGTAAAATATTAATATTATATGACATAATATTGTTTGGCTCTAACTCTTAATTTTTATTAGTAAAATATTTATTGCATTTGCATTTATTGCATTTCTCTTCATCACTTAAAGGGCTATATAATATCGGTGGTAGCTTTCCCACCGATATTATATTCCGAACCCAAAATTGGAAGCAATCTTTTTCGTTACTTTCATAAAAGTTATGCCTTATTTCTTCAATACGAATGTTAATAAACAATTCCTTTTTAAATTTATTTATATTTTGTTAGGGATCACTTCTTTATAAATCAATTTTTCCTAAATTTTTCCCACAGAGTAAGGAAGCATAGTGTAAAATTTTAATTTTATAATCGATGGATGAAGCCGTTACTTGAAAAAAATTTATTATAACAAAAGAAAATAAACGATATAAGTAACTTGATTTTCAAAAAATTTACATAAAAAATCACGACAACTGTTTCGGTATACAATACCTTTTTCAGATGTTACGAAAAAGTAAATTCCGTTAGTATTCTGTTTGTAACATCCTAGGAAGGTACTGACTACCAAAACATCTGTCGTGATTTTATATATAAATTCTGTGAAAATCAAGTTACATATTTCGTTTATTCTCTTTGTTTTAATTTTTTATTTAACATTATAACGTTTTATTAAGAACATTAAAAAATTTAGTTACCAAAAATGTTTTAATTCCTATTAGTACAATTTTGTTATTGTTTTGTAATAAGATGAAACTATTTTATTTTAAAACTTTCAGGTGAACACAGAAAGATTCTGCAATGAAAATGCTGTTCAAGTTGTTGTATGACCTACAGATATTGTGTACTTGTAAAGTATTGTATGACTTTCCCTGCTACGCCGATCAAGTCATGCAATACTTTACCAGCATTTTTTTAGCAGTAACAAAGTTGCTAGAGTGAAACGGATTTCAGTTATCATCCATTCTTTATATTTAGTTATTTCAGTGAGGAAAGTTTATTAAAACAAAACTGTGGTGTACTCGTTTTGAAAATCTGAAATACGAATGTAATATAAAATTATCAATTACTGTAGCGAGGATTAAGTAGCATTTGAAAGAAAAGTTATTTTCAGAGACGTAAAAGTAATTATAACATAGTTACACATTTTATAATAGTGTTCTTTTATGAAGATTATTTATTATTATAAAATACGTTATGTACTTATGATTAAAGAGAACGTAGAAGTATAAAAATTGGTTGTAACAAAAAAAGAGAGAAAGTAAAAGAATGTTGGTAACAGTTACATAAAATAACCAGCCAAAGTCAAATACTACATATTTGCATACTGTACATTTGCTTGTCAGATAAGAGCAATATATTTACAAAATTTTATTGCAGAGTATAATGGTGAAATAATTTTAATATGTTAATTGTTGCACAATTTTTGAACCTTGGATAAATATCACAAATTTATTAAAAAAAATAATTGTATTTGTTTCGAAAAGCCATGAGCTTTATATTATCCGCCAATATTTTTCAAGATTTGCCGAAGGGATTCACGTTGATGCATTCTCTAATCTTTTTCTTGAGTTTAGCCAATTGAGAGCCAAGTAAAGTAAGTTTTCTTTTCAACATTTATATAATATTTCAATACTTCTTCAATTTTTTCGTTTTGTTTTTGACTTTACTATTCTGACCTGATGTTGGTTTTCTTTACTTCTCCTGAAAATGCATGAAATCTTGTGCAATATTTTAACATTGTTCTATCTTGTACTATTTCTTCAGATATTTTTATTTTTTTTAGATCTTTTCAACCGCCGGCCTTCGTGGCGCGCAAGTGGTAGCGTCTCGGCCTTTCATGCGGAGGTCCCGGGTTCAAATTCCGGTCAGGCATGGCATTTTCACACACATTACAAGTCACTCATCTCATCCTCTGAAGCAATATCTAATGGTGGTCCCGGATGTTAAAAAAAAAAAAAATTTTCAACCACTAAGGTCTATCGATTTCTTTCATTCTTGTTGAAGATATGTTTTGAGAGCTTGTTATCATTTATTCACGTGAGATGGCGACGGATTTGTCTCTTCTTTTTCTGATGAACTCTAATATTTTCTTAGTTTCATCATATTTACAAAGATCATTGTTACTTCTGAATTTGTATTTGTTTCCACCTATTTTTATTGGTCCTAGGATTTTCTCAAATTTTTACTTTTTTTCTATTGCATATTTTTCTTCATCTGATTTCAGACTAAAGACTGATTTCAGACTAACCGTTTTTTGTTAGGTGGTAGGCCAATTCCATTTTTCGTTCTTTTTTGAGCGGTTTCTTTATCTGAACTATTATTTTGGATTTTTTCTCCCAAATTTTTTAACTTCTATAATCTTTATTGCTATATATCCATTACAAAAAAAAATATATATATATATTAAACCCGCCGAGTTACTCTAGTGGTGAAACTCCTCATTGCAAAATCAACCGATCTTTGAAGTCGAGAATTCGAGTCCTTGTAAAGACAGTTACTTATACTGATTTGAATGCTAGACTGTAGATACCGGTGTTCTTCGATGGCTGGTTTCAATTAAGAACACGTCTTAGGAGTGGTCGGCGTGAGTCTGTTCAAGACTACACATTTACCGGTACATATACAATTACACGCCAGACTGTGCACAGATGCCTTGGCATTTCTGCAGAGTACTGTTGACATCATGTCACTGTGCTGTTACTCTGTAACCTGGTATACATAAATAAATATACAAACCAAAATAGTCAACAAAATTACATCAAAACTGTCAAAATGAATTGCTTTACACTCTTATATACTCTTTCGGATAAGAAAGAGCCTCCGTAATTAAATGTATTACGTAATTTCCTAATAAGGGGAAATTGCTAGGGTGTGTACATCATACATTTATATACATATCTGTGGTCACATCCAAATGGCTCTTTTTTTAAGACTTGCTATATTGATATATATATATATATATATACTATTAACAGTCGGTAGAAAATAATATTAAGGAACAATTTCTCTTCCTATCCTGGAAAATAGATTTGTTAACTATATTAAGTAGTTGTCGATAATTAATGACCAGGAAGTAAGGATACATTTATCCTAATAATAATAGCCCGCGATGATATCTGTGGGTAATGATACTGCAGTCCACAACAATGTCCTTCCCGTTGTGGTAAGCAGTAGCCAATAAGTTCATCAAATTTTCTGGTGGAAGGAAGTTCCTTTGAGGCAAACGACTGATAGGTTAAGCTTATAATAAATTTTTCTCCGCCTGCCTTTTTCCTTCCAGAAGCAGTTATATCTACGAAGCAAAACTGCAAACAAAAATGAGCATTGATAATTCTATTTACCTTTCCTGTGCAAAGAGTACAACATAATAATTATCGACCGTTAAAAAAATAATTTTACAGGATCTAGTAAAAATGTTTCGGTTGAATTGCGCTAAATTATCCGAAATTCATTTAAATATAACATTGTCAAAGAGAACTCTTTGTTTACGATAACCTTCAGTTTTGTTTATTTAATTTGTTTTTGAAAATCTATTTTATCGTTCTTTCATTTATTACAGTACTTTCAATATTCCGCAATTCTAATCTTGAGCTTCTATTACTTTTAAACAGCTGATTAATATTTGGCCTTCTTATCGACGTCATTCACAATACTAATGTCAAGAAAAATCAGCAGATTGTGTCTACACAGAATGGCATAGTTCAGTTACAGATGAAATTTAAATAATCTATGTTACGTAATAAACAATCTCTCAAGGTAAATAAATATATATGAGTGATATTTGGTAATGATGGATAATGAATGTCCACAGGAATTTATAGATTCATTCTTTAGCTTGTGAGGGATGTAAATGAATACAATTATTATTTTTATAAGGGATTAAAATTTAGTGTTTATGGCATACTATTTTTATGATTTTCGTTATTTCGTGGAGGTAACATGACAATACTTTTTTTATTATTTTTTTAGATAATGATAACACCTAAAAAACTAACTACATATTATACAACATTATATATACTAAAATAGGATATACTGCAATGAAGGAAATTTCTTTTACATTGGAGAAATTCAGAAATGGAAAAAATGTAGAATAATTTTTATTTTTTTAAGTCTTTGTTTTTCTGTCCTTGTAGTTATGGACTCCACTTGAGACATTAGAAATGTCTTCACAACACTTTCCTTGAAGTCCTAACGAAATTATACTTTCTATTTCTTTGAATATGTTTTTAGATTATTGATTCATCACATTTTGTTAATTAAAACATTTACATTCCTCATTCATGGCATAATATGATGATTTCGTAATATTGGCCGTAAGATTAAAAACTCTTAGTCATAAAATTTCCGTATTAGCAAAATTGTTCAATGCAACAAGTGATAAAATTGATATAAGCAAATGGTTTTTTTGGATTTTTTTATTTTATAAGAAATGTTTTACTCTTTTCACAGAGATAACACGATGTGATAAAACCTAAAGATATTTAATTCATAATTTTTTTTTTGTTTTTCGAATAGTTATTTATGCATTTTTTTAAAAATGTATTCTTCTCCTGTCTTAATACTAAAGTATACGTGTTACAAAAGTGACTATATTTATTTCATTTATGTTTTTACAAATTTATATTTATATAAATCTTTTTTATCTTCTCTAAAATACATTATTTTTTTATACCATAGAATGTTATTCTAGCGAAAGTAGTTTATTTCATCATAATAAATTAGACAACTTTATATATACTTTAATATGTAACATTAAAGTAAAACCATTCCACATATTATTTTATTACAAACAGTCATGTGAATATATATATATATATATGTGTGTGTGTGTGTGTGTGTGTGTGTGTGTGTGTGTGTGTGTGTGTGTGTGTGTGTGTGTGTGTGTGTGTGTGTGTGTGTGTGTTGTTATAAATATGTTATTTTATTGAATGGCAGCAATATTTCAATTAAAATAAAAAATTTCTTAATAATAATATTATTAAAATACTTCTTGCTCTCCTATAAATACAAACGGAAAATTTCTGGTTTTTCCGAGTATAAAATGTTCATGTACAATAAATTCACTTCAAAAAGACATCTACATTCTGGGGGAAAATGTAACCGTTTACTCAACACTTTTCGAATTTCCATTTACTCTCCGCAGATTCTATCTTACACCATTACGATTCCATTCTTTTTAAAATGTAATTTTTCATTCGTTTCAATCCAGAATCTTAACGGATATATATGATTTAGTGTATTATTCGGGTGAAACATGATTAGATATAAAATTTATCCAAACGCCTCTTCCCATATTCAATGAGTCAAACTGTACCTCACTAGAAAATTTCGAAATTTAACTGTGACCAAATAAGCTTTCTAAGAAAAGTACCAATATGAAACAAAAACGCCCTGATGAATATAGCACATATGAAAAATAGGAAATTTTGCATAATTTTAATTTATGTTGTATAAAATAAAAAGATTTAAATTTCAGCTACTTTCAGTTTTTTTTTTTTTTTTTAAGGGAACTATCTTTATTTCACAACTATCATTTACAAAGAATTTAGGGTTCAATAAACTAATAAAAAATAAAGATTATTTTTTATTCCGAGGCACTTTCTACTAATAGATTATTATTACATTGAAGAGTTCAATGACTGCTTGATTTTTTATGATTTTATCAGATGTACAGTTATATTTTAATGTTGCTAATGATGTCTGAAATTAAAGAATCAAATAACAGGGTTCTCAAAGAATCCCCGTGCAAAATTCAGATTTCCGCATTATGAAAATGTAATAAAAAGCTGATATAATATGTAATAATATTATAAGTCAATATTGTTTCTGAAAACTTCTTAAAAAATCTTGATATTTCCAAAAAATGCTGACAAATTCCATAAACATGGTGTGTAAATAACCATATGGTATTCCATAACCACAGTCTGTTCGTATAAATCATTACTTAAGTTATTCACAGTCATTAGATACTATAGTTGGTGGCAAAAGACCTGTCTCATTATACAGCAACTTATAATTATAAATAAAATTATGATTATAAAAAGGTAATCGCATTTAATTTACCGTCTTTGAATCATCAAAGTTTTTAAATAACAGAATTAGTAGTTTGCTTCCGTATCTGAATTCCATACCTAATTGGAGGTTCACATAAAAGAAAATAAAGCTGATCCCTAACACCCAAGGGAAACAACTTTAATATATGTTCCAAAATTAATATAAATTTGTAGCATACCACCCATGTTACAAATTTAATATAAATTTGTAGCATACCACCCAGCAAATCTACATGATCAATCAAACTAAAAATCTAATCGATTAGAACCTCTTAATAAATGTTCTTATCTACCTTTACAATTTAGTCTAAAAGTACAGTTACTTTAATTAAAGAAATTAAATTATTTTAGTTTATTCAGAGTAAATATGTCTTCTTCGTCAGCAAGTAGGACTACTATCCAATTCAATGAGCTTTCCAAGGTCATGTTCCAATAAATTTTTCTTTGGATCTTTCAGTCTATTTCGTATGGCGTTGATAATGTTCATTTCAAGAAATGCTGAGTTAAGATTCAAGATTGATTCAAGATTTGATTCAAGATTGCTGGTTTACTTCTATATAAAATGTCTTTAATAAACTCAAAACAATGAAGTCTGGACCGGTAAGATTAGGAAATCTGGAAGCCAATTTTTTATGCATGATATTTTTGATAAAAATATCACGCATACAAAACCATCCATCCACTATTTCTGAATTATTGGGTAATTTCTTTGTAAGCTTTACCATTCAAAGTAAATTTTAAAAATTTGTCATCCTGAAATTTTATATCACTTAACTGTTGTGAATGCTGAGGATTTCTACAATTACTTGAGTTATAATTATTAAGGAATTGTCTGACTTCCTCTAGTTCTGATAACTAATACATCCAATAAAGTGAAACTACACTTCACGTACAGAACTAGGAGTAAAATTTCAAGTTCCTTTAAACTAAGATATGAGACAATAAACGCTTTTATACATCCGTTTAGGATATGCAACAGAATTTCTTAAATAAAAACCAGTTTTTGATAGGTTAAAATTCAAGCATTTTCTTCAGAAAAGTTCCGGCTGAACTTATAAACATATGCTCTTTTTACCCAAATTACCTCAACATATATTTAAATTGCAACTTGAATATACTGACTAACTCTTTTTATAAAATTAAGCTCTTATCCAATATCAAATCCGTTTTATAAAATGTTTTAATCAAATACAGTTAGCATCAATTCCTATAACTACGCTAAATCTTCACGTTTTTTAAGATTTTCTCAATATTTGACGTACGAATTTATTTTGCTATAATTTCACAAACCATTATAGATCTTTAACTGCTAACCGAATTGTGACCAAAGAATTTCACTAGAAATCTTAAAAGTGACTAATCCTCGTTGCTAATTTCTGAAAAGTCTATATGAGATCCTGTTCTTTCACTTCAGCTATAGCATTAACAACATTTAATATACAATAAGACTTTCATTTATGACCTTTTCATACCAATATTGTAAATTAATATTAAAAATTTAATTACAAGATTTTTCTGTGCTTTAAATTTTGAGTTTCAAATCTAGCATGATTTTATCATCAGATGGTTTATTATATTATATATGAAGATATATATTAATTAAACAATTTATCAATTGGTCCAATTATAAACAAACTGATGCAATACCTTGCTCTAAAGCTTACTCTAAAATATTACTAAAAATAAAAAATATGCAATTTAATTTTATGCAAAAATTAAAGTAATATAATACAAATGAAAGAAAATTTAAAAAAATATATATTCATCAAGTTAATTAAAAATGGCAGTAAAGGCCTCATTTTGCTCTATTCCGCAAATTTATTTTTACTTAGACCGCGAATGTAATATTTAATAGGATTCCTAACGGAGAAATATATTCTCAAACGGTATGGTAGAATCCTTTCATGGTATGGTGAAAGTATATTTAAATACGCATTAAAAACATTAAAGGATTGAGTAAATCATTAAGATAATTTTGTTATTTACGCTCGTGTGTGTAATAATAAATAAGTAAAATAAGAATTATATTAATGAATGTTACAGCTAATTTTTTTCACATGATTACAATAATTAAAAAAAACACAAATCCATTCTTTTGTTCAATTATTTCAATATCCAGTACATAATAATTAAAGCGTAAAAAAAAATTATCATTGTAATTAATTATTGTTGTATTTATTTAAATTAAAAGATTGAGTTTTCTTTTTTCTTTTTAAAGGTAGTTACATAAATAGTAGTTAATTGTTTTAAGATCATGGAAAAAGTGAAATCGGCCAGTAGAATCAAATATCCGGAAAAGTAACGATCACAGTCCATGAAATTAGCGCATCCGATAAGTCACTTCGATTAGCTCATCTTTATTAATAAATCAGTTAAATAAAAATGTGAATCGTTTTTTAAAATCTCTTTCTTCCGGTGCAACAAAATTATAGAGTAGATTACGTTGAACATTCTCTTTAGAATTATCTCATTTGCTCCTTAAATATAACATTAATTTAATAACATTTCAGTATGAATGACAAGCCTTTTTGCCATATACCAGTTAATATCTATTTGATTCATTAATGTAACGAATTATACGAAAGTAGTTATTAAGGTCTAGAGGAAGGCGAATAGAGAGAGTATAATGGGCGCACCGCTCGTCGGTTGTGTAAGTCTTAGCTGATACCAATGAGCGATCCATTAGTAATAGAATCATGTGAAAAACTTACTGAGACTATTCTCATTATCTCGGTGTAACGCACCTTTAACTCAAACAGTTCTTGTCTTCCTACATTGTGCAAATAATCACTCTTATTTAAAGGACGATAGGTATTGTAGTTTATGATATTATGACATAATAAGAATATGATTCAAAATGAAATACAATAATTTAGATCACGTTAAAAAGGCAATTAATTGTAAATTATAGTGCAACAACAACAAAGATAACTTGAAATATGACATCATAATACTTCATTCGATTTCGGTAGTACAAATAATAAAAAATGAATTCATTAAAAATGGATTAATTATATCAGTTATCAAATTAGTTTTTATTATAATATAGGTTTCTAATTTTCTCTTAATTACTAATTGTAGGAGTAATTAAATAACATAAATTTAATTGCCTGAAAACTACGAATTTAGTACATAACAATCGATAATAAATTTCACTCTAGATAAATTTTGCATTGTCATATTTTCTATAAGTACCTGTCAGTTTTGACTATTTGAATATTTTTTCTTTATTCCTAGTGTGTGATTTACAATTTGTTCAACTAGCGAACAAACAACCCTCTCCAAGCCAGAATGAGATGAGGATGATATGTATGGTGCAAATAAGGTGACGTCTTGTTCAGACCCAGGCCGACTATTCCTGAGATATATGGTTAATTGAACCCCTACCACCGTAGAACACCGATTGAATGAAAAGCTGTTTTGCCATATACAAATTAATATATTTTTGATTCATTAATGTAACGAATTATACGAAAGTAATTATTAGGGTCTAGAGGAAAGCGATAGAGAAAGTATAATGGGCGCACCGCTCGTCGGTTGTGTAAGTCTTAGCTGACACCAATGATCGACCCATTAGTAATAGAATCATGTGAAAAACACGCTTTTTTTACCCGAATTTCCTCAATATGTATTTAAATTGCAACTTGAATTATCCACTGACTAGTATTCAAATCCGTATAAAAGCAACCAACAGCACAAAAAAAATTGTTACAAAAGTATTTTGAAAAATAAAAATTACAATTTATGTTTTAGCGTTCTCTAATTACAATAATGTTAACAAGAATATATATATTTAACAAAAGCTAAATTGAACCAGTCATTTGAGAAACACCACATCTCCATTTTTTCAAAATTAAGTTTTCCATGCCAATTCAATGTGGCCAAGCCACATCCATTCCACATAAAACACCACATCTCCAGTAAACAAACATATCCATGAGATATTCTATATGCGTCAGTTGACGGTAAATGTTTTTAACATTCACAATATAAAAGATACAAAGCCAAATTTCATTTATATCATGCGGGTTTGACAAAGAAACCCCTAAATGAAATATGCTGATTTTTGGTTGATATTTCTTGTAATTTTCTTGATGTAAATGTGAGACATTTTCATGATTTTTTTTTGTATGATGCATCAGGACAGAACAAAAATAATGTTGTTGTAAGACTTTTCCTCGCCTTAATTGAAATTGGGTGATTTGACGGCAGCTATCATTACTTTCCTACACACGAGGCCATTCGTACCTCCGATGCAATCGAGACTTTAATTGATAAAATAAAAATAAAAAACTGACAGGATTTTTACAATGAAGCAATATGCAGAATTGATGTTACATTCAATGATAGTTAATGACAAGTTCCAAGTAGAAAATGTAGAAGGTGAAGAAGTAAAGGATTTTAAACTTTAGTAGCCTCATTATAAATAGAACTTTGTATCAATAGAGACACATACAAGGAATATTCCAAGGGAAAAGAAATAGAAATTCAACATTTCAAGTTTTACGAAGCTAGCTTATTCTAAAAAACAACATACGGGTGAAGATATTGCTGAAACTTTTATTGATGGACTTAATAAACAAAGCTTTGACTTGAAAAAACCGCATGCCGGCTCTCCAGAACTTCCAAAAATATGTGCTTACCCACAAAATTGTGCATCAATAAACACAAAAAAAATGAGTGATCACAATAAACTCAAAGATTACATTCCTGCAAAACCTTTTGATGAGTTTTATTTAAAAATATATGACTGGCCAAGTATTGATAGGGAGGATGAAGAAGATGTATAGTAAACATTAACTAAATAATAATGAAATAACATATAAACTGTCACTAGTGTTATAACATCAAACACATAATCGTCAAACAAAACATTGTTTCAAATAAAAGCCTTTATATTTATAACTAATATTTCTCAACCATTATTTTATGCCGGATAATTGCCCGGCAATTTTTTTCTCTTTTAGCAGTTACCAGACGCTGCATGTATGCATTAAAAAGTTGCATATGAATTCGATTTGTAATAATGTAATAAAAAGTTTTTTGTTTTCTGAAAATTTATTTTTTGGGTGATGAGATGTTTCTCAAATGACTAATTCAGTTATTCTATTTAATTATTATTAAAGTAGATTCAATTATTATTAGAAAATTATTAATATTGCAAAATAAATACTAAATCACAACTAGATTTCGATTTAAACCAACACTAAATACCTAATAATGAAGTTTTATGATAAATTTACGCCTGAAACTATCCTAAAAATTCACAATGGTAAAAAATTTATTCTCACTCGCTGAAAAAAGAAAAAAAAACAGTACAAACAAATTCACAGACATTAAAATTTATAAATGAAAATTATTAAGTAATAATAAGTAGTACGTAAATATTAAAACAGATATATTTTTACAACTTACCTTCTATCAGAAAATATTTTGATGTAGTTGTGAACCAAACACCCTTTCAAAAAATACATTAATATTTTTTAATAACTGAAATTTTGACAAAAAGTAGTGTTGACTGAAAGATTTTTAAAAAAATTGTGGGAGAGGCTGAAAATATCTTATCATACTTCAGGATCCAAGATCAAATTCTATTTAAATTTATAAAATTAAAGTTTATCCATTTTTAATAAAAACAAACAAACCAAACTCTTTCCATGAACTAAGAAAAAAATTATAATAGGTTTTTATTGGATGTTAATACCTAAATTAAGGGCATATTTTAACATCAGGGTTCAGTTAATAACATTTTGAACGTTAGGTATCATATAAAGAATGATCCATCTAATAATTGGTAGAAAATCCTTTTCTCTATAAAATATTATGATCTTGAATTAAAAAATAAAATAAAAGGATAAGTAAAAGTTTCCTTCTACATGTTTCTTAAACCTCAAGAAATTGTTACGTGTTCATTATCTTTCAAGAACATCTATTATTAGAACTAATCAAATTACCACTTATAAGTTACGTAATCTGGTTTGTAGTCTTTTTTTCTCGTGAATTAATCTGTGATTCTAACGAGATTTATAGAAGTGTACAAAAATCATTTTCAAATAACCTACTGTAATTAGATCCTTCATTTCATTTGGCTTCTTTTGTAAATTCCTTATTTACATAAATCCACTAATAATATACCGGGTGTCTGAAAAAGTGTTCCGCGGTTTAAATTAAATTTAATTAATTAAAATTACAAATGATTGTATTTTCTTAACTGAAAGAACAAATTTTAACGTTTACTTTACTTCCTAACGTAAATCAATAAGAGTATGACGTTAAAACATACAGTAACTTAGATTTAGTAACCCTGCAGTCATTTTTCTATTATATATTTATACCATAAAAAATTATATGATTTCCTGTTATAACAAAACTGTATTCACATGCTTTATATATATATATGTTGAACTAACAAATACGAAATATAACGTTTGTGTTTTCCTTTGATAGTTTTTAACTTCCTCTTCCACTTTTTGAGATCAGCTTTTTTTATTGTGTTTAATGCATCCTCTAGTTAAAATACTTAAAAACTCTGCTATAACATGCTAAATATTTAAAAATTAATGTATTTTAATGAGTATTACAGATATGCTCATATGCGATTTATTTTTTCAAACTTTTCTTTAAAAATATTTAAGTTCGTATTATTTATGGTTTACTGCCGAATATTATATTACTATTTTTTACAATTTAGCTAGTAAATAAAAGTAGTAATATAATTAGATGTATTTATATACACAATATTATTGTTACGTAACAATTACAGAATATAGAACACGAGATAACATTCACTTATATCGTCTATATTATATGTTTTCTAATGATAGCTTACATGAATATCATATATGATTTAATGCTGTACATTAAAGTATATCGAAATACATTAATCCCATATTACTAAAGTATTGCAGGAATGAGTGAAGTTACTGAAATATAATTTACGGTCTGGTCACTGTTATCGTTAGAAAATTATTCTAGAATAATTTTACCAATTTTTTTCGCTAGAATTAGTATTGTTACAGAAAAAAAATTGTAATTATACAATAAATAACTTTCATATTTTAGCCTAAAATAATAAAAATTAATCCACCGTATATTCTTTTATTTTTAAAAAATCATCGTTATTTGGATGCTATGACTGATATTTTGTAACACGGAATGGTTGTAATTTTCAATTATCAAAGTTCGAATCTCAAAATAAAAAAACAGTTTAAATACTTTTAAATACCTGAGTTTTTTTGTAAACAATTTTCTGATGGTTCAAATTAAACAACTTTAACCGTGTTGTCATTCCACTTAATCACTTTTGAGGCATATTCGTAAATTAATATATATACCTAAGTATTTAATAGTTAATGGAATAATTAGACCATTTAATGTTATTCTAACTGTGCGTATATTTCAATAATAATCTATTTGCTGAATATCCTGAGTTTAATTACCCATTAAAATTGAAATAAAAAGAGATAAGATTTTTTAATTCTATTTTGAAAAATAATATATTAGAAGAATAATATATACCTTATAACAATCAATAATTGTGATTCAGCAATTGATTAATCAAGTAATTAAAGTTAATATTGAAATTGTCGCAAAAATTATGCTTATGGACTGAACGCTTTTTTTTTCTTAAAAGGATTTCTTAAAAGGAAATAAGTATGCGGAAGTTGTGTCACTGTTGAGCGCTTTTGAGTTAGTTCTTATCTCAATTGTTGTATACGACCTGAAATTTGCTATTAATTTTGAAAATGGCTTTAGTCATTACCAAATTTAATAACAGCCTTTGCCAGGTTTTCAAGGAAAAGCAGTTCCTTCTTATCTCCTACACTGGGTCAAATATATTTTTATACAGAGTATCTCAATAAGAAATAAAAATAATTTCAGAACACCTTCTGCAGGTGAAAATAAAGAAAAATTGCATAAACATGTGAATCCGGTAACGTTTCGTTTTAAAGTTATAGCTTTCGAAAACTTCTCCCTGATTTCTGCTCCATGAGTAAAATGATAAAAGCCATTCTGAAAATTTTGGAACTTAAATTAAGGTGTAAATTTGATGGTTTCATATGTGTTTAGACCTGAATAGAGTATATAATAGAAGGTTTCATCATTTTTGAGGAAATTATTGTAAGACATCTCTCTATACACAGTTGTACATAACTGTGTACAACTGTTATTGATGTTATTTAACGATAACATCGTTAAATTGAAACAAAATTTTACAAAAAAAATATGATTTAAGCAATAAAGAAAATATATATAAAGAAGGCTGTCAAGAGATCACTAATTTTTTTTAAATTATTGGCTCCGGACCTAAAATGCAAATAGGTGTCTTGAAATGCTCTTTTCCTTAGTTTACCCCTTTATTATAGAGGGTATTATATTTAGAGAAAACTTTACTTAAACAAATTTATTAGGCTTAACCTATATTATGGATATCTCTAGAAAAGGTTTTCTTAAAATTTATTCTCCACCTCTTAAAAATATATATTCTGTTTTTTTTTTCTTTTGCTCTAATTTTTTTTTAATTTTTATTATTAATAACCAGAGAACTCATGTAATATTTTGCCACCTTTTTGTTTTAGCTCAGAAATCATATGAAACAATCAAGTTTACCCTTTAATTTAAGTATCAAGAATGTCAGTTTTCTTCATTTTAGTCTTCTACCTGAAATCAGGGTGAAAGATTTTGAAAGCCATAAATAAGAATAAAGTGTTTCCAATCCCATGTTTATATGAACGTTTTTCTTTATTTTTATTTGTACAACATATCCAGAAATGTTTTCCGTTTGCCTTGGTGAGACATCCTATATATCAGAATGCCAAGAACACCAAAATTCAGTAGACATTCAACCCTACCAGTGACCTTCACTCTGTTCTCGACAGATAACTGGATACAAAATAAAAGTTTTACTGGAGTAAGGACCCTTCATGGTGTCTCTTTTACTTCTGAAACTTTACATGGATTACAGCAGTACTAAAATGACGGAAGAAACTAAAAGTTGGCTGCAGCTAAGTGAGAGAATTTTGAGATGATATAGCTTACAATGTAATATAGTAATTAAAAAGAATATTAATAAAATGTGAACTGAAATTTGTTTCATTTCTTTTATGACTTTTATAGTTTCCATAATATAATAAAAAAAACGTAATAAAATTTCTTATATTACAAATGAGATATAAGTAAAAGGTTATTTTTTTTCAGAAATATATTAGTTTAGTACAAATATTAGTATATTAGTCTAGTGGTAATGTTTGTATATTACTTAAAGGTGAATATTAATTTAGTGAATATTTCATTAGTATTCCTATGTTTTCTAGTAGCTTAATATTCTAAATCTGCGTGAAGTATGATGGTGCATAAACGATTTTGCCACTGTTTTCATGGCTCAAATTTTACTCAATCTATTAAAAAAGCTGACAACAAAGTTCTTATATTTTCCTGCTTATTAATTATTTATTCTTATGCATTGGAAAAATAAAGATACATGAAAAAGACACAAAATTTAAAAAAATAATATTTTTTAATTTTTTTTGCTCCCTCACCAACAAAATCACCTCCTAAGAGAATTTTTTGATTTGTCTACGTTCACTATGTTGAATGGAAGAAACTAAAAACATCCACTAAAAAAGTAAAACCAATAGAAATTTACCTAAGATTTCTTTTTGGTGAGTGGGGGAAAATTCTGATGAAATTTTGTTTTAATATTATTAAAACTTCAAATAAACCTAAAAAAGTTTTTAGAAATTTCGAAAATTAATACTTTGAACTGTGGTCGACCTCCCCTACCACAATATTGCTTATAAAAAATATAAAGTATTTTTATATTTTTTAATTTGGGTTTCTTGCCTAGGAAGACATTTAAAATATTCGGTTACAAAATATGCATTAAATAAAAAAATTGAATTTATGATTTAAGAGCAAGGGGAAGAAATTGGAGGCACATTTTTCTTTTAAATGGTAATGTACTATGCTTAACATAAAGTGGAATTACGTTTGCAAAATTTTGATAAAATTGACCCCAAACATTTATCAACAAATAATCTCATATTCACGAGTCTCTGTGCCAAATTTCATCAAAATTGGTTTATCCAGTCAAAAGTTACTAAGCTTCAAACTAATCAACACACACACCTAAGTACGAACATCACCTAACATTTTTTGTTTTTTTTTTTGTTTTTTGGGGTTCCTGGATCATGAAATGTCAAGAAATGAAAAAAACCCACACTCATTTTTTGATTGATACCATACTTTCCTTCTTGCAGCATAGCTCTAGAGATACGATGCCAGGAAAGTAACATAAAGATAAGTGAATGATAAAATCTTTCGTCTTTGGGCAAAAAACGAAATCAGGAATTTATATGGAATATAAATGAACTTACATTTATAAAAATTGCAATTTCTATTACTGAATTCTAATTATAGACTCGCAAATATTTTGCAGTGATTAACAGTTGAAATAGTAAAAAAAAATTGTTGAAGTAGTAAAATAAAATTATTAAAAATGTTGAGAAGCTTTTTTTTTAATTTTGATTGATAATACTCATTTTTGTCAGAGTAGATTAAATTTTTAATTTTATACGAAGAATTTTTTCCATACGAATAAAAATTTCTGAATGCGATATATTTACATGTTCAAAATCTTAAAAGCAATGAATTAAAAATACCTCCAAAATAAGCGTGTCCTTAACCTAAATTATATAGTGATGTATGTTTCTTGATTAAAAATTTTACATTTAATTGAAAAAATATTGATTGAGCAACAACTTTATATTATTATGCAGGTCATGGATAAATAAATAAAACAATGTTGGTTAATTTTTTCTTCTAGTTAGTATATTTTTAATTTCTTACTACATTTGAATTTTACATTTATTACAATCAAAAAAATTAATACTTAAGAAATAATTTAAGGAAAAATAAATATTATTGAAGATAAAAACAATTGCTAGCTTAATAAGCATCAATCTATTCTATATTTTATGCAATAAGTAGTATAATTACCTATTTCTAGGATGTTTCTCAATCTATGCAAAAGAAATTGTCTTTTTATAAAAAGTGGTAATACAAAAAAATATTCTAAATTCTTTACATTACCATTTTACAAAAATACAACACAAAACTAAATAGAGGGAAAAATAACTTTTGTAGTAAATTAATTTCCTGAGATTATCCTTAAAAATATTTAAAAAAGTTGTCTTAAAAGAGGTCATGCTGTATAAATATAAAATTAAAAAAGATTATGTTTTTCTTCACATGACCCTGGAGTCCCTATGGTACTGAGAATATGGAAATATTTGAATGAAACATCATTTTAAGGATTATTACAGAACACAAAATACAACAGGACATCCTAGAACGTTACGAATGTGCATACAACTCCAGCAAACCATTGAGAAAAAATTTAATTTAATAAAAACGTTTTCAGGTTCAACTAAATTTTTATGAAATTTATGCAGATGAAAATCTTAGCATACAACTACGCTGCCGACA
Source organism: Lycorma delicatula (assembly GCF_047948215.1). Taxonomy (NCBI): domain Eukaryota; kingdom Metazoa; phylum Arthropoda; class Insecta; order Hemiptera; family Fulgoridae; genus Lycorma; species Lycorma delicatula. The sequence goes on from NC_134455.1 coordinate 187,732,121, forward strand.
TGTAAAATATAAAATGTTGGACTCTTACCCCAAAAATAACATTACCTCTACTTAGTTGTTGATCCTTAACTATTACTCTTTTTTAAATGGATTATAAAACAATTTATAGTATTCCTTTTTCGTTTTTAAAAATTTAAAGAAAAGAATTTTAGTAAATATTTTTTCAATTTATATTCCCACGAATTGAAATGTAGTATGAAAATAAGGAAAACCCACATTCAAAGATAAAAATTGAATCTGTTTTTACAAAATATAATCTTTAATAGGAAATAAGTTTTGATATGTAATAAATACTAGTTTCTGTAGTTCGATTACTGGGATCTTGCTACCTACGACGTCCCTTTTGAAATATACTATCCCCTCTCACTATTACCAGTGTTAACAGTACTTCAGACAGACTAAAGTTAAACTATTGTGAATGTAGGTGTTTACATTTTCTAAACTTTAACAAGTAATCAATACTTAATTTTTACATACTTTCACGGATTATGTGTAATTTTCCGATTCATGTTTCCATCACTGAGTTTTTATCAGCCAACCTTTGGAAATCCTTTGCCTTTCATTTAAAATCAAATTCCCATTTTCTAATTTAATTGTTTCCATTCTTCTTGTTCCTTATAAAATTTCATTACCTAAGTTATAATTACTAAAATATACAGCCAATAAATAAAAAAATAAATATTAAATTAATCGTTATATTTTAATCAAGCAATTGTCTATCACATTATATATAATATTTTAATATATGGGGAAATATTTTACAAATTAAGATTTCAAATAACAATTCAGAATTAAAGAAGAAGAACTTAGTATTAAGATACTAACGTCAGAAACTGTTGCATGTTGTCACAGTTTCTTTCATACTAACGTTTCATTTAAAAAAATTGATTTCGTGATTTAAAAATAACTTTTTAGAGATTGCTAAACTAGAAGGAATTCCTAAAATTTCGCTTAAGGTATGATTTTCACTAAAATTAAAAAAAAAAGTGTTTAATTACATAATATTATCAAAAATGTATTTTTTTCAAACAATTGAAATCTTTTATTTTCTTCACCTTTCAAACATAATATGGCCTCTAAAATATTTTTCATATTCTGTTCAACTCTGGGCTATTTTAATCCAGCTTTCCTTCTAATATTTACTCCAAATATTATTTTCACCTTCTTTCAGGTCTACCACGATGCTCCTCCACATTAATTAACTGTCCTTCAGTCCATCACTCACTCATTCTTTAAATTGTCTTGCCGATTTTAAAATGTTGAAAATATTTTCTTCCCTCGACGTCTTCAGTTGCCGTTACTTTTATCAATTCAGCTATCTCCTATGTTCTTTAATAATACTTTCAATATCAGTTTTCTTTTAACTTTATTTCCATTTCGGTCAACTTTTACAGTGATTTTTTTACTCAAGGATAGGTTATAGTTGTCATTTATCACGTTGGAATATTCATGAAATAAAATAAATTGCCTTGTCTTGTTTTCTCTTTAGATACCCTCTTGAAGAATCGTCCTATTTTCTCAAATGACTAACAATCGCAACTTGTATCGTTAGTTAACTTCATTTTTTATTTTTTCGCTTCAATATATTGACTATCCTTTCCAAGTATACATAATCATTTACTCCCACTATTACTATCAAGCATATTTAATATACCATTCCATTTTCATTTAATTTTTCTATTAGTTTACTTTTCTTTTTAGCCGCACTTCTTTTAATAACTCAAACGACAACCATATAAAATTATTTTACAGCTCTTCTACTGAGTTCGCCTTGTTTACTATTTTATTTTAAAGTTTAAATCTTTTATTTACAAACTTAATTACCTCATTGCTTACTCTGATATACTTACTAAAATCTTTGGTAATAATCGGTGTTCTTGTATTTTTTCCCTCTTTTTATTTTAAATTAACAAAAATTCTTCATACAACGATTCTGTAAGAATTATAGTTCATATCAATGAAGAAACTTACTGTAGATTCATGGAAACCCAATCTCTTTTAGACAGAGAAATCATGTTGATACGGAATTAAAGGAAGTGTTTCAAAGCATTCTGTTTAAATGGGCATAACTTTTTTTTTTAAATAGTTATCAAGATTCTAATTCAACACTTTAAATAACGTAAATAAGAATAAAATACATGATTATAAACAATATTTTATTTTTTTAAATGAAATAAATGAATTATTATTATTAAGCTGACAATTAATTTTATATTAACAATATTACTTTATTATATAAACTTAAAAAAGAAGAGATTAATCATTAAAAGGACATAGTATTTCAGAAGGGAATTATAATAATAATATTGCTCACTCCAACCAATTATTAAAATCTTTAGCAGCGGTCGGTGTTCTTGTTTCAATCCTTTTTCTATTTTATAATCTTTTGTATAAAAATTCCATAACAGTTTATTTTTTATGAAGTTAAAATAGAGAAAAAAGAAATTAACTTGTGAATATATTTTTTCATTTAAAAATAATTTCTTTATCTGATAACTGATTTTCTTAAATGTTCCCTTTATGATTCTTATATTCAACAAAGATCTAATATGTCACCAGCTAATGCACCACGTTCTTGAATAATAAAGTCGTGTAGATTCTAAATTATTTTAAATGTTTTACAACAGACTTTCCGACTTTGTATCAAATTTGACGGAACAATTAGTTAAAAACCTACTTTATTAAAGACTCCATCCACTTTACGACAATAAATTTCAATATTTATTAAGTTAAAAAGTAGTTATTTTATAATTAACATTGTTTTTGAATCCTTAAGTTTCTTTGATCTTAATTAGGGCTTACTGTTAGTAGTATTAAGCTTGGTTTGAGGTCAGAAAATTCAAAGTAAGGTACGAGAAAGGTCTAATTTTTCCATAAAAGAGTGACCTATTTCTAAAATAATCATAATATAATATTTAACTAGATGTATGGTTTTGTTTATTTATTTCTTTAGCGTATGGCACCAAGACGCAACACCAATTACAGTCAAAAATTACAAACAAACATCTAACAAATTAATATAAGCTACTGAGTCTGGAGTCATCATCAGGAAATCTTCAGGAGTCCCTTTATAATCTATCCTGGTGAAAACTTCTTTGATGTGTTATTGTTTGATTTTCACCACACTCGCAAATGGACGTCAGTGTTTTACCCTATTTATACAGGAAATAGACCCATCTACCATGCTGAGTTCGTATTCTGTTTAACATTGACCCTGTCTTACGTGGCAAGTCAATACCCGGCGGATTTTGAGTAATACATGGAATTTGGTTATTCTGCTTTGTGGTCCATTCTTGATGCCAGGCGCCAGTCAGGTTGAATTCTTTCTCTGTGGCAGCAATTGCTGTTGCTTTCTAGATCGAAGGCTATTGATGGCTATCGAAGGGATGATAGGCATCCTCAATGTCCTCATTCATTGTTAGGTTTCGATTTTCCATAATCTTCTTGTACTCTCTTGTAAGAGTGTTCATACGGCACAGATTTGGGGGTGATACGTGGCTCAATACTGGAAGCCATTCCACAGGAGTAGACCTGATAACCCCGGCTATCATTCTCATAGTGCAGTTAAGTTGAGCATCAATTCTATGAACGTAAGGGCTATTAAGCCACACTGGCGCACAATATTCCGCAGCCAAGAAGACGAGGTTCAGAGCCGATGTGCGCAAATTGAGCGCCAGTGCTTCCCATGTTGTTCTACAGAGCTTACGTATAATGTTGTTTCTCGTTTTCAATTTCTCTGCTCTTCATTAGGTTAACTCTGCTAAGTTTTCATTAGGTGCTCTTTAAATGAAAGCGTTCTATGAAGCGTCACGTCTAGGTATTTTGATGTCTTATTGTGAAAGAGCCATGTATTTTCGAATAGAATTTTAAGCTCGCTATTAGCAAACTTGTTATTTAGATTGAAGCATGACACCTTTGTCTTACTAGTATTTGGTTGGAAGCGCCATCTTCGTAAGTAACTTCCCAGTTTCTCAAAGTTGGCCATCAGGACCTCCTCCGACTCTTCAATGATCTACATTTTGTTGTTAGCACCCAGTCATCAGTGTAGCCGTACTTGTCAGATCTTGACTCTGGCATATCTGCAAAATAGAGGCTGAAAAGAAAAGGCGCAAATACGTCTTGTGGCAGGCGATTCTTGAATTTCGTTAATGAGCTTATATCGGATCCCATGATAACATGGAACATTCTGTCGTTCAGCATATTATTAAGCAGGTGAGCTATTAATTTGCATTGGATTACACGGAGGACCTTACAAATCATGCCTTCTCTCCATACAGTGTCGTAAGCGGCTGATAAATCAATGAAAGCAGCAGAAGTTTTAAGATTTCTGTGGAGCCCCGCTTCAATGTACGTTGTGACCGAGAGAACTTGGTCGGTGCAACTTCGTTTTAGGCTAAAAGCTGCTTGTTCAATCGGTATAACATCAAATATTCTCTGACAGATTCTGTTGTAGATAAGCCTTTCTAATAATTTATATGTGACTGATAGCAATGCTATAGGCCAGCTATAGGTAGCTCTTAGGTATGTTTGCTGGTTTCCCTGGTTTTAAGATGGCTACTACCTTCGATTGTTTGAACGCTCTGGGTACGCTACCGGTTCACATTATGTCAGTTAAAAATCTAGCCGGCCAAAGTTTTCCGTATTTTCCGCAGTTAATAGGAATTCCGGACTGATGCCATCGAATCGTGGTGCTATTCCTGGAGTGATTTCTTTGAATGCCGACTCAATCTCTTCAAGTGCAAAAGGGTGAACGTGCTCAGTCTCCTCTCTGCTCAAGTTTCTGAGTTCATGTTTTATCTCAATTGTGTGCACTCTGTCTCTTGGTGCTCTGGACGTTGCCACTATGTGGAACGCTACGGTGTTTGGGGAGACATTTGCTTTTTGTCTCTAAATAGGAGCTCCGCTTCCTAATTTTCTTAGCAGAGTCCATACATGACGACTCGAGGTCTGAAAGCTCAGGCTTTCCGCCATTTCTGTTGTCTTGCAGCATCAAGGCTATAGAAAAGCTCGTCTGCCACCTCTTGATCGCCCGTCTCAAAGAAGCTTCGGTAGAGAAATTCGCTGTTTTGGGACCACTGTGGGATATATTCTCTGCGAAACCATCTAGGGATGCACTTCTTAGCGGTACTTGTTACTGCTCCAATAAATTTGCTAAAATTTTTGCTGATTGATGGTATCCAGCCTAGGCATTTATCCAGATCCCTAGAAAAACTTTCCCAATTGCTTTTTGAAGTTCCATCTAGGCGGGGTACAGGGGTCACGAGTGATATTTGGCTGCCTGCCTCTTTAATAACTGAACGGTACTGGCTGCGGGGAAAGTCGCAGAGAACCTTTCGGGTGACTAGCAGTGGCCGACTTTTGCTGTCAGTTGAGGTGAAACATAGATTAGGGTTATACTCCCGCCTCCAGAATCCGCTGATTTAAAAGTAAATCGGTCTTTAGCATCAAAGACAAGACTAAGATTCTTATCCTCAGCCCATCTCACCAGAGCCTCACCGTTCGCATCACAATCCTTATATTTCCATTGCTCGCGGTGGCTATTAAAATCACCCATGTAGACCGCTGGATGAGGTTGTATTTGGATTACTGAGATTAGCCACGAGGCAGCTGGTGGTTTATAGATATTGGACGCTGTTATACTTCCGATTTTAACTAGAACATTATGAATTTCATTGCCCGTGGAGGTGGAGATGAGAGTGGCGTTTTCTATATCGCGTCTAACGTAAGTAGCAACGCCGTATACATCATGGTATGTGGCACAAAGTAATTCATATCCAGGTATTTTGCCTCTTTTCCGTAATTGTTCCTCAGTGTTACAATGTATTTCCTGGATTGCGACCAGATAAATATGTTGTCGTTCTTCAGTAGTTTTAATAAATACTGGCTCTTAGAATAACTTATGCTTTCCATATTTACATGGAAAATTCGGACCGAAAGTCCAAGATTTCTTGTCGGCAAATCCTGAAAAGGACTGTTGGGTATATCTAGCGACATGGTCTACGGTTCGTAATTTTGTAGGCTTGTGTCTGCATGGTCAGGAGAACCTGTCTTCTTGGTTTGTCTGGCCGGCAGTACCTGTTAGCCCATTTAGCGTTACCCAGGGTGCACCTCGTGGATTCGAACTAGCTTTACACCCCGGTTTTATTTATATAGATGGACAATATATAAATATATCTACAGATGTATTTTATAACTCCTTTATGTATATATATATATATATATATATTATGTCATGAGTGATTCATAATCAACGCCCAGCAAAAACTATTGGATAGATTGATGAAAACTTGTATACACGTTTTCTTACGGTGTAAGTGCACACTAAGGATTTTTTAAATTCCGTGTTTAAAGGGTTGAAATGTAATAACAATGAAATTTACTATTTTTTTAATTCGTCAGTAACGAATGAAGATATCAACTTCATTTCTTTGTATGTCTAATCTTCATGTAAATATCTAAAAACAAATTCTAGATTTTCGAAATTGAACCTTGCGAGGCGTAAAGAAGGTAAAAGAATGTTGAACAATCATTGAAAAATTTGTCTCATTTCCCACTACACTAAATGAGATATTAACTAGATTTGGGCTTGCAAATACTCTTCAGGGAAATATATACTAAAAATCATTTTCGGGCTTTTTTTTTAATTTTAATTGTTTAAGGGGTGCGATGGTGTAAGGCAAGGCGGCTCATTTAACACAGCCACTGCCATTTTTACCGTATGTGCGATGTAACTGACCGCCTCCGGTTATTTGACTAAAAAACAGAATAAAAAATAAAAATTGGTCGCGACGAGAAACGCAAGTAACCATATAGCGCAGGCGAAGCCGCGACGAGAATTGTTAATACATATAATATTATTTTTTACCGATCATCCTTGACAGTGGTTAGCGTCTTTTGGTTTGTGTGTTATATATATTACAAGAATATACGTTTCATTTGTAATAATATTCAAATAAATACTAGTACTCTTTTTTTCAATTGTGGTTGTGTAGATCTGTGTATCCCGATGCAGTAAGATGAACATTATTTATATAATTCATTCCAATATTTTACTCTGTTTTCTCATTTATCATGCATTTTATTTATTGTTTGATTACTTTACAGCTTTATTTTATCATAAATTATCTTACGATTTAATAAGGTACAATTTATTTTCCATATTTCTAGTAACCGTGATAAATTATGCAATGAATTTAAATTTTCTAGCAATCCCACCTTTATAAACAGCTTTTATAAATAGCTTTTCTTAAATATCACCTTTCCGGCAATTTTACTGTGTGCTTTTTATAGATTATAAAGTTAAATTAATTCAATCTTTAGGTTTTGATAACATTTCTTAAATTAATTCAGGTTATAATGAATATTGTTTATTTTATACATTACCTATATATTAATAGAAATAGCGCGATAATTGCAATGCAATTTTTTTTTATACTTGCAACGGTACAGCGAGCGGTCCAGTATAGGCTAACTGAAACAGACCAGTCATCAGTAAAACTGGTTCTGGTTTAAAGCCAGTTTTAGTATCACTGTTTTCGATTCGATGTCAGTTAGAATGGATATTTTTATATCTCGAGTGCAAAAAAAAGTCGCTCACAAGTACCGTCCGTCGCCTTCTACTTTACAAATGTGAAGGACGAATCACGGTTCTTTTTATTATAAACATCTGTCTTGTTACATAGGATTTCTATAATACGTGTAAAACGATAGTCTACTTATCAGACGATGATGGTAAAAAAAAGGAATCAATCGTATTATTGTTTCATACAAAGATATTATTAATAAAGATGGTAAATTATTTGTTGAAATACCTGTTTTTAAAATATATTTACCGAATTAATAATTTTCAATATTATGTAGACGATTGTGCGATCAAATCTACATTTATATTTTCGTATTCTCTTGAAGTATAAAATAATATAATAAATATTAACCTTAATAAATAATAGTCTGCAGATGGTAAAGTAAATAAGATAGGTAAATAATTACTAAAGGATAGAGTATAAAATGGAAGGAGGTATGAAATATAATTAAGTATATCATACATAGCCTAATAAGGTAAACAACATGTTTCAATTAGAATTAAAAAAAAGTAAAATTAATTTTTTTTCCTATTGCATTCTACTATTGTAATATATTTTTATCAAATTAATGGTAAAAATAAATTAATACGTATAAACCTTTTACTAAATAAATTTATTTGATAAATATTTTAACATAACTGCACTGTTAGTAACAGATACGTTTATTGAATAAGTAAAGATTAACAATTAAGTTTTGTTATGTTTACAATGCCACGCATGAAAATTTCTCATTATCTTAAAATACATTCATGCAGATTTATTTTTAAAATGGTGTAGAATTATGAGTTTTTGTTAAAATTTAGATTTAAATACATAAAGAAAAACTACCGTTTGTAAAATTATAACTAGTTACATGATAAGTTTATTTTCTGATAATTGTATCTCCCATTTTTCCAAATGTGCGTATATTTTATAGGCTGCGCACATACTTCTTATTACGAGTATAAAAAGAGAAAACTATGTACAAGTATGTAAAAATACTACTAAACTCTTTATGAACTAGTACACAAAGTGAACTAATTTAAAATGAGTTTGTATGTTGAAACTTTTTGATCCTCTTTCGCTGAATAGTAGGTCTATAGTTTTGTTCCTTGAAGAATACAAGTTAGCTTATAGAGAAAGGAAACAACTTCAGCTGGCGCATAATAGTATACTGTAACTGTTACTTTGTAAAACAAATTTAATTATAGTAAAAACAAGTTGTTTTATTATGCAGAAGTAAACGTTTCTTAGGCAGGAAGATTCATTAATGTTAGTTACAGATTTTTTTAAATGCTACAAATATTTTTAATGTTTTCCATAAATGTTTTTAGCCTTTTGAAAGAAGTTGATTTTAAGTTGTCTTTTTTTTTAAGTCTCAAGTATTTCTATTTTTTCTTTTTAAATTATTATACTTTAATTTCTCTAAATATTTTTAAAAAATCCTAAAACCGGAAAATTGTTTGCGCCGATCTTTTATCATCATTGATTAACACCATATTCCTATAAGGGGAATTTGATTGTTGCAGGTGCTTACTGATTTAACAAAGAAATAAAAATAGTACGAGGAAATAAAAATAATGAATTACAATAATTTGATATAATTAGAATAATGTACTGGTTAACCTCCAACTCTATCGGGGTCTATTATTAGTTGAAGCACATACATCCTAGGACGTAATTTTATATTAAAAAGAGAACATTTATTAGATCTTTTAACAGTGGCAGCTGGTAGCTAAAATTAGGGGGGTGCTGCTCCAGAAATTTTTTTCTGGGTCTTTTCAAGACCATGGTTAAAGCTTTCTGTAAAATAAAAGAACCAAATAGAACTGCTGGAAGCAGGGTAACAATCTATTCTACACTTTATCACATTCAAGAATATGGTACACGGTTTTTAAGCACAACATACGCGGAGTAAGAGAACAACCATCCAACAGCACGCCAGGGTCGGCACTGCGGGAGCGACAGTGCTCTCTCTCCCGCGCAGGCTCGCGTGCAGCTTCCTATATGATCATGTGCACAACAGCCAAACACCATGCGGCTGGAACTGTGAAGCACACAGTTTCATACAAAGATTTTTGTGTCTTTTTCATAAACTGGGAGATGGCTACTGACATTAAGCTTATAATGTACAATTAACATATAATAATTGACATTATATAATTAATTGACATTAGTTATATAATTTACAAGTATAAAGAAAGAATTAAAAAAAAAAGAACTCTTTATATTAAATGTTATCGATAATATCTAGCGGAAATACGGGTGCTGCAGTTCCACAGTGCCTACACCCGTCCCGCTACTGCTTTTTAATCTTATTTCTTTTCTTTTGCACGATGAAGCACGTGTAAAATTCAATTGAAATGAAAAATTTATTTATTCATTAAATAGTAAAATCAGGCTGATACCTAATAATTGTCACTATGGTAGATATGAAATTTGTAATATGAGAAAAATGTGCAGGTTGAAACTTGAACCCGGAACATCCGGGTGAAAGTCAGAGACTACCACTCAATTACAAAGACCGTCAGTTAAAACTAAAATTACAATTATATTAAAGATAAGATTAAGGAATCCGAGTAAAGGAAATAATTTTTATAAATTAAATAATAAAATTGAAGTTCAGGAAAGTTCAGGAAATTTTCCGTAAAAATTGAAAAATTTCAGATCGTTAATTAATATTTTTTTATGCAATAGAATATGTGGCTGACATGGAGTAAACAACTTTTATTTTACGATTATTTTTTTTCGGTTTTTATAGTATAGATATTAAGGAAGTTTTCTTTTTATCAGAAATATTTATTTCTTAATAAAAATTGTTCTCAATACAATTCAAGAAGCGAGATATTAAAAATAAGAACACAAAGCAGCTGAAATGATCTGATTGTTACATTGTTGGGGATCTGATCGAAATTGATGACAATTGGAAAGCAAAAAGACACTTAAGGTTTAATTCAGTTTAAAAACAACTAAGTAGTTATGGAAGTTTAGATTTTCATGAATACAGGTAGATATTTTAGAGGATTATCTACAAGGCTTTAAGCTATTGGCTTTATTGGCTTTAAGCTATCTTTTATAGGATCCACACCTGTGGTTTTTTTACCCAGTATTATTTAGTTTTACTCTTAGTTTAAAATAATGGTTTTAACGAATTTAAAAAATTCATGGTATAAAAAAGCTCTCTAATTTTTATCTAAAGGTTGTCTACAGGGTAGTGTTTTAGAACTTCTGCTCTGGGTTGTTGAATTCGATTTTCTGATGGGTTTGAGGTCAGCCCATCAGAAAATGGGGTTGTGGATGCCGCGCCTCGCATATGCGGATGATGGGATTTTGCTGATTAAAGAAGATTCGAGAAATGAGATCGAATTTTAGACAGCCCAGGCTTACAAGAGACTCGGGTTGTGAAGTTTGCAACTGAAGATGATATTTAACCCAAAGAAAACAACGTTGGTGTTGCTCAAGAGCAGACAAGCTGTTACACGACGACTTAATGGCAAGTCAATTAGGTGTGGGCTAGGTATGAATTAGGTATCAGAAGTGTCTAGATGTTATCCATGATGGGAATCTTCGATTCAAGGGCGCTTTAAATATGCCGCCAAAAAGGTTTTTTTCAGTGTTCCTAAAGCAGTTCACCCCAATTAGGGGCTTTATTTCAGAACCATTTGTGTACTATATAAGGATGTATGCAAAGCTATAATTGACTGTGCTGCATCTGTCTGGGCTCATCAAATGAGGTACAAATATTGTGTAAATATTTTTTTGAGATACCAGCGTTTCCTATTGTTATCTGTGGTTGGTGCTTGTAGGACTACCTCTCGAGAGGCAGTTATGATTCCAAGAAAGTAGGCCAACTTACCTCTGGTCGCATAAAAAAAATTGACAATCAAGGTTTCCCTTTATGGCAAGTCAGGTGGACTGAATCGTCCGATGGCCGTTACTCGCATGGTATTTTTCCTGTGAGAAGTACGTAAATAGGTGGATTTCCTCCAATCGTAATATTACACAGTTTCTTTCTGGACATGGTGCTTTTCGAGATAGGTTGGCTAGGTTTGATTTGATTAATTCAGGCTTATGTCCGAAGTTTAGGGCAATTGATGATATCCGCCATGTCTTATGTGTCTACCCCAGGTACGAAGCTGAATGTACCAAAGTAGCTAGAGAGCTTCCGAGGATTAATTCCGGTTTTAATATGCAAGTTAACTGGAAAACCGAAAGGAAATGAAACGTCGTTGCTGGCTTCCTTAGATTCTTAGCCCTATGGAGGACGGCAGAGGAAGTCTGATGCTGTTATTGATGTATAGATCCAATCCCATGGAGGACGGCAGAGGAAATCTGATACTGTTATTGATGTATAGATCCAATAGAAACGTGGGTGGCTAGGGGCCCACCGGGTGCTTACTTTGCCAAGGTAGGCGTTTTGCCATCGAGCTAAGGTTAGCTGAAATATTCGCTGTTAGGATTAGAGTGGCTGTGTGGAGAACTGTAATAGAGCTGCGGTTTGGGTGGATGTAGGCATTGACCTCGCTCCCAAAAGCAGATAGAACAGAGAGAGATAGGATATATTATCATTAGAGGCTTATTAAATTTATGAGTCTGTTTCTCGAATTTTAAGTAAATCAAGAGGTCTTTCAGTAAATTTAATTGTAACATACAAATTGTTGTTGTTGCAATCAACATTTGTTTATTGGAGTGAGGATATACGTTTTGGTGTTTCAAGACTCAAGTAATGATCTGAGTACATAGTCTAATTAAGGAAGATATAAGAAGAGTTTTTGTGTGAAACCTTTGGTGTTAGAGAAAAGCGCGGGGATCGCGATTTCGCGAATCGGTTAATTTGTTGGTTGGGGGTTGTAAGTTATGTCAGGTGGTCGTGGATAGAAGAGGCCATACAATGGCAATGTAGGTTGTATAAATACATTGATGGAAATTTCTTCCGAAGCAATTGCATGAGTGGTATCCTGAAAGAGGCCAAACCGAGAACTGTGATGGGTTATCAGGTTTAGATAATCTAAAAAACTACCTCTGGTAAAGCCCATTAAGCCTAAGAACGAAGGGGTGTTGTGGTGACTGGGGTAGTCACAATGTGGGTGTCTTCCCCTACGGGGGTCAGGGTGATATGAAGTATGTATAATCCGTCAGAAACACGGTCATAAATTTGTATCTTTTTTTATTTCTTTTGTATTTATATTTGCACAACCTTTTATTTGGATAAAAGTTACTTTATAAAGGATATGAAACATGACAACACAGTAGGAAAATTTTTCAAATGAGCGTTATATTTACCTTAATATACCACGTTTGAAATCTTTTTAACTTGGATACCCCCCAATCGGTATAGTAGTCAGTTTCTCATAGGACAAGAGAATTTTTTTTTGTAGAATTTGGAATCTGTCTGAAATTACCTTAGCCGAATGAGGGCAAATTTATCACCTAATTCTTGGGTAAATTAAAATTGTGTGGTCAGTAACTCAAAAACAAATTTTTAGTAGATTATCTAGGCTAAAACATTAAAGTACATTACAGCGAGAATGGTTAATTTCACGAAAATTATCTAGGAGTATGTTAGATAATTAAAGGAAAGGATTTCTTACGTAATGTCATTGCTAGTTGGGTGATAATTGTTTAATAAATGTGCGTTGGGACTAAGACTAAGTTGCTCTGACGTTTAGATTAAACAGGCTGTGTTGTCGGATTAAACAGGCTCAAATAAATGTCAAGGACAACAAAATAGATCAGAAAGAAGGAAGGTGTCAAAAAAAGCCTTAGCAAAGGTAAAAAATTAACGAAAAATCAGTGATCGAGTTGTCTGTTGATTCACTTGCACCGATAGCATATTGTTAGAGACCTAGCTGATGTCTGCAATAGCTAATCAGTAACTGAAGGTTTTATAGATAACGTCGATGAACTAAGCAGGACTAGAAATGAAATGAATTTTGTGTCTAGCAGATCTCCCACGATCTATGTGAAGGGAATCAGGATGTTCATGGGAGTTTCTCAGTCGTTTTAGTGAGTCGAGGCATCTACAATCCTTAGGTGATGGCACACGACATACAAATAATGTTTAACAATCTTTTTGTAGATTATTCGAAATTTTTTCGGATATATTTGCAAGGCAACTTGTCACTCAGATCTTAGCTACCTATGACTTATTGAATATCTTTTATTTCTTACAGGTAAACATCAACCACATCTACATCTTATGATTTATCTGTTTAAAAATCAACAGAAGTTGTCTTTTGTTAATATTATTATGTATTAATTTTTCATCTATAAATTTAATCATTTTGGATGCAATTATCAGGTATATTTTATACTAAAATACCCCTATTCAAAAATATGAAGCAAAGTAAATTTAAAGAATTCTCTTTTGTTCTGGGAACTTTACATCTGCATATTATACGTATTCCAAAATTTATATTTTTTCCCACATCAAGAAATGTTATTTCTCACACTGCCTTAGATTAAGATTCGTTCATGTAATTGAAATTAACATTGATTACTGTGTAAAATAGTCTTAATAGTTACATAATGAAAAGTAATAATACGCAATTCGTTACAATAATGTTATTATTAAAAACTAAATATTTATATAATCTTAACAATCATATTATTATGCGTACGTAAAAATCTTTATTGGATTTTCTATTTCAGTTTATAAGGTTTGTAAATGGTATTTAAATACATAACGCACTGAGAGGTTACGACCAAGGTGTTTGGTTTACTTTCGGATTCGGTCACTTTCCCTCACTACACCACACCGCTTGAAATGGTTGCGATATCTAGGCCGCTAACTGTCTGCAGCAATTAATTGTGTAGAGCAATTATTAAATACGTTTGTATACAACGCCAACACAGAAATTTATAATAAAAGTTTTTTTTTCAGTAATCCAGTTAACACTGATAAAAATTGCGTGAATTTTAACTAAAACTAATTGTGTTATATTTACAATGGTTATTAATTTTATTTACTTAAGATATCAGCTTTTATAACACATCAAACAGATATTTAGAACCTTAGTATATAATCATTATAGAAATTTTTTTGGTTGTACAAACTGTACATTGATGGAATAATGGAACGTTAATCAAATAATTTACTATGTATTTTATTTACATTACAGAATACTGGACAATTGATTAAACCCTACCACCAGATGATGATCTTAAATTCCAGTTTGCAACCAGTTATTTACGACTACTTTTGCTGGTTTATTTATTTTTAATAATTTATAATTTTCGTATCAATAATGTAGGATTAAATCTTCGTGGATTAATCCACGAACAGAAGTATATGAACAAGACGCAATGTCCAGTGGTCCAATGGTTTATAAGCAGCGAAATACCGAGGGAAAGGTTCTGTAGTCTGGAATCCTCTTATCGGAAATTTTTAATGATATTTTCTTTTATGCTAGTTAGAATCTGCCACATCTGTTTTTTTTTTTAATAAATTTTAAATTCTTCGTTTGTGTGGAGTTAATGTGGACTTTATTTTTTTGTGGTATGGAGTTACTGTATGAAGTTTTTAATCAGAATTAAATTCTCTGCAAATTTGTTTTAAAACATTTACATGTTTATAAAATGTATTTTATACCAAATATAAAATAGTGTCTATTGAGCCCAATCTTTCATCTATTATACTAGAATTTCATTATTTCAAAAGTAAAATAAAAAGATATCAAACGGAACAAGATATCAAAAACAAACAAGCTAAAAGAGTTATTACGCAAAAAAGTAAATTTTGCTACCCATTTAAACACATTTGGAAATAATAAAAAGGATTCACTAAAAAATTTGTATTTAGTTCAGCGCTTTAAATAGAAAAATGAAAACAAAATTCTTAGGAAAAATAGATACTTCTGACTTGTGATGTTACAGAAAAGATTACTCTTTGGTGGATTGATGGAATACTAAATAATTAAGATGATTCAATAAGATTTCTAGGAAAATGTTATAAAAAGGACAGAGTTGATGACCCTTATTTTGAACATTCCAAGATAAATGAACACGGTCTAGAAAAAAATTGAGGGTAAAAACAATAAAAAAAATTAGTATATGGAAAATAAGTAAGAAAATAAAATATTTGAAGTTTTTATTATTAAAATATTAAACAGAATAGAAAGGATTGATGGGCTGTAACTGGATTATTTAACCAGTCAAACGACTGAAGACAGCTCTAAAAAATACCTGTTCTATCAGTAACATACCATTTTTATCTTAAAAAAACCATCCCTGATTGAAGTACGAGGGGCTATTATTTGTAAAACATCTGATAACTGGAAATTGCACAAACGACAGAAATGAGTGAAGAAAACATAAAATTAAAAGATCAGTTTTTGGTGTCAGTATTAATGGAAGTGTTTGTGCGTTTCGCACACGTGAAGTCTGACTTACATTTATTATCTAAGTATATTATCTAAGTTATTATCTGATTATATTATTAATAGTCCAAAGTAATAATACCTTAAATGTTCTTCATTTTTTTTGAAGATAAGTACTAGCAACAAAATGAAATTTCTAAAGTTAACTGAAAAAAGTTTGGAGAATAAAATAAAAATAACCCTCGGTTTTTTTAATCTTACTATAAAAAGCTTCAAAAATTGGCAAAGATAAAACGTTACTAACATAGTAGATCATACATATTTAGTGTTTTATATAATAAAACACAATGTTGAAATCATTTTTGCACATAGCAGATGTTAAACCGTCGTGTTTTTTCTTCCATTGATTCAAGTATTCAATATAGTATTAATTTAAATTTGTAGCTAGCTGTTTTAGAATATTCTACATAAATTCTAAATCAGTATCATTCGTTGTGAAAGATTTTCCCATGAAAGTTCTTTCATTCTGAGAAGTAAAGATAAACAGTTTGCCTTTTTTTTAATTGTATATAAAATAGTCATTTATACTTCTTTAGGGTAAATATTTACAACTGCTTTTTGAAAGGTATCATTTTTATTACACATATATAGATTTCTAAAAACAGACGTTAATTTTCTTTGAAGATATTAACAATTTTTTTCATAATCTCAAAAATGTTTACATCGAAATGACCTCAATCGATTTGTACATTTTAAAAACTTTTTGCGGCTAATATTAAATTATAAATTTCATATTCCCTTGTTAGAATACAAAAAGTATTTTGATCTCCTATCCTTTCAACACGGTCAAAATTATTATTCTTCGTATTATTGCAGATATAATAATTCCATTGGTCTACCTTCTGATACTACAAAATTACATGATAATACTGCATTACATCGGAATATCTCACGATGAAATGACAATAGTTACATAATAACACGAATATTACAAGAAAGTAAAGCACGATAATAAGTAAATATTGAGATAAATATTATTTCTAACTACTGCTGATTACAAATCAGAATTTATCATAGTTAAGAAGTGAAACATTTTGGTGCATTGATGCATTTAAGTAAACCAGATTAGTAAAAAATTATTTATTTTATAACCTTATGGTCTGTAATACAATTTTTTCTATAATAATTACATAGTTTTATTCAAAACGATGAGTCAGATTTAAAGGACCTGAAGTCATTCTTCAGGACCTGAAGAATGTTTTCCCTTTCATCACCACGTACCGATTGACGTTCATAAGAAATAATTTTTTAAGCTGTATATTCAGTTCCCAAATTATTCCTCTTTCATCCTAATCACTTTAAATAATGTATGTCACGAAATTCCTAACTAACTTAAACACTTAAATTTATGTGAATTAATCTTTAAGCACATTTCTCATTCTATAATCATTAAAATTTCTTTCCTTTTACAATAAACGATTACATTAAATGCAATTTTCAGATCCATTTTTCTACTATTTTATACTTTCACATGAGTACTCCTGGTCTTGTCTATACCAGATATCTAAAGGTCCTCACTGTCAAATACTGTGATATAGAATTATTTGCCCAACTGTCATCTCAGTAGCTTTGTAAATTATTAACTCATCTTCAGAAAAAATATAATTTAATGTAAAATGAATTCTCTTCCGCAGCTGATTTTTAATCTGTACTCCGTCTTAATATGGCCTGACTAAAGGTTTAGAGTCAAGCAAAACCGAAGAGAACTTAGATTATGATTTCTTCGGTTTCCACATTAATAAATTGATCATCAAAACAGTTTTATTTTTCTGTATGCCGATAGCCGAGAATAGAAAATTAATATGATCAGAATGTGTTTTACGCAATAAATAAAAAACTGATATCCTTTTATTCTTCGGTAATGTTGTTTTCTGCTGGGATGTGAGTGCTCGTTTTTGATTTTATGGTGGCTGGAATGACTTTGTAAAGATCAAGTAAACACGTAAATGGGTTGAAATTTGAATTCCGTTTTCTTTTTTTTTTTAATTTACGTAAGTAGCCCCCTGATGTATAAAAGTAGAAAAATAATTTTAGCGGTAAATTAGGTCCAGTATACAAATATTAAAATGGTTAAGTGAATTGGTGAACTAACTGTTTATTAGGACCACTGAGGATTTCCCATTTAAGGTTTTATTATTTTAGTTACATGATTGAAAAATAATTTTTCTTATTATTTTTTAAGCATTATTAGAACAGCATAAGTATACTAGGTCCTGGATACCGGTGTTCTTTGGTTGATGAGTTTCAATTAACCACAGAGCTCGGTAATGGTCAACCTGAAACTACAAGACTACACTTCATTTACATTCATACATATCATCCTCATCCATCCCGTGCAATAATACCTTACGGCGGTTCCGAAGGCTAAATAGGAAAAGAAAGAAAAAGAATAGCAAGAGTAAACATTTCTTACCCTTATCTTTCGTAGGATAATCACCTTAACTTTCTTTTTCTGTTTAGCTTCCGATACAACCGTATTTCATTTGCATTCAAATGAAATGTACAGTCTCAGTCGACCATTCCTGAGATGTGTGTTAATTGAAACCAAATCACCAAAAAACATCGGTATCCACAATCTAGTTTTCAAATCCGTATAAAAATAACTATCTTCCTTTACTAGGATTTGAACCTTAGAACTCTCGACTTCGAAATCAGCTGATTTACGATGACGAGTAAACCATTAGACCAACCCGGTGGGCAAATAGAATAATCATCTACCAACCTTATTCCTTACGAAAGCTTTAAAAGTCATTAATTTTTCTATCGCTAAGCAATACGTAATCCTGCAGACGTTTGAAACATTTAATATTAGAAATTTAAATTTTGAAAAATAATATTTTAGTGCAGTAGTTCGATTTGTAGAACTAAAGGTTTTTCCGCGTTTAATAAAAATTTATATCTATTTAACAATAATATAACTAATATCTTAGTAATACGTATCTAAATGATAAAGAAAATTATAACTTCAACTGAGATAAAAGATTCTAATGTACTTGACGAGAAATCTTTGGTTGGATAATTTGAGTTTTGTTGGAGAATAATTGCCTTTTTAGTTTTAAGATTACATTTATTCTTGTTTTTGGTAACCTAACAAGGTTATCAAATAACAACTGATATTCGTCCTTCAAAAATCCGCGCCAAGAATAATCAATCCTTACTAATCAGATTGCTTAGACATTCAACAGTATTTTTCTACTACCAATGTATGTATTCATTAAACGGTGGTTTTATCCATCGATCATTTTCAAGTTTCTTTGTAATCATTTTATAAATTTTCAACATACTTTATGACCTTCCATTCCGAGATATTAAATAATAGTTTTACGTATAAGACTATTTTGTAGTGGTTTCACAACTACCATTACTATATTAAATTATTACATAAAACATTTTAAGAATTTTATGTGAAACTGTGGTATTAAGGTAATAAAATATATTTTTTTATTAACTTTGTAGTCGAAATCCCACTGATAATAGAATGTTGGTATAATATATATATATATATGAGCACGCGCGCGCGCGCGCGTACATTTGTGTATTTGTGTTTTAAGTTGTGTAAGTTAAAACAAGTGAGCAGTGAATGTGTCCTTGAAGTAATGCACCTAGTGAAGTGAAAGACGACGGTAAAACCACCATTTTCTTTTGTTGTTTTATTATCCAGCCGTTACCACACTAGAACGGAACGGAGCTAAATTACGAGAAATAAGCGTAGGGTACTTGCCTTCTATCAACTATAAACTAATGTCAAGGTGTTTGAGAAAAAAAAATTATAGTGTCAGACAAGAACGAATTATTTAATAAGTATAATAAACTCGAACTTGTTTTTATTAATACAAATTAATTTAACGTACTGATATAAATAAAATTATTACGGTTTCATAGTATGTATATAAAGATTATAATGCTTTTAATCAGAGTGTACAGGAAAATGTTGTCAATAATTCGGCAGTGTGTTCCTAACATCAATACCAGAAAAAGAATTCCTATGATAGATCCGCTAACGCCCTTTTATTTGTCTGTTTCCTATTTTGTATTTTGTAATTTTCATTTGTATCGCCAAAACGGAATGAGCTATATTAATCAAATTTGGCACATATATTAAACTAATATTCTCTAATAAATAATAAAAACGGGAATCTTATGTTTGTAAATTTCAAAATAGTTCCCGTATTAATTTTTCCCTCCACAGTAACTCAAGAACTACTTGTATTAAGAACTAAATACTCGTATTTATATACTAAAATTTTACGAGCTTCATTGTGAACAAAGTGACGCCTGTTTTTCAAATTGGACTACAAACAGCTGAGTTTTAATAAAAAATATTAAGGTTTGTATATAATCAAATTAAAAAATAATTTCGTAATTTATCCGTAAATATTGGTAAAGTATCACTAAACTGAGAATATTTGTCTGAAACTCTCATGCGGTAAACATTTAATAAAAGGTGGACCAGGAAAACGGGAAATGTTGAAACGCATAGTGGCAGCCGTGTAAACGTGGCAACACTTCATGGCTGCCCTGCAGAGACAAGGACAATTTGGCCAAGCAGGGAAAATTTTTAGGAGATATGTTTATCTTTAAAGAAGAAACTTCCATGAACTCAAAGAACCTCAGAGAATATTGAAAATGTTTGGGCTTCGTTCACAAGAGGCTCCCTGAATGTTCTGCTCGTAAACACGAATCAACTTTGTACCTCAGCCGTATAACTGTTCATCAAATACTGAACCAGAAATTGAAATTCCATTAATATAAAAAACAAATTGTGCATTTTTAAAGCCAAAATTCAAGAAGAAATTCATGAAATTTTCACAGAGTGTAGTAAAGTACCACGCAAAACCTTCTTGTTTGGGCTGATTCGAGGCATGCCTATAAAGGGACGGACACTACCTACTTAATATTGTTTTCAAAAACTGAAAGCTAGTACGCGAACCCTTAAATGTGTGTAATGTAATTTTAATTTTCAACAATAAAACTTACAAATACATTTTTACACTTTTAGTTATCAAAAAAACATAAAACAAGAAGTTAAATGTAGAAGATTTTAAATATTTTATTTTAACTTTAAATAAATTAAATTAATAATTGCATTAACAATGACACAGAATGAAACATAAATTCCCCACTTTTACATCGGTGTCATATTCAGTCCATCTGACCACTAAAATCTGAATCATGTTTTAAATCTTATTTGTTGACAAGAATTAATTACTTTAGTTTCCAATAATCCGGAATATTTATTGAATTATTGATCTGGTTTTACACCGTACTCTTCAATGGATCTGATGAGTGGAGAGGCTAGCCAATTTTATCAACTCGCACACTGCTTCAAGGAACCATTACATAGTAATGCCTGATTTTTAATAGAAAAAAATGTAGAACTAACATCATACATGAATCACATTTTTTCTATAAGTTCAAGAGAAATATTTTTTTAAATATCATGAACATTCTGATTAAAAATTCTTGATACCCTTTTTCAGTCAATCAGTAGGCAAAAGTGACAGACAATCAGCATACCTCCAAAGATCCCGTATGTCGATAAAAGAATAAATAAATCTTCGATGAAAAATCAACATGTGGAATTTCTAGTAGCTAGAAATATAAGGCATGGAAAAGATTTTCGTACCATAGTAGATATTCATCCGTAAAAATATTCATCCGTAAACATTACATAAGAACGTGGCGTAAGTTTACATCGACGTGTGTTGAATTAATTACTTTTTTGGATTAATTACTGTTGATTTTCGTTTTTATTTTTGGTTTCTTTTAATTTTGTTGGAATCTTGACCGACCCAGAACGATCAGAGGGTATGATTCGACCAGATGAGAAGGGATTTTCTCCGGAAGTTGGACGACGGTCCCCCAGGAGGGGAGCTTCTTGTGTCCAGGTGCGGGAAGTTCTCTCCGATAGTGGTGGCTGTGAAAGCCTAGCGGAAATGGTAATAGAAGAGATTCGACGGGCAGATCGGCTGGTAACCAGGTGAAAAAAGAAGAAGAGGGGAGAAGCGTCGGCTCGGCAGAGGGCTGTCGACTCACCGGTTCTGGCCTCTGTGGAGGCCTCGGGTAGTGGGGCCCTTCAGAGAGATTTTCCATCGCTACCAATGAAGTTAGGTGACGATGTTGAGGACGATGCGCCGAGTCTTTCGAAGACGGTGGGGAAACGCAGGCTGCGGCTTTCCTCCCAACAACAGAGAAAAAGAAAAAATCCAAGGCCGGCAGTAAGAGTTCCCTGTCTTCCTGAGAGGACGCCTCCAATCTCGAACGTGGTTCTGTCTCCCGCATGCAAGAGGAGGAAGCGAAGCCGGAGGGTGGTGCAAGTGCGGATCTTTGGAAACGGAAGAAACGTTTGGCGTTTAACATTGGAATTTTGCTTCGGGTATGTCAAAGAACTGAGCTTACTTGTCCGCCAAAATGCGACCACTAAGCTGGAAATAAAGGAATGCTCTCGCAGAATGGAAGGTATTGCCCGTATGGTGGAAATGTTTAAAGACGTACTTGACAATACAGCTGTGGGGCCTCAGCCACGGTAAGGTGGCCTGCACAACTGGACATGGTAGATGAGTCCTCACAGACTTACTTCATCATCACGGATGTGGCCTCGCATACACCGGACGGGAGCCTGCGGCAGAACATGGCTTGGAAGGATGAGGATCTAAGGCGGGCGATTGATGATGGGGCCTCCGACGCAGACCTCGAACGGCTGGTTTTGAGAGGCTGGCCTGAAAACGTCTTCCAATCTTCAGCACTAATAGAAGATGATACAGAATTGGAAGAAGGCCTTGAATTATTGATATGTTTTGGGGTCGACAACCCTCAAAACACTATCATGTTCCAGAGGGTTCCTTTGATTCGAGACCTGGCTCGTGCCGGTAGACTGAGAGTGGGTCAGGTCCTTGTTGAGAGATTGACTACCCGTGAACTATCTGGCGGAGATGGTGCGTGTAAGATAGATCTTAGAAGGACGGATTACGTTTTAGTAATCGATTTGATGGTTGCGGATCGCGGGATGGCCTTTGTCATCTGCAGATTAGTTCCCCAAGTGCTGAATGATGAACAGAGTCGACCGGTTTGTTTCTATGGGTCGCCTTGGCGGATCGAATATATTTTAAGGTGCACCGTTGCGTATACGTGTAGGCGGTAGGGAAGCGGCATTTTGTTTATTTTTTGCGTCCATCTTCAAAATTGAAGCCGTAAAGCAAGAAGCGACCGGCGGTGCCACCGACCACAATGGTGGTGGTCAAGACGGAGAAGAGGTCCTACGCTGATCTTCTCCACTCCGTGAAGGGTGCAGTGTCACCGGGTGAAACCGTGGTCTTCTCCGTACCGAAGGGCCAGGGGAAAGATCTTCACCTCCGGGTGCGAACCGATGATAGTACGGCCGAACAGTTGAGCAGAGATATCGCTGAAAAAGTGGAGGGTGCTACTACGGCCTTGGCTGGAAGGGGTGGTAGAAGGTCTATGTCCTTGTTAAGGACATCAATTCTCGCACAACGAAGGATGAGTTTCTCAGGGAAATTCGTAAAATAACTGGTGAGTCGGTCACTATAGATATTTTATCATAATATTTTAACCAGCCTTCCATTGTCAGAATAAAGTAAAAATTGTACATGTTTGCCTAGTATTTATTAGTAAACTCATAAAGTTTGTAAGAGGTATTATTTGAAATAAATTAATTATTATTAATTATAATTATTATTATACTGAATAATACTATTTTTAATTCTGATCTCAGAAAATCATTTTTTTCCAAAATTAAATTTTTTAAGATGAGAAAAGTAAAATATTTGTAATTTTTACAATAGTTATTACGTATTTTATGTTTAATTCGAACTACTTTACTCATTAAATACTTAATATTATTTTAAAAATAGATTCAATAAAAGTTTAGAGAAATTAAATGTAGCTTATCGAGTGAGAATACGTGTGTATTTCTATTGTCTGATCGTAATATTATATTCCACGCAAAGTAAATATCATTCACTATTGCTCATATAAGTTAATGTTGGTAGGAACAATTCTTTATCAGAAGACATACTGGCAGACAGATGTAAAAGAAAGCACACGTAAAAACAGAAAATATAATTAATTCAATTATTACATAATATTAATTATTGAATGTTACAACTTCAGTAGAAATTGTACTTTTTTTCTATTTTAATAAATATAAAATACTAACGTTATATTCTTCTATACTTATCATCTACAAATTGGAAGACAAGGTTATTCGTAAAAAATCGTTAACAAAGCATTTTTATTTAAAATCTAAACCTAGATGTCCAGTTCGATTGTTGAACAATCATCATCAGTAGGTTCTACTGAAAAAATAAAAAGTAAGTAACAGTAATAATAAAATAATATTAAATAAAATATCAGTTGACAAATAAACAAAACTTACAAAATATAAGGGTGAAAAATAACTTGCCGCTTCAGGCAATCGCAAAAAAGTGTGAATTAGCTTACAAAATATGTATATATCTGTTCAAAGGTCTATAGTAAGTTCTATTTGTCAATTAATATTTTTTTCTGATTTATTATTTGTTCATTCATTTTTTTTTCTACTGTTCCTTAATGTAGATTTGTCATCTAATTCATTTTAATAACCGTTTAGTATAACTAATTTAAAAATAAAAAATTCCGTTAAGAAAATTATTAGTTATAACCATTTAATAAGGAAGATATTGTTTACTATAACGGAAGTGATGTCATAAAGTATATTATCTACACAGAAACGGCGGCAGCAGCATTGCGTGTACAATAAAGAAAGACAGTAATAAACAGATATTTTTATATAATTTACCCTGATTAGTCAAAATAAAAGATATATACCTTTATGTATATTACTATACATTTTAAATATCAAATGATTATATATTTTAATATACTACCTGTGTTAATAAAGTATTAAAAGAATACATTGGAGCCACCATAAAATTTAAATGGTTTTAAATTTATAGGTAAAATTACTGACTGACTGCCACGAGCCCGGGGGGGGGGGTGATTTAATGGGTAGGAATCCCACACATTCGGTGAAACGGTCTGCCAGATATCTTATGTAAGTTTCCTTAAATCTCATTTACGCTTCGGCGTAGGGATTAAAAAAGGTAAAATGGTGAAGTAGAGGTTATGTGCTATGTAACACATAACCTCTACTTCTTCACCACTACTCTACGCTTCATTAGAAATATCTAGCAGCAATGGACAAACTCGTCCAGGCTCTACAGTATACAGAATGATTCAGAGAAACGGGAAATTTTTATATTTGTGTTCGTAGTCCCGAGTGAATGTCAGTACTGAATAAGTTATAGAAGCCAGCTTA
This sequence comes from Lycorma delicatula, assembly GCF_047948215.1. Classification (NCBI taxonomy): domain Eukaryota; kingdom Metazoa; phylum Arthropoda; class Insecta; order Hemiptera; family Fulgoridae; genus Lycorma; species Lycorma delicatula. The sequence goes on from NC_134455.1 coordinate 187,757,377, forward strand.
ACTGGCTTCTAGCCATTCAGTTATCAAGGATACTAGGAGTGGTGCACGTGCTTTTTATAAAAATAATGCCAGAGTGGAAGCTTCGTGTAGAGAATTTCGCCGCCAGTTTAATTTAGGATGCCACAGATCACGTACAGTCTACACATGCAATTAACATATGGATACATAATTTTGAGAAAAAGGTTCAGCAATGAAAAAGAAACCTCCAGGCAGTGTGCGTATGAATGGTTCGTACGCTAGACAATATCGAAACTGTTCGAGCTGCTGTCATAAGAAGCTCACACAGTTTGTTCAATTCGTTGTCATGCAGTGACTTCAAATTTGAATAATTCAAGTTTTCAGAAAATACTGTTGCAGGGCTTACTTTATCATCCGTAGGAGTTGTAGACAGTCCAGGAACTGAAACCAAACGATCAGATAATGCGCCATTAGTTCTGTGAACGAATGATTGTAAAAATAAAGAGGACAATGACTTTATTAACAAATTGTGAATCTCTGCCGAATCCAATTTTCATCTTAACGAATTTGTTAATAAGCAAAATCCTCGTTTCTGGACACAAGATAATCCTTAAAATAGCTACACCAGCTACAGCTACACAGGAAGAAGGTTACCCTTCTTACAGCAAACCCTTTAAGATGTGCTGTATCATCATATGACATAGTAGCCCCTTTTATTTTGAAAACTAGAATGACCTCATGAATACAGTCATGATTACGATCAGATCGATACGTGCCGTGATGAAAAACTTTGTTGCTCAAAATCTACAGACATTTCCACAAATTATTGAAAACGCTTGGTGTAAACAAGATGGATCAACATCACACACAGTACGAATATCGATGACTGCTGTACAATATTTGTTTGGTAACGGTATAATTTCGAGATATGGTGACATTTCAAGACCTTCCAGGTCTCCTGATTTGTCAATGCGATTTCTTCTTGTGGATTTTCCTTAAAAGAAAAATGTATAGTCAACCTACTTTGACCGAAAACTAAAAGCCTAGTCCGAAAGACTAATGCTAAAATTCCTATTGAAATGTTGCGCCGAATCAAGCAGAGTTTCATTACGAGACTGCAAGAATGTCAATGCAGAGTTGGAGTTAACTTGCAAGATGTTATTTTCAAAAAACACTTTGTGAGTGTACTCATAAATGGAATTTTTCTCTGTTTAAATGTTATAAATAAATTTATTTAATAAATTTTTTTCATAAGAATACTTAAATTTCAAAATTTCCCGTTTCCCTGAATTACTTTATAAAAGGGTGGGGGTTAAACCAACCTTACGAAGCGCTTGTATTTGGTTCCGTAGAAAGTAATCATAAAGGATTGTAGTCATCTGTATCTCTTTAAGAATTATTTGCGTCAACTCCGTACTGTCAAATGTAGTTAGATTTGGACGTGCTTGTTTACATAGCAATCAATCCTTTTTCCAATATAACGTACGGGTTACAGACGCAATTTAAATCCAGTAACCATTTTCTATGGATAAAAATGTCTTCCCAACAACAAAAAATCTTCGGACAACTCTCATCAACAACTTTAATAGATTTGATATTAATAAAAGTTACCTAAACATCTCCATTACTTTTAAAATTTAATAAAGTTTATTGTAAAATAATCTCTTATGTTATTTTTATAACTGAATCTGATAGATAATATTTCATCCGTTTTTCGAATTCATTAATTTAATTATTAATAGAATTAAAAGTTCAAATGTGTTTAAAAAATTTTAATCTGTCTTATAATTATCGTTCTTTTATATTAATGATTAACTTGAAAGATAAATTGTTTTCTTTATATCTATAAATATAACGATCGAGTTAAATATATATATATATATATAACAGGGCTCTATTATGCGGATTAACGCTAATTTAATCTATTATCCAACAAGAGTAAACAAAATAGAAGCCTATGGCATTATGTATGTAGGTTATTCAATAGTATACACTAATATAATAATATAACTGTGTACAAGACTAGGTGTGGTTCTCAGATGATTTGGAATGGAACGTGCTAGAATTAAATTGTGGGTGGCCATGTAATATTTAGGTTAGTATAAGTTATCTGTTAAAAAAGAAATATTTCAGATAATTATCAAAGTTTTTAATGAAAAGGATATCCTACACACACTATCCTGTATGTCGAATAGCCAAATGGAGCAACTGACCGGCAACAAAAATTCCACGTATATTGCAAAACATTGTAATGAGACGGTTGCGAATAAACATATTACGCTATTTTTTTCGTTACTTGACAACATGCCGTGACCATGGGTATTGAGCTTATTTTATTGGCATTTTACACTTGTTGACAGTAAATAAACGTGTCTTTTATTATTTCTATTCTGTTATAAATATAAAATATGTACAGCTTCATTTTCGAGAAGATAATTTTGTTTACCTGTCGTGCTAAGAAATATAAAATTAAATAAAGGTTTTTAAATAATAATTTATATCTTTGTTTTATCAATTTGATAAAACAATTTTCCTACACAAGGAAAAATTGTGTAGGCAGGCCACGTTTGGAATATGTAAAACAAATTGTTAGGGATTAGGATGTAGAGGGTATACTGAAATGAAACGACTAGCACTAGATAGGGAATCTTGGAGAGCTGCATCAAACCAGTCAAATGACTGAAGACAAAAAAAAAGTTTTATCAAAAATATTGTCATTTTTAGGTTAAAATGTCTTAAATATTTTATCGATTAAAAAGTACGTATTTGTCTAATCTGATTAACATTTACTGATAAAATAAAGACTACATTCCCAACTTCTAAATTAAATAAACAAGGAAATACATAAACACTCATATCGTAAAAAAACTTTACACCGAAAAAAAAAGGAATTAATATTGGCACAATTATAACAATGCAAGAAAAGAAATATTTTTAGCTTATTATTTTCATCTTATAGTTATATTTACGAGATGTTTCTAGTTTGTAATGATTTAATTGTAAAATTAAACGTTTTTTATTAAAAATAATAACAATAACAATCCTATACCTTTTTGTTTGCAACATAGGTGCATCAATTTACAAGAGTAGTTTATACCAAAGAAAACATCGCTAATAATACAGTATTATTAGCTACCAATTTTATTAATAAAATAAAGAGAAACTTAAAAATCTACAAAAGCGTATTTTGGAACCTTGATTTGTTCAACTTGTGAGCAACTTTTTCCAATTTTTTTTTTTCTTATTTTAAGAGATGTTAGTAATCTTTGTCGTTAACATTCTGCAACAACTTTATTTTTAACTGTTAATACTTTGTTGAAAACACTTTCTATCAAGTTGTTTTGAAAAGTATGCTGAGAAACACTATACTTATTACTTATTACTTGAAGGCAAACTATTACTATTACTTGAAGTTTGAGTTATTTTCATCTCTGCTATCATTAGAATTCCACTGCACATATTTTTTTTTTTAATTCGGCTAAAAAAATTGTATATTTTTTCTTTTTTTTCAGTCCGTCTATCCTCACAATCATATTTTTATCCCAGTTTCATCCAGAACTCATTTTTTTCTTTTCTTTACATGATGGAACGTTCAACAAAAAGTCCTTCAGATTTTCTGTTAGTTTCACAGTACTTACTCTAGAATACTGCTATGGTAGATCAATAGGAAATACATTTTAAAGCGAAAACCATCCCCGGTTAGTGAAGTAAATATCTATGAGTGAGGAAAATAAACAATATTATTAATATTTTTTATCAGTAATATTTTATAATAATACTGTTAATAAGATTTATTTTCAACATAATGTGATGTAAATGAAAAAGAAATAGGTTTAAAAAAATATTGTAACAATATTGATACAAAAAATAACATTTATTATTAGCAAAATGTTAATGACAAATAATATTAAAATAAAAATAAAAACAAATTTATACAGAAAATGTTGGTCACAAGTTCTTCAAAAATGTTATTGAATGTTTCTAAATACCCTTTTGTACATTTTTACATTATTTTTATTTCGTTAATAATAATGCTTACAGCACATATTATTAAAAATGTTAACTTTAGTGTAAACTTTCCTTGTGAACTGATTCACTTTTGAATCAAACCCTAATCCAGCAGTTTCAATTAATTAACTCTAAATACAACATATCTCTTTCGGATTATTTATAGATTTTATTTTTTAATGTTCTTTTTTTATTCTCAACTACCCACCGACGTTTCTATAACATCTAAAATAAATATGTTTTGAATGTAACGAAATGTTCGTCTTTTTAATGCATTATTCATATCAATATTTTCGCTTTCGGTATCTATCATAATATTTCTTTATAGTTTCTAGAAATTTACTAGGCTATAAAGGTAGTGTATGTTAAAAAATAAAATATGGAGGGATTTACAGAGAATGTAACAAACTTTCAGAATATACTCTATTAGTGAAAATAAAGAAGAAAGTTCATAAAAACAAAGGTTTGGAAACGCTACGTTAGCGAGTTTTGACTGGCGAATGATTTTGACCTGATTTGAATATGGTATGAAAAATTGAAAAAAAATTATTGAAAATTATATTTCCTTTAATATCTAATTAAAATCTGCTACATTTTGATATGCTTCGTTTTTAATAAACGTCAAAATTCTTACACTTAATTTTGTTGCTTATTATTTCTCTTTCGTCATCATAATATTGCTTTATAGTTCCTAATGATTGACTAAGCTGTAAAGGTAAAGAGTTTGTTAAAAAAAAAAGAAAATATAGAGTGATTCACGAAGATGAATATATAGAGTATTCATCTGTATGTTGTCCTGTAACAAACTTACAGAATATATTCTACTTGTGAAGATAAAGAAGAAAGTTGATGTAAAGAAAGGTTCGGAGACGCTGTGTTATAATGTTTGTTGTAACTTATACAATGTCCTCGTTAAGCACCAAACAGGCCTCCTTAATGTAGGTTCCAAGTACTATAATTTGACTTAATTATACCGAAAGCTTAGAAATCAGGACGAAATCTATTGCCAGCCGACACTTACTAACGAAGCGTTTTCAAACCAATGTTTATACGAACTTTTTTCTTTATTTTCACCAGTACATTTTCTCTATTTTCACAGTACAAAATTTCAGAACATGACCTGAAATTTTTTTACATTCTTTGTGAATTACTCTGTATAATAAAATTATTTACTTATTTAATTCTAATTTATTGTCATAAATAATTATTTATTGTAATATATTTATTAATTTATTATAATTATTAGTATTAGTAATAAGAAACCTAATGTGGTACTTTAGTGGTTAAGCTTATATTTCATAGATTATCACACGCATAGAAATGAGAGAGAAAAATAAAGATATTTTGATGGATTAAAAAGATAAAAGACTAAAAGCGATTCAATAAATATTGCAGGAAAGACAACATTAATAAATTAAAAAAATAATAATAATAATAAAATTCATGTTGTGAATATAAAAATGTGTGACAAACCTGTCTCTACATAAAATATTTTATTAAGCTGATAACTTATTTCTTTTAGGTTCATGCCCTTTAATATAATTTTTAACGAATAACTTAGCTGGATTTTTATTCCAATTTTTAAAAAACCAACAAGCTAAATAATAATCAAACAGTAATTATTATGCATAACTTTAACTATACAATAAAAAAATGAATCGGTTACTTTTTTTTATACTTTATTAAATTATTATATTTTTTTATTGCAAATAAGCATACAACTGTATTTTAGTCATATTCTACAAAAATATGACTTTCATTTAAAATAAAATGTTTCATAAGGAAACAAGGACTAAAAATTAGCACTTCATACAGTTCCCAAACTGAGTACCACAAACTATTATTAAAAAAGGAAGGAAAAATGCAGTTGCAGTAGTAAATATATATAAATAATCTGAGAATAAGCTAAGTACATGTAACGACTCATTTTCTTTGAGAGCATACTCCAAAAAGAGAAGGTTGAATGAAATTGATCTTGTATTAAATTAACAAATCTAAATTACTCTTTAGATTTAAAGTAGAATGAATTTCGTACCTATTATTCTTGAATTTGGTTACCAATATCTTCTATTTAATTCCGTTAAAAATGAATGATTCAATATTTAAGAAGTAATTTTTTTTTTATTTTATTAACCACTAATTACAGTCATTATGAATCGTTATTATTACCATTATTACTCTTAATTTTAAAATAAACGACTGGTTTCGTCGATAAACACAATGTCTTTATAAAATACCACTTGCAATGGCATTAAGATTGGTTTTACCTTTTACCTTGATTGGCTAGGCAGCTATAGATCCGTGTGGACTATATATTGGACGAGACTAGAATTTTTTTTTTTTTATTATCACCTTGAAAAAATATTTACCACAGATCGTATTGTAACTATAATATAGACTACTATATAATATAGACTACTATATAATATAGACTAAGTGAAAATCGAAGGACATTTTGTACTCTGTTGCAGCAGCGCAGCAATTCCACTATTCTATTGTATTCTCAAACTGATATTATGAAGAAAAAAAATATATATATACTCGTATATATTAAGCAACGTTTATAAAATAAAACTACAAGGATTTATGAAATAATGTAGATAGTTATTTTGATTTTAAACACTACGATTTTTTAAAATTTTTAAAATGTATTATTATTATTATACTTTTATTAATGAACAAGGATATAGAACTGCCATCTTATTGATTAAAATATTACTCTTTCGTTTCTTAATCATACTTTCTTAATTTCCCTGTCTCGTTTCCGTTCTGTTTTCCTTCTGAAAAACGGTCTATGTATCACTTACGAATAAACTTCCAAAGTTATGTAGAAATATACATCCTAAACAAACAGATTTCGCCTATTATTGTAATACTTCCTAATTTTCAAGGTCCGGCTTTAAGGGTTACATTTCAACCTTCCTCTTTTTTGATGTTTCCCATTATCTTGGCCGTTATTCAAACAATCCTGCTCTGATTATCCAGAGAATTAAGAGACAACATTACTCACTTCTTGAAAAAGGGATGCAGCCGATCCTGAATCAACAAAGCTGTAGAAAATATCTTATGACTTCTCTGGAATATCAGTCAAATCAGTTATATATTTCTGTATTCTTTTTTTTGCGAAAAACGCTTAGCGTTATCATTGCCCGGAATCATAAAAACATTTACAACAGTATCACAGCTACACTATCATCAAAAACTGAAAACAAATAAAAAATATAAAATTTAATCAGGTCCGAGAGAGTGTAAAGGCCCCTTCTCGAAAAACAAAAAGATTACAGAACTAAGATTAAAACTATAAAAATAAGATCAAAATTAAAATAATAAAAATGGTTAGCTCTAGAATAAAACATACAACTCGAATACAAGAATTGAGTGAAATTTTATCGTTGGTGTCACGTGGCAAATAATGATAAATTTTATAAAACTCCTTAGAACTCCTTTATATACTCCTTAGGAAAAACAATAACTGCTCTAATACATTTTTGTGATTGCCTAGAAATACGTTTGGTTTTCCGTGTATTTACGACGCAAGGCCGCATAACATATGCAATCCACGATGATATGACGCAAAGTGAAGGAGCTGTCGGTGCGTTTTCATAGTGGTGGGTCGAATCTCCACGGAGGATATGAACATGATGGGAAAATAGAAGGTGTGTCCAAATTTAAAAGGTACAGTAAACGTTGAATACGAACACCCAATGGTGCCGTATAACGTGTATGATCTTCATATCGCTGTAAATTAGAATTCGCGAGGACTGCTTTAAAAACCGTATGATTCGGTTGTCTAAGACGGTTGTCATAGTAAGTCATGAAATCAACTGGTTCTGTCTATCCCAAAGTGATGTCTCACCGCAATAAACAAGTATGCTTGTGACATACTTATTCTAAAGGATTAATTCTAAGGGCTTGATCTAAAAACACCTGTAGCAAGACGAAGGAAATTGTGATGTACAGCAGCCAGCATCTTAAACACGAAGAGTAGACGACAACCATAATTAAAACGGTATCGACTAAAGTATAATAAAAACGCAACATACGTATTTTTATTTAATGTATAACGTAAATATAAATATATTAAAATATAATACATACAAAACATATTTCTATGTTAAATTTATAACTTTAAATATATAATTTTCATTAAAGATTTCTGCTGAGCATTCACAGAATAAGAAATCAATCACTGATACCGCAGTCTGTATATGCTGGGGATAAAAGTGATAATTTAAAATACCTTTTATGCTTTTTTTCAGTAATTATCTAGAACTACTGGAAGATCAGAAAATATTGATTATGGATTCATCTTTGAATGCACCACAATCGAAAAAAAGATTATCATCCTAATATAACGTGTATATTATTTCTTGTTCATCTTCATCACGTGATTGCAGACTTAATCAGCACTGACAGACTATATGCCAAGTCAGAACAAATACTCTTATGATTGTGTATTAAAGAAAAATCTGACAATGATGCATGCTTTGAGAATGATGGATTTCTGGAAGTGTCTTAGTTTTTTCTTTTTGTAATTGTGCGTGGCTGTGTGTGTCTGCTACATGGTTTTTGGGGATAATTTCGAAGGGTGTGTAGTTTTTATCGGCTTTTACTACCGCTGTATGTAGGCTGATTTGCTTCATATGAAAGAAACTCTTAAGTGTCTGCATTTGCTTTGTATATAGTGACTGTATATCTATGATTCCTCTCCTCCCTTCTTCATTCTTTATGGCAGTCTTTCTTTGAATGTGTTGGGGTGTGACATCTTGTGTTTAGTGATTTTTGAGTGGATGAGGATATGAGTCTTTTCTATATCTGAGTGTGACTATTTGATGATGCTATAAGAGTATGTGAAGACGAGTTTGACAAATGTGTAGATGGCTTTGATGAGATTTTTGAAATTTAGTTTTGTTTTTAAGATGGCATAGTTTGCATAATTAACAAGAAACAGTGGGGACACGGCGCTCTAACGGATTTTGAACGCCGCAATGCTCCAGGAATTGAAGAAAAATTGGATGCGGGTGCCTACATTCCCAGTGGTACGGTATTAAAGGGTCATCAGAATAGGGTGTTGTATTACCTCGATGATGAAGATGCCAATGGACTTACTGTCCTTGCAGTGGTTTTCGATGAGGGAGAGAAAGGACTGATGAGGAGAGTGATGAGGGCCCTTACAAGGGTTAGGAGAATGGCTGGAGGCAGTCTGAAGATTACGATGCCTGATGGCGTGTGCTGCAGCAAAATGTTGGAATTCTAGCTAAGAAGGAAGGCCTCCATGGAGACTCGTTGGCCCTTATATATGATAGCGACAAAGGAAAACGCAAAGATTTCACCTAGAGGCCCACCTTCCAAAACAGTCACTGTAGCTAAGAAGGGGTTAAGCTAAGCAGACTTGCTAAAGCAGGTAAATGGAGGTAATGACCTAGCCGAGGACATCAGATTGGTCAGGAAGGGAAGGGCCAATATTATGGAAATAAAAATCAGGAAGCCTTCTGAAATAAAGGATGAAATGGTAAAACGCATCAGAGCCACGGTGGAGAATGCAAAGGTATCGGAGCGCTCAAGAGATGCAAGACTAGTAACGTACCTTGTGAGGGATCTCGATCTGGTTACCAAAACGGAGAAGATCGTGGAGGCCGTTAGAAGGGAGATAGGACAGGAGGTTCCGCTTAAAATCACATCCCTAAGACCGGCCTATGGTAGCACAGAAACGGCTTTGGTGGTCTTGCCGTCAAGGGACGCCAAGAAACTGGAAGAAAAAAGTCGCATCAAGCAGGGTTGGCACTGAAGGTTCTGAAGTTCTTAAGTGCTGGAACCATGGGCATATAGCAGGAAATTGCGCTGGCCCGGATTGAATCAAGCTATGTTACAGATGTGGAGGACCATACCACAAGGCGATCGAGTGCCGCGTACATGCTTGAACTGCAGCAAAGAAGGGCACCGGAATGGTGGCCAGGAATGTGATAACCACTCGTCATGAAGTATTACCAACTAAACACCAATAGAAGCGTGGCGGCGCATTACCTCCTGTAGGCCACGACTGTGGTAGAAGGAGCAGACTTCAGCTAATCACTATGGGTGGCTGGATGGCAGATGCTGACAGTAACGCGGCGGTGAGGGTAGTGTCCGGAAGATATGCTGTAATGGACGCAAGGTCAAAAATGGATTTTTGGCTGTGGGACTTACGGGCTGTGTTCTGGTTAGTGGTTACATTTCACCCAACTGTTCGTATGAATGCTTTAACAACATCTTGAATGAACTAGAAAAACTAATGTGGAACAAGGAAAGGCCTGTTATCATAACAGGTGACTACAACGCTGAGTGCTTAGAACTAGCTGGTACGCGGTCAACACAGAGGGGATATGCACTCGCTACACTTCTCGGCTGGTACTCTCGCTGGCAATGATATTACTTAACACCTTAACAGTTCAAACCTTTGTCGGACGTAGGAGTGGATCAGTGGTTGATGTTACAGTTATCCCGGACGAATTACTCCCTCAGATGGACGCATGGGAAGTATTAGAAGAAAAGTTTGCATCGGACCATCGAGCTACGGATTGAAGGTATAGATCAACAAATAAAAGACGTAGATAGAGACCATTAGAAGTACACGCTGCAAGATTTTCAGGCTCAGTGGCCGCTAGGATGGAGGACCTGCAGGCATGCAGACCAGCTGATTTTGTGGAAATATTGGAAGAAGAGTGCGATAGACAGCAGCCAAGGTCGGATCCACTGAGAAAAAGAGCATAGTGATGGTCCATAGAGATTGGGATCCTTTGAAACCAAATTCAAAGGGCCAGACGAGTTCTTCAGAGGCAGAGGATGAGATTGACTGATCGGACTCAAGAGACAGAGTCCGAACACAAAGCAAAACAGAATGAACTTCGCACGAGATGGACAAGATGGAGGCCTGGAGATAGGAACTAGATACGGATTAGTATCTGTCCGGATCTGTCAAATCTTAATGAAAAGGTTCGGTAAGCCTCTTCCCACGCTATCTATAGGGCAGGTGCTCCAGACTGTAGCAACTCTACTACCATGCAAAGAGTCAGTTCATAGAAAAATAGTCAGCCAGAATCCAAGAAGGTTCTCTGAGGAAGAATTAAAATGGACAATCGAAAGGATTAACGTTTTAAGAAAGCCCAGAGCCAGAGGAGGTGACAGGACTTTTACTGAAACATCTAGCGACGGCGTACTCAGAACTAGTACTGAGTGCATACAATAACGTCCTTTGTGCCGGAAACTTTCCAAGATCATGGAAGCGCGGTAGACTAATACTTCTTCCGAAACCATCACAAAATGAGATGTAGCAATATACAGACCAATCTGCCTGCTGCCTTCGCTGGGGAACTATATGAGCGGCTGAGAGAGGAACTAGAAGCCACTGGGGGCCTCCCCCCAGCTCAATATGGCTTCGTTTGGGGGAGGTCAACGGTAGACGCGCTTCTAATGGTGACCAAATGGGTAAAGTCGAGCGTTTCGGAAACGTAGAGGACCAAAAGGATTCCGCTGCTTGTCCTTCTCGTTGTCCGCAATGCATTCAATAGCGTTCCCTAAGCGACGGTGATGGAGGAATTGTTGAAGAGACGGATCAGTAGCTATCTACAAAATGTTATCAATGAATTCCTCTACGATCGCCATCTGTTGATCAACACGGAAGACGGGGACGTCCGCCTCCAGATGAATTGGGGTGTTCCTCAGGGTCATGTTGGGGCCTCTTCTCTAGAACCTAGCGTTTGATGGGGTTCTGAGGTTGGGGTTCCGAGGAGGTACATCCATCATCGCATACGCAGACAACCTGGCGTTACTGGTAAGCGGACGGTCCGACGAGGAGGTAGAAAACCTGGCAACGTCGGCGATAGTTCAGATAAGCAACTGGCTTAGAACGAAAGGATTGGACTTGGCGGCTGAGAAAACCCAGATGGTGGCTGTGGTGGGACGCCGTCGCATCAGGGAAATTAGTATAAGTATAGATGGATTCCGGGGGCAAGCGGCGCCATATATTAAATACCTAGGGCTGTGGCTAGAGAAGTCAGGTTTCTTTAATAATACCTATTAGAAGTCAGTGCCAATGCAGAAAAGGCTAGTCACCCTGGGAAGGCTCATGGGGAATATGGAAGGGCAACGAATGTTTAAAAGAAGATTTTTGATGTCAGCGGCAACCTCGATAGTTTGATTGATCCAACTTGGTTCAAGGCTCTTGACAAATGGAAGAACGAGAGACAGTTGGCCTCGCCGCAGTGAAGAGCAGCGCTGAAAGTGGTAGCAGCATATAGGACGGTGTCAGGAGAGGCGGCAGGTGTTATAGTGAGAATACCTTCAATAGGTCTGCGGGCTCTGCAATTGAAGTGTGTTTATGAAGGCAAGCAAACGGTGGATGCCGCATCAATTCTTGTAGAAGAGTGGCATGCAAGGTGGGATGGGACACACTCGGAAGCGTGGATCCGACAACTGATTCCGCGACTAGCAAACTGGCTAGGGAGGAAGCATGGAAATGTGGATTACTACGTCTGCTAGCTCCTCTCTAACCGTAAGGAGTTCGGGGCCTATCTCCATAAACGGAGATGGTTTCCGAACTGTATCTATTGCCGACTCGTAGACACGCCGCAACACACGTTCTATGACTGCCCTAGGTGGAATGACTTAAAGGAACGGCGACACCTAGGGTGGTTGACACCGGAGAACACTGTGGCTCACATGCTGCGAGGCGTAGAATAATGACGAACCCGATAGTAGCCCCTTGCAAAAGAGGCCCAGACAGGGAGGGCATAGACTGCTGCCACGACACTCTGAGGTGACCGTGTTATGCTTGGTGGCGAAGACCGGTTTCCTTGGGGGTGTTAAAATAAAAAATAAATAATTTTTGTTTTTAAAAGTACAATAAGCCGATCTGGAATTCGTTTTTGAGTTGCATTTTTATTTATGTGAAGTCAACTTTGATATTCTGTTGGTAGACTAAGTAATTTTATTTTTTTGTTTTTTAGCATATTATCAAGTGTTTCATTACCTTTTTACCTTTCCGTTTTGGGGTGATTTTCTCATTGGTCTCTATCAATGTAGAGTATCTTGCATTTATATATCCCGAACTCCGTATGGATGTCTGAGGTGAAAGTTTCTATGGAAACTTTCAGAGTCCCTTTGGTTGTATCTCTGTGGCTGCATATAGTTTGATGTCGTTCATGTAGAGGACTAATAGACTGATCAGAGAAGGTGGTTAATGCTGTGTGGTTTGTTTTATGATGTCTGATGTGATGGCCTTTGCCTGTACTGTTGAGTTCGTTTGGGAGTGGGTTGAGGCAGAGACAGAACCAGAGGTAGCTGAGTGAGTCTCCTTGGAAAATCCTGCGTATATGTAGACATCATCTGTTTGGATTTGTTCGGTTCGTGTTTTTAGGCGGATTTTGGTCCACCATATCTGCTTGATTTGTATAAGAAACTGTCTGAGGTATGGGTTGATCTTGTAAATCTGTAGAACTTTTATTAGTCACACAGTGATTAGTCTTTGCTCTTCTGTGAGAATGTTGTTTTTCATTAGGTGATGTTCTTCTACCTTCTTGCAGATTGTTGCAGTAATGATCTTTTATAGCGTTGGGAGGAAGCTGACTGGTCGATAGCTTGATGGGTTTTAGGTGCCTGACCTTTAAAGCTTAATGTACATTATGCCTTGGGTGAAGAATGTAGAAAGTGTGTGAGGTTGAAGTATAATTTTTTTGATTTGATTAATTGTGCGAGTGCTTCATGCATTCAGTTGAATAGTTTATATCAAAGGTTTTTAATGTTGTCAACGCCAAGGCATTTCCATTTGTATGTGTGATTTGTAGATTTCTGGAGGTGTTGAGGTGACTTGGAGTTGAGGTTATCACACCCTTTGTAAAATCTTTTTGCCGCGGAAATCTTTTTTCAGCGACATCCTCTAATTCTTTTCTGATGTTATTGATTTTATTTACAATTCTTATTTGCCACCTGGGCTTTGGTTTTGTGCTGTTAATGCTTCTTGGGTGGTAGTTTCTGTTTGTTCTGTGTGAGTATGTGATTGCCACTGCAAGCATTATCATGTGGACATCCTCTATGGTGCTTGAGTTTATGTGCTGTGGTATTATATATAAGTCGACTGTGTTGAGTATATGTTGTGTGATCTGCATGAAGATTAATCGGGGGATTGGATTTTCTTAGTTTGGGTGAGTTTCTAACCATTAGTTCAACTGTAATCCCTTCTTTCTGCGACTGCTTGTGTAAGAGGTGATTGAGAGTGGTATTAAACTGTGGGGTGAAAAATGTGAGTGAATAGTAAATTCTGGAATGTTTTTTGGGAGCATTTATGCTTTATTTATGCTGGTGTTGGATGCTATGTCCTTTTTGAGGGATGTACTTGCTTGAGTTTCAGTGATTTGTTGTGTGTGTCTTGCTGGTTTGCTGTAGTTCTGTTACTTTAGTCATTGTGTTGGGAAACATTTATTTTGATAGCTACAGTGTTTTTGATGATTTGAAGTTCAAGTGTTGTAACATGGTTGTTCTTTACCATGATTCTCTTTTGATCGACTAATCTGTGTTCTGTAATGAGTAGTAGGAGGTATAGGTATTAGGCCAAAAAGATTCTGAATTCATTTCTGTAGGCTGAGGAGATATTTTCCAGATTGGTAGCAATGTAGTAACAGCGCACTACAACTTTATTCATGTCATTAGTCCATTACAAACACTGTCTTTATCTGTCAACTTTGGTTGTTGACAGTTTTCCTTGCAAAATATCTGTGGCTGGGTTTGAGTAGGCGGTTATGGTCGTGAGTTTTTGTCCTTCTGTGCTTCATATTGTTTTGGATAAGTTTAAGCAACGTACCCTAAGCCTTCGTTGTTTATTTTGGCTATTTAAATCATTCATAGTACTCCCACGAGTACCTATGGAAAGGGTGGTTCGACCAGCACAGAGCTCCGGAGTACACTGCTAAGACTACATTTAAACAGGGAGTCACCGGGTGCCTTGAGTTTCTCAGTAGAGATATGCATTGACCTCTGTATCACTCATCCTCTCAGTCTACGTGCCATACCTTAGGATTAGGGTCACCCATAGTTGAATTTTACAACAGGCAGGGAGAGCGCTACGGTTGTATTCTGGGTCCACAACCACATGGGCTTTTTATTATTATTATATAATTTTGCTTTATTGTATAATATTTTTCATTCAATCCCCTCATTGCAGGAATATGTATTACTCCAGAGTAGTATTGACACCATTCTGACATGATATCTGATTAATCACTTACCTCTTAATCTTGATAAGATCCAGCTGATTTATTTTTCGAGGAAGACCCATATCTGGTTGTGCGTCTTCCACTTAGCATCTCCCATCATTCAATGACAGTATAAGGATCTTGGAGTTCTTCTCGACACAAAGTTGGTTATCAATTATCTTTTACATATCATCAAGTTGTCATATGTTTTACATATCATATTGATAATACTGTAAGCAAGGCAAAATGCAATCTTCGCTTATTAAAATGGTTAACAAAATTTTAAATAACCATTTAACTCATTGACATTATATAAAGTTCTGGTGCTTAGTCAGCTAGAGTATGGTATTTGCATTTGAAAAAGAGTGTGTATTTGCTCAATGAATATGGTTGAACATGTTCAGAACAACATCCTCCATTGGCTACCAGTTCCGGTTTTGCCTGCAAAGTTTAAACACCTCGGACCATCAGCAACTTTTTGA
Organism: Lycorma delicatula; assembly: GCF_047948215.1. Taxonomy (NCBI): domain Eukaryota; kingdom Metazoa; phylum Arthropoda; class Insecta; order Hemiptera; family Fulgoridae; genus Lycorma; species Lycorma delicatula. The sequence goes on from NC_134455.1 coordinate 187,773,050, forward strand.
CCTACCCACCTTTGCAGCGAGAAGATATCTCTTTGATTTATTATTCTTTTATAAACACTTTAATGGAATCGTTCAATTCCAGTTACCTTGCATGTTTCTAGCATGGGTGCTAGAAAAATTTGTTTCTGTTTTCCTCAACACCATTTTATTTCTCCTTTTGATTCCTACTGTAAAATATTGAATAGATATCAATTTTTTCATTAGCATCTTTCCATGCCAAAAAAAAAAAAAACATTACTTTCAAGCATTTAGCATTTTGAAGCATTAGTGTTCCATTGTATCATGTGGTACAATCTCAGCTTTGATGAGTCCTTTTTTATTTCCTTTAAGTAATCGAGACGACTGAATGTCATTGACGGTCACAATAATCCCATCGTATTCTTTCTTGTTTTCTTAGTAGGTCCTCCTGCAGATTCTGTATTTCCACTTGAAATAACAAAGGGACTGATCTTTGTAAAATCTCCATCATTTATTACAACCAGATATTTCGGTACTGTTGATTGAATCTTAGGTTGGAACTTAGTTCGATCCGACTTTTCTTGTCTCTAACCTCGAAACTCTTCCTTCCTTTCGGATCTTAAGACAAAGGTTTTCAAAGACCAGGGTTTTATGTGGACCCTTTGCCACAGATAAAGTGGGTGTTGTTAATTGTTTCATAAAAAATTTTCCGTCAGTCAATATGTCATAGGTGTGGGCGTAGAGACGGTTGGGCATGTCCCGGATCATAGATCCTGCCTGGGTTCCCCCAGTCAGCCGCCTCCTACAAATTTAACTCGGGCCGGAGAGTCAGGTACTGCCTGACCCACTATACCGAGATCCCAGGGCTCGCAGTAGCAGTATGGGCTCCGATACCCTTATCCATGGGAAAATCCCTGCCCAGGACCGATGTGATTGACTCACAAAACTTCAGCATAGCAAACTTACAACAGCCCACCCTCAACCCCGCTCCACAGAAAGAGAGATAAGCACTCCCCGTCCGCACTCACCCCAGCATCGGCAAAACAAATCACGGTCATGGTTCCCACTCTCGGCGTAAATAGGAAAACCGAGAAGCACAAGCACAACCAGCTCGGTCAGCACGGGACGGTTAATCCTGTACTCCCGTACAGGGAGCTCCTGTTCAAAAACAATGCTCCTTTGGCCGACATAAGTGAAGGAACCGAAGTATTACCCGCTATTACCCACTCTGAATGTGTGAGTAGAAATTATTGCACGGTCGAGGGGTTGGGGTTGTCAGGACAATATTATTCCGGTCTAGTGGTTAACTCGTCATCGTAAATCGGCTGATTTAGAAATCGAGAGTTCTAAGATTTAATTCCTAGTAAAGGCAGTTACTTTTATACGGATTTGAATACTACATCGTCGATACCGGTATTGTTTGATGGGTTCAATTAACCACACATCTCAGGAATAGTCGGCCTGAGACTGTACAAAACTACGCTTCATTTACATTCGTACATATCATCCTCATTCATCCTCTAAAGTAGTAGCTTACGGTGATTCCGGAGGCTAAACAGACAAAAGAAAGTGCATTGTTATTATTATTATTGTTATTGAATTTCACAGTCTCTGATTCGAGTTCAGGAATGGTTTTTAGTCATGTTTTGGCAGGCTTCTTGCAAGAATTCGTGACGGTAACTTTTCTAGTTTTCAATTGTTTTGACCACTAATCACACGCCTCGTAATATTGGAGGTTGTTAAAATCACTGCCTTTTAAAGGATAGTTATCACATTATGATTGATCTCCAGTCTCTTGGGGCAGTTTTTGAGATTTATAGGGATTTTCCCCATAGCACTTACCACTACTTGTTCTATCCTAAACACATTCTGATGCCATATATTTTTAATCGTCTGCGAGAAGCAGACAATCTCTCTATCTTCTCACTTTCTCGTATTGTGAGATGGTTTGCCAGTCGCACAGTTACATCCGTAAGAAGCGTGACTTTTCTCTTCTTATCCATGTATACAATATCTGACTTATTATGAGTTACGGATCTAACTGTTAGCATTCTATTCCAGTAAAGTTTGATATTTTCTCTTTCAGTTATCGGTTCCGCAATATGTATATGATGTGGTTTCAATAAATTTAGTATCCCTTTATTGCACAATGGTTGTTGGTGCAATATTGTCATGAACAAGTGTGGCGCAGCCATCCCCACCCCTATCACGAGAGACAACACTTCTGGTGGTCGAGGAGCTGTTCCCAGTAGCTGAAGCTCCGTGGAATGAGGTAGCCCCGGAGCATGAGCAAAGATTCTCCATTAAGGAGCTGAGACTGGCGGCCAAGAGAATCCCAAGATAAGAATCCGGGGTTGGACGAAGTTTCTGGTCCAACCCCGGACCAGGATTTCTAGTTAAATTAATGGTGACAAGACATCCTTGAGTCGTACTGGACGCCTATAATACAGCTTTGGAGAGCTGTCGCTTTCCTTCCTGTTAGAAGGAAGCGTGGTTGGTCCTGGTGCCAAAGAAGGGTGACATGCTTGGGAAAGGTGTTTCGTATCGTCCGATATACTCAGCACCTTGTGCAAGCTGTTGGAGAGACATATCACTGATAGGTTCTAATGCGAGGTGGAAGGGAAGGATAGGCATCCCCTGATCAATATAGCTTTGTTAGGGGGAAGTCCACAATTGACGCATTGTAACGCGTAATTAAATGGGGTACAGATCGAAGTAGTGGCACTGAGCGTCGACGGAGGATCCCGTTAGTGGTCCTCCTAGACGTCAGGAACGCCTTTGGTAATCTCCAGTTGCCGATGATTATTGATGTGCTGAGAGAGAAGAAAAAAGTTGGTATCTTCTTGGCATAATTAACAGCTTCCTACATTGCAGAAGCCTTAAAACCCCCACAGAAGATGATGAGTTGGTTTTTGACGTGTTTGATGGGGTTCCGCAGAAGTCGGTTCTCGGCCCATTCCTGTGGGACCTTGCTTTTGATGGGGTTCCGCAGAAGTCGGTTCTCGGCCCATTCCTGTGGGACCTCGCTTTTGATGGGCTTTTGAGACTTGAGTTTGATGGGGACGTTTAACTTGTTGCATATGCAGATGATTTGACCCTCCTCTTGGCCGGACACTCTGAAGCAGAAGTTGAGGAGGTAGCCAATAATGCGGCTATAAAGCAATAAAGTTGGCTTCAGGCGAGAGGTCCACAAATAGCCCCTAATGATACCTCCGTAGTAGCGTTGGTCGGGAGAAGAAAACTACGAGAAATACAAATTAATGTTGCTGGGACCAGTATTCCCACGTTGGAATGCGTTAAGTACCTCGGCGTGTGGTTGGAGAGGAGCCGAAACTACAACGTCCACCTTCAGCAGACCTTGGAACGTGCTGAGACAGTTGCTGATAATTTTGGTAAGCTTTTGCTTAACCACGGAGATCCTCGTGCTTTTAGACGACGTATAATACTGACGGTGTCTTCTTCAATAGTATTTTATGCCATCCCTACGTGGGTAGAGGCTCTTGAAAAAAAAAGGACAATAGATAAAATATCATCGCTTCAAAGACGTGCTGCATTGAATCCGTGCGGCCGTATACCGCACGGTTTCGTGGAATGCTATTGAGGTCATCTCCGGGATTCCATCAGTGCGGCTGCGTGCATTAATGCTCCGGCGGGTTTATCTTGATATGACTAAGACCGAGGCTAAGGACTTACTTCTGGTCGAGTGGCAGGAGGCCTGGAACACCTCACCTACTGGTGGATGGACACGTAAATTAATTCGGAGAATAGATTTATGGGTGCCGAGAGGACTAGGTGAGGTAGGTTTCTATATAATGCAGCTCCTTTCTGGACGAGTTTGAAGCCTACCTGCATCGATTTGGCAGGAGAGCGTCTCCTCTGTTCAGGTACTGGGATCTTGAAAATACCTTTGAGCACACCATCTACCAATGCCAGCACTGGGTTGTGGTCAGACTAGATGTCGGGTTAAGCAGGCTTTTTTCGGAAGAAACAGTTCCGTACATGTTGATAGGAAGAGCGGAATGGGACAAGGTAATACACCTAGTAACAAGCATCCTGAAAACTAAAGCGAGAGAAGCTAGAGAATGGAATAGAACCTGATTTAGGACCCAGATCAGTAAGAAGACTGAAGATCACCCAGCAAGAAATCACAGTTGAATATAAAAGACCTGAGACTCAGGCGAAGAAAGTGATCTGAGGGTGACAGGACGAAGGACAGCCCCTGTGCAGCCGTCGTGCGGCTGCACTTGTTCGGATGGGCGACGGTGATGAAGCACGGGGACTCTGGAACCCTAGGCCCTAAAAGCACCTCCTGAGCCCGCGCAGCGCTTAAACTGTAGGACCGGCCCCGGAGGAGGAAAAACGGTGAGATTGGAGTTTTAGTCGGTAGGGTGCGGGTACACATAGGCTCTTAATAACATCTAGCCGAACCCGTGCGAGTCCGACACTACCCCATTTATGGGGGTGCGTAAATGGCATTTCTCAGACTCATCTATAACAAAAAAAAAAAATATTAGTTGTATGAAATTTCTGCGATATTATTGGGCCATCTAGTATTTCTCCTAGGAGCTAATTTGGACATGCACTTACTATGTGATCTACGTTTTCCACGGACTGACCGCATATCCGGCATTTGTCTGTAGCTAGTTTAGCTTCTTTGAAGATATGTTTCCTGTAGCCCCTTGCAGAAGCTACCTGGTCTTGAATCGTCAACCTCCATTCTTCTGCTCCGTTCTTCAAGTTAGCTGGGAACCGTCCATAGAGCTATTTACTTTCCCAGGCCATGATTCTTTTACTCTTGGAGATTATTCTTGTACATTGATCGTACTGCGCATTTTTCAGATTCAAGGGTGTCAAAGCTTCATCTGCTCTCATAATACCTTGATGCAGGCGACTATCCTCTGCTCTTTTGAAGAAAAAACCTCTTAGCTTTCCAATTTTACTACAGCGCAAGTTTTTAATATCCAAGTTCCCGTGGCCTCCCATTTTCCGTAATAGGTATAATCTCTCGTCAGAGCTTCTAGGATGTTATACCCTGAATTGTGTGCAAATTGTCCTAATCATTCGATTCAACGAATCTAGTTCAATTTCAGTTCAGGATAAAACTCTCAGACTGTATATTATCACGGACTCAGATAAATATTCAGCGCCTTGAACTTATTGCGGCATGGGATTAGAGTTCAGGAATTTCTTTTCTCTGGTCTGGAACTAATTTTTAATTTCTTTCAACTTGGATTTCTGTATTCCAATAGCTTTAGTTGATAACCTAGGTATTTATAAAATTCTCCTTCTTCCATTCCCTTTATTCGGTGACCTCCTTTTGCTGCAATTCCGAACCCTTCCTGGTATTCTCATTTCCCTCTTACCATTTCATTTTCATGCACTTATCAAATTCGAATGTCATCTTTGATGTTAACATCAAAGATGAATTCTGTTACTCTTTTCAACAAGGTGTCTAATCCTTTCTTCATTTATGCATATATGTTTATGTCATCCATACATAACAGATGCGAAACCATAACATTATCCTATGAATCAAGTATAAATTCTTCATTCTTAGTATTAAGCGGACTAGATAAAGGGTTTTCGCGAGGCAGAACCATATGGGGCTAATGGCGTCTCAGTGGAATAGTCCACTTCTTATATTAATTTTTTGTCGTGACTGTTCTCTGGTTTTAATTGTGTAGGCTAATGCTTGTCGTCCACTTACCCATTAGATACTCTAAGCATTCTAAAACTCGAATGACAACCTTATAAAAATTCAGTACTTCCAAAAACCAAGAATGAGGCACACGGTAAAGGCCTTCTGATAGTCAATAAAAGCCACGTATAGGGAGGGATCTTCTATTTCTTTTAGCAACTCCAGGACATTATCGCCAAATCCGTATTAACTGTTCTTTACACTCACTGCATCCCCGCTTGCAGCCTTTCTGTTCTTCGGCAATTATTTCATTATGATTAAAGTGTTGATTTAATTTTTCTACCAAGACTACGTATTATTATATTTATTATTATTACTAGTCGCTCGTACCGGCTTCGCCGGACCTCCCAGCCAGGCATCGCCTCGCTCGGCGCTTTGGATTTCCAGGTTTCCAAAGTTCTTTTTTCAACTGGAAAATTTTTGACGTTATCAACTTTACTCCAAGTTAAGAGCTTAATGTTTTTAGAAAAAATTTCATGCAATTTTCTGTTAATCGGGCTTTAGCTGCGCGAGTTCGGACGCCTTCTAATCGCATTTCCCGTTGCTCAGTTGTTTCAGTCGAGCGGGATTGGACTGTGTGAATTCGGTCGCTTTCCAATCTTGACTGTCTTTCGTCTTAGTCTCTACCGCACGAACAGTTTTCATCATACGTGCTTTTTTTTGTATTTCTCCCAATTGAAGAATGTCTTTTAGGCATGGTATGATGTCTTGAAAAAAGATCACAGAATTTAAAAGATTGCAGTTAAATACTTTACACACTTTAAATTAGTAACACACACACATGATAAACAAAAGCAGCTATTTATTTATGTTTTTAAACAGCTGTAAAAAATTGTAAATGAATGAATACACGTATAACTCGATAACGCCAAATCGCATGAAAAAAATAGATGGCCTACGTTAAAAATAATTTCTTACGACTCGGCCATGTAAAAACCTAATTTCTCTGCCACCTCTGATTTAAATCTCCTACCAGCAATATAAATAATCTACAAAAAAAGTACTTTACTATTATCACAATCGTTGTGTCGTCAAAATTGGAACTCGAATCCGCATCGAATTGAAAAAACAAACTAAAATCACATAAAATTTAACTTTTAAAGCATGCGAACAAATGAATCCAATGTTGTCAAAATGGAAAAAAGTAACTTTAACGCCGATAACTCGCAACCGTTATGGCTGAGGTCCAAAAAATAACCTATGTTCACCGCAGGGCTTCAAAGTGTAAAATTTTGTGTAAAAGTTTAGACAAATCTGTCCGGTAGATCTCGAGTTAAGTTGGAACAGACAGACAAACAAACATTGATTTTTATATATATATATAAATTATTACAGCTTGTTTAATTTCAATATTAGTTTCATAAATTATAGAGTTTTTTAAGTCCCGCTTCCTCTATAAATAAAAAACACTTTTAGGATATTTTTACTGCATTTAATCTTGACAATAGCAACCAGAATTTTTTAAGGACATGAAACTGAAATCGTAGAACTGGAATGCCAAGATTCACTGAGATGTTTTTTTAAGTCACGCATTTCAAATCTTATTTGGCATTATTTTTTATAACCGAGAGACTATATTTATTGTGAAGTAAAATAGATTGAAGGTAACGGTGAAATTAAATCAAAGTAATTCATAATATGTGGGTGTTTAAAGTGAAAACAATAAAATCTTGGCAAGAAATTGGCGGTGAAGAATGGTTAAAGAGTAATTTAGATGAAATATAATCAAATATTTTTATTATAGATACTTTTAAACACTATGGGTTTTTTCTTTGACAGCATGGTCTAATATAAACATTTGTCTTCATAAGTGGAGAAGTAACAAACTGTAAGATATTCGTAAAAAATAAATGGCGTACACTAGATGACATTTTTCCAAACTGAAATTGAAACGATCTTAAGCAAATGCTCTAAAATAAAAATAAAAAAAATATATATATATAGTGTATGTGTGTGTGTTTGTGTGTCTTAAGTAAAATTTGAAGATTAAAGTTTGATCTGTATTAACGGCATATGTCTGTAACGTTATAGTCAGAAACGGCATATAAACCGGTTACTGGTTATATGCAACCAGTATATAACCGGTTTGATGGTGGTGTTATAGCATTAAAACACACACTAAATACATATGCAGAAACGGCAGTAATATTTTATATATATATATATATATATATATATATATATATATATATATATATATAAATATATATAATATAATATAAATATAAATATAGTAATATTTTATAAAATTTATTTTAATTTGTCTTTATAAAATATTGCTGCCGTTTTTGACCAATATGTTTCTGATTATTGTAGATATGGATATACCAAAGTATCAGATCAATATAATAATTATCAGAGATATTTTATATATTATATTCTGTTTAGTTGAGGTTATCAAGAAAAAAATATATATACATATATCTTTATATATATATTTCTTGTGTGCGTGTGTACGTCACTGAACTCCTCCTAAACGGCTTGACCGATTTTGATGAAATTTTTTGTGTGTTTCAAGGGGATTCGAGAATTATTTAGATTCACAATTTTGTCCACTGGAAAATGTTTTTTTAATTTATTTTTTTATTTATAAGTAGTTGTTGATTTTGGAATGCTTTACATTGGACCCAGCGGACTGCGCTACCATCGCAGTATCGAATATTCAATAATATTTTATTTTAATTTTAGTTTGTCCCGACAGTTGGTGCTGCGATCAAATTGAGAAAAATATTTCGTAATTTTGTGTTATTATTGTGTTACAAAAAACCGCGAGAAAACAGTATTTTAATAAATAAGAGGCTAATAAATCAGATGGAAATGTAAACAAAGGAAAACCAATCAGATCAATGCAAGATGGCCGCTGTCAAACACAACGACCAATCACAAAGAGCCCGTATGGCCGTTGCCAATGTAAACAAAATCACAACTGATTAAGTAACAAGTAGGCAGCACTGCGATCGCGTTTAGAATTGTGCGCGTATTGAGAAATATTATATTATATTATTATTTATTGAAATAACGTTTTAAAGTGTAATTAAAAAATATACATTGTGCAAATTTGTAAGGTACAGTATTGAAGTGAAAAGGTTTTTTTAAATTTATTTATCTGTTGTTGATCTTGGGATGGTTAAGGTTCACAATGGGATCCAGTAGGCAGCGTGTGGATCCGGTAGGCAGAGCTGCGATCGTGTTTTAGAAGTTTTTTTTTAATTTTTGGTTTATCAGTCAAACCCGGTAGTTGGTGCTGCGATCGGATTCTAGGAATGTTTTTTATTTTGTTGCTTTTTCCCATATCAGTTACTTGCGTCGTCGTAGCTTAGTGTTGTTCTTACATTAAAATTCGTTTTTTTAACGGACCTCTTATGTTTAGAGAATAGTTTGAATTAAATCCGATAGGTAGTGCTGTTCTGACAATTGGATTTATTTACATTCTGACTTTTATAAAGTGAAAGGTTAAATTTTGTTAAATTTCTAATGTTCAGTTTTTAAGGTTTCATGAAACTTTCAATTGTTGTCATTTAATCTGTATGTATACTCAGATCTAACAATAGCGAAGCATTGCCGAGTCTGCTAGAATTGCGTGCTTATTGAGAATATTATATTATTATTTATTGAAATAACGTTTTAAAGTTTAATTAAAAAATGTACATTGAGCAAATTTGTAAGGTGCAGTATTAAATGAGTATTTTACATGATTTTTCATGAATTTTAATGATGTATACACGTGCATTCAATAACAATCAACATAATCTAAAAATTTAAATTGTCAGTTCTCATTTGATTCTATGCAACTTATGATGTATTGAACGGCTCTTTGAAAATAAAAATTTAAGTTTGTAAAATAAATTATAACATTTATAAAATTAAAATATAAGTTACTTATAATATAGTTTAAAGTATATTTAAAAAATTGAATTTATAATGTTTTAGCTGATTAATGTTATAAAAAGCTTTCTAAAATTATCTTTAATTTACAATTTATCTAAAATTTGGTAAAATAGATGTTAAAATAAAGAATGAGAAAAATGATAAAAGTTTCTACTAAAATTTTAACTACGTTGCTTTTTTACAGTGTTTTAGTTTTTTTATTAATTGATTAATTAAGCTGTTACATGGTTATGAAACATCAAAATTTTTAAATAAAAAAAAAAAAATATGTAGGTAGTACTTTTTTAGAATGATGTTAAGTGAAAATTAGTAGTAATGTGGATGAAGATGTATTAATTACACTAATTATTAATTTTACGAGGTTTCGATTTTTTAATTCAATTTTCATCGGACATCTCAATATTTAATGAAAATAAATATTAACCATACTACACATAATTAATCAATAAACCCATTACAATAATACAACAATCACAAACTGATAATATCATACTAATAGTCATTTTAATGAAATTTAGAACACATTCCTGCTAATTTTAACTTAATTAAGTTACTTATATTTAGGTGTGTGCATTTATTACAGAATAATGCCGCGTCAGGACAACGTCTGTCGGGTCCGCTAGTATATATATATATATATATATGATTAATTTATACAAAAATAATGAATGGAAATATTTATGAGACGTAATTTAAATTATATAGATTTTGCACCAAAAAATATATATTGTTTGAAACTGGTTCTGAAAATTTTTTTAAAGAAATCAGGTATAAATCAATATGATTTTGAAATAAAACTGATTTTACAAAATATATATTTTTTTTTTTATGAGAGTACATCGAGATACTTTTTGGAGGACGGAAACCAGGTGAAAATTATTCTCAACTTTCTCCCATAACTAAGTTAATCGTCGACTGATTTTCAAAGGTTTAAGAGCTATTTGTTTAAAATGAAGAGCTAAAGTTTTATGTAAAAATCAAAATTTGATAAAATTAACAATTAACGAGTTACAAAATATTAAACAACTGAATTTAAACTTTTTGAAATTTGTTGTCTTAATTATTTTATTTTTTTGTTTGTAAGAGAAGATTGTTTTTTTTTTCTATTTATTAGAAATGATTCCTCGATTCAATCTTGAGATATTTCCTTTAATAAACTCTCATTAGTGGAGAAAATGAAAATAAACGGAAGATCACCAATTTTTCACACAGTACTTTTTGTCCATTTTCATTTGTAGAATCCAAAATAGAATAGCCACAATTTTTTTGTCACACCATGTAAATACATTTATTTTATTTTGCATATATTTAGAGATAAGCATGTTGGCAACTATTGTTTTATAAATAAGTAGTCCACTGTCTGTGGAGCGTTACCAGTTAGAAGAAACTGAACTAAAAAAAGTTAATCAATAGCCTTTACTGATTTTTTAAATTTCATTAATTATTAATAAATGACATTCAGCCAAGAAAATCATTATGTACTGCTTTTAACCCAAGAGGGAAGTGGCGCCTCTATCATGCTTTTAAATGCTAAATAAGTTCAAATAACAGGTAAGATCCAATCAACATGTGAGCTTCAGTGAAACTGAATAAAATAAAAGGTTAAGATGCGATGTCTTTAAGAGAAGAAAAATAGACAAACAGATATATAATTTTATATAATCTGTTCATTGACAGGCGAGCTGGAATTTTGCACTGAAAGAAAAAATGGTATAAACAAATAGATTAAATTAACTTTGTATTGGATATAAATTTATAATAATTTTTAAACAAAAATATATGATATAATCGCACCGGTTATTCATAAAAAATTACACTTATTACAATGTGTTGTGTAATTTGATTTCAACAGAGGTAGTTTAATACATTTTGTGTTCCGCTCCCACAGTGTTGTTAGACCTTCAGTAGTACTTGCGTAAACCTTGTCTATTACAATAGAAAAAGAATCCATTGGAGTTACATCCGATAAACTCAGATGCCTCCTTCCCTTGCGGATCCAATTATCTGGAAATGTTGCATTTAAAGTGTCACGAACGATATCAGCCCAGTGAGTAAGTCCTCCAACCAACTGAAAGATATATCATTTTGCTGCTTCTCTTCCAACTGGGTGGGGAAATGCATAATTAATTAGCATGTGTAACAAGTTTCATTTTGTCGTTTTTCTGTGGAAGAAGAAGCTTATTATTCAATGATCTCATTGAATAATAAGCCACATGAAATTTTAGGGCTATCTCTGATTCGCTTCTTAACCGCATGAGAGTTATCTTATTCCTAAATACACAAATGTCTATTGACTAACTCTGCCTAACCCCACTAATATGAAATTAAAAGAGACACGATACAAAAAGTAAAATAAAATAAGGAAAAATCCTTATCAATTTCATCCTAAGTGAGATTAGCGAAATACTTTAAGATGATTATTAGTTTTTATTTTTTGTGCTGTAGATTTTGGCATTTGTGATCACGATTAAACTTGTGTCACCGACTTATCGGATGGGACAGTAGACTCATCTTAAGTCCCTCGTGTTTAAAAAATGTTTCCACCCACGATTTAATAAGTTTCATATCAGGAGGATCTGCACCGAATTCGTCTCAGAACGTTAATAGTAAATTTTACCTTAGATAATCACACAAAACATGTAGATTTCGCTGAAAGAGAATCCGTATTGAATAAATAAACAATACAGCGCTCCCAGCAGCTAAAATAATAAATAAATATTGCTTTATAAATTTAAAACAAAAGGTAAATATAAATCCTAATAAAGGTAAATTTTTAAGGATATCTCGTATATTATAATAAATAAATCACTAACTATTTAACATAAATTAGGAGATAACACAGAAAGTTATACACCTATTCGCCTTAAAGGAGAATCCCATCCCATCGAAAAAAATCCCATATCGCCTGTCCCATTGAATCAAATGAGCCAGGAATAGTTACAAAATCATAAACCAGTTTTAAAAAATTAGTAAAGATATTTACTGAATGAACATCTTTAGACGTAAAAGGAACAGAAAAGAATAAAAAAAGAAAGAAAATACGAATCGATTCATACATTATATAAATCAAGAGAATGTAATGGTCAATGACTAGATAAAAAAGGAGCAAGATCCACAGAGGTCTTACTGTTCTGCAACAACGGGTAATAATATATTCTGTTATATTAAACGTTTCATTTAAACTTTTATAAGCTAACCTCTCCATTATTCAGACCGACATGCGTCATTAATAAATTTATTCTTCACGTTAATGCTTAAACCCAAATAACTAATGATATTAAACTCATGAATTAGTGCATAAAAAATTGAAATTATCATTACTTAAAAATATCACTGTGTCAATTAAATATTTTGTGTCACGACAATCGATTTTTTAACAGAATTGCATAATGAAACAAGATTTGTAAAGTAGACGTTCTGTAATTACGTAGAATATAAACTGACCACACTGATTTTGAATTTTCTGTTTCATCAGATATAAAATACATATTACTTAACGAATAATATAAAAAAGAACAATTCTTTTTAAATAAATTTCTTGTAACTACATATTTCATTCCAAACATAATTAAAAATGATTTGGGGAAAAAATGTTCTGTTTTTAACTCGGGTGTTAAATCGTATTATTGACATCCGTTTTCTTTTTTATATTTTTATAATTTTATATTCGTAAACAGTAGATTTTATTTTTCGATTGATCAGAGCTTTGTTAGCTTTCTACTTCTTAATTTGTTTAATATTAAATACTATTATTTGTTTATAATTAAATATTTGTACTTTCTAACAATTTAAAAGTGATAAAGAAAAAAATATTAGTGCTGTATAAAATAGTCCATTTAATTGTGTATACCCCTTTATTTTTCATTTATTTACAAATATATTATTATATTATACTACATGTTAGAAAATTTTGTAATGTTTTAATATTTTTTCCTAATATATATTTTGCGATCTGTTCAACTAGTGAACAATAAGCAACCCCTCCACACGACCCAATGAGATGAGGTTGACATGTATGACATGTAAATGAGGTGTTGTCTTGTACAAACACAGGCCAACCATTCCTGATTTGTGTGGTTAATTGAACCCCAACCTCCAGACTATATCGGTATCCATTGTCTAGTATTCAAGTCCATTTAAAAGCAACTAACCTTTAGTAGAATTTGATCCTCAGACCCTTCGACTTCGAGAATCAGCTGTTAAACCATTGATTTGCAACGACGAGTTAACCTTTTTTTCGGCAATATTCTTAATACTGCACTATTTGTAAGGTAAAGACATAACTTGAACAACGGGGTCAAATAGGAAACAATTTTTTTTTTCTGAACATTTACACAATTTTCCAATTGTACTTTAAATAAGTTATTAATGTTTAAAAACCGTATGGCTATTTGGAATATTAATCTACGGGCAAAGCGGGATAGTTTACGTATACTTAGCCATTTTTTCTTTTGTAAATGATTTTTTTACATAATTAACAGAGTATAAACTGATTTTCTATTACAATAATGTTATGAGAATTAATAACAGTTTTGGATTTAGTGCTATATATTTCTTATAACAACTAATAATCCTGAGAAATAAAGGAAAAGATGGTAATTGAAAGTGTTAAGTGTTAATGATTTATACAACATAAAGAAATTAACATGCGGATTAAAAAGAAAAAGAAAAATTACCTTATCACAGAATTATTATTAATTCTTTGTTTTATTTTTTTAAATCTGAAAGTACCACTCACTATTATCACATTAATTTCATTTCCGTTTTGGATTAATTCAAGCGACAAATCCATGGTAATTTAATTATAAATGCTTATTCTAGTGATTGTATTATTTAACGTTCCATTCATTATATACTAATTTAATTTTACATGGCTTTCATGTACTTACTGTAGTATTATTTTGTTTTCAAGGTATATTGGACTGTTAGAAATAGCTAATTTTATTTAAAAAAATTAAATGTTAAATCTAATTTATATATTATTTTAACTTCCTTCTTTAATAGATTTTTTATTTTTAGTATCTAACCAATAAAATACTTGATTTATTAATTATTTATTAATTTATATTTTCCTCGGTGAGGCCTTCAAGGACCACGCAAATATCATTTAATATCTTCTTTCATATCTTCTTTCTTTTTCTTCCAGAGGTTCTTCATTCTTTCGGAATGTTTTGCTCTTCTTTCTTCAGTTCATTCTCCTCTATTGAATTTTTTCTTTTCACCTTGAGGAACCTTTAAGTCAAACATTTTCTTTCTGAATTTCTTTCGATCTAGATAGTTATTCTTTTTAATGTTGAACTCTTTTTTCATTTCTTTAATGTAACCACCTTTTAACCCTTATAATTCCAGAGGTATTAAAGATCTGTTTGTTTATTCGGATCATGTGTCCATAGAATTTTACTCGTTTTCTTATTGCTACTTCCAGGTCTTCAATTTTATCGTATATTTCTTTATTTGATCTCAGTCTGTGGCCTTCCTTTGTTCTTCTTGGACCATTAATCCTTCTTAAAATTTTTCTATTTATCTTGAGTAAATTTTCTATTCCAGTTATATTTTCAGTTTCCATGCCGTACAAGATTACTAGTTTTACAAGAGTGCTATAATACCTTAATTTTGCATTTATAGAAAAATTCTTTTTATTTCAAATATTTTTTGTATAAAAGTTTAGTTGTGTTAATTTGTGTTTTATGCTCTCAATAATTAGTTTATCTGTTTAATTTATAATAATTATTTCTCAAAGATATTTAAAACGGTCCATGATCTTAATTTTGCCATACTTTGTTTCTATTATCTTTTTGGGATATTTACTGGCACTTGAAATCATTATCTTTGAAAAGGAAAACTGCTAGCCTTTTTTTCAGCTACTTCTTTCAATTGGTAGATTTGGTTGAATGCTTTTTGTTCTGATTTTGCAAAGAGTTCTAAGTCGTCGGCAAAAGCTAGACATTCTATCTGACGTTCTGATTTTTTGTTGCTATTTTTGCGCTTGAGTTATTATTTTCCCAGAAGGTTTTCATGACTTTTTCTAAAACCAAGTTGAAAAGCATTGATGAAAAGCCATCTCCTTGTCTTAGTCCTGTTTTATTTGGAATGTTTTGCTGATTTCATCTAGAAATTTAATATTAGATACATCGTTGGTGAAACTGAGTTTAATTAAATTTATGGTTTTTTGGTCATCTTTGTATTCTTTTAATGTGTCTTTATTGACCCGTAAGCCTTTTGAAAATCAATGAATGAAATAAAGATATTTTTGGGCCTTGTATTGTAATAGTTTAACATTATTTTTAGGCTAAGGATTCGTTCTGTAAAAGTCTATTTCTTCTGAATCTACCTTGATGTTCGCCAAACTTTGAGTCGATGTGTGGTTCAAGCCTGTCGAGAAGTAGTTTGGAAAATATTTTCTACGAGACAGGTAATAGTGAGATTCGTCTATAGTTATTGATATCAGTTTTTGAGCCATTTTTATGCAATGGATGAATTAATGTGTCAAACAAATCATCTGGACCTTTTTCTTCTGTCCAAATCTTCTGTAAGATTTTGGTTGTTTCTGGTATGAATTTCTCATCTGCAACCTTCCATAATTCTGCGAATATACCATCCTTACCTGATGCTTTGTTGTTGCCGAGCGATCTAATCACAATCTTAATTTCTTTCTTGTCTGATGGATTAGAGTCAGGATTCTCTGTTGTGAAGCTTAATTTCAGTTTTTCTAACTGAACTTCGCTCGGAAAATGTTCAATCAATAATGAGTTCTCCCTATACAGTATATTTGGTTATAATTTCTTACTTAAGTTTTTCCCTTAAGTGAATCAGGTTATGTAATTTTTACGTGTAGTTATTACATTACTCGAATTTATTTTATTTATTATTTTTATTTATTTTTTTTTTTAAGAAAACGTTTATAAGTTAGTTATGTTTCTGGAATTTCTAAACAATTTAAAAAAATAACAGTAGATTAATTATCACGATTTTATTTGTGTGTACGGTGTAAGAGAGACAGAGAAAAAGTAAAAGAAATAAGACGTATTTAATAACTTTTATTTAATTAATTTAAACGGTGGTACATAGAACGGAAGTAGATAATATTTTAAGGGCGATACCGTCTGATGACCTTCCAGCATCTTCCGTAGATTTACGTTTATCACCTTTATACACTTCATATTTAATCTTTGTGACCTTATATTTAGAATACAATACACGGCCATTATAAAAGAATGGCAGCGTTTAAGACATGAATTAAATTTAAAGAAAATAATTACAACTACATTTTTTTATTTCTTAGAAATTCCATTTCAAATAGTTTTGTTACTCGTGTAATCAATAAATCAATATGCGCGCTTTTTGTCGCTCGGTAAAGGTCAATCGATGTTGAGTACTCTTCTTGCAGTACGTAATGGTTATAATTTCTTTCTCGTCTTCCTTTAAATGAGTCAGGTAATGTAATTTTTACCAGTAAACAATGTTTTTAATGAATCCTCACTAGAAAAATCGTAAGGGATTGGGCATAGAATATTTGAAAACCAGGATAAAAGTCTCTCCTATCAGAAAAAAAAGAATTGTCTTTATTAACAACTTTAATGCAACGAATGTATTAAAGTGTGAAAGTGAATGATCTTGTAGGAAATATATATTTATTGTTAATACTGTATTATTTTAAAATATAACCTTTAATTAAGTACAATTTATCTGATTATTCAATATAAATATCGCTAAAAGAAACTTTCTACAACTTTTTTAGAAGTCATTCTAATAACAGTAATTCCTTTCTTTCTATTGAATTGAGACTTTTAGTAATAACGGCTAGTAATATTTGATATCAATCATACAGTAATTATTTTTGAGATATTATATGGACATAGTTGTATTAGAGTGGTAACAATGGTGGTTGATTTTTAATAAATACTGTTGATTTCAATTATGTATCTTAGGGTTTTGGAACTTTAATTTCAAACTATTTTATTTAACAGTGTTCTATTTTTGTAGCTTAGCTTTTTGTAATTCGTAAGAAAAATTTTCTCAAAGAACTACAAAAAATGTTTGATGAACTCTTTTTGCGATTCTCATTTTTCCAACTTTTGTTTTTGTTTGCTTATTAATTTATCGCATAAGCTCAAGGTTTGTGCGTGGGAATATTAAATGGAATACTGGTTACTTGGTAGCGGTTACTGTAATGTAAGAATTTAATAAAGACTTAATACGGAGTTGTATAAGAACTTAATATGAAATTAAGATTATGCGAGTTTACAGCTTAGCCTTGCAGAAAAAAAAGTGTAGATACAGTGATATAGAAAAGACTAATTAAAACGTGATGGATGAGTGAGTGAACGCGTGTTTGCGTGCCCGCGCGCATGAGTGTGTGTGCGCTCGCGTGTGTGGCTATACGGTGAAGCTGGTAGGAGGAAAATACATAACCAGTGCTAATAGAAACAGATTGATTTATATCTCGGTCTAATATTAAGTTCGGAAAAAATAGTCTTGAATCAAATACTCGGATTCACAGGACTGGAATACACAAGATTTGTTAAGTATTGTGTTAGTTCAGAGACTGATACAAGGTCAGTATTTTTAATACTAGTTCTTGTACGCCTTCTGTAACGATAAAAATATTAAATTTATCCAACTTTTATTCCCCACAGATTAACTCTAGGATGAAGTAGCCCCACTATTCCTACACTCTGTATCCAATCTCAAGCTCGATCTTGTACTTCTTACATGATCCGTTACAGCCTACCCAGTCAATATAGCAAAGATAATTTTTTCCGCGTATATCTCATTTCTGTCGTTATAAAATTTATTTTTTATTACTATACACATTCATTCTCTTACTCATATTTTCAAATCAAGCATACCAATATTTCTAATCTTTAAAAATATCTCTTCCTGACTAAATTGTTGTTACTTGATACCTAAGACTACTGTAGTTGAATTGAAATTGCCAAAATTAGACGAACGCAAAGCCAAAATATTAATTATTAGGAAGTTAATAAGACATAATTTGGAATTTATTATACATATTTCACAAAGGGATAAAATCATGTATTGTTAAAAATTACTAAAAAATATGAAAGTAATTTTTTCAATTTTTTTAACAAATTTCAATACTCCAAGGAAATAGCATCCGTTAGTAGAAAAATGATTGACAGAAAAATTCGCAGACATCTTGCATCTCCTTTCTATTTTCACCTTCTCATTCAGGATATTTCCCCATCCTTTGCCTCCATCTGATACATTTTTTCCTGTGTTTCTCTTTAAAAACTATTTCCAATGCTACATACATTACATTACTTATGTTAATGTAAATTACGTTAGCTCATAGCTCCCTTCTTTTTCCTAATTTTTTATCACTGAACACTTTTCCTTGAGCCATTTCTCCTTAGCTTTCTCAGCATCCCTTCATAGTTCATAATTTAACATTCTATATTTCCTTCTACTTTCTTTTGTTTGTACATTTTTCCACTTTCTCCTTTTAGTCATCTTGTGTAACATTTCACTCGTAAACCATTCTTTTCGTATTCTGTTCTTGTTTTTAAACCCTATTGTCTCTTTTGCTGTTTCCTTTAAACTTTTCTTAATTTTCATTCACTTACCATTACTATACACATAGTACCACTACACAGTGAAGTAGCGTGCGTTACTTTGCATTACTTGATTTATCTCCCATTCTCATTTTTTCAGCATAACATTTCCATTTCCTGTTCCCTTACCTTCTCCAAATCAAAGTAATTCCTTCTCCTGTCATTCCAAATTTCCTTTAGCCTAACGTTCACTTCTATCACAGCTAGATTGTGATATGAATTTGTAGTCACCTATCTCATTAACTGTGGCTGGACGAAAATATCTAACTTTCAAGTCCTTCCTCATATGGTCTCGGATTGTCAATCTTGGAACGCCTAAGTCTGCAGAACGTTTGCGGATTGATTTCATCGGTGATCATTGAATCGATGTCTCTATAGCAGCACACATCTCAGCTCAAATACTAGGTCTCCCATTGCGTGGCGCATCACGAACACTTCCCGTTGCAATAGCCTTCTCCTCCTATTTCAGTAACATTTACCGTGATGGTAACGATTTCCCAATATTGCACAAAAAGGTTATTCATAATGTTCTCCAATCTTTTACCGGCATGTAAATTTGAACTCACCCAAAAGCTAAAATAAGCTCTTTAACAGTGAACGCACTCATATCCGCCAACGAGTGTTTCACACTCGACTACTTCTAAGGTCATCCCACGAATAAACACACCGGACAATTCCTACCACGGCTTAGCTTGCCACCTTTTCTAGCAGTAGTGAGCTATATCAGTAGTGAGAACTGGCAGTAGTACAGACCTATTAAGCTGAATTTACAGTTTAAAGTGACTTACCGCCCACATAGTAGAATAATATTTTTGTTTCTTTATTTATTTACCAATTATTATTGCAATATTCTTCCATTACACATACATAAGCAGCACTGGAACTACCAGAAGGTTTATAAAACTTGTGCATGAGCCTGAATGTAGAATTACAAAAAAAATAATAAAACGTAAAGATTTTACCCTAAAAGAATTGTACGTATATACATCAGTTCAAATCAGAAGTCCACATAACTCTAACTTACCTAAAATTAAATTTAAAAAAAATTTTCTTGTATAAATTGTTACAAATATAAAAGGAGTTTTTTTTAATTTTATTCTATTTACTTAATAATAGCCACCTTTTTAGTTTAGATTTAATTATATTTTTACTTTTATTTAATAATTTCAAGTGGATTGGTAAGCTATTAAATATTTTGTAACATTGTAAAAGTGCCTTTTTTTGCCAACTTTGAGTCTATTTTTTATGCTACAACCCTCCAACCCATCAACTTTCTTATTCCATCACTTCACATACACCTCTTCCCTTCCTCAACTCGATAGATGTATAAATGATAAACCATACATAAGATCTCAAAAATTCTGTAAACCTTCGTATTAATATTTCTAAAATGTATATATCGTATACATGTATATATATATATATATATATATATATTTTTTTTTTTTTTTTAATTTGTTAACCGGTTACCTTCATGTCAGTAATATTAAACTGACGTCATTTAAAATATAATATAAGTCTGTAATTAATATTATTGTTAGCACAATAATCTAAAAGTCAGCTTTAATATCCATTTATTATAGTTATAACTTATATCATTAAAGAAGGTCCTGTCACAGTTAGATTAAGAGCAAAAGACCTTGACGATCCACAAATTTATTACTTGTTTACATGTCAAAAGTGATTGCTTTACCATTAGATTTATTGTATAATAATAACGATGGAAAAATATTCTTTTTTTATCATTTTAAAATGAATGATGAACTCAAAGTTTAATCGAATTTCTACTTAATCTTTTTTCTCCGTCGACTTCCCTCCCCTTGGAGCCTTACATCCTCGACCTCCAGACTCTTGTCCGTGTGATCCACATGACAGACAGTGAGGTTCCTGTTTACAGTTTCTCCTCACGTGGTCGGGCACACCGCAGGCAAAAATATGAATACTTCAGTCTGGGCCAAGAAAAACTTAGCCCTATGCTCTGTAGCTCAACACCAAAAGCAAAGGTCATCAGAGGGACATCGAGTCATCCGGCAGGCCACCCAGCCAATGCGGATGCGTCCGTCGGAAAGTAATTTCTCCGCAAGAAGAGGTGGCTCGGCCAAAGTAACCACCTGCGTTAACCCGTAGGCCGGCCGCATAGACATAATTTCCACGGACATTGACTCCCCAGTGACCTTACGGAGTTCCTTCATGACTCATCCCTCGTTGTAAATATGTCTAAGTCCTTGACGACAACATGAGTCCTCCTGCCACCCTTCCCCGTTAATGCCGCAGTGGTGCCCTCGACCATCTCGACAATGTCTCTGCTGAATTGTTCTGCAACAACACCACTGTCAGCACGCACCCGGAGATGCAAATCCGCCTTGTGGATAGAACTTCTTTCTTCCCTGGCGACACGGCATCCTTTTCGGAATTTAAATATAAGAAGCGGGTTTCTGAAAAAAGCCTTTTCGGAACCGCACGCTTGCCTTAGAAATCGGAAAAGCAAGGTAGGGTTCAAGCCGTCACTCAACGATATTGGTTTCTTATCTATGACATGTACATAAGATTCATCCATGTAAATTATAGATTTGTTTTGGTGCCGGGACTCTTTAATAGCTCTTAAGTAATATAACCTCAGTTCCCGATTTTGTAATTTTTGTACTAAAACCTTAATATTATCTATAGTTTTTTCCATTTGAACAGCATGTCTTTGATAATGCACCATAAAGACCAAAAGCTTTCTTGAAAATTGGTTTTCTCTTTTACTACCGGCAGTAGCGATATCGAAGAGTAACCGACCATCTTTATCAGTGTGAAAATTATAAATCGCTTTGTAACATTCATCAAAGTTATCCAGAGAACGTTATTTTTTTTTATTGTTCGATGTTTTAGGAATGCTAAAGCCTTTATTGAGATTAATTTTTGTTACGTTTAAAATTTTTTTAACACTACTGAGTAAAATTCCCGTATCCTAGGCGACATGTTTCTGGACTTGTTTAAGAAGGTTCGCTTCAGCTTTATCCTTCTTTTTCATAAAATTAAAATTATTAAACACGACTTCTCCGTCTGGCTAAGGATAACTTTACGCCCCCCAAACTTCTTTTCTTGTGTACCCTACTACTTTCACCTTCCGTGATAAAAAGTGGACTTATAATGCTACCCTGCATTAAACATTTAGTAATCTAAAAAAAAAAAAAACAGAAAATTAAAAAATGTTAACGATAATTTTCGTAAACAAAACCCAACATAATGTTTTCACAAAACTAATATAATTCACTCACAGAAGACACACACTCACACAGACACGGTAAAACACACACTACGACAGCGAAGAATCAACTGAATAAACATAACCCCCGCCGAAAATGTGTTGTCTCTATAGAAACTCTTCAACAACAAACTTATTGAGGTTTCCAACGAGCTCTGGACTTTGTACGTTTTTATTTGCTCACCTTTCTGTCATGTCTGTCTCTATATTCAGAATCTTGTGATCAATTTTAAACCTATTTACTGACATGTAACCGAGCTGAAATTTTGCACGCACATTCGTTCTTGATGACAATGCAATGTTGATCAAGAAAATTCCATGGAAAAGTTTATAAAAATTTTCTAAATTATTTGTTTGTGAAAAATTTTAAATAAGCAGTGATTTCTGCCTCAATTTAGTATCATATAAAAATAGATACAACTGTTGTATTTAGTCCTGTATAGTATTTTGGTTTTAGAAAATTAAAATGATACTTTTCATCACTGTCCAATTTTACAAGACCATTACTGAGATCATTATCAGAACTGTCGTAAATAAGAGTGCAATTTTTTAATTGAGAATTTTCTCCGTTTAATATATGTAAAGAAGTTAAATGATATTTCTTATATTTTCTTGGTAGCCCTTAAAATGAAATCTTTTATTGTAATTCAGTATTTTTATTTAACTGCTGATATTTTTATATTTCATACTGTTCGAGTATTTTAGAAAGTTAGCTTTTATTATTATTTTATTTTATATAATTTATTTGAATACTATTACTGAGCATCACTTCGATTATATTGTTGGCCCCCTCCACACCCTGATCCTGGAACACTATACTTAAGTTGCGCCAACTAGAACAAAAAACACCACATGCTGTGCTGCATCCAGTCCGCTGCAATCGTGACAGCAACTTGTATATATATATTTTGTACCAAAAAAAAAATATATATATATAATAATAAACATGCTGAAAGGAATGTTTATTCCTATATTATGTAGAATTAGCTGTAATTACCAACCTCTAATGGGTTGAAGTAAATAGGGGTTGAAAAAATCACTGAAATACCGAGATACAAAAGTAGCTGAGGGCTGGAAATTTGGCATGCATATTTTTCTTAGGTAATAAGCTATTATGAGGATTGTTTATTGTTCTACCCTAAAGGAGGATTAAAACTCTTCTTTTTTTTTCAAAGCAATGTTGCTCCATATAAGATGAATTTTTAAGAAATATTTAATGTAATAATACACGGACTAATAGTTACTTCTAGTTTAATAATTTTCCTTAAGTTCACCTGTTTGTCTGTTACAAGGGATTTTAATTGTATGCCCTAATTTCTGTATATTTATCCTAATATATTCTTTTGAACAGAAATAAAACACAAGATTAATCGCTAAAAATGATTAGATATACAATACAATTAATACTATTGTGATAGAAGCTTTATATTTGAAATTCATTCTAGATAACTCCAACAATAATTGAAAAAACCCTTTTAAACTACCCCTAAAAAGGAAAGCAGTATTAAGAGAAGATTTCACACATTCTTTATGATTGGTAATATAGTATCAAGGTAATAGTATCGATATAATACAAGATAGTAGCTAGAGTTCAGGTCTGAAATAGCCGGCATAATATCATAATATTTTGGTTACTTATTAATCTGTGAGAATACAGACGTGTCTTGCCCAGTGTGTCTTGTATTCTCACTGAGTCTTCGTGTTCACGTTTTTGGTTGTTTTTTTGTTATTCGTTATCGTTTGTTGTTTTGTGATGTTTTGTTCGTGTTTCGTTTAGTTATTTTACGTCCTTGTGTTTTTTTTTGTTTTCGTTACTCTGTTTGTGTTAGCGTTGTAATGGTACACGAGCTAATTGGCGACCTCAATCGTTTTATTTGTCTATAATTTCATATTAATTATCGTTTTGGAGTTATTTGCTGTTTCGTGGTTTAATTTAGTGTTTTTTGTAATTTTAAACTTCATTTTAATACTTTAGCCCAGGAAAGCTTTGGGGAAGACCTGGGTTGGGACAGCCCTGTCGAGGACGGGTGGACTGCTTAGGTGTCCCGCTGCCGGTGATTGGAAAGGGACTCCCTTACTGTTCCGATCGGACTTCGATGAGGGGGAAAGTAAGACCGTTGTCTCCGTGGAGGATCCCTTTGTGGTTCCTCACGTGAGGCATGGCGTTAAGACCGGTGTCCCGATGGGGATCAATAAAGGCATGGCAATTAACAGAAGACCGAGTCCTGTACGGGGAAAACGTCAGTTGTCGACGAGGCAGTTTGAGGCGATGGTACCCCCTGGAGCTGTGTTCATGCTTGGTTTCGGGTCTGGCTCTAAGAGGGGGGATAAAAACTGATTAATTCAAAAACAAAAATCATTGGAGTTCCATTTTAATCATCCGTAACAGGGTTGTTTTTTTTTTAATTTTTTGGGGGTCGTAGAGCTAAAACAGTTGAGAATCACTGATCTAGAGTGACTCACTTCAAGAATATTTGCCATGACTGTTACTTATGAACAAATGTGAATATTTAGATGTCATTTTCTTTGTCCTAAGACTCTTAAAATTTTTGTAATATTGTAACATTTAAATAAAACAACAGTTACAATTATATTAACAATTAAAAAGTTTACATGGCCGCCATTTTTAAATGGATTGAGAAATCAGATTCATTATTTTTATACAAGAAAATTTCTAGTTAACTTAGCAGTATACGAAATTTCAGCTGGTTACGATTAACCATTTCTGAGAAATACATTTTTATTTTAAAAATACAAAATAGCAGATAGCCGGTAAACTAAGTGTCTCCCGACATATCTTGATATAAAGTTTTTTTGTTTTTTTTTTATTTATTTTGATGTGAAGAACTATCGTCTTTCTTTTTTCTGTTTAGCCTCCGGAACCACCGTAAGGTGGTATGATATATATGAATGCAGATAAACTGTAATCTTGTACAGTTTCAGGTTGACCATTCCTCAGATCTGTGGTTAATTGAAACCCAACCACCAAAGAACACCAATATGCACGACCTAGTATTCAAATCCGTGTAAAAGTAACTGTCTTTACATGGATTTGAACCTCTTCAGGGGACCATCTCCTGAATTCTTGAAATGGTTTTTGTAAACATTCTGCATGTATGTATACTGCATACTATAATATAAAGTAAAAAAACTATAGTTTATAAATTGTCTTGTTCTATTAGAAATGTTGAATTAATAGAATAAGCCTTGTCGCATCAAAATAAAACAGGAACCATACTGAAATTAAAAAATTGAAGAAAAATATGACACATATGAATAAGAAAATTTCTGGAATCATAAAATTGAGATAATTTTTACAAAATAATTGTTATCAAAATAGCGATGCACCCTTGATTGACTTTTGTAGGTTTACAAGATAATATTATTTCATGATAAGTTATGTATAATTAGAGAAATAAAACGTCTTACTACAAAGTCTTATTCTTTGTTACCATTGGTTATTTATTCTTTCATAGTGGAAAAATAACGGTACATGAAACAAGTTTAAAAAATTTAAAGCAATCCATATTTTTTATTTTTTTCTGTTCCCCGCCAAAATCACCTCCCAAGAAAACTTTTCGATTTGGCTATGTTTACCGCGTTAAATGGAAGAAATTAAAAAAAATTCCACTAAAAATGTACAACCAATAAAACGTTATTAAAGATTTTTTTTGGGGGGGTGGGAGTGAATTATGATGAAATTTATTAAAAGTTTAAATAAACTAAAAAAAAAGTTTTAAAAATTCCAAAAATCAGTATCTTTAATCTCTGATCGGCACTTCTACTCGCAGTATTGCATTCAAAGTATTTTTTTCTTTTGGAGTTTGCACTACTACCATACCTCTTTTTTTTTTTAGCCTCCGGTAACTACCGTTTAGATAATTCTTCAGAGGATGAATGAGGATAATATGTATAAGTCTTGTACATTCTCAGTTCGACCATACCTGTGAGATGTGTGGTTAATTGAAACCCAACCACCAAAGACCGGTATCCACGGTCTAGTATTCAAATCCATGTAAAAATAGTTGGCTGTACTAGGACTTGAACGCTGAAACTCTCGACTTCCAAATCAGCTGATTTGGGAAGACGCGTTCACCACTAGACCAACCCGGTGGGTACTACTACCATGCTTAGAAAGATATAAAGAAATCGGTTACAAAACATGCGATAAATAAAAAGATAGCTTTTTTAGATTTTTGGAAAAGGGAGAAAATTTGAGTGGCAAAATTATTTTAAAAATAAGAAAATGGTATATGGAGGCTTAATATAAATTGGGGTTATGTTTGAAAAATTTTGAGAAAATTGATGCCAAAGAGACTGTCCCTACTCCACTCCCTTGAGATACTGACCCAAAGATGTTACCAGCAAATTACTCCGAACATACAAGTCTCCGTGCCAAATTTCATCAAAATTTGTTTATCCAGTCAAAAGTTATTAAGCTTCAAACACGCCAACACACGTACACACATACGACCTTACCCCAATTTTTTTTTTTTTTTTTGGGGACCCTGGGTCATGAAACTTGAGAAATGTAAAATAAAACCATATCCCATTTTTTGAGTCATTATTATACTTTCCTTTTTGCAGTACAGATCTATAATCTAGAGCTATAATGTCAGGAATGTAAAATAAAATTTTTAAAGAATAACGTATTTAAACTAAAATAAATTGATCGTAAAAATTTGTTTTTAAATTGTTACTTATGGAAACAATTACATAATTAAGAAAAAATCGTCAAAATTATCCAGGATTTTATTGGTTTCTTTTTCATTTAAAAATGTAAAAAAGAAAGATTAAATAATTGCTACTTTTTGAAGTATCAACCTGCTTAAAATCTGATATTTAGCTTATTTAATAATCTAATCTTATTTAAATAATGAAATAATTCTATCAATCTACTCTGTATATCTTTTCATTGCTAATACACTGCAGAAAAATTAAAATTTATATTTCTGGTTTACAAGTACTTTTAAGCTAAATGTTGCTTTGCTTTATTGTTTTGCATGTTTTTTTATGTGTTATATATGTTAATTTATGTTACGTTCAACCGAAACGCTTAGTTATTTTTTTTTACTTCTTTTTTTTATTTAAAAATTTAAATTTTTTCAGATAATTCAAGGAACACGTTTAAGTGAATATTTACCCTTAAGAGAAATAAACTTTTCTTAGAAAGATACATTTTCTAAATAATTTTAAATTGTGAAATTAATTAATTTTTTTTTTTAAGTAAGTTAATCGTTTCATATCAACAGAATTATTTGTTGAATTCTTATAAAAAAACAATTAAAATCTTAAACAATGATTTAAGTTTAAATAAGTGTTAAATTAACACCTAAAGAATGAAACAAAAAAACAGTACTTTGATATCTATTTTCAGATTCTAGGCATCTAAATAACCAAAAATGTTCATTGAAAAAATGGCGATTTTCCTTCGGTCTCTACTTTGTGTTAAAGAAAGATTTTATCTCAACATCGAAATGCGTAATCATTATAATACTTGGTCCATATGTTAAGACCTACGTTTTCTAATAAACAAAAAAATTACGATTTAAACACGTTCACGAATTTTATTATTGCAACCATATTAATTTTTTATGATATATATTTACATAAGACAGGATATTTTTATTGGTTTTAGTTCAAGAAAATAATTGATCTAACGCGTACGTGTGCACGCATTTATCACCATGACTGGGCTGTTAAACCTTTGTTAATCAGCTGTTTTCTGAAAATTACTCTTTATGCTTTTCATACTTAGATTAATAAAATAAAAGTGAATACATATTCCAAAGAAGTCATTCACCCAAAATACTTCATAATATCGAAAAATATTATTCATAAATTCAAGTTGCCGTATTTGGAACTGGTTAATTGTTACATGTATCAAATAACTCAACAAATTGCGCATTATTTTTTATTTATTCATTTTTTAACAATTAGTTAACAAACAAATGCAATTTTTGTTTTCAGATCCTAATTAAAATTAAATGTTTAATTAATTAATTTTAAATCTTCGTAAACAAGTTTGCAGTTCAGTATTTGTAGTTACGTTCAAACTGTTGTAAGAGTTCAAGGTTAAAAGAGGACGCCTTTATTTGTCCTTGTGCCGTTTTGCGCGGGTGGCACTCCTAACAGGATACAAAGGATCTTATCCTTTTAAGAACACCAGGAAACTCCACCCTAGAAATGGTTAATCTATATCAGTATTTTATAATTGATTACCATAAATAACGTTTATAAATACTTAATTACTAAATGAAGCTCAATACTGTATTTTACATTATTTTTTATTTACAAATATATATTCAGTCAAAAACAATGGGAACTGTTCAGTAATGAATGTAAAATAAAACAAAGTTAATTTTATAGAATAGCTATTGTATATTTTAACTTTAAATATTTCGAAAGAACAATTTTTTATACTATAACATGAATTATTATGAATTCTAGTAAAACAATTTTTAAAAGTCGATACGGTCAGATTTTTACTGTTGATCAATTGGAAATAAGATAAAATTTAAAACCTGCACTTTTTTAAATGTCTTTAATGATATAGGATAAAAAATAAAATTGTCATTTTATTATCGTACATACCGCTGAATGGTTAGCCCTGTAATTTTTAAGAATATCTTTATTGCAATTGAAGATTTGTCTCTAACAATAAAGTTACTATTTTAAATTCTTAATTTATCATAATAAATATTACTCTATTAGTATAAAGTATTAGAGATGAATAATGAGTTTTTAGTTTATGTTATATCAGACTTTTGCTAAAAAAGTAGCAAAAGTTATGTTTTGTGATTGCTACAAAACGACTTTCTACAACAGGATGATGAGGAGAAATTTCCTACACACATAATTATTTTACACATTCTTGAGTTTTTCAAACCTTTAATCTAATTAAACAACTTTATTAGTTCATTTTTGGTTGCATAAATATTTCTGTATAACGAAAGAAGATAGTTTGAACAATTCTAATTTTATTACCTTTGTATTTGAACGACTGTTAAAAGTAGTTCGCAGATTTATTATTCGGAATACATTTTTCTGGTAAAATTGCAAAATTTTCTTACTATTTAGAAAACTTCAAAATAAAAATTAGTAATTTTAAAAACTCATCTTCAAATAAGCATTGTTTTTACAATAAATAGATTTTTTGTTCTGATCCGTACATAATCTCGTCAGGACTGGGTAGATAATGCTACTCTGTGGATGTGAAAAGGAATTCCCCCAACATTTGCCTACATGAACCAAGTGAAAAACCTTGTAAAAAATTAATCAAAACAGCATGATAAAATATGAAATTAATTATAAAATAAAATGTAGCTCTGATTAAAGTTCATGTTAATTATTTAAAATATAAACAAATGAAATAATGTCAAGGTAAATAAATGAGATAATTAGAACAAAACGTAATTAAAATAATTGATAATTCTGAAGCGATAATGAAGATTATTTGAACAAAACTTGAAAACCGAGCATAACTTTCAGGATTTTATTTTAAAACTGGGTTTATTTAAAAGTTCATCGTCAAAATAATATTCCTTTTATAAAATAGAATCTTTTAATTGTATTTTAATTAAATGAATGGGAAGAATTTTCAAATAGTACTGCAAATGGCAACGGAAGCGTAGATAGACCCTTTCTTGGTAGTGGATGTATTGTTTCTTTCTTAAAAATAAATGTTTATTCTTTTTAGAAAAGATTACACATTCATAAATATAAACACAAGGGTAAGTTAACATTTTTAATTTTCTAAATATCGATCTACATTATTCAAACGATGGGTAGCATTGTGCGATCTTGAAAACTTGTTTGACTTTTGAGGAAACCCAGAAAGGTTATACAGACGGGAACATACCTAAACAAAATAAATATTTTATAATGATGACAAGCCCATCTTTTTATTAGAGGACTTTAAAAATAAACAAAAATCATAATAATTGTAAAGCTATTGTATGATATAATTGTACAATTGTATAATTGTAAAGATGTATAATAGTCTGCAGGTAGCGTAGCGGTAGAAACTGATACTTAGAAGATGAGTATACTCCGGTTGTGCTGCCGGTAGATTAAGTTAAGTACCAATCTGGAATTTAGTGTGAATCTCTGTGCCATATGCTAAATATGACTCTCAAAATTTTTAAACTGATTTTTTTTCTATGTGACTATTCAGTAGCTAAGATATGTAAATTCAGAAAATGGATGTACAAATGGGTACACAAGTGCAACCTTAATTAGACAATGATGTTTTGTTAATTTACAGAGAGAAACTATCCAGAGAAATTTTTTTATATTCATGTACAAGTGTCGAGTGATTTTCGACCAACACTTTAAGTAAATTATAAGAAACATTAGACGTAGTATTAGCAAACTTACGGAAAAAAATTTCTGTAAGCAGCGTTCCTGTAAAGCAGGTTGATGGTTACATTAAAGTCAAATTTATTAACCATGTATTTTTTTTATTATTTATAAGCATCAGAGGAATTTAAGGATTAAATTTTTTTTCCTAATTTTTCTGCCGGATTCTACATAATTTCTTGTCTGAATACAGTAGTGATCAACTTTTCTTCCAGATTGAATGATTCATAAAACAGATAAGATTATCCTACACAAATTATTCCCTACTATGACCAGACTAGTTTTGCTGGTTAGCTGGTGGAGGAGGGAAGTTTGCGGTTGGCGCCGTCCATACGCTTGTATAGGAAACTTAACACGCGGTTTGTTTGTTACTAGCTACCCACTATCATCTAGGTAACTAATTTGCATTGCTGCCATATCCTTAAAAATGGGAACTGAGTTAGATAATGAACAAAAAAGTTTCATGCAGCTTAAAATTTTTATCAGTATTTATTACCAACATAAGTTGATAAAAATACTGAATTAAATATATAACCACAGAAATATTTATTAAATATACTTTATGTTCATAAGTGGCTAATATTTACACTTACAAATATATGCCTGGAATACTGATAATTTTTACTACACATAAAACACACACACACACACACACACACACACACACACACATACACTATTAAAGTATGGAAACGGCTTCATATTTCAAAACTGTGGGATACTATGAAGTAGAAAAAGGGCGGATCTACATAGTTACAAACTTACTAATTTATACTGGTTTCGAAATTTTTATCCCCCATACACTCGTTTTTATGTATTTTTTTACATATCTACAATATGTACATACGTACATACAAACGCATTTGACCTAAAAATAAATATTATGTTATGCAATTGTATTCTAGTATGAATGCTGATACAGATTAAGATGAGATATATGGCATTGCTTGTCAAAATACGATTAAGTAAGCTAGTGAGTGATTTATACTTATTGTTTGACCTTTGCCGGTTACATATACTAACAAAATTTCACAAAAAGAAAGAGATTTCTGTTAATAAACATTCCATTGTTGAATTTTAAAAAAGTATTCATTTGACTTTCAATTAATTAATTATTTTATCACCGCTCTTCATATACCCGTTATAAATATTTAATTTATATAATTCCTTAATTGTACCTTTCAAGGGCATACTCATCAAAATTAATTAATTATATTCAGTTTTAATATGTTAAATGAATTAATATATATGTCTGATATTCATACTCATTAATTAAGAAACATCGTAGTATAGCAATATTGTCATTAAAATATTCAATTGACTTATTTAAATACATGAAAAAACAAGATTTATAACTGAAATGATTCTGTGCAAAGTATTTTTAATAAAATTTGAATTAAGTGAAAAAGTAATACATTACACCAGTGTCTTATTTATATTTAGTATATTCTCACCATAGAAATTAATTAAATTAAAATAAATTAATTAGAGTAGATAAAATCTGAAAAGTAATAATTTTGTTACAAGAAACAAATTATACAAGTCAATCAAAATAATTTTTCTAATGGTGATTTTGTTTTTGTATTTATAATTTTTTCGACTTCGAATTATTCAATTCTAATTCTTATTTTTTCTTAAATTCCAAGCACTTTTTTATTAGAAGATTCCTACATAAACTTCATTACTTAATCAAAAACGCAGGTAGTGAGATAAAGTATGATTAAAGTAAAACTGTCTTGTCTCAATCTGGATTTGAGTTTATTTCAACATAGACTCACTTGTACCGAGATCCTTAGAAAACTAAACACATAAAAAAAAGGAAACTTGTTTCACATGTACGTGAAAAAAGGTTCGTAAAAGATACAGAGATTTAAAAAAGCTATCTCTTTATTTTTTTAAATACAAATTCAATCTCAAAAAAAGATTATAGTATTCTAATTTCATGTATTTATTTGAATCGAAATACCGTACCATATTAGTATGAAAATTTTTGCGTAATCAATTTAAAATTTCAAAATGACTTCTATTTTACTCCGGTTTATATAACATCTGTTTGAAGTATTGTTGATCAACACTGCTGTGACACATGTCAGTAATCATGTGTATTTATTTATTTATTAACAATACAATAATTTTACGAAATTTACATATTTTCAAATCTTGTTGATAAAATGCTTCTTGAAAATCTTTAGCGTTTTACATTTTATTTTCACATTAAGAATTTCGGTTTCACTCTATCTATTAATTACCGCCATAATTTAATTGTTTGAAACTGATTAAATTTTAATAAATTGTTTGTTTTTGTTTTTTTTTTTTTTCTTCGATTACTTAAATAGTAGAAACTTAATTTTAGATAATTAATAGTTTTATAAACAATCAATTACTAAAAAAATGTTAATGAAATCACTTGTTTCATTCTTGTCGTATTTCTATTTTAAAAAAAATTGATATGGACACCACATGACTTCCTTGGACGCCTATTAAATTACATACACACATTTTTTGCTGCACTTTCTTTAAACTTATTTCATTTGAAAGTGAGATACGATCCACCAATTTTAATACAGTGGACAGTTACACAATTGCTGAAACTGGAGAACGTGTACACAAATTAAGATCAGAAGAATTCTATCAAACCAAAGAGCGATTAAATGATTGGCCACAAAAAATAAATAAACGAAATGATAATCAACTCCGACTTAGGTAGAATATTGTCTGACAATATCAGAGAAGCAATGAACTTAAAGGATAAGAATTTTTGCAATTTATTAAAGATCGGCCGTGTATGCCTCAGTGTGTATGTTGTTCTTGTGAGGGTCTAATTTCAGTCACTCTGTAGTTAACTTTAATGTACGTAAAATTAAACAGAAATTCCAGAATAATTAAATAAAATTAAACAGAAATTAAACTAGAAAATCCAAAAATTGTACGATTCTAAATTATAATTTTCAATTAATATTAAATAATCAGATGTTTCATCAAATCCATTACATATACACATATGTAATAATGCCCATTAAATTACACATTTTTAAAAGTACATAAAATTTTATTTCACTATAACTTCTGATTTGTTTAATTTATTTATTTTATTGAATTATTAGTTATTGTATTTTTTTTTTTGCAATCACGGGGTAATTAATTTAATCAATATATTTAAATTTAAAAAAAGTAAAAAGTTTATTTAGCTATAACTCTAGAACCAATGAAAAAATAAGTACCATTTATCAAATATTGTTGAAAAGCTCTCAATGAGGGCTTATTGCTGCAGTTAAGAAAAAGTCCAAAATCCTTTATTGGACACTTTTGGTTTGGTCGATTGCAATCAAAAGGGGAGGTGCACAATTATATGTTACAACAGTCCTAAATCAAAAATGTCAGCATCCTACGACTAATCGTTTTTGAGTTATGCGAATTACATACGTACGTACAGACGTCACACTGAAACTAGTCAAAATGGATTCAGGGATGGTCAAACAGGATATTTCGTTGAAATCTAAAAAACAAAATTTTTCACGATACTTCGTACAAGGAAGTAAAATTTAACAATGATGAAAAACTAAGAGTTTCCAAACCCTTGTTTATGTGAATTTTTTTCTTAATTTTAACACTACCTAAAAAGTTAAAGATTTAAAAAAAAAAAAAATCAAGTTTAATTTATTCCTTACGAAATATTAAAATTACTGTATTTTATTGATTTTAAATAGATTGTAAAAATGTCATAACAAAAAAAAAGAAGAAATCAAAGATCATACAACAATTATCACAGTTATATAGCCTTTTGTAAGCAAATATGATTGTCAAATCATTTTCCCAAAAATTCCAAACAGATTTCAATTACTTTAAAATAAATATACGGAATAGATACTGAAATTTAAATGATTCTATGATGCTATGAAACAGTTCATTAAACTCTATTTATTTACAATATTATTAATTAAATTATTTATTTCCCTCTATGTTTTGATTGGTTCAAATTTTTTTGGATATTATGCAGAATGGGAATTTTAATTAATCTTTGATATAAGAGACACAAGGCAGCTGAAATCAATACAAAATTACTACAGTTATCAGTAGCAATTCTTTTCCACTGTTGTACAGCTCTGACTGAGAATGTACAAATATTTATTTTATTATTGAAAACTCAAAAACAATTGTTTCTCTGTTAAAAGGAAACATCTCAGAATAATGTATATTCGCCATTTTATTTATCTTTGAACTTTTATCTTCCATAATTTTCTTTTTCTTCCTGCTCTTGCGCTGTACTACGTCAACAATAACTGCTAGCTCGATCTATTAGTCAAGATTACGTCATTCACTATAACTTCACAATCAAATTCGTAAAACTTCCAGTTTTCAAATCTGGATTTTAATTTAATTTTTTAATGAATTATGATTTTGAGTCAAAAACATTAGTTTATGTAATGAATAATTACAGTTATGTATTTTACAGGAATTAAGATGAAATTAAAGCTCGTGTGTACTTATGTACGCACGTAAGAAGATATACTTTATTGACGTGAATAAAAAAAGAATGTTTTTACCCATTCAAAAACATTTGACCTGAATCAAACGATTAATAGACGACATTAAATACCATGAATAAAACTTTTAATAAGTAACGCTTAAGTTACATAATATTTACTCGTATTTTATACAGTTTAAAAGTATTGAAATATTTGTTGTCATATAAAACAAAGTTCATCGAATATATTTCGATTAGTTTAGTTCCATTAATTCTTCGGATGACGATTGAATAGACCCTAGGGTTATCAGCGGCTTATGATATGAAAAAATTATACAAATAGCTTTATTTTTATAATAGTGTATTTTATCAAAAATTTTGTTATTGGTAAATTTAAAATTACTTATGCAAAATCAAGAATTTATCTGATGTTTGCTATTTTCTGTGTCATTAAAAAATATAATTTTACTCATAAAAAAAAATACTTACATAAATATAACATCAAATCATGATATACAATTTTCACAAAAAAAATAATAAATAAATAAATATACGCTGCAATATTAATAAAATTTTATGAATATGAATAAAAACACACAGTTTAAAATATCCGTCTTCAGAAATCCGTGTATATAAATATATATTTATTATATATATGTTATGTATACAACACATGCTAATCACTTAATTTCATTGAACGACAGACTGAATTAGACACGCATGTGCGTGCAAACTGATCCACTTGGGCCTGCACAAATCTTCATGGTGTGTTACTTCGGCGTGCGCAACTTCAGTAACTTGCTGGAAATACACTCTGATCAGTTTCATCTAACGCGCCAAAAAAATTATAACTTCAAAAATTATTTCAAGATAAAATTACGGCCATGATGTTGGAAGTTCTAACGATTGAAGTTACGGATGTGTGTCCCATTTACAAACACTGAATTTTTTTTTTAACTTATTTGCTGAAAATCATTTGCTGTGGTAAATTTCAACCGAAAAATTGATATTTTACTTTGTAAATTGTTTATAAAAATGATCTGAATGATCTTTTTTAACATGGAAGCAATGCACAATAAATTGTAATTGTAAGATCCACACATACACTTAATTACATAAATAATAATAATAGCAACGAAAGGACGTCCTTCAAACTACCTTTATGGACGTTCTACACCATCCTTGACCAAAGGACAAAAAGAAACCGAATCATGTAGAAAGCAAAAGCAACAAAACAGTTTCAAAAAGATCTTAGTTTATAATATCTTCTGATGAACTGAAAAAAGTCTGAAGAAAATATTCCAAAAGAGAACGGAGTTACTGCTACTGTTTGCAAGTCACTTAGGAAGTCTAAATGAATAAACTGAATAAAAATAAATAAAAGAATGGACGACATATCACCTACCGGTTTTTTTTTTTTGTCAAACGGGAATACTGGAAACAATTAACCCTCAGCCAAGTCTATCGTCGGCAGCGCACATTGGAAAGGAGATGTCATTACTACATGAAACAAGCCTTGCGCTTAATAGACACCAAGACCGGGGTGTTCGACCAAAATCCACTGGACTGTACTAAAATAAAAATTTACAAAAATCCGTTGCTCTATGTAAAATTAAATTAAAAGCCAAGATCCAAATTAGAATCAAAATTTAAATAAAAATATAATATCAAATAAAAATTAGAATCGGAATTATAAATTAAATAATATACTTTTTTAAATTATATATATCTGTACCTTTAAAGCCACTTGTCCTGACTGACTGATTCATCAACGCCTACCAAAAACTACTGGACAAATTGATGAGAATTTATATATATGTTCTTCTTACGATGTAACTGTACACTAATAAAAGTTTTTTTTGAATTGTGTCCGTGTGTATGTTTGCGGCCGCACGCACGTGTGTGTAATCCTCAAGTGAATAATTAAAACCAATTTCTACATTTTTTTGAAAGGTTAAAAAAAGTGTATTTTATATCGTTTCCCGCCATTGAATCAATCTTTATCAGATCTTGTAATAATGCGATTGTAATTTTTTATTTACAATTCTAATTATGTATTTCGCTAGCGAAGACGTGCCGGGAAATCTAAAAACCAATTAGCGGATCCTGTACTGATAAATTATAGCTCTGAAAAAATTACCATACACTGATAGTATTTTATAAATTGAAAAGGCTTTAATTTTTGTTTATCGTTATTATTTTCACAAGAATGAGTTTAATGAACAGAGGGTCCAAATGAGAAGAATGTCTAGCGCTGACCGGATAAACATCCCCTGACCGAGACGGGAAAGGCAAGTAACCACATAGTCCGAGCGAAGCCGCGACGGGTATACTAGAATATGTATAATTATCAAATGTCATTCCACATAAATCCCTTGTTTGGACGCTGTAAACAAAAATGAAAATCCAGATTTAATATTTTTTCCATGTTATCTAATATATGTCCTTTCTTACAATGCGATTTTACAGTACTTGAACAATATTATTCTCAATAATTTTAAAGAAACAACTTAAAATTTCTATTTCCAAATAATTAGTTTAATTTTACATAGAGCAATGGGTTTTTGTAAATTATTGTTTTAGTACAGTCCAGTGGATTTTGGTGGACCATCTCGGCCTTGGTTTCTATTACGCGCAAGGCTTGTTTCATGAATCAGTGATATCCCTGTCCAGTGTACGCTATCGACGATAGACTTGGCTGAGGGAAATATTTTCAGTGTTCCCGTTTGACAAACAACCGGTAGGTGATATCTTGTCCGTTCTTTTATTTATTTATTTTTATTTTTTATTGATTTTATTCGTTTAGACTTCTTAAGCGATTTCAAACAGTAGCAGTAACTCCATGCTCTATTGAAATATTTTCTTCAGACTTTTTCAGTTCATCAGAAGATATTGTAAACTAAGATCTTTTTGAAACTGTTCTGTTGTTCTTGCTCCCTAAGTGGTTTGGTTTCTTTATATTCTTTGGTCAAGAATGGTGGTGAACGTACTAGAATCGCACTTATCCCTTTTATAAAAATATTAATACATTTTCATTTATTTACTTCACTTTAATACTTTAATTGGTTTACATTTATTAATTTTTTTTAAACATATTCTACCTTAAAAATACTTAAACATTAAAAAGATTCAGTATTTTATGACATAATAATTCATTTACATATACTGGCTACCAAGAATCACAAATAGATTTATATAACTTTTGAAAAACCTTTTCCTTTTAAAAAACAAAAATTACAGCAGTATGTATTAACAAAAATCAATCCCAATTTATAATGAAATCCTCTGAATAAGTAAAAGATTAATCGTGAGGAATTCCTTTAAACTTAAAAATTATCAAACGGCAACTTTCATAATGTATCCCAGAAATTTATAATTCCTATAACGTAATTTTTGTGTAAAATAGTTTTCCTGTCTGATGATAAACGCCCATTTTACTAAATTAGAGTGTATTAAGTTAATTCAGAGTGTACAGGTGGATCATCAGAACATGCACTTCAACTTTTGTTAGTATCTGGTATAGCTGTTCTTAACATTTACAGACCCTTTAAAATTCTAGGAATCAATTGGAGGCAAAGGTTATTTGAGTGTGGGGTGCAACGAGAGCAGAGCTTCTGCTTTATAGTGATACAACGCTGATTACCGTGCTCTATAATCAATTCAATTTTTAGCTATAATAAACAAGAATTTTGTTATAATTGAAAAAATTTCAGATATTTATTATTTAATCTTATAGTTATTTGTAACAGATTAGTTAAATTAGAAGAAAATCTGTCTAAATATATCAGTTACCTGTTTCGATTAATGTTTCTCATTCTTAGGCAAGAGGAACAATTATTTCAATCCATTCTTATTACAAACCAAGGCCGGAACGGTTTACTAAAATCCATAGGACTGTAGTGAAATAAAAATTTACAAAACTATAATATGTAAATATTATAGTTTATATATATTATAATATATTATATTACATATGTAATATGTAAAATTATATTAAAATCCAATATTAAAATTTAAATAAAAATAAAATATCAAATTAAAATTAGATCAGATTAAAAAACTATTCTTTTTTTTAAATACCTATACCTCCATTTACAATTTTTAATGTCGTTCCATTTACAATGCGATTATACAACAGTTGGAAAAAATTCTTTACCTATAATTTAAAGAAATATCTTCAAATTTTTATTTCCAAACAATACGTGAACAAGTCGTACTAAAATCACATTTATTTAATTCCTTTTATAAAAAGACTAGCTCCCCGTCGCAGCTTCGCCCGCGCTACATGGTTACTTGCGTTTCCCGTAGCGATCAATCTTTCTATATTTTTTTTTAGTCAAATAACCTGAGGCAGGTGCAACCAGTCATACATAAAGTAACGGTGGCAGTGGCTGAGTTGATTCAGCCATAGCGCCGTATAACTTCGCACTCCTTAAAAAAAATTGTAATTAAAAAAAACCGAAATGGTTTTTAAATAATTATCTAAAGAGTAATTGCAATCTCAAATTTACTGAATATCTCGTTTAGTTTAGTCATGATTGGGAAAACTTACAATCATTGTTCAAAATATCATTTACCTTTCTTCACCCCATTGCAAGGTCGAATTTAAAAAATCCAGAAATTGGTTTATGCACATGAAGATTACACTCACCAAAAATCAGGTTGATTTCTTTATTTTTAATCAAGAAAAAATAGCAGTGTTTTAAAAAAACTTCAAAAATCCATTTTAACTCTTTAAACTCGAAATTTCAAAAACTCCTTTCTTGGTTTACAGTCACAGCATAATAAGAACTTGTATGCTAATTTTCATCAATTTATCTTCAGTAAATTTTGCTTAGCGTTGATTACAAATCGCTCACGATATGTTGTCTTCAGTTTCTATTGAAAATATCACTACTGAAAAATATCTTGGGAGCGGCTCGCTGTAGGAAAGGAGCATTTAGCGGCTCGAATGAGAAGTGTAGCATCGTTACAAATTATTTATTATTTACGCTCGAATAAATAATTTTTCATTTTTAGATAACATTTCCGAATAACCGTGATCTGTTAGATCAAGAGCATACCTGATGCATGCAAAAGTTAACAACATCGACAAAATCCCATTCCATCCTTACTTTACCACTAACGATTTTATAGGTAAAACAATAAAAATCCCATTCCATCCTTACTTTACCACGAACAATATTATTGGTACAACAATAACAATAAGTACCTTAAACCTTAATTTATAATTAAGCGTTATTTAATTTAAATAAAGGTTATTTTAAATTAATTTCCAATTTTTGTCCACGGCCATCAACAATACGAGCACAGAAGTTTGTCTCGTATGCATCTAAAATGTTTTTTATTGTGGTGCTAACAAAAACCTTTTTGTAGCGACAAGTTTTCAATTTAGATTGTAAGGTGGAAATCTTAAAACCAAATTATTATTTTTAAACAGAAAAAAATTATTATTTTTTTCCAGTTTGTTTTCGTTTTATTATGTAGGCTAATTTCAGTCTCACACTTATTGGTAGATTTATTTATTCTTTATTTCTGTTTTGTTAGCTATCATTTCTATACGTCCCCTCTCGTTGGAGCGGAATTTGGAGTTTGTTTATGAAGTGAGATATGATTCAAAACGGTCTCAAGCATATTGTTAAAAGTGATAAGGTAGAAATGTATTATGAAGGTAAAACGATACATTTGTTTATAATCAAGAAAATAACGTGTAGAAAACATGAGATATTTATTATGACTCATTCGAAATAATTTTATCAACTTCTATAAATAATAATAAAAATGATTTTAAACGATTAAGATTTTTTTCCAATTATGTTCAACACGTAACATTCGATTTGAGCTATTTATAAAGAGTGTCCCATATAAAACACAACCCAACCTTATATTGGTAGGTATTGAAATAATAAAAAGGTATGTGTAAATGTAATTGTAATTTTTATTATTACCATCCATTACCTTACATTTAGAGTAAATGTTGGAAGTGGCCGCCATCTTCTTGAATACAAGCTTCAATTCTTTTTACAGCGTTTCTTGCAACTTTTTTCAAAGTTTGTGGCTGGACATTTAATACAGCTTGTTCAATATTGACTTTCAATTGTTCAAGTATTCGTGGATTGTTGCTGTAAGCTTTTTCTTTGAGGTAACCCCGTAGAAAAAAATCCGCCGCAGTCAAATCTGGAGATCTTGGTGGCCACAAGCCTCGACCGATAGCACGATTACCAAAGAATTCCTCAACGAAATCAGAAGTTGAACCTGCATAGTGCGATGTCGCACCGTCATGTTGTAGCCAGCAGTGTCTGTCTTCCTCTTCCAAGAGTGCAATGAACTGAAATAAAATATCCTGATATGTTCTGCATTAATGGTGTACTCGAAAAAATAGGACCGATTATTTTCTTCCGCGATATCGCGCACCACACGCCCAACTTCTGCGGGTGTAATTGTTTTTCGTGATAAACGTGGGGATTTTCAGCACTCCAAATTCTACTAATTTGGCTGTTTACGTAGTCATCCAAATGAAAAATTGTGAAAACTGTGAAAAATAACGAATCCATAACAGTA
Organism: Lycorma delicatula; assembly: GCF_047948215.1. Classification (NCBI taxonomy): domain Eukaryota; kingdom Metazoa; phylum Arthropoda; class Insecta; order Hemiptera; family Fulgoridae; genus Lycorma; species Lycorma delicatula. The sequence continues at coordinate 187,814,806 of NC_134455.1, forward strand.
ATTCCCTCACGCAGAAATCGACGGAACCATTGACAATATTGTAGCCGTTTTTCTTTGTCGGGCTCAAGAAGTTGATGAACCGTTTGAATGCGATAAGTTCGTAATTGTAATTGTTTGGTCGCCGGATGAACAGTTGATTTAGACAAATTAATTTCAGCAGACAAACGTCTGATCGGTTTATTTGGCGAGGCGAGTAATCGGTCTTTGATTTCAGTGACTGTAACACTGACGCCGATCTTTTGTGTTCCTTGTTATTAAAAGAACCAGTCTCTCTAAATTTTGCAACTAACCTTAATACTGATGTTTTGTCAGGAGCTGGTTTATATGGGTACTTATGGCGAAACAAGTCTTGCACTGCAACCACTGATTTCGTACTGAAGTACGACTCAACAATGAAAACACGTTCATCTAGCGAAAACACCATCTTGTCTCTAGCAATACACTGAACGTTATGATTGCATTGTTGTTACTATCGGTAGTGTTCTACTGCGTCGCCGCGATGTTCAGATGTTGGACGAGTCCATTTCAGTAATGAGTAGGGAGTAAGCTTGACTTTTGAAATTTCATGGATGAGTGATTGATGGGTTGCGTTTTATATGGGACATTCTGTATAAGCTATTGTTGATTTCCCGTACCTGTTACATGAATTCAGGGAATAATTTTTGTTATTTTATTTTTCTAGTAGCTACAGGTTGAAACACAATTATAGTTACTTAGTAATTGATGAAATTTTGTAGCGTACAAAAAAATGCCACGACTGACAGAGATTCGAACCAAAACCTTCCGGATTAATATCAGAGACCCTATCACTCTTTCCTTCTCATTATAAGTGTAAATTAATAGATAAAACAGAATGGTGCATCTCGTAATGTTAATAAAATTTTATTGGTTCAGAAAGATGTTATCCGTTGGTATCTTTTATTTTCGTAATTTATCTTTTATTTCGTAAATAATGATATGTTGCTATACAATGAGATAGGTATTTTACCACGAACTCGTATATCTTATAAAATTCTATAATAATTGTACAAGTAAGATAAATAATGATTTATATAAACGGACTGACTATTCATTATAGTATTGTATTTGTAGGCAGGTTTTTGTAACATGAATTTCTAAATGGGTATAGATAGAGAACATTGACTCATATTGTATCTATTCTATTTAATATATGGATAGATGCTTATGGTATCTTGCGCGTATGGGTGATTTGATAGTATAACAAGAACTTGTAAAGTAAATAGTTATGTTTTTGTTTAAATGGATATGGTATTTTAAAGAAAATTCATAGAGATTGAACGGTTTTTATATTTATAGAAAGTAAACATTTTCCATTTGAGTGTTTAGGTGGGTACATGTGATGGTGATTAATACTGACAGTATGTAGTGGGAGTTGGAGTGGAATTTTAGTTATCCTATTATTATCAAGTGATATTCGCTTTAATGGAAACATTTTTTCACTTCATTATGGTTACATTATAATTACATTACAATTTACACACGGTAAAAACTGTGTAATAAAAAAATGTGTATAGATTTAATTTACTATTACTTCTTATTGTATATAGTTTTATTAAAACAAATAACTTTAGCGAGTGTAAAAGCCTATATTACTAAGGCGCTTTAAATTTATATTATAATGAAATGCATTTTGCGTAATTTTTACAATCTTGCCGAGAAACTTTCCCGTTGAGAGGACTGAAATTTATATTACCGTAAATAAAATGATTTGTATTAAGTTGAATTGAATTATTAATCAAGTTAAAAACCTTGTTGGGTTATTTTATACGCGTGTATATATATATATATATATATATATATATATATATTTACAGATAATCTGAGCACTGTAACTGATAGTTAATTCGTACTATATAGTTCTTTGAGATGATAAGCATCTTATTTTAGCTAATACTATCAGATGACAATGCACATATTATGGCTTGATTATACCAACCTACCTCACGCAACAATACATCGGCCAGCTGTCACTACAACTGTAGGTTTTAAAAGCAATACACCGTGCTCGTTATCCGATAACTACGCACAGGCACTGCACTGTTCTACGGCTAGAAAAATATCAACTTTTTATGAGCGTTTTTTAACCTCCTAATCACATTTATTTCCACGTTAACCTACTGGCCTAATACAAAATTTGTGTTAATATTTACTTTTTCCACTGTCCAGAATTCTTAAATTATTGTATAGTTTTAAGTGTAAGAATACCTATACTTCAAACACTATATCTGCTATAAATAATCAGGTATATTTGAAAGAAAACTTTAAATAATTACAGAAAGTAAACTTCTTCGGATTACGAAAACACCAACCAAAATTAGAGCCATATAATGGTTTTCACAACTAGTTTCAAAAGTTGTCTATAGTACCTCTTAAATAACTGCTCAATAGATAAACACTGAAAAAAATCAGATGCTCCAAGCTAAAAGCGATCCTTTTTTTGGTATAAAATCACTGCTTAGGATGTTCTCAAGACAAAATGTTGAAACTAGCTGTGAGCGCAATTAAATGCCTTTAATTTCGTTTAGGGTTGTCGAAGTTTGAAGTTTTTTACCCAAAAATTTTGTTTCTTAATACCCTTAAAATAATCTACCATAACTCTACCTTTTCTATTTAAATTTTTTTAGTTGTTCTCATGGGGAGATAAAAGGTATGGTGCTCTCTTATAAAAAAATAGATCGATTCAAAATACGAGATTTTGCTTAATACATTTTTTATATTTAACTGTTGAAAAGTTATTTTAGGGTTCCCGTACTCGATTAACACTGTATATGTTCTGAAATATAATTTAATTATTCAAGTAATGACAACAACAGATAAACAATACTCATTTGCAGTTTTTAAAAAACTCAAAGCGAAAAAGATATGGATGGTCGAGTATGTTGTGCGTGAATATGTTTAAACATGTACTTTTACTTCGGCCGACAGCTGATTTTTAGAGAATTGTGACATAACAGAATAAAAGTCCATCAGACATAGAGTTTGATCGTGTGCGGAACCCCATATAATAAAATAACATATTTCTCTTAAACAAAAAAATATCGCTGATAGGAAGTCTGTTGTGTGTGCTTAGCCTTTATTATATAGAATTTTGCATAATATGGAGTATAAATATTAATATTACCTTAGTTCAAACCAGAACTGTGATATATGATAATCTTTCATAGTAGTAAACCTAAAAAATATTGTAATCTAGCTTGTAAAATCTGCTTTATTGTATTAAATAGTCAAATTCGAAGCGATACTTTAACTTAACTACTAGTTTGTCAACTCTATATCATCTGCTACTACTTCTAGTCCTTCCAGCCAAAATAAGTCTTTTCGTACTATATGTTCCCTACTTACTTTGATAAGCCTAATAATTTTTATATTATAAAAAAAAATAGAAAGGAAAATTTTGGTTATAACCCACTATAAATCCGAATACCTAACTGAAATAACCTTTCTACGTAGACTTCTTTAAAAATAGAAAATAAATATAAAAAAACAAATCGAGTAAACTTTTAAACTGTGCTGAACTCCCTCTCTGATTATTTATCAAGTTCCCTTGCTCCGCAGAGAAACTTGAAGTACATGAAAGGTATTACAATAAAAGAAAGGAAAATTATTATAACAATAAGAGAAATATTAGTATAGAAATATATTAATGTTAGTCCTATTTAGTTTATTAAAGAACTTAGACGACTGAAAATTCTAATAGTAAACAAAACAACAAATTACTTTTTTTTTATAATATAAAGATAGTGATAGCAATAAAATATTTCTGTAGTTTGAGATTATATTATAAATAATAATCACAAAACATACAAATTATAATAGCATGCGCTTAACAAGCCAGACCGCAGGGGAAATAAATATATTTTTAATTTAAATATAAGTAGAAAAAAAATTACTTAGTAGGTTGCAGATAAACTATATTACTAGTATGGTAAGTATATTATATTAATTGTTTTCCTCTCTTATTTGCAGACTAGATTGAATATCTGCTAAAACAAAGAGAATTAAAAAACTAAATGATAAGAAGAGATATATCTATTCATCTCATCAACCTATAATTCCCCTGCAGCAGCTTGTAAACATTAGAATACAGATAATAATCAATGTTTTAATTGCACGCACATAGAACTTCTGAATTGATTCATACAAGATATTTCGGAGTACGCTGCAGCAGTCAATGGGTATATTGTCCTATTGTAGTACACATTTATTTATCTTAAGGTATTGTTATAGTAAACGAGGTTGGGTTAAGAGATATTTGTTGAAGTCATCCTAGCGGTGCTGTAACAGTAATCTACATAATCGGTTTTGTGTTCCGCACCGCTACTGATCTACGACTGAAAGTGCAGTTCATTCCAGCGGCAAAATTCATAAAGATTTAAATGAACGACTGTATATTACTTTTAACAATACTCAAATAGGAAACAGATCAAAGTAACTTATAAATAATTATTTTTAACAATCTTAATAATATTATGAAGAACGACTATATTATTTTGAACAATACTCAAGTAGGAAACGGAGGAAAGTAAATTATAAACAATTGTTTTTAACAATCTCAATAATATTATGAAATCACTGTGAATGAAACATTTATACGGGTACGAGTCACTCCCAAAAACAAAATTAGTGCAGATTCAGCGGCTTTACGAAATCACGTTAAATGCTGTAAAAATCGTCGGCGATCTGACAGGAGTACAAGTCATTCCCAAAAAAAAAAACATATATCAAGATTACTTGACAAAGGGAAGAGAGAAATGGTTACCAGTTTCTTTCTTCTTTGATTTCCTGTTCACCACAGGGACTGCCTATTGAACTATCAAGGAAAGTACTGCGATTGGTGGCTTTTGTATTAATATATGGATCACATCTATAAACCTGGATTCATATTGATTAAACGCTTTCAAATTTGTTTACGTGAGCGAGCGGAAGCTTGTAGAAAAAAATATAATTTCAGGAAATAAACTAGTAGCGACGCGTTGGCAGCTGTGCTCATATTCAGGACAAATTGCATGCGCAAACTTGTTATTTGTAACACCAAATTTTTCAAACAATCAGATTTTTTGTTTGGAAAATCTCATAAAATAGTTTTATGAAAACAACTCATAAAATTCAACATGAAATACAAGCACGTCTTTACGTGATTGTGTAGGTTGCGCTAATTTTTTAAGTTTTTTCTATTTATTTTTTTATTTTTATTAAAAATTTTTTTAAAATATAAATTATTTTCATAGTTTTTTTTTTTACTCTTCGTTTATGTAAGTTAATTTATTTTTATTGGACGATTAAAGTATGAAAAACAGACAAAATTCCTACGTTGAAAATGGAAGGACGATAAACTACAAAGAAGAAGCGCAGTTCGGAAAAATTAGATTATATTCTCCATTCTCCTTATTCTAAAAATATTTATTTACCTATTGTTTTTCCTATTAGGTTGTTGATTTATAATTAGGAACTACTGAATACCACTTTCTCTTACATATTTTCGTCTGAAGAATCCAATAAAAGTACATAAATAAACTCTAAACTGTAGATAATAAATCACTATCCAATAATCACTTATCAATACAGAATTCAACATAACTAATATAAATTATAACATAAATTTTTGTGTTTTTGTCGTACGAAGTGGTTACAGCTATTAGCACATCCTGCAAGTGCAGCTAACTCAAGCATGGTCGAACAAACAAATATTCGCGCAAGCGTGCAGTTAATATGAATTCAGCCTAAAAAATTCAGCATCTAGTTTAAAGCAATAAATTAAATTTTTTGTATTTTTTAATGAAAAAGCATAAATCTATCTTTAACTCAAAACGATAGTGAGTATGTTATAAGAAAAATATTATATTTAAAGAAATTAATAATTAAATTAGTTATGATAAGCAGCCCATTATTAATATTAAGATTTAACATATAAAAAATTAGATGAACAAATCTTCATTTTAATCACTAAAATTATTCAATATACTCATAATTTCTAAAAAAAAAAATTAAAATTAAATCAAAAGCTACGTCCACTGGATCATTGCTGTTTTTTTTTCATATAATGCTGAAGGTAAGAACAACATAGCTGTGCAAATAGTTCATTTCCATTGCAGAACCCATAAACAAAGATGATGTCTCCGTATTCTTAAGACGTCTGTATAAGCTGTTTTGTGAACTTTATTCATAACATTTTACTCGGAATCAAATTCTCTATAAGGTTTGTTTTAAATCTTTTATGTGTTTATTAATCACTTAACAAAGTTATTTTAAGTTGTGCATAATATAATGTATTTTCGATCCAAACCGCGCACGAATGGGTTCTTTTACAAAAAAAAAAATCATTAAACACAAAACTGAGCTACCACATATATATTTACCATCAGACTACACATATTTAAGATAAAAAACTGCCAAAAGTATGGAAAAGTATTGTAATCTGGCCAATTTAAGAAAAAGATCGAAACTATATAAAAATAAAAGGCATTACTTTGTACAGCATATAAACTCTTTTTTTTAAGTAGACAAGAAAAATAGCGGTTGAGATTATTGAGATTAAATTTCTAAAAGGCATTTGTAGCAAAGATTACTGAAAATAATGGAAGAAATGGACCTCAAATATATAAAACATAATTATCGGAAGTATATTCTTAACAGGCACATCATCTTAGAATAAAAAAAGAATCATTTATAAACAATTACAAAACACGATTGGATTTCTACGTAGAAGGACTCTAAACAATTTAATTTTTTTTTTAGAAAAAGAAATCAAAAAATAAAAAAATAAAAGGATATGTTTCGAGTAACTATCGAAACCTCAAACTTCCACTCACTACTCTTTGCCGATGGTTTGTTATTACATGCTAAATTCATAATGTTTTCTTATTTTCAGCGAGAAAATTTTTTCCAAGATAATACAATCTCTTATATTTTGGTATAATTTTTTCTTTTTCTATAATCTTTTATCTTCTCCAAAATAATAGAAACATTTACGAAAATTAATTTCTGCATATAATTTAATATTTTATTAAGCATCTATTTTATAGAAGCAATTTTATTTTTTCACTTTCTTTATCTTTTTCCTCTACGATTAGCGCTTTCGTACAGATTTCTTTTTCATCAGGACATAACACAGAAATTTAAATAAAAAACATAGTCAACAAATTTTAAAATGTAACATATTAACATCTCAGTCACTGATATAAAAAGCGAAAAAGATTTTGAATTTTAAGAAAAGTTTTTATGTAAGTGGTGTTCATATATAAGTTAAGCTTAAAAAACTTTCTTATGTTAAGTTTTGTTTATTCTATGCTCCCTTCAATAAAATTTAAAATAAAGAAATAAAGAAATTTTAATTTTAAATAAAGAAATTTCTGCATTTTAGGTCTGGGATTTATTAATTAATTATCAATCATTAATACAGACATATATCTTTTTACCTATCTACAAATATGTAGATAGTAGCTCTAACTATGTAGTATAAACTTTCAATTTTTTTTTTTTTTTTTTTTTAAATACTTAATCCGTATGGAGATACAGCAAAATATATTTCAATTTTAAGAAATGGGGTTAATTTTTTGAAAAAAAGGTTTTTAGATTATCATTTATATGTGCATTGTACGTAAGAGATTTGGTGTAATAAAATTTTCTCTAAAATGCCTTTGAAGAAAATCGAAATTTTTTTTACACATTATCCCCACTTTACGAATTAAAAAAAAAGAATATGATCAATGCCCTATAAATAGAAATATTTTAACCAAATTTAAAAAAAATCGGTTTGGTTAATCATGAGGTATAAGGCCAAAGCAGTGGGTTACACATACATAAGCACATACGTACATATATATTCTATTTGGTCTAGATGAACTAGTTGGACACTAAAACGTGAAGACTTGCAAAACAAACACGATATCCCATTTTAATATTATCTTTTTCTCTTTAATACAACCATTTTAGCTATATTCGTCAGAAAAGTAAAAACTAATAATTAAATAAGAAGTTGTAAGCGGTATTAGAAAAAAGCGATTACAATAGTTGGTTTTGTACATAAAAAAGGTTGAAGATCTAATCCTAAAATAAATTGTTAAATTTAATCCACAAACGAAATAATCTAGAAAGCATAGAACTAGATCATTTGATAAAAATTAAAAGATTCAATAATGTATTAATAGAAATGCAATAAATCCCCTTATTGGTAGATCAACTTTTGTTATTAATAATAAAACGTAAACAATAATAATATTATTTAATTAAATATTATGTATGGTGCGCGTGAACAACATACTATATTGTAATCAAAACATAACGTAAAACAAATATAGGGTTAAATCTTAATATTTAAAAAACCCTATAATTCAAATACTGTCAAATCATTATAAAATCAAGTTGAATGTAAAATTTTTAGAATTAATCTTATTATCTGAACTGATAATTATGCATTTAAGAGCTCGTAAATAACTTTTCAAATGTTGAACATAAAAAAATTAAATTTAGGAAATGTTCCTTTCTAAAATGATGCGTTTTTTCGGTATGAGATCATCACATTTTAAGCCCTGAGTGAGTGCTCATGAGAAGGCAATTTAAACATTTAAAATAAACAGGGTAAGATTTAGACAGTTCATTTTAACTTTATTGAAAAAACAAAAATTCTAATATAAAAACTTCTAAAAAACAAGCTAGTTTTAAAAGAGGTTTGCAATACCACTTAAATAATTGTTTAACGGTGAAACACTGAAAAATAGAATAAAATTTAGCAATTGCTCCTGTTTCAAAACAGTCTATTTTATGAGACCACTACTTAGTTGTACTGTAGGAAATTTTTGTAACTAGCTGTGAAAATATATTAAACGACCATCAATTTAATTAGAATTTTCCTAGCTTGATGAAGTTTTTTATGAAGGGATTTTTTTTTCTAATGATGACCTTTAGATGAATTGTCACAACCTTAATTTTTCCCCTTAAAAATGTATAATAGCCCTTAATGGTGGCTTGGGAGAGTATGAAGATCTCGTACCGAAAAAAAGATCGTTTCGAGATAGGAGTTTACATAATTTAATTTTTCTATGTTTAACGTTATTTATTTAAGGTTTATTTCAAAACTTATATAAGGATTCCAATACTTTATTATCAATATATGTGTCCGCAGATTACTTACAAAGTCAATCAAGTGTTAGGGACCTAAGGACTCTTCCGTATTATAGGATGAGCGGTTTTTTGTAGCCACGCTGTTAATCACCTTAAATATTTTTCAGAGATTTTGAATGTGAATAGTTGTACACAAATCCAAAAAAGGAATTGTTTTTAGAGCCTGATTCAGAAGGCGAATATTTTGGCTGATTAGATCTCATGAAATCCGTAACCGGGTTATTTTTTATTTTTAAACCATTATTTGCTACTTTTTTTAATGAATTTGGAGAATCTCAAATTATTTACTCTTACTTTTTTTTTAATCATCTCAATATCATCTAAAATTCGTGGTGGGATGGAATACACTTTTGTTTTCTTTTTCCTCTTTAGCCTCCGGTAATTACCTTTCAAATAATACTTCAGAGGATAAATGAGGATGATATGTATGAGTGTAAATGAAGTGTAGTCTTAGTACAGTCCCAGTTCGACCATTCCTGAGATTTGTAGTTAATTGAAACCCAGCCACCAAAGAACACCGATATCCACGATCTAGTATTCAAATCCGTGCAAAAATAACTGACTTTACTAGGACTTGAACGCTGGAACTCTCGACTTCCAAATCAGCTGATTTGGAAGTCGTGTTCATTAGTAGACCAAACCGGTGGATTGGGATGGAATACACTGTCTTAAAACTTTGTTACGAATTTACTATTATAAATTATCCATTAAGTGAATTTCTGATAACAGGTTTTTTTTATTTTTTAGTTTTTTTTTAAATTTATTACATGATATCCGTAGCAGGAAATATTCGCTACTTTACGAGTCTCCTTTAATCAACTAACTTTTATACCTGCAAAGTAAATTCTTACTTTTACATATTTTTTATGTATAAATAAGGATATTTTTGATGCAACTTCACGGTTAATAAAGGTATCAAATCAGATTTTTTGTATCTATAAGAATAAACAAAACCATTTCAAAACTTACAATTATTTTATGCAAGCAAAGAATCTCACAGAATAAACTTGGCAATGAAGTATTAAATTTTTATAATATTTATATATATATATATATATATATATATATATATATATATATATATACACACACAAAGTTAAATTAATTACTTTTTTATTAATCCGTGCAAATTTACTTAACACAAAAAGAGAAAGGTATGTATCAAAATACGATAATAAAATTTAATATTTTGCCCTTGGCATTTGACAGAAGCAGCTCACATCTGTTTCAGTTTAATTAAAATAAATAAAATAAAAACAAAATTTAAATACGATGCTAAAACACCATCCTATTTAAGGTTACACTAGTCACGCGAACACGCAATTCAATGAAACATGGACATGGTTTTATTTTTATCAAGAATTCAAATAATATAATAAAAACATGATTTCTCAAATATAAAATTTGGAGCAAATTGTGTTAATTTCACTCAGCATTCTCTTTTATAACTCAATGTTCGTGTTTATTTAATTAAAATGACATTCTCAGCGATAATTCTAGTTGATGATTAAAATACTTTGACCCTAAAGTAAAAACATGATTAAGAAAACAAATAATTTGTTGAATATTGATAATCAAATTATATATTAAGTTACGGGCTGAGACTAATTACAACAAGCGTATATTGCTTGAAACTGCAAGGAAAAAATGTTTCTAGAAAAAAAATCATAAAATTTTTAGCTATCAGACCAGAAACAGTAATTATAGTTGAGTATCAATGTTTTAATCTAATAGTAGTGAGCTAATATTATAGGGATCAAAGGTTTTCTCCTAACATAGCTCCTGTCACGAGTCAAGGTCGCTCAGAATATTTAAATGATTCTAGATTAAGTGAATAATAAAATGAGGCAAATCTCAAAACAATAAAATTAGTTATATAAGACTCAAAACATTATCTATCATTTTATCTGTAACTTCTGTAGAGAAAATATCTATTGTGATATGCATCTTAAGCCGTACCTCAACTAGCCTTTATTTCTAACTTGATGGCCATAAACTTAATCATTTTTCTTCCTCGAAACTTCCAAGAAAGCATTTCTTGTTAACAATGTTCTATTATGATGCGCGGTTCTCTGGCGTGGATGCTGAGTTTTGCCGACACCTTCCATCTCTTAATTGAAATAATCTCCTTTTCATTTTCCTTTTCAGCCCAAGTACTCGGCATTTTTTCACTCCATGAATTGATCGCAAAATGAAAAATTGAGTTTTATTTTCCCTAATTTTTTTTTTTATTTATAAAATTTTACTTGATGTCTGTTTATTTGCCAGTAAAATTGGTAGGTCTCAGAGAAAACGTGTAAGTGATAAAGACAATTAGAAAAAAATTTTGCAAATATCAAATTCTCCAACAAAGGATAAAGTGATAAATTAAGAAATAAGTTCTTGAGCCTTATTAAACAACTCATTTTATAGAATAATTTTCTTAGAGTGATTTGTATATATGAAGCAGGGAAAGCTAAGATTTCTCCCTTCTTAACAGATTGGTGGAAAGTAAATCGAGAAGGTGTTGTACAAAATGGACTTTAAGACATTGTGAATACCTCTGATTCTTTGAGGGGAAAAACGAACTAATAAAGACAAAAGTACGTAGTGAGTAGGATGATTTCATTGAAAATTACAGTTTTTCGGAACATCATTTCATTATCTTGCGTCCTACGTAATCATTAATGAAAAGATGCTAAATTTTGAATATAAGTAAGAATTCATTGTTATTATCTGGATTTCAAGCGCTGAAATTGAAAACGGGTTGTAAGTTGTATGAAGAACCAAATAATTTTAATTCCCAGAGATTTGAAGAGTCGAATATAAATACATTGTATTTAATGAGGCTATCTGATTGCTTAGGTAGTAGTTTTTCTAGATGATGAAAACCTATCACAATTTTGTAGCAGATGTTTTGATATTAGTGAAAACTTTCTCTTGAATGCTAAAGCGACCACATGTGGCATTCAAAATGGGAAAATAATTTAAAATACGATTTACAGTTAATTACGTCAGGTTCAATATCTGGAGAGGAAAGTACATCTTTTATTTTCCAGATATATTATATAGAAATGTCAATTGTTTTTGAAAATAGACGCTAGTGACTTTGTATTAATCTGAATCAAGTTAAAGTTGCAAATTAATTTTCTCCAGAATTATTTTGCAAAATTTGTTGCATCAAAATAGAGCGATGTCCATTCACGATAGAGTAGGAATAAAATTCATGAAAGACTTAAATCTTAGGTGAATTAATGAATAAAAACGCTTTAATTAAAGTGTAAATTTATGAAACAGTTAAAATCCCGATTAACTAACGATATTTACAACTAAATCAATAAAATCAAAATTTACATCAAACAGTTTAGCTGATGAGAAATTCTAAGGGTTGGAAGGCGTTGTCAAGTATACGTGTAGCTAGTCCATTATCTTTAATATGAAAACCTTTTGTTTTTGTTTTTTTTGTTTTGGTTTCTCCACTTTAAGGTCGGACCTTAAACACAGCTCCAACCAAGAAAGATTCAAGAGGAATTCCTGACTCCTGCATTTCTTCCATCTTTGTGTGGATAATCTTAACCAACATCATAGACATCGCATGCCACGATCTTTCGGTCTGCATCATAGTAAACAGGCCGAATTCTTTCCGGCATGCTTCCTGTCCTGCAGAAACCGGTCGCACTAAAACATCGTGGTTCTGTGGAATCCTTCTCGACGCAGTAATTATCTCCCCGTAGGGTCTCAGCGTCCACGTACATAGTTATGCCATAAAACACCATTGAAGATAAGGAACTAGGTCAGCACATACCTCTGTTCGTCATGACATCTCTGGAACTCTGGAATCAGTCTGTAAGTCCCTCTTTCCTTCGTCGAATGATTCTGTGAGTAGATCCGGGCTGAAAAGAATTATTGATTATTTGGCGGTTAAAAAAATACTCAGTTTGAGCAGTGTATGATAAAATATTTACAATTATTTGATACTCATCTATGGAAATGAATCTAATGAAATTATTGAACCCTATGATGATAGGAAGATAATTCAAATTTTGATTCAATTGGATCAAGAACGTTGATTAATGATATATCCAAGACGGCACTGTTGTTTCTATTTAATAAAATGGAGTATTTGTGGGGACAATGTTTGGGGTGTTACATATTAAGACAATGGTAATACATCCAATGGTGTAATTATGTGGGAAGTTATGTAGGGAAAAATCTGCAGTGAATTTTAAGGATGCAGTAAGGCGTTACTATTGTGTGAGCTACAAATAATGCAGGTATGCTGAAGCTTACTTAAACAATGGGCGTAATTAAAGAGGATGCGAAAAAGTCTTTATTAAGAAAAATTTATCCGTTTATCCGTTTCGTGAATTAACTTGTTAAATAAAAAAATCAGTACATTCTTTAGGTTATTTTCAGGTTAATTGAGATTTGATGTGATGTTAGTGTCTGTAGCGATTGCTATTGTTTATCGAGTTGAAATAATTTACATTCTTGTAATAGTTTGGCTATAAAAAAAATTAGGTCCTGAAGTTTTACTAATATCGTAGAATATTCGTATGTAAATTTTGTTGTGAATCTAATGTTGAGATCTATCTATATACTCGTATGTAAATTTTGTTAGAGGTCTAGGCTGATCTCCGTGGCGAACTGGTAGTGCCTCGGTCTTTCATCCGAAGGTCCCAGATTCGAATACCAGGTCAGGTATGAATTTTTCATACGCTAAAAATTTTCATTTTCTTACTCCCATGTAAAATTTTCAGGTAAATTAATTCATCAATCAAAAAAAAAAAGTTTGTTTACAAGAAAATTTAAAAGTATATGTACAATGTTCATGCCGCATAATGTCTTGAAAAGTTCAAAATTGTGGCTAAAAATTTGTAACTTGGTTTTATATTATATTTAAAATTCATAATTCTCTTCCAAAAAATGGAATATTTTAAGTGTGCCTAACAGCGTTCTCGCTTCTTCTTTTGATAATTTTTGTTAGGATTTCAGAAGAGTAAGGCATAATTCTAATGTAATGGATAAATTATTAAAAATATCATTCTGAAAATATACATGAAGTTAAAATTTTACTCGTTGAATAAGTAATTCGTTAGAATTTCCTTAAGAGAGAAATAAAATTTTAAGCTCCAATATTTTTTTCCATTAAATTTTTGTTAGTTGTGTAGAAGTATATGGAAGGGAAGTACAACTTTTTATCTTTACGGAATGGTACATTAAAATTTAATAATTCATAAGTTTGGAAAAGCTACACTCGATATCGGCTGACTTAAACTGCTCGTATAACTGTTGGTTTGTAACTGTTCAAAAACATTTATGAGTTATGATTTAAATTTTTTTTTATTTTAGTGTTTGTTATCTTATTGAATGTAGTTTTCGACTGACATAGAGGGTTTATAAAATGGATAACATTTTTAAGAGTCTTATTTCTTTAAGGCTAAATTTTATTATATTTAAAGGATTTTGTGATGTTCTGGCAAATAGGCAGAAAATATTAGTTGTTAAATGAGAATAAAGAGTATGACTATAGGACCAGTGAGATACAGTGATAGAATAAAGATAGAAAACCACTTCTATTTTCGAAACAACTTCTTTAACATCCCCCTCACACGTGCAGGGGGCGTTAAAATCGGAAGAAGTGATATGTTAAAAGACAAGCAAAAGTTTTAATTTCGTTTTAGAATAATAGTGATCAAATGAAATAAAATTATGCAAAAAGAATTAAATATTTAACATAGAATGTTAAATAACTAACCAAATACCAAACTAACTGTTAAAGAAGCTTAAATTAAAAGAGTTCTAGTAAATTTCCATAGTATTCAGTATATAAATATCTTAAGAAAATATTCGGACTGCGGTAAGTAGCATGATAATTTATAATTAACAAAAGAGTTAGTTGCTTGTATTGATCGTAATTCTTTGCGAACATTGACAGGAAAGACTAACTTTGCAAAAGAAACTTGTTACGGATAAAATAACGATGTTATAGTCGAGCTCTAGTTTGGCAATAACAAGATAAACGATTGAACGTAAGAAGAAATTAATCACGAATAGAAATAACGAATAAAATGTTCAGAATGTTAGTGAACAATCATTTGCAATAATGATATAATATTAGATCATAAAGAACAACAGAGATTGCAGAAATCGAAAAGTACTTATTCACTCGTTCATCGCGGTGAACGCAAAGCGCGAGATGTTAATACCGTAGAGAGTACACAACTAACTACTGACTTCAGCTAAGCCAGGACAACAGGTAAAAAAAAGAAATTGTGGATAATAATTATCATTTACATAATTACTCGTAATTAAGGAGCAAGAATTGTGAACAAATATTTTGTCTATAAGCGCTACAAATTGAATACTATCATTACAGAGAAAATGACTAGATAAATATCATTTTGTTATTATTCTAGATATTACTAAAAAAAAAGTTTTTATTCAAAATAAAATTAACACTTGCGGTACAAATGGATTGGTATACTTCCCCAATACTTACACCCAAGATAAAGGATAGGGATTTTCAGTAGTTTCCAAGGGAATTTTCCTAATGAAGTCAAAATGACCGAAGACTAACTCTTTAGCTTCAGCCGTTTTCCAGAAAGTTTCTTTTTTGTTATCCCAAGATTACAAAACAATCAATCAATCACCTTGCCTATAGATAAATATGACTAACTATCCACATCAAAAAAAAAAAAAAATTACATCTTTACCATCCATGGAGGCAAATGTTTGCAGCTGAATTCTATGAATTACTACGTCAGTAATTTTTTACCGTTTCGAAGAAAAGTACGGTATTACTTTACTTTGCATGAAGAAAAGTACTTTGAGTTGCATGATGGTATTGGGGAGGGATGAAAATGAATTTTCTTTACGTTTTGAGTTATGAAGAGTACGAAAATACCATTCATTTAAATTGGTTTTCTTATATATAGGCCTATGTACAAAATAATGTGACCCAAAAATCTTCCATACTACTAGATCAATGTCATTGAAATTTTGATTTTCTGTAATCGTGAATCTGATGTTGTGAATTCAAAAATTTAATGAAGATTGGTTGTCTCGTTCTTGAGCTCAATTTAAGGTCGAACAAATTTGAGCGGACAAGTTAGAAACTTGGTTCGTTATGATTCTGCAAGTTGGAACGTTAACGTTTCTTTACCAGCGATATATATTTTTAGCAGCATTAAACCAAATCAGAAATATATAAACATATTAAAACCAAATTAAATTACCTAACGAAAACTTCACTTATCTTGCGCAGAACTACATAAGATTTTTTTGTATTTTCTATATTCCATTTAACTCGAATCAAATTTTTTTCATGTTTCGTTTAAAACGTTTATGTGTTTATTACTCGTTTAACAAGGTTATTTTACGCTTAATATAAAATAGTGAATTTTTCGATACCAATCTTTTATCCCAGATTTCTCAAAAACTACTAAAATACAGTTTTGGGACCTACTTTTTTCAGGTCAGATTTCATATGAAAACACTAAATTTACTTCTTAATTTGGTCCCAAGAATTATACTTTAGCTTAATTATACCGTAGGCGCAGAAATCAGGCGACATTTTTCCCCAGCCGTTATTGCCAGCGAAGCGTTTCTGAACCTATGTTTATATGAACTTTATTCTTTATTTTCAACAATAGAATATTTCCAGAATTTTTTTTTTTACAATCTTCGTGAAAATATTAAATAAAAATATTTTTTATTTAGCCGTATTCACCGAACTTCACAGGAAATCGAAAATTTAGCATTGCGTATGGTTATTGATTAGACTTTTCTGATTATTAAACCGTGTTTCTACCATCGTCCAGTAGTTACCTCACGAAGTGTGTCCAATAAACAACATGGAAAAATTAAATTTTGGAAAAAAAATTTAGAATACTATGTGAGATGTATGAAAGAAAATTAGGATGATAAAAACCATCGAACATACATACATAATCTGCAGTACGAGAAGCTGAAGAACTAGAAAATGTCAGTATACACTACAATTCTAAAATACGCAATTTTAATAAGCATAAATTGGGTAAATGTTTTATATCTGTTATCTGTTTGTTTTTTATTTTTTGCTATTAAAATATAGTGATTAGTACTTACTTTTACCTCGGTAAATTTAATTTTAAATGATGTAAGATACTTATATAAGAAGTATGTAATTTATATTGCTACAAAATAAAAAATGTGTGTAGCGAGAAAATAAATAATACATTTATTTATTAAACAATGCAACACCTACAACATACCCTATGTAATTTTTACCTTCCATACTCTTTGAAGTTATTACACAATTTATCAAATGTCAAGGTTACATTTATACCTCATGAAGAGAACGTCGATTACGCTTCCGGAATCTATTTACCAATACCTTTCCGTTGCTACATTTATAATCACTATTTTAAACATACGTTTCTTTCCGACTGAAGATCGATTTTTATTTTAGCCTACCTTTCTTGCAACTCATTCGTACCACATACGTCCCTGTCGTACAATGGTAATAATAACTGTTTCGCTCACCCTAGGCGTTATCGTTATACACTTTATTTAAAACTCGCGCTTGTATGAACTCCTAGCTTTGTTCTACAAATATAAACAATAACTTACAATATGAACAATAACTATTCAAAAGAATCGCATGTCATTGACAATGTAGTAATATATTAACACAGTTCTTTTATATTAATACATAACAGAACGGAATATAATTGTACGGTAAGTAATTGTGGAGAGTAGGAATCGATAATCGATAATTATTACTTTTTTTTTAATAGAAAACTTTGACTATAATCTTAAATAAAACAAATTAACTCATACAATATCCTCCAGTCATAGAAACGCAATTACTTATCACTACTGCCAAATAGCGAATGTGATGTGTTTTATCAAAAATCACATTGTGATTTTCAAGATGTGTTTTATCAAAAAAGAAAATTAATTGTAAAATATTTTATTAAAAATAATGAAATAATACAATGAGACTATGGGTAAAGATAAGGAATCAATAATTTTTATGCAAATTATAAAATAATATCCGCTTATTCCTTCAAGTTTTTGAATCATTAATATTCTTCAATTCATTTCGGTGTTTATTACGTTACAAATAATATTGAATAAAATAACTGCAGATCAGTTAATAACCGCTAATAAAAGAATCACTTGTAATACCAATAGGAATCCAATGACGTGTGGTGTTGAGTTTCTATAGTATATCACAAAAGAGTTATTTTTATTATAAAAGTAGAATGAAAGTTGCTCTTCCTTTTCTACTACAAAAGGCGATCCTTGGCTGATCGTCCTGTTCGTTATTTTTTAATATTCCTTCCACTATCATATTTCATCAATATGTAGATACTATTGGACATGTCTAAGGAAGAAAAGATATTTTAAAAAAAAATATGCGAATATTTCAATACTTATTCTGAACAATTTTAAGAATCCTTAAAAAAATTAATAGTATATCTGGTCCCATGTTCCCTAATACTTCTCAAATTTTATTGTTAAAACTATATTTCATTTAAAAAATAAACTTGAACGTTAAATACTCCCTTCATCTTACAATTACTTGCCAGGCCTACATACGCTATATGCGACTCCCACAGCAAAGGGAATGCATAGGAGCCTCCACAAAACTAGGTCCACATCAGAAATATTCCTACTTGACCGAAAGGCAATAGCACAAAAAGGCCTTTTATAGATGGACTGAAGAGGAATTGCATTGGGATAAGGATCCAGATATCTTGCAAATCTCCACCCAAAAACCACCACAATAAGAATACTTATAATAAACACGATCTAGAAAAGACTGGAACGCAATGCTAAAATCCGTCCATCTTAAAATCAAATTAAAAATAATTCTATAACTGTCATTAAAAATTAAATCCCTCCCCTAGACAAATAGAAAGATCCAACAGCGAGGAACTGATGTAATAGAGACCCAACAACATCGTGTATAGTAATTGATAAATTTTCTCTGACCATTAAATAGTGTTACTAGCACCCTCCAGTATAGTGACTTCATGAATGGCATGCAACAACAAACTACCTACAAATTCCCATTTACTGACTTAATGAAAATGAAATATTTTTTATAAAATAAGAGGATAAAATCAATTTAAGGAGTATTCGAGTCCTGGGAACTGAAAAATCAAACTCTTTTTATGCCAATAATGAGAAATTAGAATATTATTGCAGACCGGTCGTCTACTTTTACACCCTTCAAATATATACATAAAAGCTGCCGGGTTAATCTAGTGGTTAAACTCATCATCACAAAATCAGCTGATTTTCGAGAGCTGAAATCAGCTGAAGTCGAGAATTTTAAGGTTCTAGAGTCCTTGTGAAGGCAGTTGCTTTTATTTGGATTTGGTCAACCTGAGCCTGTTTCAGACTACATGTTTACCGGTACATTTACACTTACTGCACTTATCTACTAGGCCTGGCAAGCGGGTAGCAGTAATTACATTTGCCTACAGACACACCCGGACCCGGTAGTAGCTAAAAACTGGTTGGAGAAATATATATGCTGTTTCTTGAAATCTTCATGGATGAATGATTTTACTTCTCATTTAATATTTTTCACCTCTTATAATACGGAACCTTTAATTTTTAATTTCTGCAACGAAAATCAAAATATCCATAAATAAATTTGTTTTACATATTTCAATTAAACCTAATTGATTATTTTCATTAAATATTCTTAAAATTTGTAGTAATCGTAAAGTCCTTTTATTTCTTTACATAAACCCATATAAATTGAATGATAAAAGTAAATTATTAAAAAAACTAACATAATAATAAGCTTATTACATTTTGTTACAAATATATAGAGAATTTCTGTTTGATTTCCGAGGTCTGATCAAAACTATATTGCTGTTACACGTATCTATAAAATCGTGATTAGACTAAAATAATTTACCTAAGTTGCGAGCATAATCAAACACAAGGACAACAGATCGTGTTATTTTAGTTATTTTTCGTTCAAATGATCAAATACAGGAATAAAAGTAATTTAATTCTTTCTTCTGTATATTTTTATATTTTTCTTCTACTTTAAATTGCTCGAATTAATTGAAATCTGTGTAAATATATTTATTTATTTTTTAAGATGAAGGGCATCAGCTGCTGGTCATTTTTCCTCTATCAGAATGGAAATTTTTAACGTCTGAAAAACGCTAAAAATCCCTGACCGGGATTCGAACCCTGGACTTCCGGATAAAAGGCTGAGACGCTACCAATCCTCAAAGAAGATTGGCAATATATAAATATATTCATTTCAAATTAAATTCATTGTTTTAATTTCATACTTATTCAATTATTTCATCATAGTCTTTTATATTTATGTCAGCCATCACATTTATGTGATTAAAATCTGAAAAGATGATATTTAAGATTATATAAATTTGTGTATACATAATTATTTAGAATTTTGAAATTGATTGAAACTTAAAACATCTGATGTGGACACCACGTGATTTACTTTACTTGTACGCCTATTAAATTACATATTTTTTTTAAATGAAGGTACAAAAAACTTTATTTCATTAACTTCTGATATTTTTTTCATATTTTCTTCTTTTTTATTGTTATTATTGTATTATTATTTATTGTAAAAATTTTTCTACAATCAGAGGTACAATAATTGTTAATTAATCAATATATTTAAAATTAAAAAAGGAGATAAAATCTGATTGGAACCGTAAGATGTAGCTTGTGAGATCCAAATATTTCATTAATTAAAATTTTATTTGCTTGTTTTATGAAAACAAGTACAAGATATATCAATTTCAAGAAATATCAAACCTGATATATCGTTGAAAAGCTCTCAATGAGGCCTTATTACTGGAGTTAAGAAAAAGTCCAAATTCCAAATTTTTCGGATTTTGGCCTTTTTTGGATACTTTTGGTTCAGTCAATTGCAATAAAAAGGAAAGGTGCACAACTAGATGTTATAACAGTCCTAAATCCAAAATTTCAACATGCTATAGCTAATCGTTTTTTGAGTTACTCGAGATAAATATGTACGTACAGACGTACGTCGAAACTGGCCAAAATAGATTTAGGGATGGTCAAAATGGATATTTCCGTTGAAATCTGAAAACCGAAATTATTCGCGATCACAATACTTCGTACAAGGAAGTAAAAATGTGTTTTCAAAGTTTTAAAGGAAATTAATTAAAACTATTAGAACGTCTTCTGAAAGTAAATTTACAAATATTTATAACTTTTTTAATAAATTATTATCATACTAAATATTTATTACAAGGATTTCAGTTAAAGTTTGACGATCTTTTGTTTTAAGTACATGATTAAAGGATTAAATAACGAACTGGTAAATTCAACTGAATTATATTAACTTGTCAACTGAATAATACTACTCTTAAGTATAAACCATGGCAATACATACTGAATTTTAAATGTATAATATCGTTTAACTTTGCTTTGTTTGTACTTCATAAATTTGTTTGTATTCATAAATCGATAGGTTATCGCTGCATTGGATCTTCAAACAAAATCTAACTACGCTGAGAATAGCAAGGAAAAGATTTCTTTATAAAAAAGTTAATAAATTTTATAATCATTAATTCTTCACAATATGAATTGTTTGGTTGAGTAATTAAAAACCAAATACAAATTTCAGAATACAGTACCAAAAAAATACCAGCTACTCTGTTTCTAGTAATAGAGTATAACGTAATTAATTTGAAAATTTTAAAAATCACCAAAAACATTTTTTTCTGTTTAAAAAAAATATATATATATTTTTTTATTTTACTTCTTTTTATTGTTTACCGAATGAAATAAATACAAATTATAGATAGTGAATAATGTAGGTCATCGTAGTATCTTATTATTTATAGCATTATTAGTAAGTACAAGTATTAACATCATTTTAACGTAATGCCACAAATTACGGACTATCACTTTGTTAAATATATTAAAAATAATTGCTTTTGATGCAATATTTCAGATCTGAGAGATATTAATGATGACATGAATCTTTAATTTATTTATTTATATATTATTTCTCGTATGAGTTTCAATATTCGTGTTAACTGAAAGCGTGATTGTGGTATAGATTTACTTCTTATCACGCAGATCAATTAATGAGTAGGGCCATACAACGACTGTTATGAAAGGTTCAGTTATACGAGTACTACCCGTGTTCATACAACAAAAGAAGATGGTATATTCGTGTTTATGAATTAGTTAAAAATAACTAAAAAACGTTATATAGAAATCTTTTTATACATAGACTATTACATACGTTTTACATACAATTAGTTTCTCTTCAGAATACACATAATAATATAACGTAATATTTTATTCCATTGTTAATATTATTTTTTTAAGAACTTAGATTTAAGTGTAGGTAACGAGATAAAATTGTTACTGGTAAAAACAAAATTTAAGCTTACTGAGAAGTAACAAGGCTCAATTCAACCAAGTATATTAAACTTAAATAATATTTTAGTTAATAATTATGTAACATTTAGTTAGTAATAACAGATATTGATAATCTCTGAATCTTGTAGAACAATTTATGTCGCAGTAATCTCCTCGAACACTGATCTAACGTTAAAATTGTTAATTTGAATGTTTACATCATGGATAATTTTTTGAAAATCTTAATTTATTTCTTAAAAAGTTTTCAGGCAGTCCAATTTATTTATACGAAATTTTGAACATTTATTAAATGTTCAAAATTATTTTCATAATTTTTACTTTCTTGGCATCATAGCTCTAAAGCTATGCTGCAAGAAGGAAAATAATAAAAATTGGGGTACAGATTTTTTTTCATTTCTCGACGTTTAATGACTCAGGGACCTCAAAAAAAAGTGGAGAGTAATGTTCGTACGTTTGTACCTATATTAACGTGATTTGAAGCTTAATAACTTTTGATTGGATATACTGATTTTGATTAAATTTAATACAAATATTCGTGTATATGGAAAAATTTGCTGGTTAAAAGTTAAGGAACAATATATTCAGGCGGTGGGGTAGAGAGTTTATTTAGAATCAATTTTCTCAAAATTTTGCAAATATAACCCCCACTTTATATTAAGCTTAGTACATGCGTACATGCTTATCTTAACATTTTTAAAAAACATTTCCCTCCACATTCTCCCTTTATTAAATATCTAAAAAGCTAGCTTTTTATTCCATTACATATTTTTTGTTGTTTTTACCTCTCTATAAGCACAGTAACAGTGCAAATGGCCAAAAAAGAATACTTTGGAAATAACATTGTGGCTGGGGGAACCGATCAGAATTTTAAAATATCGATTATTTGAATTTTTTTAACTTTTTTCAGGTATCATTATTTTTCTACTAAATAAAACTAAATAACCAATGCCAGGGAAAGTAACTTTTTGTCAGCTTTTTTAAGGAATTCTTATATTTTTGTAATTTTTTACAATCTATCACGTATAATATTGCTGTAGATAACAAAAATAATTAAGTTTTTATAAAATTAAATTTCATAATTATTATTATAACTTCGATAAGTGTTCTGCATTATATATATATATTTTATTTTTTTTATAAATGTGTATACACAAAATAAAAATTCACTACATTATTATTATTATTATTACCAAAGATTTTGTTATTTATTTTGTTATCTGCAACAAACTGCTATCCAAAATCGTGAAAATACAGTAAACTAAACAACGAAAGTTCATGGTAAACTAGTAATTCCTTACAAAGGCCAATGTCCCTGGTTTAAAAACAAAAGTTATGCGTAATTCGTAAAATAACAGTATAATATTTTCTGGATTGATTAATCAGTGCTTCACGGTTTATAAAATATAAGATTAAATTTTTAGAACAAAATTATCATAACGGTTATTCTTTTTTTTAAGATCATTAAAAAAAAATTGTTTTATAATACTATTTGCAACTTTTTTTAATCACGTCCAATTTTTATTTTTTGTAAACAGTAAATTTAAACAAGTAACTTTTTTGAATGTATTTAAAGTTAACCAAATAATTTCTATCAGAATTAATGAATTTATATTGAGATACATTAAAACATAGACAAGTTATGATTCTGATTTCATTTTTAATTATTTGTGGTATATATATATATTATTTAATGGAATGAAAGAATGAAATGAATAATATTGAAATTCTATTATCATAACGTTGGAAATAAAAACAAATAAACAAAATATAAAACTTATAAATAAATATTGATGACTGAAAAATCTATTAAAGAAAATTTGCGATCATAATGAATATATAAATAATCGAAAAAGATTTCAAAAAATCAAACTCCACCTCCTAGAACTGGAATAATTTTTTTGCTCTTTTTCGCTATCTCCCATAGGTTTAAACATTTTTCAAAATCTATTGAAAGTTTATACTTCATACGCACAGCTATTAAAATACACACGCAATTTTTTTTTAAGTTATAGACCCCGGAACTAAAGTGCAAAAAAGCCTTTTTGTATTTTTTTCCTTTAACCTATTCTGATGGAGTTGTTTGATTTAAATAAAACTTTACTTAAGAAGATTTGTTAAGCTTAACCTATATTGAATTTTTACTTTTCCGTCCAGCGCTACAGCTGTAGAAGGGAAAGTATTGTAATCGGTTCAATTTGGGCAAATTCAAATGCGGTTTTTACCAGATCTTGACGTTCTGACACCTAAGAAACCCAAAAAACCGGATGGAAATTTTCCGAATGTTTATATGTACGCGTCTATGTTCGGTATTTCACACCTTATATATCCAGAACTACTGAATCGATTTTGACCAAACTTGACCAGATTACTTCTGTATATGGGGCATTGATGCCAATAAATTTTCAGCTTAAAAGGTCAAGGGAGTGAGGCTGTAGAGTAAGGTCACCTTCAGTATCTCGCGATTTCGCCTAATTAAGGTCTTATTTTTCTTAGGCACATTTGTTAATTAAAAAATAATAATATTTGCAAACAAAAATCTTAAAAATCGCACCCCCACCTCCAAAATGCTATAATGTAGTGGCTAAGTGGGTATACTGCGAAAATAGTACCCCCTGTCACCACAAGGAGCGCTAGTGTATCACTGACGTACAGCTATTACAGAAAAAAAATTATATTTAAATAAAATGATAGATATTTTTAATTTAGTTGTATGTGTGTGTGTGTGTGTGTGTGTGTGTGTGTGTGTGTGTGTGTTGTGTGTGTGTGTGTGTGTGTGTGTGTGTGTGTGTGTGTGTGTGTGTGTGTGTGTGTGTGTGTGTGTGTGTGTGTGTGTGTGTGTGTGTGTGTGTGTGCATCAGAAAAAAGCCGCGTGATAGGAAAGTCCTACAACTGTGTTATCTTTTTTTTTTTAGAAAAATTTGTCTTAAATTTTTCCCCACTTCAAAAAAAAATATATATATATATATTCTGGTTTTTTTTGGTTCTAATTCTTTTAATTTTTATTATTAAATTAATTTTGTATTCTTCGTCATCACTTAAAGGCTATTAAAATTAAAGTACCTTTGGCACCTATATTATATTTCGGATCCAAAATGAGAAGCAATTTTGTTTTCAATACTTTCTCAAAGGTTATACTTTATTTTTTCAACATTTATAAACAATTCTCTTTTAATAGGGATCAATTATTTTATGAATCAATTTTTCCTAAACTTTAGCCACAGAGTACCAAGTCCCTAAAATCAAATTTTTTTCGAAATTTTGAAATAATAATGCTTAAATCTTACTTTGGTAATCATGACTTAACTTGCGTAAGTCATGAAAAATAAAAGCTGGCAAAGTATTTTTCATCAATATTAGTATTCTTTCACATTATGCATCCGTTTACTTTTATTAGCTAATATTTATTACCTTTATCAAATATCTTAACAACTTCTAACTATATTAATTTGTACAAGCTGTTATTTTATCTTTTGTCAAAAAAAAGAAAACATAAGATATCTAATAATGTTTTACTTATTTTTGTTTTATTTTTTTATTGCCTGCATTACTTTATATTAACACCTTTTACTAAATATATTATACACGGTCCAAATCTACTCTATAATATCTGCACTGAGGGACAAATTTTTATCAAATCTTCGTAAATAAATGTTTTTATAGCGTAAAAAGATCCAATTATTATTTTTTAAATATTTTCATCCAGATCTGTAGGAATTTTTTTTATAATTAGAAGTATCTAAAAGACTTAATTTTAAAAAAATTATGAATTTTTTTGCTGTTATAATAGAAACATGAAAGTAAAACCATATCCACGAAGTATCATTAACTAGGAAGTTCAAAATAGTAACCGTTCCTATGATAAAAGAAAGTATTTCGGAACCGCAAAACTCGTTAAGAAATATTGTCTTACCACAAACAAAAATGTGATCATATTAATAATGATCTACGAATCATAGATCAGAACGTAAAAAAAAATAGTTTTAACTCATTTTTATGAGTCTTTTGAAAATATTAGGTAGCAAGTGAATTTAAAAATATTTTTGAAATAAAGTTTTTTAGTATCGTTTAGCTCAATCGTAACTTAAAGCTTTTTGTTTTTTCTTAATTAACGCAAGTTATATAAAACTTATCTACCTAACTAAACTAATTTAATAGAGAGCACAGTTGAAGGAAACGATGCAAGAGGAAAACCAAGACTAGGGTATATTGAACAAACCATTCAGGATGTCGGGTGTAAAATATACATGGAAACAAATTAGCAGATAGAACTGCCTGGAGGAGGCAGACTACTGCAGAAAATCTATCCTAGGATTAATTTCTTTAAGAAGATAAATTTACCTAGTCATTGCTAATTTTAATTGATATTGATAGATAAATCTGTTACTTTATATTACTTGTACAACTTTTTTTATGACTATTAACCACATAAAACAACTAAAAATTCCTTTCACTGACAGTATCGATATTTACTACACAGACAGTCCCAACGGCGAAAAAAATTTAGGGTTTTAATATCACACACATTTCGATGGGTTTGGTATGCTGATATACAACAGTATATTTGACTCTGTCAAAACAGCAACGCAAAACTATTTCATTCTCCTTATTTTGTACAAAATAGCTTACGTTATTGCAAGGTAATTTATGTATAGAATTGCTGGTTTTAAATAAATAATCACTATTTGAATCGAATTAAATCACATGCGATATAGAATTGATATAAGAAAAAAGAAGGTTTTACTGAATTTGAGGTTAATCTTAACTCAATACATATTTGAATTTATTAAGAATTAACTTCTTTAATTACTCACAAAAATATATTTGTATCTATTTGAATTTTAACTTTGGAGTTGTTTACATTGACATATTTCAATTTTGAATTGAATGTTAACACTAACTTATTTGTACTATACTACAAGAAAGAAATGTTTTTTAATAATAATAATTGAATAATATATGGAAAAGAGGAAGTTGCCGAGCTATAGCATTTCCATCAAAGAATATATATATATATATATATATTGGAATTGAAGATAATCATCACTACATTATGATAAGGTATGAATATTTTCTTGAAAAATACTGTAATTTCAAATATAAAAAATCGCCTAATGTAACTAAAACATCAATACGTGCTGGAATTGGGATATCTGAGTGACACTTGAACTGGTTCGATATCAAACATGTGATAAACTCTTAAGTATTCCTTATTGAAAAGCCTAGCGCCCGCTATTTCTTTCCGTTAACTTGTACTATTTTGTTTATCTCTATATATTGTTTAATAATGTTGTGAACTCTTTTCTGTTAGTTTTTTCACTAGACTTGTGATATCTTGAAGTTTTGTAATCCCAGTTAATGCGAGTGTATATATATATATATATATATATATATATATATATATATATATACTTTTTATGTATATATAGCTTATATATATGTATATAACTATAACTAAGCTATATATACATAAAAACTATATATATATAAACCCATCTTTACCAACCCAGCTTTTTGTGTGCAATTTACTTGAGGTTTCTTAATCGGAGCAGATTATAAATACACGATTTGTGAGACAAAAAAAAAATATATATATAAAACAAAGAACATTTTATATCAGATAGTATTTAATTGAATGTAATCATTTGCCAGCTATGATAACAATGTTGAAATGGTCTTGAAAGGTAAAAACTTCATAATTTTTTTTTTTTTTTTTTAATTCTAATAATATTTTTCAATATAGCATTATAAGTACATTAAATAATAACTTCTTTTTTTTTTAATTTGGCCAAAAGTATCCCAAAATTCTTTGCATAAATAAAACATAAATTTTCTAATTTTTCAATTCGGTTTGCGGTTTCAAACTTTCGTACTTTTCGGAATCATTTTTCTTTTATATATAGTAGTAGAACCATTACAGTTTTAATTTTTCTAAATATATTAAACAGCTATGTTATAATAATTTCAAAGAAAAGAAATTTAAAATAAGAATGAAAAGTTGGTAAGAAAATTGTATGAAAATATCCCAAAGGTCTCGAAGAAAATTTAAAGAAAAAACATTATTTATTCAATAGTTTTCAAGTTTTACCGAAAATTTTAACGAAAAATCCGTTAAACTATTTTATACCTAAAATGACAATACACTTCATGATCCATTAGATGACAGCTGTTGTTTTCTAATACATTTTTTCTCTGTATACAAATGTATTAATTTTGAAAAACAAATCAAATGATCTAATTTAAGTTTTGTTATCAAGAATTGATTGAATATAAATTTTTCATTTTACCTTTATAGATATTTATAATATATGAATGATATCATATAGATTTTTATATACAAACATCACATGAATCACATCATACATTCGTGAGCACGATTTTGTACGTTAATTTATTATATTATGCGATGGTACATATCACGCCTTCTCAGAGGAAAATTATTTAATATTCTGGATAGTTTATTATAAAGATTATGATTATAATTGTTTAGCTTGAGGCAATAAATACTGTGCAATATTGATGTGAACTATCGTGTTTAAAATTATCGTTGTGTGAAATGTAGTTCTTGATGTAACCCACATTTCACGTATGGAAAAGCAATTAGTAAAATTATGCAACCATCTCTTTAATGTAATACTTCATTATTAGTTTCTTTGTCAATTTAAAATCGTTTAAGACTAAAACAAAACTGAAGCTCTGACGTAACTCATCGAGTTAAACGTGTAACATGAATTGTTGAAGGATATGTAACTTAAGATACATTTGCAGACAATTTTAATAATTCTATATGTGTAATTACTCTAATTCCTTCGTTTATTATTTTTAATTTTCAGAAACAGATTTACTTATTACTGGTTATTAATACGTAATTTTGTTCATTCAAGGTGTATATTAGTTTTTGGTTGCTATTAGTTTTGGAGTGAAATATTAATCATTTAAGTTATTCATAAGTTTCCATTAAACATACTTTTTTCTGGCCTGTTCTTTTTTCTGACCGTTACGGAGTCTAATAATTATTTTTATTTTCCAGGCATCATTGCTCTAGAGCTATGCTTCAAGAAGGAAAGTGTAGTGATCAGTCAAAAAATAGGGTATGGGTTTTTTTTAATTTCTTGACGTTGCATGACCCAGGGACCCCCCCAAAAAAAGTTTGAAAATGGTCTACGTACGTACGTGTGTATTTACATATCTGAAACTTAACAATTTTTACTGAATAAAACGATTTTAATGAAATTTCGTACAGGCTCGTGTATATGGGACAAATTTGTTATCAAAATTTTGAGGTCAATGTCTCCACGGAGTGGTGTAGATAGTACTTGGGGTTAATTTTCTCAAAATTTTGTAAACATCACCCTATTCTATATTAAGCTTATATACGTTTATTCCCTTCCCAAAAATCAAATAAAGCTATCTTTTTAATTATTGCATATTTTTTAATCGAGTTTTTGTTTATGTCTTTCTAAGCATAGTAGTGTGCAAGTCACAAAAAAAAATACTTTGGGAACAATATTGAGAGTGAGGGAGCTAATGAAAGTTTAAAAATAACTTTTTTAAATAATTTCTTTTTTTAAATTTTGATTTTACTTATTAAAATGTTAAATAATTAACTATTAATAATAATAATACAATAAAATTACATCTAATTCACCTCCCACCTCCGAGAAAGAAATCTTAGGTAGCATTTATTGGATGTACATTTTTCAGTGGAATTTTTTTTTAATCTCTTCCATTTGTCACAGTAAACATAGAAAAATCAAAAAAATTCTTGAAAGGTGATTTTGGAGATGGGCTGCTGAAAAACTACCTTTTTTCATTTTTTAAAATTTTTATTGTTTATTTAACCATATAATGATATTATTACTATAAAATTTCTCCACCCTAAAAAAAAAAAATTTGTGATTTTTTTCATGTATCATTATTTTCCACCATATAAAAATAAATAATTAACCAATGCCAGGAAAGTACAGCAACTTTGTTGTCAGCTTTTTTTAGTTTAAACTGACGATTATACATGCATCAAAATGCTATTTTTAAAAATATACGTTAACAAAAAATGTATATTTAATTTATTTTTATTACAAATATTATTATAATATTGTATTGTAAATGAAACAACAAAAAAAGGTAAATAATTTAATAATTAATTTTAAATATTATATTTCTTCTCCGTTGTGTGATTGTGGTCTTAATCTGCATTGACGGGCTATGCAACGTCAGTACAAACATTGTTTAAAGAAAGATCCAACAACGTTGCTTGTTTTGAGTATGACTGATTTCTGGACGTTTCTCAGTATGCATGTGTTGAATCCTAACTGGATTATTAACATGGATTAACTGGATTAACATGGATTATTAACTGGATTATTATTAACAGTATGCATGTGTTGAATCCTTCACACCAACTCTATTAATGTGAATGTTAAGGTTTGAGGCCTTTGACTGACATAATGAGAGGGATGATGACTTTTTTTTGATTGCAGAGAATTTTTTTCTATCGTTATATGGGTGTATTTGGCTTGAAATTTCTGAGCTAGCAATGTCAATTAGGTGGTGATTTTTTATTTTTTGGATTGGAAGGTGATTCTGGTTTATTGGAGGAGATTAATTTATCCATATGAATGTTGAAATGTCAATGTAATTTGTGTTTATTATTTTCAATAAGAATATTGATGTATGTTTGTAACAGAGATGTGTGTTTTTGATGAGTTTGTATGTTATAACTAGTGGTAACTGTATTACTTTAACTGCTGCATTATGTCTACCTGTGTATTTGGTTTCAACTAGAGCACTGCATGTGTTTTCTTTTACCGATGGCATCTCCTCTATGTGTCATATGTAATGGATGGGTCACCAATTACGTACTTTCTGTAATCTTGGGTTGCTATTACTTGGTCTTTGATGGCAAGTAGGACCCCCTGTGTTTCAGAGAAGAGCTGCTCATCCTGTAACGAGGTGCATGATAGTTTTTTGTTGATGTTGTCTTGTGTGATGTGGTATTTGAGTTTTCCATGGAGTGTTCTTTGTGACGAGGTGTTCATTTTTTTTTTGTAACTGTGCATGTCTGCTGCATGACTTTGTGTGACAGGGAGAGGGTTGTGTTGTTTTCGCCTGCTTTTACTATTGCCATATTTGGGTTGATTTGCTTCATATAAAAGAAAATCTTGAGTGTCTGCATTCGTTTTGTATGTAGTGACTGTATGTCTATGATTCCTCTCTCTTCTTCTTTTCTCTCTGTGGTAGTCTTTCTTTGCATGTGTTGGGGTGTGACATTTTGAATTCCAAGCAGATGAGAATGTGAATTTTTTTTCTGTATGGAACGGAACGGAACGCAAGAATGGCGGGAGTTTTAACATTTCTCCCCACAGAGCCTGGACAATGTCCCTTGCTGCTGTATCTTTCTATTATCGGGGGGGTTTCGTGGGTTATTTAGGGGCGGTTATAAATTTTAAGTTTGATTTACGGAAGGATTTGGTAATTTGCGTTCCTATCCGTATGGACCAGCGTAAAATTTATTTACTGGGTCTGACCGTGGGAGACTAAGATTTTAGTCTCGTATTCCCGGCGTGAATCTCCTTCAGTCCTTCCGCTGAAGTCCTTTCGGTACTAGCATCTTATGGGCTAGCAGGAATTCGCCTACCGGGGCCCTAGTTATTTGGAGGGAGCAAACTCAACTTTAAAGTACTGGCTCATCCTCCGTATAGTCGTGATCTTGCCCCTTCTGACTACCACTTGTTTGGGCCACTCAAAGACGCATTAAGGGGCCGTCGATTTACCTCGGACGAAACAGTGAAAGAAGCGGTGCATTCCCTGGCTGTCAGCTCAACCGAAAACCTTCTTTTATGAGGGCATCAGAACCAAGTGCGTTGAAGGGGACTACTACTACTGAAGGGGACATGCAAGGGGACTATGTTGAAAAATGATGTACATGTAAGTTTTCTATTTGTATTGCAATAAAATTTATAACTACATTGAGGATAATAATTGAGTTATCCTCGTGTATTAGGTAGTTTCTATATTTTATTGTCAAAAAAAACTAAAACCTTATCTTTGTACAACTGCACAGAGTAAATGTATTAGAATAAACTGTTAAATCATAAAAACAAAGGTTTTTGTTATATTAAATTGTCATATTTAGTACGTAAAGTAATGATTGTCATGTTTCAAGTTAATTTTTTTTAAATCGATTTAAATGAAACATTACATAAGTTATTATTATAAGGTTTCTTTTAGCCGCAGGGGATGCTACACTGTGTCAATAGCAGTAAGTAGTAATTACTGAGTAGCGTAATAGTGACTGTATGAGACCTTGCTACCCCTTTCAAGGCTGATATTAACTTTGATCTAAAGAATAATTTTAAATAAAGCCATAGTAATTCCTTGTTAATAATTAAAAAATTACATTTTTATTAGTTTCTAAGTAAATTATGAATAAATCCTATTTATTTTATTTAGTAAATTTAAAATAAAATAAATTTTTATTCTAATCAAAAATCTGTTTCGTTATAATGTGCCCAATATTTATCATTTGTTTTTTCTTAAATCAATTAAAAAAATAATAAAATAATTTCACTATTATTATACTAATAATTACAAAATCTGTGAAAAAACAGACCTTTACTATAGTCACAGTAGCAAAAAATAAAGTTAAAATTAACTTGATTTTAGAAAATTATAATGTATAAGCATATTTGGAATTATTATTCCATTTTAGATCAAATTAAAGTAGTAATTGAGGTCATCGTTTAAAATAATTAAGGTAAATCTGGAAGGTTTACTTGAGTAAGAAATAATTTAAGATGAACATTACTTTAATTAATCTTATAAAATGAAAGTAGGCATGAAAACATCCTGAATAATTATTTATTTTAAAATTACATTGTTTAAAAATATAATTAATTATTCAAAGAAAACTTTTATTTTTAAAAACAATGAAATTCTTATTTATAATATAATTTATTTTTTTGTAATTCCTATAACTTTTGGCTTTGTTTTTATAATACGAGTATTACTCTCTTTGGAGTTAAAAATGTAATGTGTGTGTATATATATATACACACACACACACACACACACACACACACACACACACACACACATTACATTTATATTTATACATATATAGATAGAACAGAGTTTCGTGATTGACTGACTCATCTGCGCAAGTTCAAAACACTTAACCTGGGTTTTAATTTTGAAGGGTACATTGTTTTTATAATGTAGGCACCTATTAAGGAATAATTTTGGATGACTCCGTCTATGAGAGGGTGAAAGAGAGCAAATCTTTTAATAAAAATTCTATATGCAGTTGTAGCTGTGAAGGTGTTTCAGATGTGAAAATTAGCATTTGAAAGTAGTTATACATATTTCACAATTTTTCACAAATCCAATTTGGGGGTTGGCAAAGGGAGGACAATCTCCCCTAAAGCTGTGTTTTGGCACGTTTATCAACCAGACCAAAAAGCAGATCTGATGGTGGTGACGGAAATTTACCTACGGGAAGATTGTTCCTCTCACGAATAGTTGGGAAAACCACTAATATAGTCATGAAGAAGTGCTCAAATAGATTTTTTGTAGCTTTTCTATTCGCTAAAAGAACATATCCGTGAACGCTAAAAATCCCTGGCCAACAAAGTTTGGTAGTGTACAAACACTCCCAGGATAAAGCCAATCATTAGGAACAATTTGACAAGACCAAAATCCTGGCCAAAGTAAATTAATCAATTTTCTAATATTCCCACTAAAACATCAACTTTTAAATTATGATGGAATTCTAGCAAAAATGTAATGTTTCTTTTGGTTATTTATACAAATTAAAAATCCACGATAGCGGTTGTATGAAACAGCCTCAAAATTTTTGTGAGTTCAAAATATTTATAATGTTCTACAAGGGTCCCTGATTTTTTTCCGCTAATTATGTAGACATGATGAGTGAATGTTCCATGAAAAAAAATTAAGAAAATCTAAATTATTCAGGCTTCGTACTTCATAAGTTGATAATTAACAGATGAATGTGAAAAAATACTCAGTGACGACTAGGTAGAATTTATTTTGTACTATGAATTGTAATCAGTCATAAAGACTTCAGTGTATAAGTAAATGTTTTCATTGTACAGTATTCAAACCTGATTTAATCCAATTTCAAGATGATGAATTTTTATTGTTTAATATCTTCTCAGCTGAAAATCATTGAAAACAAATCTTAAAACTTGTATTGTATCGACTTCCTTTTTTTCTTTTTTTTAAACACCCAAAAACCCTTCATCTAATCTATTAAAATTCCAGTAAAAAATTTATTTTGTAAGACAAAGGAAAATGACAAACCTTTATAAAATTTGGCTGACGTATACAAAGAAATACGATTGCAAAAGGTTAATATTTATTAAAGTTATCATAATACATGCAAATAAATAAACAAATAGATTTATTGATAACTGTCGAATAAAAACAGCAAAATTTTAATAAAAATATTTATAAAAAAAAAATTACCTACTTTAAAGGGTGAAGTAATTTAATTCGATGATACAATTCACTTCTCACTTTTAACCGTGACATATACAAAATTTATAAAGAAAATTTAAGTTTTATGAGCCAATTAAAAAGTAAAGAAACAATAAATTATTATTTGGATGTCATTAACTGGCATACTAATTTTTCTTTAGATAGATTTATCTTACTAACGAGTTGTATTTTATTTCATCCAATAATCAGTACGGTACATTTAATCTGTGATGCAATTGGAGTAATTATATGGAAACTTATTTTAAAAAAGTTAGTTTCTTGAGAATTGTCATTATTTTATTCACTCGATATCATTGCAACATTAATTTGCATAAGATTGATATTAAAATTTAATTATATATCTTTAAGTTGTTTTAAAAAACGTTTTGAAATATTCTATAATTGAGTAGAATAATACTGATCTTATCTGGGTGTTTAAACGATAAATGGGGCAATAGAATTTGAGAAGTAGAAAGATAATTACTATAAAACAATTGCCGTCGATTTCATTAATCTCAATAAGGAGAGGGTTCACAATGATGTGAAACGTGCGTACACCAAGGTCAGTCTGTTAACTACATTAATCAAAATTTCATGCCACACGATGACTTATTATGATCTAAATTTTATCTTATACTCTTAAAGAATAAGGTATAGCAGCTTAAACAGTATAATTAAGTATATTTAACAGCTTGGCCTTAAAATTTCTAATACCGCCGTCACATGATCACAGTTATCATCGTGAATCGTTATAGGAATTCAGATGTAAGTGACGATCATTTTTTTCACTCGGTTTATTTTTTTCTAATAAACTTCACGTATAAACTAAAAGCACATTTATACACAACACGATAGAAGTTTATTTATTATATAGTGAGTACACAATCATTAGATTGGTACATTCATATTTTTAGTAGGAAGGAACTAGTTTGCTACTTCATAGATTCGAATTATTATTCTTCTCTAGTGTTGTCTTGACTCGGATAAATATTAGTATCTGAAACGGATAATATTAGTATTTGAAACGTAGAAACCGTTTTCAAAATGATTAACATGAATAAAATAAACGTTTTAGACACAGATAAGAGGAGTAGTACAGAAAGTCAAATGTTTTGGTAATATAAAGTCAAATTTTTTAATCCAGATTTGCAGACTTAAAAAATTTTAGAACATTAGACAACATCGATATTAGACTCCCCTTACTCGCCGTTTCTGGAATGTAAATCGTGTAAAATGATAATTTAATGAACTGGAAAATATGATTACCCATCAAAAATAAGATTACGGGCCAAAAAAAATTACAGAAAGTTTAGTTTAATTCTAAACCAAAATGCCATTTCGATGGATAAACAATCTTCATCAGTAGACACTAGAGAAAAAGTGTATATTAAAAAAAAAATACGTTAAACTTAAAATAAAAAATAAATAGATTATAGAAAATAGACAATATTATTTAAGAAATACTATAAAATAAATACTTTTAGCCGAGAATTTAGAAAACGAATAAAAATAAAAAATAAAAATAACTGTTGTTTCCAATACAGACCATAAATTTAGTAAAAAAAAACATCTAAACAGATTAAACCTCTAATACAGACTGTGCTGACTACTAATTAGTAGCACGCTTACTTTTATAGATTCAATAAACCTTTTCTAAGTTAGATTATCTTAAGTTAGAGTATGAAAAACCAATGAAAAAATATATGAAGATATATATTTTATATACAATAACCTCGTTTCTAATAAATTAATTTTTTTTTTCCTGAGCGCACAACGAGGTGTCATTATCAGCGCTCGGACACAAAATGACTGTAACAAATTATTATAAAAGCATATTGTAGAATTAATAAAATTTTTGAATCCAAATGTACAGCCTTAAGAAATCTTAGGACATTAAACTATACCGATACATTGTTATCTAAGATACTTCGTATGTTAGCCCCTAGTTTAAACTTCCGACGCAATGCCGAATAATAAACATAGTCCACAAGTATGTGGTGTACTGCCAGTTGGCAATCGCAGCGAATACAAACGGGTGCATCAGTCTGAATCATCAGATATCCATGAGTGAACCTAGTGTGCGCTTTTCGCAAATGGCAAATAATAACCTCCTCGTGACGGTTATTCCTGCATGAACAGCTCCAGGGTGATACAATTGAAATGAAGTGTATTCTGATACAATCCAGAGATTGTATAAGACTACACTTCATTTACATTCATGCATTTCACCCTCATTCATCCTCTGAAGTAATACCTTACGGTGGTTCCAGAGGCTAAACAGAAAAAGAGAGATCTAAGTATATTAAAGGCCTTGTTAATCGCAAACAGTCTGGTCAGAGAATATTCTCTTATAGATACATAAAAGATGTAGTGCAGTATCTGGGGGGTATCATAACATATTGAGCCTGATATTATCATTTCCGAGGGAAGTGTCACGAAAATTATTCAAGGCATATTTCAGCTCATTATTAGAAAGGGGTATGAATGTTTAATTCATTTTGCGAGTCTCTAATCACAAATGGGATATTTTCTACCTACAACTTCTATCTCATAAACTCAGGTCAGGACGATGCTGTAAGTGAAACTGTCCTAAACGACCTTCCAAATGTGACCGCCACATTAATTGACGCGGCAATAAGGATTCCGCTGCTTTCCACCCCAATTGGAATTGGTAACTGTACCAATCCGCACAGGGCCCGAACCTTTCTACATACAACAGATAATGGTGTTGTCCGAAAAATGGATTCGACATAATTCAGCCAAGATTTTTGTTTAGCACACCGAAACACTCGACGGCAAACAGCCCGCACATTGCGGAAGGCGCAGAGCAATTCAGTCGTAGGTCTTCGATTGAAATTACGTAAAGCCTTACGTAATTAAGCACTCAAATATCATAATACTGGGTAAATCACTATTACCGACTGAGATAACAACCGATCTATTATTGCTTCCAAAGAAATTTTTGGAGACGCGCTAGGTAAGACGTGGGAGTAAGGTTGCTGAACACACCGATAGATCGGTGCACGAAAATGTACATGATGAAGATGACATAAACACGTATGATCCGTCGTTAAATAAACATAAATCTAAAGTCTACTTCAGTAGATCAACTGTATTTCCTGGGAGGAACATGATAATGAGCACCAAAAATGGTGATTGCCGTTGAAATCGCCAATTATTAGGGATAGTATCATCCTCACTGATATCAGAATTTGGAGGAAGATATAAGTTGAATTAAGCTAATAAGTTGAGAAGGTATTTCAAGGAAGATATAAGTTGCAGATTATAATTTTGAATGGCGCCAATATCTTCACTGAGACTGTTGGGATATTTGTCACTGGCGGAATACGGGCGGCTATTACGTTTTCCTTGAGGAAAACAACTATACCTTCACGTCCGCTCCCCTCAGTTTAATGGTTGCATCTTTCTTAGACGTATCCGCGAAAGGACATATCATCATGGGAACGTAAACGAGTCTTTGCAGACACAGTATTAAAGGATTCTTTTCTTTTAGTAGAATTTCAACATCCTCACGGTGAGAACGGAGACTGCAAACATTCCACTCAATAGTATTTGTAGCCATTGGAAATACTTTTTTCTTGTTATATATCAAATTTCTGCGTGAAAATTTTTTGTCGAATACTAATCGGTTTTTCTTTTTCGTGTTTATAACTTTTAAGAAGTGCTTAGCTTCTTCTGCCTCCATATCCTCGAAGAGACCTCGAGATGGTGGTGGGGATTTGAAAGCCTGGCAGGCCGAAGATACCCTACCAGGCAACGATTTTTTTCTAAATTCCTTCAGTGGGATCTTAGTTTGCTGCGTTGTTGGTGTAGTGGGAGTTTTATTAGGTGGCGTACTAACTGAAGTGGTTTTCGGTACACCATTATCGGTCTTTCCACCAAAACTATTCTTCTTTTTGCCAGTTCTCAACGACGTAATAGCAGAAGTGAGAGATTTTACCTAGACTTACAAAGCCTGCACCAATTTGGTCAGTTTTCGCACGATGCGCACTCGTTCTGGTTTTGCACATTTTTAGAATGAGCCTGGACGAAATTAAACCAGGTGTACAGGATTCTTCATTTTCAGGGATTTTATATACTCCCGACGGGCCATAGGAAAGGACACTTTCTGCTCAGTACATATTTTCAGTATAGCCTTTTCTTCCTTATAAATGGGGCATTCCCGAGACCTTATCGAATATGGCCCTTTACAATTAATACATTTTCTACCTCAGCGCATCAGCTATCATCATGGATTACGGTTATAACGTGCATAAACATGTTCTTTTGTGCAACCAGTTTTGTTGGGGTCAAATCCCTGACACTGAAAACTGCGTCTTGGGTTTGATGTATATGGCAGCACATGGACAGAGATGTAGCCAATTTTTATTCGCTCAGGGACAGTAAGAGTAGAAATGGTTAGATTAAGTGATGATGTTGGTACATTGACACCTTCCTCATTATCTTCCACACAGAAGTGACTGGCTACGGGGATATGGCTTTTGATATGTCTGCTAATTCAATGCCGGCCAAGTCCCTTGCTGGAATTTAGTGTACTGTTGGGCTCTACTACTACCTCGTCCTTCCTTATGCTTCTAAGAGCTAGGAGCTTCCGACTCTGCTCATCATCAATCATCACGGCGTCAGCATCATCCTAAGCTTTTTAATAGATTTAGGAGAGCCACAAACTATTACTACACATTTATTTATTAGGAAATTTAGCACTACCTGTTACATTTTTTGCTTCCGTATCTCCCGATACATCTTCAACTGACAACATCGGTCGAAGTCTTTTCAAAGACCTCAGTTTGCTGGTTTTTTCAAGTGGACCGAAAGATTTTTATTTGGGACCGCCTTACGGTTCCCACGAATACCGGCGATTTAACGAATCACTCTAGCAGAGCGCACGCGTACTGGAGCTAGGGCTTCATACAACTGGGTTCACCATGGTGCTAAGAGATATCTTACGCCAAAAAAATTTATTTTTTCTCACAAAAATATCATAAAATTATTATTTAACATAATTATTAGCTTATTAAGCATATTCCAAATAATTAAACAATACAGATTATAATAATAATTAACATGTTTGTACACACTGCTACACATATTTAAAAACTAGAAGTCAATGATATCTTTATTTAGAATCCGAGACAGAAATATGTAAATGAATGAAACTATCTCGACTTATCACAACGGCAGAAAGACCGTTGCGTAGAGAAGACGTAGAGAAGGTAGTAAGTAATTAATTAATAATTCATGTTAAGTGAATGTAGAGATGTGAGTATGTCTATTTAAATGACCAACGCGCGTAACGAATTAGTATTCATGGATTATAAAATTAAAATAACTAATAATTTTTATTATTTTGAACCGAATGAATCTGACCTCAATTATTCTGTGTATATGTAAGTAATGCTTTGATTTCAACAAAGATTTTTTAAATGAAAATTATTTTTATGATTTGACTTTCATCCTTCCTAAAACCTTTATCAGTTTCATTACTTTAATATTTTAATTAGTCATACAATATTTTAGCCCTCTAATCAATAGAATCATATATCAAAATACAAAAGTTACAATGGAGAAAAAGTATTAAATGAAAGCGCATTTTGTAAGACTTAGTCGTATAGAAAGATACTGAAATATGTACAAAAATAAATTCCTTCTTCATTAAAATGTTTTAGTTAAAGAATATAAACTGATGTTTTTACGGAAAACATCTGAACTGGAGCAACTATAAAAAGTAAGCTGAAATTTAATCATCTTTGTCTTCGGCATGTTTCTACTTCACGCTACCACGAAGAGTAACTTTCAGAAAATTTGGATTAAGATTCTAATTACTGAATTTTCTTAATTATAAAGTTAGACTGACCTTTTGCTATTTGTCATTTATCTGAAAGAAATTTTGTTGAGTGAATCACTTATATGCAGTAGGAAATTAGAAGACTAGCTAAATTTAATGAGAAAATTATCTAGAATAAAAGTATAGAGGAAAAACAGAGACAGAAGATGAAAAAGAGGGAATAGTATACAATATTATATTAAAATAGTATTATTAGTTTAAGCAATATTTTTATTTAAATGCTATTAATCATGTTAACCTGTTACTAACTTGTATTTTACATTACAGCATACTTGTTGGTGATCATTCAGAGTACTTTAACAATAACAAGCACGCTTGTTCTTAGAGAGGCAGTTTCTCGTGCATGAACTAATTCCATTTGTGCTCGATCGTGCCTAAGTTATAAAGTACAATACTGCACTGGTAATATTGCAACCAAAACCTCTAAACATTACCGTTCTTTGTACTTTCTCAAATATACCAAGTTATTAAAAATATGTTTCATCTATATCTCAGGGTTTTGAGAGATAAAAAATAAAATAACTATTTAAATCATGAAAAATTAGTTGAAATAAAAATAAAATTCGTAGGTTAGCAATTTCATAGATTAAATAAAGTACTAAAAATATTTTCCGACTTCAAGGTTCAATCTAATTTAACACGTATTTAGGCAGAAAGGTCCCTAAACTTCTCTTATCATAATTAAAGCAATATCTACTATAAAAATTCTTATGTGGACATCACATGACTTCCTTGCATGCCTGTTAAATTACATACACACATTTTTTGCTGCACTTCCTTTAAACTTATTTCATTTGAAAGTGAGATACGATCTTCCAATTATTTTAATAAAATTAACAGTTACACAATTGCTAAAATATTAATTAACATAAAATATCTTTACAATTATTAATTTAACAACCTTACCTGAAATGTTAGGATAGAGAAAAAATTATTTTATTACTCTTTAAATAAATGTCTTATATCTATCAAATACTATGTTTTTTTTTTTAATTATTATGATAATTGTTTTTGTTCTTGTTTTCATCAACAAAAACGAATAATTAGATGTTTCACAAAATCTGATGTGGACACTACATGCCTTACTTGTACGCCTATTAAATTACATATAGACATTTTTTTAAGTAGATAAAATTTTATTTCATTAATAACTTCTGATATTTTTTCTTTTTTATTTTTTTTTTTTTTTTTTTTTTTTATTGTTAGTGAATTACTATTTATTGTAAAAGGTTTTTACATATTAATCAATATATTTAAATAAAAAAAAGAGATGAAGTCTGATTTGAACTAATATGCCTTCCCCTTATAAGATCCACAAATTTCATTAATTTAAATTTTATTTGGCTATAATTCTGGAACCAATGAAAATAAGTACCACTTATGATACATCGTTGAAAAGCTCTCAATTACGGGCTTATTACTACAGTTAAGAAAAAGTCGAAAATCCAATTTTTTTTTTGGATTTGAGCTTTTCTCGACACTTTTGGTTCAGTCGATTGCAATCGAAAGGAGAGGTGCACAAGATGTTACAACAGTCCTACCAAAATTTCAACATCCTTCGGCTAATCGTTTATGAGATACGCGAGATACATATGTATGTGCATACATACACACATACATACGTACGTTCAGACGTCTCGCCGAAACTAGTCAAAGTAGATTCAGGGATGGTTATAATGGAAATGGAGATGAACATGTGTGACCTACATTAAAAATGTTGCTGTTGTCAACATGGCCGGCCCACATCAGTCCAAGGAGTTGGCCCCACCGGAAGAGGAGGGGTTCACTGCTATCTCTGATAGCAGTAGAGCTGAGAGTTTTGCTGACGTGGTTGTGGAAGAGTTGCAGCATGCGAACCGTTTAATCTCCAGGTTTTCTAGGAAGAAGGAGGGGGATAAGTCGATTCGGCGGCGGCAGAAGACTGTCAATCCGGTATTCTCGACCAGTGCAGACATTGGAGTAGGCTTTCCGTCTCTTCCGACTACGTCCGATAGCAGTGTAGGTGAACAGCGACCTTTTTTTACAATTTCAGGGAAGCTCTCCGCCTACTGGTGAAGAGATGAAAAAATCTAAGGCTGGTGGCTGGAGTGATCTTTATTTGTCGGATGACCCTTTGACTCGGAAGGATGTGAATCCTTCACGGTCGTCTTTCACATGGAGGAGGATGTAACAGAAGGGAAAATTGGTGCTGTAGGACCCGCAGGACGCTTTCGTCACAAAAGAGTAGCTTTCAACATAATCTGATGCTTCTCTTCTGTGACGTTAAGGAGTTGAGCACTTTGGTTAAGAAACGACTATCAAGGTAGAAATAAAAAAATGCTCTTACCAACTGGACAGGAGTACTCGTATTTTGAGGGTGTCATTTGAGGATGTTTTGGATGCGATTCCTCGGAAATTATAGGCCCCACTTTCTACTCGGCTGACGACGATGGAGAAGGTTACTCAAACGTACCATATAATCAGCTGTGTGGTGTCACAAATACCGCACGGAGGCCCGGAGCGTCCCATGTCCTCA
This sequence comes from Lycorma delicatula, assembly GCF_047948215.1. Taxonomy (NCBI): domain Eukaryota; kingdom Metazoa; phylum Arthropoda; class Insecta; order Hemiptera; family Fulgoridae; genus Lycorma; species Lycorma delicatula. Next base: position 187,858,215 of record NC_134455.1, read on the forward strand.
ACACTTGATGAACTTCGCCGGGCGGTTGACAGTGGGGTGGCGGACGCGGATACTGAGCGGCTAGTCTTAAGAGGCTGGCCGGAAGACGTTTTCCACTACAGTAGTACAGGACATTACTTATTTGGCGGATGGAGTGGGTACCCACCGGGTTGGTCTAGTGGTGAACGTGTCTTCCCAAATCAGCTGATTTGGATGTCGAGAGTTCCGGCGTTCAAGTCCTTGTTCTTTGGTGGTTGGGTTTCAATTAACCACACGTCAGGTATGGTTGAACTGAGAATGTACAAGACTACACTTCATTCACACTCATACATATCATCCTCATTCATCCTCTGAAGTATTATCTAAACGGTAGTTACCGGAGGCTAAACAGGAAAAAGAAAGGATGGAGTGGGGTCCGCGTGGATTTTGAATGTGGCTGCTGGAATCGATCAGTGGTTTGATATCAGTGTAGCGATCTAACGAAAGACGATACCGCTGGGCCCACCGACCAAAACAGTTGTAGTTAAGATAGAGGGGAAGACCTATACGAATCTTCTCTGCTCCATAAAGGGTGCGGTGTCGCCATGGGAGGCGGGAATTTTACCCGCAAGGCAGGGTTGGAGAAGACTTGCATCTCCGGGTGCGTGCTGACCATGATGTTGCTTATCAGCAGCGACATTGTTAAGAAGGTCGGGGGCACCACTGCGGCATTAACTGGGAAGGGTGGCAGCAGGACTAATATAGTCGTCAAGGACTTAGACATACTTAGGGATGAGTTCATGAAGGAACTTCGTAAGGTCATTAGGGAGTCAGTGTCTGCAGAAATTTTGTCTATGAGACCGGCCTACGGGTTAACACAGATGGTCACTTTGGCCGTGCCACCTCTTTTTGCAGAGAAACCACTATCCGACAGGCGCATCCGCATTGGCTGGATTGCTTGCCGGGTGACTCAATGTGCCTCAGATAACCTTTGCTTTCGGTGTTGGAGTGCAGAGCATAGGGCCAAGTTTTGTCTAGGTCCAGGCCAAAGTGATCATTGTTTTGCCTGCGGCTATGTGAAAAGGACTGCACTCAGGAACCTCGCTATCTGTCATGTAGATCGCACGGACATGCACCCGAGGGTTGAGGATGCAAGATGACTTCACCTGCGCCAGCACGATGAATATCTACACAGCTGCGCTGTGGTATCTGCAAGGAACAGCCTCATCCGGAAGGGGTGAGAGGCTCCTGTTTCTCATCTTCGATGATCGGGTGGGGACTTGCTTGCAGTCCTGTTGGAGAGGAAAGTATGACCGTAGTCCCTCATGGAACTACGGTCATACATTCGGTCATACGGTCATGGGAACTGAAAAATTGAAAAAAGAACCTAGAATTGTATTTTTAGTAGTTTCGGGAAAACTTTTTTATTTTATTTTTTATTTTTGGTTTGTTTTACCTCCGGATCCTCAATCAAGCAATTCATTCCGCAGAGGATGAGATGAATGTTTTGAAGCGTGTGTGTAAATGCCATGCCTGACCGGGATTCGAACCCAGGACCTCCGGGTGAAAGGCCGAGACGCTACCACTCGCGCCACGGAGGCCGGCAGTTTCGATAAAACTGAAATAAAAGACAAAATATTGTGGTTACAAAACACAGTATTTTACATTTGGCGTAATATAACATTGTTAAATGGGTAAATTCACATGCTGCATAGTGAGAACCTCATCAAAGATTTCCGAGTAGGAGAATTCCAAGTCACAGGATCTTTGCTTCGATATTTCGATGCGTACGTATCACTGGATCATTGCCGTCTTCTTCATATACTTCTGAACATCCTATCAGAAAAGAAGAAATCGCAATTTAGCACACACTGAATTTCGCCCAAACATCAGAACCAGAATTTCTTACCGCAGTAGTTTAACACAAAGTAAGGTATGGGCGAAACTTCGAAAAGATAAACTACATATCTTTATAATGTGTATATTAACTATAATTACATATTTTTAATCTACACAAAGTACAAAATTTTCATCTTAGAGATCTTCCTATACGTTTGAATTTTTGTCACTTCATTCTGGACAATCTTATTAACGTAGATTCTATTTTGTTTATGGATGAAGCCAAATTTAATCGAAGTGAAACTTTTATTTAAAAAAAAAATAAAAAACAAGTCACAAGCTTACTGAAACACGGAAAGCCACAAAAACATTCTCGAGTAGTATGCAATATCAGCTGTGGTGAATATTTTCAGCAGTTTATTTAATTGTTTACAAGTTGGTTGTATTGTTTGTACTTGTTATTTTTTTAAATATTTAAGTCTTTTGTTTGTAATATTGAAAATTTTGTTTTGTTTAACCTAGTTAAATTCTGCCAGGTTTTATATGTTTTGTTTTTAATAAACTTCGAAATTCTTACGTTTTTATTTTACAAGTTTTTATGTTTTATTCAGAATCAAATTCTCCATAATTTTTTTTAATATTTTTTTTGTTTTTAATACCCATTTAACAAAATTTATTTTCGCCAAACATAAAATAGTATATTTTTCGACGCCAATATTTTATTTTACCTCAGGTCTCTAGAAAAATACTTAAGTTTACACTCTGTGATCTTTTTTTTTAAATTTTCAGGTCAAATTTCATACAAAACCAATAAATTTACTCTTTAATTTGGGAAAAATCTTTAGGTAACTGACATTCCAGCAGAAGCGTTTCCGAACCTGTTATATGAATTTTCTTCTTTATTTTCACCAGTAAAAAATGTCCTGAAAGTACTTTACATTCTTTGTGAATCATTCTGTATATAGAAAAGCACATATTTTAATATTATAACAAGAACTCGGAAATTGCATGTAAAAATAAGAGTAAAAACATACCGTTTTTTACTCTTATTATACTCTTAACAATATACCATTGTTAATAAGTAGTTAAAACAAAGTCTTAATTTAACTTAATAAAGTTAAATTAAGACTTAATATATAAATTATAATGGAAATAATAAATTATTAATGTGTAACCTCTGGAAAACCCATGATTTTTGGGTTTTCCAGAAACCCATTCTAGACCATGGTTATCCATGCTCTAGAATGTGGGAGGAATTTATGGCCCTTCCAGTTCAGCTACTAGTAATCTTTACGATTGATTGTTTCATTCGCTCTAACGAAGTAGCTCTTATTCCGGCCGTAAATGAGATATAAAAATCCTGGTACTATAATATAAATTATTCTGCAGTTTTCAGAAATTATTTTGAAAAAAATTAATTAAAATTTCTTATTAATAATCAATATCTGAAATATAATCTTGTATCTCACTTCATAACGTTTATGTTAATAAAAATGAAAAGCTATTAAATCTATTTTTTATCATTTAACAAATTTTTATCTTTTTAAGAAATGCACCACGGGCCGCATGATCAACATGGCACTCCTTGGATCCGCCGGTAGCACTAATCCGTTTTTATTATTTTTGTAAATTATTATGATTAGTATTACTTAAAAATAGTAACATAATATTTTTATATTATTAAAAATAACTTTTTTTTTTCATTTTTTTATTATTTATTTTTATTTTTCTGTGTACTGAAGCCGGGCTTCAAAGAATTACGAACTCTAGACATTTTTCTTATTTATCGATTGGTTATTTCGGTCCAGACTACTACTGAAAAGAAGCAGTTACCGGATTCTTGATAAAACTATACTATAAAGGGATGGACAGCAATTGTTGTTTTATATATAGTATTTCATATGGATTTGAAGTATACAGATCACCTAAAGTTTAAAATGCATCATTGCTGGTTCTTTTTTCCGTTTTATCAACATAAAGGTTCATTAATTATTTAGATTTTCGTATAGCGAAAATAGTCTATCAAATATTGAGATGAATACCTCTCCATCACTGCAGGCTTCGGCTGGTGATGTACATCATTAAAAATGGATAAGAAAACAATACAATGGAAAACCATTTTACTATTCTCTTTAACCTAGAGTGGAATATTTTAAAACACATTCCATAGTATGTTACGTATCATGCATGTAACTTTTTTCGTGTTAGGTGCCCAATAGTCGTTTGGTTGGAATACATCACATTTATGTAAACGTCTGACTAAAAATCAGAATGACGGGAAGGAGTTGGGAGCGCAAATCGTTTTGGGGTCTCCTGAACACAATTCTGCATTTTTTATGTACATTGTAGAACTTTTCTTTCGCTCTACCGAACCCAAATGTTAACCGATTTAGACGAAATTTTTATTAACCGGAGTTACAGACAAAAAACTGGATTTTTGGGTACGTTTTTCAAGGTTTTTACGTAGTAACTTGAAGAGTGACATGTTAGAAAGCCAAAGTCTGATTTTTGCGAGCACCGTCAGATGCAAGCTGGTTTCGCAATGATTCAAATACAAAATCATGCTTAAAGCGAAAGTCAGATTTTTGAGAGCACCGCCAGTGCAAGCTAAATTCACTATACTACTTTCTTCAGTTTAGCAATAATCCAAAATGTGATCTGGTGTGAAGAAAAGAGCTTGGTGTTCAAAAATCAGTTTTGAGGTTTCAATTATTTTGGGTCTATTTTGGATCGAACTGAACCTTTTCTATTTTGTGAGCATAGCTTCAAAATCACACAAGTATGGGTAAAGGTATAAATGTAGGTTGTTGGCATGTTGTAGTGTTAAGCAATTGATGCAATCACAACTCTACAACTTTGAGAAAAAGTAAAAGTAAAAACATATATATATATATATATATATATATATATATATATATTTATTGGAAACAATACACAGTATCTCGCAGTATTATAAAAAATACATGATATTGACACAACATGAAACACACAGAAACACCGAAAGATAACTCAGACACCCGAAATCAATATTATTTTCAAAAATAATTACAGCACTGCAACATCCTATCTTTCTTAAATAAAACCGGAAATCCGCCCTTCAAACTCTCTTACTGCAACAGTTTTTATATATTTAAACTGTGTCAAAAAATTTTTGGGAACACTACTAAATTATTTTATATTTTATTCTCTTTTTCAATTTATTTTATTATTTTGTAAGTTGAATATGCTATTAAATTTAAATTAAATAAAATTTGCTAATTATCTGTTAACCACACAATAAGCCAGATTAACCGGCAATTATATAGCTGAGTTGCATACAAGTTTGTTTAGCGAGGTTTAAACTCTAATCTTCCTTTCAAGGTCAGACAAGGTTACTTACAACATTGAATCTGACTATATAAGGAATAAAGAGAATGTTTTACAAAATAAAAAAAATATACTGAGTGAAGTTTAATTTAAATGCATAACGTTCCCTAAAGAAAAGCCTAACATAGTAAATAAAGAAGGCACACATCTTAAATTATACAGATATGTTTTCGTAAATTAAAAAAAATATCAATATTAAAAAAACTCTAATAGCGTAAAAACGCTTTATGTAAAGAACACGAAGATTTTTTAAGATCTCTAAGTACGGTTAAGTTTCTAAAATCGTATGACTCCTTTGAAATTAACTTACATAACTATAAATTAATTTTAGTTTATTTTGAAAATTAAAAAAGGAATAATATAATATATTAGAATTATATCACACAAGAGCTTCTTTATTTCTTACTGTTATAATTTTTTATGTCAATAGAGAACATAAAATTGAAAGTTCATTTTTACCAAAAACGAAGTATATATATAAATTGTATCACTATTGTTAGTAAACTGAACCACCCCGTATAAGTGTTTTTATTACTAGAATTTCGAGGTCTTTAAAGAATAAAAATAATAAAGTATGAGTTAAAAAAATGGTATATGTATTCACCTGTAAACAGGTATGTATATTAGCTTCTACTTATCTTAGTATTTGGAAAGGTTGAATGACTCAACCTACATGCATAAAATTTAGACTTTAATAACTTTTTTAACTACATTTATTTTTAAAAGAACTGATTGTAATAAATTTTCTAAAAGTCGATGGAGGGGCTGGAGATATTAAGGTGTACAATATTTCAAAGGACATTCGAATTTCATGAAAAGTTTACTTCCGCAGTTTATGCGTTAGTTTTGTTTTTCTGTTAGCTTACCATACGAATGAAAAAAGTCTTCAATAATTTTTATTTATGTACTTTCATCCCTAAAAAATTTGATTTGTAAATTTTCATTGTTTTATCATATTCATGACTTGAACTATTGAAATTATTTTTCAACGTATGATGCTCTATTAAAGGTTTTCGAACCGGTTAGAATGTAATAAATTCGTTTCAGAAATAAGGTTTATATTAATTTTTTAACATATTAATGTTTTGTCATACCACCTTAATATACTTGTTTTTTTACTAAATGTGTTTTTATCAAGAGGATAATACTTTTTAATTTTATCACAGAGATCGAGAATAGATTTTAAAAAACTCTTGTGCAGTTTTGCACAAGACTGACTTTTGGTTTCCGACGCCTTAATTATTTTGCAGTTAGAAACGGATTGATTTTCAGAATACAATGCACTACATATCTTCGATTAGCCAGTAGACCCTAAACATAAGATCAAGTTTCAATTCATTCACCACTGTGACTCATTGCATAAGCCCGTATGAAAAATACACCACTACACAATCGTAACGTAATCTCTAATTGAGGTTATGTTGTCTGTTGAGAAATCTAGATCGGATCTTTCTAAGAGAAAAACTTTTATACATGAGTGGTATTTTCGTAATCCTCATACCTCAAAACGTAACTAAAATTCATTTTCAACCCCCAATCCTACCATGCGACCGAAAAAATTTCTCAAATTGAGGTTATATTGTCGACTTTGAATAGAGTGTAACTCACGAATGATTCAACCAATCTTCATCAAATTTCCATATGCACAACTTCAAATAAACTACTACAATACACCTAAATTTCAATAAACTGATCTGGTAGTTTTGAAGATTTTCGAGCTATAAATTTTTATGCATAGAATATATTTACATAGATATAAAATTTCAAGTGAATGGTATTTCCTACTCCTCAAACTTCAAAACGTAAGTAAAATTCAATTTCACCTCTCAGTCCCAACATGCGACCGAAAATAATATCGTACTTTTCTTCGAAAAATCGGTAATAAAAATATAAAAAAAAGTTTTGGTTCAATTAAACTAAAATATAGTAATTTTAGGTATTCTGATCTATGTTTTATGATCCTTAAGTTACAGTACCTTAATATAGGATTAAATTAAGATTATTTTTGTAAAGAATACTACTGTTTTAACAAATCAATCTAGAATACCTTTTTAGAATTGACGCGATAAAATCTTATTTCTCATTATTCTGCTGGTTTCTTTATTCCAATATTCCTATATAATTTCATTGTGCTGTTACTTTCTTTCCTCCGACCAAAGGATCATAATTCGTGTTTTTTACTTCCTTGTACGAAATAAAGGAAAACGAAGTAAAGGAATTTCGCGAAAAATTTTAGTTTTCAGATTTTAACGAAAATATCCATTTTGACTATCCCTGAATCCATTTTGACTAGTCTCGGCGTGACGTCTGTATGTTCGTACGTATGTATCTCTCATAACTCAAAAACGATTAGCCGCAGAATATTGAAATTTTGTATTTAGGACTATGTAATATCTAGTTGTGCACCTCCCCTTTAGACTGCAATCGACTGGGCTAAAAATATGTATACAGTCAAACCACTAAATAAATTTGAATTATGGACTTTTTCTTAACTTCAGTAATAAGCCCTCATTGAGAGTTTTTCCACGATATATCATAAGTGGTACTTATTTTCATTGGTTCCAGAGTTATAATCAAATAAAACTTTAATTAATGAAATATTTGTATCTTACAAGGCACATCGGTTCAAATCAGACTTCATATTCCTTTATTTTAACTTATTTTAAATATATTGATTTATTAATAATTATTAACCTCTGATTGTAAAAAACTTTTAACAAAAAATAATAATTCAATAATAATACAAAAAACAAGTATAAAAAAAATCAGAAGTTATTCGCGAAATAAAATTTTATGTACTTTTCATTTTAATTCAAAATTTTTACAATCAGAGGTTAATAAGTATTAATAAATCAATGTATTTAGATTAAAAAAAAAAAGTTAAAAAGGAATAAATGTATGTGTAGTCGGATTCGAAACGATGAGTGTATGGTTACTGATCCGACACGTTCTCACTTACACCACATATCTACTAGAGCTGCGTGAAACAAAATTAAATTATAAACTAACATAAAATGCTGATACAGACACCACAAAAAAATGTGATGCAATACCGCATTGATTGCGGTGGACATCACATCCACCTCAATGCAATTGTGTAACTGTCCACTTTATTAAAAAATTGGAGGATCATATCTATCTTTCAAATGAAATATGTTTAAGTGAAGTGCAGCAAAATATGTGTACATGTAATTTAATAGGCGCACAAGGAAGTGTGTCTCCACATCAGATTATTTTATTTTGGTTTTGAAATCTTACCATTTTTGGATTTCTTTTCCTAAAGAATATCCTAAACTGGATTTCTTTCTCAGAGATCTGTTTTTCTCTCAAGTCTCTACTGACTTCTGAACCTCAAATTAATGTTTGAGATTCTAAATTAACCTTCTGAAATCTGAATTAACCTCAACTTAAGTGACTTCTGAATTAACTTATATGCTAGTTTAATTCAATTTTTTTATTTTTAAAGAGTCCGAATGTTTTCTGTCAATTTATTTTTTTCATTCCTGAAAGATGTCCTTAAAACGTTTCTTTCTTATCGAATTGGATATTTTTGATTTTTTAAAAATACATTTCGAAATAATTTTTTATTCTTCAGGTTCATTCTCTTTTGTGGATCCTAACATTTTTATAAAAATTCTTATTTCTCAGTTTTATAATTTTCTATTTTTCCTTTACTGTTTAGGTTTAAACATGCCAAAGTGTAAAGAGTTTCTGGTTTAATTATTATTATCTTACAATGTCTTATTTTTGAGGTTTTGGAAATGCATTATTTTACGTAGGTATTCAGAACCCTTTCTACATTTTTTAGACTTTTTCATGAATCACATTTTTTTTTGGATCGCTTCATTTAAATGTAGATCTGCTATACATTTAAATTTTTCTTTTATAGATTACCTAGAATTTATTATTTTTTTATAAATAAGCTTATAATTTTTAATGTTATCACAGCGAAAGAGTTTCATTTTTATTTGTTTGAAAATGGGAAAACATTATCAACATTACAAGCAAATTTTTTTTAAAGAAAAAATAATGATAATTACTGAAAATACGCCCTTCGTACATGATGAACGTTATTACGTTCTACCACTCCTTAAATTCAGATTTTATTATTGTCATAGAAAAAAGACTATTTGCTATTTTCAAATAGAGCAACTCTGTGGTTTGACTTATTTTTTATAGTTATATTAGTAACTAATTAGATTTTGATAAATATTTTCAAATATTGCAGAAAAACTTTCATAGAAACATTTAATGAGCATTTAAATTAATCTCTAAATAAAATAATCGAACATTTTTCTTTGATTTTTTATCTTTCTACTGCTCTAAAGTATGTGAATTTTTCAGTATCATTTAGATACTAAAAATGTAATTTATTATTATTACTATTTTCATTTATTTTTTTTTTTTTAACTGAATTTTTACGGGCATCGACTGCTAAGGTCATTAGCCCTCGTCATAATCTTTAAAAGAAATTACTATCACCATCTGGATCGTCATATGTAAGGGTGTAAAGGGCCCTTACATTTTATTTAAAAGCACAAACTACACAAAACATTTAATTTAGACATAAAAGACAAGGACAATCAAAAGCACTTACGGGGTGTAAAGGGCCCCGATATTAAAATTTGAGATAAGGTTCTCAAAAGACCATGAAATTAAAATTAAAATTAAACTTATCAATACCATTTCTTTCTTTCTTTAAATATATATATAAACTACCGCTTAGAGTATCTTTTACCACAGCTTTAAACTTTCATTTTATAGACTTTTAAGAAGTCCACTGGCGTGTAAAAATGCAACTATATTTTCTTCATTTCCATTATCCAGATCAACTCTAATATTATTTGTAAGACGGAACCTCTTTCTGAGGTCCTCATATATAGTACACTCTTCTATTAGATGCTTGATTGTCAGTGTTTTATTAATAACACCGCACATTGGTCTCACTTCACCGGTCAACAAATATAAATTTGTTAATCGCGTGTGACCGATTCTAAGTCTGGTCACCGCTACTTGTTCACGGCGAGTCAACTTAAAGTCACTTTTCCATTTATAAGGAGAAGTTTTTACTGAGTTTAGCCGCCGGGGTACACCCCCACTCCAGGGCTACCAACCCTGGAGGTCCGTTCCGGTACTCCGGTGGAACCGGCATATGTCCTGGCAGAGAGCGGATGCGCAGTCTCTGCAATGACTCCAGGCCCTTACACACCGAAGCTTTCAGGGCTCCCATGCTCCGAACATGGGCACCTTAACTACATGCTTGCCATCGCAGGGGGCATGTGGACGACGAAAGGTCTCCGTTACACCTGCAAATAACTTTGACCGTGGCCGCCACATCGCCAGCTATAAAGGCGGTATTAATCCATTTCCATAATCGTTAAGAATTTCATATTTGCAGGTGGCCGCAAAGTCCAGTCCTGTAATTCGGCCTATAGATGAAAATCGGCCGAAAAAAGCATATCCGAGAAACAACACTCGGAACCCCGTTAGCCAGCTATATGTAATGTACTTAAGTACAGCTGTTGCCGCCCTGGACGTGGAACGTAGATGTTGAGTTCCGGACGTGGGTATTATCTACCTCAGGGCATTTTTATTATTATTATTATTATTATTATTATTATTATTATTATTATTATTTTTTTTTTTTTTTTATTTTTTTTTTTTTTTTGAGGTTTTTAGGGGCATCGACTACTTTGGTCATTAGCCCCATCCCACTTCAAAAAAAAAACAAAAAAAAAGGTTCAAAATTTCACATTTTCATGTGTCAAAAAAATGATCAAAATTTTGCTTTTCCTTATAATTTCTGATCCAATTATACTACTTTCTAGGCTTTCCTTTCGGCCAACCTTTTTTACACCGCTTTTCCATTCTGCGAACGGCCTCAACTTCCGACGACAGAGTGTCTGAGGCTTCGGACATGGCATCGTCTTCTCTTTCTGACGCCAATGACGTTCGCCGGCTTACATCAGGTGATGAAAGCTTCAATGGTGCTGTGAGCATCGTTGCAATTGAGTCTAAACTTGCAACCGATGCACTTTCGGCGGCTGATGAACTCGATTCAATGTCTAAGGCTGTGCTTGGGCCGGCTGATACAGATGCTCTCGCCACAGTTGTTCTCTGAGCTTTTGGGGCCTCTGTAGGTACGGTTTTAATATCGTCTGTGTCTGGTGCTTTTTCGATAGTTACTTGCACCTCCATTTTGGTTGACGCAGATTTTTCCTGTACTCTTGTCACAGTATCCTTAGCTATATGACTCGTCGTCGGGGTGATCTTTAGATCTTTGTTGGATAAATCAAGATTTTTCTTCATTACGTCTACTGCTGGAGTTATAATCGAGGATTTTGCCGGTTTTTTAAACTGCGCTGGTACGGGTCTTCTGTCGGCGACGTCAGTCCGGGATTGAGCCTTCTCATGTTTACTTTGTTGTATCTGATGAGTCGACTCGATCTTGGAATCAATGATTCTTTCTATCATTGTCGCGAGACTTGGTGCCATCGTATTAAGCAACTGCTCCACGTTGATTTTAGGTGTGGGGGGAGCAGCAGCTGCTTCTGCGTATGAAGTCGATGGTCTAGGTGTACGTAGGTTTACAATCTTCTTCGCTTCAGGGTAGCTGACTTTTTGAAGCGTTTTAACCTCCTGAATGGCTGCTTCTGATTTGTATACTGGGCAGTTCCTGGATCGACAGTTATGGTGCCCTTTACAATTAATGCAGACTGGAGGGTCTTTACATGGATCACCCTCATGTATCTTCATTCCGCATATACAAATTTCCTGCGCTTCACATCTAGCTGCAGTGTGTCCGAAACGTTGACATCTAAAACATCTCATCGGCTGCGGAATAAATGCCCGTACATCAAGCCGATGGATGCCAGCTCGTACCTTTTCAGGAAGACTTGGCCTATTGAATGTCAAAACATGAGAGGCCGAAGGAAGAATCTCACCATTTCGTCTCATAGAAAGTCTGCGACAATGTGTCACTCCCTGACTAGACATTTCCTGCACTATTTCTTCTTCAGTACAGTTAAGAAGATCACGGCAAACAACAACTCCTCTAGATGAATTAAGTGTACTATGCGGTTGGACAGTAACCGCAAATTCACCGATCTTCTTCAACGCCTGGACTTTCTGGCTTTGCATGTCGTTTATAGTTTCGACATGTAATCCGTTAAACGTCTTACGGATTTCCTTGACAGGACCACCAGCACAATTTGTAATCTCTCTAGCAATTAAGAATGGACTTACCTTTTGGAAGTTACCATTCTCTTTTGTAATGATCAAAAATCTTGGTTTGGGAAAATTATTTCCAAACAAAGCTTTTCTTAAATCTTTACTGATTTTATCACCATCTTTTCTTAACTTATCACTCTCCTTGCTTTTTTTCCTCTTCGATTGTGGCGAATCGGCGGTTTCTAAATGAGGGTGTTTACGTGCACCCTCTGCCACGTTAGTTTGTTCAGGAAAATTCATGAACATTGATCCCTTCTGTAGCAAGGCTAGCCGCCGGGGTACACCCCCACTCCAGGGCTACTAACCTTGGAGGTCCTATCCGGTACTCCGGTGGAACCGGCATATGTCCTGGCAGAGAGCGGATGCGCAGTCTCTGCACTGACTCCAGGCTCCTACTCACCGAAGCTTTCAGAGCTCCCATGCACCGACATACATGGGCACCATTGCTACATGCTTGCCATCGCAGGGGGCATGTGGACAACGGAAGGGTCTCCGTTACACCTGCAATAACATTGACCCTGGCCGCCACATCGCCAGCTCTAAGAATGGTATGAATCCATTTCCAAAATCGTTTGTTATTTCATTTCCTGCAGGTAGCCAAAAATCCAGTCCGTTTAGTGACCTGAAGTTGGAACCAGGTCAAACTTAGCAAAGCATAACCGAGGAATTTGCTCGGAACCCCGTTAGCCAGCTATATGTTATGTACAAAGGTACAGCTGTTGCCGCCCTGGACGTGGAACATAGATGTTGTGTTCCGGACGTGGGGATTATCTACCTCAGGGCATTATTATTATTACTATTATTATTATTATTATTATTATTATTATTATTATTATTATTATTATTATTATTATTATTATTATTTTTTTTTTTTTTTTTTTTTTTTTTTTTAACTGAATTTTTACGGGCATCGACTGCTAAGGTCATTAGCCCTCGTCACATTCTTTAAAAGAAATTACTATCACCATCTGGATCGTCATATGTAAGGGTGTAAAGGGCCCTTACATTTTATTTAAAAAACACAAACTTCACAATAAACATTAAAACATGAAAGACAAGGACAATCACAAACACTTACGGGGTGTAAAGGGCCCCAATATTAAAATTTGAGATAGGTTCTCAAAAGACCATGAACTTAAAATTATAATTAATCTTCTCAATACCATATCTTTCCTCTTTCTTCTATATGTATATATATATATAACTACCGCTTAGAGTATCTTTTTCCACAGCTTTAAACTTCCATTTTACAGACTTTTAAGAAGTCCACTGGCGTGTAAAAATGCAACTATATTTTCTTCATTTCCATTATCCAGATCAGCACTAATATTATTTGTAAAACAGAACCTCTTTCTGAGGTCCTCATATATGGTACACTCTTCTATTAGATGCTTGATTGTCAGTGTTTTATTGCAAACACCGCACATTGGTCTCACTTCGCCGGTTAACAAATATAAATTTGTTAATCGCGTGTGACCGATTCTAAGTCTGGTCACCGCTACTTGTTCACGGCGAGTCAATTTAAAGTCGCTTTTCCATTTATAAGGAGAAGTTTTAACTGAGTTTAATTTTGTATTTAAACTCCTCCATTCAGCGTTCCACTTGTTTCTTACTATATTTGTTAGACGGTTTTTAATATCTGCCACTCTTACAGGAAATGCATCCAAATCATCGCAGACTGTTGCCTTTCTTGCAGCTTCGTCTGCAATTTCATTACCTGTAATACCAGCATGCCCTGGAGTCCATACAAATACGCATCGCTGTCCTCGTTGTTTTAGAACGTATAAAATGGACAGGATGTTTGCAATTAGGACATCCTTAATGTTCTTGTTCCGAATTGCGACAAGTGCACTTAATGAGTCGGAACATATTAGCACTCTCTCTTCGCAATAGTGTTCAGTGTAGCGAAGAGCTTGCTGAATTGCAGTGAGCTCTGCCGTGTAGACACTGGCCACATCTGGCAGTCTCCAAGAGTGGGCTTCTTCATTTACATATATCGAGCATCCAACACCATGTTCAGTTTTAGAACCGTCAGTATAAATTCTAATATGTTCTTCGTAACTACTGACGGTTGCTAAAAAATCTTGCTGGATGATCACTGCTGGTTTCTTTTTTATTTCTCCTTGAGAGAGATCCAAACTTGTATTTACCGCTGGCAAGAGCCATGGCGGTATTTCTCTAGTAGAAATTGCTAGTGTCTCTGGTATAGCAATTTCATATTTCCTTCTTAATTCGTGGTACCTAATTCCGGCTGGTCTGGAATAGGTAGCACGACGTTCGTATAATGCAGCCATGGGATGATTCATAAACAATTTATTATTTATATGGGCAGGGAATGCCCATATATTTGCTGCATATCTTAACAAGAGGATCTCTCTTCTATAATGTAGTGGCATTATTCCGGCTTCAGACATCAGACTAGCCGCCGGACTTGTGCGGAAAGCACCTGTTGCGTATCTTATTCCGCTATTATGAACTACGTCTAACTTTCTTAAGTGCGACTTTCTAGCGGATGAATACACGATACATCCGTAGTCTAGTTTAGATTGAACCAATGCTTTATACAATCTCAATAATGTCTCTTTTTCTGAGCCCCAATTTAAGTTCGATAAACATTTTATAATGTTTAGGGCTCTTTTGCATCTATCACTCAAGTCCTGTATATGTAATCCCCATGTAAGGGATTTATCCAATACTAGTCCTAAATATCTTACGCTATCTTTATATTGTATTGGATTATCATCAATTGTCAGAGCAGGACTTTGATGAGGATTTCTCTTCCTACAAAAGTGTACACAGCACGTTTTTTCTGGTGAGAATTGGAATCCTGTATTCCTTGCAACTTCATTTAGAGCATTGATCGCTCGTTGCAGTTTGTACCTCACCATAGCAGTCTTGTTGCTGGCATATACGATTGCCAGATCATCAACATAGACGCTTTTGCTGATTTCTACTGGAATGGCTAATATCAATTTATTAATGGCAATGGTAAACAAGGTACCGCTCAACGGCGAACCTTGCGGTATGCCATTTTCCAATATTCTTTCACATGAATATTCATTTTTGACGCGTACTTGGAAGGTACGGTCATTCATGTAGTTGCTGAGCAGTATAGGCAGATTGCCACGAATGCCCCATTCATGTAACTGGAGCATTATACCATGACGCCAGGTCATATCGAAAGCCTTCTGAAGATCAAAGAAGACTCCGACACAATGTTTCCTTGTAATAAAGCTGTTATATATAATGTCCTCTAAGCTGATCATTTGATCAGTGGTAGAATGGTATTGTCGAAAACCTGCTTGATACGGTGATATCAGGTTTTCTTTTTCCAAAACCCAGACGAGTCGATTATTAATCATTTTTTCCAATATTTTCCCCATAGCACACGTCAGAGAAATAGGACGGTAGCTATTGGGGGTCTGTTAAATTTTTATTTTTCTTTGGTACTGGAACAACATGAGCTTTTTTCCACTGCTGCGGGTACGTTCCATCCCGCCATATTTTATTATAAAGTTCTAATAATCTACACTTTGCAGTGGTATTCAGCTGCCTGATCATATTATAGTGGATTTCATCCGGACCAGCAGCTGTGTTACCTGATTTTTCCAACGCCTTCGCGAATTCTTCCATTTTAAATGGTACATTATATGAGTAATTATACTCAGTTCCAAAATTTAGTAGACCTTCGTGTTCTTCTTTTTTGGTTCGAAAACCTTCCTCGTAGTTGGCCGTTTTGCTGGCCTTTTCGAAATGATTGGATAACAGCTCTGCAATTTCATATGGAGTATCTTTTATTTCATCTTCATCTTGAAGGCTAGTTATGGGAGTAAAATCATTACGCCCACAAATCGCCTTCACTTTCCTCCAAACATCTGATGCAGTAGTAGTTTTGTCAATGGATGACACGTATTGCTGCCAGGATCGTTTTTTCGAATCTATCATAACACGTTTTGCATACGCCCTGTATTTCTTAAAGGCAACAAGATTTTCTATACTAGGACGCTTCTTAAAGGCATTATACGCCCTTTTCTTTCTTTTTATAGCTTCACTTATTTCATCGTTCCACCATGGAACGGGTTTCTTTGTAAGTTTCCCAGATGTTTTGGGAATATATCTCGATGCCGACTCGATTATTGCATTTGTTATGGCGTCGACATCTTCTCCGATAACTCCAGTTGTTTTCGGGAGCATCGTTCTAGCTGTGAAGCTCGTCCAGTCTGCCTTTTCAAATAACCATCTTTTAGGGATGGGATATATTGTTCTAGTAACATCAGTTACAATTTGCACCGGGAAATGATCGCTTCCATGCAGATCGTCTATAACATGGAAGCTGTACCTCGGTGCTATCGATCCGCTTATAAGTGCAAGATCTATACAGGACGTCGATCCATCTCTGGCATTGAAAAAGGTTCCTGATCCGTCATTTAAAATAATAAGTTCAGAATTCATCAGGAACCCTTCCAGTTCTCTTCCACGGGGATCTACTCGATCCGATCCCCAGAGAGAATTATGAGCGTTAAAATCACCCACCAGTAAAACAGGTGGGGGAAGCTCGGAAATTAATCTTTCTATGTCATCCTTAATCCAATCGTAATTCGGTAAGTATATGCTGCACACAGTGATCTTAAGCGGTCGCTTCATTCTGACGGCGATCGCTTGTAGGTTGGTGTTTAGAACAACCGCTTCGGTGGTAGCTCTAGTCGATGTTAATATAGCTACTCCACCTCTAACTCTTACATTTGGCGGTTGATCTCGCCGAAATATATCGAATCCTTTTATTTTAAAATATTCATTTCGGCGGAAATGCGTTTCTTGCAGACATATACAAATCGGGTCTACGTCATGTACCAAGCGTTGGAGCTCATGGATGTTTGAAAAACATCCATTGATGTTCCATTGTACAATCGACTCGCTAATTTTTAATTAAATTATTGCCTGGGTTTTCCTTTCGGCCATCCCTTTTTCCTTTTCTTCTCCATCCTACGAACAGCATCGTGTTCGCGGAGAAGGTCGTCGCCTGTAAGGCTTCCGGTCTCCGTATCGGAGACCACCGAAGCCGCAGACGACGACGGGCATGGATCGGCGCCGGTTTCAGGCGCCGATTGAGAGGCGGCAACCTGGCCGCTCCCCAACACGGGGGTCGCACCGGTCACCGCCTGTGGGAGGGGGGACACTCGCCCCCCCTGTGTGATTTTTTGTGGCCTCTGAGGCTTAGAGGCCACTTCAGTTACAGGAGGCTTGGGAGCCTCCATAACAGACTCTGTAGGTATCACCTTTTTCTTTTCATCGAGGATCTCGCTGAGACGGACTTGACAGTCTGGTTTGGTGTCCGTTTTCTTTTCTGGAGGAGCAACTTTCACTTTTATCGTCTTATCTTCAGCAGGCTGTACCACTATCTTTGGCTTAACAAGTTCTTTATTACCAAAAGGTTTCATCTTATTTTCGATGATCCTCTCAATCATGTTAGCCAAAGTGGGAGCAAGTTTATTTATGATTTGTGCCTCATCTACAGCAATCGGAGCAGGAGCAGGAACAGTAGCCGCAGCCTGAGCATAAGATGTTGCTGCTCTAGGCTTACGGGCGTTAACTATTTTTTTTGCATCGAAGTAGCTGACCTTTTGCAGGGTTTTTACTTCCTGCACAGCTACCTCATCTTTGTAGACAGGACAATTCCTTGATCTACAAGAATGCGCTCCTTTGCAGTTTATGCATGTAGGAGGCTCTTTACATGGCTCTCCCTCATGCACCTCTTCACCGCACACGCATATTTGCGGTCTTTCGCATCTAAGAGCGGTGTGGCCAAAGCGTTGGCACTTGAAGCACCTCATCGGCTGTGGGACAAATGCCCGCACATCCAAACGGTGAATCCCCGCTCTTATCTTTTCTGGCAAAGTAGGCCGGTTGAAAGTGAGGACATGAGAAGCTGAGGGTAAGACCTCACCGTTCCTTCTCATGTTCAACCGACGGCACTCTATTACTCCTTGTGCTGCCAGCTCCTCTACAATCTCTTGCTCCGAACAATTTAAAAGATCCCGACAGACCACAACACCCCCTGAGGTGTTGAGCGTGCCGTGGGGATCAACGCGTACCGCTAGCTCTCCAATTTTCTTCAGCCCTAAAATCTTCTGAGACTGTATATCATTAACAGTCTCTACATGGAGTCCCGTAAAAGTTTTCCTGATTTCTTTAACAGGGCCTCCAGCACATTTGTTTATTTCTCGAGCGATGAGAAAAGGACTCACCCTCGAGAAATTTCCATCCTCCTTTGTAATGACCAAATATTTGGGTTTCGGTACATTACTACTTTTAAAAAAAGCCTTTTGTAAGCTTTTTCTAGCCTCAATTTCTATCTTCTTACTCTCCGTACTCTTTCGGCGTTTCGCTTCAGGCGAAACAGCCGGCTCTAAACGAGGGTGTTTACGTGCACCCTCTGCCACGTTGGTTTGTTCAGGAAAATTCATGAACAAGTAATCCCTTCTGTAGTAAGGCTAGCCGCCGGGGTACACCCCCACTCCAGGGCTACCAACCCTGGAGGTCCGTTCCGGTACTCCGGTGGAACCGGCATATGTCCTGGCAGAGAGCGGATGCGCAGTCTCTGCACTGACTCCAGGCCCCTACACACCGAAGCTTTCAGGGCTCCCATGCTCCGAACATGGGCACCTTAACTACATGCTTGCCATCGCAGGGGGCATGTGGACGACGAAAGGTCTCCGTTACACCTGCAAATAACTTTGACCGTGGCCGCCACATCGCCAGCTCTAACGGCGGTATTAATCCATTTCCGTAATCGTTAATAATGTCATATCTGCAGGTGGCCGTAAAGTCCAGTCCTGTAATTCGGCCTATAGATGTAAATCGACCGAAAAAAGTATATCCGAGAAACAACACTCGGAACCCCGTTAGCCAGCTATATGTAATGTACTTGAGTACAGCTGTTACCGCCCTGGACGTGGAACGTAGATGTTGTGTTCCGGACGTGGGGAATATCTACCTCAGGGCATTATTATTATTATTATTATTATTATTATTATTATTAAGTTAGAGAGGGAGTTAGAGGTCTGTTGAGTGCGGACGTACTTCTGTGCGCTCTGTTCTTGTGTTGGTTTTTTATTGGTGTTCGATTTATCTATCTGGTCTGTAGGATTGGCAATTGTAAGTGAAATATAATTTGATTTGTTTTTTTTTTTATTTTGGACTGATTTTGGAAAACGGACTTACCTTTTTATTAAGTTTTTTTAGCTTTACGGCTAATATTTTATTGGCAATAAAGTCTATAGTTGACTGTCAGTGGCGGTTTCAGATACCATCGACTATTATAATTTTGTTTCGTTCAGTGATAAGAATTGGATAGAGGAATTAATTGATTTTATTTCAAATATTTGTTATCTAATGATAGCATAGACTGGTGAAGCTCTATTTATTATTATTATTATTATTGTTATTGTTGTTATTGCTATTATTAAGAACATTCTTTACGATATTTTGAGGGGTTTTCTGGTTGCTGAGGACTGTTTATCTGTTTGTTTACATTTATTTATTTATTATTTTTTTTTTTTTTATTTATTTTTTTTTGTTGTTATTTCTCTTTATTATTTTGCAAAAGTATGGAAGTGTAAAGTCTGGGCCTTTTACCTCTTTTAAGTGATTGTCTTTGATTTTCTGGTTCATACGTTGTTCACGATGCCGGGCAGCGCGGATCGTTGTCCTCTATGTGATGAGATTTTCTTTGGGAAACAGAAGTATTTTCGTTGTGTGGTGTGCACAGTTCGGTGTCATCAAAAATGTTTGGGACTTTCGGCGGAGGAGGTTAGATTGTATTCTCAGAGCAAGAATTTTAAATGTGGCTCTTGCATAAAGAAACACGTCATTATCGATGATAACACTTCTGTTGGACACAACGTTGAATCTGATAATGGCACTGTTGGTGGTTCTATTCGGGGAGATATGCTGTCTGTTAAGGGTGTTGAATGTATTTTGAATGATACGGGTCTTCCAATGAATCCACCCAAGGTGGTTTGTGATAGCTGTTATAAGCAGAGCGATATCATTGCGGATAAGGATTTGCTTCAATCTCTGCGGTCTGCTGTTGACGAGGGAGTTCTGGAAATAATTCGTGCCCTCCAGTCTGAACTTAAGGATATAAGGTTTGAACTTAAACGTCTTCGATATGAGAATTCTGAATTGAAGTCTTCGATTAGCGAAATAAGAGGTGTAGTCGTGTCTGGCATGGTTGTTCAAGGTGGAAGTTTACACAGGGATGTTCTTTCCTCTGGTTCTTCTTCTCTTTCGCCTGCTAACCTTATTCCTGATCCAGTTAGACCTCGTTGTGGTGATGATAATATTAACCTCTCCTTGCCATCTCACTGTGCTACTTCTGTATTTAATGCGGCTAAGAGGAATAGCAACATGACACGAGTGCGGAGTTTTGATGCTGGGTGTATTCAGGATGCGGTGAGGTCATCCGGAAACGCTTCGCATGTGGGTTACAAAAATGCTGAGGGACTTACTTCTGCTACAGTTGACGCTGTAAATAAATCCGCTAACCCTGTGAATGATGTTTTGACTGCAGCCTCCCATGATGTGGCTAAGAAATCTGTTTGGACTGTGGTTGGCTCTGAGAAGCGTAAAGGCCCCAAAGTGAAGTCTTTTCTTGAGGGTTCCATTGCTCCGTCTAACCCTAAGAAAGGGGTGAGGTCTCGAAATGCTGTTTTTGGGAAAGGCGACGTATGCTGTGATTTGGTTAAGCCCAGGACTAAGGCTCTTTTTGTTTCGAGGTTTAACTCTTCAACCGGGGTTGGTGATATCACCAAGCTGCTTGGGGGACACAACTTTCAACATCTTCAGTGTATTCGTCTGAAGACTAGGTACGAGTCGTATAGCTCGTTTCGAATTGAAGTTTGTGCTTCGGATTTTGACAGCTTGGTTCGTCCTGAGATCTGGCCTGTTGGTACGCTGTTGGCTCCATTTTATGGTCCGTTGAGGCCTGATGCAGTGTTTGTAGAAAAAGGTTCACGGGAGGATGGATTGCAGCTCGGTAGCGATGGGTAAATTGAGGATGATCTACCAAAATGTTCGTGGTTTGAGGACTAAGCAGGATGAAATTTTCGCGTCCTTGATTGATTTTCACTTCGACGTGGTTGCCTTGACTGAGACTTGGCTTAGTGATGAGCACTGTGATGTCAATCTGTTTCCAGACTGTTACCATGTTTTTCGGGCTGACCGAGATTATGCTGCTACTTTGCTTCAGCGTGGTGGTGGTTCAGCTATTCTTGTAAAATCAAGCATTAGGTGTACGAGGAGGAAGGACCTCGAGGCGTTTCCTGAAGCTGTATGGGTTGAGCTAATTCGACCAGGCATGAAGAATTTGTTGGTTTGTGTTATGTATGTTGCTCCATTTTTAGCTTCAATTCTCCTCGACCAATATTTTGATTTTCTGTATAGGCACGTAGATATTTTAAATTTTGATATTTGTATTGTAGGCGATTTTAATGTATCTGGAGTGTGCTGGTCTACTAGAAGTCTTCCTGCAAATATTGGGTTTTATGCTAAATGTAAAGCACGATCGGTTTTTGATTTTGTTGACATGATGAACTTGGACGTTTTTACACATGAATCAACGGATCCTTCCTTCTGTAATAATGGTTTGGATTTAATTTTGACTAACTGCAGGGTTTTCACTAGAGCTGCTGAGGCTCTTGTTTGCCCTGATAAGTTCCATCCTCCGTTTGAAATTGGGTTCCTTGAAGTCGCAACCGTTGATGTGGCGGAAATGGGCCTGGTTTTTCGCTATGATCGTGGTGACTATCGTGCGTTGTATGACGATGTGAGGTTTGCTGATTGGTGTAATGTTCTCTTGACCGTCGATTTGGAGGAATCGGTTCTGGGTTTACAGAAGATAATTACTGCAGCGATTGATAAACATGTTCCTGCATTTCGTCCTAAGTCAACAAAATTTCCTCCTTGGTTCAATAGGAACATTGTTAATCTTCTCAAGAGGAAGAAGGCTGCTCATCGCAGGTTTAAATCTTCTGGTCTGTCGGATGATTATTTCTTGTTTTCTCGGCTGCGTAGAGATGTTAAGTATGCGATAGCGGATGCCAGAGTGGTTTGGGCTCGGAAGTGTGAATCTGACCTTTGTTCTAATCCGAGGAATTTTTGGAAGTATATTTCTCGACAGAAGTCTAACTATGTAAGGACTCCGGCCCCTACTGTCGATGGGCGGACTATTTCTGATCCTCGGTTGAGTTGTCAGCATTTTGGTGAATTTTTTCAATCAGTATACCAGGACTTTCCTACGCAGACTACGTCTGGTGGCGCCTGTATCAACAACCAGCGGATTCTTGACATTCCGATGGTTTCATCTTCTGACGTATCCGGTGCTATAGGAATTCTTAACGCTAGATCGGCGGTCGGCTTGGATCGGATTCCTGCGTTTGTTGTCAAGGGTTTGAATGAGATTGTTTCTCCTATCCTTGCTTCCCTGTTTAATTGGAGCTTGTCGTCTTCTTCTTTTCCGTCCCTATGGAAACACGCAGTTGTTACTCCTGTACCTAAGCCTGGTGTCCCTTCCCTGGATAATTTCAGGCCTATTTCTATCATCGGTACTTTTTCCAAAGTCTTCGAGAGGATTCTATTTAGACATGTTTATGACCATGTTCTCCCGATGTTGTCGTCATTTCAGCATGGATTTATTAAAGGTCGTTCACCAGCTTCTAATTTGGCCGCCTTTTTGCAGGATTCAGTTAATGCAATTGAGCATAGGGGTCAAGTGGATGTGATATATTTTGATTTTACCAAAGCTTTTGACAAGATACCACATCATTTGTTGTTAGCAAAGACCAAGGGCTTCGGCTTCAGCGATCGTTTTAATGATTGGCTATCCTCTTATCTTCGTGACAGGCGTTTTTCGGTTCGTTTTGGTGGACAGATGTCTGAGGAATCCTTCTTGGCTAAGTCTGGAGTGCCGCAAGGCTCGGTTTTGGGTCCCCTTCTTTTTATTATTTTTATAAATGATATCGGGCAACTTTTGACGTGCAATTTTCAGATGTTTGCGGATGACGTCAAAATATATTGTCCGATCAGAAATAGTATGGATCACCTGTTGCTACAATGGAATATTAACAAGGTTGTTGAGTGGGCTGACCGCAATTGTATGCCCTTGAATTTTCGGAAGACCAAACATTTGACTTTGTCTCGTAAGACGTCGAGCTCTGTTTTCAGCTATAGGATTGGTACGCACGTTATTGTCGCTGAGACATTGGTTGAGGACCACGGGGTTTTATTTGATGCGAAGTTGTATTTTCACGAATACGTTGCTCGGATTGTCAGTAAAGCACGCCGGGACCTTGGTCTTGTCCTTTGGATTTGTGGACGGTTTAGCAATATTTCCACTTGTAACCTGCTGTACAAGTCTTTGGTGAGGAGTCGCTTGGAGTGCTCGACCGTGGTGTGGAATAGTACACGACGTTTTGCCTCTGATCTGGTTGAGGGTGTTCAGGATAGGTTCTTGAACTGGATGCGTTTTAAGTTTGGAGATTGTTTTGTTGGTGCTAATAGAGAGGATATGTTGAGGCAATTAGGCCTTTCCAGGTTATCTGATAGAAGAACGTACTTTGACTTGGTTTTCTTTTATAAAGCTCTGCACAACAGACTTCCGACGCGTTATCATGTTGTCTTGCGGAACCAGGCCAGGTCAGTGAGGTCTTTTAGGCAGTTTGTGACGCCGGTTGGTTCCACCGTGTCTCCGATTGAGCGGTGTACCAGTGTTGCAGTGGAGTTCCAGGATAAGCTAAGCTTTTGGGAAGATGAGGCAGCCTTCGTTAAAAATTTGAGAGGGTTACGTGGCGATGGATCATTGTCCTTGGTGTGATGCTCACTTTCATGATTTTAAAATTATTGTTGTTTTTTTTAAGGATTATTGCTTATAACTTGTTTTACTTGGAATGTATTAGTAATGTTGTCTTTTTGTTTTTGGATGTTCTTTATGTGATATTGTGTGGCATACAAAGGTTTTGTAACTGTTCTGTTGCACAATAAAAAAAAAAAAAAAAAAAAAAAAAAAAAAAAAAAAAAAAATTATTATTATTATTATTATTATTCCCCTTCGGTGCATGCTCTGCCAAGAAAAAGGGGTGAACGCTTCGCAGCTGGCTCACGTACCTGGAACAAGGGAGTGTCAGGTCTTCCGGGCAGCCCTGGAGCAGGCGAAGAGAAGGCTCCGTTAAAATGCTGAACATAATACAGGCCAACCTTAACAGGAGCCGGCTAGCTGATGACTTGCTGCTGCAGCTAGCCAGAGACAGGGAGGCCGATTTGGTGCTGATCAGCGAGCAGTACCGGGACCGTGACGACTCCCAATGGTTCCGAGACTCGCTCGGGACTGCCGCGATATGGATTCCGTATCGCAGCAGAGCCCAAGTTCGGAGGCACGGCGCAGGCGAGGGTTTCGTTTGGATCTGCTGCGGTGAGGTGACGATTTTTAGCTGTTACCTCACCCCAAATGATTCGATAGCGGACTTTCGCCGGAAAGTTGACGCGCTGGAGGATGTCATCCTCGCTGCCGCTGGTGAGATGGTGGTAGCTGGGGACTTCAACTCCAGTGGCGCAACGTGCGAGGAATCGCATAGACGCGAACGCCAGGTCAGCCGAGTACAAGACGGCAAAGAAGCGGCTCCGTCGAGCCATCAACGTGAGCAAGGCACGCTGCTGGAGAGAACTGACGGAGACCGTGGATGCAGACCCTTGGGGGCTAGGTTACAAGATAGTAACTCGGCGATTGGGGTCTCGCGGTCACCACCTCCACTAGACGAAGCTAAAGCGGAACACGTCGTTAAGACGTTGTTCCCGGCACACTCGGTCCGTGCCGAACGGGACTTCAGCGACGTGGGCGACTTTTCGCTCTTCTCGATGGAGGAATTGGAAGGAGTCCTACGGTCGCTGAAATGTAAAAAAGCCCCTGGTCCCGACGGTATACCGGCTGAGGTGCTCAAACTAGTGGGGCGCTGCAGGCCCCGTCTTCTACTAGACATGTATAATGCATGTCTGAAGGCTGGGTCTTTTAGCGCCAGGTGGAAGACCGCGCGTCTTGTGCTAATTCCCAAAGGAAAAGAAAACCCAGAGTCGCCGTCCTCCTACCGCCCATTGTGTATGCTTGACACAGCTGGGAAGGTATTGGAGAAGCTGTTAAAGAAAAGACTGGTTACGGCGATGAATCAGGCAGGTGGCCTGTCACCTAACCAGTACGGTTTCCGGCAGGGTCGATCGACCCTAGACGCAATTCAGGAGGTTGATGAGGCAGTGCGGCGAGCAGAGGACCACAATCATTTTTCGCGACGTGTGGTCCTTCTCGTTACGTTGGACGTAAAAAACGCGTTCAACTCCGCACGATGGAGCGATATGATTCGGGCCCTGGAGCATTCGTTCCATGTGCCTCAATACCTTCTGAGAATGGTAGACGCATACCTGAGGAACCGCGGTCTCATTTACGAGACCGCAGCAGGCTGGCGTAGGACTACGATCACGTCAGGGGCGGCGCAGGGGTCGATTCTCGGCCCCGACCTTTGGAACGCCGTCTACGATGGCTTGCTGAGGCTGGAGATGCCTGAAGAATCTGCCTTGGTTGGGTACGCTGACGACGTTGCGCTACTTGTCGCGGACCGCGACGTGGAGCGCGCCCAACTGAGGCTCAGTCGGGCCATGCACAGAGTCGGTGCCTGGCTGGACGATCATGGATTGTCTCTAGCTCTCAGCAAAACGGAGATCGTAGTTCTCACGAAGAAACGTATCGACACCCTTCTTTCCCTGCGGGTCGGGGTAGAGGTTATCGAGACCAAGCCGGCCGCAAAGTACCTCGGTATGATGATTGACCGGAAACTCAGCTTTGCTGAGCAGCTTCGTACAGCCGCCGACAAAGCTGCGAGAGCCGTAACTGCTCTCAGCCGGCTTATGGCGAATGTCGGCGGACCGAAGGCCAGCAGACGGCGATTGCTGATGTCCACGGTACATTCCATCCTGCTATACGGGTCGGAAGTGTGGGCCCAGGCATTAAGAGTGGCGAGAAACCGGAAGCGGCTCGCGCAGGTGCAACGCACCGCTGCCTTGCGAGTCGCTTCCGCGTATCGGACGGTCTCCGAGCCTGCAGTACTTGTGGTCGCCGGCGTCATACCGATTGCTACTTTAGCAAGGGAGCGCCAGGCGATCTACGGGAGGCGGCGGGCAGGCGGAGACCGGGTGACCATTGCCAACGAGGAACGCACTCGCACATTCCTCGCATGGCAAGAGACCTGGACCACGAGACCAGAGGACGATGGACCGCAAGGCTTATTCCTCTGGTCAGACCGTGGACGGAGCGACGGCATGGAGAAGTGGAGTACTACATGACCCAATTTTTAACGGGTCACGGGTACTTCCGCGCTTACCTCCATGTCATAGGGAAAGCGCCGTCCCCCGACTGCCTGTATTGTCCCGGTGTACGGGACGACGCCGAGCACACCTTTTTCAAATGTGCTCGGTGGGCGGCAGATCGAGGGACATTAGAGGCGGATCACGGAGCACTGAGTCCCCACAACGTGGTTGCGATGATGCTCCGTGACCTGGGCAGCTGGGAAAGCGTAGCCCGATTCGTCGGCAACATACTCAGGGCCAAAAAGGTTGACCTGGACAGTCCTGAAAATTAGGTAGCACCAAACAGGCTAGTATAGGAGGACTCGACCGGAAGTAATGTGATAAACGGTTCCGGGTCGAGCCCTGGTAGAAAGGGGGGTGGTTTTAGCTGATGGTGATTGGATAATACCATCAGCGGGAGCCCAACACTCCGTGCGTAAATGCATTTCCACCTCCCTCCTCAAAAAAAAAAAAAAAAAAAAAAAAAAAAAATTATTATTATTATTAACTATATTTACTGTAAAAATATGGATACTATGTGGAGTAACAGGAAGGGTTGCAACAAACACGAGCTAAATGTAAAATATTGCACCGTTGATTTCATTCACTAAGCAGTTGCTTGCTTTCACACAAGAGGATTATGTCAGAGGACCCGAGGCATTTAGTACTAGCAATTACCCTGAAAGTATACTCTTAATATTAATTTATGACTGTATATACACACAAATATACGTGATTTATTGTTAAACCTGTTGATAACTATCTGAAATTACTAAGTGTTATATTTTTTTTTACTTTTTACTTAACTAAGAGAAAATTAGATTATTAAAATCATTTCCACCTTTAAAATTACTTAGTTCCTTTACAGTTGTATTCTGTAGAAAACAATAGTCCAATATATGAATTAAATCTGCAAATACATAAACATAAAACAAATTTTTATTTATGTAATTTTATTAGAATCATTAAGAAAAATGTTCGACATTAGGGTAATCTAAGTTGTTAAAACACTAAGTAAATTTTCTTTACTAAATTTACGTATATTTTTCCTTTCTGGCTTTTATAGAATACAACAAATGAAAAATTATTGTTATATACCAAAAAATCAACCAGTAAGTATTCCTGCAACCAGTAAGTATTATTATATTTCTCGAAGTTTCGAGGTCCATAAGACTAAAATTTAGAAGTCTGAATTATAAAATTCTGTGTGTACGCATATGTCTGTAGTTTATAGTTTAATAATAACAATAATAATGTGTTTTTATTGAACAAAAAATACAATGAATATCAGGTTTTGCATACAAATTGCGTATCCATAATGATAATCAAAACCAACAAAAATTTCAATTAGCTTAACAAACAAAATCTATTACTACTAATATTAGCTGCAGACATTGTTTATTATGGTTATTTGACCGTCTGAAGAGTATTGATGAAATCAAATATTATCATTTAATAAAAAGCAACTTAGAATAATAAAATAAAATAAAACAATTCAAAAAGCTATACTAAATCTAACAGTAGCAAAACTACTATGAACACAGTATAAGAGTCTTATAAGCATCTGTAATTAGTCTTTAACCAGGCACATAGGCCTTAGAGTAGAACAAATTCAAGTTCTCCGTCAATTCTGCAATGAAGTCTTATAAATAACTACACTACCATTAATAAGCGAATATCTGTGCTTCCATTTAATAATATTATTAAATGAATTATAAAATTATTCATTCCATGTCATATGACATTCATCTTATTTTTTTTTTTACAATCAGAGGTTAATAATTATTAATAAATCAATATAGTTAAATTTAAAAAAAAAAAAAAAAAAAAAAGGAGATGAAGTCTAATTCGAACCGGTGTGCCTTCCCCTTGTAAGATATTTCATTAATTGAAATTTCATTTGGCTATAACTCTGGAACCAGGCTTATTACTGCAGTTAATAAAAAGTTCAAATTCCAATTTTTATTTTTGGATTTCGGGCTTTCATGGACACTTTTAGTTCAGTCGATTGCAATCAAAAGAGGAGGTGCATAATTAGATGGTACAACAGTCCTAAATGAATAATTTCAACATCCTATGTCTAATCGTTTTTGAGTTATGCGATATACATACGGACGTACAGACGTCACGCCGAAACTAGTCAAAATGGATGCAGGGATGTTCAAAATGGACATTTCCGTTGAAATTTGAAAACCGATCATTTTCGCAATTACAATACTTCCTTCGTACAAGGAAGTAATAGAATTTTAATATTTCTTGAAAAACATAAAACAGACTTTCGGCTGGTTTTAGGGTAAACTGTGTGCTGATACAGTCATTTCCCAGTTTTTGGAGAATGTTTTTAATTGGCAGATAAGAAGACTCTTCAATTTTTTGGGACCTTAGTAAAGTATTCCATTTAGTTCAACTTTTTTTACTTATAAAAACGTTACCAGCTACAGTAAGTTACTTATCAGCAGTACAGTAACCTTAGCAGCTGCAATTGGTTACAGTTGCAACTTACCGACCGTAAAGAATAGTTAAAATTTAATTGTTTTTTTTTTTATAAAAATTCAGGTCTAAAATTTAGGTCCTCACTTCACTTCAAGATGTAGAATACAAATTCCTTTAGCGAAGTGTCCTCAATCCTTGCTTTCTTATTGTTAATAATGGTTCTTCTCAAAATCTTGAATCATTCTACAATGAATGAATCCTCTTCGACAGTGAAAATATATTTTCTGAAGATAATTATTTCAAAGAAGTTCAAAATTGTAAGACAGCAATTCAAAAATTATTCACTAGATGGATTGTAACCATCTAACTTAAAATATGGATAAAAGTGTTGCATTGTGGATGCGTTGTTGCTAACTGCGTGGTTAAAATTCCCATTAATGGTGATGTGCATTTCTGCTACCTAAAAAACCAAACTTTATGGGTATTTTAATAAATGACAAATTCTCTTGGAATGATCAAATTGTTTTCGTTTGTAACAAATCTTATTTTTTTACTTTAAAGCGCTTTAATAAAACGGTAAGCTTGTAATCAGTATTAAAAATGTATTATTCTTACTTATATTCGCGTTTAAAGAATAATGTCATTTCTTAGACGCTCACAAAAATATACAAAAGTGGGTTGTCAGAGCACTGTTTGGAGTCCATAACTATGAACTGTGTGCACTGATATTTAGAAAATTAAATATATTGGGTTTATATTTATGAATAGTCAATCATTACGAAAAAGAATAGTCATTTATTTTAAAAAATAACAATGTCCATATTTACCAACCAGACAATGGATTTGTTTTCGTATAACTAAACATAATATTTCGGCTTACAAGAAAGGGTCTTACCCTTCCATTGGCGTTTAATATCACGTTTCCATTATAAATTACCAAACCATTGCACCAAGGGAAAATCTTCAGTGAATATCTAGGAAAAATACCAAAATTATGTTTAATTTCGTCAAGTATAATGGCCTGTTCAAAAAAACAACTGTAGAATAAATAAATTCCCACCGGGTTGGTCTAATGGTGAACTCTTCATCACAAATCAGCTGATTTAGAAATCAAGAGTTCTAAGGTTCAAATCCTAGTAAAGGCAGTTACTTTTATACGGATTTGAATACTGGATCGTGGATACCGGTGTTCATTGGTGACTGGGTTTCAATTAACCAGACATGTCAGGAATGGTCGACCTGACACTGTACAAGACTTCATTTCATTTACATTCATACATATCATCCTCTGAAGTAATACCTTACGGTGGTTTCGCAGGCTAAACAGAAAAGAAAATAATAAATAAATGCACTTCGAGGAATCGACTTGTTCGATACCGATTTTAAGGGCACGAAGAGATTTATCAGATTCCAAATATTATACCTGGCATATTTTAATCTTCTAATCTAGAAATGCACAAATCAAACATTATTTGGGTTATATTTGCAATTAACCAAAATTAGTGAATAATTACACTGTACCAGTAATGCAGAACTGTGTAACATTTTATTTTATAAAATTATATTCGAATAGATTCGCTAAATGATTAATTAAATATATTTTAATCATTTTTACTTTAATTAATTTTTTTAAATTATATTATGGAAGTGCTGCATTTCCAGTGTAAAACTAATCAGCTCATAAAATGTAGGCAGTCCATGCCGACGTCTGTTAGGAAAAATTTCATAAGAAAGCTACCTATTGTAACGGGTACCATGATTCGACTTCCGGAAATTTCGACATATCTTCGCGTTTTTACATCCCCCAGACCCGAAAATCACCGTCAGTTCAAAAGTTTATATATTTCACTTTCTTGTGGACACGATAACTGCCGTAATTTTCCGCCAATCACTTTGAAGTTGATACATAAAATATAACGACCCAAAATATCGGTCGAATTCGTTAATGAGCAAAATCGGACCATGGGGGTGGAAATGGGAGGGCTTTTTAGAAAAAACAAAATATCGTTATAACTTTCCTATTAACTAAAATATCGAATTCGTTTAAAGTTCTTACTATTTTTTGGATAAGGTTCTAAATCTTATCTAAGTAAAGTTTTTTTATATCACCAACCATTGGCCCAGGGTGTGGAAAAAAATGGGGTTTCGAAGACAAAAAATATCATACCTTCCTTAATAGGTACAGTATCGAATTGTTTTAAAATCAGTAAGTCGTTAGTTCTCTAAACATTCTGTAAAACTGTTGTCTGAAACAATTTTTTATATGACCAACCCTTATGGCAAAGGATGATCAAAATGTTGCAGGAATTGTAAGAGATGGGGCTTATCGTATGCTAAATATGTGAAACTTTTTTCACATGTAACCATTGCCGTATTGAGTGAATTTTAAGTTTTTCTTAATTTTAAGGTGGAAATCTTTTTTATCCCCTGCTTAGCATCGCTGAAATTTACCTCTGTCTTCCGGCGTGCTGATTTTTTTTAATAGTACTCAAAACAGTTGGCTGCTAATTTCGTTAACTATATTTCGCATTGTTCACTAATTAAAAAGACGTGGATTTTTTTCGCAAAGATGGTTACAATTTCAGGAATTTTTACAATTTTCTTTTTTTTGTTAAAGATGGTAATAAAAGGAGTATTTTGTTCATATCGACGAGGGGGTAACTTATCTAAGAAACGCGTTGTAAATAGGATAACTAAAAATGGCCAACAAACTTTAAAAGATAAACTTTTACATATTTTTTTAAAACTTCGTTAAGAAATTCTTTTCTGAACTATGTTGCAATTTCTTTCTAAGACAGTCATGTTATAGCTGGTAAAAATATGAAATATCACTGAAAAAGAAACCGCATTGTGTTTCTAATAAGATCTTCTGTTAGATAATTTTCACAGTAAAACCTGAATAATTAAAATTGTGGTGCTGCATAAAATATTGACTTAACAAAAAATTCGAATTAAACATGTGTAATTCGAATTTTTATAACTTTAGTTATAAAAAATAAGTTAAAATGTACTATTGAACCTAATTTTCAAAGTACGTTAAAGAAAATTAGTATACTGGTTTGATTAGTTTAAATTGCACACAGAAACGACCGACGTGAAAGTTGTAATTGATGGTCTAAAACGAAATATAAAAATATTTCATCCATACTTAAAATTCAGATACCAACGAGCAGATGAATAGCTAGAATTTAATTGGATGATTAAAACAAAAATATGTACCATTTCATTAAGTATGTAACGATAATAAGGTGAAAATGCAGTGATAGTACGTAGGCGGGTATAAAATCATGCCGTAATCTCAGCCGATTACATAGTAATTTTCCTTTGTCTACAAAACAAGCTAATTATGATTTCAATATTTACCTGCATATACGAATAATCTATGTATTACGTCACTAACGCCTAATTAGAGAGAGGGAATTGAAATATTATATCGAACATTTAGTGTACGATCAAAAATTTTACCTGGAGTGCTAGTACCATCCATTTTGAATAAAATACATTTTTGCCTTTTGATATTGTACTATATTTTTCTGATGAAGTTGTATTTAAAATTTACAATTATATTTTTGTTGTTAGATTATTTAAATATCATAATCATTGTCATGAGATTAGGTGTAGAAAATTATTCAAAAACAGAAAATAATTACTGGGAATAATTTTTGTTACTACAAATATTAATAATAACAGTATATTAATAATTTTTTTACATTAGAAAGAAACACCTTGACAATCGTTTTACTTTTGATGACGTCCAATCGCATTTTGTTACAGCATACAATTGAGCTTTGTCTGGATCATTCTTAAAAGTAGACCATTATTTTAATAAATTAACCATCAATTCCCACCAACTTCCATCAATTAACAAAACTGCATTATCAAACATTTCTTTGCATCAAAGTAATAAGAACACCACTAGATCTAACAAATCTTTAACTTTCAATACTTTTGAGCAAAATTTATTTATTTTTAAATACAACTGATACAGCTGTATTTAAAAATAAATTGAATATCTTATTCAATTTATCTTGCAAACTAATTAAATTTCTATTTAGCCAACCAGCACTTACATAAATAAGAAATTTATTTGAGTTATTCACAGTGCTGCCTATAACCAAAAAAAATAAAACACTTATAACACAATGCATAAACAAAATCAATCCGTAATGTGCATATTACTACCTACTTTCTTTCTTTTTCCTGTTTAGCCTCCGGTAATTACCTTTCAGATAATACTTCAGAGGATGAATGATATGTATGAGGGTAAATGAAGTCTTGTACAGTCTCAAATTCTACCGTTCCTGAAATGTATGGTTAATTGAAACCCAGTCACCAAAGAACACCGGTATCCACGATCTAGTATTTAAATCCGTGTCAAAATAACTGGCTTTACTAGGAGTTAAACGCTGGAACTCTCGACTTCCAAGTCAGCTGATTTGAGAAGACGCGTTCACCACTAGAGCAACCCGGTTGGTTGCATATTCACCAACTACCCAAAACATTCTTCACTTGCGTATAATTAAACAAAAAAAAATCTGATGTGGACAACACATGATTTCCTTCTACACCTACGCGTAAGGGATACGTAAGCCGGTGGTGTATGGCACCGCGCTTAGTCCGCTCACGCTGTTAGATAAGCTCCAGGAGCTACTTAGAACACTGGTCGCTAAACTGTTTCGAGGCCCAGGGGTGGTGGCATGGGGTGGTGGCGGGAGAAATGCCAAGCAAACCAGAAGGAGGCCGACACTCCGTGCGTTTGCAAATGTCGACGTTAAAAGAAAGATCCCCTTATTACAAAAACATATTAAAAAAATAAAATATAAAATAATATGAAAATATAAAATTATTATGATTATTATTTATAAATAATAATAATAATAAATAATAATATTATTATTTATATAATAATATAAAAATATAAAATTTCCTGAAGATCTATTTACTTAAGTACATATTTTAGCCTGTATTGTGAGTAATATCTCCTGTTTAGTTACATATAAATTCTTCAATGATAGCTGAAAAAGTTTCTATATGTAGGACAATGATGGCTTTAGATTATGGAAAAAATTAAAAAGAGTAATTTTTGGCAATTTTTTTTTTTAATTTTTGTGTAATGCTCAAAGAAAATTGAGCTTTAGTACGATGAAAGTACGTATTAAGTTATTTAAAATTCGAAAGTTTTGTCAATCGGTTTTAAGTTGGGGAGTTCAAAATAATTTCTTAATAGCATTTTTTGCCTCATATCTCGAAACTCGTTAACCAAGAAATTTGGCTATATATATACAACTTTGGCCTGGTTTTAGACCTAATTGGCAAACCTAATTGGTAAACATATCTGTTTTTCTTTGTTTTTTTAGTAAACAATAACTTTTATTAGCTTTGTAAAGAACATTGTACGAAATCATGCCAATTATTGAAGTAAATAAATATAAATATTCCAATAAATAAACTTTTAAGCCCAAAAAACAAGAGACTATAAATAGCAATTTTATTATACTTTATAATATTTCAAAATTGAAATATTAGTGTAGAAGATTTGGAAACGTTTTAAAAAGAAAGGGGGTTACATGACTTAAGAATTTAATTTTTTATAATTTTTGATACTTTATCGGTTTTTCAAGTTATGGCTGTCATTCATTAAAAACGTTTTATAGATAGCTGTTTTCTGAATATATTTAGCAATTTACTCTAAATACAATACAAATTTAATGATGAAATATCATTTTGTGAACATTTTGTCAACTGGGACCCAAAAACGTTTGCTAAGAATTTTGATTTTTTTTCTCAATTATACTTTTAATTCTGCATAAATTTATTAGGTAAAAACTTTATTTGAACACGGACTATTTAATCGGACCTAAATAGTTTTATTGAACATTTTGACTTTTTGCAATTATACTCAAATATTTCATAATTAACATAGTAATATTTAAAAATTCTATACCGTATTTTAGATAAAAATTCCGTAAAGAACAAATTTGAGAAAATTATTCAACATTTTTACAGTTTTTTTTTTTGTGTTAATTATTTGTGAAGTGATTAAAAATCACTCAGTGATAGAAAAGAGTGATAGAAAATCACTTTTCTCATTCAATTTTTTTTATATTTTCAAAATGATACAAAAAAAGTAAAATATGTTATTAGTTATTTAAACCATAACTGAAATGTTTACAACGCAACCCACCGGGTTGGTCTAGTGGTGAACGCGTCTTCCCAAATTTGCTGATTTGGAAGTCGAAAGTTCCAGCTATCAAGACCTAGTAAAGTCAGTTATTTTTACACGAATTTGAATACTAGATCGTGGATACTGGTGTTTTTTGGTTGTTGGGTTTAAATTAACCACACATCTCAGTGGTCGAACTGAGACTGCACAAGACTACACTTCATTTACACTCATTCATCCTCTGAAGTATTATCTAAAAGGTAATTACCGGTGGCTAAACAGGGGAAAAAATTGTTTACAACGCACTCCCTTTTAATAAACAACAAATAATGTCAAATTACGCGTGCTAAAGACCTAAATATCTAGGTCACATCAATTTCTAGGTCAAGTTTTAAAATTTCAGGATATCTGAATAAATTTTAAATCAATAAATGGTAATCTAACAAAGAATAGTGCAGTAATTTGATTAAAAACAAGACGTATAAAGACTGTACTCAGATGATATGGCTGAGAATGTAATACAAAAATTAAGTTTTATTAATAAGTTTATCTTAAAAAGCATATAAACAGAAGTTGCTAATTTTTATTCAAAATTGAATTAGGAAAAATTCATTTATCCTTATAAAGTTGTAAAGTAAGAAATTTCATTTCTATAATTTTTAAATGTATATATTTTACTAAAGCATTATATTGAAGTACAATTTTTTTATGATTTAAAAAATAAAATACAATAGAACAGACTTAATATTAAAAACATTATAATAATAACAAACCTTCTTAGAAACTTGTAAAATCATAATTATTATGAAGAAATAAATAAATTAAATAATATTTCTTAAATTATAATAATAATAATAATAATTTAATACTTAACATTTGACAATATAATAAATTTTAATGAAAATATCATAATAATTTGAATATAAAATCGTGAAATATTGACTGCAGCCTCCAACATAATTAAGGTACGTAGAAACGTCGTGATCGTTCTTATGAAATACCGTTAGTGCAGTTACAAGGTAGTAAAAAATTTAAGTTGTTATATTATGAAGCTGGGAAATGGGCAGTTGATTTATCTACTATCTACGGTTTACAGCACGAGTTACATGAACTGTCTCCACGTCTTTATAAACTATGGTAGACTAAGATAATTACGTAATATCATACAGCACATAATTGCAATATATCAGGATATTAAAACATAATATTAATATATTATTTCAAAAATAAAATTATATTTCTGGTTTTTTACGTGTGTTTGTGTGTATGTGGGTGTTTTCATCAGAGCTACCAAAGATTTAGTTTATTATGTAACTTCATGGTGTTTGGTTTTGAAAATTATTTTAAAATTATGTAAACGTATTTATTAAGTACAAATTCACATTGCAAAACTCTCGCGATCATTCTGAAAATGGAACTCTAAGAATCAATTAATTAAATCGAACGAAACTCATAAAGATTTTGGTAGAAAATGAAATGTAATTTAGGAAAGTAATAGTCTAATGAAGAAAACAAACTTTGTATCATTTAATAATTTTATAATAGAACTTCAGTGCGCTGAAGTATTAAATTACCTCATTGTTAAATAATCTATTATTTTTATAAAGCCACGTAAATAAAATCTCCTACCTTAATTCTACAATTTTTTAAAATATTTTTACTTGTTTGTATTTTTATTTTTGTTCTAATTAATAAACTAACTATAGATAATTTGGTAATACGAGGGCCATTGAGTAATTAAAGAGACATAGGGTTACAGTTGAAAAAACTAGTTAATTGAATGTAAACTCTCTGACGTTCAAGACGGCACCCCTGACAAAGAAAATATCAGCTGTTGGAAAAGATTCTCCATTTTTATAACTTATTTTGTTTATTTCAAAATGT
This sequence comes from Lycorma delicatula, assembly GCF_047948215.1. Lineage (NCBI taxonomy): Eukaryota > Metazoa > Arthropoda > Insecta > Hemiptera > Fulgoridae > Lycorma > Lycorma delicatula. The sequence continues at coordinate 187,895,473 of NC_134455.1, forward strand.
CATGTCGCTTGAAACGTGTACCGTGAAAGTACACTAAAAAAAAGATTTTTATTTTTTAAAAATCTAAAACCTGCTGAAATTCACTGGCAGATGTTAAAACAGAATGCTAAAAAGTGTACTATTAATTGTGCAAACTTTTGTAAGTGGATCGACTAATTTAAATATGGAAGATCATGTATCACCAATTTTAGTAGCGGAATCGTTGTGGGAAACCAGTGAACGTTTCGATTGACTGATTTGCGTTTGACTGATTGATGTTTTCATTGATTTTAAAATCGCATTAATGATGTTATTCTCAAGGAGAAAAAATATAAATTTGGGAATTTTTGAAATTTTTAGTGCGAGTATCGGCACTTAAGAGGTAAAGTTATTGGTTTTATATGAAATCTGAGCTAAAAAAATTGCAGTTTCCAGAAATGTATTTTAAGTGGTTTTTGAGAAATCTGGGATAAAAGACGAAAGATTGGGGTCGGAAAACATATTGTATACTGAAAAACATACTTTAAATGTTTAGCGTAACATAATTCATGTTTTACTACACTATGAACGAAATTATTTGTTGATTTTGCTAGTAAATTAAAAAAAAATAGACTTTGTTAAATGGATAATAAACACAGAAACGTTTTAAACAAACCTTGTAAAAAAATTCGATTCTAAAATGCAATAATTAAGACGAGAATTGCAATGGTAAAGAAAGCCTTTCTTAGAAATAAAAACCTACTCCGCAGCAATATGGATTCGAACCTGAGGAAGAACTAGGTAAAATGCTATGATTGAAATATACTTTTGTACGGTAGTGAAACATGGACAATGAGGAAAACGGAAAAAGGTAAGATCGAGACTTTTGAGATGTGGATCTGGAGGAGTGTGGGTAGATAAAGTGGGTGAACAGAGTGATTAGCATAAAATTATTAAGAAACCTAAATGAAGGTAAAACAATATTGGCGACAATCATAAGGAGGAAAGGAAAGTGAATCGGGTATATGATTAGGGAAAAAAGGAATAATAAATACAGTTATTGAAGGCTTCGTTGAAGGTAAAAAAAGGAGAGGAAGGAAGAGGCTGAAGTCAATATACGGGTAATAAAAGTTATGATGAGACGAAAAGAAAAGCACGTGATAGAAACAGATCGAGACAGCAGTGATGCCAGGGACCTGCCAACAGGCAAAACTCACATCATCATGATATATAAGGTCATGTAGGTAGAAACACGGAAATTAAGCTTGAAATTTATTGTTAATAAGAAAAAAATATAATTTTAACCAAAGAAACACATTGTTAATCATGTCAAAAAATGATGTTCCTATATCCCCACATTAGATTATTTTAAATGGAATACCTTAATAAAAATTATAATCCTTTACATGAATGTTCTAGGCTGTTCAAATTTAAGTGACTTAAATGTAATCCTGAATCTCACTCAAATAACAGAAGAAATCTTTTTATTTATTATCTTTTCATAGTGGTTGAAAGTATTAATTATTTATAATGCGTACAAGAGACTGGTTTTAAGTATTTTAATCAAATATACAATCTGCCTATTAATGTAGGCAGAATGTATGTCATCAATATTTAGACTTGAGGAAAATAAAATAATTTTAGAAATAATGAACCAGGAAGTAATACATGCAGTTTAATTTTATGTAGATTACAAATAAGAATGGTTATGCTGCATTATAAAGATTTTAAAGCAAGGTAATAACGAAGCGTAAGAATGTGTTTAATTCAGTTACATTAAATTAAATTATAATGTGCTTTCAACATGCTTCAAGGTTGTATTTTTAATCTCCCGTCTGTTAATGATAGTAGGAGTGCCTTAATTTTAGTTCATTCATTATTAATATAATAAAAATATTATGTGTGTATGTATGTATATGCCTGCGTACAGAGTATTAATAAAGTATTGGAATCCTTAAACTTTTCAACCGTTCAACATAGAAAAATAGAATTTAACAAATTGCTCCCACCTCGAAATAATATGTTTGTGTTTGGTTCGGGGTCTGAGTCATCCAAATAGTTTTGAGATAGGAGCATTTGCTAAATATTTTTTTTTTTTTAGTTTCTCTGTGTAGCAATTTTTATAAAAAGTACTGAAAACCAGTTTTGAAATTAGTTGTGAAAAATACTTAATGGGTGATATTTTAGTTAAGATTGTAGTAGTCCGAAGATTTTACGTCAAAATTTTCGTTTTTCAATGCAATTTAAAATTATTTTTCACAACCTATCCTTTCTATTTAAAAACTTTGGAGGTTGGCGGTATAATCTCTAAGAAATTAAATTTGTTTTATGTCTCCCTCCTTATACTATTTTAATCAATATTATGTATTCACAAATTTTAGTATGTATGGTTTTGTAGCAAATTAAATTTTAATAATATATTATTAAATTATTAATTATGTATTGGTTGAGTGTATTGAATATGTACTGATAAATACTGTCCCAAATTGGAATTTTACCTGATATAAATTTCTGCTTACAGAGAATGTTTATATAAGGAAATATTTCAGATTTATTTAACAAAAAAATGAATGAAAACAAATAATTATAATCAATACATAATAAACTACAGCTAATTTGTTTTTTATTATAAGACTCAGAAAACTATATTATTTTGTTAATAAATAATATTAAATAAATTGATTGAGCATTTAATGTAATAACAATTAATTTTTTCGATTCAGACCAACTCAAGATCATGTTAAGATAACTACTTCTTTGTACTTTCTTTTAATACTTTTCTAAAATTCTTCCATTTTTTCGAAATATGATTTTTTTTCTCTTTTGACCGTTTAGTTGAATTTGATTTTTCTTAAATTTATTTTCCTGACAATCTTTGAATTCTTTGATTACAACTATGTATTTATTTAAATTATTTATTGTCTCCTGGAGAATTTGTATTTCTTCTTTTAGTTAATTGCATGTCTTTTTTTTAGTTCCTCCTCCCCAACCATTTCTGTAATCTGTTTTTTTTTTTTATTTTGGAAGAAAATGTGTGTCTTTTTTGTTAATCTATCTACATTCATTCTCTCAAAAAATCATTAAGAGATAGGTAATCTTTTTCTGGTCTTATCAGTTATCTTAGGGCAAAAATCATAGTTCTTTGTTTGATTAAAAAAAATAATTTTCATTTTTGTTTTGATAGGATCCAGCATTTTTCTTAAAAATTTTCTTTCTCTCTTTTGACCTTCTAACGCTAGTTTACAACCACACAAAAGTAATGTTTCTCAACTGTAGAGAACGTCTGATTTTATAACTTCTGGTTTTATTACAGATCTTAATTTAATATCTTCAGATAGACCTTTTTATTGTAGAAGTTTCTAATTTTCATATAGGTTTTTTAAATTTTTTCAGTTCTGATTCTATTTGTTTTTTTCATCTTCAGTGTTTTTATTTTCATGTAGACATTTAAAGTTGTTAGATTTAATATTGCAATAATGTTGGATAACAATTTCCACTCCTTGCTACAACCATCTGTTTTCCCTTTATTTATCATGACTGAAAGTCCAAACAGTTTAACTATGAGTCCTAATAAAAATAAAAAACAAAGTACTTAATATGAAGTGAAAAATAAAAAAAAAGATATAGAAAAAGATTCTACCAGTAAATTAAAAATCCATCCGACAATCATACTGTTAGCCACACGGTTTCCCATTTATCTTCACCATTACATATGATAAATAAATTTAACTGTCTTCTTGAGTCATTATAAAGAGGGTTAATAAAATATTAGATAATCTACTGCCTCTATAACAATGAACAAACCTATGGCCACTCTTCGTGAGAGTCTTTCTGTAGACAGTCTACAGAGAGTCCTCTCTGTATCTAAGATGCAGAGAAGTGTGACACATCTCACAAAAACTGAGTGCATAAATAGCTGTTGAATACATATAGAGCAGGACTGAATCATTGTAATATGAAAGGTTAACGATTGCAATAAAACACCTGAAGAATTTAGTGTTTCTGAAATTTTTTCAAATATGGAGGATGTAATTTATAAATGTAAAATTAATATTACAGTCTATACTTTTCCTTACAGGTATGATTTTCCCAGGTATGCCTTTATCAACTATTAAAGAATCAGGAAGCTTTTTAGTGTTTATAAAATCAATATATATGATCGGTGAATTTTCTATTCAGATTTGCATAATCCATATGAAGTTACTTAAACAAAAGAAACTTACTTAATAAATAAAATTATTACAGCGGTTTCTTAGAACTCTGGTGACAAGAAAATTGCTGACTCAACCATTTTTTTTTATTAGTTCTTTTTTAACAATCCTCATATATAACTCTGAAATTACCTTCCAAGAATCATTCCTTGCAGTTGTTAGAACTGATTGGGCAGCAATACAACCTTTTAGTGCACTGCTACTCATTAAATCAATTTTTCCATAAAAGATGTTTCCTGTACAGCTTTAAATTATCTGTAACCAGATATATGTACAAGAAATAGTAAATAGAAAGCTATTACAAAATTATCAAACAACTAAATTAACAGAATTTTCAAAACTTTGAAACAATTTTATATAATAAAATTTAAACTATAATTAATCAATTTTAGTTACAAAAAAAATTATTCATAATTACTGAACTCTTTCGCATTGAAATGGATTAATATATGATTGAAAAAAAGCAACATGAAGTTTCTAAAATATTCTTGCCTTTATTAGTGTGAGAGTATTACTTTTTTTAAGCAACTACAATCCAACAGCCCAATTACAGCTGTTGGTAGAGATGAATTTTTGTAATCTTTGATAAATCCCAAGTTTGATAGAGATTTGAACCCAGAACCTATCAGTTGAAAGGTTGAGACAAGGTACCATTCCACCATGGAGGTTAGTAAAATGGCAATTTTATTGATTTTGATTGTAATAAATTAAGAACATACTTGTTTAAGGTTAGATTATAGGCTAATTATTTTCAAAACGTTATTTCTTATACCTATATTATTGAATATATTTTATCCATTTATATTGTATATCTTAGAGTTCATCTGCATCTGTTATTTCATAGAATATTTAAATTGAACAAAAATGTAGCAGATCAACAGATCAAGTCAGTTTTCAGTGTTTTGATTAGAAGTTGTAAATTGTATAATGCACTTCCAAATTACATAAAGCCAGTTATTTTTACACGGACTTGAATACTAGATCGTGGATACCGGTGTTCTTTGTTGGTTGGGTTAACCAACCACACACATCTCAGGAATGGTCGAACTGAGAATGTACAAGACTACACTTCATTTACACTCATACATATCATCCTCATTCATCCTCTGAAGTATTATCTGTACGGTAGTTACCAGAGGCTAAACAGGTAAAAGAAAGAAAAATTACAAAAAACCAGCATTGAAATTATATTTTTTTTTTTTTTTTGCCAAAAATTTGTATTTAATTATATTTATCATATCTTCGTATTTACAAAAATGACAAATTATTCAATTTTTAACAAAAAATTAAAGATATATATATATATATATATGTGTGTGTGTGTGTGTGTGTGTGTGTGTGTGTGTGTGTGTGTGTGTGTGTGTGTGTGTGTGTGTGTGTGTGTGTTTGGTTTATTTAATCTCTACTGAGTAAGTTCTATTATATGTGTTTGCTGAGTTTGTGAACAATAAATGAAAATTAAATAAATTTATTACATTACCTCAGTTAGTGTGAGCAGCAGAATCCATCCCCCCCAAAAAAATTCCTTATTAATATGTTAAAATCAATTAGCAAATAGAAAAGAAAAAATAATACTTGTTATATTAAAGAATAGATTTTTTTATTTATTCCTGTTAGTCGTGTTTTAATGCAATAATCATATTATACAAGCTTGATCATTCACTTTGGTCACAGAACAAATAGAAAATGCTTTACCAAGATGTTTGCAATGATGATGCGTGTCATTGCTGCTATTCTTTTCATATGTGATAGATTTCTCTAACAGCTGTAATTATCCTTTTATCTGATATTATAGTATCTAAAAGAATACAAAGCTTGCGTATTCATTCAATGCGCTATTTTTTATAAACAATGAAGTACATTATATAAAAACCCAAATAATTTCTACAGCATTATTGAATTAAATTATTTTTTTAATACTCTTTTAAAAGTAAACAGGATTCATTATTTATCTTAAAATTATTATTACATGAACTTTAAAAATTTATTGTTACACTAACTTATTTGTGTCAAGAGATATGATTTCTTCTTTTTTGTAAACATAACTTCCTAGAAGTAAACACTCTTACAACTAATGTAATTTAATGATAATGAATAAACCTTTTGAAGAAGGTTTATAAGTATTTAACCACACAGGATTGTGATATAATTTACTAATCATAATTCCTTTGATATTACAATTTTAATGATAATTCAATTTTTTTATTATACTATATAAAATAAATATAGCATGGCTAGATTAAACTGAGCATTCACTACTGTAACTTGCAAGTCTGTGTGCGATTTTATAATTTATTTGCATCATAAAAAAACATTATTGCTGGAATAAAATTCCTGTTTTTAATTAAAATAAAAACTATTTCACATGGTAAATCAGAGCACTAACCTGATTTTGTATTATTCGACTTTGATAATGAAGAATTACAGCTAAAACTTGTAAATTAATGTAAAGGTTTAATTAATAATGTTAAGAAAAGTAATATCCAAACATTGCTAGGAGGAATTTGAAATTGACTTAATAATTTCCGATTTAATTTTTTTCATTAAATATAATTCCAGGTTACCAAGACTCATGATATAAATAGTAAAAAAAGTAAAATGAATTTAACTGAAATTTAAACAATTACTCTTCACTGATGTTTGTAAAACACTAATGTATGAAATGAAAATAATGGTAATTTAATAATGTATAGTAGATGATTATAGAACAATATTTATAAAATAAAGGAAATCTAAAATCTACCAGAAATGCTGCAAAAGAAAGAATAAAAGTAATTAAAAATAGAATTAAGTAGTTCAGTTAAATAATATATATCCATAAACAAAAACTGATTGTATTAATAATTCCATTCTCCTTGAATTTTTATCTGAAGCAGTCGATCTTAGTCACTATGTTGTAACATAATTATAACCAAATATAATTGTTATTCTAAATTTAAAAAAAATATAAATTTTATTCAGAATACCCTATATTTATTAGTTATTAATACAATTCATAAATTAGATTTACAATTACAAACTGTAGCTTTCATTACACGAGGCTGGTTGATAATGAATATTACATTGTAACATTTCATAATTTTATAATGTTTTATGTATATGATGCTCATAATAGGTTTTTTTTCGACAAATAATACAAAACACCTGGACAAGTTTATTTACTTTTATTTAGTTATTTACTTAGTTACTTACTTTATTTACTTAGTTATTTATTAGGATGGATAACATGGTTATAAAGTGAACTGATGTGGTCTAGAAGATTGTTACGATTGATAAGTTCACGAATATAACTCATATTAATAACTTAATTATTTGTACAACCCCAGACAGATTAATCAGATGTAACTACTTATTTCAAAGTGTTTTTGAATGTGGGGAAGAAGTCTGAAATCCTTATATTAACGTTGGTACATGTTGTTTAGAACATATTTAACTTAATTTCTGAGGTACCAATATTATCGCAGATTCAAGTGGGTGTGTAATTACAAATCATGCATATTACATTAAAATGTAAAGGATATTGTGCAATTTGCATCCTTTGTCTAGTTTATTCATACCTTTAAAACCGTGTCTAAAACGTTCATCTAATTTGGTATCTGATCCACCATATCCCTATACATTTAATTCAAAAGGTAATAAATTTATTGCTTTACTGATTTTACTGGCTTTACTGACTTTAGAATAGAATTATATGTCAGTGTTTTTCTTTCAAATATCTCCTCTTTCATTGTCATCTTATTCCTTAGAAAAAATTACTTGTTATCTAATATATTATCATTTTATTTACTGTTTTTGAATTTCAAATTATATTAATAATAATATAATTATATGAGTAATATTAATAGTAATTTATTTATATATTATGTCATTATCCCTTCAAATCAGCAAATAAAAATATACTGGTTTATCATTTATACTAATGAAAGAATCCAGTTTCTATCAATTGTGATATTGTTTGTCCTTCATGGATTTGCTTTCTGTATCATTTAGAGGTATATTTTAATCAATTTATTTCATATTTTAAATTATCAAAACTCCTTTTTTCAAATCCTTTATCATGTTCTCTTATGATTTGCAATTTATATTTTTATGAAAGCTTTCATTTTATTTTTTATATATGTAATGAATGAAAATAGCTAGTACATCAACTTTTGTGACAATGGATTTAATTATAATTTCTCATTTGTGTGTTTTATTATATTTTCTTCAAATGTTTCGTTACTTGGCTATCGTATTTTTCAAACATATTTTTTATTGTCTATCAGTTATGAAAACTTATGCCACCCATCAGTTTGATGGGATCACCTGCATTAGACAAATTATGATATTTTTATTTCGTAATTACCCTTTAATATTAATGAAAAGCTTACAACAATTATGTGATGGAATTGTACATTTCATTCTACCTTTTAATTTTCCATTATCATAACCAAACACAGAGAGATCATCTGATCAATAAATCTTTATTTTCTACTTATTCATATACTAGTCATCAACAGTTTTACATTTTTCTACATAAAGACATACACACATCCAATTCTTCAAAAAAAAAATAATAATAAGATAAATTAATAATATTAAAACAATATTTATACAATGAGTTAATAATTTTCTTTTATAAAATATAAAAATTAATAATAAGTTTGAGGAAAGCCAGAAAAAGTTTTAATATACAGCTTGTCCAGAATTTAAGTTCAAATACTTCTATTTAAGTTCTAAAAACTTTCTTTTTTACTTTTCATTCTTTTAATTTTTATTCTCATTATAATTTTTTTATTTTCAAAAGAAAATTCAGTTTTTAGAATACATATAATTTATTATTCTAGAATTATTAGTTTCATCAGTGTAAATATTTTTCAACTGCAATACAGTATTATAAATATTAAAATAGACTGCATAAGATTACAATGCATAAATAAATTGAAATGTTAGGTTTCACAATTACCAGGTTTTAAATAACTAATTTCTATTTTACATTAAAAAATGGAAACCATTAATAATTTGTGCACATGACTCATGATTTCTATAAAATTTGAAAGTCATCTTAAACTTCATAGAATAGAACAGAAAACTTATTTGCTTGGATCCAATGATATGTACAAAAATAATTGAGCACCTCCATCATATAAGACAAAAACTAATATCAATATGCTTTTCAAATTATAAATTAAATTTTCAATTTATACACTAAGTTTATGTAATTTTAATTCAAATATAACTGTATCAATTGCTTTTTTGACTGAGCTACATCTGCACCTATAAAGCAATTTGTCCTGACTGACTGATTCATCAATGCCGATCAATGCTGAAGTAAAATTGATGAAACTTGTATACATACTTTTCCTATAGTGTAAGTACACACTAAGAAAGGATTTTTTGAAATTCCTATTAAAGGGTTAAAATAGAATAACAATGACATTTTTACTTTTTTTTCGGTAGAAAGGTGCAATCTTCATGCGAATATTTAAAAACTAAGTTCTAATTTTTTTTTAAATTCGACGTTGAAAAGGATGAAGAAAGGTAAAAAAATTTGAACAATTATTGAAAATTTTCCCATTTCCGACTATACTAAACGAGATATTCATTACATTGGGGCCTGCAAATACTGTTCAGATAAATATCTAAAAATAATTTGTTAATTTTTTTAATTTCAATTTTTGAGGGGTGCGACGGTGTACGGCGCGACGGCTCAACTAACACACCCAGTGTTACTGTATCTGGACGCGACTGGCTGCACCTGCCTCCGGTTACTTAATTTAAAAAATTAATTTAAATTAATTAAAACTTTAAAATAAAAATGAAAAACGAAGTACGGCCACCTCCTAGTGTTTGTCGCGTATCGCTAAAAGAACCAGGCAAAATACATTTTTACCCGTACGACGAACTGGTGGTAACCAGCTATAACTAATATTTTTAAGATGGAGGCCGACTGTTTTGAAACCCACATTCTCAGATCACTCAGAGTTTCGGCCCCTGTTCTGTTTAAACTGTTGCTCTGAAGAGATGACAATACACTGATTTTTTTATAAATTGAACAGATTTTAATTTTTATTTATTATTGTTATTCTCAAAAGCAGGAGGTTAATGAACACAACGAGGTCCAAAGGGCAGTGCCCTCTGGCTAGACGTGAACGAAACGAGCTATGATCGTCTAAATATCCCCAAACCGCGACGGTAAACACAAGCAACCATAGAGCGCGGGCGATGGCGCGACGGGGATGCTAGGTGAATAGGGTTGAGCAACAATTCGTTGTTTGTCGTATATTCCTTCTACATTTTTAATAAAAAGTTTTATTTATCGTTTTATCAGGATTTAAACAGAAATTAAAAATGTAATTATCAGGATTAATTCGTATAGCATTAAATCTGCCACCCACTTAACCTAAAATCATTCAACAAATATATATCTGAGAAAAAATTACATCGGCATTTCATATTTCTCTAATAATATTCTTATTAAAATCATCATCAGTATCCTTTCTCTCATGTCTGAGAGCTGGTGATCCGATTCATGTTCCGTTGACAATTTTCTTCCATAGCTCATGGTCCTCTGCCATTCGAATCAACGAGCTTAGCGTTTTTCTAGTTGCCTCTTCAATTTGGTCCAGCCATCTTTTGGGCGGTCTTCCGCGTGGTCTACTGCTTCTCCCTGTATGACTAGCTTTTCAATATTTCTGCTAGGATATATGGCCGGAAAAGCGGAGAGGATTCTCTGGAAGGTAATTGCGGACATTTTCCTCTCTATGCACAACTCGTTTATAATAAAGTGGTTCGTCCTCTTTTCCGTCCATGCGCCGCAGTTCATTTTTATGTAGCCCCACATTTCGAAAGAACAATTCTCCTCCGGTCTTTCGCCTTGATGGTCCAGGTCTCAAACGCCGTACATGAATACTGGGAGATTATTAAAATAACGCACTCTATTAAAGCTATCTAAATTCGTAAAATAACATTTATGCAGTTATCTTTTCCTATTAACTTCTTGTGTAAACGTTTTCCTTTTTGACCAAACGTTTTCTTTCAGTACAACAATATTATTAGGCGAACGAGCGTTAATAACCATATAATCACCAGTCTGTTTTGCAAACTTTCCTTTTTTCTGTTTAGCCTCCGGAACAATTGTAAGGAATTACCTCAGGGGATGAATGAAGATGATATGTATGAATGTAAATTAAGTCTAGTCTTGTACAGTCTCAGGTCGAGCATACCTGAGATTTGTCGTTAATTGAAACCCAATCACCAAAGAACACCGGTATCCATGATCTAGTAGTACACAATTCTCTTGCAAACTCTTTATATCCCTAAACTAAGTACGCTTGATGTACTCTAACTCTTTATTATCCCTAAACTAAGTACGCTTGATGTACTCTTTTGATAGCAGAAGTTTCAACTCATTTAACAACTGAAAGTTGGTTGACCAAATAAATTCAGATATAAAAATTGTTTCAACTTGTGCTACTGGCATTGTGCCAGTTATTAAGTGGATAATTTCCCCTTTTGTTAAGCTTTACAATATTTTTTATCAAAACCAATAATAAAGTAATTATTATTAAAGACGTATTATTCATCGTTTTTTGACTACATTGTAAAAATATTACACTGTAAAATTATCGCCTGCAGTCCTAAGAAAACATTCTATTCTAATACCATTGTACTAAGAATTTTGAACATTCACGGTCACTTGGTTTTTTTATTACAGAAAGTTAATTTTTTAATTTCTTCTTTTATTGTTTATTTAATTATTCACCTCTAATTTGAAATTATCTAAATCTATTTTTGAACCAGTAATCGTATTATTATTAATCAATTTCCCATTTGTTAACAGATACAATAATGTTTAAATAATTACTATACAAATTTTTTAGACCTCCTTTAATAAGCTGATGTTTAGCACTGTACCTGTTGTAATTGATTCAATATTATGTACTGGCGCATCTCTTCCTTCTTTAGCACCGCCTTCCACATAACAGCGAGAATGGATATATTCCCTCCTGTCGTTAAATTTGCCATAAAAAAATAGGAGGAAATTTCACTCAAATGTTAACTTTCTCTTCCTTTCTTTTGTCGTAGGAAAACTGAACATTTAACAGAAAATCTATATAACCGATTAGAAAAAGGAGTAAAATAATAACTGATAACACATACGATTAGTTATAATGACACTAACCGCACGTTAACCACGGAGCATACAAGAAACACGTCCGACTCTGCTGTTTTTTATCTGTAACTTAACTGCATTTAAATTACACATAAGTACATTATTAACAGCATCAAACTATAATTTTCAGTTGAATTTCAAGTATTCTGTTAATAGATTTTGTATAACGAAAATAAAACATTTTCAAAAAATTAATTATTCATATTAAATGGTTTTTGGTAAAGTAAAATATTAGTAATGTACACTAAATTTAGATAAAAAAATTAAGAAGTCAAAATGACTTCTAAATTTAATATAAATATAAATATATTTATATATGAATATTAACTTACATGTAATTTATTTAAGTTTATTTTTCTCTTGATTGGATAGAATTAAATATAATAAAAAGGCATTTTTTACTTTAAATATTACCTTTATTAATTTCTTTTTCTTTTTTTTTCTTTCTTTTCTGTGAGTTTGCTGAAATGAACATAGCTATTATACCTGGGAAGAAAGTAGAATAATTGGAGTTACAAAATGTTTCAATGTTCAAGATGGTGGCCGTTTTAATGGCTTCCCGTAACATCAGGATTATTTTCTTTGCCGATATTCAACTTTACTGTTATCAAATCGAATTTGGTGACCATTTTCAGTATTTGAATTTATACTTTCTACAAAAACACCTCTCTTTGTTTTTTCGATATCTCTTTTGGTTAAAAAATTACTTTAAAGGTGGACGGTGTACAGAGCAGCAGCTCAACCAGCATAGCCAATATCACTGTGACTTTGTGCGCTACCCAACGTGCCGCGTCTGGCTGAACCTGCCTCCTATTAATTGACTACTGTTTTTAAGAGGGGCGGCCAACTATTCTAAAATCCGTATACTTCAGATCACTGAGAGTTTCAAGTCCTGTGCTGGGCAAACTGTTGTTCTGATGAAATTGCAATAAACTGATAGTTTTTTCAATTGAATAGGGATAAATTATTGTTTATCAGTATTATTCTCACAAGCATGAGGATAATGAACACTGTGAGGGTCCGGTGGGCGGAGCCCCCTACCTAGACGGGAAAGGCAAATGAAGCAAGCCCTGACCGGCTTGTTTTAAATGTAGCCTTTAATTTCATTAAAAAGTTTTGCATATTTTTTCTTTTGGCCAATTACTTGGCTAATAGTTATACTTATTTCAAAGCAAACCTTTTTTTTTTTTTCGATATTCTGTTGAGTTTACTGTGGAGATGTAAACAAAGTGAAAAAGATCAATATCTTGCTTTGTAGGAAAAACGTTTATAAGCAACTAATACAATTATAAACCTAATATAAATATAAATCGTCATATTTTTAGTGAAATAAATCTTAATTACATTTATATTTTTTTTAATATCCTAGTTTATTTTGTGCAGTTGAATTTTGAATATAGTTTAAATATAAAAAAAAAAAAATAGCACCAAAAAATTCCTTTTTTGTATATGTTTACCTAATGCAATAAAACGATATATATATACACACACACACACACACACATTCCCACCACAGCTTCGGCGGGGCTGTATGAATTTGAGTTTCCTGTCGGGGTCAATCTTATGGTTTTTAGACAAGTAACCGGGGGCAATTGCAGCCAGTTGCGTCGCACATACACTAACAGTTGCAGTGACTATGTTGATGGGGCTGCCGCGCCGCGCCGTTCACTGTCGCAGCCCTTAAAAAAATTGAAAATCAAAAAACCCAAAAATGGTTTTTAAAGATTTATCTGAAGAATATTTACAACCCCAAATCCATTGAATATCTCGTTTAATGAAGTCGGAAATGGGGAAAATTTGCAATCATTTGTCAAAATTTTTTTGCCTTCTTCACGCCTTTCAAGATAGAATTTCGAAAAATCTATAAATTGATTCACATGAAGATTACACACATCAGAAACCATGTTGATATGATATCTTCATTTTTTACCATTTGTTACACTTGTTAAATTAAAAAAAACAAACTAGTCAGGTTTCAAAAACAAATTCAAAAAAATCATTTTAACCCTTTAAACTCCAAATTCAAAAAATTTACAATTTAATTTTAGATATTCAGTATAGATTACACACACCAAATTCATTTGATAAGCTGATATATTCATTAGTTTCCGAGAAATTAAAAAAAAAAAATTATAAATCTCAAATCGTTACTTAACCGTTTCAAGTTTAACCCTTTTTTTTAATTCAAGTTTAACTTGAATTTCAAAAAATCCTTTCGTAGTATGCACTTACACCATAAGAAAAACATGTATACAAATATTCATCAATTTATTTTTGGTAGTTTTTGCTGGTGTTGATGAATCAGTAAGTCAGTCAGGACAAGTCACTTTATAAGTACAGATGCTATTTAATTATCTTAAGGTAACCAATTTAGAAGCTGAATGGTATTTTTGTGTAAAAATCAATCAGTAGAGTCTCAGAATAATGTAATACGATTTCGTAGTTTTCAGCCATTTAAGTTAAAGAAATGAAGATTTTGTATTAAAGCTAATGTTTTATTTGCTTCAAAGATGATCATAGATTTGCTATGATCTTGTCTATGGCGATCGTTGATAATATTAATTTAAATAAACGTTTTTAATAATTTATCAAAAAAAAACGTAAAATAAAATTTCTTAAAAAACTTACTTCAATTGTTTTTTTAAGTGGTCATATAAACAATTGAAATTCTTTGGAAAGGTTTTAAAAAAAGGGTCGTACGTACTATTTGATTCACTGGGTTTTAAAAAAAAAAATTGATTTTAATTCAATAATCTTAATTTACAAAAAATTGATTTCTGTAACAGCATTTTTTGAAATTTAAAACCCTAAATTAGGTTGATTTTTAAATATTGAAATATTCTCTGGTCCTTTATTTTGAATTTTTAATTTTGAAACTGTAAAAATATAATTTAGATATTTGCTTAAAATCATTCATGAATCATTAAATATTCATATTTCACGTATAATTTAAATAAAAATATGGATATTTTCATTATGTTAGCAAATATTTTTTCCCGGTTAAATACGTTCTCATAATAATAACAAAATATTTAGTTAAGAATAAATAAATCTGTTAAATCATAATTAAATATCAAATGAATACATTTACAAAATATTCCATTCATTAATTCATAATTTTTAATCAAAGAAAGAGAATTTTGCAGGATTAACTGTACTAAAATCAATGGTTTCTGATCTTGTTTAAAAGTTGAGATATATGGTTAACAGATATTTTGGGTTAAGATTGAATTCTATTTTAAATAGAAAGACAGATTAAAAATATTATAAACTTTATTTGATAGTTGCAGCAGAATGGTAGAATTTAGATCAACAAAACATAATATTTAAAAAAACTTAATTATAATTTTCCTAACGTACAGATTACGCTATTGGAAATGTTTTGTTATTTCTTGATCCAGATTTATACAATAAATTTCTTAGATGCAAGGAAGTCTAAAACAGTTTTCGTATTTTTAGAGAAGCTTTAAAAAACGTGGTAATTTTTTTTGAGTGCAATCTCAATCGGTTGTCTAATATTACTGTGTGATTAAGGACACACATAATTAATTACTATCAAAATGAAATAAAATATCCTGAGAATGGGATGGGATGTATATATATATAATATAATATAATGAATACATACTATATATCAACCAAGGATGCTGATGCCATCTTTACGTTTTTAGAGAAATTATAGTTTGAGTTTCATTTTTTATCTTAATATACGCTGAACACATAAACAACTGCTCATAAATTAAAACCGTAAAAGTACATTTTTAAGTTTAGTAATAAGCAACAAATAAATATTTACTTTATTCTCTTCGATTCCTAATAAGTACGTTACAATCTGTTCAAATTTTGAACTATTAGAAACGCCTTGGCCCAATGAGATGAGGTTGATATGTAAATGAGGTGTATTGATTCATTCCAATCATTCTTGAGATATGTGCACCGGTACCAGAGTACCTAACTGCCAAAATATACCGGTAATCAGTATCTAGTACTCAAATCCGTATAAAGTAGCTTGTCTTTACTAGGATTTGAACCTCAGAACTTTCTACTAAGAAAATATCACCAGTTGTTAAACAGCTTCGCGACGAAGATTTCACCTCTAGACTAATTTGGCGGATTAAATAATAAATTATACCGGGTGATAAAAAGTATAGCAACAGTTTTATACTGCATATATGAAAGCTATTTGGAGACAGAAAGAAATGGTGTACATAGTTAAAAAAAAATGAATATGGTGGTTGTTAATTTTTGGCCACCATCTTGGATCTTCCATATTGAATCAAACTTCATTTTTTTAGATAAAAAGGTCAACATATGACACATAATTTTTATTTAAAATTTTACAAGAAAAACGACGGTGAAACCGTCTTTCTGTTAATGCCTCCGTTGTCGAGTTATAAGTATTCAAATTGACAGAAAAATCGCGTTAACAATAAAACGAGGTAAAACGCGCCAGTGTTAACTAGCGTTGTTATTAACTTCCAGTGTTAGTATCAGCTGATATTTTTTACTTATCAGCTGTTAATTTACAACAATCCAATTTGTATTACGTTGAAATAATGCAAATTATTAACTCCTCATTTCACCTTTTTACTTCAACTATGTAATGGTAAACTCTGATAGTGCTACTAAAAATTAATTGTAGGTCTAGCGGTTCAAAGTTGTTTTTCGATGAAAGTTTTATTATTAGTTTCCTCATTCATTTATTTAGTTTTATTAAATATTAAATCTTCAAATAACAATACCTTTTTTTTTAAGTGAAACTGAATGAATAACTCTGTTGATGTACGGGTATGGTGACAGAGTTCGGCCTTTACAAGACTTATGTGATTTATTTAATAATAGATTTCCAATCAGAGAACCAATAAGAAAATCGACTGTGATCAAGACAGTGCAGCGATTTGAAGAAAACGGTGCTGTAAAGAATCGTCCTTGCACCGGTAGACCCAGAATTGTTACAACTGATGCAAAGTCATTAGATGCATTGCAGATCTTTGTTGAAGACTCTCATTCATAGATTCGAAAATCTGTTGTCCAACATGAAATCAGTTATTTTTCAGTTCAAAAATTCTCAAAACAAATAAATTTCACCCTTATAAGCTACACCTGGTGCGAGAACATTTGAAAGATAACTTTGACCGTCGAGTTGAGTATTGTGATATAATGCAAAACTAGACATAGATGCAATTTTTTCGAATTCAATAATATTTACTGATGAAGTGACGTTTATGTTAAATGACCATGTGAATAAGCAAAATTGTCGATATTGAAGCGATAATAATTCCAGAAGGATGTTGGAAGCTCATACACAACACACTCGGAAAGTGAACGTTTGGGCGGGAATCGTTGGTGCCTGTATTGTAGAGCCTATTATTTTAGATGGCAATCTTACAGGAGATGCTTACTGAAACTAGTTAGCCAATAGGATTTTTTTTTAATATGAATCACCTTTCCTTCATCACTTATTAAATTATATTTCTTGTCCAATTCTTCTATCCCCCACACCCTTCCAATTCACCTTAAGTTCAGAAGAAATAAGGTGAATTGGATAACTTAAGGATAAATTTTAAAGTAGAAACTTTAAAATTTATCCTTTTCTTTAGTAGACTTATCTCAACTATTTTAGCCACGTGACTTAAGGCCATCGCAGTTTTGATCTTTCATATTTCTCTAGCAAACAACACAATCCCAAGTGTTCTTTAACTATATAATCTCTGATTTTCTTTTTTCTGCTCTAAACTACTTATCTTGAATTTCATCTTTTTAGGATAAAACTTAAATCTCACATCCATTATAAAATACATATACACACACACACACACACACACACACACACACACACACACATATATATATATATATAAACAAAATTCACAATTATTTTAATAGTGCACTTTATTTAACAAGATTAATTTATTAAATAATTTGCTGTTAAGTAAGATATAAAAATAAAGCCATCATTGAGTAATATTTATATTACTAAAATTTTTTTATTTTGAATAAACAATGTGCAACATGTTTTATTTTATAAGGTTTTATGATATTTGTTACAATGAATAACGCATTTTTATGAAAAGAGGAAATACCAAAGAAAATCTTCTTTTTAAATATGTTCGTGAAAATTGTGCGATCTTTCATATTGTTATTCATAAAAAAATATATATATTTTTTTTCTTTTGGCATATATGTTTATTGTTAAGAAAACTGGATAGAATGAAGTGGAAAATCACATGGTATACATAATGTAAAGTTTTTTTAAGAATTTACAAAAAATATACACTACTGTTTAATCTATTCTTTTTTAATTATAATATCTTCACTTCTACTATTTAAACGCATTAAATTTGTATACAAAGTGTTTTGAAACTAAATTCTTTATTAAATAACATAGTATAGTAATATTTGGGACAGAGTGATTTCAGTTAATGTTTCTTAACTGTTAATTATCTTCTCACTGACATTTTAATGTTATGAAATAAAAATGCCATCTAGTCCGTTTAAAAATAATTACAGAAAAATGACTTTGATGATTTATGAAAAAATATTTTTAAAAGATAAATAAATAAATATATTTATGTATAATATAAACCAAAGAAAATTTTAATAATTAAAAAAAATCGGTATTTTTTCTAATCCCACACCTCCAAAATCACCTTCCAAGAAACGTTTTTGATTTCTCTACATTTAACAAACTATGCTAAATGGAAGATACTAAAAAAACATTCCACTGAAAGTTACAACCAATAGAAAGTTATTTAAGATTTATTTTTTTGATGATGAGGGGAATTATGATAAAATTTTATTGTAATATTATTATTAAAAGGTTGTTATTTAAACTTTTAACCACATTAAAAGTTTAAATAAACCAAAAAACATTTTAAAATATCCATATATCTAAATTTGATTGCTTCCCCCACCCACAATATTTCCCACAAAGTATTTTTTTTTTTTTTTGGGTCACATTCACAACTACTATACCTAGGAAGACAATAGAAAATTCACTTTAAAATTATGCGATAAATAAAAGGATACCTGCTTTCGATGTTTGGGGAAGAAGGAATTTTGGGGCAGTTCTTTTTTTTAATTTTAAGATAAGCATGCACGCATGTACTGAGATTAATATAAAATGGGGTTATGTTTGAAAAACTTTGATAAAATTGACCCCAACAAACTATCTACCCTACTCCCTGGACATACTGATCCCAAACCTTTACCAAAAAATTCCCCCATATACACGATTCCCTGGTCAAAATTTCATAAAAATCGGTTTATCCAGCCAAACGTTATTGAGCTGGAAACATCCCAACATACATACATACATACGTATGAACATTAATCTCCACTTTTGTTTAGGTGGTCCGTGGGCTATGAAACGTCAAGATGTTAAAAAAAACTATACCCCAATTTTTTACTGATCATTATACTTTCCTTCTTGCATTATACCTCTAGAGCTATGATAAAATATAATAAAATTTTTATTTTAGCTAAGTTTTACTGTACCGGCTATTCAGTATACTATGTAGGGTTAAATAGAGTCAAATTTTGCATGCCGGTGTTCTTGCAGATCTCGACGCTTCACGACCCTCTCAAACAAGAAGAACCAGATTTTTAGCTTTTTTGTTTTGCTTAACATCTCCCGACTGGATCTATCTGGATGAAATATTTTGTAATGATTTCTGTATTTTCCTGAAATCAGTTCCGTTTAATGTTGGTCACAATTAGTTAAGGAGGCAGGGAGATATGGATCTTGTCTCAATATTTTACTCAAAATATAGGTAAATTTTTTCACATAGTTTATGGCCAAGTAGATAGCGTAAGTTTTTTGGGCTTATTCAAATTCCCTTAAACGGGTGGGTTCAAAAAACTCTTTTTCCTTTTTTATCATTTCCGGACTCAAAGTCAAATTCTTGTATTAATTAGATAATTATTGCGTCACTTTTCTCATGTGTTTGGGTAATTTCATTCACGAATGTAATATAATAAGTCTATTTAACTTGCTTTTTTTATTGATACCGTTTAATTTTGGTTACGATTGATCAAGGGGATTGATACAAACTATCTCCATGAGTCCCGTATTTCAAAAATTTTACTACGGATAGAATAATTTTTCTATAATTCTTTAATTACCTATTCTAATGTTCCACTTAGTTTTCTTCCTAACAGTAGTCTGTCGAGAACGGTAGTGGGAGTTTTATATTTCTTTACTTAAGTCTTATTCAATTCTTTGACGCCTTTTTTTTATTCTACTTTTTTATAATTTACAAAAAAAAATATTTTCTGAATGACAGTTCTACTGATCTTGAAGACATAAAGTATCAAAAGTCTGATTACTCTTTTGTAGGAAGTAATATAACAACTGATTCCTTATTAAAATGTCAAAGATTATAAAAAGTGAAAGAAAATTTTTCTTTTCTTCGTAAATCAGTAGTTTTCAAGCGTACTCCAAAATCGTGATGAAAGAATTAACAGTAAAATAATAGTAATTTATTTAACGGCAAAACTGTAGAAGCCATGAAGTGCAGGACTTATAATATAAAAAAATAAATGCAATAATAATACAAGTATAAATACAAAATAATAATAAAAAACACAAAATAAAACAATTTCAAAATTTACAAACAAAACAACATCTCATAGATATTCACTAAAATAATAGTAATAGTAATTCAATTCATATTTTGTTGTTTAATCTTTGTGTAGGACATCTCTTAGTCTAGATTTGAATATCCTGTCATCAGCCTCAAAGAAATCAATTATATTCATTATATTCAAGAATTTAGTCACCTTTGTCTTACATCTCTCACACGAAGCCAGACAGTTGTAGCGAGTGATAGGAAACGCATTGAATTTTCTTAAACCTCTTCAAAAAATTCGAAGCGAAATAACATTGTTGGGAGTGCCGAAACCACGTATATGCTTATGTACAACCAGGTCAAAGAATGTTCTTCACGCAGAAAGTTTAGGAATCTTAAAATGAAAACGAATATCATTTGTTCCTAGATGTCGAAAATTGGGAAACTTCCACCTCAACCAAGACAAGAAACTTATCTGAACGCTTTGCAGATCATTACTTGTACATGTCCGATCTCTATTCCAGGTTAGAGTAGTGTATTCCAGCTGACATCGAACTAGCGGTTTGTATAGAGTGAAACATGGACGGATATTCATAGATGGTTTGCAGATCCATTTTAGACGTAGATACCGTTTTGTTTTAATTATGACTGCTTCCACACAGCTACATATCAACTCATCGTCCAACAAGACACCTAAATCCTTTACACATTTCTCTCTTTTTATTAGATAATTGCTAATGGTGTATGGATATACTGTAGCGTGAGTCTTGCGGGAGAAACAAACAGATACGGTTTTGCTTATATTAAGGAGCACACACTTACGCTGGAACCACTCCAAGATTGCCGAAATGTTTTTCTGAAGGAGCACATAATCAGACTTGTTGACGACTCGATGATAGATCTTGAGATCGTCGACCATAACTCAAAAGATAACTCATCGATAACTTGCAAAAGATCATTGATAAATAAAGTAAATAGTAATGGTCCTATTACTGAGGAATTCCAGAATTGCAAGAAAAAACATTTTCTGATGTTGTTCCCGCAAAACGAACTCGAAAGCATCGATCTCTAAGATAATATGACAACTAATAGATCATTCGATCGCCAAAACCATTGTTTTTAAGCCTTCGAAGAGGGTGATAATGCGGCATCTTATCGAATGCTTTCTGGAGATCGAAGTATACAGCGTCTATTTAGCCTCTTCTTTTTAACGGTAGGAACCACCCTTGAAAAAAAGACAAATTAAATGCAGTGGAACGGTTTTCATAAAGCCTTGCTGGGATTCGGAAATCAGATGTAAGGTTAGTGGTAAACATAGGTCTAAATGATTCGTTCTAGAATTTTAGAAAAGGTATTAACCATAGAAATAGGACGGAAGTTTTGTATTAGAGGACCTGGTTTGGAGGGTTGGAGTATCTATTGCTGTTTTCCAAGTAACAGGAAAGTGATCTGAAAGGCTCCAGTTGAAAAGGGAGATGAGAATGGGAGAAATGATTGGACTGATGGCCTTGACGATGAGAGATGGAAAACCATTGGTGCCGCTTGCAAATTTATAATTAATTTAACTGATGGAAACGACACGTCCTCGCTAGAAATATAAGGAATATCTACATCAGCACAATCCATGGTCCCTAATTAAAGTAGAGTTATATCACCTCGGGAAATAAACCGATTGCAAGTGGTTTCCAAAAATAGTCCAAAATAACTTGAGATCCACAGCACTTTCTCCATCAACCAATGGTGCCATCACAGCCTATTCAAAGCCCTTAAGGACACATACTTCCAAAGGTTTTAACGCTCTAATGACTATATATATCCTTCTCACACTTCGCACCGTTGTTCTGTCTACCTCGACGTATTAAATTTTTAACTTCGCTGCATATGTTAGAAAGAAACCTTAGTCCAACTGGAGTTGAGTTTCTTTGAATTTATGATAACCAGAGAAAACCAAGCTGGATATTTCCATTATTTGTTCTTATGCAGCGGGGCATTCTCCATAACGATAGTCTAACTGGCATCACGAATATCTTCATACAGTTTTAAAACTTGGCCTTTTTATAGTTGCAAAACTTTGTCTTATTCATATATTTTACACATTTAAAACCTTTTAAGTCAATGTTAATCGTTGAATGGTGAACATTGATCTTACTATACCTGACGAGAAACCCAATATCAAGTGAGCGCTCAATAGCAACAGATCCAGATGAGAAAAATGAAGACAGCTAGTATAAATGAGATGAATTTCCGAGTTAATATTACCAACAAAATTAAGAATTTCTTTAATTTTACATTTAGCATAAAAGTGTGCATGAGGTGAAAAATTCGAACAGTCAATCTTGAAAATTCTTGAAATATTCGAACAGTTCGAATTTTTCAAGAAATACCTAGCGAATTAAAATTTCCTAGCATCTATATATATTTAATAAAATCCAGGTGCACCAATAATTGATAAAAAAAGTTTCCATAGTTTTTGGGTAAACCAAAGAAAGAAGTAATAGTTACCCACTAAAATATTATTTTTGCCTTGCCTACGTATTTCAAACCAGACAACTTCAGGAACAAACTCAAGATCAAACCTTCTTGACGACCTGATATCACCCCTAATTGCTATTAAAGAGGCACCACCTCTCACAATCACATCATTATATTCTCGATCTTTTCTGAATACAGTATACTGGTCAGGGAAGAAATCAGTGATAGCATGCTGTGCCCCAAGCCGACTTTCAATCAAACCAATCAAACTATAGTGGGACGACATCACAAAGGCACAAAGTTCATTCTCTTTTGTTGTTAATCCACGGACGTTCTGATAAAATATGAGAAAGTTCTAAGAGCCCATCACTGATTGTCTTCTGAACCATCCTCCACTGGTTTTTACATAATTAATTTCATTTTCCTGTAGCTCTGCGGGGATTTTTAGTAAATTAAGAAAAGGATCAATAGGTACTTCCACAGGCCAGACACAAGGATCATTGTTCCTCTCAAATTCAGCGACATTAACCTCAATATGAAACGAACTGTACGTATTGTATCAAGTTTTTAACTTCGTACACTTGACATATGTCAAAAAAAGGTGACCAAGAAGAGCGTTTATTCGTCTACAGTGACCAACGCTGTAAATCTTTTTACAAATAATTCTTCTGACGTTTTGAACTAGCTGCAAACTGGTCGTAAATGAACCGATTTTGATAAGTCGCTTTTTCACCTCTTTGCTTGCGTTACTATTATTATTGACAATACGTTCTTTGACTTTGACGAAATCATTTTTGAGTTAAATCTCAATTAATCCTGTTTTGAGCATCAATGACCATCCAATAGAATACAAGGATAATGTGCAATTTTTAGGTCTGTTATTAGATAAATCCCTTACATAGGAATTACATAGGACTTGTGTGATAGATGCAAAAAAGCCCTAAGCATTATTAAATGTTTATCCAACATTAACTGGAGCCCAGATAAAGAATTACTATATAGACTGTATAAAGCATTGGTTCAATCGAAACTCGACTACGGATGTATTATATATTCATCGGCTAGAAAGTCGCATTCACGAAAGTTAGACGTAATACATAACAGCAGAATAAGATATGGCACAGGCACATTCCGTACAAGTCCGATGACTAGTCTAATATCGGAAGCTAGAATAATACCACTACATTATAGAAGATAGATTTTATTGCTAAGATATGCGGCAAATATATGCCGCATGAAACGAAAGCGCAGACAAAGCTGCCAGAAAGGCAACAGTCTGTGATAACCTAAAATTCCTGTACGAGTGGCAGAGGTTAAAAATTGTCTAATACAATAAGAAACAGGTGGAGTAATGATTGGAGAAGATTAAATACGAAACTAAACACAGTTAAAAGCTGATTCACCGAGATCAAGTGGCGGTGACCAGATTCAGAATCAGTCACACGCGAACAAATTCTTATTTGTTAACCGGTGAAGAAAGACCAATGTGCGGTGTTTGTATTAAAGTACTTACAGTCAAGCATCTAATGGAAGAGTGTATGTACCATATATGAGGACCTCAGAAACAGGTTAGTTCTAACAAATAGTATGGCTGCTGATTTTTAAAATGGAAATGAAGAAAAAATAGTTGCTTATCTGCACGCCAGTGGACTATTAACAAGTCTGTAAGGAAATTCAAATCTTGTTAAGGAATTTCTAAAGAAAGTAGTTTAATTTTATTTATAATAAAATAAAAGTGTAGTCTTGAAGCGTGGCACGTGTAGGGCCGGGAAGTAGCCCTCTTTCCTAGGGCTCCCGGACATGCAAGAGTGGGGGAGTCGGAGCGTATCCGATGATGCCATTGGAGACACTCGAGGGTGGTCGGTGGGCGCTGGGCAAAGGGTACACGTAAGGCATGCCTGGAGCCAGGTAGGTCAGGACATGGAAGGGCAGTCTTCCCGCCGAGAGGTTATTTGGTCGTTCTGAACAGGTGGTCAGGACGCCCAAAGACGGGGGGGGACCCCGATGGGTTAAGTCCTATGGGACTATTTATAGGGGGGGGGTAATTAAATGCCACAGCATCCTGGGGTGACTGATGTAATGCTTAAAAGCGGTTTAGTTGCCCCGGGGATGCTTAAAAAAAAAAGAAGGAAAAAAGAATATATGCCCGTCTGACACAAAAAACAAATAATAATAATATTGCCGACTGATAAATCCAACCCCTCGTCCGTGCTACAACATCTACGCACACATCCGGGGCGGGCAACGACATAGTACTTCGGTACCTGCACTTTTGTCGGCTAACGGGAACTGGTCTCTCAGGAGCTTCCTGAGGAGTACGGGACTAACAGTCCCGAGCTGTCCGACTTGGTTGCGGTTGTTCTTTTCGGTTTCGCCGTTTACAGTGTGTATGGGAGGTATGACCGTGGTCTGTTTGCCGATGGTGGGCGGTGTGCGGAAGGGGAGTGCCCATCCCTCCTCACGGTTGTAAAACTGAGTTGAGGGGTGGGCTGCTGTGAGCTTGCTCTGCCGAAGTCTTGCGCCATCCAGTGTGAGTCAGTCGCTTCGGCTCTTGGCAGGGATTATCCCATGGGTAAGGGTATCGGAGCCCTTACTGCTACGTGCGAGCCCTAGGATGTCGGTATCGTGGGTCAGGTAATACCTGATTCCCCGACTGGGTTAAATTTGTGTGAGGCGGCGGACTGGGGGAACCCAGGCAGGATTTATGATCCGGGATCCGGGGTATGCCCAACCGTCTCTCCGCCCCTTGAGACACCTTGAGACATGTCGACTGGCGTTACTGTAGGATTATGGACAACTTTTCATCCACATCTTCCGTGGCAGAGGGTCCACGTAAAAACCCTTGTTCTAGAGAGCCTCTGCAAAGAGGCTCGAAGTTAGCGATAAAGAAGAGTGTATGGAAATCGAGAAGACGGATCGAACCAAGCTTCGACTGAAAGGCAAAACTGTCATACCGAAATATTTGTTAATTAAGAGAAGAGAAGGAGATTTTATCAAGGCAAATCCTTTCCTGACAGCCCGAAGAATCACGGAAGCTGTTGGTGGACCGCTAAAGGATGTAAGGAAGACTGCATTAGGACTGTTCGTTGAAACGGTCAACAACCTACAATCATTACGGTTGTTAAAAGCGAAGAAGATTGGACTATTAGACGTTGAAGTTTCAACACACGGAACACTAAATACGTCGAAAGGTGTAGTTGTGTGCAGGAACTTGCTGAACTGCACCGAAGAGGAGATCGTCGACGACCTCAGTGATCAGGCAGCTATAGCTTGTCGATAATTAACACCTTGCTAGTGGAGAAGTACAACACTCCGCGTTGTATGTTTTGACTTTCAACAGGCCAAAGTGCCCAGGTAAGATAAAGGCCGGCTTTCACAGGTTAGACGTTCGTCCGTTCGTCCCGACACCATTATGATGCTTTGGATGTCAGCGGTATGGACACAGAGCGGCACGTTGCACTAGGAAATAGATCTATGTTTGTGGTGAACAACTCCATCCTGACGACCTATGCATTATTTGTCTGCGTCACTTGTCAGGGAAATCATTCAGCGCGATCTGGAAATTGTCCAATATTTAAAGAAGAGTTCAAGACCACTCAAAAGATGAGCTATGTAGAAGCAAAAAGAATTGTTAAAAATATATCGCCGAAGACAATTTCCTATGCACAAGCTGTGTCATCTCCTGCAGCTTCCTTCAATATTAAGGATGTGATTTTGGGAACCGGCTCCAGTATTAGCAAATATGGTTTATCATTGACAGCAAATAATAAATCGTCCAACCAGAGAAGATAGTTTAAAACGGGAGAAGAAAACACTTTATGAAAAGGCCCTTTATATCCTTGTCATTCTGTATTTAAAATTATTTCAACGTGTGTTTGAATTTTTATCATAGTTTTGTTTGATAGTTTTGACCAAATTTCGTAAGAAATGGATAGAATGATTTTATTTTAAAATAACAAGTGCAGCCTTGTTTACACCCTTGTTATGTTGAGTTTTTGGGGTTTCAATAATCATCGACAAGTCTATCTTTAGATGACTTCTTCGCAAAACTAGTCTTTGACTATGTCACTTGTGTTCATTTCAGCGGAGGAAAGATATTTTTCTATTTCTTTTTCTTTTCTTGATGTGGAAGAGGCTAATGAACACAGCAGTCGAGGCCCCTAAAACTTCAACAAAAAAAATAATAACAGAAAAGTTATCCCTTTTTTTTAATAGATATTAATTTACCTTAAATACATACAATTGCACTCTCATAAACGATCAAATATTTTTATTTAAACTTAACCATATCTTGACCATCGTAATAATTTTTGCGATGATTCAGAATATAAACTTCTCCCAAAAAAAAAAAATATTATCCACTCATTTAAACAAAAATTCAAATAATTTTAAATTTAAAAAAAATATATTTTAGCTGTTGTTTTACAAATTACGATCAAGAGTCTAAATATCGGAAAATACTTCGGTTTGTTTCTCTGTGCCCGTTAGCAGATTGTGTCTGGTGCAGTTTTACAAAAACTTATCAATCGACTAAAACCATCACTATCATGAACTAAAACATAAACATTGAGTTTTGATTCGCATTAATCACACTTTTCTGTTCAATTATCATAAATTGTGTGTGTGTGTGTGTGTGTGTGTGTGTATTATATATATTTTGTGTATATTATATGTTATATATATTATTGTATCTATATATATATTTCTTGCCTGCGTGTGTATGAAAGTGAACTCCTCCTAAACGTGTGTGTGTTCAAGGGGATTCGAGAATTATTTAGATTCACAATTTGGTCCACTGGAAAATGTTTTTTTAATTAATTTTTTATTTATAAGTATAGGTAGTTGTTGATTTTGGAATGTTTTACATTGGATCCGGCAGACTGCACTACCATCGCAGTATCGAATATTCAATAATATTCTATTTTAATTTTAATTTGTCCCGACAGTTGGTGCTGCGATCAAATTGAGAAAAATATTTCGTAATGTTGTGTTATTATTGTGTTACAAAAAATCGCGAGAAAACAGTTTTTTAATAAATAAGAGCCTAATAGATCAGATGGAAATGTAAACAAAGGAAAACCAATCAAATCAATGCAAGATGGCCGCTGTCAAACATAACGACCAATCACAAAGAGCCCGTATGGCCGTTGCCAATGTAAACAAAATCACAACTGATTAAGTAACAAGTAGGCAGCATTGCGATCGCGTTTAGAATTGTGTGCGTATTGAGAAATATTATATTATATTATTATTTATGGAAATAACGTTTTAAAGTGCAATTAAAAAATATAAATTGTGCAAATTTGCAAGGTACAGTATTGCAGTGAAAATGTTTTTTTAATTTATTTATGTGTTGTTGATCTTGGGATGTTTAAGGTTCACAATTGTTTCCGGTAGGCAGCGTGTGGGTCCAGTCGGCAGAGCTGCGATCGCGTTTTAGAGGTTTTTTTTTTTTAATTTTTGGTTTATCAGTCAAACCCGATAGTTGGTGCTGTGATCGGATTCTAGGATTTTTTTTTATTTTGATGCTTTTTCGCATATCAGTTACTTGCGTCGTCGTAGCTTAGTGTTGTTCTTACATTAAAATTCGTTTTTTTAACGGACCTCTATGTTTAGAGAATAGTTTGAATTAAATCCGATAGGTAGTGCTGTTCTGACAATTGGATTTATTTACATTCTGAATTTTATAAAGTTAAAGGTGAAATTTTATAAGGTTCCGTAATGTTTTGTAAGTTTCTTAATGTTCAGTATTAATTATAATGATTTTGCAGCCACAACACTTTTCGTTAAAAAATTATTTTCCACCGAATACTGTGATTAGAGAGTGGTGTGAATTAAATCCGATAGGTAGTGCTGTTGTTTTGCCATTTGGATTTATTTACATTTTGACTTTTATAAAGTGAAAGGTTAAATTTTGTTAAATTGGTAATGTTCAGTTTTTTAAGGTTTTATGAAACTTTCAATTGTTGTCATTTAATATGTATGTATACTCAGATCTAGCGATAGCGAAGCATTGCCGAGTCTGCTACAATTGCGCGCTTATTGAGAATATTATATTATATTATTATTTATTGAAATAACGTTTTAAAGTTTAATTTAAAAATGTATATTGTGCAAATTTGTAAGGTGCAGTATTGAAGTGAGTATTTTACATGATTTTTCATGAATTTTAATGATGTATACACGTGCATTCAATAACAATCAACATAATCTACAAATTTAAATTGTCAGTTCTCATTTGATTCTATGCAACTTATGAAGTATTGAACGGCTCTTTGAAAATAAAAATTTAAGTTTGTATAATATATTATAACATTTATAAAATTAAAATATAAGTTACTTATAATATAGTTTAAAGTATATTTAAAAAATTGAATTTATAATGTTTTAGCTGATTAATTTTATAAAAAATTTTATAAAATTATTTTTAATTTACAATTATCTAAAATTTGGTAAAATAGATGTTAAAATAAAGAATGAGAAAAATGATAAAAATTTCTACTAAAAGTTTAACTACGTTGCTTTTTTACAGTGCTTTAATTTTTTTATTAATTGATTAAATAAGCTGTTACATGGTTATGAAACATCAAAATTATTAAATAAAAGAAAAATATGTAGGAGGTACTTTTTTAAATGTTAAAAATCAGATGGGTGGATAAAGTGACAAATGAAGAGGTATTGCGGCAAATAGATGAAGAAAGAAGCATTTGGAAAAATATAGTTAAAAGAAGAGAGAGACTTATAGGCCACATACTAAGGCATCCTGGAATAGTCGCTTTAATATTGGAAGGATAGATAGAAGGAAAAAATTGTGTAGGCAGGCCACGTTTGGAATATGTAAAACAAATTGTTAGGGATGTAGGATGTATAGAGGGTATACTGAAATGAATCTACTAGCACTAGATAGGCGTCAGGACAACGTCTGTCGGGTCCGATAGTATATATATATATATATATATATATATATATATATATATATATATATATATATATATATGTGTGTGTGTGTGTGTGTGTGTGTGTGTGTGTGTGTGTGTGTGTGTGTGTGTGTGTGTGTGTGTGTGTGTGTGTGTGTGTGTGTGTGTGTGTGTGTGTGTGTGTGTGTGTGTGTGTGTGTGTGTGTGTGTGTGTGTGTGTGTGTGTGTGTGTGTGGCGCAACCGCTTAAACCTGGAACTGACCATTAAGATACGATGTCATCATTATTTTAACACGCTTCCTGAAACTAACTGTTAATTTTATTTGCCTTTTTTGTAGTTAACACCTATATCTTGCAAATAACCTAGATATTTGTAGAATTTGCCGCAAAGCATGGAAACGGAAACACAGGAGTATTCGTACACGACACACTTCATCCACCCATTTACAACCACATCATGTCATTAACCCGACTTCTACCTAGATAAAAACGCATGCCTATGTTGGCTTTAAATTTTTTGACAATTTAACAATTTTGTTATGCTTTAACAATTAAAACTAACTTGTTAAAACTAACTAACTTGTTACTACTTTAACAGTTTTGTTATTCTTTTCTTCATACAAGATAACAGCTTAATATCATCGAAATATATGAAACTGATAAAACCGTCGGTGTTAGAGGAAGGCGCGGGGATCGCGCTTCCGCGAACCAGTTAATTTGATAGTTGAAGATTGTAAGTTATAGTAGGTATTTGAGGTTGGAAGAAGTCATACGAAAGCGATCGTGTGTAAATACACTGATGGAAATGACTCCTAAGGCATTTGCATCGATGGCATCCTGAAAAAGGATAAACTGATGACTGTGATATGTTATCAGATTTAGAGGATCTAGAAGATAATCTCCGGTAAAGCCGATCAGGGATAGGAATGGAGGAGGTGGTGTGGCAATCAGGATCGTAACAAGGCGATTTCTTCCTCTACAGGGGTCAGGATAAAATTATACTGCCTCAAATCGAAACTTCTATTGGCCAACTTCAGAAAGGTGTTAAGAGATTTAATTCCATACGAACCCAGAAGTACTTAAAGAATCACCCTAAAATACATCTCTGGAAATCTTGACTTCTATTACGCAAGTTGAAGACTTAGTTGAGTGTAATAAGGTTATGGTGAAACCTCTCAGAAGAATTCTACAATTTCAGGGTTGAATCTTTACCAACTAAACTCTTTTACGTATTAACCAGAAGAATGTAGCACTGAAATACAGGCCTTGTAATGAATATAAGCTGTGTAGAATCTATCTTCATTTTTCTTGAGGTTAACTAGATAACACATTCACCGGCTACTTTTCCTTATTGCCTCTACTACCTTGAATTCTTGTTCTTCAGTTACAGCATTATGCCAATCAAGAAGGATTGATCCTAGCAAGCAGGACAGTTGTAAAAATTTCATAAACTGTGGAAAGTAAATAAATAACATATTTCTATTTCGTTCGATCTTCTGCTGCAGGAACATTATTTGTGATAAGACAGGTCATTCCTTGAGAGAAAAACTATATTTTTCTTACATTCCTGAAAATGATTGTGAAAAACTGTGTTTATTTTGTAAAAATTGCTGTTGGCATGCCGAGAAATTACGGCAGGAGAGAGTTCTTACCAAAATTCTTACTCCTTCAATATTTAAAACCTTCTAATTCTGATTTTGAGTCAGTGCTCGGTTCTAGATTATCAAGAGATACTAAATGGTAAAACAGGACTTGGACTTTATCTCCTCTCCTCAAGAATTCATTTATCTCACTCCTGTCGCATTATGAAATTGCCCAAATCAGCTTCCAATAATTTAAACAGTTGACCTTAATAGAAATCAAAATTTTCTGGAGCAGTCTCGTTGTTGATATTTCCTTTATAGCTCTTACTACTGTACAAGTAAGAATAAAGGAATACTCCTTTATAACGACATATCCTGTACGGACAGTCATTCTTTTAACAGGTCCAAATTTTTAGTGCTCCAGAACTTAAATGCCGATTATGTTTCAGGGCTAACAGACGTCTAAATAATTTGAATTTTTTTATTAAATTGTATTTTAATAAATTTATTAGTTTCAATATTTTTTTTGAATTTGATTATTAGAATGTATGTTAATTTTTTTAACGTAAGAATAATAAAAATGTGTAAAGAACTTGCATAAGAGAGAAAGAAAAGAATTTTTATTAAAGAATTATTATAATTTATACACCAATTAAGAATTATTATAAATTTATTATTATTATAATTTTAACACATTTTTTACACCCCTTTCAAATTTTTGCTTCAATTTACGGGTTCCTAAAAATATTGTATAGTTTAGTTAAAAAAATTATTATCAGGATAAAAATAATATTTCATTTGAAGTGATTTGAGTATTTATTTATAAATGTTACTTTACATCCGTATTTGCTACACAGGACAAAACAGCAATCTTTATAACATTTGACTTAGCTCCAATCCACAATACTAGTCACAAAAGTATTAACTCTTTTATTTAACTCTGATCAAAAGCCTATGTTATAACTACAGGCTACACGAGCTTAACTCATTTATCTTTGCTGAAACCAACAAAGATTAAATTATAGACAAAGAAAGAATGTTATTTTATTTAGTATACTGTAGTGGATTAATTGTGTAATTGGTAACCTTCAACTAAATGTTGGTGTAAAAAACAGCTGTAATATTATATTATTGTAATTATGTAAAACACATTATCATAAAAGCTCTGGAAAATTTGTACACGTTCAGAAAGTTTTCTAAATATTCAAGGCTAAAAATTATACACCAACTATTACGAAAAGTATTCCTCTGTTACGCTCAATAAATACATTAAAATATTCATTAGTCCTGAAAACCATGTAATTTTAAGTTAAAACATAATTATCTTTCTACAATACCTATCGGTTATAACTATCAAAAGGTTGGTTCCAGTAGCGTTGCTATATCCAATGCTTTTATAATTATGGTGAAATTAGCAGTTAATTGTAGACTAACTACCCAAATATAATCAAATATTTCATTCATTATTTCAAAATGCATATTAAGAAAGGCTTTCAGTCTACTATTTAAATATTTATAAGTACATTTATAATGCTGCTCTGATCGAGGATATTTTCACTGATTTCATCGATACTTCCAGCCAAACACTGGAATAGTTGCGTTTTTGTAATCCATCGAGTAATATACATACCATTCCTGATCTGATCATATGATGTATAATTATTTTCTGATCTGGATAACCATTATATATTGTTGTAACTATAGTAGACCAATTTTCATGGTGGAGGTACTCGAGGTCCTGGATTCGAGTACCGGTCAGGCATGGAATTTTTTCATACGCTACAAAAAATTTAACTTCATTATCATCCATCTAACTGTAACTGTCTACGGTCTACGGTAACTGTTAGGTGGTACCACCCAAAATAAAAAGGGATGTAGAGAATCTAATTGCTGTTGGGCTTTCTATCTTTCAACCCAATCATAGACATTCAACACGTGCATTCATCGTTACAAGGGAACAGATTGTAGATATTTAACTGTAATAAAATAAAGTACAGGATAACCGAATTTATCCTTCATCCTAAAAATTAGTTTTATAAAAATTTATCGTAAATGTTAATTATGCAGAATCTATAATTACGGAATGAAATGAAGTGATCAACACAGTCGTAGATTTTTTTTTAAGTTCAGTTGCGTAATTGCTTTCTACTCGTGCACACAAATGAAGCGTTTAGCAGTCAGCCAGGTAACAAACTGGTTATTCTGGAAGCAGCACTCCAATATATGAGTAAGGTAACTGGATCAGAGTATTCAATTCTAATATTATTTTTCTAAAGTAACAGACAAGATACTATAAGTCATGTTGGTAACTGAATTATATGAGTTGATTAGAAAATAACTATAATTAATACGACCAATCAGTCAATTACTTTATACATATTCGTGAATAAGAAACTGAGAATAAACTAAATAACCCGCTCCATTAAATCAAAATTTTAATTTCGATAATGCTAAAAGGAAATATTTTTAACGGTAGGTATATCATAACTTTGTACGGTCTTGATGGCCGTATTAGTACTAAAATGGTGTTTATTATTTATTAATTAATCTTTCAAAAGACGAATTTTCTCTCGTCTCCAAACTTATTTTTTTTTTTTTTTTTTTTACTGTACGAGTAAATATTACTAATAACTATAATTTATTATTTGTAGTCACTGTTTTCTAAAACTACATGTATTATCTTTACGTTTTCTTCCTATAAAAACAATAGATACGTTAATTATGACAATAACCGCACATTCTAGCGTTTAGTTTCATTGAAGTATTTGACCTTTAACGTTCATACAATGCAAAAGGTCCGGTCGTCGTAAATCTACAGACATTTAAAAATCGCAGACCATTTCTTAAATTTTGTGCACCCGATAAGTAGAGCATATACTAATATTGCTGAATCATTATGGGTGGCCGGTAAAAAAAAAAAAAAAAAAAAAAAAAAAAAAAGGGGCGATTAAGTGTGGCATCAACTGAACATTATTTTCACTGTATAAGTATATAATAGCAGAAATGAAACGGAATTAATTCACGAAAATATTCCTCTTTATTAACCAATAGAACCCATTTTTCATCTGCAAAAGAAAATAAATTTATTAATATTACAAATAAAAGTTTGAGGACAGTATTGAGGTCGTAGTTTATATTGCAGATGATAAATTGTATTAACTGATATAATATACATGTGATTTATTAAGCATCAAAAACAATATTAGTAAAGCGTTTATATATCCAACTGCCTGAAAGTCACGTATCTCTACTTTTAAACTGCTCTGGAAATATCCATTTGAAATCCAGAAGGTTTTTTGTGACTTACGATTCTTATAGAAGGGAAGGTTTATGGTGTACACTTTACATTTTACTAGTATTCATTCTCACTACTCCTCAGGACACAAATTGCTCACGGATATAAATTTTTTAATCGTATCCCTCATGTTTTTTTTCATTCATTAATTTTTTATTTATATGAGTTCACAATATGAATAAATAAACTCTAACTTATTCATTTATTAATAAAGTTTCAGGCTTCCCAGTATAATACATAGATAAATACTCTCCTTTAATTCGTATTAATAAGATAAAAATTCAATAAATTTTATAAACTTCATGTACATAAACTAATATAAGATGTAAATGGCACAGCTTTTCTCATTGTATATTTTCCTTCTATTCTATTCGGTTTCCGTGTGAAGTATGAAAATTCAGAACACCATCAAGATATCAAACAACTATCGATTAAGTGCCTTAATCGCTCAACTCTAAAATAGTTCTAAGGAAAAACGTTTGTAGTTAGAAAGATCTTGTGTGTGTGTGTATATATATATATATATATATATATAACTTTTATAATAATTTACACTGCCTAAAAATATAAAGGAATTAATCTTTATGTTACTAATTTTAATTTCATTAAATTTTTAATTAAAGGTATCGGTATTGTTTTTTTTTTTTCGATTTGGTCACTACAGACAATTGTGTCTTATTTTGCTTTATTCTATTGGTTTATCTTTTTCCAATATTCCTTCATCATTTCGTTGTGCCGTTTCTTTTTTTCTTCCGATCACTTGATCTTACTTTGTGGTTTTATTTCAGTTTGGAAACCTTAAAATAACTGGATTTTCTTTACATAGATGTTTTTTTCTCGTCTTTTCTAACATCCGATAAATATGTTAACTCAGGTTTTTGTTTTTAAAGAATTAGAATATATATTTTTTAATTTAATTTTATTGATCTTGAAATATCTTTGTAAAGCATTAATCTTTTCTTTCTTGTCGAATCGGAAAGTTTTTTTTATTTATTTTTTTATTAATGTAATTTTTTAATTTTTTTGGTTTTTTTTTTTAGTTCTAACATTTTTCTTGAGATTCTTCTATCTCTTTGTCCTAATATTTATATTTCTCTTTTATGTTCAAACATAAAATAAGATTTTCCGGTTTACGCATTCTAATTTCTCATTTTAGTTATAATGCCTCTTTATATTTAAGGAAAGGTGTTTTTTGTTGTAGATTCTTTATTATTCCATCCGTTTTCTTTACCTTCCGATTCTTTTATAAATCGACATTCTTTCTAAGCCATTTCTGTTGGCTCGTTTATTCTAAATATTAAAATTTTTTGTGCATGTATATTCTTTATGCGAAAAAACCAACTTAGGACGACGCAAATATCACTCCTTCCTACCTTCTTTTCTCATTTTCTATGCGTTTCTAATTTTGTCGGCATGGCTTCATTTTTGCTCGTCAATCCATTTGTTTCCTGTTTTTTTTCTGCCACAAGTACTTTTACATTGTAAATTATTATTTGGAGGGAAGTTATCTCTATGCAACAGCCACTTCTTTCATGCCTATCCTTTGTAGATCCTCTTCTACATGTTTCAGGTAGTTTGATTTGCTTTTCATTTCAAAAACGTGTCAAAGATTCATTTATTTAATATTTCGGGTCCATCCTGATCATATACTCCAAGAAATTTAACCTTCTTTTCCTTATCGCTGTTTTTTAGGACTTCTTGATTTTTGGTAGATTTCCTTGCAGTCTGTATCCTTCAGTTACTTTGGATAATGGATTTTCCTTAGTAACCTACTTTCAACCTTCAGAAATTTCTCGAGGTTGGTTAGGTGTAATGTTTCAATGCCATATAAGATCTTACTGCAGTTGTATCTCTTAATTTCGCTACTGTAATTTTAACTCTTAAAATCTTTGGACAGACTTTATTTATTGTAAATATCTATGTTGAAAAATCTAACCTTCTCCAGTTTTAATATTTTATTTTCAATTTGACCCTTTATCCTGTTTTGTTTATAATTTCTCCGAGTTACTTAAAGTGGTTTTCGATTAATTTTTTTTTTATTTCTTTTATTTTACTATTACCACTGCATATATAGCAAATATATATATATTTTAATTAAAGAAGATAAAATGAATAAAATAGATAAACAATAGAAATGCTAGACTCTTGCCGAAAATCAAATTCGAAACTAAATGTCGAAAACCGTCATCTAATGTTTACATTAAGTCACTTTATATAGAAAATCCCACTTTATATTTTTAGTTCAGACGCATCCATTTCAATAAATTTCGTAAGGGATTTGTGAATTCCGTATTATTTAAACGAAAATTAAAATCGTGTACATTTTTTGAGTAAAACTGAACGGTCACTTCATCCCAACGAAAAATTATAATTAAAAAGATTAATTAGTAATTCTTAAATTTTGTGTTTCCTGTAAAAATAATTCTAGAAATTCAAGTGTATGGGATAATTAACAAGTAGAATAAATTTAATAAATATTTGTAGTTAAGTAACTTTTTAAGTTTTACTTCCAGAAAAACTAATAAATGAGAAGAGATAATACCTTGTCCATTTTAAATTTACTAATAAAATAATACTTATTTTAAATTTACTAATAAAATAATACTTATTTTAAAATACTTTAAAATACAAAAACTTTCTATAATACAAAAAAATTCTAAAAACTAACAAAGATTAGTTTTTAGAAGCGTATTCTTGTACTAATAATATAAGTTTTTTTTGTCTTCAATCATTTGACTGGCTTGATGCAGCTCTCCAAGAGTCCCTGTCTAGCGTTAGTCGTTTCATTTCGATATACCACCTACATCCTACATCCCTAACAAATTGTTTTACATATTCCAAACGTTGCCTGCCTGCACAATTTTTCCCTTCTACCTGACCCTCTAATATTAAAGCGACTATTCCAGAATGCGTTAATATGTGGCCTATAAGTCTGTCTCTTCTTTTAACTATATTTTTCCAAAAGCTTCTTTCTTCATCGATTTGCCGCAACACCTCTTCATTTGTCACTTTATCCAACCATCTGATTTTTAACATTCTCCTATGGCACCCACATTTCAAAAGCTTCTAATCTTTTTTTCTCAGGTACTCCGATCGTCCAAGTTTCACTTCCATATAAAGCGACGCTCCAAACATATACTTTCAAAAATCATTTCCTGACATTTAAATTAATTTTTGATGTAAACAAATTATATTTCTGACTAAAGCTCGTTTTGCCTGTGCTATTCGGCATTTTATAACACTCCTGCTTCGTCCATCTTTACTAATTCTACATCCCAAAAAAAAAAATTCTTCTACCTCCATAATCTTTTCTCTTCCTATATTCACATTCAGTGGACCATCTTCATTATTTCTACTACGTTTCATTACTTTCGTTTATTTTCATGCGGTAGTTCTTGCGTAGGACTTCATCCATGCCGTTCATTGTTTCTTCTAAATCCTTTATACTCTCGTCTGGAATTACTACATCATCAGCAAATCGTAGTATCTTTATCTTGCCACCTTGTACTGTTACTCCGGATTAAATCGTTCTTTAACATCATTAACTGCTAGTTCTATGTAAAGATTAAAAAGTAACGGGGATAGGGAACAACCTTGTCGGACTCCCTTTCTTACTACGGCTTCTTTCTTATGTTCTTCAATTATTACTGTTGCTGTTTCGTTCCTGTAAATGTTAGCAGTCGTTCTTATATGTCTGTATTTCAACCCTAATTTTTTTTAAATGCTGAACCTTTTATTCCAGTCTACAATATTGAATGCCTTTTCTAGGTCTGTAAATGCCAAGTATGTTGGTTTGTTTTCTTTAATCTTCCTTCTACTATTAATCTGAGGCCTAAAATTGCTTCCCTTGTCCCTATACTTTTTCTGAAATCAAACTGGTCTTCTCCTAACACTTCTTCCACTCTCCTCTCAGTTCTTCTGTATGGAATTCTAGTTAAGATTTTTGATGCATGGCTAGTTAAGCTAATTGTTCTGTATTTTTCACATTTATCTCCTCCTGCTTTCTTTGGTATCATGACTACAACACTCTTTTTGAAGTCTGACGGAACTTCCCGTTTTTCATAAATATTACACACCAGTTTGTATAATCTATCAATCGCTTCCTCACCTGCACTGCGCAGTAATTCTACAGGTATTCCGTCTATTCTAGGAGCCTTTCTGCCAATCAAATCTTTTAATGCGCTATTAAATTCAGATCTCAGTATTGTTTCTCCCCTTTCATCCTCTTCGACTTCCTCTCTTCTTCATCTATAACACCATTTTCTAACTAATTTCCTCCATATAACTCTTCAATATACTCCACCAACCTATCGACTTTTCTTTTCGTATTATAAATCAGTGTATAATCTTTGTTTAACACATTATTATATTTTAATTTATGTACCCCAAAAATTTCCTTAGCATTCCTATATGCTCAGTCTATTTTACCAATGTTCATTTCTCTTTCCACTTCTGGACACTTTTCTTTAATCCACTCTTCTTTCGCTAGTTTGCACTTCCTGTTTATAGTATTTCTTAATT
The DNA here is from genome assembly GCF_047948215.1 of Lycorma delicatula. Lineage (NCBI taxonomy): Eukaryota > Metazoa > Arthropoda > Insecta > Hemiptera > Fulgoridae > Lycorma > Lycorma delicatula. Next base: position 187,935,155 of record NC_134455.1, read on the forward strand.
GTCGATAGTTCCTTTTACTTTCTTCATCACTAGCATTCTTATATTTTCTATGTTCATTCATCAGCTGCAATATATCGTCTGAAATCCAAAGTTTTCTACCAGTTCTCTTTGTTCCGCCTATGTTCGCTTCTGCTGATTTAAGAATTTCCTTTTTAACATTCTCCCATTCTTCTTCTACATTTTCTACCTTATCTTTTTTACTCAGACCTCTTGCGATGTCCTCCTCAAAAACCTTCTTTACCTCCTCTTCCTCAAGCTCCTCTAAATTCCACCGATTCATCTGACACCTTTTCTTCAGGTTTTTAAACCCTAATCTACATTTCATTATCACCAAATTATAGTCGCTATCAATGTCTGCTCCAGGGTAACTTTTGCAGTGATCGAGTTGATTTCTAAATCTTTGCTTAACCATGATATAATCTATCTGATACCTTGCAGTATCGCCTGGCTTTTTCCATGTGTGTATTCTTCTATTATTATTTTTAAACTGGGTGTTGGCAATTACTAAATTATACTTAGTGCAAAACTCTATAGTCGGTCCACTCTTTCATTCCTTTTGTCCAGCCCGTATTCACCTACTATGTTTCCTTCCTTGCCTTTTCCAATGCTTGCATTCCAATTTCCAACTATTATTAAATTTTTATCTCCTTTTACGTGTTGATTTGCTTCATCAATCTCTTCGTATACACACTCTACCTCATCATCATCATGGGCGCTTGTAGGCATATAGACGTTAACAATCGTTGTCAGTTTAGGTTTTGATTTTATCCTTATTACAATGATTCTATCGCTATGTATTTTGAAATACTCTCCTCTCTTCCATATCTTCTTGTTCATTACGAAACCTACTTCTGCCTGCCCATTATTTGAAGCTGAGTTAATTATTCTAAAACCACCTAACCAAAAGTTGTTTTCCTCTTCCCATCGAACCTCATTAATTCCTGCTACACTACATTTATCCTATCCATTTCTCTCTTTAAATTTTCTAACCTACCAACCTTTTTTATACTTCTAACATTCCACGCTCCGAGTCATGGAATGTCATTTTTTAATTTTCTGGCGACCCCTTCCTTAGTAATCCCCACCCGGAGATCCGAACGGGGGACGAGTTTACCTCCGGAATATTTTACCAAGGAAGGCGCCTCCATCATTGCTATATGAAAATGCAGAGAGCTACATTTTCTTGGAAAAAAAGCAGCTGCAGTTTTCCATTGCTTTCAGCTGCTGCGCATTACTCAGAGGACTGAGTGATGTTATATGGCCGTTTATGTCGTCCTGTCCTACGCCCTTAACAACTACTGAAAGAGCTGCTGCCCTCTTTCAGGAATCATTCCTTAGTCTGGCTCTCAATAGATCCTCTCCGATATGGTTGCACCTTCGGTCCAGCTACTCTGTATCACTGAGTACTCAAGCTCCCTCACCAACGGAAAGGTGTCATGATTCATAGAGGTAGATGAAAAATAAGAGAAAAATAAATAAATATTAAGATAAGTTAAAAATAAATATTATTTTTAACTGCAATTTTTCAGAATCATTCTACTGAAAAAACATTTACGTCAGTAGATTAAGAAAATAAATTGAATTGTTTAAATGAAATATTAAACAATAGATGAAAAAATATGTCAAAATGTTAACTGCAAGGTTATCTTAATTAATTTTTTCCTTGTAGTTATGTTTGCCGATAAAGTACAGGAAATAATTTAATTACAGAAGCATTTACATTATTAATTTCCTAAAACCAGATATATTAATAAAATTACTATTAATTTGAATACACTTGTATTACATGGATTTATGGCGAAATCCCCATTATAATTTATAAAAACCCTTCTTATGAGTACTATATTTGTATTTAGCTATACATACCAGTGAAAGGTCTAAGTAGAATAGCTTAAGCAATACTGATTTTCCACTTACCATACAAAAAATAAATATATATATCAGATAAATACTCAAATAATAAGTTCTAATATTTCACATTATCTTAATAACATATGATATGATACGTTGACTTTGTTGCTACGCGACTTGCAGGAAATACAAGGATACTGGACGACCTTGCCTTAATAATAACGGAACTCGTAGGCCAGCAAGAAGGCTAAAATAAATAGCAACTGTTCGCTTGGAACTACTTCCTCGAACGGGTAGGTGAGGCCCTCGCCCAACCCTGGGGGCAATATTGAACTTTTTCTTTCTCATGCCTTCAACTGGACTACATTTGAACTATAAACATATATATATATATATATATATATATATATATATATATACTATGTTGCGTCGTGATGAAAGTTATAATATAATTACTGAACCTACTACTTTTATTAATTATTTAAATATATTTTATAAGAATTGATCGATTATAATAGTATCATATCAGAACTCTACACAAGTCTTAATTAAACAATTATTAACACTAAATTTCATAGTTATTACAAAAACCTGTAAGTATATAATAAATTGCATTACGATAGAACTACCTTCGGTTACAAAATGATAATCGTATGAATTATAAGTATAACAGAAACAAATTCTGATTTTGTTTTTTCAATAAGTTTCGTGCTTTATTCAAACGGTGGACACTTTATAATTTAATATCATTACTTATTTTTGTATATAAATAAATTTTTATTGATAATATACATTTATATAGGCATACAAAGCCAAATGATTTGGGACTTAACAATGATTTGTTAAAATGTTAACTTCTTCAACGTTTTTTTCATATATTTTAAAAGTTTTATTGTTGTAATTCCGAACTGATTGTAGATAAATAGAAGGAAAATAATTGTATTGTTATATTTTAAACCGGATATCATATAACTGGATATTACCTTTATTGGCTACCCAAAATTACATTTTACCCGAAAATAAACGAAATTGGAAAGAAATTTATAAAATAGATTTTCATTTATTTGTCACAAGACAAATAATATTCTGTATTATATAAAATTATTAATATATTTTCTTAGAATTAAAGGATCAAAATCGTCCGTTTCGTATTGCTTTACTTGTGTGAGCTTGTCTTATGTGAACTTCGGCCGTAACCAAAATATTTTTATCTCTTAGGCTTAGGAGGATGAGATTTAGCAGGATTTTAATGTCTGTTTGCTCTTACTAACGCTAATCTGAGAATATAATACATGCAATAAAATGATGGCTTATGTAAGTCATGCCTGATTGGATAGATAAATTATAGTAACATGTTGTATATTCATAGTTCAAATTCAACAACAATATTCAATTTTAAGTACAATTATACTAAACTATGTACAAGGATCCAAAAAATTTATATTTTTAAGTTATTTTTAATTTTATCACTAAGTAAAAAACGGTACTACTAATGAAATACTGGTGAAAATAAAATCCTGTTAGAGGTAATATGGTCTCAGATATGTTTTAAAATACATATTAAAGTTTTAAAACTTAAACAATACAGTAGTCATCAATTTTGCGAATTGTGTTATTACAAGATTAAATTTATATATAAAGATTACTTTCATAAAGTGAGACCAGTCATATTATTATAAACCGTCCACTAAAACGGAGCGGTAGCCTTTCTATCTTTCATCCGGTAATTTCTGAGCTCAAATCGAAGTCAGACTTGAAATCTTTCCTATGCTAAAAAAAGTTCATATTTCAGCAATTGTTGTAATTAGGTGGTTCCCTTCTAGTTATTTAATAAAAGCAAATTTTTATTGTTTTTTTAGAAAGCTTATCCAAGTAATTTTTTTATAAGTTGACCATTTTATGCGAAATGACGTAAAAATAATAATTTTACCTATATAAAATTTGATGAATAACATTCAGTAATTCTAGAATAACCGCCGGTCTCCATCTTGAAGTGATATTTGATTTAAATCCCGGTCAGGTTTGGCGTTTATCAAACGTTAAAATATTTCAATTTCATATTCCCAGGCACAAATTTTAACTTATCTTGGTAAATAATTCGTCTTCCAAAAACTAAACGTTTGGAATAAGATACATACATAATCTTGCAACCAGCTGCTTACAATATACTACAACATTTTTCCCAATAATCTTCTTTCCTTAAATATTATTACAAATAGAATTTCTACTAAATTTATAATACATTCAGAAAATATTTGTTTAAATAATAATAATAATTAAACCGTGGTTAAATTAATCAAGATAGTTAAAATATAAAATAAAAAAAATTATAATTTTTTTTATAATTTTTATAAAATTATAAAAGGGAAATGGGTAGGATGAAGGTGGATATAGTAGGAATTAGTGAGATTCGGTGGGAAGAGAAAGGCGACTTTTGGACAGGTAATTTTAGAGTAATTAACTCAGCGTCAAATAATGGGCAGGCAGGAGTAGGTTTCGTGATGAACAAGAAGATAGGGAGGAGAGTGGAGTATTTCAAGACTCATAGCGATAAAATCATTGTAATAAGGATAAAATCAAAACCTAAACCGACAACGATTGTTAACGTTTATATGCCTACAAGCGCCCATGATGATGATGAGGTAGAGTGTGTATACGAAGAGATTGATGAAGCAAATCAACACGTAAAAGGAGATAAAAATTTAATAATAGTTGGAGATTGGAATGCAAGCACTGGAAAAGGCAAGGAAGGAAATATAGTGGGTGAATACGGGCTGGGCAAAAGGAATGAAAGAGGGGACCGACTTATAGAGTTTTGCACAAAGTATAATTTAGTAATTGCCAACACCCTGTTTAAAAATCATAATAGAAGAATATACACTTGGAAAAAGCCAGGCGATACTGCAAGGTATCAGATAGATTATATCATGGTTAAGCAAAGATTTAGAAATCAACTCGATCACTGCAAAAGTTACCCTGGAGCAGACATTGATAGCGACTATAATTTGGTGATAATGAAATGTAGATTAGGGTTTAAAAACCTGAAGAAAAGGTGTCAGATGAATCGGTGGAATTTAGAGGAGCTTGAGGAAGAGGAGGTAAAGAAGGTTTTTGAGGAGGACATCGCAAGAGGTCTGAGTAAAAAAGATAAGGTAGAAAATGTAGAAGAAGAATGGGAGAATGTTAAAACGGAAATTCTTAAATCAGCAGAAGCAAACTTAGGCGGAATAAAGAGAACTGGTAGAAAACCTTGGGTTTTAGACGATATATTGCAGCTGATGGATAAACGTAGAAAATATAAGAATGCTAGTGATGAAGAAAGTAAAAGGAACTATCGGCAATTAAGAAATGCTATAAACAGGAAGTGCAAACTGGTGAAAGAAGAGTGGATTAAAGAAAAGTGTCCAGAAGTGGAAAGAAAAATGAACATTGGTAACATAGACTGAGCATACAGGAATGCTAAGGAAAATTTTGGGGTACATAAATTAAAATGTAATAATGTGTTAAACAAAGATGGTACACCAATATATAATACGAAAGGTAAAGTCGATAGATGGGTGGAATATATTGAAGAGTTATACGGATGAAATGAATTAGAAAATGGTGTTATAGAGGAAGAAGAGGAAGTTGAGGAGGATGAAATGGGAGAAACAATACTGAGATCTGAATTTAATAGCGCATTAAAAGATTTGAATGGCAGAAAGGCTCCTGGAATAGACGGAATACCTGTAGAATTACTGCTCAGTGCAGGTGAGGAAGCGATCAATCGCTTCCACACATGATATAAAGAATATATCAATATATTATACAAACTGGTGTGTAATATTTATGAAAAAGGGGAATTTCCGTCAGACTTCAAAAAAAGTGTTATAGTAATGATACCAAAGAAAGCAGGGGCAGATAAATGTGAAGAATACAGAACAATTAGTTTAACTAGTCATGCATCAAAAATCTTAACTAGAATTCTATACAGAAGAATTGAGAGGAGAGTGGAGAAAGTGTTAGGAGAAGACCAATTTGGTTTCAGGAAAAGTATAGGGGCAAGGGAAGCAATTTTAGGCCTCAGATTAATAGTAGAAGGAAGATTAAAGAAAAACAAACCAACATACTTGGCGTTTATAGACCTAGAAAAGGCATTCGATAACGTAGGCTGGAGTAAAATGTTCAGCATTTTTAAAAAAAAAGGGTTCAAATACAGAGATAGAAGAACAATTACTAACATGTACAGGAACCAAAGAGCAACAGTAACAATTGAAGAACATAAGAAAGGGAGTCCGACAAGGATGTTCCCTATCTCCGTTACTTTTTAATCTTTACATGGAACTAGCAGTTAATGGTGTTAAAGAACAATTTAGATTCGCAGTAACAGTACAAGGTGAAAAGATAAAGATGCTACGATTTGCTGATGATATAGTAATTCTAGCCGAGAGTAAAAAGGATTTACAAGAACAATGAACGGCATAGATGAAGTCCTACCCAAGAACTATCGCATGAAAATAAACAAGAACAAAACAAAAGTAATGAAATGTAGTTGAAATAACAAAGATGGACCACTGAATGTGAAAATAGGAGGAGAAAAGATTATGGTGGTAGAAGAATTTTGTTATTTGGGAGGTAGAATTACTAAAGATGGACGAAGCAGAAGCGATATAAAATGCCGAATAGCACAGGCTAAACGAGCCTTCAGTAAGAAATATAATTTGTTTACATCAAAAATTAATTTAAATGTCAGAAAAGATTTTTGAAAGTGTATGTTTGGAGTGTCGCTTTATATGGAAGTGAAACTTGGACAATCGGAGTATCTGAGAAGAAAAGATTAGAAGCTTTTGAAATGTGGTGCTATAGGAGAATGTTAAAAATCAGATGGTTGGATAAAGTGACAAATGAAGAGGTATTGCGGCAAATAAATGAAGAAAGAAGCATTTGGAAAAATATAGTTAAAAGAAGAGACAGACTTATAGGCCACATACTAAGGCATCCTGGAATAGTCGCTTTAATATTGGAAGGACAGGTAGAAGTGAAAAATTGTGTAGGCAGGCCACGTTTGGAATATGTAAAACAAATTGTTAGGGATGTAGGATGTAGAGGGTATACTGAAATGAAAGGACTAGCACTAGATAGGGAATCTTGGAGAGCTGCATCAAACCAGTCAAATGACTGAAGACAAAAAAAAATGTGTACTGTAATTGTAAAAGGCGATGTGATAAAACCATTCCTAAGAATTACAAGAATCCATTATAGGCTTATTAGGTAAAGTCAGGAGTGAATTAATCTCACATTGCTTTCTTTACCGAGTCAAATAAACTGGTGTTAACAGCATGCTAACCCCATCAAAATACAGATGACACTAAGCCCTACAACTGACGCGTTTATTCTCTTCTCCACAGGGATTGGTTGTATAATTAACATCTTCACTCTCCGAGAAAGCAACTTTATCTTGTGTCATTTATACTTCAGGTGTTTTGCATGCATCATACGCATAAAAAAGATTGGATATATTAATTTTCATTTATAATCGTTAATAGTAGATACAAACAACATCACATTCCGTTAGAATGTAACTTCTTCGATCACTTATCTGTCTTATTATATATTAATATTCTGTTTAATATTACTTTTTATATTGTTTAATATTACTAATTAATGATTACTGTTCGTAAATGATACAATTCAGTCTTTATCAGGAAATATTTTCTTAACAGGATTCAAAAAATTATGTAAATAATTTTTTTAATTAACTCATTTCGATGGATTACAACTATTTAAATTTAAAAATTTAAAGTTAAAGTTGTCGCAGTGTGATTCCCAGATAGATGTACCATTTGCTTATCGCGGGAATAATAGTCCTATTAATTGTAATAATAGTATTTCTGTTACCTAAAACAAAAATTAGTTCAAGAGTGTAAGATGGTAGTAATTTCAAGAAAGAAATATGACAGTGACCGATGTCTAAAAACGAAAGTTACTGATACCAGCCAATAGACTATAACTAAAGTGAAAACAAAACTTATAATTTCACTTATATAAAAATGTAAGTTATTAAAGTTTTTGGCGTCTTAATCGATGATAAATTTTAATTTCAGTCTGTCATTGGTGCCTATATTATTAGTTACTTCTTAATTCATGCTGACAGATTAAATCATAAATTTTACATTTTTATATTTCTACGCGTCTGTATTGACCATTAAACAGATTTATTGAAATAAATTTATATAAGTTTATTGAAAATAAAAATATATATTATCATATCTCTTGTGAGGAGATCCTTTGTATAATGTCTGCCTCAATTTTCCTCTATTCCCAGATAAATTTGTAAGATCCTGAGAGCTCCATTTACTTTTAGATCGTCTATAAATTTTACTTTTTATTGGCTCTTTTTTTACCTATTACTAACCTTCCTGCAGTTTTTTAATAAATCCATCTTCTCTCACGATATGTCGCAACCAGTAAGCTTTCCTTTCTGAATCGTTTTGGTTAAATTTCTATTCTCGTGGCACGTACAAATAGATAATAGTAAAAAATTAAAAAATATCAAAAATCCTAGTCAAAAAATATCCCTTAGTCACCTCAGTCCCTTAGTCAAAAAATATCTAGAAAACCTTTAATAATCTTTTAAAAAAGATATTTTGGGATTGTTTTTCATTTAACGGGGTGAAATCACTTGTACCCTGTGACGGTATAATAAGAATTATAAGATATTTATCATTACTGGAGCTAAGAGTGTTATCAGAGTAAAAAAAAACTTCAGCCTGATTCTGCCGCGTTTCAGAAAGATCTCGAACGGATTTCCAAATTTATTCAGGAAAAAGGATAAAAATACTCGACTGAAGTTACTTTGGTCTCGCTTCTGATACAGCCAAAGCTTATGTAACAAGCAACGAGGAAACGAGGCAATCTCAAACTTCTCTTAAAAGATGGAGACAAGAACCCCACGATGAGCTTTTCTTATAAACCGCTGATGCTCTTGCCAGTAGTAGGTAGATTTTCAAAAAGTAGGGTTCGCATAATAATATAAATGGGGACATTTGACTGTATAAACCAATTTCGTTGAAATTTGACAAGGAGACTAGTGTATATGGGACAATTTGTTGGTAAAAGTTTGGAGTCAGTATTTCCAAAGGAGTAAATAGTCAATTTTCTCAAAATTTTGCAAAATATCCCCACTTTATATTAAGCTCACAACATGCGTGCATGCTGTCTTACCTTTTTTTTAAATGGTGTCCCAAAGATCCCCCTTCCCCGGATTGATAAAATCCGGTATCAAAGAGATAGCAATCTCTTTGATACCGGATTTTATCAATCGCTGGCCTTCTTCTAAATCGTCAATGGAAGTTTCTTCTGTCTTAAACGTCTGATTTGTTTACTGCGAAAACGAGTCACACTGTCCTTGTTTATCTATTCCTCACAACTAGAATTTTTGGAGGAAGCAACCGATAACAGAGTGCAGCATTGCAGTTGTTCATTTGATGGTCGTTTAAATTGCTATCAATCATAACTTCGTTTAATTGTTGAGGAAGAGGTTCGACAGATTCATGTTACACACTCGAGTCACTTCTCCCTCACTGCTGGTTTGACTTATAGCGTCATAAGATTTCCACAGCCAAAACCAGCCATCAGATTCATTAAAGTCACCGGTCTTATATAAATCTTTATAGAACTTTACAGCTTGAGCTCTGATGACCGGTCCAGATAGTGGTACCCCTTCACTTCGTTTTATTAAGAACCACCTGTACATGCACTTATCAAGACCACACTATATTTGCCTAATTTAGTTTTCTCTTGCAGTCCGATTTCACTTTCAACTGTGTCCACGAAATTTCTAAGTTTATTTTCCGCCTTCATCCACCCCTTGATTGAGTGTTTCTCACTCAAGCGAGAAACTTGCTTTGTTATCCCCGTTTTTTACAGATGGATAATTTTCAATTTATCTCCTGTTGATTAGGATTTTCGCTTCTGAACATTTTGTATTCTGAACTCGTGACTTTACGCTCAGAATACGTGATTCAGACTAAGATTATATTTCAAATTCTCTAGGTTTAAAAATTTTTGGCAGGTGCAGAGTTTTTGAAGCCTCGTAGAAGTACACAGTTGTTTCCATGTCCGTTACTTCTGCAAAATCGTTTGGAACACAGTGGTGAAGGTCAGCTAGGAGGTGTTATGAGGGCGAGTCTAACGATAAAAGTTTACTGCAGAATTTTTACTGTCTTAAAAAGTGAAAAATTTATTTAAAAAACGGCGATATTTTATAATGTGGAACTTTATTTTTTCCGCGTTATTTCGGGCTTCTATTGCATTATATTACTGTTTTGGTTTAACTTTGTAAAAGAGATTTTTAATTTTTTTATGTGTTCTTTCTGTTATATTTTGAATTTCAAATTATTTTAAATAATGAAGTTGAGTTGCATTATAAAATATTTTTTTCCACCTGCATAATATTTTGCGTACTACTGCGTATCATATTTTTAATTATAATTTATCATAATTATAATCCTATGTAGTTTACTTAGTGTTTTGGAGCATTGAAAATTTATTTTGTTTGACTTCAACACCGAGCTGACGAATCGTAACCAAAGCTGTTTAAAATGTGTATAAATTCTCTTTATTGTTATAGGCACTAATAATTTAAATTGAAAACACATAAAAAGAAAAGTTCGTAAAGAAAATGACACTGCAATTACTTATCATGAAGATACGCAAAAAATAAAAAAAAACAATAACTATAGATTAAAGGATCTGTCACATACTTCAAATACAGCTTTACAAAAAATGTAGGTCTATTGTAAAAAAAATTCTAATTTAAATACTTTATCTTTTTTTTAATTTTATATATAAGAGTATACAAAATAAAATTTTCTCAGTCCTAAGCATCCTGCAAATTTTTATCATTTCTTTCTTGTTTAGAATATATATATATATATATATATATATATATATATATATATATATATATATATATATATTATTATAAATAATTATATTTAACTGTTTATATATATATATAATTAAATAATGTTTTTGTTGAATAACATTATATCCAAATTATTTGATAGTAAATAATTCAACTTCAAAATAATGAAACGTTTTTGAATTAACATGCGCTAATACGGTTTTTAACATTTTTTAACTGTATTCTTATTTAATTCAAAATAACAGTAGGTCAGTTGTTATTGTGCAAAGGAAATGTTGGAGTTGATCTGAAGATTGAGATATTTTTATTTGAATTACATATTCCTTCTTTTTTCAATAACGTAACTGTAAATCTTAAATTTAATATTATTAAGAAGCTAGGGTTATAAGAATGTAGCATATATTTATTGATCATATTAAGGTCTACATTTTAATTATATATAACATATTTCTTACTAATATTGAAAACATTTCTTTCGTATTCATCCATTTTATATTAAAATGCATTCTAAACAGATGAAAGAAAAAAAAGTCTTTCAGAGGCTTGACTTATTCTACATATTAAAAGTTAAGGCAACTTAGGATTTAATATTTGATTAAAATAATTATTATCCTAGATTCATTAAAATCGTTCAGGCATTAATTCATGTTGTCTGTAAATGGAAACGAAAAAAATCATATAAATCAATATAATCAGCTGAGTCTTTTAAAGTTTACATAATATAAAATGCTGTTATGAAGAAAGGGTACTTTGATGAAGACATAAGTTTAATTTAAAACCAGTAAGCATTAAATATCTCACTTTCAAAGTAATAGAAATTTTTCTCTTAAAGGAACTTGTGGAGCTTCACCTTTATAATTACTAACATTTTCATTAATGGACTAACGGTAGTAATGCTGTTAATAATATCCGTCTTAAAATGTTTAGGGAATTTCTTAAGTACGTAACAGAATAAATAAATTTTTTATCATGATCGGTTCATAATAATAAAGTCACGCCAGGAATAGGTGGTATGCTGATTCTCGGATAAAAGAGTGAACTGCTCCAGCATTTACCTGAATAATCAAAGTAACATTAGATAAAATATTGATTATAGCAGCATCAAAAATACAAAATAATTAATAAAATAAAAAAATCGATGTGATTAAAATTCATTTTGATTTTTTAAAATACGAACACCATGAAATAATATTAAGGTAAATATAAGAATATACTAAATATAAACATAAGTAATTTGCAATTCAGAAGACGATAATTAAAATTATTTTAACATAATTTATCTTTGCGTTGAACAAAATGCAGGTAATTAAAGATTTATAAAATATTTTAATTATTATTTTAAAAAAAGCTGATAATAAAGTTGTAATACTTTTCTTGCACGGGTTCTTATATAGTGGAAATATGACATGAAAATATTGAAAGTTTTAAAAAGTTTTTTAAAAAATCGATATTTATAAACTTTGATCAGCCCCCCTTAATACTACCCCTAAGTATTTTTTTTGGGTTCACTAGCACTATACTAAGCGTAGAAAGATATAAAAAAAATATTCGCTTAAAAATATGCAATAAATTAAAAAATAATTTTATTTGATTTTTGGGGAAGATCCCCCTTCCCCAAGGACTGATAGCAATTTAAACGACCATCAAATGAACAACTGCAATGCTGCACTCTGTTATCGATTGCTTCCTCCAAAAATTCTAGTTGTGAGGAATAGATAAACAAGGACAGTGTGACTCGTTTTCGCAGTAAACAAATCAGACGTTTAAGACAGAAGAAACTTCCATTGACGATTTAGAAGAAGGCCAACGATTGATAAAATCCGGTATCAAAGAGATAGCATTATTGGTTCAGATCGCCGAATCTGCGAAATTGATGCGATCTTGAATTGTGAACAAATGCTATTCAAAGGGTTATAAAGGACCAAAATGCCTGCCACATGTATGTCTTATCAGCTAACATGTGCTGTAAAAGGCCGAAGGGACTAAAAGTGTGTGCAGAATGATGTCCATGTTTGAAACAGTGAACAGTTTTTTTTTTATATCTCGTGACTGAAGATGAAGCTTGGGTGCTTCAATATAATCCTGAGACTAAAAGTCAATCGATGAAGTGGTTACTCAATGTTTCACCAAAGCCTAAAAAGTTCAGAAACATCATAAATCCTTAGTCAAGGTGATGGTTCTGATTTCCTAGATTCAAAAAGGAGTAATTTTGTTGAATTTTCTTGAATAGGACGCAACAGTGGAACAATGAGTGTTATAGCGTGTCAGTAAAAAAACCTTTGAGAAACCATCATAAATAAAAGATCTGAGAAAAATCTTTATGCCATTAAACTGCATCATGAAAACGTTAGAGATCACATGACTAACCGCAAACCAATGCCTTCCACGAATGGGGTAGCCAATAGTTCCCAACCCCCTACAGCCATAATCTGGTTTCATTAGATTTTCTTTTTTTTGGTGTAATGAAAGATGTTCTTTGGGTTTCGAGTTCAGTGATACAGAATAGTTAAAGATGCAACTAGAGCATTGATTAGATTGTACTCTATAAATTTTTTCATAAGTGAGTAAAAAGGCACCGCGAATGTGTTGAGGGCAACAGAAATTATTTTGAATTATGATATTTTGTTGCATTTAATAACCCTTATAATAATATTAATATTAATAATTTAATTACACATTAAATTGATAAAATTTAACAATTTAATAAGAAGTAATAATAAAAAACTATTAAACGAAACATCTAGTAATATAAAAAAATAACTTAACTGAAAATAAAAGCATATATATAAATTAATATTACAAATCAAATTGTTTTTTAGGTTTTACAAAAAATAATTGCGACTGCATAGAATCTAACTAAAAAATAAATTTGAAAAAGTGGATCATAAATTTGTGATTTAAAAAGATTTAAAAAAAGAAGAAAAAAATTGTCTATATGATTTTTTTTTTTAAATCAGTTAGTAAGATCAAAAATCTTTCACAGATATACGCTATCTAAATTTAGATAATAACAATGTCATTAATGAACAGTTAAAAATCATAATTTGACCAAGACTGCTGCTGTTATGTATTACAACTAAGAAAATAATAAAATGCTTATTAAACTGAATTACATGTAAATATAATTATCTGAAGATTAGATTAATATAAAAATTTTATTTGATTTATTTTTAAATAAATAGCTTTGAAGAAGGTGTATCCATTGAAAACGCACAAGCTGAAGCGGAAATGATAAATTAGTAATTAAAAAAAATTTCAGGTTCCGACAAGTTCGAGTCCCAGTTAGGCGTGGCATTCTTTACACTACGAAATTCATTATCATCCATACAGTGACTATTATTGGACGCCAGAGAAATAATAGCTGTTCCTACTATATCGTCATCCTCGTCATATGGTGTTCTGCCTGGAGGCAGGTCCTTTCCGCCCCCTGTTTCCATCAATTTCGTTCCAAGCCTTCTCCTTCCTTTCCCTGTAGTTTCCAATCTTCATCTCATCAATTAACTTCGTCCTTCTTCTTCTTCGCTTTCTTTCTCCTTCTACTGAGCCTTTTTATGTAGTTATCAAGATTCCACTTCCTCTAACCAGATGTCTTAACCGGTTTCCATTTCTTTTGTGTACTTACCGCATAAGTGCACATTCATTACTTCCTGATTCCTCACTTATCCGTCCATCTTACTTTCTCCATTTTTCTCTATATCCACATCTTAAAACCCTCAATCCAGTGCCTTTCTCTTTTCCTCATCGTCCATCCTTTATTTCCATACAACAGGACACCCCATACATAACTTTGACTAATCTCTTCCTTAACTTTAAGTTCAGATTTTTACTACATAGTAATTTCCTCTTCCTAATGAAGGTTTCTTTGCCATCGTTGTCCTTTCTTTTATTTCCATTGTGCTCTTCTAGTCCTCTGTCACCATAGTATCTAGGAATCTTTTAACTACTTTTAGTCGTTCTTTACTTGTCCTTATCGCTAAATTCCATTTGTTGTTTGCTTACTTGTTCTCTACCTATTGTATAAATAAATAATTACCAGTAATCAGAAAGGTTCTGCATTCGAATACCAATTAGATTTCTTTCACCCTACAATTACTCATTTCTCATTAAAAAAAAAAATGGAAATAACAGGCCGACAATAGGCAACCGCCCTCGGCTTTTGAAAAGTCCTTATCTTTAATAAATTTATCAGCCTGTAAAAATATAAATAATACTGTTTATTTGTTGCAAATATTGACAGAATTAGAGTTTTAATATATATATATATATATACACACACAAGATGTCTTTGCTCTGCTTATAAAAAATATAACCCTTCTTAGAGATACTGAATTATACAAAACATTTATTCTTTAGTGAATTACTGAGATACGGGGACCATCGTGGTGACCTTACCTTATCATCGATTGACTAATTGTAATCAAAATTAAATGGCATTACTAACCCGCATTCAAAAATCATCGTACAAAATTTCATAACCAACAAAAAAATTTGGCTTATTATCCCACCCCTCACTATTGAATTAAATTGTCCAAATATATAACCAAAGTGACATACTAATGTAATAGCATCATCTTATTAGTACAGGAGTGTGACTTTAAGTACAGAACTGACAAAAAAAGAGTGCCTTTTACTCAATACGAAAAGTATTTTTCAAAATAGTTCGCTGAAATATAGGCCTGCACATTATACATTGTACAAAATATTCTCTTCTGTAATCGATATTATTTCTCACTCGCTATTTATCTGCAAAACTAAAGATAAATTTGGAGAATTTCTTTAAAAGATGTCTTTCATTGAATTTCCTTGTGAATTATTTTATTTTTAATGAACTAAAAACTAATGAACAAAACATCGGCTTAAAACTAAAATCGATGAAAAGTTGCATAAATATTTTCTAACAGAACTTAAAACTTGCTTGATTTTAATTTCTAGAGAAACTATTTCAGCTATCATCCAAAATATCAGTGAAATTTACTCAGTTATTCGGACGTTGTCATCATACAAAGAATTCCAGAATATTATCACGCAGACCTTGATTCATTCAGTTCATAAAAAATAATTTTTAAATACACATCACGATTGCGAAATTGTTTGAACAATTAATTAAGATAAATAGAACAATAAATAATAAATAAAAATAAACTACCATCAACCCAAGGCCAGAAGGATAAGGTTAAATGCCTACGAGTCTTATGTTAGAATTTTGCATTCATCTACAAAGTAGTAATGAGAATTATGAACGTGTAAATATAATTTAACTGGATTATAAGGAGCATAAATGAACAAATGATTAACTTTCTCATTAAGTTCTAACATAGGAGTTTGATTGGTCGCTCGCGTACAAACATATACACACACGTGTGTGTGCGCGCACACACACAAAAATAGTTTATTATTATTCTTTATCAAGTACTTAGCCTTGATAAAGAATAATTCCTGAATAATTCAAAATTGTCTGTCAATAATATAATTAAATATTTACAGTTAACTTTTAATATTTAATAACAAAAAAAAAAGATTATCAAGTAATTTCACTGTTTTTCTTAATGCATTAATAAATGCTTTTAAGATTTTTAATAACTCTAAAGTTAACTTAAGAAAAGAATTTTTAATAATGAATCAATGAACAATTGTTTGAGATTTGTTACCTATCGTGTTACATTACTTTATAACAAATCGTCTTAAAAAAATTATTTTTTATTTTAAAAAAAAAATATGTTTAAAATGTACGGTATTTAAAATTGATTCAGTTTTAGATAAGCCATAACCTTTTATTACTTAGTGATATATACTTATTTATTATGTTACAGATTTTTTTACCGGAGACAGAAGATATTTTAATAAAACATCAAGATTTTAATCTTGGACCGTGGTATAAATAACTTATACTTCTAAATCATAAATTTCGTTTCTTTTCTCATCACGTTCCTTTTACAAATTAAATTCTCCTTCAGTGATTAAAGAATAATAATTCATTAAACAAAGTCTTAAAAAATGAATAACACTGCATTTTTTTCTTGTATACTATGTATATTTTTCTTTCGTATAATTAATTTATTCTGAAATTTATGTAATAAAACCACATAAACAAAGAGTTGTCTCGTAAAAAATAAAACGGCGGTAAAAGAGTTGCTTTATAAAATGAAAAATTATCCAACGATGACATGATTAAACTTATTGTGAAATAAGTAACAATACTTTCAGAAGCTAAGTTGTTCGTTATATAAGTATCAAAGGAAGTAATAATATTAATCACTGTAGTGTTAAAAATGGCTTGTTTACTCATTTTTGCTTTCTTTAAGGAAATTTTGTTATCATAATCACAATATTCATCTTCGGCATTATTCTACTAAGGATTTATGTAATATCATGGTTATCAGTTACCGATTGCTAATTTTAATACGAATAAATTAGTTACTCTCCTACAAAAATTTAATTTCATCGACGAAAGAACTAATTCATCGATTATTATTTTTTTTTTTTCAATTGATGCGGATTCTACTGCTTAAGTTCTATAATTAGTTCTATTAAATTCCACTATATGGATATTTTTATTTATAATACACTTGTTTTTTTTTATTGCATGTAATAAACAACTTATTAAAATTAAACAGTTTAACGTGTCATTTCAACATGCATGTTTTAATACATTCTTTTACAATTCCGGTATCATAGCTCTAGAACTAAGCTGCTAGAAGGAAAGTATGGTAATCAGATGAAAAATGGGATATGGGTTTATTGCATTTATTGACGTTTCATGACCCAGGGACCCCAAAAAACAAAACAAAAAAACAGTGGACGGTAATGTTCATGCATGAGTGTGTGCTTGTGTTAGCGTGCTCAAAGCTTAATAACGTTTCATTGGATATACCGATTTTGATGAAATTAGGTACAGTGACGAGTTTATGGGGCAATTTGTTGGAAGAATTTGGGATCAGTATCTCCAACTTTGGTGGAGTAAATAAATTACTTTGTGTTCAATTTTTTTTAAATTTTGCTAACATAATCCCACTTCATATTAAGCACATTACATGCATATTTGCTTATCTTTTTTTTTTTTGTAATTTTATCCCCAGTTCTCCCCTTCACCAAAAATCAAACAAAGCAACCTTTTTATTTATTACATATTTTTAACCGATTTTTTTGTCTCCCGAGTATAGTAGAAATGCAAGTGACCGCCAAAAAAATAGTTTGTGACAATATTGAGAGTAAGGAAGCCGATCAAATTTTTAAAATATCGTAATTTATTAACTTTTTTTAGTTTATTTAAACTTTTAATAATGATATTACAATAAAATTTCATCATAGTTCACTTCCAACCCAAAAAAGAAATCCTAGTTATCTTTTTATTGGTTTGTACACTTTTCAGTGGAATTATTTTTCAGTTTCTTTCATTTAACATAGTAAATGCAGATAAATCATAAAGGTTTCTTGGGAAGTAATTTTGAGCGTTGGAGACCAGAAAAAAGTTTAAAAATATAGATTTTTTTTTTTAATTTTTTAAACTTCTTTCATTTATTATTTTTTCACTGTATAAGAATAAATAACCAATCCCAGGAAAGAATAAAAACTTGTCAGTTTTTTACACATAATACTTAAGTTACTCTGATTCAAATTTTAACCACTTTAAGTTGGTGATTTCTAGAAAAAATGGAAATAAAAATCGATTGTAAATTTAATCTTTGGCAATTATTATTTATTCCATCTTTTTTAAATTAAAAATAACACCAAACATAAAATTCCGAAAACAAAGTGACAAAAAACATACTTAGAATTTTAAAGCTAACATTAAATTCGCTTAATTTGATTTCATTATTATTTTATAAAATATAAAAAGTGCATGCTAAATTTTGTTAGGTATTTTACAATTAACATATATATATTAATATATTGTAATATTTTTCTCGAAGTCATAAACAAAATCCTCTGTAAAACCGTTTAGTAGAACTTTAATAAAATTCCTAAATTAAAATTCGTGGGGGAGTGGTAGCGTCTCGGTCTTTCATCGGACGTCCCATGATGGAATCCGAAACAAGCTTGGCATTTTTCATACGCAACAAATCTCCGTTGTCACTCCCTCGTATAAGCTTCTATGGGGAATAAATACATCAGGAAAAGTATTTTACTGTTTTACGAGATTTAATTTTTTTTTATACTCCTCAAAATTTTACAGGCAATTTCTCACGAACTCAGTGAAAATTTATATCTCACTTCAGAGAATAGTTTAAAAAATCTGATCATCTTAAAATTTTCGGACGATAATATAGACATTTTATTGGAAATTAAATTATGATTATTAAATTACGATTTACCTCTTACCTCTCGTGTTCTCCAAACGAACAGCTATATAACTAACGATAGACGCAGTAAAGTGACCAGTTGCATTTGAAATATCATGTTGGTTGGGTGTCTAGTTCAAATTGTTTTAATAAGTACTTTTAGTTCTATTTTAATTTTTACTATATGCACAATTAAAAAATATGTTATTTTAATATTTTTGAGTCCGCGTACCAAATAACTTCTTTCTAATAAAAGATTTGATACATAGTTAAAACTTTTGATAAGTTAATCTTTAGAATCTTAATAAACGAAAAATAAAAAAAAGACGAGATATGTTACCCCTTTGATGAATCGTTAAAAATAAAACACAATATGTTCGTTAGTAATCAGATAAAAATTAATAATAAAAAATTATATATTCAAAGGACTCTAAAAAATAAAGAAGCAATCATTACCTGATTTCATGTCTGAACTTTATATTTTGTATATTTTTTTATCTTTTAGTTTTTTGTCTTTTTTATTATAATTTTTGGTAAAAGAATTTTATTTTGTACAAAGTCAAAAAATTCCTAATTGGAATTATGGAATTGTACTATATGAATTGTATGGCATAGTAATATCAATAAAGACTATAACAATAGAAATTTGAAAACGAAATCATATAACTTATTACTTGAGTACGGCAAGCAATTCAAATAGCATTGTACTTTGAGTGATAACAGACAAAATCTGGAATATCTAATGACAACATTTACAAACTAGTTTTAAGATATTATATAATTTATTGTTTGCAGTCGTCGATGAAATACCATAACTAAGTTTGGAAAACATGGACAATTAGTATACCATTTACGACGACAGGCAAAGTAAAGATTTTGAGCAGGACATGAGGAAAAACCAGTCCACAAAATTGCACTGGTTAAACCACCATGTAAATAGTTTGGTGAGTTGGAATTTTCAACCAGCGAAAAACGACCAGCGAAAAACGATTTATTTCTCAAACTGGCCGATAGACTATTGATACTGACTCAAATAACGATAAATGGTTCTTCCAAACAACTTAGTCATAAAAGTGAAGTCATTTTTTTTCAAAACAAACGATTAATTTGATTAACAAATTGTTCATAATCTAAATGATAAATTGGCAGATAAATCGCTAAGAAAGATCGTTGATAAATTGCTCCACGTATCCAGCTTTTTCAGCACTCAAGTCTGGACACGTAATACGATATTTTAAACACGTACTGACGTATCTCCCCGTCATTTATCAGACCATCATAATTACTAGCAAGCTTTGACAGAGCATTCTTTCCAGTACATGATCTATCCTTTAACGAAACAGAATCCCCCCAGGTACTTAAAATTATCGAACCCTTTTTCAGTAAAATCATTAAAAAAAAGACCAGACCTGGTTTTCTTTCTGGTCTTTCTGGACATCGGTTTTACAAAATTAATTTTCTCATAATTTACTAAATATAACAATTGCCATAAGGTAAAGAAACCTGATCATCTACAAACAATGATGAATGTATAATTATTGTCCGTTTTTAGTCTCTCCACATTTTTTTTTTTTTTTAGATAATTAATTGGCCAAAAATGTTACAATTGTGTAGGGATGTGGAAATCATGTAGTGTAGAAAAACACCATGCATGAATAAAAGGAAGCGATACTACCGTTCAGCCAAGCAGGTTGAAGAAAATCTATTGGCAGTTTCTTCAGAACTCATCAACGTACATCTAGATCATTAGATAATGACACAAATTTTGTTTGTTTGTCTAGGGTAACTTCAAGAACCATGAAACTCATAGAAAACATTTTTACACTCTTTAAAAGAGTACTCCTTTCCGAATTTAATAAAATATATAGGACTTCCATGTAACCCCCAAATTTAACCACTTTTGATCATTGTTTCTGTAATCAGAATCGAATCGATGGTATTATTGATATGTCTAGTATTATTGACTTGTCTAAGTGTATACAGACAATCATTATTAATAATAATTTTTATTGTTTAACCATAACACATAACATTTGTTTTATGTTAAAATTTCACAACATGCTTAGTTCAACATAAGTAAACATTTTATTCTTATACACAATGATTATTTTTGATTAATTTCTCAAAAAAATTATACATCAATAAATTAAAAATTGAATTTATTGTGTATAATATACATATATAATTTATGTAAGATTAAAAAAGGACAAATTTGTTTTTAGATTAATATTGCTTGCATTAATATTAAATTCTCAAATTTAAAGTAAAATTTAAAAAAAAATTGTTTTAAAAGTAAATTTATGAAATTGTTAACTAAATATTATTTAATTAAAAAAGAAGTTGTATTTGTTTGTGGACCAGCATCCAACTCTATCAATTATTATAGCCTACTCAGAGTTGTCAAATTACTACAGTAAGACAGAGAAACAATACAAATACCTGCAGACAGACAAATCTGAATGAAAATTTTATACAAAGGTTGATTACACAGATATGGAAAAATTCCTTTCATATCTTTATTTTTAGTATTAAGTGTTCTTAGCATTTCTTTATAGATAGGAAAAGGATTGTAATATAATTTATTCAGGAATGTGTCAGGGTATTTTTATTCAGTTAGATCATAATTAGGCTTATAGCTTAGAAGGATTGCGATTCTTATTAAATAGAATGAAAGAGCTAGGTGGCTGTTATAGGTTATAACTGAATGTTGTAAGGAGAAACAGAATTCATGATTACCTTTTCATCAAACAACCTTCTTGGATGAGTATCAACTTGTATGTACTTGTTTGATGAGTGTAATTATTTCTATGAAGTAAAAAATAAAATACAAAAAGCCAGATCAATATTTTTTTACATGAATTATTTACTATGCACCCATAATTTAAGCTTGAGAAAAAGAATGGTTAAATCTTTCTTAGAATGAAGAAGAGAATCC
This sequence comes from Lycorma delicatula, assembly GCF_047948215.1. Taxonomy (NCBI): domain Eukaryota; kingdom Metazoa; phylum Arthropoda; class Insecta; order Hemiptera; family Fulgoridae; genus Lycorma; species Lycorma delicatula. The sequence continues at coordinate 187,957,128 of NC_134455.1, forward strand.
TTATCTTCTCAGTATTGCTGTATGATTTTGAGTCTTAAACTTTGTTGAATCAGAAACATCATTGAAGAGAAGTGAGGCCTTTGAGATGTGAGTCTATCAATGATTACTTAAGATTAGTTGAAGCAATAAGGTTCATGATGAGAATGTAAACAAAGGACTAGATAAAAACACAGGGATTTTTAAGAAGAAAAGCTGGAGTAGTTTTCGTAACTCATGAGACATTTCGAGAAGTACTTCCATGTCTCATACTTCAAGGGAAAGTCATGGGAAATTGAGTCCAGGCTGGTGGAGAATTTCACGGTTGAAGAATTTAACAGAGTGGTTCTTCTCAAGCAGCTCTTTATTTCATTCTGCTATAGATAAAATTGAAATTACCAAGACGATTACCAGTGTGTTTGATATCTTACATGATACATAAAGAAGATCTTAAATTTTAACATTTAATTAATTATATTTACACTACTTCATATTCTTCATTGTTTTCATTTCCTTAATTAATTGAAATAGTAAGTGTGAATTTTTTATTACAAAATAGATACTTTTTAACCAACCTTAATAAAATTAGGAAGTACTCAATTCAGATCATTTATATTACTTATTTATTCTACTTTCAGAACAACAGGTAATCCCTAATTACAAGTAATTTTTTTTTTTACGATAAAAAATTAATTTGTTGGTGAAAAATTGCAAGCCTAATGGCATTCAAACCCAGCACCCTATGATGAAATTATGAAAGAGAAATAGAGAGCTGCCACACTGCTGACCTCCATGAAGTGGTTTATGTTCAAAACACACTATTTTTCAAATGGACCAGTTTTGATGATAATTTCTTTAGCTTATATAAGAATTACCAACTGTAATCTTGTTCTAAGATTGTCAAAAGTAACTTAAGAGGAATAGTTAAACTAAAAATTGCATTATCTAAATAGACGACTCGTAGATTTTTTGTCATCTTTATCTACAAGAAATATTGAATTATTGATATAAGCACATTATGATATAAACCGTGATGACATTCTAACATACAAAAGATTTTCTTGAAAATTAGTTGGAAAATGTAGGGTAAAAAGATAATAATTATTCCGGCATTCCTGAGATTTATTAGTACACGTTAAGCTTCAGTAATGTTAGTTGTTTATCTGATTCATTTTTTTTTAATTTTTCCAGATCCAGTAAATATGCAATGATTATATGTTTAACATAACATATTTAATATAAATATTTAATATCTTTTACAAAATCTTGAATTTAGGAGAACTACAGCCATTTTGTACATGTTATAGCAATAAAATACAAGAAAAGTAACAGTTTCTTTCTGTAGTTTCATTTCTTACTTTCTATTCAAGTGATATTTACTCGTAAGGTTTTTTTGAGAATATGGATAGTTGTGAATACGTTTGAGTAGGAGTAGACTAGATCAGTGTGGATTAGCAATAATGCAAGTTGAAGTAGAATAGTAAGGTAGGGAGAAGAAGTTTGATGCATATTTTTGGGAGGAGGTAGTTTGCTAGGTGGAGTGATACCTCTACTAAACCACAACTTGTTTTTGAGGCAGGCCAGAAAAGTTGTATCACTATATGTTTTTTTTGTTTGTGTGTTTGTGTATATGTATGTATGAGGGTGTGTGTGTGTGTGTGTGTGTGTCTCTCTCTCTCTCTCTGTAGCGCGCGCGCGCGCGTGTGTGTGTGTGTGTGTATTCTATTTTATTTAATCTTATGTGGCTGGTAACCTAAAAGATTAAATTTAAAGAAAGTACTGAAAACAAATATCTTCAATTACTTTTATATACAATAATGTAATCCAAAGAATAACTGCATTAATTATAAAACTGGATACACATGCATAAGGTTCAAACAACATTTGAAAATGTAAATTTTAGAAAATTTCACTTTAGGCATCCAATTATTTATGAATATGAATAATAACAAAAAAATTGTTATAATACAAAAATAAAAAAAACCTTGTCAACAGTCTGTATACAATACATGTAAATTTTGTCAGATATCAAAGGTTTTAAAGAATTCTGTAAATGAATTTTCCAAAAAGAATTAAGAAATGGATAAAGCTTATCAAACATAGTCGATCAAAGCTCCCACCATACATTTTAGGTAAAATTGCTTATGTCCATGTTCAAACTAGTCAACTACTCTGACTACCTCTTTTAACTAAAACTACAAGAAAAATGTCTATTGTTAAATTAAAAAAGATTAATTTTAAGCAGTAAAAATAATTGTAATAAGTCAAACGGGATAATTATTATTATTATTATATTAGTTTTTTCTCTTTTTAAATCATTTTATGTTCGAAATTCTGTAAATTTTTGCAATAAAATATTGTTTGCCTGCTCCCAGCAGATCTAGAAAACCCTCATTTCTGTGAAATAATACAAGGTAGCATAGATAAAAAGTGGGGTTAGTTCAGCAATTATTATTTACCATACTTCATAAATCTCAGTGACGAAAAAATCTTGTAAAAATGTTATAATAGAACTACATAAAAGTATTGTAATAATATATACCCAAAACTTTATTTTACGATTACACCATGATATTCCAAACTTCTCAAGAAAGTTCCTAAAATCGCTTAGTAAAAGAAAAATGTATAATGTAATCAAAATCAATAAATTTAAAAACGTTATAAAGAGATTAACGGATTACGGTTTTAGAAATACATAGAATTTTTTTTTAGAAAAACTAGTCGCTGAAAAGCTCCTGATCTTTTACTTTTTTAACAGTGTTAAATTAATTACATTTTCATAATTGGTATTATTTTTTTCTATTTTACTTGGTAAATTTAATAATCTATAGTTTTGTTAATACAACTTGTTAAAATATCAGCAATCCTTTACGTCAAGGTAATTAATAGCATCTGTACCTATAATGCAACTTTGTCACACATACTGGCTAACTGACTGACTGACTAATTCATCAACCAGCAATACTACTGAAGATAATTGATGAAAAATTGTAAACATGTTCTTCTTACGGTGTAAGTGCACAATAAGAAAGGATTTCTTGCAATTCCGAGTTTAAAGGGTTAAAATTGAGTAACAATGAAATTTATTATTTTCTTAATTTGTTGGTAAAAAATGAGATATCAGTCTGATTTTTTATGTATGTAATATTCATGTGAATATGTAAAAAATAATTTCTAGATTTTTTAAATTTCGAGTTTAAAGAATTAAAATGGATGTTAAATTTTCTTTTAAACCAGGCTGTTTTTTGTAATTTCTCGGTAACAAATAAATATATTAACTGGATTAATGGTGTGTGTAGTTTCCATATAAATATCTAAAATCCAATTTCTAGACTTTTCGAAATTCCACCATGAATGGAGTGAAGAATGTTACAAAAAGTTTGAACAATGAAAATCTTCCCATTTTCCAACAATACTAAACGAAATATTCATTCGATTTGAACTTGAAAATATTCTTCACTTATCTAAAAGTGATTTTCGGGGTTTTTTTAACCAAAAGAGTAACCAAAAACACAAAGAAAGGATTTTTGTAGAAAATCTAATTTCAACTAAAGCAAGTGGTCATTAAACTCGATTTTATCATCAGTTTGGTCATAGTAAAGCTGAATATCGGCAAGGAGAATAATCCTGTTGATACCGGAAGTCTTTAAAACAGCCACCATCTTGAAACAGTGAAACATTAGAATAATAGTCCTACGTTCTTCCCGGATATAAAAACTATGTTGATGCAAAATTTCAGCTCAATCAGTTGAGTAGTTTTTGCGTGATAGAGTTACAGATTCATAGAAACCACTAGATTGGTAAATACGAATATATAAGATATCGAAATGTATATTTTGGCTTTCTTATTTTTTTATCTGAAATTAGTCTATATTACTGATGTTTTACTTCAGCAAAAATCAATTAATATAAATAGTTAATTTTTCGAAAATTAAAACCTTCGTTACACAAAATCTGTTAACGGAATACTTGAAATTCAGCGGAAAATTTTAATTTGATGCTATTATTAGTAAGTAATATACTTATGTGTAATTTAAAATGGTGTTAAATTAGAGATACCAACAGAGTCGGATGTCTTTTTTGTACGCTCCGTGGTTAACGTAGGGTTACAATTGTTAGTATTATTATAAACAATTAAAATTGGGAATGTATGATCAGTTATTATTTTACTGCTTTTTCAAATTGGCTATATAGATTTTCTATTTAATATTGTTCAGTTTTTCTTATGTAAAACAAAGAAAGAGAAAGTTGGTATTTGACTGAAATTTACTCCTATGGCAAATTCAACTGAGGGAATTTATCCACTCTCGCTCTTTTGTAGAAGGTGGGCTAAAGAAGGAAGGAATGAATACTGAGTGACATTGCGTAATATTGAAACAATTACAAAAAAAAATATCGGCTGAATAACACAAGTTGAATCAATTTTTATATCTGAATTTATTTCGCCCATCACCATCTTCAAGTTGTTTAAAGGATTGAAACTTCTGCTAGTAAAAGAGTACTTCGAGCGTACTTGGTTTAGGGATAATATAGAGTTTGCAAGAGAAACTGGTGATTCTAGGGTTATTAACGATTGTTCATCTATTACTGTACTGAAAGAAAACCTTTGGTCAAAAAGGAAAACGTTTGCACAAGAAGGAGTATTCTGGGAATAATAAAAGGAATGAAGGTCCTAAGGAAGTCGGATGTATCAGAAACTGGTGTAGATGTAAACAAAAGAAAAATTAAATTAGGTTGTTCAACAGGATATCTTCAAATGCAAATTTTCAGGGATCACTCAGGCCTTATTTTTTTATCCAAGATAATACAGCAATTAATGATTTGGAGGGCCAATTAACCGGAAAAGATGACTGTATAAATGTTAGAATTTAAACAGCTTTGATAATGTATTTGATTTTAATAGTCTTCCCAGTAGTCATGTACAGCGTTGAGACCTGGACCATCAAGGAGGAAGATCGGAGGAGAATTGACGGATACGAAATGTGGTCTTATAGAATAATGCTCTGCGTCGGATGGTCGGTTTAGAGGATGAACAACTCGATTATAAATGAACTGGGTACACAGAGGAGGTTGTCCACAATATGCTTCAGGGCATCCTCCGCTTTTTCGGCCATATAGGCCGTAGGCCTGGCGAATATCTTGAGAAGCTAGTCATACAGGGAAAGACCGAAGGCAGCAGGTCACGCGGAATACCACTGAAAAGATGATTGGACCAAATTGAAGAGGCGACTGGAGAAACGCTAAGCACGTTGATTCGAATGGCCAAGGACCGTGAGATATGGCGGGAAATTGTCAGCGGAATATGAATCGGGTCACCAGCTCTCAGAAATAAGAGAAAGGATACTGATGATGATGATGATTTTACGTGTAATAAGAATACTATTACTGAAATATAAGATACCGATGTAAATTTTTCTCAGATATAATATTTTGATGAATGATTTTTAGATTAATTGGATGAAAGATCTAACGCTACACGAATTAATTATTGGGGATAGGACAAGCCGTGAATTAACTACGCTAGTTATAAAAAATACCTGTGAAAATGTAGTGATTTTAAGCTCAAATAATAATTACTGGATAATACTTCAAATAAAACGTTTTTCGGTATTGGAAATATACTGGATGCCGAGTCCATGTACCGAAAAATGTATTGAAATTCTGTGTGATTTATTTCTTAGGATTATCAGATAAGAAGATATAATACGGATATACTGTAGATGAATGGACTACGAGATTACAATTTTTAAATCATGAGGAACGATTGCTTAATTACGTAATTTAACTGATAAAAGAATATCTCTACACTTAACAACGTTAGAGGTTTAAAACTACATGAAGCAATGGAAAGTACTGGGATGATAGTATTAAACAGAAGAAGCTCCATTAACAGCCCTGGTAATATTGTAAATTATGCTGGTGTCAGTGTGGTAGATATTGCATGGGTTAGAACTGTGCTTCATCTTAATGTAGATGTCTCAGTCGATTCAGCTTCCAGAGTACGTAGACTGTTCTCGTCTGGACTAATTGTTAAAGAGAAATATACTTACAATTTTAACATGAATTATATCTAAAAATAATTTGTCTCGTTGGAAATGAATAACGGTTTATACATTCTCATTCTTACGATTTTAATGAACTTAATTATAATTTACATATTAGGATAAAAATTCAGCTGTGTTAGTTGATCTGCCTAAGATTGTAAGAATGAGAGAGAACTTAGATGCTTCAAATAGTAAGGTTTTTATAATCAAAGTTGTATTCAAACCAAACTTCTATTTTCACTATAGAACCTTGTTTTTCATAAACATTATTCAGACCTAAATTTGAAAGAAGTTATTGAAAGTAAAAAGATTAAAAAAAGATTAAAAACTAAATAGGATTACTTTGAAGAACTAGGAGCAGGATTACGATTGTTTAGGAAGATAGAAAGGTTTGGGCTATAATAAAATGGTATTCTTTTAAAAGAAAAATAACACCCGGTTAAGTAGTTTGTTATAATATTATAAGAATTTTTACATTAAAACTGATTATTTATCGATAACTTTCTTTATAGACTTATTTAATTTTGTTTTTAACAATTTAATATTATCGTTATTAAATTGGAGGAGGTAATAGGTAAAAGTAAAACTAGATTAGTTAGAGAAAGATTCGAGTATGGATGGATTAAACAATGATAAATTTAAAATGTTGTATGTAAATTAGGAACAGCACTTATTTAATCAGTTCAATATCACATTTAATCGTGAAACTGTTTTAGATAAGTGGGTAGAAATAAAAATATTCCATATCTTCAAGAATTGGATTTAATTTCATACAAATGCATGCATATTCTTTAGTAAAACTGAACTGCAACAGGCTACTTTTCAGTTTTTTTACCTTCCTTTTTTGAAGTCTCTTGAACAGGGATTTTTAACGTTTTTAGCTCCACAACCCCCAAAATGTAAAAAATATATATAATGAATATTCGTGACCCCCCCCCCCCCAACATCTTCAACCCAATAAAACTTAATTAAAATTATTTAGCTGCCTTGGTAGCGGCGGGTATGAACATGCATGTATGAAGTGTACAAACATGAGTAATTTACAGGTTCAAATTTGATGTCTACGTCCTTTTTGTAATTTGTCTGCTTGGATAATGTTCGCTGTGACAGCATCTTACTCGAACATGCACATGATAAGTTTGAACACGTCGTGCTCCAAGCGGTATAAAAGAAGCTTAAGAGATTACAGAACGTCAGTTTAGATTCGAATGTGAAACGTGCATCTGCTACCTTTATTTAAGTATTTAAAGCGTAGTTTCATTGAAATTAATAATAATTGAAGTTTCGGATTTTTTAGTGTGCGGAAAAAAGATCTCTTCTTTTCCGTTCAGAAGTCAGATGGTTATCGCAGGGGAAAGTGTTAACCAAGTTATTGGAATTTTGAGATGAATCAATAATATTTTTCCAGGATAGACAAACGCCATTCGCAATGTTTTTACAGAATAATGAGTATATGTTACTGTTGGCTTACTTAGCTGATGTATTTTCACATTTAAACGACTTGAATGTGAATTTACATCGAGATGATAAAGATATTTTATTAATGGGAGACAAAGGTCTTGCTTTCATTAAGAAGCTTGATCTGGATTACATGCTTTCAAAGAAAAAATTATGATACATTTTCCACTCACTTCCGATTATATTGAGAAAAATTTGGATAAAGAACACACTATTATTCACCACGGTTTGAATAACATTAAGATGCATTTGCGATAGTTAAATTTTCAGTTGGCGGAGTATTTCGTGGAAGATAAAAATGTTTTCTCGAAGAGATGGGTACTGAATCCATTTAGTAAAACATTATTTCAGCTGCTAAGTTACCAGTTGAAATTCACGACCACCTCATGCAAATGTCTGCCGATAAAACATTACAATTACAATTCACATCTGAAAATTTAGATACGTTTTTGCTTGCTCGTCTAAGTGAATATGGAGATTTAGTCACAGAAGGATTGAAAATATTAATCCCTTTCGCCACATCTTACCTCTGTGAAAAGGGTTTTTCGTTTATGTTTGCACTAAAAACTAAATATAGGTATCGTCTTTTATCACTTGAAAACAATTTGCTTTTGCGAGTTTCTAACATAGATTCAAGTAAGGAGAAACTTTTAAATGAAAAACTAACGTAACCATTTCATTAATTTATGTTTTTACATGTGTACTTATAAATGTAAGTAATATGTTCGTAATAAATGATTTATTTCTCATAAAACGATTTCATTATTGTTTACATCTGAAGTTGTAGGCTAATTTCACGACCCCCAATTTGATATACGCTGCTGTATATAATCAAATAAAACCTTTAGAAAAAATTAGATGTTGCTGCGAGTGAAAGTTCGTCGCAGGGGTAAGGTACGTAGATTAAATTATGTAATGAGTTGAAAAAATTTTTGAACGATGGATACGAGAAGGAGAGAGCTAAAAGAATAACATTATAGTCAACAACAACCACCAAGTCAACTCAGCGTTTTTAAACTGCTCGTTGTCGATACAGAATACATTAAACACACCGAACCAAGTCAACTCAGCGTATTTAAACTGCTCGTTGTCGATACAGAATACATTAAACACACCGAAATATTAAGAAGTAGATTTTAACTAGTAAGTGAAGAGTTATAATCTATTTAAATTTTGTTACTGTACATATATATTTTCGAAAAATATTGTCTTAATCGTTACAATTTTACTATCTTAATATTTCTTATTATGAACATAAAACTTAATTTTGTAAGAATGGACTTCCACTGTTTACCTTTGTTTATTTTTTTTCATTTATGCTTTTGTTTATCATTTATTGTGATGCTGGAAGAGTATCTGAAAAGTCTTGCACGAAAAGCGAAATCACAACATTAGTTCAATATGTCCTTCGTCAAATCCAGACAGGTTTGTAGGCGGAATTTCAGGCCATTTAACACACTGGGGTCATAATGATTGTCTATGTTTAGCATTCGTCTTGAATCCTGTTGCGTATGTGGGTCACATCGTCAACTTCCCACTGTACACTACACATCTGTGACTTCAGATAACTCCAGAATGAATGAATTCAAATCTGGCGACTGTGGTGCCCATTCAACAGGTCTTCTGCGATCAACCCAGTATTCAGAAAAGGTTTCACCCGGTCATTATCGTACAGAATTTGTGTAGTATGGTAGGGCTCCGTCTTACATGAACCATTCACGACGCTCTCCGATGATATCCAATGGGGGCATCAGCCAATCTACAAGCATTTGTAGGTATTTTTCGCCTTCTGTATTTCCTCCAAAAATGTACAGACCTCTGATACGATCATTTCAAATGCCCCACTACACTCTAAAACGATCAGACCCCTGCTTTATAGAGGGATGCTATTGATAGGGGTTCTCCTGTGGAAGGTAGCCCTTTTGTCTGTTGACTTCACCTTTCACATAAAAATTAGCCTCATCAAAAAACAGTACAGTGAATAGAAAGTTCGTATTCTCCTCAATCCTATCCAAAAATCACCCACACATTTCCATTCTACTATCAGGTTCATCTTCCAATAAGTGCTACAAGAGTTGGAGCTTAGACGGGTGAAATTTTTCCATCCTCAGGATATTGTGGACGATGAATCCAAAGTACATTCAGTTCCAGGTTAGTTCGCCGGATTGATTTTTTCAACTACCGGAATAATCACAACTTCTTGAACTGCGTCACCAGTCTGTCCCCTTCCGATCGGGACAAGTCTGCAATACTACCCGTCCCCTTAAACTTGTCAAGTAATCTTCCTACAGTGCTGAGAGATGGCGTTCGGGATGACGTCGATTAAACTTATAACTGAATAACCTTCACCGCCAGACAACAGAATAATTTCTACTCGTTCCTCCTGCAACAGCGTCATTATCTGCTACCAGACAAAATGAAACAGAAGTATCAGAATTTTGCCTATGGTGCTGGAATTTTCAAACTTATCTAAGATTATCCAAGAACTTCTGTAAACTGATTTGATACTACTATAAATAAATGAAAAAATAAGAAGTAGTCTACACAGTTAGATTAAATATTTAAAAAATTAGTGCATAATTTATTTTAAAAAATAATTATTTTTATCTTTAATTTAGTTTTTTAATATCGAAACATTATATTTAAACATTTAATGTGTTGTAATAAATATTAATTAGCTTACTCCGTTCTCAGTTGGAAGAGATATTGGAAAACTACTTAAAATTTAAATAACATACCTCAATTTGAGCATGACATTCAAGATATACTAAACAATATAACGTCATTATTAAATAAAATGTAACGCTTGATTGTTCGTTAATTACTGGCATTAGAGTGGTGACTTTTGAGTATAGCTTAAATTATTTTACGGGTTGGTTTAATATCGAAACATTATATTTAAACATTTAATGTGTTGTAATAAATATTAATTAGCTTACTCCGTTCTCAGTTGGAAGAGATATTGGAAAACTACTTAAAATTTAAATAACATACCTCAATTTGAGCATGACATTCAAGATATACTAAACAATATAACGTCATTATTAAATAAAATGTAACGCTTGATTGTTCGTTAATTACTGGCATTAGAGTGGTGACTTTTGAGTATAGCTTAAATTATTTTACGGGTCGGTTTAGTCTAATTAATATTTATTCAGAGCGTATTATAAATGATTTTTTATTTCCTAATTTCTTAAATTATCTTGATTATGAAATCAGTCCTTTGGAATCGTAAAAATTATCTCTTTTAAAAAGAGAAAAATATAAAAGTAATTACTGTTCAGTTATTGAGGTATCACTTCCTCTAATTTCTAGGTTGAATTTTGTGAAACATTATATAACATTAACTGGCTGAAAACAAAAATTAGTGAAGTATTTAATGTTATGGTTGTTCCCTAATTAAGACATTCTAGTACGACGAAAGTCATTAAAAATAGTTTATTATATAATTTCGTGCTCACTTTGACATCCATTATGTAGCATGACATCTATAGATCTACGCTATCTTCTAATATTGAAGGAGGTTGTTCATATTTTTTCTTTTTTCCAAAATAAAAACGAATTTTTGTCCTTTTTTTTACAATCCGATCAAAAATGTAACAATTTTTTAGAATGAAATATGAGTTAGAAGTTAATAGCAATCCCATAAAAAAACACTGAAACTGTTAACGATTTGGGAATAATAAAACGCTAGAGAAAATTTGTATACATTTAAAAGTTAATCGTTATAAAAATTAAATTACCAAAATGGTACTGAAGTTATATTAATAACATTATTCGTAAAACTAATTTTCTGTAAAAGTTTTAAAACTATGATCCTAATATGTTTACATTGAACTAATTTACAACATTTATAGTACAGTATTATTTACGCATGAAATCACAACCAACCAATTTTAATGATGCGAATCATTAATAGAAAACAGTGCAGTTTAAAAGCCTCACTAATCTTCAGTTACGTTATTGGCAGGAACTAAAATTATCTTTTGTTACACGTTTTTGAATATAGATTGTATTATTTGTTCATAAACTAGGATAAAGATTTATGGAAAAAAATTATATTAATGGGTGAATTTTTTTTTCTTTAAAAATAAAAATTTCATTCATATCGGCTCATAATTTTTATTGTACAGTTATAGACTGGAATGAGTAGGTGTGTACCTAAAACATGGAACTACCCCACTTAACTGTACAGCTGAAGAAAATGTAGCAAAATCTTAGTCAAAACAGCGTTACAACACACATTTTTTTTTTTTTTTTTTTAATTTTTTTAATAGGAGTTAATACCGTTAATTTTCCATTTAAAATAAAGTCTTTAGTTTTTTTTTAGGTGATAGAAAGATAATGAATCGGTCTCTCCTTGCACGCCGCAGTATCGTATTGTGTTACACAAGTCTGTTATTTGCATCATTAGTTAAATATTATTATTATTTAACTATTTTTTTAGAATAAATTACTTTTTTATAAAGGTAGCATTTATATATACAGAATTTTTATAAAAACCATTTCAGGAATTCAGGAGAAGTTACCCACATTGAAATAATAAATAAACTTTATATCAACGTATTGTAACAAGACCGGTATAGCGGACCTGAGTAACGGATTCCTACCAATTAAGAAGAAAGTAGTAGAAAATATAATAATGGGAGGAATCAAGAAAGGGGGTTAAAGAAACTGCTCCACTGACACACTTGTTTCGTGAGAAGAGTTACCGGACCAAGGTTTGGAATACATGGAAACGAAAGGGCTCGGTCAATCGTTCTCACGCTTCGAGTTGGATCCGGTGCGGCAGGTAAAGAAGATAGGAGTATAAATACTCCGGGGAAGACCAGTTAAAAATCGGTCCAGCGAAGAGATTCTGCGATGTGAGTCTGCGAGACGAGAGTCTACAAGACGTCAGTCAGCGAGACCATTCTGCGAGGAGGACAGCGAAGGAGCGAATTTCCAGTGTGAATTTAAGTTCTATACTATTAAGGTGATGCCACGAGTAATTCCAGTAATAATATCGGTGAGTTACTGAAAGACTATAAGAAAGAGATCAAATGTACTAAATTTCATTCATAAATTGTTAGAATAACTTTATTATTTATATTTGTGAACAGCAAAGGTATTCGGAGTGAAAGAACTTTATACTTGTTTATATCTTGTACTATTGTTATAAATACAAGACTAGTGGTTAAAAGAGTTAAGACTAGCGGTGATGCTACTATATCTTTCGTCAATGAGACGAAATTCTGATTTTCATACTTATTAATCTACCTGTAAATAAATCCTGACGATTACTTTAAATTCTGTTTTGTATATAATCTCTGTTAATTGACATTTATGATTATTTGTTTGTTATTGATATGTAATATTTTTATTGTTTACTTTTGCCATTATTGCCACTATTCTAATTATTATTGTGAAATGTTTTTTTGTCTATTTTATTTCTTTTCTTGAATTTTTACGGGCATCGACTACTAAGGTCATTAGCCCTCATCACGTTCTTAGAAAGAAATTAGTATCACCATCAGGATCGTCATATGTAAGGATGTAAAGGGCCCTTACATTTTATTTAAAAGCACAAACTACACAGAACATTAAAACACAAACAACAAAGACAAGCACAACACTTACGGGGTGTAAAGGGCCCCGATATTAAATTTTGTGATAAGGTTCTCAAAAAACCATGAAATTAAAAATACAAGTTATCAATACCATTATCTTCTTCTACCTGTCTCGATTATTTGTTAATTTTAGCACCCTCGGGGCGACCAGAACCGCCGTTAAGCAGAATAACAGTCGCGCCAGGATGCCGTGGCAGTTGACTCTCCATATAAACAGGCTACAGGCATGCATTGCGCCCACCCATAGCCTCGCGCCCTCAGTCCACCCTTGAGGGTCCCCCATGCCATCATTGGACACACCCCGACTCACTGCTCTTGAATGCAGACAAGCCAGGGTGGCCTAGGCAAGAGGGCTACCTCCCATCATTATACGTGCCACGCTTCGAGACTCCCATATATGGATGAAACTACCTCTTAGAGACTCTTTAACACAGCTTTAAATTTCCATTTTTATAGACTTTTAAGAAGTCCAATGGCGAGTAAATATGCAAGTATTTTTCTTTCATTTCCATTAGCTAAATCAGCAGTAATATAATTTCTTAGACGGAACCTCTTTCTGAGGTCCTCATATACTGTACACTCTTCTATTAGATGCTTAATTGTAAGTGTTTTATTGCAAACACCGCACATTGGTCTCTCATCGCCGGTTAACAAATATGAAAGTGAAGTTAGACGTCTCACTTAAAAACACGTGAATACGACACCCCCGTGAACGTAAAAGAATTTTCACAATAAATCTAAATGGGATTGAGAAGATTCGTCAGACATCTGGCATCTTGGATGAGCGCCTGGATGAGAGTATTTTGAACGAGAACCGCCAATTTGAACAGTTACTGTAGTTTTTTTTATTAATATTTTATTATCTGATACGATAATTTATTGTTATTAAATAAATTTTAATAGAAAAAAATTATTGGTTGTTTAATAACCAACAACTTTTGATTAAACGACAAACGTGAAATGCAAAATATTTTTCATTAATATTATTTATTATAATATTTTCCTGATTTCAGTAATACCTATTTTATTACAATATTTTCAATAGTATTATATTATTATAGTTTATTACATGACAACATTAACAAAATTATTCCAGTTGAGATCGTGTCAAGTTATTTAATTTTATTCAGGAGAAATCAGAACTGGTTTTTTAATCTAGAGTGACATACTTCAAAAATTTTTTCCAAAACTTTATAATTTATGAAGGAATTTGAATAAATAAGGTGTAATTTTTTTTCATAAAACTGTTAACATTTTTTGTAAACATAAAATTTAAATTAACCAACGATTGATAAGTTTTTTATTTATTTTCATTTACACTATGTTGTTCAAACATTCATGAAAATTGTTCTGTTTAAAATCGTATCAATTTTCCGATCCAGTTTGTGTGTTTTGTTTTTATTAAACTTGAACTTCTCTAATTCCTGTTTAATTTTAATAGACGTTATTTACATCAGTTTTCTCAGAATTAAATTCTCTAAAGTTATTTTATTCGAAACCTAAAAAAGTGTATTCTCCATGTTCTACTTCGTTTTCTTAAAAATAGAAATAAGATAGAGGTCTGGGATCACTTTTTCAATCCCTTAGATCAAAAACCATAAGAAAACACCAAATTTACCCCTCGATTTGTGCCATAAAATTTTTAAAACTGTTTAATTTCACAGAGGGAGCTGAAAGCAAGGGTAAGTGTTTTGCGAGCCGAAACGAAGCGAAACGAGCGAGCTAACGAAGAGTTTTCTGACCTATGTTTATATGAACATTCTTTCTTATTTTTGGCTCTAGAATCACCTATCGAGAGTCTGCCCCGTGCAATTTTGAATCACTGTGTATATAATACATATATATATATTTCTTAGGTATATCCATCTTATCATATACCTAATTTTTACTCATTTGCAAATTGCTGTAGCTTATGTTTGAATAAGATTCCCTTTTACGCTGCTCACTGAAGGTATGATCGGGTACAATCCTCCCATAATGCACAATTTTCTGTAATGGCTATTTCATTTATTGATGAAGTACATCGAAAGTTTAACCCTATGTAAAACATTTCTTATATTATTTATACCACCATGTGAAAATTTAGTTTCATTAGTAAACAAAATTTAGGAGGGTAATATATTTCTTTGCATGAACAACTGACATTTTTTAAATTGCTGATTATAGTCATTTGTAAGATAATCATTAATTTGTTGAAGATAATGCGAAAAGGTTTCATGATCTAATATTCTGCTTATCATTTCTAGGAGAATAGAGAATAATGTTGTTCACTGTACAAACATAATGAACAGAATAAAAATATCGCTTATATGGATAGAAGACTGAATATCTAGATGCAACCTTGTTAGCTCAGTGAAGAAAACAACAAGGAACTACTTTAACTGTCTTTTCTAAGTAAGCTAGTGAAGGATATTTGTTATCCTTGATAAAGGATGTGAGTCACTTACACGAGTGACTTTTGTCCCTTGTTGAATCGTATGAAATTGTTAAGCCCTATAGATGAATGATAAAAACTTGTCTGATTTTACTAAAAAAAATCATAATTGTAAAATAAAAATGTTTAAATATTGTGGACAATTTAAAGAAAAAGAAAGTACGCACAATATATAAATTTTGTAGTTTTACCACGTTTCAGAATATTTTGTAATATTGTGATCACTTTGAGCAGTGATCATACCACGCTGGTTTTTGATAAATGAGTGAACGTTATAGATAGAATATTTTATATTACTACCGCAAGATTAAACACTTTATATTGGGATTCTAGTAAATTTTGCAATCCAGTCTGATACTTTTCATAGCACGTAATTCTCTAAATGAGAGAATTTTCTTTATGAAACGTAAGTTTTCTAAGCTAGGTTCTTAAGTTCCTGTCCTGGTTAAAAAGTGATTAATTTCAGCATATATCTGATCCGGTTGATTCAAAATCGTTGATCTGTAATTTGCTGTTTCATACTGGGATTAGATAGCCGATCTCCGAAGGGGTTTTGAACGGGATGGATACTCACTGTCTGGGTGGAAGTTTAAAGTATGCCTTTGGATGAGGGTTTGTTTTTTGTTTAACAATCCCAGTAGTGAACCCAGGGTTGGTCTAGTAGTAAACGCATCTTCGCAAATTAGGAAATTTCGAAGTCGAGAGTTCCAACGTTCAAATCCTAGTAAAAGTAGTGTTACAGTTACTTTTATACGTATTTGAATACTAGATCGTGGATGCCGGTGTTCTTTGGTGGTTGGATTTCAATTAACCACACATCTCAGAAATGGTCGACCTGAGACTGTAAAAGACTACATCTCACTTACACTCATACATATCATCCTCATTCATTCTTTGGAGTTAATACCTGACGGTGATTCCCAGAAGCTAAACAGAAAAAAATTCCCTATTTTTTCTTGTATCCTTGATCACGTGTACTGTGGATTCTTTCTAAATGTTCAATGGAAACTGTTAAGGACACTAGGATCTTTAAAGTACAGACGTACTTCCATTTGTGTGGTTTGGAGAAGTGGAGCAAATAATATTGGTATACTCAAGTCCTATGTAGTCGTACAAAACCCTGATTTTGGCTAAGGCGTTTTTAAGGTAAAGATGAGCTTTCTAATACATATCTGTATGAGATTAGAATAATAGAAATTATTTTGAGATAACCTATAAATAAATAAAAAATAGTAGATAAACACTATTAATTGAATTAGATACATAATGCCGACCTCTACATGGAATTATAATATTTCTGCCTTTTATCAGAAGTTTCAGGTTTGTTCTGATCAAGCATGGCATTTTTCATATTCAAAAAAATTCATTATCATTCATTAGTAATTGTTATTCATCAGTCTCTTGTTATTGTATTAATAAATAAATAGTTGTGTTCAGCTACAGATAAGTTTAAACCTTGAAGTAATTTAAGTGACTAACTATATGTCGAAAACAACCAAGTTGTACTTCAAGTCGTGCAAAACAAATGAAAAATATCATTTGCTTATAATAGAAAAGAAAACACATGGATTGAAGGTTGTAACAAACTACTTTAAAACACAATTATATTCATTGAGTTAGTTTAATCAGAGGGCTCCGTCCGCTGGTCCCCCACAATATTCTTTACTCTCATGGTTGTTAGAATAGTTCTGATGAATAAAAATTTAAGTATTCAGGACTTACAAAAACCTAAATTATGAAAGACTGAATATCAGTAACTATGGCAACTAAAGTACATACACTTTGACGATGAAAAAATTTCTGAACGTTTCACCGATTATTTTGCGAATTTTGTAGCATACCTGGAATGATAATAGTGAAATAGAGAATTTAAAAAAAGCCGACGAAAGATTTCATAACTTTCCCGGCCTCATCCTTGACAATTTTTTTTTTTGGATTACACCTTTGGGTTTTAAAATGTTAATGACTTTATTTACATTTAATTTATTTATTAACATCACAGACCAATTATGGAATACAAATAGAAAACCGCTTTAGGTAACGAATTTAATAAACGATCTTAGAAATCGGTTCTACAGAGTGTTCATAGAGGTGCTGACTATATTACATTTGGTAATAGAGGACATACAATTTAGCTTTGTTTACGACCAGTAAAAATTAATAACACATCGTATGAATCCCTTATAAGGAAAGATTTAAATTAAATTTCACACTTTAATATAAAATCGGTTCAATGAAATTAGGAGAAAGTAATAAAATGTGGGATGTTCAGACTGACCAGTTGTACGCATGTTTTGAATTAAGCACTTTAGTTTTACCAGCACATCTTAGAACACCCTGTCAGGAAAAAATAAAAAGATATGGGTACTGTAGTTTAACCAATGGGGTCAAAAATTAGAACAAATCTGGGAACTATTTATAGAAATTTCAATTTTTTCGTTGTTTTTGAATGATTTTTCAATTTACGTTGCATCTAGAACTTTAAATTCAAACTTTTGCTCCAAAATACAATAACCCGTTTAGAATCATCTTGTAATACGACTGGATTCACGTTTTCCCACAAAGAAAACGAAATGCTTTTGCTTTTCCCGGTTGAGGGAACATGCTGACCCTCAACTGTTTTTAAATGGTGAACCAGTTGAACCAAGCACATGAGTTAAATTTTTAGGAATATGGTTAAACCAACGACTAATGTGGATTCAGGAGCTGAAGGTAAAATGTCTAAAAATGCTAGACATGCTGAAAGTTTTGTCTAATACTCGTTGGGAAGCTGATCGAGTAAGCATGCTGCGCTTCTACTCAGCTCTGGTCCGTTCACGCTTAGACTACGGCTGCGTGGCTTACTCATTTATGCGAGCCACCGCTCTTAGAATGCTCGATGCAGTCCATCATTCATTTATCCGTCTTGGTACAGGTGAGCTTCGTTAAAGCCTTGTGGTAAGTCTACTAGTGAACAGTAGTGAGCCATCTCTTTGGTATAGACGAAACCAAACGATCTGCTCCTATATAGCTCGCATTAAAGCGCAACTAGATCATCCGAACTTTGACACAGTACAATCTAACCCGCATCTTAATATTAATGTAGAAGTTGTAAAAGTCAGCATGAGTCCAATTACCTTGATACTCTTATTAAAGATGGTAGGAAATCAGATAGTGAAATTTATTGGAGAGTAGCACTGGACAAAGGTGCAATCAGAAGGATGAATACCTGACACCATTCATTAAAATGAGATGCAGTAATTATTGTACAAGATCTGAATATTGACAATTAGCCAGAGCAGTAAGAGAATGTTGGAAGCTCAGAAGATGTTCATTTAAGATACTCAGTGGGGTTTACAGTACAATAGTAATGAGACTATAAAGAGGAGATTAGGAATTGAGGGCTCAGTTTTTCTAAGGATGGAAAATGTGCCAATTAATGTGGTATAGCCATGTTGGAAGAAGAATTTTGATTATTGTCTGAAAAGACACCAGAAGAGATCTTGTCAGGAAGACATGTGTAGAAGATGTGATAGAAATAATTCGGGATAGGGAATTGAAGATGGTGATTGGGATGACATGGAGAACTCTGTCATTTTGGATGCCAGATGTGAGGATAACTGGTTTGTATAACTGGTTACACCCACATTAAAATGAAGTAAGACTGCAGATTTTAAATTATATTATTACTGATGGCATTTTATAATGCTGCAGGGCATTATAAAACTGCAGCACTATAATTTTTTTTTTGTTTTTTAATTTTTTTCTTTTCTTTTAGTATTATGAAATTACATTAAATATTGTTAATACAATCTTGTGAAAATACTTAAGTTGTGGCAACCTTCGACTGAATAATCATGGTGTATATTCATTACTTTTCAATGGGATCTATTAAATCTTCTTTTTTAATATCCTTAACTTATAATTTAAGATAATGTTGTAAATTTTCTGCCTTCTATTTACATTATATTAAATATGCTAATTACTAAAAAAGATTGTAAATCATATGATTTTAGCTGTCAATATGGTAAATTATGAAAATTTTCTTAATTTGATTTCAGATTTTATCTTATAATCTTAATAACTAACTATCTTAATAATCTTAATAACTTAATATCAGGTAAATAATAATTTTGTTTTTTTCAGTATTTGGAAAAAATATTTAATTACAGTATGAGAATTTTTGCATCTTCATTTTCTTGTTAGTTTCAACAATGAATTTTCTATCACATATTTTCCATCAATGACATTAGAAATTGTGAATAGCTAACTGTTACATGCAATTTTATGCATCAATCGGTGGTGAAAGAGGTATTATTATGACAGATGTATTTCAAGTTAGTCTTACTCATCAGGATTTTTATATTTGAAACATGTATCCAAGAAACTGTGAATTGTTTTTAAAGGGAATTGGTTGTCATATTTCTGGTTTAATTTAATCTCAATGCCATATAAAATCACTTAAATTTAAATAAATTGTTTATATTGTTAATGGTCTATAGCAGGTTAGTGGTCATCAAATATTACAATTTCAATAAAGAATGAATGTGATTATAACAAAGTTATGACAGCCTTTGGAATCAGGAATTCATTTCCATTTGAATTAATGTGTATTTTTATATCAGGATTGCCTGTCTGATTTATCATTTAACTTGAAAACAGTTCTTAATTCAGTTTTATATTTAATTTTTTTCAATTTCTCCAACATGGTTACCGCTGTTGTATTAATAAATTATTAAATATTATTAAAAAGTACAAATCCACCTTACCAGTAATTAATTTTGAACTTCTTGAGATCTTTCAGTCCTTAGACCATCGTCAGCAGATTAAAATATATTATAAAATAAAGTTAAAAAATTAAAATATTAACCAGTCATGACTGATTGTTATCAGTATTTAGTATACTGATAACTAGCACACTGATAATTTTCAAACAGTCATGAATGTTTCATAATTTCATTTTTTAACTTTATTTTATAATATATTTTAATCTCCTGATGATGGTCTAAGGACTGAACGATCTTGAGAAGTTCAAAATTAATTTCTGGTAAGGTAAGACATATTTTTTAATAATATTTAATAATTTAGTTTTTTACTCAAACAAGATGAATGTCTTGTTTTATTATTTATGCTGGTATTAAACTGAGATCAAAAGAACATAATCATTTTTTTTGTTAATATCATTGTTAAGTAGTAGTCTGGTATTAATAACTGCAAACTATTTTAGAATTCAAGTAAAAAAAAAATAAAAATGGACATGTTAACAGTATAACAGTAAAAATTCTTACAAAAAAAACTACTGCAAAATGAAACAGACACAGTAACTTTAATTTATCTTTCTTAACTTTAGCTTTGTGGACGTGCCCATAGCGACAGTCCTGATTTTTTATTATATATAGCTCTAGGTAAGAGATATTAATCTATATATCATTATGTTCATGATGGTGGATCATGAACAACCCGCCGACGAGATCACGAAAGAGCATAAAGAGAAAACATATTGTCATGGGGCTTGTTTTGAGCGAAAAGAAAAAAATGTATGCAAATAAATTTAAACATATCTTCAAACTAGTAAAAAAAATAGCTACACTTGAAATAATCGAAGAGGGTAAGCATGTAGATGAAGTCGAATCTGCAATTCCAATGGACCGTTGGCTTCATTTGAAAACAACGAAAAGCATTACTAATACGACGGGGCATATTGTTGATGATTATCGAGCTAGAATGATCAGAAAACAAAAGTAAAGAAATGACTGGTAACAAACGGGATGCACTGAGAAGGAATGTTGGATTTAAGAGTTATTCCTTTTTAAAAGAGATTCTGAATAAACTATGTGACAAAGTTTACGTTAAAAATTGGAAAAGAAAAATATCTTAGATGTTTATATCAATGAAGGCTGAGTGCAGGTAACAAATTGGATTAGAAAACGTGAGATCAATTAATTAGATTGACAGATCGTGTCCTTTTGTACAGAAGAAAAACTGTGCGGTTAAATATGTGTTTCTGTTACCTGTAAATAAGTGGTGGATGGAAAACAGTAAAGTATGTGATGTAACGGCTAACGGCGATGAGAGCATCACAAAATATATCGTGCTAGGATTTGCTTTTCCTAGTGCTGAAATGCTTAAGTACCCTCAAAAAAACTTTATACTTGACATGTATGGAAGCTACATAGATCAAATTTGGAATTCACTTTCATCATACCTTAAACAGGATGAAGACATATAAAGGAGAAGCTTACCATCGAGTGTAACCATTGGCTTACTGAAGAAAATCATTTCGATAACTGGGACCGAATCTGAAGATTGAAAATTTTGAACTTTGTAAATTATTGGAAAAGAAATTTTAACGTATAATATTATTAATAAATATTCATTTTAGATTAATAATTTTTTTTCTTAATACCTAATACCCTTTCCAGTAAAATTGTATCCCGTATATTAATTTATTCTTACACCAATTTATTAATGGATTAGTTTCAATTAGATCCTCAATTGAACATGATTTGCATAGTATTTTTCTTATTTGCTAGAGCTACGTTCACAAATCCCGGTGGAGGAATATCTGACAGAATTCGGTTATCTTGATAGTGAAAATAAGATTGAAATAAATTTGAAGCATATTGAACGGTGCGATAAAATTGTTTCAAGAGTATTATCAGCTACTTAATAGACGGTAAATTGAAGGAAGAGATTGTTCAGTTAATGCAAAAACCTAGATGTGGGATCGGAGATCCCATATCACTTTAAAACTAAGAAAGTATTTTTTGAAATAAACGCAACTTTTCGTGGCATTTTTCAATGGCGATTCAATATCCCTCAAGAAATAACTAAAAAAGCTTTCGATGTGTGGACTAAACATTCTGGCTCGACATTTTATCGTGATGTTAACCACCCTGAAAATGTTAAATCGTTTAAAAGACTTACGCATATCAGATGAAAAAGAGAAATGTGTTGATCGTTTCGAAGGAAAGGGAAATCTTCTTGCAAACGCATACTTTCCTACCAGAAACAATTCCATCGATAATTGGGATACATTCTGATAGCTCTGAAGACTGGAGTTATTTAAAAACTGAAGGAAACATTAAACTAAATTTATTGGAAATTTATTCTATACTAATTCTACGAAATTGGACAAACCGTAACTGTAGAACACTCTTCTAGATAGAAACGGTCATTTTTCCTGTCTACACTGGAATGACGGACTTAGGTCCGGATAACATTGTAGCTGTCCAAAATGTATACGCTCTATCACAGTCAACACAAATTTTCCTATGATATCGACAATGACTTCCTAGATAAAATTCATACCACTATCTGCGAAGAATATTGTAGAAAAAACGTTGTTCGGATTATAAAGGCAGTGATTTGAAAACACTTGAAAACACATAAATCCCAAAAGGGAGCAGGAGAACAAACAGAAAAAAAAACCGTATGTAATGTAAAAAAAATTAAATGTACATATTCAATATTGACGTCAGTAATAAAGGATTCATTAACAATTTTACCGTCAAATTTTATAGAAATTAAACTGTTAACCCACTAAACATCAAGATCGATAATAAAGTGGTTATGGTAATCGATAATTTAATTTACATCTTTGACATTCAATACATCTCAAATCTTACAAGGTTATCTGAAACTTATATCGGTCTGAAAAATTCCTCTTCCAAAGAAATGAATGGGCTTTTTAGCACTTTTAAAGGATAAATTTATCTGTTTTGTGACTGATTATTTTAAGGAGATGGATGAATGTTACTTTGGTTCTAAACGGTACGGTCTGCTCAGTCTATTCACCGGTATACGGAATTAAAATTGAATAAGATTGTCAGTATTCCGTTATAACAATGGATTGTTATACGTTTTTAAACAAAAACATTTTTTACGAATTCAGAGGAACAGATGTAAGAATGAACGAAATAATTTAGATCTGTTTGGATTGAAGAATCATAATAATATAATCTTGTTAGAATTTCGTAAATGTACAATTTATGTAATTTCGTAAATTACAATGGGTATCCAAAAAAATGTACATACGAGTTATTGAAAATAAGTTTTATTTTATAAAAATTTTAAATTTTTTTAGAAATGCCTTCTATATATTCCACATATCGTTTTTGTTCTACATGTACTAAGATTGTAAAAGATATGTCTACATGGTAATATGACCTTGTCATGGTAATATGATCTTGTCTTGACCCTTAAACTCAAAATTTTATAAACCGTCGCAGTAGGTTCAAATATAAATTAGAAAATAGTGAGAATATATCATTTCTTATACATAACTACGAGAAACAAAATTAGGATGAAGGATCTGAATCATTTATATAAAATTCTTCATCCAATGATTCAATAATTATTCTTTATGAAACTGGCCGATGTAATGGCGATGGAGTACTCAACAGTGTTCTTGACAAATAAATCCTGAAAAAAGAGAAACGACATGGGGGAAAAAACTTAAAGAAAATATATTGTAGAATAAAACAAATTAATTTTTATTTTAAATAAAAACAATAATAAATGTTACACACATACACTTTTTTTCACCTTCATTTACCCCGCCTTCCGGAGCCGGAACAAACATTACTCAGCTCAGGGGGGTGCCTTCGCCTCAAATTTCCTCGGCAGAACACAAGGTCCCGCCCAGGTAGTCGGGACTCAGTCTTGCACAATACATGCCACGCCTCTAATGAGAGGACCCCAAAGGGGTCCCCGCACCAGAACTCCAGTCTTAATGCCCTGCCTCTAATGGGGAATCCCCAAGGAGATCCCCCACTGGAACTACGGTCTTACATTCCCTCCCACTGAGGCGCTGCGAAGGAGTCCCTGTCCAATCATTGATGGTGGGTCGCCGGACCCTCCCACCACTCCTGGACGAAGCTGTTCCCCGCAGACACCCATCAGCACTGAGCAGGCGCCGCATCTTCATGTCGCGGGTGAATCCTTGCATACTGTATCCTCCGGGTGCATGTCCGTATAACCGACAGGAAGAATACCAAGCCCCTCGCCGGCAATCCTTCCGTAGATGACTGCTCTCTCCACAGGTAAAACAGTGGCCACTACGATCTGGCCCGGTACACGAATTTGCCCTGTGGCCATACATATACATACATACATTAATAATAATAATGTATACACACAATGTGTACACACTTCCATAATGATTAGGCATGTTTCTTTCAGCTCCCTTTGCTAGTGTTCGTTTTTACGTTCTTTCGGTTTACTGTTCTTGTTTTTGTTTGTTATTGTTTTTTGTTTTGAGTTCTGTTTTATGTTTTTGTTCCTCGTTTTTATTGTTTTATTAATTTAATTAAACTTTATTTACATCTGAGTTGATTATCATAGCAACGTAGGTTAACAGAGACTATTTCTGTTTCTATTTTTACTTCTTTATATTTAGTTATGTTAGGTGTCGTTTATTATTTATTTATATTTATATTCATTATAAATTATATTATTATACATATTTATATTCATTTTCGGGCGTTTTACGTCTACTTTATTTGATAAAACTCTGTATTTACATAGTTTATTTATAGCATCTGTTTGTTGGTTGTTTACTATTGGCATTGGAAGATTATGCTCTTCGTTTCTTCTGATGTCCGATTTCAAAGATCCGAAAAGTGAAGAGAACTGCCGTCTAGTCTCATTGGAGCGGGGAGGCCGTTGCGGGGTCGTAAACCTCGTAAATGTTCGTCTGGTGACTCTGAGTCTGGTCTCTCAGTGCGAGGCACTGGTTTACCTTAGAGGAAGGGTCATCGCTCGAGCCCGTTGAAGGTGGTATCGAAGGATACCAGTCGGAAAACGCAGTTTAAGCGGAGAGTGCTCAGTTTGGAAACTCGCCGGATTGCCGTAGCGGAGAACGCTGGATCAGACTACTTTTCGGAGGATGACAGTCCCGATCTCACAGACCGTTGTGTGGTTGAAATGGATGAGTATTTTGTGGTGAGAAGCAAATCTAGTCTTAAGCGACAGAAATCGCTGTCACCGCCGACACCGTCCTCACCTGCTATGATAGTTCTATTTCTATGACTTTGACTACGGAGTCCGGAGGTGATTCTGATCCTGATCTCCTGAACTGTGGGGCTCAGTAAGTGTGCCCGGAGCTGCTGACCACGGAATTTGTAACTGCCCTGGACAATCTGTTTCCGGGCTGAGCTGTTGGATTCTCTCGTCAATCCGTGTTTTGAGGTTAAGCAGGATGTTAAGTCCACGTCTGCGGCCATGGTTAGCTTGATGCAGCGGGTTAGGCTGTTTATTTCAATTGGTTGACTAGATGAACTACCTCGGAAGACAGAAGCGACCAAACAGACAGAGAGATCTGAGAATCAAATTTTATGTAGCGTTTGTAGAGCGGGAATAAGGCCAGGGTCTGATAAAGCCACTCAGACACTCACAAGTATCGGAGCTGACGAAATAATCAGAAAATTGGAGGAGGCTATTGATAACGACGACGTTCCTATACTTGTTTCCAAGCACTGGGGTGAGTAAATTTTCAAGATGGTGAAAATGGTTGATATTTCATTCACAGACAAGGAATGACAAAAAGTTGTGTTAATACATGATTTGCGACCTACTGCAGCTAAACAGACGAGTAGCGCTTATCGGATGCCAAGTGTCCGGAGATTGGAGGACAAGCCTGAGATTGAGAGTGGACTATTATTAGTTGACACTCGTGTGTCCAAGGATGTATTCGGTGGTGAGGAAATAGATGTGGGAGGTACTATAAATAAGATAGTTGTGAACTCAGAGTATGTAAACTGGATGATAGCTGACTGCTTCAGGAGCATCAGGAAACTAGGAAATATGGGAGTGGAAGCTCATTTTATATCCGCGGCTGGTAGAACTGGAGCCATCTTGAAAAGATTACTAGAGTGCGATTGTAGACGAGCAGGTAAGGAGCGGATGTTATACATTGATGAGTCTACCGGAGAGCGGAAGGCGACCAGACAGGCTACGAAAGCATGGTAGACAGGCAACGAATTCACCCAGTTCATGTCTGAACATGGATGTTTCCGGGACTATCTGTACAGGATGAGCAGATGCCACACAAGTCACTGTCATGATTGCGGCGGGCTGAATACAGCAGAGCTTGCGATGTTCTTTTGCCCTAGATGGCGCAACTTAAGAGTAATGCTCGAGGATGAGGGTGTGGAAGGGACCAACAACATAATCGAGGTGATGCTCAGCAATAGCGAAAAATGGGAATGTGTCTTGACTACGATCACAACAATGATAGTAGAGAAGGCCAATGCGGAGAGGCGACTACAGGCTGAGGAGATGCGGATCGATAGAGACATGGAGTTCTATGACGAGTGATCAAGGGGGACAGCTTCTGAGGGAGGGTAGGGTGGCCTCCTCGGAATCGTCGCTTGTCGATTGCCCCCCGGGGACGCCTTCCGGTCATCCAGATTCGGTTAGTAGAGTGTCTGGGTGATTATGCAGGGGCTGCACATAACATATGGTTTAGATCCGGCCCCTTCAAGATAAGAGGGGAGGTGTTTTAGCGAGTGAGAGCCACGTACTACCGTCATTGCGAGCCTGACGGCAGAGCTTTTTCCTCCCCCTACGGAAGCCAAATAAAAAATGTGCACAGAACAAATGTTAATTTACATTTAAATTATATAAATATTTAGTTAAAATAGAAAATAAAAAATATAATAATAAATATTTTCATTTCAAAATTTAAACATTTTAAAAATAAAAGGAAAGAAAAATTGGACAACTTTTTTTAATTTATATAAAAAGAAATTAGTGGTCCCTTGCTGCTCTGCAGCGTTATTATTTGAAAGTACTGTTATATATTTTAAAAAGTCAGCTAAAATCCTATCCAATTTACAACACTTCTCATCCCCAACCCCTTTGGTTTTCCCTTTCCTTTCCTACCAGATAAAATATATGCTCAAAACCTATATCCAGTCCGTTCAAACACTCTACCGGTCAGATCAAGCTGATTTTTTTTTTATTTTGCTCGGAATAGATCGCAAATATCATATCAGACATCGACAAACCTTCAAAGTGATTTTCCTGTGAATAATAACCTCTGAAAATTCGTCAATATAGTAATTAATAAAAGATGATTTTTGAGGAATTTTAAAAGGAGACTCAAGTTTGGTGTACGATGACACTTGGTGACATATCTGTAGGGCATTCAGAGATAAATAAAAAAGTCAGCCCAATATAAGATAATTTAACAAATTTACATAAAAACTGATAAATACGTACAATTTATTTTGATCATAATAAAAATATTTAGTTAAATTAAATGCACACATCAATAAAATTATTATTTTCCTTGTTTTCAAATATTTTGGCAGTTCGACAACAATATCATTACAGATGTATTCATTGTCTTTTAAAAAACAATACACTGATCTAATTTTTTAATTGCATCATTTCTTTCAAATGTTCTCTGTTAATTTCTATTCGGATCAGTATATAATAGGAACTAATCTTTCAATCTGATCAAGGATTTTATCAGTATTGTCAATTTTTATGAATCACCTTCCTTAAAATTAAATAAATCAATAACTAGAATGTTCGGTTTAACAAATATTTGTTTAGATTTAAGGAAATCTAAAATTCTACCAGCAATAAACGTATCAAACCCATATAATTTTATCATAATTATCACTCTACCAATCACCTATTATCAAAACGTAAACCTTTCAAAATTTGTAAGCTTTCTGACTTAAAATGTTTTTACAAAAAAAAAAGAAGCGAAATCATTATGTTATTATCAATGATTCTCTTTTTTATTTTTAAATATGGAAGAAAAGACAATTCAAGTCCAATTGAGCCTGAATTGGATTGGTAGGGGATTTAACAATAAATTACGTTTTCGAGCCCACATTTTCCATCGATCCAATGAAGACATACCTTTTATAACGTTAATATAATAAATTTTAATCATAATTAATCTTAACCTTCCCAAAAGCATCAACTCTTCATGTTTATTACGAAGTTGTAATGATTGATCATACAAATATTCACCTCCTTCAATCTCTTCATTATCTAATGATTTAATGATATTCATTAAATGGTCGTCCTGTTGCTTATTTCTTGGTGAGATTAATTGCCACAACTTATCTATGAACGAACGGTTAAAGTTGCTTAAAGAAATAGACGAAAATTAAATAAGATACCCAATCAACCAATCAGTCAATGAAAACCACATCAGTTTTGATTTTTTTTTTATTTCAAACAAAAACTGATTACTCATAGTAATTTTTAAGTTTATTGGTTTGACCCCCATAAAATGCCAAGTAACTCTATAAAAATTGTTGAAACAGGTTGGTTGTCTATTTTTAATAATGCGATTGATTTTACGGTTGAATGGGTAAAAAATTAAGTATCCAGCATACTTTCAGATCAAGTTAAAATGCGTATTTTTCCCCTGGGATTTATGATGAAACAGAGATAAAGTAGTTTTTGCGTAGATCATATTTAGTTTACGAGTTGTATATATTCGTAACAAAACTTATGCATAAAAATGTGATAACTATAAATTAGTTTTAATTTGTTTTTATAGCAATAAGTATATCTTAAAACTGTATGATTTGTAATTCCATGTCACTTTATAAATAACGTTTTAAGAATGATAAATCATTGATTCCCTTACACTAAATAAAAAAAGCTTTTTCCATTTTTTCAAAATGTGAAAATTTGTAATAAATTACAACCGCATAAATACGTACATAATTATAAGATACAATACAAATGTTTCGAATTGGATGGACATTTATTTATAGTAGAGACTCCTGATTAATGAGGTATCAACAAGTAACCGGAAAGATCAGTGTTCAAGATGAGGCCAAGGCGTATGATAATTATTACAGAGTATCCTTCAAAACCACTTTCAAATAAACAATGGTCTGATGGATTGAACGGACTATACTATTAATAAGTATATTTTCATGTAAATACTCGTACATAGTATGTTTCAGGCCTAAAAAATAATAGAACATTACTTGTTTCACTATTGCAAATAAGATTTCTTTTTATTTCATCACAATTTCACTTAAAAATTATGTAAATTAGGTGAGTGAATATCTCTCTATAAGATGATTGAATCTGATCATTGTAAAAATATGTTATAATAAAAAACAAACCTTTATTAACTTCCGAACTATTTAAGTGGGGAAAAAACGAAATAAGATTTTCATTAAATTAATCTTATAATATTTTCAAACTTTGACCGCAGTTGGGAAAAAACAACTTAAAAAATAACAATGTAATTTCTTTTGTCCTCCAAATTTACTGACAGTTAAGATAAATTTCCATATATGAGAATGCTATATTGATACTTACTTCAAAGAACATAAGTAAAGAAGTGAAAAAAAAGAGAAGACTAAGGCAAGGTGACATGTTACCAGCAAAGATTTTTTATGCAACAATGGAAACAATTTTTCTTAATTTAAAAACTGGCAAAGCAAAAGAATATACATGTGAGTATATATATACGGCTCCATCTATCTAGAATAGAGAATTGGAATAAGGTAAATAATGAACGGAGTCATTAGAAGAATTTGTTTAGGGCAGTATATATTTAGAAAATATAAACACATTTTTCGAGCCGATATTTAAGAGAAAAATGATAAGAAACTACTTAATAGGTGATCCTACAAGTGGTAAAGGTGATAAACATTATATTTGTTTACTAACATGCGATAGATGATTTTAATCTGTTTTTTTGATGCTGAAAACTAATATAAACTCAGAATCTTTCTATCACCCACTATTTTGGAAAAATTTTTTAATTTTAATTAAAGGATTTTTTTTCATTTTTCAACGTACAGTTAGCATTTTAAGCTCCTGTATTGTATTTTGTTAGCTCATTTTTTATTGTTTAACTTTGTTAACATAATTTGTAAGCTATAAATAAACAATATTAGACAAAGACTTAGATCATATCATAGTCACATATTACGACATATGTACCTATGGTTTGGCGTGAACCAAATGATTGTGAAAACGATTGTTGTTTTTGTTTAACAAGGGTGTCTGGAATTTCAGAAAAATCTAAACATACTGTAAAATATCCTTTATTGCAATCTGCTATCAAGACTGTACCTCACAGTGAAATTATTCCAGTTCCTGAGCCACCTGTGAATGTGTTTCGAAAGCAGCGATGAAGAATCAGACAGTACTGAAGAAGACAACAATGATTTTGTTTTTGAATTATCTTCCAATAAACCACATCTTATATCACAACGAGAATTAAATGACTTGGTTAGGGATTTAAATTTATCAAATAATCAAGCTGAACTGTTAGGATTAAAACTGCAAGGTTGGAATTTACTCCAAAAAAAAAATACAAAAATTTCAGGCTTTTGAAGCAGACAAAAAGAACTTTCTCAGTACTATATTGATGAAAATATTTTGGTTTATTGCACAAATATTGATGAGCTTATGTTGCACTTAGGAAAAGTTCATAAACCTGAGGATTGGCGACTTTTCATAGATTCGTCCAAGTATAGTTTAAAAGTGGTTGTACTACACAACGGCAATAAATATCCTTTGATACCAATCGCTTCTGGTATTAATTTGAAAGAGACATACGATGTAATGAAAGACGTTCTTGAAAAAATAAATTACAAAAAACACAGCTGGAATATATGGTGATTTGAAAGTTATAGCTATTTTATTAGGCATGCAGTTAGGCTACACTAAATACATGTTTTCTTTGCAAATGGGACTGCCGAGATAAGAATATATCTTACTAAAGAGTGGAAAAAACTGGACAACTTAACTCCAAATGGGAAAAATACTATTTATAAGCACTTAGTTGAACCCAAAAATATATTTTTACCCCCTCACCATATCAAGCTAGGACTAATGAAAACTTTTGTAAAAGCAATGAAGAAGGATAGTCCCGGATTTTTGTACATCAGGCAGAAATTTCCGAATGAAAGTGAAGCAAAAATAAAAAAAAGAATATTTGTTGGTCCTCAAATAAGAGAGTTGGTCGAAGATGATGTATTTAACTCAATGTTAAATAATGTAGAAAGTGCAGCTTGAGCTTGATTTAAAGACGTTTTCAAAACTTTTCTTGGCAAACAGAAATCCGACAATTACCACGATATTGTTAATCAACTTCTTCTTCACATAGAGCTATGGGATATAATATGTGTTTGAAAATACATTTCCTCCACTCAAATCTGGATGGAAAGCCACTATGAAGGGAAATGGAATACTAACATGCTAGCCGATTACTAATTACTGTTGGGCATTAATTCGGGATGTTCCTGAGGCTATTTATAAAAAAAAAAACGAAATCATTCTAACACAGGTATGGCCATGCAAAATTATAAATTTTAGAGATTTTAACTATATTTTCCCTTAATTTTTTTGAAGCGTAATTTATTTAAAACTAAAGGTGATATAAAAATTGTATTTACAAATCTGTAATGTACGCAAAACAGCAATTCAAGAAATGGTATCACACTTAGAGAAACATTAAAAATGTTTTTTTTTTTTCTATCAGTGTAATAAACGATTACAAAACGTGGAAATTAACACAGAAGATAGGAAAAAATACAAGTACAAAAACGAGAAATAGGAAAATGTTCAGGGAATAAGGAAAAGTCTAAGCAGTGGATCACGAAAGAAACCAAACTACTCGTAGAATATACAGGAAAGATAATTTTGGAAAGAAAATAGGATTAGAGCGGCCACACTGGCATTTTCTGTCGTGATATATACTCAAAGAAAATAATAAATTCAATATTATTAAGAATAAATAAAGGGAGAGCGGAAACTAACTTTAAATATCGATAAAACCGTTGCATTGTGCTTATTAGGTAGACCTAACATTTCTAATCGCGTGGATGGAATTTTCATTAACGATAACGGAAGCGATAATCTACAAAACGTAATGTGTAAGTTTTATTAGACGACATATTCTTGCGGGATGATCAAATTTGATTTCGTTTGTAACAAAATCAAGTCGCAATTCTTTTCTCTGAAGCTGCTTAATAAAAAGCTAAGCTTGCCATCAATATTAAGTACCTACTATGCTTACGTAAATTCTAAGTATACTGTCATCTCTTGAGCCTACTTTAAAAAGTCACAATGAGTTTTTAAGATTCAAAAATGGGCTGTTAAATCTTTGGCGCTCCAAAATATGAATCTTGTAGACCGATGATTAGAAAATTAAATACGTTATTTTATCCTTGTGTTTATATTTATGTACAATCTTTGATAAAAATAACGGTCATTTATTCATATAAAATAACAGTATCCACTGTTATCACACCTGACAATGAACTCTTGGTATAACTCAACAAAATACTTCGGTTTACAAACAAAAGTCTTATTATGCTTTGGTTGCACTATTTTTAATAAACTGCCCGAACCATTTGAAAAATGTTCCTATCTATTTATTAAAATACAAATAAAAGTTTTTTTTTACGGAAACAATACTACTCTGTTGATGAATTTTTAAAGAATACTAATGAAAACAAAAAAGTATGAATTATTTGCATCCCGTTCAACGTGTACTTAAACATGTGCTTAAAATAATTTTCAATAGCAGTTTCTGAAATGTGAATTATTTTACAGCAATTTTTTATATTTAATGTATCTATACATTATTTAATTACCTTAACAATATTTCACGTTTTTGTATTTAAATAAGTAAAAGACTTTAAACAAATCTATTTTTTATCTTATAAGTTGTTTTTTTATATTTATAATGTATCTTATAAATAAATTAATTAATATAATCCTCCTTACCAGCACGTTGATACGTTCACTAGTATACTACTAGGACCGGGAGAGTCCTCCAACTGTTTTTAAATTTTAGCTATGATTATTAAACTTTGATTCTAACATTAATTTTAACTCCTGATGATGGCTTCCAAGTAAGCCGAACGATCTACAGAACGTATCAACGTGCTGGTAAGATGACTTATATTAATTGTTAATTTATTTATTTAACATATCAGCGGTACCATGTTTGAGAAATTAATTTATCTTATATTTACGTTCTGTATATATTAAATTATGTTCAGATCAGAATAAAGGTTTATTTTGCTGGGAGGAGGAATTAAGAAAAATATGTGGAGGAACAACTTGGTAAAAAGTGGAAGGAGAAATAACTAACAAAACGGGAGAGGACCAAAGGGTGCAGTAGTAGTTTATATGTATATCGGGTTTAACTGTTTTGATTGGTTCTATCGTTACACATATCTTTTATTTTTATTTGGAGTTCGACATTAAAGATATAGATGAGGAGCTGTACGTGAAATCTTTTAAGTCAAAGTACAAAAAATACAGTAAGCCGAATGAATAATCAAGTAAGCCAATCAAGTATTTTTAATATTATAAAATTTAAGAATAAATATAATAGAAAAGAAGCAATAAATGGTTGTTTATTTAATTATTTAAGTCAAATTATCTTACTGAAAAGTATGTTATAAGTAAATAAAACAACATTCTTTTTTTTCTTTTTTTTAATTAACTGATGTAGAAGATGAAACGAACTTCTTTTCTATTTTTATTTTTATCTGATGAAGTAGTGATTACTACGAAAGCACTCATATTGTACAAGAAACAAAAAACCAGTGTGTGATTTTTATTTATTGTATAAAATATATAATTGACTGATACTGCATTTTACAGTATGTTACATCTATATTATTATTATTTTT
Source organism: Lycorma delicatula (assembly GCF_047948215.1). NCBI lineage: Eukaryota > Metazoa > Arthropoda > Insecta > Hemiptera > Fulgoridae > Lycorma > Lycorma delicatula. Next base: position 187,991,281 of record NC_134455.1, read on the forward strand.
TTTTTTTTATTTTTTTAAGTTTTAGGGGCATTTACTGCTATGGCATTAGCCCCTTCCACATCAAAAAAAAAACACAAAAAACACACTTTTCCTTCCCGGTTAAAAACAGGAGAGACATAGTATACTTGTCTTGTCAATAGAGATCATCTAATAAACAGACTTGTCATGGGATTAAAACCCCAAAAGAAACACAAAATGGCAGCAGTATAAATCAAAACCACTTAATGCAAAACACTTGCCGCTTAAAAACAAAAACCATTTCTCACGAAACGTTGTCAAACAATCAAATTCACATCAAGTACTATCCAAACCACCATTGCAAAATATTAAAAAACACTGATATAAAAATAGTGTTAAACACGCAATGACAAGGGTGTAAAGGGGCCTTGCCATCACACATCACTTATAACAGCAGATGTTAAAAGAACATCAAAAAACACATGTTAAAACTCTCATGTTATTCAAAAATAAAAGCACATCCTTTATTAAAAGAAATTCTTCGTAAAAGCATAAAATTTTATTGCCCTGGTTTCCTTTTAGGCCATCTTTTTTGCTTCTTTTTTCAAAGTATCATGTCGAAGTTCAAAGTATCTGAGGTCTCGGAGATGGAGTCTTCAGATCCTCCGCCGTAAGTCTGGGAGGATCTCCTGCTACCGGCATAGAATGGCTCCGCTGGCACTGTCAAAAGTACTTCACAGTCGAGACTGGATGCACTCACGCTAGAACATGTGAGGAGGCCGAAGTACTCGCTCTCTCGCCTAAAGACCTCCGTGCTTTCGGAGGCTCCATTGTTGGTTGTTTAAAATCTTCCTTTTCTAATATTTTCACTTCTGATTTCGCGGATCCAGCGATGAGGATCTTTTCTTCCTGCACTTTTACTTTAGATGTAGTGGCTCAGTTTTTCTGTCAGTTACTACTTCTTTTGGCTTAAAATACGTAATAATTGTAGGCTCAAATTTAGGCTTTACGGAGCTCTTTTCCACAGAAACTTCTGCTTTCTTTCGCGACGGCTTTGGACTATTTCTTTTTGATAGTAGACTCTTCATTTTATCCTCGATGATACATTCGACCATCTTAGCCAGAGCTGGTACCAATTCTGAGAAAAAATCTAGTGATTTAAAGGAGGCTGTAGAAGCTACAGAAGCAGCCGAAACTTATGCATATTAAGCTATCTTTGGCATTCTGCAAAGAAATCTTTTTCTTGCGTCAAAGTAGCCGACTTTCTGTATTGTCTTGATCTCTTGGACGGCTATTTTCTGTTTATAAATAGGACAATTCCTAGATCTTGCAGAATGATGTCGACAGACAGAATGTATCCCTGCACGAGTCATCTGGATGTAATGGTTCAACACACACACACACACACACACAAAATAAATAATAAATGCACATACACATAAATGCATATCTGCTTCCTTGTGCAACGAGCTACCGTGTGTTCGAATCTCTGACACCCAAAGCAATACAAAGATGTTGGTATAAACAAACGCACATCCAACCTGTAAAATCCAGCTTTTATCTTCTCCGGACACTTCGGTTTACTAAAAGTAAACACGTGTGACACAAAGGAGAGAGCTTCTCCATTGCGTCGTATGTTTAAGCGACGGAACGCAAACACACCTTGTTCCTGAAGTTAATTTACAATCTCCTTTTCCGTGCAGTTTAACAGATCTCTGCACACGATAATGCCCTTTGAGGTGTTCAAAATACTATGGACAGATACCTCCATGTCCATGACTCCGATCTTCTTGGTTTTTAATAATCGCAACGATTTAACAGTCTTTCTTCTTCAAAACTAAATATTCTGGTACTGAACCACTATTCTTCGGTCTAAACTTAGAAGTTTCCTTCTTTTTTCCAGATATAACGTCTTCTTTATCACTAAATTCTACACTCTTTCTTCTCTTCACCTACGAACGCAAAGCCTCTCCAGGATTAGGGTTTTTACGTGAACCCTCTTACACAGATGTAGATGTTGAAAAATTCATTACCTATATTTTCGCCAGTCATGATGTCACAAAGGGCGGGCGAAGAGACGGTTGGGCGTGCCCCAGATCATTAATCCTGCCTGGGTTCCTCTAGTCAGCCACCTCCAACAAATCTAATCCGGGCCGGAAAGCAGGTACTGCCTGACCCACTATACCGACATCCCAGAACTCACATGTAGCAGTAAGGGCTCCAATACCCTCACCCATGGGACAATCCTTGCCAAGGGCTGAAGTGACTGATTCACGCTGCATGGCGCACTGCTTCGGCAGAGCAAGCTTACAGCAGCACACCCTCAACCTGGCTCCATAACCCAGAGGGATGGGCACTCCCCGTCGGCACTCCACCCACCATCGGTAAATAGATCACGGTCACATTTTCGGCTCGATATTATCGGGTCGGTGTTAAATCTCCATGGCGAAACGAGGCCGAACGGGTCATAGTGGAGAACTTCATAAATTACTTGGCTAAAGAAAGGATTGCTGAGGGGGTCTAAGGTGCCGCTTGGGCTTTCTCGCTTCTGTTTCTGTTTTTTGTGTTACATTTTTGTTGTTTTGTATTATATTTGTTTTTCTCGTATTCTTTGTTGCGTGTTGAACTCAATTCTTTACCTTTCGGGTAAGTAGTAGATTTAGTTCCTTATTTTTGTTATTCGGTCTTGTTTGAGACTTAGTTTAGATGTTTTTTGTTTTCTTTTCCTGAGAGTTCTTAATGATACACCGATAGGAATGTCACACGAGGCATTTTGATCGGTGGCATCCTGATTGAGGAAAGAACAAATCTGAGAGATGCCTTAGATTTTGAAGATGAGCTCCAGTAAAGCACATAAGGACTAGGTACGGAAGTGGTGGCGTAGTGTCCGAAACTGCCACATGGGGGGTGTCTTCCCCTACAGAGTCAGGATGATTTCCAAGGGCAAAGAAGACCCAGAGTCGCCGTTCTCCTACCGCCCATTGTGTATGCTTGACACAGCTGGGAAGGTATTGGAGAAGCTGTTAAAGAAAAGACTGGTTGCGGCGATGAATCAGGCAGGTGGCCTATTACCCAACCAGTACGGTTTCGGCCAGGTTCGGTCGACCCTAGGTGGAGCCCAAGAGGTTGTTGAGGTAATGCGGCGAGCAGAGAACCACAATAATTTTTCACGCCGTGTGGTCCTTTTCGTTCGGTTGGACGGGAAAAACGCTTTCAACTCTGCACGGTAGAGCAATATGCTTCGGCCCTGGAGCATTCGTTCCACGTGCCTCGATACCTCCATAGAATGGTGGACGCATATCTGAGGAACCGTGGTCTCATATACGAGGCCGCGGCAGGCTGGCGTAGAACTGCGATCACGTCAGGGGCGGCGCAGGGGTCGATTCTCAGCTCCGACCTTTGGAACGCCGTCTATGACGGCTTGCTGAGGCTGGAGATGCTTGAAGAATCGGCCTTAGTTGGGTATGCTGATGACGTTGCGCTACTTGTCAACGTTCTTGTGACGTGGAGCGCGCCCAACTAAGGCTCAGCCGAGCCATGTACAAAGTCAGTGTCTGGCTGGACGACTATGGGTTGTCTCTAGCCCTCAACCCAACTCCGAAGGGGAAGGCACCCGCCTTGTGACGCCACACCACATCCCGTTCCTAGCCCTAGATGGCCCTAGTCCTAGATGGGCTTTAACGGGATCTCTAGCCCTCGGCAAAATGGAGATCATGGTTCTAATGAAGACGCGTATAGACATCCTCCTCCATCTGTGGGTCGGGGACGAAGTGTCAAGACCAAGCCGGCCGCAGAGTACCTCGGTGTGATGATTGACCGGAAAATCAGCTTTGCTGAGCAGCTTTGAAGAGCCGCCGACAAAGCTGTGAGAGCCATAACCGCTGTCAGCCGGCTCATGGCGAATATCGGCGGACTGAAGGTCAGCAGACGACGCTGCTGATGTCCACGGTGCATTCCATTCTGTTATACGGGGCAGAAGTGTGGACCCAGCCATTAAGATTCGAAAGAAACCGTAAGCTGCTCGCACAGGTGCAACGCACGCGGCCTTGCGAGTCGCTTCCGCTTATCGGATGATTTCCGAACCTGTCTTACTGGTAGTTGCCATCGTCGTTACTGGTAGTTGCCATTGCTGTTTTGGCAAGGCGGCCTACAGGAGGCGACGGGCAGGCGAAGACCGGATGACTATCGCCAAGAAGGAACAGTCTCGCCCGTTTCTCGCATGGCAAGAGACCTGGGACCACGAGACCGGAGGACAATGGACCGCAAGGCTTATCCCTTTGGTCAGACTGTGGATGGAGCGGTGACATGGAGAGGTGAGTACTACGTGACCCAATTTTTAACGGGTCACGGGTACTTCCGCGCTTATCTTCATGTCGTAGGGAAAACGCCGTCCCCCGACTACCTGTATTGCACCGGTGTACGGGACGGCGCCGAGCACACCTTTTTCAAATGTGCTCGGTTGACGGCATATCGAGGAACACCAGAGGCGGATCTGGGAGCGCTCAGCCTCCACAAAGTGGTTATGATGATGCCCCGTTACCTGAGCAGCTAGGAGAGTGGTCCGATTCGTCAACAGCATTCTCAGGATCAAGAAGGGTGACTTGCATAGTCGTGAAAATTAGGAAGCGGCCTTCTCAGGCTAGGATAATAGGACTCGTCCTGAAGTAATATGTTATACGGTTCTGGGTCAAGTCCTGGTAGGAAGGGGTGTGGTTTTAGTCGGTAGTCTGCTGATGGTGTTTGGATAATAACATCAGTGAGAGCCCGTCTCCACCTCCCTACTTCCAAAAAAAAATTATTATTATTATCATTACTAAAAACATTACTGTAATTATTACTTTCTTTCTGATTGATTTGGCTGTAATACATAGTGCAAACCAAGGCTGAAGCACTAAGTATACCGTTTTGATTCATTAAAAGATTTTCTTTTAATCATTGTCATCACCAGCACCTTCTTCATAAACTTGATCAGATTCATATCTAGCCTTAATAATTCCTTAATCTAACTTTATAGTCCCTTAATGCATATTTATAATTAACTATGCCCACATGGTATCGTCAGTATACGTATCGTCAGTATACGACATGGTATCGTCATATAGAAAGAGCTAGAAAGAGGTATCGTCAGCTAGAAAGAGCAATATTAATAGCACCAATATCCATTGCATTAACAGTAAAAGTTATCCAGAGCAGACGTTCCACATGCTAGTCCTGTATCTCTGACTCATACCTGTACTTTCAAATAGTCTTGTTATATTACCTAATTTATCTGAATAATTATTGATCCAGTTCTTGATCAATTTTTCCTGTAGAGAAATAATGCTGTACTCATAATTTTTCTTAACGTAGACGATTTTCGTTAATTTTTTTTTTATTATTTTATTTAAATTATAAGTTGCATTGTTCTAGTAAGCAATAAAAAAATTATAATTCACAGTTTACCAGTTTATTTAAATTATAAGATATTAAAAGTGGGTATAATTTAGGTGCTTAATAATTGATTAATTAAACGACGTGTTTGTGAAAAACGTCAAAATAAGAAACAGCTGAGGTATACTAATTATAAAGCATTTCCTTATGTTAGCAATTTATCATTTCTCTGGCAAAGTAGTGTATTTTAATATGAAAACTGATCTGTTAGCACTAAGTAAAAAGAAGAAATTAAAACTCAAATTGGGATTTCAAATTTAAAAAAAAAGACAAAACTCAAATATGTATTTACAATTACATCAATGCGAAAATTGCAATTTAAAAAAATGTTTAAGTAAGAATATGTTCTAAATAGTAATCAAGAAATTTAGAAGGTAAGCTGCATGAATTAGGAAAATACAACAATGGTATCATTCTTGAGATTTTTGGTCATTTGACAGAATTTAGCAAAGCCTCAAAAACTAATGTAGCAGTTGACAATAATGAAGTGGAAACGGTCTAGAACAGTGTTTCTCAACCTGGGAGTCGTGAAATTAGCCAACAATTTTACTTCTAAATAATAATGAATCATTTTTTGAGAAAAAAAATCATTTTGCATTTTTACATTTTACTTACATTTATGTGAAGAAAATAAATTATTGAGATGGTTGCACTTGCTTTTCATTTAAAAGTTTCTCCTTACATGGATCTATGTTAGAAACACACAAAAGCAAATTGATTTCAAGTGATAAAAGACGATTTCTATGTTTAGTTTTTAGCACAACCATACATAAAAAACTCTTTTTACAAAGTTAAGACGTGGCAAAAGGGATTAATATTTTCAATCCTTCTTGGACTAAATCTCCTTTTTCACTTCGATGAGCAAGCCAAAACATATCTAAATCTTCAATGTGAATTGTAGTTATAACGTTTTATTGGCAGACATTTCGAAGAGCTGGTCATGAATCTCAACTGGTAACCTAGCCGCTCGCTGCAATAACATTTTCCTAAATGCATTCAGTACCAGTCTCTTAGAGAAAACATTTTTGTTTTCTGGGAAATACTCCACAAAATGAATCTTTTTCCGGCGCAAATGCATATTCATGATACCCAAACTGTGGTAAATAATAGTGTCTTCATCCATATTTTTCTCAATATAATCAGAAGTGAAACATCAAATTTTTTACTTTAAAAGCAAATAATCCAGATCAAGCTTCTTAATGAAAGCAAGAACTTCATCATTAATAAAATGTTTATCATCTCAATGTAAATTCACATTCAAGTCAAAGATACTCAGCTAAATAAGTCAACATTAACATATACTCATTATTCTACAAAAAGATTGAGAATGGCATCTGTCTATCCAGGAAAAATATTATTAATTCACCTTGCAATTCCAATAACCATGTTAACACTTCCCCCACGATAACCTTCTGATTTCTGTATGGAAAAAGAGATCTTTACTTTTCCCCCATTTCATCACATTTTTTAGCAAACAGTCTATTCTTTAATGGTGGACTTTTAATAAAATTAACCATTTTTATAGCTTTGTAAAGAATTTGATTGAGATTTTCCAGCATATATTTTGTGGAAAAAGCATGTCTCTGAAGGAAGCAGTATGTCCATTCCACCCTTGGTGTAAGACGATCTTTTAATTTTTTCAGAGATCCATTCTTCTTTCCTGTTATCACTGACAAACTGCAAAATATTCTGTCCAATCAATGTTACAGCTTTTAGTAGCTCCATAAAAAACATCAAAAAGACACTATCCTATTATACGACCAGATATTGATTTGCAAAATAACATATTTTCTTTGACTGATCTGTCCTTATTGAATTCATATCTTACAAAACATAAGAACTGAAAAATGTTAGCCACATCTGTTGATTCAGAAAAAAAATCACTTGAACTCACTTGCTGAATTATTTGATCGTGAATATCAGCAGCTATGTCTACTAGCCTTAATAGGCTAGTAGACATTGGAAAGCAGAATTTTTTGCTTCTTCCAAGCTTATTAAAACCCTGATCATAGTTTCATTGTTCATTTCTCAAAGTATGTAATTTTCTTTCAAAAATTTCCAAGTGTTTGCTTTTAAGATCTAGATGTTTAGGTTGCAAATGTCAAAGTGATTTTGATGGTTTCATCATGGCTTTCATCTGAGAGGTCTTGAAAGCAAACAACACACTGTAGCTTTCCATCCAATGAGATAAAACTATAATTTAAATAACTGTCATTGTACAATCGTGTGTTTTTACCAATAAATTTATTAAATGTAGATGGCTCACTTCACAAATTTATCCATTTTGTATAAGAATCTAATTGAAAGAAAAAACAATAACACCATTTGACTACACTCTAAACAACTGAAATCTAAATTATTATTATTATTTTCAATGAAACTACACTTTTAAAAACTGAAATAAAGGCATCAGATGAACATTTCGCATTCAAAACTAAACAGACATTCTGCAGTCCCTTACGCCTCTTTTGTACTGCAGAGAGCACAAAATGTTTAAAGATATTATATACATGTTCGAACATGACACTCTTGCAGCAAATATTATCCAAGTAGACTATTTTCTTTCTTTCTTTTTCCTGTTTAGTCTCCAGTAATTATCGTTCAGATAATACTTCAGAGGATGAATGAGGATGATATGTATGAGTGTAAATGAAGTGTAGTCTTGTACAGTATCAGTTTGACCATTCCTGAGATGTGCGGTTAATTAAAACCCAACCACCTAAGAACACCGGTATCCATGATCTAGTATTCAAATCCATGTAAAACTAACTAACTTTACTAGGACTTTAACACTGGAACTCTCGACTTCCAAATAAGCTGATTTGAAGTAGACCAACTTACAAAGAATACATACACATCAAGTTGGAGCTTGTAAATTGCTAATTTTGATACACTTCAAAAATGCATGTTCATACCCGTCGCTATAAATGCAGTTAAATAGTTTTTACTAGATTTCAATGGTTGTGATTGATTTGTGATTTACTAGGTGGGTTGTGAAATATTCATTATATATATTTTTTTTTTTACATTTTGGCATCGTATGGCTAAAAAGGTTTGGAATCACTGGTCTAGAAACTGCAAAAAAGGAAGTTAGACTGAAATGTAGCCTATTGCAGTTCACTTTTACTAGAAGAATACATATGCATTTGCATAAAATTAAAAAAAGAAAAATTGAATACTTCAGATACTGATCAGGAAGTTGGTTACAGTTTTATTGGTGTAGATTAATCACCCTATTATATTTTATATTTACCCTTCAATAAAAATCTAACAATGTTTTTTTTAAAAAATACATAAATTATTCCAAACTAAATTGTACTTATGTAAATAAAGGTTTTTTTGGCAATTATTATTTAATTTTGAACTTTAGAAGAGTACACCAAATTAAAATAAAAAACTACCCACAGTTTAGTAATTCTTACTTTTGAAACGAAATCAAAAAGTTGAAATTTAAAGGCCAAGGATTATTTACAAGATAATAACTATATAAAAATTGATACAATAATCTTGGATCACATGCATACAACAATCTAAAAATAGAACTGAATGATGCACTATAACTTGAAGATCAAGAACATAAATTAATTAGTAATATTTCCAAATCTGAACAACTGAAAACTGTATCAATCTACAAAATCATTATTACCAATTAAGACTGATGATTGAGACATACATTTCGTTTTTGAGTTTCAATCTTTAGATCAGTTGGCAAAAGTGAATATTTTCCATGTTTCTTCGCTTCTCACCACCTCTTCATTTTATAATAAAAGTTATACCTTGCATCATCTTATGGTCTTCTGTATATACTGTTCCCTTGGTTTAATAACTACAGCAACTATTTTCTTCAACTGATATTTCCATTATGAAAATTGTACTGAACTCTCATATTGCAATGTGTCTCAACCGCTCAATATTTATTTTCTTTAATATTTTTAATAGCACTGACCTTCCTCTAACATTCTTAATATCTCTTTGTTCATCTTTACAACTTAAGGAATTTTTAAGTTTCTCCAATAGCACATCTTAAATGTTTGCATTACTTTTGGCTCAGTTGTCCCTACTCTTTTTCCTTTCCTTCATATCCATATAACAAATTAAACACATTTAAGTTTTATATGTATTCTTGATTTTAGTCCTACCACTTCTTACTTCTTTCATCTATTGTAACTTCATTTCTGCAGAATAAAAACTCCTTGATACTCTAGTAGTTTACCTGATTGTGTACTCACCCTGGTTTTCCTACCATGAGAATCTTCATCTCTTTGTTTATTTTCATGTAAATAATACCTTCCTAAAATAATTTTCATCTCTTCCAACACTGCAATTAATTCCTCTTTAATTTCTGCTACAAATGCAGTAACATCTGCCAAAAGTACACATGAACAGTTCATATATTTTCACTTCTAATTCTTCCCTGAACCTTTCATTCCAACATTATCTTACTTCATACAATATTTTTTTTATATGTAAGTTTAAAAGGTGGGGGACTGACAACAGTCCTGACTCACTCATAAATTTCACCCATCTGATAAATTTCAGATCACTTTCCTTTATACACCTTTATAGGCTAACAACCATATTGAAGAACTTAATGTACAATTAAATATCTGGTACAAGTTGATTGACCTTTCTTACTAACAGCATGGTACATAATAATCAGAACAAAATCAAAAACGTATTAGGTGACAGAAAATGTATAAATAACATACCTCAACCAATAGTCCAAAATACAAACCTTTTGAAAAAGGATATTTTGAAGTATAACCTTCAAATTATTAAATATTAAAATGGACTGAAGAATGCACTTCACAACAGAGATAAAAACACTCACAGGCATTACACAACATACCAATATGTAGAAACAACAGGACACAGACAATAAGCCACATGTAAATTGTATATACAGCACATAAAAACCAGGATCTTAACATATGCGAGTAGTGCAAAACTTACAACCAATAAAACTTGATAAAAACTATATACTTTTAATTGAGTGCATCATGTTTACTCAAACAGTTTTTAAGATGTTTAAGAATGGCAACTAGTAAACAACAGAGCTACCACCAACTCCACTGAAGAGAGTACTGTTAATTGACTCTTAAAGTAAATTTGGAGTAATCTTAAAGTACTCTTTCTAATATATTGGAACAGAGTTAAATAATAATTTAATTATGAGATTTTGTTATGATGTTAAAACAAATTTATTTGTAATACAAATATTATTAGTACAAATATATTTTATTAAATTAAATAAATTAAAAGTTTTGTAAAACACGACACATATTTACATCAAATATGTAAATTTGGTTCAACTTACATAATTTTTTTTTAATTTTATAAGACAAAACTAATAGTAATAATAATATAATTTCAGTAAAAATAAAGTGTAATATATATATATATATATATATACAGCAAATTCATTTCATGAAAAAAAATAATAATAATAATAATATGAATGTCTTCTGATTTGCCTTAATCCGAAGACATTAATTTAGTTTATGTGATGCTTCAGCAGAGCTGACTTCAATATTTAGTTGATTTTATAATAGTAGATGTGTAGAGAGGGTAAAAACTATAGAAGATAAACATTTAACCCTGCTGTTCTGTTCAGGTCAATATGACCCAAAAGAGTTGTCCTGTCATTTTAGTTTTTTTACTAATGTACTGTTCAGGTCAGTATGTTCTGATGCATAATTTTATTTATTTATCAACATTACCTACAATTTGTTACAAGGATTTTAGGCTTATGAGTTAAATCAAACTTTACAATAATAATTAATATAAATAATCATATAATGTTGAAGCTGTCAGAAAAAGAAAATCTTGAACGCTGGCAGCAAGTCAGAAATGTTCTTATAGATCAAAGAAATCAAGTTGTACGTATTGTTTTATCTCAACAAAAAATTGTACAAAACACAAAAAGAGTAAGTTAATATTACATCAGTTTCAACAATTCTAACTCAAAAAATATGTTTGTTGTGCTCCAATTGTCGATAATGTTTTATTATTTTACTTTCATTAATCTCACTGAACAATTTTTCTGGAAGAATACTGATTAATTTTGAACTTACAGAGCACACGATGATTTTGGTTGAAAAAATCAATTTTCACCCTTTTTGCTATTTTTTTGATAGTTTACATTTATATGAATGGGTTATATGAATCAACTCATATTACGTCCAAAAAATATTATAAATATAAAAAACTCATATTTTTTAATTGTCACAATGCTACTTAGAACATAATACTGAGACTTTACTCATTTCCCTTTATTTGAGATATGTTCAAGTATTGTGACTTTTATTTGATTTAACTGATTACACAGGTTGAATAGGGAATTTTTTTATGAATAAAGGAAAATTATATTTAATTCATAGCTACTCAAACTGATTTATTCATATTTTCATAAGGATAACTCAGGTGCTTTGTTTTTGAGGTTATAGTGTGCAGTTTTTCTTTTGTTAGTCATTTTATCTCATTTTGCTGTGTCTGTTTTTAAGTTTTAATTATAATTTAATAAATTAAATATGCCTAAAAGTAGCAGGTTATTTAAAAAAAAGGAACCCTGAAATACTGGTGGAAGGCCGAAAAAACAGGCTTTACTTATAATTGCCAAGTAAATAATTTTTTTAGAACTTGTAAGAAAGTTGAGAAGGGCTATGAAAATAACATTAGGCTAGTGTATGTCATGAGAATGATTTAGTAAAGGGTACAGTTCTGCTAAAACATTTTGTTCTGTTATTAACTTACCAAAGCCACTCTTTAAATTTAATCATTTTTGAAGCATTATCTGTGAGGCTGCTATAAATGCTGCTCTAGAAAATATGAAGAGAAGTGCTCAAGAAACTGTGAAGACAAACAATGATAATCTAGGTCTTATTGTAGTGCTAGATGGTACATGGCAGAAAAGAGGGTTCAAGAATCTAAATGGGAGTGATTTCTGCCACCTCTTTAGATACTGGAAATGTAATATATGTTGAGCTGCTATCTAAATTCTGCCATGGTTGCTGTAAAACAAAAACAGTTGAGAGTAAGGCAAAACATCAAGTGGCTGTTGTCAAAAGAATAAAGGAGTTGGTGCAAGGATGGAGGTCACAGGAGCTGAAGCAATTTTTAAGCGTTCTGAAACTGTAAATGTTGTAAGATACAATAAATATTTAGGTAATGGTGACAGTAAAGGTTTCAAAAAAGTAAAGGAACCTGGCTGCTTATGGTGCTATAGAAACTGAAAAGCTAGAGTGTACTGGCATGTGCAGAAGAGGATGGAGGCACACCTGAAAAAGTTATGAAAAGGTTTTAAGGGTAAAAAATTATTGATAGAAAATTATTAATAACATCCAAATTATGGTATGGCAATCAGAAGAAATGTGAAAAGTGCTGAAGAAATGAAACATGGAGTTTGAGCAATTTTCTTCCCATGACTTCAATGAATGAAAAACCTTCTCATCAACTATGCTCTAATAATTGAAGAACTTGGTGTAGGTGTAATAAAGCAAAAATACAGAAAATTATTGAAATAATTATTTAAATATTGAAAATTATTGTAATAAAAAGCCATTACTACCTGCCATTGCTGAAGTTGTTAAGCCTATGTTTAAAGATTTGGCAATCGTTGTTACATAAGTGTTTGCATGGTATCCAAACCCCAACAAATCTTTCAACAATATTATTTGGAGTAGAGTCCAAATTTGTTAGTTTAGAAACCCTTATTAAGTTAGGTGTTCATGACAGTGTTGTTACTTTTAATGAGGGTGATATTGGAAGAGTTTTTAAATTTCTTAGTATTAAATCGTGGGTGAATACTTTGATTAGTTTAGTTAACAATGATGAAATTAGAGTATAAAAATCTGAAAAAGAAGCTACATTCTTGTATAAAAAAGTCAATAGGAAATTACAGAAGAGAAAGGAAATTCTCTGAGGATCTATGTGGTGTATTAGTACAGCTACTGCCAGTTTTTTGGACATGTAATCCTTTTCAAGATAATAAGGCTAACAATTCAAAAAAATTGAATAAAAATGTACGAGTATATAAAATATTTTTTAGAAAATTTAGATTTTAGTTTAATAGCATGAAAAACTGTCAGCAGGTGTAAGAAAGTTGTATTTAAATGCATGCAAAATTTCAAAGCTGTAGTGTTTCTATATGGTGAGCAAAAGGAACTTGAAATTGACAAATTTAATATTATTAAGATACAAGATGCCTGCTCCCTTTAATACATTCAGATTTTTGAAAGTAAGTTTATATGGACACTGTTTATCTCTTTTTAGTATTGTTTTAATAATAAATTTTTGTATCTTAAAGATATCATTCAAAAAACCATCTACAGTACCACCCCATATAATGATGCCATACTGTAAAATAGATTGCACAAAAGCAAACTACATCATTCTGAGAAAATCAAATCATATTATTCTGTTTATTTTAAAAAAGTTATAGGCCATAAATTTAAGTTTCCGACATAAAAATGTAATATGTTGGTACCATTTCAAGTTTTCATCCACTATAAGCCCCAGAAACTTTAATGTAAGTTACCTCACTTATAGATGGACACTACTTACATGTAGCTCCATTACAAAAACATGAATATGAACTATGGATCTTCAAAACATTTCTCTAAGGTTCACCAAGTGAATTAGGAGAGAAGGTAACAAATTTTATTTTACTATAGTTAAGCTTGAATTGTGCTTTTCCAACCATGATTTCACAGTAAAAATACTTTTTTCTGCCCATTTGTATACTAAATTCCATGATTTTGCACATTAAATATTAGTGCAGTATCATTAGCAAATGATACCATTATCCATGTCTAACTTCAATAAATCATTAACATCAATCAGGAACAACATAGTTGTAGAACCATTATCCCTTAAGGGAGGCCATAACTTGTTAAACAGGTGTGATGTGGTTTATCTTTTATAATCATTTGTATTTTATTATCAGAATAATTTTTAAATAACATTCCAGCCCATAGGGGGAAGACACCCCTCGTGACATTACCAATCACCACACCACCACCTCTGTTCCGAGCCCTGAGGGGCTTTACCGGATGTCATCTTTAGACCCTCTAACTGATTACATCTCACAGTCATCAGCCAGGCCTCAGTCGGGATGCCACTGATGTAAATGCTTCGGCAGACATTTGCATCAGTAAAATACATATCAAATTTCGCCTTCATGTAGGCCTCAAACAAACATCTTCACATCCAACCTAACATGATTCTCTCAAACTAACTAACCAAAAACACAGAAGCATGAACCCTGCACCTAGTCCACACTTGACAGCACCATTCATGACTGTTAGTGTCTCACAATATGAACAAGTTTAAAGTCAAATCAGTGGTACACTAATACTAATCAAAATTGTCTTACACAACGTAGAAATTCAGACCTAATGAGTTGACCAATTTAGGTCACCTAACAAGGGGAACGTAACTTCATTCCGGTCCGTGCAGGAGCCAGGGACAAACCCCGCACCCCCATCTGATTCCACCATGGTGTCGCGTGTGGCATTACCATAAATAACACCTCCAATACCTATTTTTTCTAACTTACCCAGTAATACGTTGTGAGGGACTGTATCAAAGTCCTGAGCAAGATCTGAAAACACAGCCAAAGATTTTTCACCATTATTTAGATAATTAACAATAGTGTTAATAAATAAATACAACTAGGATATTTTCAGTATTTTTATTAGGTTGAAATCTAAATTGGTTAGATTCCAATTACTTGATATTTGTTTAAATATTTAATTAATCTAACTTTTATTATTTTCTCCATTATTTTTGTGATATTGCTAATTAAACTAACTGATTTGTAACTCTCAAATTTTATTGGCTCACTTCCTTTAGAAATTGATTTAATTCTTGCTTTTTTAAAAATGGAAAGGGTATTTACAATTTTTGAAACATCATTAAAAATTATAGATAAAGGCTTAGAAATTAGCTTGACAATCATTTTAAGAACCTTATTACTTACTTCATCAAGTCCAGGACTAGAATTAGCTTTAAAAGTGAAAGTAGCTTTTTCAACTTTTCCTTCATTTTATATTATGTACACTATGAACAAGGTGGTTTGGGGATATGTGGTTGTGCATATACAGTATAATATAACTGTTGGTTTATAAGTTTGATGTATCTGAAATTGTATGTACTACATCATCATCACAATTATGGCACACTATTCAATTGAAACAGATGTTTCAGAGAGTTTCAAAGAATTTTTATCACATCTGGACATGTCACTTGCATACATATCAGGCACAGTATCATAAATATAGCTGCAAACAATTCAGTTTATTTAGCCTCATTTCATTATTTTATTTAGTACGGAGAGGTCCATATTGATGGAACATTTACATTTGAATACTGCGAGCAATAACAGTCATGCATGTTTTTCATATAGCTTAACAGGAAGTGTAAGGATCAAAGTTAGAGATACATTTTTCTTTCGTTGTGGTAGGGAATCATTGTGATGTGGACCGCTGTTGAAATTTTGAATGTCGTGAAAACGTTCTTCAGTAGTGGAAGCTCCATCGTCACAGCATAATGGTGTTTCAAATAACATTTTAAGAAACAGGTAGCACCATCCCTAAAGGTCATACTGTGGGCTGTTCACAACTTTTGTGAGACCACAAACAAACAAAAAACAGTCCCCTGGGAGACCTCGATCGTCGCATAGTGTAATAAACATTCAACATGTGTCCAGTGCCATGGACCAAAGCCCAAACAAGTCAATTCAACAATTGTGTTGTCAAGTGAATATTCCACGTACCAGTGTGCAGCAAATCCTAAAAAAGGACTTAAAACTGTATCTATACAAGGTATAGGTGGTGCATAAATTGTTAGACCAACGTAAGATTTAACAAACCACATTCTGTGGTTGGCTAATCAGCAAAGGTGATGACTGTGCAATACATTTCATGTTAGATGAAGCTCATTTTCACCTCAGCAGATAACAGATAGTTCTGTTTATTAACATCAGTGATGTTAATGCAACAGGATTGTGCCACCAGACATACTGCAGTAGTGTCAATGGCAACCCTTCAATGACACTTCCCGGGACACCTCATCTCCGGATTTGGTAATATCCATTGGCCATCCAGATCCCCCAATCTAATTCCACTGCACAAGTACCTATGGTTATCTAAAGAAGCTGTACACTACAAAACCTGCTACCATCAATGAACTTCAGGACAGCATCTGAATGGAGATAGTAATCATCCCTGCCGAAACCCTGTGACAAACTATGCTGAACATTATTTTTAGAGCCAATGAATGTTCTTGTCGAAGGTGGTGCCCATCTAAGGGATGCAATCTTCAAACACTAAACACAGTACAAAACTCCTGTCCTTTGGCAATGTATTCCACATAGTTGGTAGTAAATGTTGAGTTCAACATGATCCACAAATGCATTTTAAATGTGTCCTATTAATATGGCCCACTCTGTACAATATGAGTATGGCATATCAAATAGAACAGAGCAGAGTTCAAGAAATAGCAGTTTCCAATAGTAAAAATGAAGTATCAAAGATTGAAAATCATGCAAATGTCAAGGCTGAGAGTGATAGTGATGATTCTGACAAGGATGGTGAAAAAAGTTAAAGAAATTTTGCAGCAAGCACTAGTATACTTTCTAAGGGTAGAGAGATGAAGTGGAATCTAAAATGTTGCCTCCACAACTATACGGATCACAAGCTGCCCAAAACATTACCAAAAATTGCACCCAGTGTCATCGATAACATACTTTGAGACTTCATTTCATCTTTTTTCAATTTTATCAAAAATGAAGTGATAAAATTGAAGGGTCTTGATTATATGGAGAAAATTGAAGAATTTAGACAACATCTTCAGGCATATTGTGGATAATTGTTTCTGGCAAGGGTTTATAAATATAACGGGTAATCAATAAAAAGCTTATAAGATCCAGATACTGGTCGATTAGTGTATAGATACACTATACAAATAGTTTCACAAAAAATAATATGTCACGGGTCATATTGACCCAAATGTATGTTAATACAGTAAATGTGAACAGAACACCGGGTTAAATACACAAAATACTTAAGGATGTAGTATATATGGTTTTGATGAGGTTAAAAGATAAGCATAGAACCTAATAGTAATAGCATCAATCAAATCAGTTAAAGCAATATAAAAGGATGTTTTATACAACATTCTAGAATATTTTAACGATTCATTTTAAAGATACCTTAAATTAAGATTCAAAGTATTAATGCAACAGAAAATATTACAAACTGTCAATTCTACCCCATCGATATAATTCGATACTACAAATATCGGTATTGTACGATGGTATTTTGTAACTATACATCGAAAGTTAATAAATGTAGTGTATTTGTTATTTAAAATGTTAGTTAGTGGTCAATTTATAGAGTTAAATCGTTACTCGAAGGCTTTAAAAACATGCTTGTTCCTTTTTGTAAGAAATTATAAAGCAAAAAGATTACACCCAGTGAATCCAGAAGAAGAAGAACTACCAGGTAAATAAAACTTTATTATTTTGTTTCGGACGTTAACATAACCTCAATAATCGGCTTGTTAGTTGACTAGCAAAAATAGATCTCTGTTGTCTTTACATCGGTATATATTTGCGATCGTCCATATGAAAAGGGGCCGTAATTTATAACTGGTTGATTTTTGAGATATTTTAGTCGCTGATAGAAATATGGAGAAAAATGGCCGTTTTAGTTTTTGCTATATAAGAAAATTAATTTTTGAAGATTATAAACCAAATATAAACGTCTGATAAAATGACACATATAAAGTATACTTAAAATACCAAGCAAGAATTAAATTTAAATATTTCGTTAATGAAATATTACAGAATACAAATTTCATTTTTAATCCATATATACAGTCAGATTTTACCTGTTAGATATAAAGTGAAATTTGTGCTCACACCCGTTTTATTTTACATTTTTGGTACTAATAGTATTAAATTAAGAGTGAAAAAGAGGAAAAAATATTTCCAAAAAAATTTATGAAAAATGAATGTCTACAAATGAACACCAAGACAGATTTTTCAATATAAATTATATTTAAAATTCAGATGAAAGAAAATTTGTACAGTATTATTTAAATTAGTAAAATACCATAAAATTGTTATGTTCTATCAAACAGTCTGACTTTCGTCTCTTCCATCATCCAAAGGGGACTTATTTGATGCAATACCGAGAACCATTGTAACTAACCCAATTTTAGTCAAATGAACTTACTTCTTTTTTTTTGTCTGATTCATAATGCAGTAATTTTGAGAAATTACTGTATATATTTTGAGCAGTTTTCATATTTTATTATAACGGTATTTTTTACAAAAAAAATAAAATACAATCTTGTGTTTTTCTGATCAAAAGATCCCAGTGTCAGAAAACAAGCTTGGACAGTAGGTGACCTGTGCAAGGTTAAGGTCCACACTTTATCATTTATCGCTACTCTAGTCAGTTAGCAATTAGTTTTATGGGCTATGACAACCTCTTCAGATGCTAATCCATTTTGTAAAGAGAGGTCAGAGTTAAGTTAGTCATGTGTGGAGAGATCTGTTTCTGTTTAGCCTGTGGAACCACTGTAAAGTATTGCTGCAGAGGATGAATGAGGATGATTTGTATTAATGTAAATGAAGTCTTGTACAGTCTCAGGTCAACCATTCCTGAGATGTATGGTTAATTGAAATCCTACCACCAAAGAACACCTATATCCACAGTCTGGTATTCAAATCCATACAAAAGTAACTTCCTTTACTATGATTTGAACCTTAGAACTCTCGACTTCAAAATCAGCTGATTTGTAATGATGGGATAAATTATCTAGATATGGCAATACTTACCATCCTGTAGGACGTTTTGCAGAATTTATGTTTAAACAGAAATATAGTCACTACAGTGAGAGACTACACCACAATCTTCCATGCTATTAATCATGTATCTGATGAATAATCACCTTGCAAAGAGCTGTGTCAGTCATCTATGACTGACCCAGAGTCCAACTCCAATTAAACAGAATGAATTAGAATCTGAAAAGGTAACCGTAACTCACAAAACTGATTGCTAATTTACCAGAGTACTGTTGATGGAAGTTGAAGTAATTACTCGGAATTATCAAAATAAGTTCTTTAGGAATGAGCAATTTGATTTCATCTGCGTACATAAACCATACTTCGTCAGTTTTAAGTATCTTAGTAAAGTACTTGATTTATCATTATTATTAAATATTTACAGACTGTATATATATATATATATATATATATATTCCTAGATTTGAAACAATGTTGGCTCCCTCATAGAATAAAGAGTTTTTTAAATATAAAATACAGACCGTATGTCAAAATAAAATAAATAAGGGAGGGAGAGTAGATTTGAACAATTTTTTGTAGATTCATTTTTACTGTTATCAATAACTGCATACCATTCTCCAATCTTTTTGGTATTTAATATTATTTTCTGATGTTAGCAAATCAAATGTTATTGTTATATTAGCTTTAAATTGTTCAAGTTTCCTTTTGACTTTGATTTCTCTAATTTTCATGCTTTCTTTATTTTTCTTTGGCATGCTTGTCCATTTTGCTTTCACATTTTTTCTTTTCCTTTAGTAATCCTTGGAATAACTTTAGGGTAAGGTCTCACTACATCTGGACCTGGTGATTTTTCAACAGGCTTAGTGCATGAGGTTCCAGTGGGGCTTTTTACAACTGAGCTGGACCTTGGCATTCCTTTTCAGATCAAAAGCATGATGACTCTTTAGTAGGGTTTGGTCTTTCATCTAAATCAGTGTACTGATCCAGGCTTGTTATGAAGTCCTCCTCTGTGAATACTGACCTAGTGAATGGCTGTATACCATACCCTTTAAACCCAGAAATAATGTTCTTTCTAGTAAAGGTCAAATCAAAAGCTGTTGCTGTTGAACCAGGAAGATCATGAATCTTTTTCCCTGAATTACTCATTGCATTCCCTGGATTTTGGGCTATTGCAAGGTGCACTTTGAAAGGGCCGAGAATGCAAGTGTCCAATGGCTGGAAGTGATAGTGTGAACGTATTGTTAAAATAATACCTTTTCCGTAAGAAACAAAATTGCATTCAAATGACCATTTCCATGATTATCCATGATTAAAAGAATGGGTGATTCCTTTGAACAGTTTGTTTATTAACTAGATGTTCTGGAACTTTGATGAACAATTCTTTGATCATTCAGACACTAGACAGACAATTCATTAAACCTATGCTGCCTGGAAGAGATTTTTTTCACGAGAGCATTTTTCACTCTGCTGTGAGATAATACAAAAACTGGAGGTACTTATTTCCATTCACATTGATAGCACACATAGTAATTAAGCTAACTTCTGCAGACACAATTTGGCCTACTTGCTGTGCACCTTTACAAGCAACAACCTTCAAAAAGCTTGTACTACAGTCATTACAATAGTTTAATCTAGTTTAAATATTTTGTCTGGGCAAAATTTGTACTTTTCATATACATGTGAAAGGCTATTCTGAAACCACTAGAGAAGACAATTTTAGTTTTAATTTTTTTAAGGCCGACAAAGCCTTGTGTTATGCTACATATAGTAGCTGCTGTCAAACGGGCATATTTTCCTCCAGCACCTTCTGGATACATTTCACTCCTTAAATACAATCACACCATGGCAACAGAACCTGAGCACCAACTCAAGAGACCTCCTTAGGAAAAAAATAAAAGCCACTTTTATCAAAATAAAAGTGATTAAGTTTTAAAAATAGATTACGCATTCTGCTGTTGGCCTAACCTACCCTAAATAGCATAATGTGATGGTTAAGCCTACAAAACATTTCCAACCAGTTTAAAATTTAAATACTTTTAAATTTTTTACATGTTTGAACTTAACTTTTGCATGTTTGAATGCTGAGCGTGTATCCTGGTTCTATGATCCAAATGAAACTAATATAGTTTCTGTAATACATTGCATTTTTTTACATGTTTTACAAATTATAATTTACTTTTGTAGTAGTTTTCTACATAACTTGTTTATTAAAAGAACATTTAAAATAGGGTTATCTAATTTCTGCATCATTATTACAAATTCTAATTTGTTTTCCATCAACCATTGACCCCTTTGGTTTTGTTAGTTATTGTAATGACATAGATTTGATGAGCATTAAGATTGATTTAACCTAAAGCAAAGTTGAATTATACAGATTATGATGTCTTTTTTGGTGCAGGTTAAGTATAATTTTTTATACACTATTGGTTTATAACAATTTAACTATAAACTCTTGTGCTATCACTACCCATTATGGTGTTTATGGTTTGTTTGAGTATGGTATGATCAGAAGAGAACTTCTGATCATAATGCCTCAAACTCAAAGAAGAGATTTTTTAGTAGTTATATCCTTCTGCTGCTGCTATTTATTTATTTTATTTGTTTTATTTTTTTTTCTTACACATATCTGATCATGTAATTTTGTTAAGATTTACTTCAGTGAAAATTTTATTCTGCAACGATTTTTTTTATGCATTTCTGTTAATAAACTACTTGTTTATATTTATTCAGTTCATGGTTATTAATTTTGCAGGATAATAATTTGTTCTTTGAAGTAAGGAAATTGTGAAAAATTAAAGAAAAGTATACATAATTATAAAGATTGTAAAGATATTGGAAAAAAGTACTTCTACTTTATTTTGTCAGTAAAATACTGATTATAAAATTATGTTTAATCTGTCAATAGTTTTTGAATATCCTGTTGGATCTCCATCAGATCGTAGAGTATATGTGTGGGGTGTGGTGGAACATGGAGCACTTGGTATCCATACAAGATTAAAAAGAGGAAAGACTTTGCCACAGTATTATCAACGACCAAGTTGTCATATTTTTGGATTTATTCGTAAGGTAGGTGAAATACATTTCAGGCATGAAGGAAATGTAACTTACAGTATGTGGATGGGAAGAGTAATTCTTTCTCACCTTGGTGGAATATTTGACAACAATGCATTACTTTTTTCTTTCTGCTAATACAGAATTCTAAAATGAATCATAGCTCAGCAAGACTGCTTCTGACCTTTAATCCAGTAATGGAATGGAGGTAGCCTATGTTATTGCACTACAATTCATTTCTGCCTTGAAAGAAAATACTGTAATGATCTTGGAAACAGATAAAACCTATCAAATTTTACTTTACCTGACAAGACATTAAAAAGTAATGTGTTCTTTTTAGTTTAGCGTCTGTTCTGCTGTTTTGAGTTATTTTGATGCAAATTTGAATTGAGGTTGATCTATAAATAGCTGAACAGAATATTGGAAACAGAATGTAACAAAATAAACAAATCATTTCTCATATATACAGATTGTTTTGGAGTAGTTCATTTTAAGCACAGACATATGGGATTCCAGATTATTCTTGTTCAATCCATACTGATAGTGAGAATGTTGTGAAAAAAGGATTTCAAATCATCAGATGGATGGCTTGAATATTTAAAAAAATGACATCATAAAATTAAATATACATCTACAAGTGTTATTGATCCAATAATAATAATAATAATAATAATAGTAGAATGGAAGAGCAAACTATTGTTTAAGGTAAGGTTTAAAGACCTTATACCATTTATAATGGTATATAAACTATCATGATATTTTATTTTTTTTATAATCTCAACTTTACAAAAAAGCACCTCATTAAAATGGTAACCTGCTAAAGCAGAATTTTCATTATGTTCCAGTAGTTCCTGTTATGAAAGCGTAGCATACATAAATTCTATATGATGCACCAGTTGACTCACCTCCTCACCTTTATAACCATCTTTTGATTTTTTTTTTTTTGAGATTTTAGACTAACTGCCTACTTTTGATCTTACTCCAAAGATTGTTGTATTTTGATCCCTGAACATAGGTACACTACAAATCTTTATACAAATCCATTTAATAAAATAAAATATACATTATTTGGATCTCTGAACTTGCATCACACTATATATTTTGTTGTAGTGTTTAGACCTCTCCTTATGAATTTATTTGTGAAGAGATTTTATACATTGCACATAAGATCTTTAATATTATACATATATTTTATAATAAACTATTTCTTTTCTTAAGAAAATTTCTAAATTAATAACATCAATTAGTCCTTTAAAGATAATTTATAAATTCTATTGTTGATCAGA
This sequence comes from Lycorma delicatula, assembly GCF_047948215.1. Classification (NCBI taxonomy): domain Eukaryota; kingdom Metazoa; phylum Arthropoda; class Insecta; order Hemiptera; family Fulgoridae; genus Lycorma; species Lycorma delicatula. Next base: position 188,014,819 of record NC_134455.1, read on the forward strand.
ACTACTATTGGTTCAAACTTTCAACCATATTAGCAGCACTTGAATAATCCATTATTGAGTCCCTGAGATGTTTTATTTTTAATAAATATGTTTTATGAATATTGTGATTTTTCTTATAGTAAACTCCTTTGTAACATTTTGTTGCCAAGTAATGAATCCAACGAACATTAGTCTTTGGAATAAATAATTGCCAGTTATCCTTTACATCTTCCCTCATATTTCGATAAACATCAAACTGGTAGTCACCATATGCATCAAACAGGTCCTTATCTTTACCAATATCATTATATATGTCAAAATTACCTGATCGAATCCTTGACAGAGTGTAATCTATTATTGTACTTATTTTGCCAAATGTTGAAACATAATATGCTTTACCTTCTATTATGTACTTAATACTTCTTTTATCCGTTTTTGAAACTAGGACATTACCCCAATGTAAATCCCTATGCTCAAATTCAAAGGCTTTTTCAGCAGCAGCTAAAGAATATATTACTTGTAATAAAATAGAATATGATTGCCTGGCACTGCAAAACTGATAACTTTCCAGCGGTTCTCCTCCATGTAACATTTCTAAACCGATAAATAGTTGACTGGAATCAAAAATTATTGGCGATTCATTTTCTGAAACATTACTTTTATCATATTTATTCCAAAGTTCAATCATTTTTTCTGGATATTTTCCCTTTAAACAGGTTATTTTCAAAATACTACAGAATCCTTCAGTGTAGTTGTCATTAATAAAATCTTTAAGACTGTTAAGCGAGAGTGAAATGCACATCTCAGAAAAGACTTCACTGTAAGATTTTTGAGGGGTAAAATTTACCAGTCTACTTCCTTCAATTGGTATGATTTTTAAAACTGTTTTTTTACTCAATTGATTAGGGAAAAAGCAGAAGACTTCCCCATAGAGACCTTCTCCAATTTTGATACAATTTTTAAGTTTATTTTTTGAGTAGACATCTGTAAAATTTACTGGTGATGTTTGGCCACACAGATTTAATACCTTCTCTTCAGATTTTTCATGATCTAAGAAACTTGATGAAATTGACATTGTTGTTTCAAGATTATCCATTTGCAGTAGGTTTGCAATTTGCTTGTGAATCATTGAAGTACTATCTAATTCTACATTTTCCTTTACAGTATCATGACGGTCTAAAGAATTATTATATAAATAAGCACTATGATGTGACACTTTTTCTTCAGCTGAAGAAATCTCTTTTATTTCTGTGAGGTTCTTAACATAATCACTATTATTTGTTTTTACTAAAGTACACTGGTATTGTGGATTAAGCGAAAGTCTTATGTTCCAATTTCTTATAGCCTCATTTGAATGTCCTTTTTCTCCTGCTAATGACACTTGTTTGCTTCTTACAACTGCTAGTAACGATCTTCTCCATTTCTTTCCTGGCAAAATTTTTGCATTTTGTTCAGTAAGATTTAGTCTTGAAATTATTCGTTTTGAGTTCAAAGACTCAAATGAACTTTCATGATTGCTTTCTTCAGAACTTTTTGTTGAATTATGATCATCTGATGAAAAGTATAAACTGTTATTAAAAGTGATGTCAAATATATTATTAGATATTGGTGGTTGATAACTGCAGCTATCATTCTTCGTGTCATTTAATTTCTCATCTTTTTTTACATCAGTATGACTGCAGTTCTCTTTACAGGCAGTAACTATATTTTCAGCGTAGACGTCTCTTTTTCTTGTTTCAGATAGTCTATACAGATCTGTTCCTAATGAGATGGTGTTGATTTGTTGCATTGGCTTACTTTCATATTCAGTGTTACCCAGGTAAAGTGAATCTAGTTCAAACTTTTCATCTGAGCCATCTTTCTCTTTTATTGGACAACTTTCAAATTGTGTATTCCATAACATACTATCACTTTCATCAATACTTTCTGCCTTTTGATAGTTTGAGAGGTTTATATTACCATCAGAAATATCATTTGAATAATTTTTATCATTTTCATGTGTGTAATTATTTTCATTAATTTTTATTTTACCTTGTGGGAAATAAATATGTTCAAGACTATTGTAAAGCTCAAAATTATTCATGAAATTAGGTATTTTTTTATTGCATAATGCGATGGGAGAAATCTCCCAATTTCTTTGTTCAGATTTTTCCTCATTGCAAGGTGTACTAGCCCTTGAAGAAGGTAATGCACTATTTTTTTTATAGAAAACTTGTTTATGAGAACAAGCATTATGTGATTTTGAAGATATAGAATTAAAATTCTTTTTCTTTTCTCTTAATTGAATGCATTCACTAAATTTACATAATAAATCTGGAGGTGAATGTAACATTAAAGAATTTGGATTTATAGGCAAGCCAATTATTTTTTTTGATGAATTTGTTAAGTCTCTCAGTGCCAGTTTTTGAATCCCTTCATCCACATATGATAATTCATCTTCTAAGGAATCTTGCAAAGTGATAGTAGAAAGTTTAACTGGATTATTAATTTCAGATGTTATTGTGCATCCAGGAATGTATGGTAATTTCTTAGATTTAGTAGAGTATGTTTTACTTGAATTTTCTTTATATAATGAAGCACAATTATCTGAATTATAATCTTTTACAATTTGTGATGAAATTGTATTATTTGGCAACTTAGAAGCTAATAGTTTCTTAGTTTGCTGTTGTCCAGAAATATCTGATAAATTGTATTTAAATATATCATCTTTATCTTGATCATCAGCTGCCTTTTCAAATTCAAAATTTGAAGGTTGTGTTAAATTACTTTTGTTTTCTACTCTCTGTAACTGATATTCATGGTTGTTTGATCTATAATTTTTTGCATATTTATAGTAATTGTATTGATTTATATTAGCATCATTTAGATTGATAAACTGATTTCCAATAAAAAAATTGTTTATTATTTTCTTGCAGTATTTTGCTTTTTTTGCGTTATATCTTCTCTTGAGTTTAGGTAAATATTTACATCGAAATGTCGGACGTGTTGACCGTGATGATCCTGACATTGTTAACTTTTTTATAAAAATATTCTTTCTCCTCTGAATGTATCAGTTGGAAAAGCAAAACTTATAAAGTGAAATTACTGAAGTTAAGCTGTTAAAATCCAGTATTATGAGAATGTATTTTTAATTCGCTAAATGTAGTATGTATAAGAAAATAATTTCTGATAAATTTATATTAATAACTTTATTGTGTAGTAAAAGTTATTTTTAAATAAATAACAGTTCAACAGTAACAGCTGTGTTTTTTTTTTTATTTCTGTTAAAAAATAATAATAATTAGTATAAAGAAGAAACAAAGTCAAAATCTTTTTTATTTTTTTTTTTTTTTTAGTTCGTTTTATGAAAAAATTTCTTTTTTTCGTAAAACTGATATTTTCATGATTAAAATATAAATTCAGATAGTAGTAATAACTCCCCATTATAAAAATCTTGCAGTTGGAATTTGTTTTATTTTATAGTATGAATACATTATAATTCGGTACTAGGTAAAGATTGAATATTATTTTATTATTATTTTCATTATAAACAAATTTTTCTTCTTGAATACAAACATTTCTTATTTTCATAAAGTATTGAATCTAATGTAAATAAAACAAAAAAAAACCTTGTCTAAAAGTTACACCAGTAACATAATTTTTCATTTTTTGTGTTAGCAGATTATGATCAACTTAATCAAAGGCCTTACCAATATGTAAAAAAAAACTGATGCAGTGAGCTTATCTTCTGTTGTAATATGAAGATCTGTGGTAAATTAAAAAATTGCTGATGATGAAGTTTTGTGTTTGTATAAAATATATTGGAAGGAAAGGAAAACTTAAAAAAAAAAACTGGTAGTAATTTTTTCTTTAAAAAGTGCAAAGAAAATTTCACCCACTTGTGCTTATTGCACCTTTTTCACTATTTGATAAATTGTCAAACAAATTGTTTTATGTTGCAAAAAAGCATATCATAAAAGCAAAAAATATTATTCATTTTTTCTGTCACTTTTAACAGTTTCTTTTTTGAGTTTTTGAACAGACCTGGCCATAATAATAAACAGATATTAAAAAATAAATAGATACTAAAAAAAAAAGACTAAATTCATTAAAATGTTATATAATTATGAAGAACATTACTAAATAAGATTTATTAACAAAACACAATTTGGAGTAATACAGGAATATGTTACTGAAGTAGAACTGAAGAATCTGTCATTGTACTCAAAAAAGTAATTTTTTTATTTTCTTTTTATTAACCTCATGTGTAGATAAATATTTTTGCTTAGTAAATAGCTGAGTAGTAAAATATAGTAGTAGTGCTCAGCAAGTTATTAAAATTAACGGTAATGTGACATCCTCAGTATTTCTATTAATACTGAGTTGAGTTCAGATTGATTAAATGAATGATGATTGTAAATTTCATTTGAACACATTCATAAAATTTGTTGTATAAAAATATACAGTTCTTGTTTACTAATCCAGACCTCCAGTTTTAAATCTGTTATTATGGCATCATGAATGTATAATCTTATTTACTATATTATAGTAAAAAATATAGATTATACCACATTATTATTTAACATATTCACATCAGAGAAAAAATTCAATTTAGAGTAATTCCTGAAAGAGAATTATAGCATTTCAGTTATTACAGTTAATAAAGGTTCATCCTTGGATACCTTAATCAACTTTTAGAAGATGCTCTCTGTGGCCAAGTATCAGTCACAAACTTAGTAACAAAAAAATTAATTTAACATAAATAACTTCACCTTAACATATATAACATTTGTTTTTTTTAAGGTGAGAGATGTAACCTGTGGTTTTGGATTTACTGCTTTTGCTGTTAAATCCAATGACAAACATAAATTATTTGGCTGTGGAATAAATACAGATTCTCAAATAGGTATGTACTAATCTATTTTTTACATTTTATTTTTTGTCTTCCGTCATTTGACTGGTTTGATGCAGCTCTCCAAGATTCCCTATCTAGTGCCAGTCATTTTATTTCAGTACCTCCTATATCCTACTTCCCTAACAATTTGTTTTACATATTCTGAATGTTGCCTGCCTGCACAATTTTTCCCATCCACCTGCCCCTACAATATCAAAGTGACTACTCCAGGTTGCCTTAAGGTGTGACCTATAAGCCTGTCTTATTTTAGCTATATTTTTCCAAATGCTTTTTTCTTCATCAATTTGCCGCCACACTTCTTCATTTGTCACTTTATTCACCCATCTGATTTTTTAACATTCTCCTCTAGTACCACATTTCAAAAGCTTCTAATTTTTTCTTGTCAAATATTCCGATTGTCGAAGTTTCACTTCCATATAAAGCTACTCTCCAAACATATACTTTCAAAAATGTTTTCCTGATGTTTAAATTAATTTTTGATGTAAGCAAATTATATTTCTGACTGAAAGCTTGTTTCTCCTGTGCTATTCGGCATTTTACATCGATCTTTAGTAATTCTACCTCCCAATTATAAAAATTCTTCTATCTCCATAGTCTTTTCTCATCCTGTTTTTATGTTCAATAGTCCATCTACTTTATTTCCACTACATTTCAATACTTTAATTTTGTTCTTGTTTATTTTCATGTGTTAGTTCTTGCATAGGACTTCTCCACTGATTGTTTCTTCTAAATCATTTTTACTCTTAACTAGAATTACTGTATCATCAGTAAATAGTAGCATCTTATCTTTTCAACTTGCACTGTTACTCCAGATCTACACTGTTCTTTAACATCATTAACTCCTAGTTTTATGTAAAGATTAAAAAGGAATTGTTGTAGGGAACATCCTGGTCTGAATCCCTTTTTTATTACTGCTTCTTTCTTATGTTCTTTTTACTGCTTTTGCTGTTAAATCCAATGACAAACATAAATTATTTGGCTGTGGAATAAATACAGATTCTCAAATAGGTATGTACTAATCTATTTTTTACATTTTATTTTTTGTCTTCCATCATTTGACTGGTTTGATGCAGCTCTCCAAGATTCCCTATCTAGTGCCAGTCATTTTATTTCAGTACCTCCTATATCCTACTTCCCTAACAATTTGTTTTACATATTCTGAATGTTGCCTGCCTGCACAATTTTTCCCATCCACCTGCCCCTACAATATCAAAGTGACTACTCCAGGTTGCCTTAAGGTGTGACCTATAAGCCTGTCTTATTTTAGCTATATTTTTCCAAATGCTTTTTTCTTCATCAATTTGCCGCCACACTTCTTCATTTGTCACTTTATTCACCCATCTGATTTTTTAACATTCTCCTATAGTACCACATTTCAAAAGCTTCTAATTTTTTCTTGTCAAATATTCCGATTGTCGAAGTTTCACTTCCATATAAAGCTACTCTCCAAACATATACTTTCAAAAATGTTTTCCTGATGTTTAAATTAATTTTTGATGTAAGCAAATTATATTTCTGACTGAAAGCTTGTTTCTCCTGTGCTATTCGGCATTTTACATCGATCTTTAGTAATTCTACCTCCCAATTATAAAAATTCTTCTATCTCCATAGTCTTTTCTCATCCTGTTTTTATGTTCAATAGTCCATCTACTTTATTTCCACTACATTTCAATACTTTAATTTTGTTCTTGTTTATTTTCATGTGTTAGTTCTTGCATAGGACTTCTCCACTGATTGTTTCTTCTAAATCATTTTTACTCTTAGCTAGAATTACTGTATCATCAGTAAATAGTAGCATCTTATCTTTTCAACTTGCACTGTTACTCCAGATCTAAACTGTTCTTTAACATCATTAACTCCTAGTTTTATGTAAAGATTAAAAAGGAATTGTTGTAGGGAACATCCTGGTCTGAATCCCTTTTTTATTACTGCTTCTTTCTTATGTTCTTTTATTCCTATACTTGAACTCTACATTTTTTTAAATTCTGAACATTTTATTCCAGTCTACATTATCAAATGCCTTTTCTAAGTCTATAAATGCCATGTGTGTTAGCTTGTTTTCTTTAAACTTCCTTCTACTATTAATCTGAGCACTAAAATTGCTTCCTTTGTCCCTGTACTTTTCCTAAGACCAAATTGGTCTTCTCCTAACACTTCTTCTACTCTCCTCTCAATTCTTCTGTGCAGAATTCTAGTTAAGATTTTTTATGCGTGGGTAGTTAAGCTAATTGTTTTGTATTCTTCACATTTATCTGCTTTTGCTTTCTTTGGTATCATGACAATAACACACTTTTTGAAGTCTGACAGCACTTCCCTTTTTTTGTAAATATTACACACCAGTTTGTAGAATCTATCTATTGCTTCCTCACCTGCACTGTGCATTAATTCTGCAGGTATCCCGTTTATCCCAGGAGCCTTTCTGCTTTTCAAATCTTTTAATGCTCTATTAAATTCAGATTTCAGTATTGTATCTCCCTTTTCGTCCTCTTCAACTTCCTATTCTTCCTCTATAACACTAGTTTCTAATTCATTTCTTCCGTATAACTCTTCAATATATTCCACCCACCTATCAACCTTTTCTTTCACATTATAAATCAGTGTACCATCTTTAGTTAACACATTATTAAATTTTAACTTATGTACCATAAAATTCTCCTAACTTTCCTGTATGCTCTGTCTATTTTACCAGTGATCATTTCTCTTTCCATTTCTGAATACTTTTCTTTAATCCACTCTTCTTTTGTTAATCTGCATTTTCTGTTTATAGTATTTCTTAATTTTCAATAGGTCCTTTTACCTTCTTCATCACTATACTTTCTGTATCATCATAACATCATGCATCAGCTGTAATATATTCCTCTGATATCCAAGGTTTTCTACCAATTCTCTTTATTCCACGTAAGTTTGCTTCTGCTGATTTAAGAATCTCCTTTTTATTATTTTCCCATTCTTCTTCTATATTTTTTACCTTATCTTTTTTACACAGACCTCTTAACGTTGTCCTCCTCAAAAATCTTCTTTACCTCTTCCTCAAGCTTCTCTAAATGCCATCAATTCATCTGACACTTTTTCTTTAGGTTTTAAACCCTAATCATCTACATTCCATTATCACTAAATTATGGTTGTTGTTAATGTCTGCTCCTGTCAACGAGTTGATTTCTAAATCTTTGCTTAACCATGATATAATCTAGCATTATTGCCTAGCTTTTTCCATGTTTATATTCTTCTATTATGAGTTTTAAACTGTGTGTTGGCAATTACTAAATTACACTGTGTGCAAAACTCAATATGTTGGTCCCCCTCTTTCATTTCTTTTGCCCAGCCTATATTCAACCACAATATTTCCTTCTTTGCCTTTTCTGATGCTTGTACTCCAATCTCCAACTATTATTAAATTTTAATCCCCTTTTATATGTTTAATTGCTTCGTAGATACACTCTACCTCATCTTCTTCATCATGAGCACTTGTAAGCAAATAGATGTTAACAATCGTCGGTTTGAATTGCTAAGCTTTTTGAAATATTCTACTCTCTCTCTATCTTGTTCATTATGAAACCTACTCATGCCTGCCCTTTATTTGACACAAAGTTAATTATTCTAAAATCACCTGATCAGAAATAGTTTTCCTTTACCCACCGAACCTCACTAATTCCTACTACATCTACATTTAACCTACCCATTTCTTTCTTTAAATTTTCTAACTTACCAACCTTTTTTTAGACTTCTAACATTCCACGCTCTGACTCATAGAATTTCTGGTGATCCCTTCCTTAGCAGTCCCCGCCAAAGATGTGAAGGGAATAGTTTACTTCCAGAATTGGGAAAAAAACAGCTGTTGTTTTCCATTGCTTTCAGTGATGTTGGTAGGCTGTGTAATTCTTCCTGTCCTATGTCCTTAACAGCTACTGAAAGAGCTGCTGCCCTTTTTCAAGAATCATTCCTTAATCTGGCTTTCAGCAGATACTACTTCTATATGGTTGCACCTTTGGTCCAACTACTCTGTATCACTGAGCACTCTATCCCTCTCACTATTGGCAAGGTCTCATGAGTCATACAGGGAAGGTTTTTACATATTCAATTATTACTTATATATTTGAATCTCTAAAAACGCAAGGAACTTTTGTGATAACAGTTGTTCAACTTTTTGACAAGTCTCGTAGATTAGATCTGTTTGCTTTTCTACATTTGAGTTTCCTCTTTAAACATTTATGTCTTCCTTCTGATTTGTTTTTATTTAATGTAGGTAAATTCATATAGCATGGACGTACTGAGTATCGAGTCATGTTATTATAAGTAATGGGATTATTAGAAAATAGCACTTCTTCCAATTTTCAGTGAAAAATGGTTCAGTTAACAATTGTATTTTTATTACTTTCTGGTGTTATTAGGACATCATTCTAATTTGGAGTAGTGTTTGTTGAGAATAAAAAACGACAATCATAACCACCATTAAAAAATGTAAAAAAAAAATTATTAAAAAGTTACCTATAATACGGTGAAGTAGTGTTGGAGGGATTCACATGATAGTTCATTTAAATCCATCAAATGTCATCTAAGGATCCATTCCCCTTTGTTCCTATCTGTTTCTTGTTGGAATATTTGATAACTGAATTGATTTCTTTTCATGTATATAAAAAAATGTGTATATATATATATATATATACACATATGCAAAGGTAAAGTAAAGGTGAAAAAACTAATAATATAAGGTCCTCTCTACTCTTAATCTGTTTACACCATTGCGATTGTGTAAAATAGTTGTGCATAAAAAAAGAATTATATATATATATTGAGGATTTTGTAAGAACATCAATGGTGGAACAGCAATTATGAAGAAACAGTGGAGAAAAGACATGAAGCATGGCTATTTCACCAATTTAAAAAATCAGACATATGCTTTGGTATTTACATATTAGCCCATCAAACATAACCTTAATGATCCCATAACTTTGAAAATACTTCAAAGTTACAGGATCATTAACATATTTTACATATTAAAAATATAAGCATTATTGCTTATAATTATAAGATATAAATTAAACAAACTTAATCTAAGCTTGCTTCACTAGCTAACCTCGACTAATCCCTAACAGTAATGTTTTGATTATTTAAATAACAATAAATACTGAATTTATTATTTCTTTTTTTCCTGTTTAGCTTCCAGTTATTACATTTCAAATAATACTTCGGAGGATGAATGAAGATGATGTGTATGAATGTAAATGAAGTGTAGTCTTGTACAGTCTAAGTTCGACTATTCGTGAGATGTGTGGTTAATTGAAACCCAACCACCAAAGAACACTGGTATCCACAATCTAGTATTCAAATCTGTGTTAAAATAACTAACTTTACTAGGACTTGAACGCTGGAACTCTCGACTTCCAAATCAGCTGATTTGGAAAGACGCGTTCACCACTAGACCAATCCTGTGGGTTAATTTATTATTTAAATACTCAAAACATTACTGTGTTAATTAGTCAAGGTTAGCAAGCATAGGTTAAATTTTGTTAAATTATATTTATAAAATAAATAAATATAAATGTTTATAAAAATGGTAATACAATGGTTATATCAGGTGATATTAACAATAACCCAGAAGTTTGCAATTTATTGGTCTATGGGCTAATATGTAAGTATCCAACCTTCCAAAATCTAGTAAAACAAAGAAAGGATACCACCTGAACTCTAAAGAGAATAAAAAGACAACACCATAAAGACACAGTAAATTCATTAGAAGAAGAATTCAATAAAACACAATCAAGAAACTACATAAAACATTCAAGAATCAGCTCCAAAAAATATGTTCCCCCAACCTTACTAATAAAGAATGAAAATATTAAACTAGCCCGTAACAATGAAGACAACATGAAAATCCTACTAAATATTTCAACAAACTCCTAGGTTGTGAAGAACTGACAGATGCCTAAACTTCAACACCAACACCCCAAAACAACCCACCAGAACATATCAACCCTCCCGTAATAAAAGAAGTCTACCAAGCACTAGGTGAGATGAAGAATTACAAAGCAGCAGGAGAAGATCAAACTTTTGTAGAGATCTTGTAACATGCAAGAAGATCATCAAAAATTGCCCTTTATAAACAACTTGTATCTGAATCAAAGAAAAACTACCAGAACACTGAACGATAGCCCTCATCCATCTGTTACACAAAAATGGGTACAAAACAGACCCTAACAATTACAGGGGAATTTCACTCCTACACACAACATACAAAATTCTTTCAAGAATCATCCTCATCAGGATTGGTTTAAAATTCAAGAAAGAACTAGGAGAATACCAGGGAGATTTCAGACCCTGAAGGAACTGTCCAAACCAGATCATGAGTCTCAAGCTAATAATGGATTTCAACAGTAAAAAAGCAGAGACATGGTGATAACATTTGTAGATTTCAAGAAAGCTTATGACTGCATTGAAAGAGAATCTCTACTAAAAATTCTAAGACACCTCAGACTACGTACCAAATTAATAAACGTGATAAAACTGACCCTCACAAACACTAAATCAAAGGTAAAATTCAGAGGTGAGCTCTCAGAACCATTCAAGATCAAAACAGGACTGTATCAGAGAAATAAGAAGGATCTGATGTAAATTGGCCCTACACACCTGAGGTACAAGATATCATAGTTCCTGTGGTAAACAGACTGTGTTACTTATAGGACTGAACATCGCTGAATTTTGATGGGCTTGACGTGCTGGTAAGCTGTCTTATAATTGGCTCAATGATCAAGTAAATGGAAAATCACTTCATTCTTCACTTTACCAAAAAGCCTATAATGAAAAAGCTTATTATTATTGATAGTGGTTATGTCATTTTTGGGACTCATGTCATGTCACTGTATAACGTTTATTTTAATAGCATTTAACATATGTATTTGTCATTTGCATGAGGTCACAAAAATTTACACATACCATTTCATATTGTATAACAAGCTAGTAAAATCTGTGATTTTTTTTACAGAGCTTACAAGTGATATAAAATTATTTATATATATTTCACTTGTTTATCATTATATGAAAGAAAATTTTGTTTATGGTTATTAGATGTTTCACATGTTGTAGGGTTAATAATATTTCATTCTACAGATACTATTAAAATTAGTTCTGACATTCTTGTGTAATACAGCAGCAAACAGACATTACTCTAGATAACTACATGATTACTCTTTAAGGGAACGCAAAGGCATCTTAAAAAGATAGTATCATCTTAAAATGATGATAGCTTATAAAAACCTGCATTTTAGGTATGTAGATCTTAAACAACTAGGAGGATTGGTATGTGATCTGCATGGTATATTATTATATAAACAAAATAAAACATATGTTTAACTGTAATCTTTTATTAATTTGTAAATAATTTTTATAAATTTTTTACTTGCATTTTATAGTTAGAAAAGAATGAGAACTTTTATAGCTAAAATTGAATTAATATCTTTTCTCTACTAGGATATCATGATCCTCATCGAGATCATCCTTTAGGAACTATTTTGGCTCCTGCTCCTATTGACCTTCCATTAAAGTCAGAAAAAACTAAAATATTAAAGGTGTCTGCTGGAAGAGCCCATCTTGTTGCACTCTCTGATAATGAAGGTGTTTTTATTCTTGGTAATAATGCATATGGACAATGTGGGCGAAGAATAATAGAGGATGAAAAATACGAAGGAAATCGTGTAGTAAATCACATACAACATTTAGATGGAGAAAATATCACAGACATTTGGTGTGGACAGGATCACACGTAATGAAATAATGTTATTTGTTTAATTTTAGACATAGAGAAACATATTAATGTTTGTTTTTATAGTATGAGAAATTCTCTGAGTTTGAATTACTTGGATGTAAAACTGATCCAGATTCGTAAACTACTATCTGAAGTTTACTAAAACTTCTTTACTGCTATGAGAAAAAATTAACTCACTGCAGTAAAATTATTAGTAGTAATTAAACATATTGTATTTAATGATTAGTTGCATTTTTTAAGTGTCATATAACTACCATAATCAAAGCTGCTTCAAATGCTCTTATTATGTTATGAAGCAGTTCTGTACAGATTGTTGAAACTGATAGCATGGATTAAACATGTATAAGTTATTATATTATATTTAACTATTAGAGTTTATTCCAGGTTATTGAGAGACTAATAAACTAAAAATTTCTCATAAACACAATTTAGTACTCTAAAAACATAAGAAATAAAATAAATAATAAAAACAGCAGAAACAATAATAGTAATGAATAGAAGACATACACAATAGTAGCAATTCAGATAAGGAAAAGACTTGTTAAAAGACAGTTAAATTATAAAAACCAGAATACAGTTTAATATACTAAAAACATAATCACCGCTAGAATCTGATATTGCATTAACAACAAGATAACACTAGATTAACACAATTCAATTTTCTGCAAGTATTATTACTTTTACTGTTTATAATAGAACTACTTACACTTTATGAATGAGTAGAATACCATCTCACTTTCACTACTGTTTACCAATAACTCACCAAAAAACTTCCTGCATTCATCCACTGTCACGATGGAATATTTGTGATGTACTCTTTGCTCGTTATTACCACCCACTTACTGATAGCAGTAACTATTAGAATACCACTGCAACTGTGTTGAACTCAGACTTGCAAGACTACTCTCTTCTCGTTTATTATCACGACTACACTGAACATGGCCTCGCAGAACTACTAACTCTCTCTGGTTACTGGCCGTAATTATATCCCCTGGCCTGCAGATCAGTACCCACCTCATCCCTTAAATCTTGAAGTATAATAATTTTTATCGTCTGCGACCTTACATTTTCCCTTAAATTCTTATTTTGGTACAGTAACCCTTCTGGTCGAACAACAGCATTTGGAGATTCTATTGTCTGTATTACAAAGAACATTGTTAAGCAAATCTGTTAGTCTGAGAAAAAAATCCTTGTTAGTTCCTTCTTGAGTCTTCATTATTATTTTCTCATTCTTTCTTCTTAATTGGAAGAAATCTGTTACCTTGGTCAGTTACACTGGTCCTGTTACAGTGTGATACAGCAAGTAAAGGATTTTGAAATTTCATACAGGATAACAGTGGAAATTTGACTGGGATTAACATAAATTAAAATTCTTGTTCGGTATATATGTAATAAAATATTTTACATGTACATTAATATATTGAACAAAAATTATATGTGTGTGTGTGTGTGTGTGTGTGTGTGTGTGCATGCAGTTTCTTTATATTTTAATGTAAAAGTAAAACAGGGCTTTTTATACTTCAGTTGAAGGTTATTAAAATAAATATGTGCTACTTTGATCAACCACGTTTTTCCATTTTTGAGACAATATCAGTATCCCATCACTGTAGAACGTCTGTTTTCTGGATAAAAAACTGTGATATTGACTTTCATAGGTGTCAACTTTATACTGTTAAAAAAGTTCTGTAGGGACCAAAATAAATACTAACTTTAAAAAAATACTGAGATGATATGTCAGCTTTCAAAAACGAGTGTTGATTAATATTACCAGTATTATATGATCCTAAAGCAATCTATCAGGAGAATACAAAGAAGCTTTTTCCCTAATCCCATTATATGAGGGAAAGTAAAAACTTATTTACGTTTTCACCATAACACACCTTCTCAAGGTTGTCATACTGCCTTCTGCACATGCGTCCTTAGAATTGCTGTGACGTGTGTGGAATTTACCTGCCAGCTATTACAATGTAAACATGTCCACTGCACTAGCAGTTTACACCAAAGACGAACAACAAGCAGTGATCCCATTTCACTGATCAGAGGGTGTGAAAGGGGATGAAATTCTTTGTAGACTTTTATCACAATATGAGGACAGTGCTTTATCATGTAAAAGTGTTTTTTGTGTGGATCAAGAAGTTTAAAAGTGGCCAGACAAATGTAGTGCAAGAAGAGGGAGCTCAGCTTCTGTAAAGTTTGTGTGCTATTGTTACCAAAACAGTTTACTGCAGAACACAAGCTCAAACGTGTTGACATCTTCCAACATTTACTCAATCATTTCAACAAGGAAGACGACACATTTTTAAGCAGAATGTCACCAATGATGAAACTTTGGTTTATCGCTATAAGTTAGAATATGAAGTGGAAACACCCAGGATCTCTGACAAAGAGAAGATCCAAGACTGAGCCATTGGCGGGAAAGGTTATGTTAACTGTTTTTTGGGATGCAAAAGAGCTTGTACTGGAAGACTTCATGGAAAAAGGACTACGATCAACAGTGCAAGTTACAGTAAATTGTTGGAAAACAAGCTAAAGCCAGTAATTCACAACAAACACAGAGGTCTGTTATTGGAGAAAGTGTTGTTGCATGACAATGCCCACCTGCACACAGCTCATCACACCATTCAAACCATAAACAAATTGAATTTTGAGATACTGGAACACCCTCCCTACAGCCCAGATCTTACTCCACCAAATTTCATCTGTTTGACCTGCTCAAGAATGCTTTGCGAGGTTATTGATTTTCCACAGACTTAGATGTACAGGAAGCAGTGCAAAAGTGACTTCATGATTAACCAAAAACCCTCTTCATTGAAGGAACAACACGCTTGTCAACTGCTGGATCAAGTGCATGGACAAGGGAGGTGAGTATGTAGAAAAATGATATACATGTTGAACCCCTCCCTTTGTATAAATAAATTTTAGAAAGAAAAGTGTACATAACTTTTGTCTCACTCACTTTTATATATATATATATAATATATATGTGTATGTGTGTGTGTGTATAAAATTACAATTTAAAGTAACTATAGAAATTTATTTCTCAAAAAATCTGTTTACAGAATGGCTTCAACATATCTGAAGAAAATGTATTACGTATGCTTTTCATAAAAATATTTTGTCAGTCTTTCATCAGCAACTCCAAACCGTAATGCCATATCTGAAGAGATTCTTAAAACAAGCGTGATAAATAATTAATAAAGCTTTAAGACTGCAGCTATCCTTTAACATTTAGAATGCAAACGCTGTGGAATATGATTTCTTAAATAAATCCATTTAAACATGACTGCACATTAACAATGAGCAGTCTTCCCCAGTACTAAGAAAGTTTATTGACTCAATCACATGAATATTAATACCACTTGTGATTATAAATAATGATTATTACAAGTTGAGTAATTCCATTGCAATAGTCATAGACATTTTTAAAAGTAGACATTGCCCTAAATCCTTTTTGAGAACTTAACACGCTGTTTAATAAATTTAGTTTAATAATAAAAATATATTTGTTGTTCATCAACCACTGAAGTATTATCAGCACATTACCAGAATAAATAGCAAGTGGACCCCTCATTTTCATGAAGATGAAACTGAAGGTATACCTCTTTGATGAAGATAATTTTAAACTTTCAGAGACTGAGTGATATCATTTCTTAACAGGCTAATCTAAAGGAAGGACTGAAATAAGTGTAATGTGATTCCTCAGATTTCATAAAATACATACTTAGACAGCATTATTAAAAATTTCACGATCGATTCAGTGAGTAGCAAAACAATACATAAAATCATAAATAGCAGTAATAGTTGATTTCTCCTTTGTAAAACCATTCTAATTACTATTAACTATGGGAAATTTAGAAGAAATATATTATTAATATAGGTAAAACAGTTTTTTCAAAAATTATATAGATAAGAGAGAAGTCGTTTCAGTTTAATAATAAGTTACTTCTGTTAGATATTCTTTTTATAAAGGTATTTAATGGTTATTTGTTGTAATTTTGATAGAAAGATACACTATCTAGAGACATAATTATCAGATGACTAATGAAATAAGCTAAATTTTAAATAGTTAATTTTAATAATTTAATTAAATTTCCTCTTAAATTATTGATTTTTTTATAAGTGTTAAATTGTTCTCAGTGAGTTATAGAATCAGCGTTGACCTTCCCATTTGATTTATTTCAACTATACTTTATATACCCTATGTTGAGAAAGAATTGTATTGTGTATTAAAATGTTAACACCCCCCCATGAGTTTCCTTTCTTCTATAGTTAATTAAATAACCTGCATAAAACCAATCTAAATATTTAAAGGGTGAGTATTACATTAGTTAACTTACGCTCACTTAAACATATATATTTTTTTTTTAATGGGGTGTGCAGGCATCAATTGCTATGATCATTTAGCCCAAATGTAGATTTGTAGCATATGAAAAATCCCATGCCTGATCAAGTTTCAAACCCAGGAACATACATTATTTACATTTATAAGAGAAGGCTCTGATTGCCTATTTCTTATCTGTTTGAGAAGTATCTTTCAAACACTTATGCTTAACTACATTAACATAGAATTTGACAGCTAATATATCAAAATATTAAATTTCTTAAGTTAGCTGCACTATTAATCTATTATAATTATTTTCTACTAATAAAAGAACCACTTTTTTCTATTGTATTAGTAGAAGAGATTAGGTTGTAAAAGTGAACAATCAGAGTAATGCGAAAGGAATGGTCAGAGACAGAGAATCCTCAGAAAACTGTCAGATCATGAGAATGTAATACAACCATTCAAATTGTAATAAGTTCTTCCATTTATCGGATTATTGAGAACAATTTTCCCTTCTAAAGAGCTATTTTATTTGGTGGGAATTTAAAAAAGAAAATTTTGAACATCCAATGATGCAAGCCGAATGTGAAGATGGGATTGTGTTGTTAGAGGATAAGAACACATCTCCCTGATCCAGGGAAGGAATTAGTGATAGTATTCATAAAAATTACTGTCTATGGCAGCCCTACAGAACATTTTCACAAAATCTATGCCTCTCTAAAGTATGTAATATGTAAAAAAGAAGACACTGCCATGAATTGGTGCCACCTAAGAAAATGTATGAAGTTAATAAATTATAAGAATATTTCTAATGGGTTAGGAGAATAATGGCTATCTATCAAATCTCTGAGCAATAAATAAATACACTTTTGCTAGGAATGTTTTAAATCAAGCAGGAGATATAATTAGTGTTAGGTATTTGTGAAAGTTCATAACTTTTTTTCTTAATAATCTATCAGCGAGATGTCAATAATTTATCATATGCATCAGAAAACTGTAATAAGGTAGTTTCTCATATAATAAAATTTTTCCATTTAAAAAAATTCTGAAAGAAAGGTTTTTGGCATTAAGATCATCTTTTAATTGTCTACCTTTTTCTCCACATTTCTGTGGATATTCAGTCACCAAATTGTTGCTGTTATCATAAAATTGTAACTAACTTTTCTAACGTCTTAAATATTATTAAATTTTTAATTAAAAATATAAGAAGGATATTTTTATAGTTGTTATATCTTATATTGCTAGAAGATAATAAATAGAAAAGTAACTAATGATACACATAATTATGGAAACTCATGCTCTTGATGAAATAGTACTCCTCAACTGAATTACCAGAACTGTATTTGGTTGTACAAATTAATAACTTGTGTGCATGTACTGACGATTAGCCAAATCCATTTTAAGTTTTAAATTTGCTTTTAATATTATCCCTAAGTCAATTTCATCATTTGAATAGATAGCAGGTAATAGTACACAAAGAGTCAGTGACAGCTTCATTATTATCACTCTTCCAATTTTAAGAAACCAATTTCCAGTTGAGTCTGTAAAAGCTTAATATGAAGTCATGTTATATTTTCCTATTCCATTCTAATTTCTTGTTATGTCATTAAAGAAGCGGAAAGCTTACTATTTACCACTTTTTATGCACAATTTCTACGTAAATAAAAATATCTCTAAGTAGTGTGAAGAGTCTTGTTTAATATGGAACATTCTTTAAAAAGATCAGTTTTTGAAAAAATAGAATTTTGCATAATCTTAACCTGTTTGTTTAACGCAGTCTGTAAGTGCGTATTTGTGTTTCTACTACAATAACAATTGTTATTGATTGATTTTAATGACTTTCATACTAAAAACTTAACATTGTATAACTATGATACAATGTCTTAAAATTTCATTGTATCAAAATTGAGAAGATTGATACAAGAAGGGCATAAGTCATAAAAGTAAAGTTTTGAGAAAATGAGTTCCAAAGTTTTGTAATGTGCATAATCATTTTTACTGTACATTCATATTTTAAACAAGATACTAATAGAAAAGTTTGATTAATTATCTCTTTAATAGTATGTGTAAATTTAAAACATTGAAATTTTTTTCATGAGTATTTAAAAAAATGACTGCAGACACCATTCTTATATAAAATAATATTTAAATACAAGATTTTATTAAAAATAACAGTTTTATTATCATATATAAAAACTCAATATTTCAAATAATTACAATGAAGCTCAATAATAATTTTTTTTTAATCTATTTCATATTGATTTTTAGAATTTGTGTGTCAAACATTGTATTTAATTGTTCTTTAAACCCTTGTCAAAGTTTTTCCATATCAACATCTTTATTTTTAACAAAAAGCCCTTCATTCTCTAAATCATTTTCTGTTTCACTCTATTGTAACTCTAGTTTCTGTTGCAGTTTCCAAATTGTTATGTGCAGTGTTACAATTTTTGTTTCCTTTGATATCTTTAATACATTTTGTTTTGTATATGACAGATTTAATAAGAAATTTTCATCAGAAGATATACCTATTTTTTAGAAATTGAATGGCAATTAGCTACTACAGTAAGTTGATGAATCCAAAACATTCCCAACACTAGTGTAACTCAGTCTTATAGAATACATAGCCTTTTATAAATGGTTCTGGAATAGTAAATGGTTTTTTATTACTTCTCCCCATTGCTTGAACAGCATAGTATAATCAATAACAGTAAAATTTGTTAATTAGAGATATATAACCATCACCAGTGTATATATTTTCTATGGTTTTCAGTTTTTTTGTTTATATATCATAGTTGTGATCATTTGTCCATAACTATATCCATGAATTTGAAAGATTTGTGTAATTTTTATGCAAAAATAATGAGCCAAAAACTGCACTGAAGTGAAATTATTGTAATATTCTTATTCTTCCTACTCACTTTATCAGCCAAAAACACTATTTCAGAAAAATTACCATTTTTAATTTTTCCTCTACAAAGTCAAACAAGCACAAAGCCACTGTACCTTGAATCGTTTTTATGCTGTTCTTAGGTAATATTAAATTACAGAACAGCCATCATTGTGGCTGTTGAAAATATTTAGCTATAACAAGTGCTTAGAACTGGGTATTGACATTTAACTTGGGTAACTGCAAGTTTTGGCCATTGTCAAATTACACAACTAGAACACTTTAGAATCTGGTTCCTTGCACTTAGTAATTATTTCTTCCCTTAAAGCATTATGTGCAGCTACCATTTTTTTTTAGAGATTTAGCTTTGTTTAAGTGAAATGTTGCGAGGAGTTTCTTGAAGCTGTTGTCTCTGTTGAAAAACAAAAATCTCTAGAAGCCCATTTTCTGATATTTGGAAGGTAGATTGAAATAGATTTACAACAAACTTGAATTCTTTCCTTCAACATGTGGAAACTAAGTATTCCCACAAATAATTAATTTTTTTACTGGAGCCTAGTTTTTCAATTTTTTTCTTTATTAATTATACAACTGTTTAAAAAATATATTTTGTTTTCTATAATCTGTTAAAACCTAATCATTAAAACCTACTTGCCTGCAGCATTTTTTAATGCAACCATTATTATCCACATACTTGAATGACTTGTTAACAGTTTCACTTATGCTGCTAGTGTAACATAACCCTGACTGCCAGTTCACTTCACATTTATTTCTTTTTCATTTCTATTCATTGACAGAGCTATTTTACCTGGCTTTTCTGCAAGATCATTGCATTCAGAATCACTTAATAAATAATCACTTTCACTCATTTTTATAATCACAGCAAGACACTTCTAACCAAATAACACAAAGGATGTTATGAATGAATAACAACAGTTACATTTCAAAAATTAAAAAAATAAACCATAGTACTATTAAATTTATACATCAAAGTAATGATTATAATTTATATAAACATGCTTTAATATACTGTTGATCACATATCCTGCTTGCAAAAAGTGAATATTAATTTGGTTTCAAAATGTTACGTAAATAGGGCATCTGACAAAAAAATGTAAAGGCTTATAACTCAGTCAATTTTGAAGATGTAACAATAAAATTTTGTACATATGTTATGACGTGAATCAAATAGTAACATAAATAGTTTCATGCAAAGAAGGCATCAGTACCCATCATGCCCTTCCTGCTTCCATCTCCTCAATTGTGATGCATCATTGTTAATAAAATGGTTGACTACTTCTAAAATTTTTGTTCATTATATATACAAAAACTTTGCAGTTACTTTGTATAATTTCATGATATTTAGTAATTACTCTTGTTTGTTCTTGAAGGTTTTAAAGATTTTCAAAAATAAAGTATTCTACTGTATAAGTAAATATATATAATTTTATCAGATTCATCTTTAAGAAATTCAGCTTTAAAATTCTACAAAGTAGTGTTTGTGACTATCATGTGTAATTAGTTGCTTTTGCATTCATCATAGACTAGTATTTTCTTTTGAGTAATGAATAATTTTTTTTCAGATTGTTCTTGACAGAAACCGGAAAAGTGTGGTCATGTGGCTGGGGAGCTGATGGACAAACTGGTTTAGGTCATTACAAATCTGAATGGCGGCCAACTCAGGTTAAAGGAGAAATTGAAAATGAACGCATTGTTAAATTATCTGGCATAGGAGACTGTGTTTTGGTGTTAAATGGTATGATTTTATCATGAACAGGTTTTTCTGTAATTTATAATTAATTCATTTTGTTTTTTTTCCAGTATGGTAATTTTTTGATGTATTTATTCTCTTTGAGATTGTTGATTTTGGTTTTTTCAGCCATAATATTAGAAAGAATTTATGGCAATAAAGATAAATTATCCAATTATGCAGGTAGGTAATTCATTATGCAAAAAAACTTATTATGAAAAATATAAATAAATAACTCCACACCATACATTGTAAAAGTGCATTAATAGAAATCTGAGACTAAAATTTTCAGATCAAACAGATGGTAAAAAATCTAAATCCAAATTGCAAGATTGCATTTATGTTAAAAATACTGAATTAGAGTAAAAAATAAAGTGCTTGAAGCATTGCAAGATGGGTAATTCAGTCAGAAGGAAGGGTAAGTCAAGGTAGGTAATAAACAAATATGTATTGCACTGCTGTTATCACAAAGATGTAAGATTCAGTAAATATTTTTTTTCTTTGCAAAACCAGTCACTCACATAATTTAGTAAAATAAATAGGTCATTGTACTGATGTAAGCCAAGGGTCTATGATACAAGCCAAGGGATGTGATGTAAGCCAAGGATCAGCAACATAGCAATATAAGAATGTAACATCTTGGGCTGCTTTTCCTTCTTCTCCAAAATCAGATGAGAATTGCATATATGGCTTTAATGATTGATTCATTAACAGTATATTCTGGACATATATGTATAAAATATAATTTTATTCAAATTAATTTTCAATTTCTTTCAAGTTGTGGTTGCTGTTGAGTACTTTCTTACAGATATCTAATTTTTCTGAATCAATTTTTTATTACAGTTAACTAAAAATATAATTATATTTTTTTAATTATTGCGATAGATGTTTTGTATCTCTGACATTGAAATAGAATGAATTATTCTGTTGTTTTTATAATATGTTGATAGGTAGTGAAACTGTTTTACAAAGCATTTTTCACAGAAAAAAAAATGAAACTGTTGTTTTGGTATCACATTTTAAATTTTTATTTGTAAAATACTGTTTAAAAAAAGAAAATCAGGATTTTAAATTTATTTAATATCTCTTAACTTTGACGTACAGTAATGAATCACAAATAAAATGAAATAGTAACTTACAGTTTTTCCTTACAAGTGTTCAACCTTTCATCACGCGACAAACATCCAACTGATAGGATAGTTCATTCCATACTTTAACCAGCATGTCTTGCATAATGGAAGCACAGCTACTTCAGTCTTTTGCCTTAAATTGGTAGATCAATAGATAGCAGTGGCACATAACAAAATGCTTAATAAAACCCTAAAGGAATAGGATCATTGGGTGACCTTGGAAGCCACCGCAAACAAGCACTGTCATTGGGTCCATGACAACCAACCCAGCAGTTGGAGAAAAATGTAATTTAACCAATACCATATAGAGTTATGCTATGAGAAGGCTCACCATCTTGTTGCTAAATAAAATTCTCTGGTCAGTCTTGCAAATGAGGAAAAAGCCATGTACAAGTATAACTAAATAAGCAACAACTGTTTTCTTTGTTTTAGCAAAAAATAATGGCCCATTAACTTGCTGTCAGAGTATTAAAAAACGTTTAATTTTGAGGAGTCCCTTTCATATTGCAAAAGTTCATGGGACTTTTCTAAATCCCAGATACAGACATTATGTGACTTAAATTTTCCACTAAGATGGAATGATGATTCAGCACTAAACACAATATGATCAAGGAAGTCATCACCTTCATGCTACAACATTTCAATTGCAAAGTTGACATGCACAGTGTGGCTGGTAGGATTCAAAGCCTATATTAGATGCAAATGATATGGATACATATGTAAGCATTTCCTGATAACATTCCATACTGGCATCGCTAGCTAGCAGTTAGTTTCCCTATAGATTTTTATGACTGTGCAGGGACTTCCTGACATTCATCATTTTCTTCTGACACCCTTGTTCATACTCTACTATTTCCTTTACACAGATGTCTGATTATTTCCACTGGTTATGCCTTCGACGAATGTTATTGTCGCTATGGATTACAATTAAACTTTCTATGGAATGCATGTTGAAATGTAACAGATTAGAAAACTGAATAACACAGAAGGTTTTCTGTTCAAATGTTGCCATCTTTGCTAATGACGTTGTCAAGATGGGAAATCAATCTACAGCCATCTTACAGCTAAAACTGTCCTTTTTTACTCTTTGATTCTAGCCTTAAATCAATACTGCTCATCTCAACCAAGAGGTATTATAACAAATTAAAACCCTGATGTCATTTTTTGTACAGTTGATATATTTAAATATTACTTATTTGTTACTTATATTTTCATTGTTTCTTTTATATGTATTTTTTCAAGAATAAAGAATTTATATTTGTTACTATTGATTTCTAAAAGAGAAATGTTTTCTTAACATGTTTTTTAACTTGACTTGAAAATATCTTTATTCCCCCAATATGATTAGCCTAATTAAAATTTTAATTAGGTTAATCATTAGATTAGAAAATGTTTTTACTGGCATTTCTTTGTAGAATCTGTTTTCCAGTTTTGCTCTCTGTTTTCTAATTTTTGAATACTTGTTTTATTATAATTGTTGGGTAAAGTTAACAAAAAAACACAGCTCGTATTTGCCAAAAGAAATTGGACTTTAATGAGAAAGAAAACAACTGAACTTATGTTAAATCATAACCTTAAAAACTAAAAAGAAATTATGAAAATAACATAATTTAAAGATACATAAGAATATCAACTGAAATCAGCATATGAACAATGATATTAAATGAGAAAATACATGAATGTACATTTTTAAATACACATTTTGGCAATATACAATTTTAACAAAGCCTGAAAACAAGAGAACATAAAATACCTTATTTTTAATTATAAATTTAGAAAAACATAACATCAATAAACATAGTATGTCTGAAAAACTATTGCATTGCTGACAAATGCAGTAATATTGAAAATTAGGAATGAACAAATGTCATTAACTTATAAAAATGAATTACAATAATTTCAGTATAAAAAAGAGTTACAATAATTTGATTACAATAATCAAATTGAAATAAGTAATAATATGTAAATAGAGTTAATTTTGGTAAATAAGCATTCTTGAAAATATAAAATTGCAAAGTCCTAAAACATAATTGCACATCAGGAATAAATTATTTTAGGTTAATTTTAGAACAGTATTATGAACACAGTTCATGAGTAGAAAAAGATTAATCTCGAGGATTAACAAGATACAAGATTAAATTGTAGAGTTAATTATCATAACTACAAAATTGAAATTAATAAAGTACGTAAAATAGGTTGCAGCTGAACAATGACACAACCTTATGTAAGTAACCTGTTGTGTGACTGTACTTAAGTGAGTAAATGGTTTTGTAAACTACACTTGAAAGTGAAAATGCATAAGGTACGATGAACTGAATGTTCCACAAATTTTTACTGGTAAAATAACTGTTTAAACGTAATAAATAATGAAAATTAAACTTGCCTGTAGCACACAAATATTAGTAAACGACGAACTCGTAAATGAAGGTAAATGAATACATACAGTAGTAATTCCTGGGCGTAGTCCGCCGTGGTGTATCAGGAATGCAGGGGTGAGACGTGGTGTAGAGTTAGACTAATACGTAGTATCTCAGATATGTAGCAACGAGGTTGGAGATTCTGGATGGAGGAAAATATAATCTGCAATTCGAGAAGATTCGGCGTCGATAGAAATGGCAGTTTGTAGTAATTGAAGCACTTTCAACATAGACGTAATGTAGTGAGTTTGAAGAATAACTTAAAAAAGAAACGAGGCTGGACGAACATAGAAAACTGTGAAATCACGAAAAACTGACGAGTAGAAGTAGAAAATATTTTAACAGAGAAATACCGCAACGTTTATAAGTGCAAAGACGACGAAAGTATTAACATTAAGCGAAAGAAAGAAAACATCGAACCCTGGTCCTCCAAGAGGACCAGGATCCGCACAACGTGAAAGTCTGAACTAGAATGAACAAAGCTGGCGTGGTGAGAAGTAGGGGAAGCAAACAAAGCAATGGACAGAAGAGTGTGTGTGTGTGTTGACAACAAGAGTAGTGTCTTAGTCTTAGTATGAGAACGATTAGAGAAACTGTGTGGAATTCGGGAACGAAGACATAACAAAAATAATTTAAGCGAGCAGCCCACTAAAGAATTACATAAGACTGATAAAAATAATTTCTGAATACGCAAGTTGAAGAAATGACATCAGGGCAGACAAAGAGAAATAGACTTCTAGGAACTATGACAATATTGAAATTGGTTGAGAATAAAAAAACACTAAGCCTAATATATACATTAAGACTAAACAGCAATGAAATAATGCGTGATAGAAATAAGCACCAATACGATGATGCAATAGTCAGACAAGCTGGAGCCTGAGAGAAATTGATATTGAAAATAAATCCAAATAACCTATTTAAAAATACACGTAGATAAGCCTTACAAAAATGCAAAATAAATTACCAAGCCTGTAAACTACAAGACTCGACCATAACCTTGAATTCATTGGAATAAAACGACTTTATGCCAACGGCGTAAACAATAATCATTAGAATAAAATCTGTTGAAATTAGTTTTTCTTTATATCATGTTAAGTTTAAAAGCAATTTTTTTGGGGGATGATTAATCACCGTATAAGCTCAAACCTTGTGCTTGGGAATATGAAATGCAAATTTTGTAGCATGTGGAAAATGCTCTGCCTGATTGGGATTCAAACCCGGAACCTGTGATTAATAGTCCGAGATGCTACCACTTCGCCACGGAGATTGTGACCCCAGCAAAGTTTCACCATTGCTAGATTTTACTGTATATATATATATGATTGTCTAAAAGTGTATGCTAGGTAAATATATGTTTCCTTTTTGGAGAGCTCAACCCAGACTGATTAATATCCTACAGTAGCAGAGTTATACCTAGTTATAAAGCCTACTAATAGATTTGAAATCATCTTGCTAGGAAGGTCACACAACATCCTCATCTTGCCCCCCCCCCCCCCCACAGTTGCATTTTGAGCAACACGGAGCACATATGACCAGTACATCACCACATCCATCATTTAGCATCAAAAATCTAATAAGCCAATTCACAAATATAATATTTTAAGTAGATAACTAAATCACAAAAATTGCAATCAAATTTTTCAATAGCCACGCTTAAGGTATTTTACATACATAATAAGATTATCTTATTTTAAAAAATTGTAATTGTTTTGCCATATATTTTATGATCGAGCTATTTCATTCCTGATTTTATTGTTATTGAGTAACAGTCACATACAGAGGCAAATCTTTTGTTAAATAAAAAAACTGGTATACTTATCATTTATTTTATTCAATTTAATTGTTATTTATAATACTCTATATTTACTCGTTCAAGACGTTGTTACATCATGTTTGTCACTGTATATGCAACTTTTATTTTGTTATACAATTTTGACCATTTCAGATTACAGTTTTATATCATCCTGACTCCAAATGGGAAGACCTGTTCTAAAACAGTTTCAGTCACCACACCAACCCCTCCATTACTAGCTCTGACAGGCATTACTAGAGCTCACCTTCTAGACCCTCAATACCAGATTACGTAAAGCATAAGCACAAGCGATGGCATGACATCTACTGGGCAACCTCAACCGCAAGAGAGTTAAACACCATAACCCAAAGCAGAGGACCCATCATACTGCCTTGGGGACATCCCTTGGACAGCATCTTACTCACCGAAGTGCCACCATCACAAAGTACTACATGTCGATTATAAAAGTAACTTTTTAGCACTCTGAACTCATCACACATACATACCCGCCGTTGTAATTGATACAAGGCAGAAGACTACCACAAGTTGTTAAATGCCCCAGATATATCCAAAATTATATCCAGGACATATGCAGAGTCAGAGTTAGTAATGATGTCAGTCACTTTTAAAATTTCATCCTACCTTTCCCCGGTCAAAAAGCATACTAGTTCCCCATCAAGAGATTTCAGGAGGCCAACCTTCCATTAATCTGCAAATACAGTACCTTCTCAAATACCTTACCAAGCACTGGCAGAAGCATCAGAGACCTGTACAATAAACTCATAGTAGGATCCTTGTCACCACCTTTAAAATGAAGCCACACCTCTCTTCCAGCAAAGCAGAAAATAGCCAGCAAAAAGCATTCTATTCAGAACTTCATTATTCCACCTATACTTACACCCAACAAGCTAATAAGGAGTTCCACAGTGATTCCATCATACCCAGGACCCTTATGTCTTGCAAACTACAAACAACCTGCTGCAACTCAGCCTCAGTAAAATCCCCAAAGATGCCATACAACGAAAAGAAGCGGCCTAATGCCTAGTACACAGGATATTGACACTCACCCTCCACATCATCATCTAACAGTAAATCATTTAACAGTGCACAATATTTCCGTTTTGTTAGTCAGTACACCGTGCTGGGTCGAGAGAGCAGACAGAAGAACATCTTTCTTTTGTTTATGTCCCAAAATCCTGTAAACAACACTCAGGAATCCTTATTACCTTGATCCTGCACACAAGAACACCAAGAATCCCTGTTTTCTGTTTGAATCATATGAAAATATCAGGTCTTCTAATCCCTATACTTGAAAGCGAGTTATGCTTGTCATGTAGGGTCACTCTTACCCACCACTAGTAATTCTCTCCCAACCAGAACGACATGGAAGCATCCACATAAGCAAGAGATACCTTCTCTACTAACTTCTCCAAATCCATCACTTCCAAACTCCAACCCAAGACATGACAACTGGCTGATAATATATCGACAAATTTTTGCCACTCTTCCTTTCTGTACAGGAAACGCCCCTGCTAATAGGAACATTACACCGGTACACCTCACCAAGGACATTTGCGATCTGAAACGCAATCAGACAGTGATCACTGGAACACTCATCAACTACTGTCCATCAGCAAACAGTCCCAGGAATATTCCTTCCAAATGTCATGTCTATATTTGTCCCATCAATCAACCTTCTACTATCCACCATTCCTGCAAAGGTTGGCAATTCACCCAAAATATAATAAACCTTGAAATTGTGATCTGCATTGAAACTCTACCCACTTCCCTTTCTCATCCACCTGTCCCATTTCTCTAAATGATGCTCAATAGGCTGAAAACACAAACACAGAACATAAAGTTGCAAGTCCCCAATTACCAACTTCACAACAACATGGTGAAAATCAGATAGCTTCCAAACAAAGACTTAATCCAGATGTCTCCTGCACAGAATAGTGGACATACTAGCAGGACCACACAGAAACTTCTGCGAGCCACTAAAGCCTGGCAGGTCACCTGCCACAACATAAGGATGCTGCAAAAGAACCACATCCAGATCCCTTTAATCTACAATCTAACCTAATTCAATGTACATAATGTAAGCACCCTGAGCATTCAATTGCCTGAAATTAACCATTCAATCAATTTATGTACATCTCCATAGCTCTCAAAGTAAGACCCAAAATCCTTACTGTCCACAGAGTGCTTATGCTCTTTGCGCAGCCTCTTTACAACTGACATAAATCAATCCCCCATTCTTCTTGGGACAATCCCCTTCCTCTCCGCAATGAGCACACAGCAACAGCGACTGGCAGATCTTTGCCCTGTGCCCAAAGCAACACTTAAAACAGTACAGGACATCTATAAATTCCTTCATATTACAAGAGAAGTTCACAAACAACCCTACATCAAAAACAAATTTTTGTAGAATGCTAGGTCCCACCATCAACAGTGTATGATTACACTCTGCCTCATGTTTATCTGTTTTAAACAGGAACCGACATTCACCCCAAAAAGTTGCCTCATCCAAATTGATATTTTGCCCTGTGACCAGTCATGAACTTATCATCCGGAGACAACAATCCATATCATGACAATAACTTTTGGTTGCCATTTACATTTAGGATCAATCCTTACCTCTACTTTTTCAGCCTTTAAAGACTCAAAAATAACCTCACAGTCTGTCATCAGTGACAACAACCAATCCCCTCTGGGTTTCTCGTATATTTCTTATCTTCAGGCTGGACCTCTTTTTACAAAGAGTAACTTGAAAGTTCTCTTATTTCCTTGGTTATTTTTGCCAAACCCTCGGGCTTCTTCAGAAAAATAACCACCAGCTGATTTTCAACAGGCTGGCCTCACTTACTATCAAAACCTCTGCATAGCACTTCCATTGAGGTTCCACAGACCTAGAAAAGACTCCTAGTAGGAAATGTTACTGTTTCCTTCACAATCACCTCCTTTACTTCCATTGGCTCAGAAACCAGTGCCTCAAAACTCTGAACCAAGGTAGAGAATGTTGCCTTAAATCCCTTTACCTTGGAAATAATCCTACTCCTAACCAAAGCCAAAGTGTTTCGCAGATTCTTTATAAAGAAGCCCTAAAAAACTCATTAAGCAGATTATCTCATGAAATCCAGGTAGAAACATTTGCCACTGCCTCACCTGAGATATTCCTCACCTGAGGAGGCAGAGGAATAATTGATTCTTACTTCTATCACTTCACCAGCCCTACCTTGTTTAGCTTGGGCTGTTTCCTCAAATCAGTCTTCTGGCATTTCTGCCAGAATACTTTACAAAGTCAAACTAACAAAGACTATCTAAATCCTGTTGTATCTACTACTAGTAAATATGGGCAAGCCCACAAATATGACAACTGCTATAAATCCCTATAAATCAGGAGGCCTATAAATCCCCGTCACTCAGCACCTCTTAGCCACTAATGGATCAATCTCACAAATACTTGTTCAAACAAGCAGTTGCAAGACCTCAGATTACAGCCTATACCCAAAGGGTGTAAACAGGACTAGATTTGACTAGGCCAAATCCTTGCTTATAACATTTACTTGTTAGTAGATAAAATAAGTTTTGAAGGGCTCTCGATGATTGAGGTGTACGTCAAATCTAACCCAAGTACCAAACTCAGCAAAGAAAAACAAAAAATGTATATGTTCTATTAAGATGCTGATGTTGCAAAAACTCTGCATCATGCACTCAACCACTAGCTCAAATTAGAGCCAAAGACAAGCTCAATGTAATAACAATTTCGGATGCATCAGAACTAAAATGCAGTTTTATATCAATTTGACAGGCAGTTTGTTTGGCTGATCTTTAATTTTGATAGTTACTTTATTTTAATTGTGTAAGCATGTAAGTTAAAATGGAAGCAAACAGTCCTCATCCTTGGAAACAATCTAAAAAAGTTATTTACAGGGTATATAATTATTTAAAGAACTTCTCATAGCAAACCTAATGCTACTATTAAGGAGATTTAAAGCAACGCAGGAAGTGACCACAACTGAGTGCATTATCAGTGCATACTGTACAAAATGTTTGTCATGAAGGTAATGAAAATACATCAGCCCAAGGAAATTATGTGAACATTTTTTTGAATTGCTTCGGAAAAAATACTTTATACAAATTGAGTAACTGATCTAGATGATTTTAACAAAGATATAGTTCATCATTCCATTCAGAATTTTACGATAGAGGAGAGTATCCAGTTTGCTGTAAAATTAGACATTTTGAAAAAAAATTGAGACGGTTTGAAAAAACCAGGAACATAAAAAACTTTTACGTTCCCAATAAAAATAAATTTTACCAGGAATGTATTGCGTATGGAATATGCTCCATAATTGTAATACAATTAAGGTTCACTTTCATTAGTGTAACGACGGCAGAAAATTTTTGATACAGAGGTCTGACATTGTTCTTGCTTGGGTTAACAGTTTAAAGAAAATGCACAAAATTATACAAAAAAATTCTTGACCAATAATTTGACCAAATGAAACTTGAGTAAACCAGAATCATTCCAGGAAATACATCTTTCAGAATTCAGCAAGCAGTGATGGCTTAAGATTCCAGTTGGGAAAGGAACCTGTAAAATTATATGCCATTCTAGTTGCTATAAACTTGGTTTTAGAGACTGTGCTCTCGTTTTTCAGTCAAGCATACAAGGAGGGACTTCCACCAAGAAATGAATAGTGATTGATATATTCAGAGAATGGTTCATAAATTTTTTGCAATCGTTGGAAGCTTAAAGAGAAAGTGCCAGTGACCAGCATAAAAAAGGCAGAAATTGTTCCTTGGCTAGAAGAGAAGAAAATACCACACAAACCTTTTCACAGAATTCCCGAATTACTGTCTATTGTTAATGAACACAGAGAAAAATACGGACTATGATTACCACTATAATATTGCCAGTATAACCCAGTCAAGCTAATTTGGGCACAGATAAGGTGAGGAAGCAGTTGAAAACAGTAAATCTCAAATAAATGACATAAAACCGTTATTGGAAAATGCCGTAAACTGCTTAACAATAAAGATTACTGGAGAAGATGTGTTAGACATGCAGAAAACCTTCAAGTAGAAGATTTTCATAAAGAAGGATTGTAGGATGACCACTTACAACACATTGTAGTGAACTTAGAAAATGATAGTGATGAAAATGACAGATTTATCAGATGTTGAAGACTTATAATATACTTCAGGTGATATTGACTTTCAGATTATAGTTTATTTATATTTTGTGTAAAGTTTTACAAATCTTTCAGTTTTAAAGCCCATATTTAAATGTAGTCATAACTTTCCAAATTTTTGAACATGTCAGAAAATTAGAGAAATATTTTATGTAAAATAAAAAATTTTAGAGAAATATTTTATGTAAAATAAAAATTTTAGATCAAGATCAAGCTTTTTTTTTTTTTTTTTTGTCTTCAGTCATTTGACTGGTTTGATGCAGCTCTCCAAGATTCCCTATCTAGTGCTAGTCGTTTCATTTCAGTATACCCTCTACATCCTACATCCCCAACAATTTGTTTTACATACTCCAAACGTGGCCTGCCTACACAATTTTTCCCTTCTACCTGTCCTTCCAATATTAAAGCGACTATTCCAGGATGCCTTAGTACATGGCCTATAAGTCTGTCTCTTCTTTTTACTATATTTTTCCAAATGCTACTTTCTTCACCTATTTGCCGCAATACCTCTTCATTTGTCACTTTATCCACCCATCTGATTTTTAACATTCTCCTATAGCACCACATTTCAAAAGCTTCTAATCTTTTCTTCTCAGATACTCCGATTGTCCAAGTTTCACTTCCATATAAAGCGACACTCCAAACATACACTTTCAAAAATCTTTTCCTGACATTTAAATTCATTTTTGATGTAAACAAATTATATTTCTTACTGAAGGCTCGTTTAGCTTGTGCTATTCGGCATTTTATATCGCTCCTGCTTCGTCCATCTTTAGTAATTTTACTTCCCAAATAACAAAATTCTTCTACCTCCATAATCTTTTCTCCTCCTATTTTCACATTCAGTGGTCCATCTTTATTATTTCTACTACATTTCATTACTTTTGTTTTGTTCTTGTTTATTTTCATGCGATAGTTTTTGCGTAGGACTTCATCTATGCCGTTCATTGTTTCTTCTAAATCCTTTTTACTCTCGGCTAGAATTACTATATCATCAGCAAATCGTAGCATCTTTATCTTTTCACCTTGTACTGTTACTCCGAATCTAAATTGTTCTTTAACATCATTAACTGCTAGTTCCATGTAAAGATTAAAAAGTAACGGCGATAGGGAACATCCTTGTCGGACTCCCTTTCTTATTAGGGCTTCTTTCTTATGTTCTTCAATTGTTATTGTTGCTGTTTGGTTCCTGTACATGTTAGCAATTGTTCTTCTGTCTCTGTATTTGAACCCTAATTTTTTTAAAATGCTGAACATTTTATTCCAGTCTACGTTATCGAAAGCCTTTTCTAGGTCTATAAACGCCAAGTATGTTGGTTTGTTTTTCTTTAATCTTCCTTCTACTATTAATCTGAGGCCTAAAATTGCTTCCCTTGTCCCTATACTTTTCCTGAAACCAAATTGGTCTTCTCCTAACACTTCTTCCACTCTCCTCTCAATTCTTCTGTATAAAATTCTAGTTAAGATTTTTGATGCATGACTAGTTAAACTAATTGTTCTGTATTCTTCACATTTATCTGCCCCTGCTTTCTTTGGTATCATAACTATAACACTTTTTTTGAAGTCTGATGGAAATTCCCCATTTTCATAAATATTACACACCAGTTTGTATAATCTATCAATCGCTTCCTCACCTGCACTGCGCAGTAATTCTACAGGTATTCCGTCTATTCCAGGAGCCTTTCTGCCATTTAAATCTTTTAATGCTCTCTTAAATTCAGATCTCAGTATTGTTTCTCCCATTTCATCCTCCTCAACTTCCTCTTCTTCCTCTATAACACCATTTTCTAATTCATTTCCTCCGTATAACTCTTCAATATATTCCACCCATCTATCGACTTTACCTTTCGTATTATATATTGGTGTTCCATCTTTGTTTAACACATTATTACATTTTAATTTATGTATTAAAATTTTCCTTAACTTTCCTGTATGCTCCGTCTATTTTACCAATGTTCATTTCTCTTTCCACTTCTGAACACTTTTCTTTAATCCACCACTCTTCTTTCACCAGTTTGCACTTCCTGTTTATAGCATTTCTTAATTGCCGATAGTTCCTTTCACTTTCTTCATCACTAGCATTCTTATATTTTCTACGTTCATCCATCAGCTGCAATATATCGTCTGAAACCCAAGGTTTTCTACCAGTTCTCTTTATTCCGCCTAAGTTTGCTTCTGCTGATTTAAGAATTTCCTTTTTAACATTCTCCCATTCTTCTTCTACATTTTCTACCTTATCTTTTTTACTCAGACCTCTTGCGATGTCCTCCTCAAAAATCTTCTTTACCTCCTCTTCCTCAAGCTTCTCTAAATTCCACCGATTCATCTGACACCTTTTCTTCAGGTTTTTAAACCCCAATCTACATTTCATTATCACCAAATTATGGTCGCTATCAATGTCTGCTCCAGGGTAAGTTTTGCAGTCAACGAGTTGATTTCTAAATCTTTGCTTAACCATGATATAATCTATCTGATACCTTCCAGTATCGCCTGGCTTTTTCCAAGTGTATATTCTTCTATTATGATTTTTAAATTGAGTGTTGGCAATTACTAAATTATACTTCGTGCAAAACTCTATAAGTCGGTCCCCTCTTTCATTCCTTTTGCCCAGCCCGTATTCACCCACTATATTTCCTTCCTTGCCTTCTCCAATGCTTGCATTCCAATCTCCAACTATTATTAAATTTTCATCTCCTTTTACGTGTTTAATTGCTTCATCAATCTCTTCGTATACACACTCTACCTCATCATCATCATGGGCGCTTGTAGGCATATAGACGTTAACAATCGTTGTCGGTTTAGGTTTTGATTTTATCCTTATTACAATGATTCTATCGCTATGCGTTTTGAAATACTCCACTCTCCTCCCTATCTTCTTGTTCATCACGAAACCTACTCCTGCCTGCCCATTATTTGATGCTGAGTTAATTACTCTAAAATCACCTGACCAAAAGTCGCCTTCCTCTTCCCACCGAACCTCACTAATTCCTACTATATCCACATTTGTCCTACCCATTTCCCTTTTTAAATTTTCTAGCCTACCAACCTTTTTTAAGCTTCTAACATTCCACGCTCCGACTCGTAGAATGTTATTTTTTAATTTTCTGGTGACCCCTTCCTTAGTAGTCCCCACCCGGAGATCCGAACGGGGGACTATTTTACCTCCGGAATATTTTACCAAGGAAGGTGCCTCCATTATTGTTATGTGAAAATGCAGAGAGCCACATTTTCTTGGAAAAAAAGCAGCTGTAGTTTTCCATTGCTTTCAGCTGCGCAGTACTCAGAGGACTGAGTGATGTTGATACGGCCGTTTAAGTCGTCCTGACTCACGCCCCTAACAACTACTGAAAGAGC
This sequence comes from Lycorma delicatula, assembly GCF_047948215.1. Taxonomy (NCBI): domain Eukaryota; kingdom Metazoa; phylum Arthropoda; class Insecta; order Hemiptera; family Fulgoridae; genus Lycorma; species Lycorma delicatula. The sequence goes on from NC_134455.1 coordinate 188,050,306, forward strand.
TGCTGCCCTCTTTCAGGAATCATTCCTTAGTCTGGCTCTCAACAGATACCTCTCCGATATGGTTGCACCTTCGGTCCAGCTACTCTGTATCCCTGAGCACTCAAGCCCCCTCACCAACGGCAAGGTCTCATGATTCATAGAGGAGGAAGATCAAGCTAAGAAATGTAAATATGATATCAGGTCTTTGCTAATCAGCCAATCAAAAATTATATGGTTGTAATATTTTGGCATATATTGCTGGGAAAATCAGATGATCTCTATCATTGATAAATAATGGTGATTAACATAATAACAAGAAACTTCTTACATAATCCTCATGGCAAGTACAAGCCACTTCTGCTTGACTTAGTAAGAAAATTTATACAGACCATTATTTACCTGTCCCTCTTATGAAGCAAGGTTGCCCTTGCTTCATTCCTTTGTCAATTAGACTGCATTTCTTTACTATGTGCTCTTTTTATTATACATTTTAGTAGTGTTACTATCCTCTAAAGTGTTTTAATTATTTACTTTTAATAAATCCCAGCACAATGGACTGAAATTATTTCCAACATTTCCTAATATCAGCCGTCTATAGGAATTGTATTAAATATTATTTTAAACATAGTTTTGGCTGTTGATATTTTATTCTTGCTACATTCCTTTCAATGAAGATGTTCCACATGTTCAGGAGTTGCCTCGGAAAGAAGCAACAGATTGTTGAAATGGAGTTTGCTGATCTAAATCTATTTTCACAGCCACCTTATTGTTTTACAGTTATTGGTAAATAATTATTTTATTTAGTTTCATTAAAATTTCTAACATCCTGTAATTCTCTTGCCTTGTCCAGATCTGCAAATATTATTTAGGTGGATTTGTTCTTGAGCCTGTCTCATAAGAATATTTTTCAGAAAAGAATAATCTCTCATACCAATGCTTCTGAAACTGCTGGTCTTCATGGTATACCTTCTACCACATCTTTTATTCACTGTAAATTGCCTTTCAATAAAGGAACATTATACGGATAATGTGGTGATTTTTTTTTTTTTTTACATTTTCCTCCTGCTTTCTTGTCAGCAATTAATTACACTTTTTTAAATCTGAAAGTACCTTTCCAGTTTCATAAGTTTATGAAAATTAATATCTGTAGTCTAATCACTACTGCATCATAAGTAAGCAAATAACTCTGTGAAACGTAATCTTCCCCTTTCTCTATTTTAATTAAGTTTTCAATTTCTGTCAAATTTTTAACTCAAAATAGTCAATCTACAATTCTGGAATTATCAGAGATGGATAAGTTTTTATCCATCTCTGATAATTTTCCCTATGTGCAGCTAAAAGGGCAATATTAACGGTCTGAAAATAAGATTTAAAACTTTTAATTACAAATTTATAAATTGTAGTAAAGATGTAGACTTTGTCAACAAAATCAATTTTATATGTACTGAATTAACCTGCTTAGTCTTCAATTATCAGCAAAATTTTTCAGACCATTGTGTAATTTCTTTTTCAAAAAGACCAGAAGCTCACTTTTTCACTTTGTAATTAATGGAAAGACATTTTAAGTTTTTTTTTTTTTTTTTTAAATCGCCTAGATTTTTCCTATTATTAAATCTTTTTTTTATTGTGGCTAATGGCTGTTTTTTGTTAGTGCATAATTAAGTCTGTTTTTACTAGGTTTCCATCAATACATTTTTTACCTTTAAATTCTAAGGTTTAATCACAAATAATTATAAAAATTCTTGTACACCTACTTCATCTGCATTAATGTTGTCCATCCCTTACATCTGGCTATACACTTTTTTTCATCATTGGCTGTAGTTAAGTCAACCAAAAATGCTTGCCCTGTTTTTTTCCATAAGCAATATTGTTTATTTTAAAATTGATTTACCTATGAATGGATTGTTTTTTTTTCTTGTAGCCTAACTGTAACATTAATTTTTCATCCCAAACATTTAACATCAATCCACTAATTAGCATGAAGTAGCAAGTTTACACTTAAAATTGCAACAGAAGATTCCATCAGTATCAATTTTTTCACATTTTTAAGGACTTTATTATTTAATAATTTTCAAAAGATTCCAAGATCAAGTCCCTATTTTTCCAAATGAAATGTAAAATTAAATTCCATTTTTTTCCAAGTGGAATTTTTCCTATTTTCATCATGTTGAAAGTTCATTATATCTATTATTCCAATTCATAATAAACATAAATAATGTTCAAAAATTATAATCATAAACATAAATCACATAAGTATTTCATTATATTCATGAATTGTGTTATTTTATTACTTTTATAACCTTGTATGTGAGCATGAAAATTTTTTATTCTTCTGAATAATTTATTGATGATTGATATTATTTTCTATTTATATCTACAGTATTACTATAACAGAAATAAGTTGAATTTCAACCACAATTAACTCTTTCATATTAAAAATTGAATGAGTGAACATGCTGCATGTTCAAATGTTTAAAAATAATTTCCCATGCAATATTTTTTGCCTTGAACATTGTTTTCTGAATACTACTTGTATGAAACCATGAGTTGATATGGAACTACCTTACTTCGATGCAATCTCTTTTATCTTAACCTAATTATTATATTTTAATTTATAACTTGTGAAACTTACATATTTGTTACACTTTACAATAGCTATTTTCTATATTTACAGATAAAGGAGAAGTATTTGGATGGGGAAATAATGAATATAAACAGTTGCTGAAGAATGATGTCATGCAGTTCAGTACTCCACTTAACATTTCACAATTAAATTCACTTGGTCACATTATTGATGTTGCAGCTGGTGGTTCATCTTGTGTTGCAGTAAACAGTAAATATCATTTAGTAAAATTAATGATAGAATGATTAATGGTAAAATTACTCTGTTAAATGTTAAGAATAAAATTACTATTTTTTTATGGTAATACGAAGCATAGTACAAATGTAAGAGGCAATGAGTTATAAATAACTATTGGCAACACTGATTGGTTTACACATGCACAATAGCTTTAAGTGGTCAGTTGGGCATGCAATCACCACATTGCCATCAATTCATTGTTGTTTGCCTTTGCAAGACAATGTATTAAAATGATTATGGTAATAATAAATCCCACCAGTTGTGAAGTTCAATCAGTAATTAGATTTCTAAATGCAAGAGGACATAATACTGCTGAAAGTCACCATCACTTGTGTGAAACCTATGGGCCTACTGCAATGAGTGAAGGAGAAGTGAGGCAATGATATCATGAGTTTAAGCAAGGCCATTCAAATATTCATGACGAACAGAGAAGTGGCAGGCCTAGTGACTGGACTGATGATCTCATTGAATGTGTGAATGCAGAACGTTACTTTATGATTACTGCTCTTTCTCTAGAATTTTCAGCAGTTTCAAAGACAACATTGTTCAGAATCATGACTGACACTGTAGGAGGCTATAGGCTTATCGTAAACAGTATGCATGATGGGTACCGAAAATGTTGAAAAGTGCTCTCAAAGATCACAGAATGACATCAGCATGTGGGTTTTCTCAACCACTTTAACCTCGAGAGAGACAGATATATATCATCATAGATCCTATCATTATATATTCCGTATCATCACTAGTGATGAAACATATTTTTCTTACATCAGTGCTGAGACTAAACAGCAGTCCATGCACTGGCATGTCTGGTTCCCCTAAATTGAAAAAATTCAATTGAAAAATCATGCAACTGTACTCTGGGACCAAAAGGGTGTGCTTTTGATTGATTTCAAAAGCTTATGATGTGATGGAACATCCATCACATCATAAGTTTATTGTGAAACATGTTCTAAACTGCATAATGCCATTCAAAACCGACAACGGGGAATGTGTGATCAGGAATTGTTCTTCTTCACAAAATACACATCTACATATGGCTGCATGCAGTCAGCAGCAGAAACGATTCAAAAATTTGTATGAGATTTTTGGTCATCCCTTACAGTCCTGATCTCACACTAAGTGACTGTCTGTCATCTCTTCCTACACCTCAAAAACTGGCCGAAAACGATTCAAGAAAAGTCAGAGTTGAAAATCCCAGTGCAAAAGTGGCAATAATCCCAGGTGGCAGATTACATAGTGAGTTTGAAGAAGCATCTTTTACAATATTAAAAGTGTAGAAAAATAAAGTAAATATGTAAACATTTTAAACCATTGATTAATTTTTCAATTGTTCTTATTTTGATGCCAATCGGCTCTTACTTTTGAACCGCTCTTGATTTATTAAGTAAGGCATGCATCAAATGTTGAATTTTTGTCCAGAAATTATCATTATGAGGTTATGATAATAGTGTGGTATTTAAATGATTCAAATATAGAAAAATTATAAATTATTATTTAAAACCATTCTTTTTCAAAACCCATTCTTCCGTTGGAGACATGCAGGAAATTTAATTGAATCCAAGATACTCTTTCTTTGCTTTCTTGTCGATCTCTTTATCCCTCTTATTCCCCTAAATGTATGAAAATTAAATATTACATCATATTCAAACCATTTTTCAGTAAATCCCATTATATCCTTAAGGGAGAAAACATGAAACTTAATAATGTTAAAAAGGTTCAGACTTTCTTACACAACCATTCTTTTTCAAAACCCATTCTTCCGTTGGAGACATGCAGGAAATTTAATTGAATCCAAGATACTCTTTCTTTGCTTTCTTGTCGATCTCTTTATCCCTCTTATTCCCCTAAATGTATAAAAATTAAATATTACATCATATTCAAACCATTTTTCAGTAAATCCCATTATATCCTTAAGGGAGAAAACATGAAACTTAATAATGTTAAAAAGGTTCAGACTTTCTTACACACAAACTCTAGCTCCTTAGCTTCTACTATTTATAAAAATGAAATAGATATTCAAATTATTCTTTATAAAAATTCATTCTGCCTTCAGAAAAAACTAAAATACTTATTGATTGTTTAATAGTTTTAGATCACCTTGTCTCCAGACTCAAGACTCCTCTATCCCTTCTTAATGTACTGAAATTGTATATAATGATATTTAAATTATTCTTTCTCAAAACCTGTTTAAAACTCTGGAGCTGAAAAGGTTTAAGCTTGTTAGCCTTTTGAAATCAAGCCCCCTGTAGCCCCTTCACAAAACGGAAATATTAAAATTACTACTTTTTTTAAATTTATTCTACGTAGGGAGAAGTTGATGATGGGGTTAAAAAGGTTCAGGCATCCAAGTCCTGTTGTTCTCTTAGATCCCCTCAATCAACAATAATTGAAATATTGCAAAATTTAACAAATATTTTTTTTAAAGTGTTTACTGCCAGGGAACAACAGGAAACTAATAGTTTTTTGTTTTTTTTGTCTGTGGGCGAAAAACGCCTCGGCGTTATCATCGCCCGGTAGATATTAGTAAAAGGGTAAAATAACTCTGAAATAATAAACTATACAAGGTGTAAACGTAATATTAATCATATAGTAAAAATTTACTAAAACAAGCCAAGAAGGCAAAATAAAACTCAAAACCAATACCATAGACAAAGTTGATAAAATATAAAAGTTAAAATAATAGATTAAAGAAAGTATATAAAACTTATCCGATGGGTTGTGCAAAAATCCCCTCCCCAGATAGTAAAATTAAATACATAGAACCAAAAACCAAATTGAAATAGAGGTTAAAATTAAAAAAAAAAAAAAAAAAAACTAATAGTGTACCAAGGGTGGATCTTACATTTCCTGGGATTTTATAATATCCCCTTTACCCCTGCAGTTAAATAGCAGATCAAGCATTTAAAAACACCTCAGAAATCAAAAGTTAAAATTAATAAAACATGTTGAAGGTAATTTTAAAAACTGATATTTGGGGAAACTATTGCACAAAAAATAATAAGTTTATAGTATACTAAAGATAAATTTACTGATGCATAAAACATACAGACGTGCAGTGCATATATCCATAAGGTTTCCATTACCACCCAAGGAAACATGCCGGAAAATACTAAACACAAAGAGTGAAGCTAATTTCTCTTTTGATATCCTAATTGGGGTTACATTCTCTACAGGTTTTACCTTCAGTGAATTCCTCTTTTTGTCAAATTAAATAAATCTTGTATTTTAACTTAGCCAATGAACCTAGTTCACCTAAGAATCTATTACAGATCTCTCTCCTCTTTTACTTGTTTTAAGAAATTTTCATTTTTTAATTTACCACCTAATTTTCAACATCTTCTTATAATACTGGCATTTCTATACTTTTCCTCTTTATAGAGAAAGAGATCTTATTTCATTTTTGTGTTGAATAAATAACATAAATCAGCACATTCTTTACATTTTTTTTTTTTATAAATATAAAAAAGAAGATTTAAGATACTGAGTTATTAGAATGTGAAACTGATAAAAAGTAAATGATTTACTTATGTATTTTTAACTCACTTTAATTGCATTATAGTTTTAAAAAAGTATAAAACATGAAAGATATATCTGTAAGAATGTAAATGAAGTGTAATTTCTCTTCATTCCTGATTATTAAAGCAGTTTTTTCTTCAATAATTGATTCAGTTTTAAGTTTTTTGTGTGTGTGTTTTTTTTTATTAATTCACCATATAATGTGGAAGCTTATGCATGGGAATATGAAATAGAAATTTTATAGTGTATGAAAAATGTCATGCCTGAACAGGATTTGAACCCAGAACCTCCAGATAAAAGCCCAAGTCGCTACAACTTCACCACAGAAATTGTTTTATTTTTTCAACATTAAATTATGATAATTTATTTATCATAAAATTAATAATAATACTAGTAATAATAATTTATCATATAATTAATTTAATAGCTGTCAGATTGCTAATATGCTTGGGTTTTTCTCACTACAACATGATGATAGATTTGTTTTTCACCATTCACCATAATTTTGATATATGTATATTCTGTTTGCAAAATGCATGTATATGAAAAATGTACTATATCCAAGTAATATCTAATTAAACACTGATGAATAAAGTAAATACATTTGAAAATACATTTTGAGTACCAAAAAAATATACATTCAAGTATAATAATATTAGCTATATTATTGTTTATTTATTAAAGAAATAATCATATTAATAAAATTAGTCCATTTTAAAGATTTTTTACGAGTCAACACACAAACATCAGCGACATAGTAATATAGCAAGAAGCTGACACTTCCTTCATGCTGATCTGATAAATATGGTTAATTAATTAATTGACATTTATTAAACTTACCATGTTGATGTCTTATTCTTAGATTTTAATTTTACCTCGTAATTTTCTTTTTCTCTTTCCATTTAGTGATTAAAATATTAAATTAAATTTTAATTTTAAGAATAATTTTATTTTTTATTCTAACAGTAAATTATCAAATTTTTTTCAGATGAGGGTTCTGTATTTGTTTGGGGTTTTGGATTGTTAGGCAGCGGTCCACAAGTAGTTAGTTGCTCGAAGCCAATGGAATTACCGAGTACACTCTTTGGATGTAATAAATTTGATCCAAATGTTAAAGTTACAAATGTTTTTAGTGGATTATATCACCTTGGTGCTATTACAAATCACGGTCACTTGTACACGTGGGGTCGTAACAAAGGAGGTTGCCTTGGAATTGGCCATACAAAGGATCAATATTTTCCAATGAAGGTGAATTATTGTATCTGTTTTTTTACTGAAGCTAAAAATCTCAAATTAATGTATGTGTCTGACTTTATATAGATAAAAGAGCAACATACTTATACTCAAATTTGATTTATACTCAAAAAAAAAAACTTTTATAACTGATGATGATGATGTTTCCTTCTCTATGCTATGAATTTTTATCAAGTAATAAATTTATCTTTCAAACAAAATATAAAACTAATAGCTAAGCACAATGTTAATTTACGTATAAATTGTTCAGTTTTTAATTTTGTTAAGAATAAAATTGTATAAAAAACATTTCCTATCTATAGGATAATATTCGTATCATTTTCTTTTTATCTTTATAGATTAATTTCAAATGCAAAAGTGGTGGTAACATCTGCTTTTCTTTCAGTTTCATAGATGAATTTTATATTTTTGTTAATTTAATTTTTTTTTTAATTTTCAATATGTTGATAATTATAAATACACAAAATATTATCTGCTTATCAACTAAACTCACATTAAACAAAGTAAAATTCTCTTTTACCTTTCGTTTAAGATTAGCCATGAAAATATTAGCTTGGAATCCAGACAGAGTGTTACCCATTGCTCCATCAATTTGTTTATTATTAACTATCAAGTTGCTAAACTAACCATTGGTTAATCTTGTACATTCTTCTTTTATCAAGAATTAATAAATTGGACAGTTAATCATTCAGACGTTCCAGTGTTTCCTTGACTGTAAAACTAGAATATAATTCTATGAAGTAGAAATAGTATCAGAACATATTAAAAGACATTTCACCATTCTTGAAAGCCTCATCTTTTAGATTATTAATTAATTAGATCAAATTTATTAGTGGAGAAAGATACTGGTTGCTGTAATTTTGTAATTTCTTTTAATAACTGCTTTGCTAAATCATGGAGCATATTCTTGAAGCAATTGCTTATATTTGATTGCAAATTTTATGAATTTTTTTGCAGGTTATGTAATTTTTTCATGACTGGATCAGAAATAATTACTCTGCATTTTTTTGTAAGTCAAAATAAATTCCGGGCGATGATAATGTCAAAGTGTTTTTCACCCAGAAAACACCAAAAAAAAGAATCAATAAATCATTGCAAGTACTAATTTGTTAAAATTATCATATGAAACCTGAAAGTGGGTTCTTTTGAATTTTAATGTTCAGTCAACTTTTAATAGTTGTATAAACTTTTTCCAAAATCACATTGTGTTGAACAACTCTAACTTGATCAGTAGATTCTTTACATTTTCTATGTATAAATATGAAAGAGAGAATTTCAGTAAATTGGTTGACATAATTAAAATAAAATTTTGATGAGCATTTTCTGAGTGATTAGAAATTGATAGAAAGTGAAATTGATAGAAAGTAAATGTTTTACTTGTAATTTTACATTGTAATGCATAAATATGTCTTTTTTTTGACTTAACTTTATTTGTACTATAATTTTAAAAAGGAATAAAACTTGAAAGATATATTTGTGTAAGAGTGTAAGCAGAGTGTAATTTCATTTCATTCATGATTATTTATTGGAAACCATTTATTTTTTTCATTATTTTTACAACCAACAAAATCTGATATAGACATCAATGACTTCCTTGCATGCCTATTAAATTACATACATACATTTTTTGATATAACTTCTGATATTTTTTCATATTTTTTTTATTGTTATTATTGAATTATTATTTATCTTTTTTTTTTTACAATTAATTTAATAATTATTATTAAATCAATATATTTAAATTAAAAACAATTAAAAGTCTGATTCAAACCAAATGTACCTTCCCCTTGATCCAAATATTTCATTAATTAGAATTTTATTTTCCTACCTCTGGAACCAATGAAAATAAGTACCACTTATGATATATTGTTGAAAAGTTATCAATGAGAGCTTATTACTACAATTAAGAAAAAATTGTTTTTGGATTTTGGGTTTTTTGGACACTTTTGGTTCAGTCGATTGCAATCAAAAGTCCATAACTAGATGTTACAACAATCCTAAATCCAAAATTTTGACATCCTATGGCTAATTGTGTGAGATACATATGTACGTACAGACGTCATGTCAAAACTAGTCAAAATATGGAGTCTTGGATGGTCAAAATGTATATTTCCATTGAAATCTGAAAACCAAAATTTTTCACGATCACAATACTTCCTTTACTTTGTACAAGGAAGTAAATATGTAGTGATTTTAAAATATAGTAATTTCAGTTTACAAACAATGGTCACTTGTAGATGTGAGGGTCACAACAAAAGAGGTTGCCTTGGAATTGGCCATGTAAATGATAAATATTTTCCAATGAAGGTGAGTTACTGTACTTGCCTTTACTATTTTTATAAATCAAAATCACTACTTTTATAAATCTTTAAACAATCAATTTTTTATTTATTGTTTTTTTAACTTTTAATCCCATTAATTACTATTTTTGTTTCTCTTTCTGTAGTGCTTTGGCTTTTTTTTTTTTTGTTATAGTTAAGTCTGAGAAATGCCATTTACGCACTCCCCATAAATGGGGGAGTGTCGGACTCGCGCGGGTTCGACTAGATGTTATTAAGAGCCTACCAACTAAAACTCATATCTCACCTTTTCTCCTCCTCCGGGGTCGGTCCTGCAGTTTATGCACTGCACGGGCCCAGGAGGTGCCTTTAGGGTCCAGGGGTCCAGAGTCCCCATGCTTCATCACCATCGCTCACCTGCACAAGTGCAGACGCACGATGGCTCCACAGGGGGCTGTCCTTCGCCCCTTCACCTTCAAGTCACTTTCTTCGCCTGAGTTTCAGGTCTTTTGTATGGAACTCTTATTCCTTGCTGGTGATTTTCAGTTCTCTTACTGATCTGGGCTCTGAATCAGGCTCTATCCCATTCTCTGTCTTCTCTCGCTTTAGTTTTCAGGATTCTAGTAGCTAGGTGTACTACCTTGTCCCATTCCGTTCTTCCTGTCAACATGTATGGAACTGTTTCTTCCGGAGAAAGCCAGCTTAACCCGACATCTTGTCTTACCACATCCCACCACTGGCATTGGTAGATGGTGTGCTCAAGATGGTAACCTCAAGATCGCAGTACCTGCATAGAGGAGACACTCTCCTGCCAAATGGATGCAGGTAGGCTTCAAATTCACCATGTCCAGAAAGGAGCTGGGTTATATAAAAACATATCTCACCCAGTCCCTGCACCCATACATCTATTCTCGGAATTAATTTACGCGTCCATACACCAGTAGGTGAGGTGTTCTTCCAGGCCTCCTGCCACTCGGCCAGAAGTAAGTCCTTAGCCTTAGTCTTAGTCATACCAAGATAAACCCACCGGAGCATCAATGCACGCAGCCGCACCGGGGGAATCCCAGAGATGACCTCAATAACATTTCGCGAAACCATGCGGAATGCGGCCGCAATGTTGAATGCAGCACATCTTTGATGATATTTTGTCTCATTCCTTTTCTTTTCAAGGGCCTCTACCCACGCAGGGACAGCATAAAAGCACGTCCTGCAGGGACATGCTTTGGTTTAGGACCAGATTTATTTTATCCGCTTCAGAGATGATATACCTTCTAATTTCAGCCCTTCTGTTTTATCAGAAGTTAAATATTGGTTTCAACCATAAGATCTTTGATGAAGTCTTTCTTAGGATTTCCTAAGCTAGACTTTAATTATTTTTTCTGGTAAATCAGTCTCATCATCAAAGAAATGTACAGTGAATAGATTGTAAACCAATCTATCAACTGTAAAAATGTGCACATAAAATACTATAGTATTTCCCTATAATTCAACTGGTCATAAAACTATACCTGGACATAAAACTAGTCTTATCATAAAATTAGTTTATTAGAAAAATAATTTTAAAAAATGGCCATAATAAACAGGAATTTTGTTAAAATAACTTTATTAATATTGTTGCAAAAAATTCATTGTTTAATAACAATGATATTAGATATTGGGAACCAATATCTAATAATTACTTGTCAATGATATCTAATAATACTTGTTTAAATGCTAAATTTATATACAATTCATTTTGCGAAACTTATCTGCTTTAAGTACAGTAAATAAATATTTATCATATCCAGCCCTATGTGAGATGTATACATTACATTAGATCACGATGAACCATCTGAGTTGGAGGTTTCATGGGTTTATTGGTTTCATAGTGTTTAATGATACTTTTTGCTTTCAGTTTGGATTGCCTAAAATGGCAATGGTTGTGCTGTATTTATTATTTTTATTCTGTAATTATAACTCACATTATTTTGTAACTATTATTTACCTGTTAATTAATATTTATTATTTATTATTTGGTCACCTAATTCTATATATGAAGTAAAACTTATTGTTTCATTGTTTTGAATTTCTTTCAGTAACCATTTAGCATAGCTCTTTATTCATAACCATTCTTACACATTACTCATTCATATTTTCAGTTTATATTCTTAAACCAGTTCACTGAAAAAAGGTTTTGTGATACTAAAATTTTATTTTCAGCCTACATCTCGTTGAATTATAAAAGAGGTCAGGGATTCCTTGTTACCCAAATCTTCAATTAATTAAAATTACTTACCTCCCATTTTCAACTTATGGAACTTGAAATACTTTCATGTTCAAAAAATTATTTTTTAAAACTGCTATTTTTGAGGTGAGAAAAACTGTCGTCATGTCTAGTCCTTCTTTAGCCCTTCATTTATAAAAATTTAATGAACCTCACAATTAGCATGAAATTATATTATTTGAGCAGTGTAGAAATCTTTACATATGAAATTTTTGCAATTCCAATTAGCTACATTTTTATTGTTTTAATTTTATTTCTGCCATAAATATATGATTACTATTAATCATTTCTTTTTTTACTTTTATGTGATTTAATTAAAAATTATCCATTTAACAGAAACATATTTATGTATTTTCAAATGTATTTTCAACTTTGTGAGATTTCCTTTAGATTTCCTTTATTTTCCTAATGTGTATGTTACAATCTGTAATAAGCAACCCCCACCCCCACACACCATGAGGATGATATATGTATGACATGTAAAAGAGTGTAGTCTTATACGGACTCTGGCCAATCATTCCTGAGATGTGTGGTTAATTGAACCCCAACCACCACAGTACACTAAAATTATACCAAAGTATCCAGTATTCAAATCCATATAAAATCAACAAATTGTTCATTAGTAGAACAGATTGCAAGTACATATTAGGAAAATAAAATAAACAAATATTTTCATTTTCATTAAATTAGAATCTTATGAATATTCTGTGAAATATGTTCATTGTTCTAAAAAATTACTCAAAATTTACTGGGCAGAAAATTTACTTAGAAAGGAATTTCTAAGTAAAAACCTCGGTTACATCAATGGGTAAAAAAATTTCCTTTAAAATTACATATATTAAACTTTTTTTATGTGAAACAACAAACACATTAATTTTAAAAATCCTGTTTTTTTTATGTAGAAACTTTTGTATATAAAAAGCGTTATGGAATTGTATGTAGTAAGAAAATTTGTCTTGTTTTAAAAATAGGCATTTTCCAATGGTTAAAAAATCATTAAATAAATTAAATGTAGAAAAAGCTTTTACTAGTTAAAACTTTTTTTTTAGAAAAAAATCAGTTTTGTAAGAAAATCATAAAAAGTGTACATAGAATTATACAGGTGACTTTAGAGTAATTAACTCAGCGTCAAATAATGGGCAGGCAGGAGTAGGTTTCGTGATGAACAAGAAGATAGGAAGGAGAGTGGAGTATTACAAGATGCATAGCGATAGAGTCATTGTAATAAGGATAAAATCAAAACATAAACCGACAACGATTGTTAACGTCTATGCCTCAACCGCCCATGATGATGATGAGCTAGAATGTGTATACGAAGAGATTGATGAAGCAATTAAACACGTAAAAGGGGATGAAAATTTAATAATAGTTGGAGATTGGAATGCAAGCATTGGAAAAGGCAAGGAAGGAAATATAGTGGGTGAATACGAGCTGGGCAAAAGGAATGAAAGAGGGGACCGACTTAGAGAGTTTTGCACGAAGTATAATTTAGTAATTGCCAACACCTAATTTAAAAATCATAATAGAAGAATATACACTTTGAAAAAGCCAGGCGATACTGCAAGGTATCAGATAGATTATATCATGGTTAAGCAAAGATTTAGAAATCAACTCGATCACTGCAAAAGTTACCCTGGAGCAGACATTGATAGCGACGATAATTTGGTGATAATGAAATGTAGATTGGGGTTTAAAAACCTGAAGAAAAGGTGTCAGATGAATCGGTGGAATTTAGAGAAGCTTGAGAAAGAGGAGGTAATGAGGAGGACATCGCAAGAGGTCTGAGTAAAAATGAAAAGGTAGAAAATGTAGAAGAAGAATGGGAGAATGTTAAAAAGGAAATTCTTAAATCAGCAGAAGCAAACTTAGGCAGAATAAAGAGAACTGGTAGAAAACCTTGGGTTTCAGACGATATATTGCAGCTGATGGATGAACGTAGAAAATATAAGAATCCTAGTGATGAAGAAAATAAAAGGAACTATCGGCAATTAAGAAATGCTATAAACAGGAAGTGCAAACTGGCGAAAGAAGAGTGGATTAAAGAAAAGTGTTCAGAAGTGGAAAGAGAAATGAACATTGGTAAAATAGACGGAGCATACAGGAAAGTTAAGGAAAATTTTGGGGTACATAAATTAAAATCTAATAAGTCGATAGATGGGTGGAATATATTGAAGAGTTATACGGAGGAAATGAATTAGAAAATGGTGTTATAGAGGAAGAAGAGAAAGTGGAGGAGGATGAAATGGGAGAAACAATACTGAGATCTGAATTTAAGAGAGCATTAAAAGATTTAAATGGCAGAAAGGCTCCTGGAATAGACGGAATACCTGTAGAATTACTGCGCAGTGCAGGTGAGGAAGCGATTGATAGATTATACAAACTGGTGTGTAATATTTATGAAAAAGAGGAATTTCCGTCAGACTTAAAAAAAAGTGTTATAGTAATGATACCAGGGGCAGATGTGAAGAATACAGAACAATTAGTTTAACTAGTCATGCATCAAAAATCTTAACTAGAATTCTATACAGAAGAATTGAGAGGAGAGTGGAGGAAGTGTTAGGAGAAGACCAATTTGGTTTCAGGAAAAGTATAGGGACAAGGGAAGCAATTTTAGGCCTCAGATTAATAGTAGAAGGAAGATTGAAGAAAAACAAACCAACATACTTGGCGTTTATAGACCTAGAAAAGGCATTCGATAACATAGACTGGAATAAAATGTTCAGCATTTTTAAAAAATTAGGGTTCAAATACAGAGATAGAAGAACAATTCCTAACATGTACAGGAACCAAACAGCAACAGTAACAATTGAAGAACATAAGAAAGGGAGTCCGACAAGGATGTTCCCTATCTCCATTACTTTTTAATCTTTACATAGAACTAGCAGTTAATGATGTTAAGAACAATTTAGATTCGGAGTAACAGTACAAGGTGAAAAGATAAAGATGCTACGATTTGCTGATGATATAGTAATTCTAGCCGAGAGTAAAAAGGATTTAGAAGAAACAATGAACGGCATAGATGAAGTCCTACGCAAGAACTATCGCATGAAAATAAACAAAACAAAAGTAATGAAATGTAGTAGAAATAACAAAGATGGACCACTGAATGTGAAAATAGGAGGAGAAAAGATTATGGAGGTAGAAGAATTTTGTTATTTGGGAAGTAGAATTACTAAAGATGGACGAAGCAGGAGCGATATAAAATGCCGAATAGCACAAGCTAAACAAGCCTTCAGTAAGAAATATAATTTGTTTACATCAAAAATTAATTTAAATGTCAGGAAAAGCTTTTTGAAAGTGTATGTTTGGAGTGTCGCTTTATATGGAAGTGAAACTTGGACAATCAGAGTATCTGAGAAGAAAAGATTAGAAGCTTTTGAAATGTGGTGCTGGAGAATGTTAAAAATCAGATGGGTGTATAAAGTGACAAATGAAGAGGTATTGCGTCAAATAGATGAAGAAAGAAGCATTTGGAAAAATATAGTTAAAAGAAGAGACAGACTTATAGGCCACATACTAAGGCATCCTGTAATAATCGCTTTAATATTGGAAGGACAGGTAGAAGGGAAAAATTGTGTAGGCAGGCCACGTTTGGAATATGTAAAACAAATTGTTACGGATGTAGGATGTAGAGGGTATACTGAAATGAAACGACTAGCACTAGATAGGGAATCTTGGAGAGCTGCATCAAACCAGTCAAATGACTGAAGACAAAAAAAAAAAGAAGAATTATACTTGTGCAAAAAGAGCAAAAAAATCTTGCCTTAAGCATTGACTCTCTCCATCATTTTTCATTTAAATTAAAAAAACAGCAAAATGAGATTTTGAAAAATTGAATTAACTTTCAATGTTTATGAGCTAAATCTTTTATTGTACAGAGGCTAAAAAAACACCATACTAAAGGTAATTTTGAAAGTTCTTACGTTTTGATAACCAATAGTTATTTTTTTATGTTTAAAAATATTTAACCTTATATTACATTAAGTGTAGAAATGTTAGAATTTTTCATTTTTACATGAAAATAACTCTTAAATTCTAAAATTGTTATTAAAATCTACATGGTATACTCTGTTTAATTTATCAGTTATTACTGTTTTCTGGTTTCAGGTTGCTGTTGGTGCATTTGTGATTAAAGTAGCCGCAGGAGTTGATCACACAGTAGCCCTTTGTAAACCTTTTGCCTGAAGCATAAGAGAGTAAAATTGGTTAATGTATAATTGATACAATAAAATCATATTTTTTATTAAAAACTATGGGTTAATTTTATTTTTTATTATTTTAATTTAGATTTCTTTGAAAAAAGACAAAAATATTTAGATTTTTCCTTATATATATATATATATATATATATTTACCAACTTAGGTAAATGTATAATTTAATGAATCCACAAAATATATCATTATTCTTATTAAATTTAACTTGTAATTTAGATTTTTTATTATTTAAAAAGAAATTAATTAAATAATAATTAAATTACATAATTAATTTAAATGTAATAGAAACAAAATATTAAATTATTTTAATTATAAAATTCGTCTTGTTAATAAAAACTACATATGAAATTACTTTATGAGAATAATACAGGTTCATGGAAACAAAGGATTAAATAATTTTCTGTATACAGGTTCATGGAAACAAAGGATTAAATAATTTTCTTTACAGAATTCATCTACAATTTTATTTTAAGAATAATAAAACTATAGAGTGCCCAAATAACCATATCTAATGATCAGACTGCATTGCCAAAATTACAAGAAATCTCATTTATTTGGTATATGTTTGAAGTTAGCATTATTTGTATAAATTATAACTGCTTAGGTACATACCTATTTATACTTACCTTTTTTTCCTGTTTTGCTAAATATTGTATTTATTTCTCATTTAACATTAAGAAAAGGTACAGAGTGCATAAGAATTCCTCAGTATTGTTTGATTAAATTTCAGATATTACAATTATTTGGAATAGGATTAGATATTTTGAAAAAAAGGTCATGTAGTCTTTTATAAACTCAGTGAAAGTTAACCTTCTTGACTTTCATCCTTTTTGTTTATTTGATTCGTTTTATAAAGAGTACACTTAGAAAAATTTTATTTTGTTGAAATATTTTTAAACCAACCAAATCTAAACAATAAGATATATTAGAACAAAATTGTGAAATGAAATTGTAGATGGATACTGTAATGAAAATTATTCAAAACCTTCTTTCTATTAACTTGTATTAATTTTGTACAGAAAATCATTGCATATGTAGTTTTCATTAGCATAGATGAATTTTATTAAGAAAATAGTTTAACATGTTGTTTCTGTTAGATTTAAATGAAATTATTTTTGTACTTTTAACAGACTTCAAAAAAGGAGGAGGTTATCAATTCGACAATTTTTTTTTTTTGTTACACATATCTCAGACATTAGTAAACCGATTTTGATAATTTTTTTTAATCGAAAAAGTATACTTTTGGAATGGTCCTTTTATATATTTTTTTTCACAAGCTTTTTTTTAGAGTAGTTAATTTTCTTATTTACAAAAACACATTGACTGTAAAACTAAAATTAATTAATGTGAAGCTATTTTGTTTATGATGTAGTTTCTTCAGTATTTTCTAGTAAGCTGTTTGACATAAGTATACTGCTTCATTTTAAAATACCACCATGACATATATAATCAATATCATTGGACACACATTTTTAATCTGATCTCCTACAGTTATGTTCATCTGTAAATAAATTAAATTAGAAACACTGAATTGCCAAACTTAAACATAATCATGCCTGACTACTACTAGCTTACTCCTTCTATAATAGTAGGATTCTTGTCTCAGTTGTATACATATAATTTGTGTCATATTATCCAATGCAATATCACAGTTTACAAGGAGATTTAGATGAATTTTGTTTTATGTAAAAATGATGTATCTATCTGGTCTTAATTATGATTGGTTGGATCAAACAGCTTTCTTAATTAAATGGTTCCTTTATAATATTTCTGTCTGTAAAACTGCATAGTTCTTGGTTTTCAAAATTAATAACATATTAAGAGATTCTGTTATCTTATTTAAATATACAGTCAGAAGTTTTTAAGATATAGAGTATTACAAGCAAACCTACTAGTCAACTCTTCACCTAAATTAAGGGTCCAAAGAAAGTAAAATTTAATAAAAAAAAGTTGTTTTATATTAAGAATTAAAAATATATAGGCCTTTTTTCATCCATATATATATATATATATATATATTTGAGCTTATTAATTTTTAAAGTAAATCACTCGTGCAAATATTTCAAAAGTAGTGAAGGCAAATGAATTATTCAAAATAAATAAAAGAAAAGTTGAATCAAATCTTTTAGCACAAACTGTTTGAATCATAGATAATGCCCCATACCACAACATACAGGTGTTATAAACACTCTTTTTTAATGAATTTAAACAAAGCTGTTTATAAATTAGTTAAATACTGGCAGCATTCCAAAAATATTCCTTTTATGGAGTCTTTGAAAAGTTGAATTATTCAGATTAATTTAATTAGCTAAAAACTGTATAAAGGATTAAAAAATAAATGCAGCATTATCTGAAGATGGACGTACAGTCTTCTCTAAAATAATGAATTTAAATTCTGAAGGAATATGAAATACATGATGATAATATTATTACTTTATGGCAATGGGTCTAAAGTAGGTAAATAAACTTTACTTGTATAGTGAGCTCAATTTTACTAAATTACATGAAAAAATTAATGAAATAGAATATTATAATTTGTATATATATATTTATGAGCTTGATTTTTTCCATAGTGAAGATAATAAATTTTTTATAGCTTTTGAATACAGAATAATAAAGTTAATAAACTAACTAACTACACTTCTTAATGTAAACAAAAAATATTTTTCATTTTCCAAAAATAATAGAGACTACTAAATAAGATGTAAGATGACTAAAGGGGCTGCACGTGTTTGCTCTAGAGACTTGTACATTAAAATATCATCCTCTTATTACTGAAATTTTGCCAATAATTCTTTTGTTTTGTTGTTTATGAACTGTTTAAGTTTGATGATTTGACTTTGTTTCTTGTATGTGACCAGTGTTAATTTGTTATATGTCTTCTTTTTTTCTCATGTATGACTTGTGACAATTTTTTTTTACACTCAATTACTTATTCTGTTTTGTGGCCATTTAATTTTATTGTTCTGAATATCTGTGTAAACCCTTAACTGATATGATCAACTCTAACAGCATAAGTGGTACAATGTGGTCCAACATACTTATATACAACTCTATATTAAAATATACTGACTTAAGTGGCACAATGGAGTCTAGGAGACCTACTACAATTGAAGTGATGTAACAATGTTTGTACTCTTATTCTTTTTTATCCTACATTTTAACAATATTTATTTTTAATTGTTTATTATCTTTTAATTATTGTTAGATTTTGTATTTAAATACACTGGAATTTTGTTCTCAAAACAAAAAATTTCAATCAAAAATATCTTAACTATTTTTTTATTTTTAAATACATAAATGTAAATAAAACAAAAATATGAACATAACAATTTATAAAAATAGAAAAGTAAATATTATTTTAAAAAAACAGACTTTTTAGTTATTTTTATGCATATTCTTTTCACATTTTTTTGACACAATTTTTGTAAACCTTTTCAGCCCATTCCAAGCTAGAAGTCATCAACATTTTATGCAAAGATATTTTGTTTTTCTTCTAAGTCTAGCAGGGCACAGCACACATTTTTCTTTGCTGTAAAACATCACAATCATCTTCAACTAAGTTATTTGTTTCATCTTCTTTGAGGCCCATAACTCTTCTAATAGTTAACCACACTGTTCTTTTGGCACAGTAACTGTGTTAAAAAGTCTGTGTTTCATATGTGATCTTGTGAGAGAGTGTGTGTGTGTGCAATTTTTTTTATGAAATCCATTTGAGTAATTTTTTTGTCCCTTTATAGGTTGGATAAAGTACAAAAGAATAAGCTGCACTAATATCAATAATGGAAAAAATATAGCCATCGACCATCTTCACGTTCTTCTATCAACAGTATAATTTGCACATTTTTGGTTGATTTTTCTGCTCTGCTCTTAGTCATGTTATAATAACTGATTATTTCTGGTTTATCTGTTTCTGGATCATTGACAGGCAAATGATGCATGGAAGTTTTGGCTAATAACAGCTCTTGATTTTTTTAGGAATGTAGGACATTATTGTAATGTCATTAGCAAATCCATACATTTAAGTATTAACCTCACGTCTTCTATTTGGTAGGAGAACTCAGGCCGGAGTTCTGTTTTATTTTTTTTTCACTGTTCCTAAATATGTGATTACTACTTTCTGTAATTCCTTGACAAGTTCTATAGAAATGAACCAATTGTCAGCCGTTACATTTCTGCAAGAGTATGCAACTGGTTTCACCAGTCTAATGACTGATTGTGTTTGTATACTAAACTTTTTCTCTTCTTCAAAAAGTGTTATTCCGTCAGACCCTTTGCTGGTATAGATATATGCATTTAGTAGGTAGCTTGACCTAGCGTCTCTCATGCACATCACCTTCATTCCATACCTATTAGGTTTGTTTGGCATGTAAAACTGAAAGCACACAAGCATTTCATCAACAGTAAGTGATGCCTCGAAGAAAGAGATTTTTGTGAGTTTTCAATATTTTTCCTTCTCTCCTCACAGTCTCCAGGGTTGACAAAACATAGACGTGACAAAATAATGAGAAACCTTTTTTTTGACCTATTACATCAAAAAATATCTCTTCCTGTGCCATCAGTGCTAAATAAACTATCCGCATTCTCATTACCAAACTTTAAAATGCAAGTTACAAAAGAAGGCTGAGAAAAGATTTCAGTTCAATGATATCAATATTATGACTAAAAGAAGCATTGTAAACATCCTCGTACTTACTTCGTGAAATAGTAATTTTCACATTAGTTCACCGAATGATTTCCAGCAATATATCTTCAGAAACTAGAAGAGTTCAAATTTTTACTGGGTCTGGGTTGTCTCCAAGAGATTTGGCTGAATTTTTAATACCTGGAAGTTGAACCACAATATTCTAACGCCATGTGCGTACATTTTGAGATGGTGGTCTTTATTTCATTTGAATTCATTTTTACCATAATAAAATTTACCTCTCGACTGCCAGAAAACATTATTGTCTTCTCATTTTGCTCAGAATCTGAGCTACGGTCAGTTTTTTCTTCATAGCCAAGATCTATATTGCTGTCATCTATTGCTATGTAGTCATCTAAAAACAAGCTTGAATCTCTGCAAGATGCAGGTGTAAAGAACTAGGAAATTTAGACACTTTTTTTGTAACGAAGATATAAAGTAGTAAAAAGTTACAAAAGTAAAACATAAAATATAACTGTTTTTCACACTGTTCTTATTTGTAAAAAAAAAAACACAAATATTAGAACAGAACTGGTATGATGATTTCCGTAAGACCAGTATGTGTTTTAATGGAAAAATATTAAAATTTTATTAGCACAATGAAGTCTCTTAGACCACAATAGACTATAACACAAAAACAATGAACAGCAATGATTTCAATACAACCTACTTCCTACACTCACTCACTAAGAACTAATTTAATTCACTCAGCAGATGCGACTCCCTCCAGAAAAGGGGACGCATTGCTCCCTCCAATTAACTAGGGCCCCAGTAGGCATATTCCTGCTAGCCCATAAGGTGCTAGAACCTTAGAGAGGAATCACGCTGGGAGCACAAGGCTCAAAAGCTTAGTCTCCCACAGTCAGACCCAGTAAATAATTTTCATGTTGGTCCATACTGTGAAACACAGTTTCACAGTTTAGGAATGCAAATCACCAAATCCATCCATAAATAAAACTTGAAATTTATAACCGCCACTAAATAACCCATGAAACCCGCCCGATACCATTATCTTGAATGGTATCATTGGATGCCTCCCTTTCATGTCGTTATTACACTGTACAATTTACTTATAGTTTCATTGTTCAGGAAACTGATTGTAAATAAGGTAACACAAAAAATTCTCCAAAAATCATCTTAATTTTCATTGAATACATAAAAATATTGTTACCATGGTAACCAAAATTAAAAAATTTAAATTGCATGATAACATTGATGATTCATAATCACTTCCTTTTTTTACTAAAATTTATAGATTAATTTTAATTTCAAAAATAAATGAATGAATACTTTTGTTAGTTTATTAAATTTCTTCTTATAAGAAAAAAATTTGTCTCCTTAAAAAAAAATCTTCATCAGGTGTGCGTTGCCTTATGTAGGCAAAACTCTTAAATCAAGTTTCTTCTCAAGTGTTTTATTTATGCAACTACAGTGTTAAATGAAAGTTACGTGTTTCTCCTTAATATACACCAAACTCAGACAAGAGTTCTGCTAAGAATTGACTGGCAGTTATAGCTTAAGTGGAAGTTTATAAATTAGTTTATCTCTTTTCTGATGTTTAAGTAATTTATTGGATTCACTTTAACATGCCCAAGGAAATTTTTCTATATGACAATTTATTCTTTATTCTTATTTAAAAAATTAGCAAGCCTTAAATATCTGTCACTCTCTCTAGAACCAACTTAATTACAACTTACCCCATGCATTGAACTTAATAGTAATGTTTGGAATTTGATTCTCTATACCTATATTTTTGTTTGTTTTTTTCCCCAACTTAATATCAGTAGAGATAATGTGAATTGTCCTGTATTTAGTGTAGAAAAAATTAACATGAATCCTACAAAAACTAAATTTGTAACTAATTAAAAAAAAAATTGATTTATATATTGCTCCAAATTTATAAGATTGTAACTTCAAAGAATTAAAATAACATTTTGTGATAATATTTGAAAATTCTAATCTAATTAATGTACAATTGTTTTAACAAATTTTCCTTTTTTGACAAAATATTAAATTTTAAATAAAATTAATAAGAAAATAGAATAATTTCTTTTCTGTTTTTATACCCTCGCACCTGCCCTCATATTCAATACAGACCCAAAATGTTTATGAACTACAGAAGCACATTCAATTAGTGGAGGCCAAATTTATGTAGTATAAAGCTGTGACCAATCTGCATCTTTATTATAATAGGATATAGATATAACTGTTGAATTCAACTTTTATGTTAATGAGGTTCAGAGGTAAAAGCAACAACTGAAATTCATTGCAATTTTCTGTTTGAAATATTAGTCGAATTTAAGAATTAGTTGCCATAAAACAAATTTTTTATTCCAATAATTAACTATTCAAATTGCACTAATTAGCAGAAAGATTGTTTTGAAAACTTTTTTCACAAATATTATTAATATCTAAGAGGCAATAAATTGTGCAGGAAAAATGTACCTTTCTCACACTTTTATCTCCCTACTATCACAGCAGATTTATATTAAAAAAATCTAACAGTGTTCAACTACAATAACTATTAAATTGAATTATGAATTAGGAAAACCCAGAGTTGATTGAATTTTGTATTTTTGAAATATTTTATGGAGGTTTATGAACTTCAAGTTTTTTTTGGAAATTTTACTAGTAACAATAAGGGAATAATCTGACAAGAAAAAATGTACCCTTTGCACATTTTTAATGATATGTCACCACACACACCTTTGTATCTCTCCTCTGATACACTCTCTGATACGCCTTTGTATCTCTCCTGTATCTTGATGGATCACACGTAAATTTCTTTTCAGGAAGAAAACATTAACTAAATCTTTTTACACTTAACTTAATAATAATACTGTTACTATTGTAGCAAAATTAAAACAAAAATATTTTTTAATAAAACTATATGTATGTTTGTATTACTCCTTGTTCCTTCCTGTACAGAAAAATATTGAGAACACACTTTCCGAATTGTAATAAATTTTTCACCACAAATTCTTGTGTACAAATATGTCTGTTCTTGTGTATGTGAGCAAATTTTTATTTTTTATCTTCAATGCAGAATTTAGTGAAGTCATATAGCTTAATTTTGATTAACTACTTTAAACTACTTTAGCTTAACTACTTTAAACAGTATTTCCAATTTCACTGACAGTGAACACGGATCACCAACTTTATTTAAAAATTTTATTATGATTTTATTACCTTTTTTAGAAGTATAAAAATCACATCTTCCCACTTAATGCCAGATGTACAATCTGATCTAAAAAATAATCCAGTGAAAATTAACATTTTTTTCAACAAAATGGGCTGAAGTAAAGGAAAACAAAGAATAATCACCAGAACAGAAATAACACTGTTCATTTTGATATTTCTTACAGTAATTAAATTATTTGATTGGACAGGTAAATTTCCTTGACAAAATCTCGTAAGCAAAGTATTTAATTCAAATTCATTAATTTTATGTAAAAAATCATATTTTTTATTTAAAGTTTTATTTGTACTTCAGGCTATTTTATACTTGAGATATTCAAATTATTGTAAGTGGTCAGATTTTTGGCTTTATTTCTTTAAAATACTAAACTTTTCTTCAAACAGATTATCATCCCCTATTACCAATCTGACCTACAAGAAACACTGGGACAAATAGAGTAATAATAAATTACTATACTCCTTTCTTAAGAAATATGTTGTATTACACTCATTGTCTTCCCTCTATATGGAATTTATGTATTTAATAGAGTAATTGTAAATTAAGTTATTTAATCTAAATAATTTTTGGGCAAAAACAAAAAAATTATCAGTACAGCAAACTTTCTAATGAAAAAATATAAATATCAGGAACAATTTTAATAAAGATAAATTTTAATAACTATCTTTGAAAATCACTTTCAGAAATTTACTTTCCTACAACCTTCAGTTTATCAAACCAAATGTTTTGGTATAAAATATCCTAGTAGAAAGAAATTGATGTGATATAACATTTAGTGTAAAATAATGCATTCTTACAATGTTTCATAAGCTGCCATACTTGAAGAAGGTCATTTATGTTAAAAATCTGATGTGGACATCACATGACTTCCTTTTATGCCTATTAAATTACATATGCATATTTTTTTTAATTAAAAGTACATAAAATTTTATTTCTATATTTTTATATTTATAACTTCTGATATTTTTTCATATTTTTTTTATTATTGTTATTATTGAATAATTATTTATTGTAATTTTTTTTTTTACAATCAGAAGTTAATAATTATTAATAAATCAATATATTTAAATTTAAAAAAAAAAGTAAATTAAGTCGATTCAAACTGATGTGCCTTCCCATTGTAAGATCCAAATATTTCATTACTTAAAATTTTATTTGGCTATAACTCTGGAACCAATGAAAATAAGTACCACTTATGATATATTGTTGAAAAGCTCTCAATGAGGGCTTATTACTACAGTTAAGAAAGAGTCCAAAATCCACATATTTTCGGCTTTATTGGACAATTTTGGTTAGTTGATTGCAATCAAAAGGGAAGGTGCACAACTAGATGTTACAACAGTCCTAAATCCAAAATTTCAACATCCTAATTATACAAGATACATAAGTACATATGTTGTGCTGAAACTGGTCAAAATAAATTCACGGATGGTCAGAATGGATATTTCTGTTGAAATCTGAAAACCGAAATTTTTCGCGATCACAATACTTCCTTTACTTCATTCAAGGAAGTAAAAGATGTTAAAAACTTCCACTATCTTTTAATTTGTTTAACCTAAGTTAATATACTTTGTTTAGTCCTTATGAAAGATCAGTAACACCCAAATTTTCACTTCCAGGAATGTTTGGAATAATTCTCAAAAAATTGTATTTCATCAGAGACATCTCCATTAGTCCATATAAAAATAAATTTTAATGACTTTGAAAATTACTTTCAGAAATTTACTACTTCTGCACCTAAATTCATAATTAAATACATAAAAATTTACTATTAAATATCTCATACACATACATGAAATAATACATAAGTAGTATTAATCATATGGAACATCATTTGACTATAACTACTTTTTCTTATAACGAAGAAAACAGTTGACCTACAGAAAATTATTTCCAAATCACTAAATCTTGACATCACTGAAAAGGAAGGATATCATAGTAGGTAATGGCAGATAAGTTACAATTATACTTTCACAACTTGACCTCAGAACACTCATAAAATTTATAATGCATGAGAACAATTAATTATATGTTTAATATTAGAGTAAGCTACCAGACATATCTCAGTACACTTCATGTCATGTAATGTCAATATTGAAAATATAAGAAAGAATCACAGGTGTGTGTACAGCTGTTTCTGCTCTCTTGGGGAAATAAGGGAAATGTTAGACCATGTGTAAAAGAAGAGGCGATGGGAAGTAGTGAAAAAAGCAGAGAGGTGTGTCTTGATTTTTTCCCCTATAGTACTTATATTTTCCCCTTCAGCCTACTGTACCATCAAACCATTTCTTTATAGTCTCTCATGTAGTTGTTGAAGATAAGTTTTGTTTCATTAACACACACTACCATAGCCATTAAGGTATTTTTGCTAAAATTGTTATAATCACTATGAAGAGGTTGTCCTCGGTTGCTGCCTATATTTGGAATTTGTGTATGAATTCCTCATGTCATCTAGTGATGCTGTAATTTGTTCTTTAGATTACTGCTAAGTAGTTGTTCGTCATATTCAACTTACAAATTAAATATGTTGTGTGTGTTAGGTAATGTGTTAATTTAATGGGTCTAGTAAAAATTATTCATGAATCCAATTTGTAAATGGTATACAATTATAATGGAATTTATTTTGGAATTACAGTAAGTCATTGGTTTTTTAATAAGTTAATTTTTTATATTACTATTAGCATCATAATCATAATACTTTGTAATGATTTTTTTATTATTTCGCTGACAAATTAGATTCTATTAACATCAAATGATATACCATCCACAATCATACAGCTAAACATAGAACTAAAACTTTGCATAATTAAGACAAGCTTTGTTTTATTGAATTAGATTTATGATTACCTACTGAAGTGTAATATAATAGTGATATAACGAACTTTGACAAAGGCAAAATTATGGAGCTGAATGTTCTTAACTACGATTGTAGATGAAGGTTAGCTCTTTGTATTCCTGTCTGCAGGCTGAAACTCTCTCTGCTACTGGATTACAACTAAAGGTTGTACAACTAAAAGTTTGTGCAATTCAGATACCACCATCCACCAAACAAACTGTACTGTGCAGATTCAAATTAGGACATAGTGATATTTTCAATGATTATGGGACTGAAATTTAATTTCATCAACACTGAAAATACCATTAAATCTGTTCATCATTTCTACCATTAATTTGAATAAAGTTTTCAGCTAACTGTTATTTTTAGCAGGAACCCATTTTCACTATTACCTCATATACTTGTACATTTGTAGTATTTATGTTTTCTTGTAGTATACATTATTACTTATTTATTTCAAATATTTTTTATTTTATTTTAACATTTATTGGTTTTTTTTTATTGTAATTGTTTTTTACAATTGTGGGTTAATAATTATTAATAAATCAATATATTTAAATTAAAAAAAATAGATGATGAAGTCTGATTTGAACCGATGTGCCTTCCCCCTTGATCCAAACATTTCATTAATTAAAATTTTATTTGGCTGTAATTCTTGAACCAATGAAAATAAGTACCACTTATGATATATCATTGAGAGCTTATTACTGCAGTTAAGAAAAAGTCCAAAATCAAAATGCTTTTTGGATTCTGGGCTTTTTTGAGCACTTTTTGTTCAGCAGATTGCAATCATAAGATGGGATGCACAACTAGATGTTACAACAGTCCTAAATTCAAAATTTCAACATCCTATGGCTAATCATTTTTCAGTTATGTGAGATACAAATTTTAGAAATGTAAGATTAAGATAATTATCAGAAAAATCTTGCCAGTACTTGCAATATATAATATCAGTAACTAAAAAAGTACTAGCAATATATAATATAAGTAACTAAATAAAAACAGGAATCTATTAGCTAACTCACAATACTAAACCTGAATACATTTTTTTCACGTAACGTAACTTCACAAGAAATTTTATTAACTTTCCATTATTTTCACCCACAAGTTATAAAATAGTATTAATGAATAAAAAGTATTTGCTATGATAAAACATTTTTAGCAGTCCTTCATCAAAGCCTGGCATCACTATGATGATTGTTTTTGTACATGGTTGGACACTGAAACATTTATACAGAAACTATGAAAATATTTTTAAGGGAAAGACATTTTTTTAGTTTATAAAAAAATCTATAGTAATTATCCCCCATTCTCAAAATGTAAATGTTATTTCATAATTTACAACATCTGGTATGCTGTAAAATAAGAAGAAATCTGTTTTTATACATCAAACAATAATTTAATAATCAATCAAAGCATTCATTTATTTACTTTTATAATAAAATTTTATTTTTTAAAAATTAATGTGAATTTGAATTCTCAATGTTATGTGATTACAATTTTTGTAATTTTGGTTACCGTGGTAACAGTTTTATTTACATATTCAATGAAAATTAAAAGGATTTTTGGAGAGTGAAAAACATCTTTTATTTGTAGTTTTAGATGTAGTTGGTTTAATAAAGTTCTATCATCGTTCAATCATCATTCAAAAGCTATAAAAATTCAATTGTACCTTCAGTATGGAAGAAAGCCAAGGTCATATACATAACTTATACTATTCTTTTTCTTGTAGTTTAATAGCGAGTATGCTTTTATGTGTAACGTTTGCATGCTTACTACAGACCTCTTAGGTTGAAGTAAAGATTTTATTAAAACTACCATCATTTGCTTCATATTTCTTATGAATTTCAATTCATAATCACATTGCCTTCACAACTGTGGGTATGCGTACGTGCACGCATTGTTTTCCTAATTCTCAACGAGATAATTTTCCAGAAAACTCTACTGTAAGCTACATTTATATTATTATATTAAGCAGCCATTAAAATCAAACACTATTTGAGTTACTTTTTTTTAAGAAGTCTTTAAGTTATAACTATCCAACTATTATTAATGGTATTATTAATACCAACTATTGTATGTTGGCATAAAAAAACTACTAGCATTCAGCAAACATTTGGCACGATACTAGGCAAACTGAAAACATTGTCAGTTTAATGAGCAGTTGTCATTCCAACTAAATATTATAAAATTAATGATTAAAAAGCATCTTTAATTATTTGTGCAGACTGGTATATTTGTTAAAGTAAAATTGACTTTTATGAAGAAGAGATTGTAATTAGGGAATTGAATTCTCTGTTATAAAATTACCATGCTTTTGATCCTTCTTAATGATAGTTGCACATATAGCTGAGATTAGTAGAAAAGTTGTTTAATTACCTAATTTCAAATACAAATCAGATAGCTGTATAAGAAGAGTATTTAAAAAATAAAGAATCCTGAATGTTAATAATGAATATTTGACTTTATTTTCATAATGTAATAGTTAACAAAAATTTCTAGATCTTGCACACTTTACTTTCACAATAAATATTGGAAACCAACTTTCATTTGCAACAACTGCAAAATTTTTCCAGTAAATCCATTTGTCTGTAATCTCTGTGTTTGTTTCAGTTTGTTACGTGAATAAGATTTGTTTTGAAAATGCTACAAATTTGTGGTAAAGGAATAAATTTGGTGAAGTAAGATCTGGTTATCAAACAGCCATAAGTAATGGCCAATTTGAAATCAAGGAATAACTAACAAGAATAGGATAACTAAATATTTTTTTTTCAAAATAGCTTTTGCTTATTAATAGTGTCTCTGTTAAACCAGCATTTTTATTTATTTTCTTTAAGTAATGAAAAAGTTTTGTTTAAGGCTCAAGAATCTGTACAAAATAAATGACCTAGAAATTGCATGTTCATGATTGCATACCAAAGGCCAATTTTATGTTTAGAATTGTTAGTGAAAAATATGAGTTGCATTACTACATATTTATCTACATTGACTGTTTATACATCCTTACATCAAGTATCATAATTTATATATATATAAATATATATATATATATATATATATATATATATATATATATATATATATATATATATATATATATATATATATATAATACATGTATTATTATATACATAAACTATAATATTATACAATGTAGTACTTGGGTGTATAATAAGTATTTTGATATAGTTAATATATTTAATGTGAGCTGGTTATTCGTTTAGAATTTGTGTTTGTGAAAATTTACAAAAAAAATTACATCAGTTTGCAAATTTATAAATTCTTTTTTTATTTAAATGTGTTGTTAAATCATAAACATCAATCAGACAAATCAAAATTAAACTATATGACTTCACTAAATTCTGCATTGAAGATAAAAAATAAAAATTTGCTCACATACACAAGAACAGACATATTTGTACACAAGAATTTGTGGTGAAAAATTTATTACAATTCGGAAAGTGTGTTCTCAATATTTTTCTGTACAGGAAGGAACAAGGAGTAATACAAACATACATATAGTTTTATTAAAAAATATTTTTGTTTTAATTTTGCTACAATAGTAACAGTATTATTATTAAGTTAAGTGTAAAAAGATTTAGTTAATGTTTTCTTCCTGAAAAGAAATTTACGTGTGATCCATCAAGATACAGGAGAGATACAAAGGCGTATCAGAGAGTGTATCAGAGGAGAGATACAAAGGTGTGTGTGGTGACATATCATTAAAAATGTGCAAAGGGTACATTTTTTCTTGTCAGATTATTCCCTTATTGTTACTAGTAAAATTTCCAAAAAAAACTTGAAGTTCATAAACCTCCATAAAATATTTCAAAAATACAAAATTCAATCAACTCTGGGTTTTCCTAATTCATAATTCAATTTAATAGTTATTGTAGTTGAACACTGTTAGATTTTTTTAATATAAATCTGCTGTGATAGTAGGGAGATAAAAGTGTGAGAAAGGTACATTTTTCCTGCACAATTTATTGCCTCTTAGATATTAATAATATTTGTGAAAAAAGTTTTCAAAACAATCTTTCTGCTAATTAGTGCAATTTGAATAGTTAATTATTGGAATAAAAAATTTGTTTTATGGCAACTAATTCTTAAATTCGACTAATATTTCAAACAGAAAATTGCAATGAATTTCAGTTGTTGCTTTTACCTCTGAACCTCATTAACATAAAAGTTGAATTCAACAGTTATATCTATATCCTATTATAATAAAGATGCAGATTGGTCACAGCTTTATACTACATAAATTTGGCCTCCACTAATTGAATGTGCTTCTGTAGTTCATAAACATTTTGGGTCTGTATTGAATATGAGGGCAGGTGCGAGGGTATAAAAACAGAAAAGAAATTATTCTATTTTCTTATTAATTTTATTTAAAATTTAATATTTTGTCAAAAAAGGAAAATTTGTTAAAACAATTGTACATTAATTAGATTAGAATTTTCAAATATTATCACAAAATGTTATTTTAATTCTTTGAAGTTACAATCTTATAAATTTGGAGCAATATATAAATCAATTTTTTTTTTAATTAGTTACAAATTTAGTTTTTGTAGGATTCATGTTAATTTTTTCTACACTAAATACAGGACAATTCACATTATCTCTACTGATATTAAGTTGGGGAAAAAAACAAACAAAAATATAGGTATAGAGAATCAAATTCCAAACATTACTATTAAGTTCAATGCATGGGGTAAGTTGTAATTAAGTTGGTTCTAGAGAGAGTGACAGATATTTAAGGCTTGCTAATTTTTTAAATAAGAATAAAGAATAAATTGTCATATAGAAAAATTTCCTTGGGCATGTTAAAGTGAATCCAATAAATTACTTAAACATCAGAAAAGAGATAAACTAATTTATAAACTTCCACTTAAGCTATAACTGCCAGTCAATTCTTAGCAGAACTCTTGTCTGAGTTTGGTGTATATTAAGGAGAAACACGTAACTTTCATTTAACACTGTAGTTGCATAAATAAAACACTTGAGAAGAAACTTGATTTAAGAGTTTTGCCTACATAAGGCAACGCACACCTGATGAAGATTTTTTTTTAAGGAGACAAATTTTTTTCTTATAAGAAGAAATTTAATAAACTAACAAAAGTATTCATTCATTTATTTTTGAAATTAAAATTAATCTATAAATTTTAGTAAAAAAAGGAAGTGATTATGAATCATCAATGTTATCATGCAATTTAAATTTTTTAATTTTGGTTACCATGGTAACAATATTTTTATGTATTCAATGAAAATTAAGATGATTTTTGGAGAATTTTTTGTGTTACCTTATTTACAATCAGTTTCCTGAACAATGAAACTATAAGTAAATTGTACAGTGTAATAACGACATGAAAGGGAGGCATCCAATGATACCATTCAAGATAATGGTATCGGGCGGGTTTCATGGGTTATTTAGTGGCGGTTATAAATTTCAAGTTTTATTTATGGATGGATTTGGTGATTTGCATTCCTAAACTGTGAAACTGTGTTTCACAGTATGGACCAACATGAAAATTATTTACTGGGTCTGACTGTGGGAGACTAAGCTTTTGAGCCTTGTGCTCCCAGCGTGATTCCTCTCTAAGGTTCTAGCACCTTATGGGCTAGCAGGAATATGCCTACTGGGGCCCTAGTTAATTGGAGGGAGCAATGCGTCCCCTTTTCTGGAGGGAGTCGCATCTGCTGAGTGAATTAAATTAGTTCTTAGTGAGTGAGTGTAGGAAGTAGGTTGTATTGAAATCATTGCTGTTCATTGTTTTTGTGTTATAGTCTATTGTGGTCTAAGAGACTTCATTGTGCTAATAAAATTTTAATATTTTTCCATTAAAACACATACTGGTCTTACGGAAATCATCATACCAGTTCTGTTCTAATATTTGTGTTTTTTTTTTTACAAATAAGAACAGTGTGAAAAACAGTTATATTTTATGTTTTACTTTTGTAACTTTTTACTACTTTATATCTTCGTTACAAAAAAAGTGTCTAAATTTCCTAGTTCTTTACACCTGCATCTTGCAGAGATTCAAGCTTGTTTTTAGATGACTACATAGCAATAGATGACAGCAATATAGATCTTGGCTATGAAGAAAAAACTGACCGTAGCTCAGATTCTGAGCAAAATGAGAAGACAATAATGTTTTCTGGCAGTCGAGAGGTAAATTTTATTATGGTAAAAATGAATTCAAATGAAATAAAGACCACCATCTCAAAATGTACGCACATGGCGTTAGAATATTGTGGTTCAACTTCCAGGTATTAAAAATTCAGCCAAATCTCTTGGAGACAACCCAGACCCAGTAAAAATTTGAACTCTTCTAGTTTCTGAAGATATATTGCTGGAAATCATTCGGTGAACTAATGTGAAAATTACTATTTCACGAAGTAAGTACGAGGATGTTTACAATGCTTCTTTTAGTCATAATATTGATATCATTGAACTGAAATCTTTTCTCAGCCTTCTTTTGTAACTTGCATTTTAAAGTTTGGTAATGAGAATGCGGATAGTTTATTTAGCACTGATGGCACAGGAAGAGATATTTTTTGATGTAATAGGTCAAAAAAAAGGTTTCTCATTATTTTGTCACGTCTATGTTTTGTCAACCCTGGAGACTGTGAGGAGAGAAGGAAAAATATTGAAAACTCACAAAAATCTCTTTCTTCGAGGCATCACTTACTGTTGATGAAATGCTTGTGTGCTTTCAGTTTTACATGCCAAACAAACCTAATAGGTATGGAATGAAGGTGATGTGCATGAGAGACGCTAGGTCAAGCTACCTACTAAATGCATATATCTATACCAGCAAAGGGTCTGACGGAATAACACTTTTTGAAGAAGAGAAAAAGTTTAGTATACAAACACAATCAGTCATTAGACTGGTGAAACCAGTTGCATACTCTTGCAGAAATGTAACGGCTGACAATTGGTTCATTTCTATAGAACTTGTCAAGGAATTACAGAAAGTAGTAATCACATATTTAGGAACAGTGAAAAAAAAATAAAACAGAACTCCGGCCTGAGTTCTCCTACCAAATAGAAGACGTGAGGTTAATACTTAAATGTATGGATTTGCTAATGACATTACAATAATGTCCTACATTCCTAAAAAAATCAAGAGCTGTTATTAGCCAAAACTTCCATGCATCATTTGCCTGTCAATGATCCAGAAACAGATAAACCAGAAATAATCAGTTATTATAACATGACTAAGAGCAGAGCAGAAAAATCAACCAAAAATGTGCAAATTATACTGTTGATAGAAGAACGTGAAGATGGTCGATGGCTATATTTTTTCCATTATTGATATTAGTGCAGCTTATTCTTTTGTACTTTATCCAACCTATAAAGGGACAAAAAAATTACTCAAATGGATTTCATAAAAAAAATTGCACACACACACACTCTCTCACAAGATCACATATGAAACACAGACTTTTTAACACAGTTACTGTGCCAAAAGAACAGTGTGGTTAACTATTAGAAGAGTTATGGGCCTCAAAGAAGATGAAACAAATAACTTAGTTGAAGATGATTGTGATGTTTTACAGCAAAGAAAAATGTGTGCTGTGCCCTGCTAGACTTAGAAGAAAAACAAAATATCTTTGCATAAAATGTTGATGACTTCTAGCTTGGAATGGGCTGAAAAGGTTTACAAAAATTGTGTCAAAAAAATGTGAAAAGAATATGCATAAAAATAACTAAAAAGTCTGTTTTTTTAAAATAATATTTACTTTTCTATTTTTATAAATTGTTATGTTCATATTTTTGTTTTATTTACATTTATGTATTTAAAAATAAAAAAATAGTTAAGATATTTTTGATTGAAATTTTTTGTTTTGAGAACAAAATTCCAGTGTATTTAAATACAAAATCTAACAATAATTAAAAGATAATAAACAATTAAAAATAAATATTGTTAAAATGTAGGATAAAAAAGAATAAGAGTACAAACATTGTTACATCACTTCAATTGTAGTAGGTCTCCTAGACTCCATTGTGCCACTTAAGTCAGTATATTTTAATATAGAGTTGTATATAAGTATGTTGGACCACATTGTACCACTTATGCTGTTAGAGTTGATCATATCAGTTAAGGGTTTACACAGATATTCAGAACAATAAAATTAAATGGCCACAAAACAGAATAAGTAATTGAGTGTAAAAAAAAATTGTCACAAGTCATACATGAGAAAAAAAGAAGACATATAACAAATTAACACTGGTCACATACAAGAAACAAAGTCAAATCATCAAACTTAAACAGTTCATAAACAACAAAACAAAAGAATTATTGGCAAAATTTCAGTAATAAGAGGATGATATTTTAATGTACAAGTCTCTAGAGCAAACACGTGCAGCCCCTTTAGTCATCTTACATCTTATTTAGTAGTCTCTATTATTTTTGGAAAATGAAAAATATTTTTTGTTTACATTAAGAAGTGTAGTTAGTTAGTTTATTAACTTTATTATTCTGTATTCAAAAGCTATAAAAAATTTATTATCTTCACTATGGAAAAAATCAAGCTCATAAATATATATATACAAATTATAATATTCTATTTCATTAATTTTTTCATGTAATTTAGTAAAATTGAGCTCACTATACAAGTAAAGTTTATTTACCTACTTTAGACCCATTGCCATAAAGTAATAATATTATCATCATGTATTTCATATTCCTTCAGAATTTAAATTCATTATTTTAGAGAAGACTGTACGTCCATCTTCAGATAATGCTGCATTTATTTTTTAATCCTTTATACAGTTTTTAGCTAATTAAATTAATCTGAATAATTCAACTTTTCAAAGACTCCATAAAAGGAATATTTTTGGAATGCTGCCAGTATTTAACTAATTTATAAACAGCTTTGTTTAAATTCATTAAAAAAGAGTGTTTATAACACCTGTATGTTGTGGTATGGGGCATTATCTATGATTCAAACAGTTTGTGCTAAAAGATTTGATTCAACTTTTCTTTTATTTATTTTGAATAATTCATTTGCCTTCACTACTTTTGAAATATTTGCATGAGTGATTTACTTTAAAAATTAATAAGCTCAAATATATATATATATATATATATATATATATATATATATATATATATGGATGAAAAAAGGCATGTCTACAACAATAGCATCTCCCGCCAAGTGTGAAGAGCGTGCGGTAATTCGATTTCTTCAGGCTGGGCTGTGTAATGCGGCTGAAATTCATCGACGAATAAGTAATGTGTACGGTGAAACTTCAATGAGTGACAGCAAAGTGCGATAATGGTGCAGGAACTTTAAAGCAGAACCTACAGATGTTCATGATGCAGGCGGTCAGGCAAGGAAGCGAATGTCAACCGATGATCTCGTTGAGCGAGTGGATGAGGCAATTCGAGAAAATCGTCGGTTCACAATTTCTGTATTGAGTGATTCGTTTCCTGAAATTTCAAGGTCAGCTCTCTACACCATTGTGAGTGAGAGACTTCAGTACCGCAAACTGTGTGCGAGATGGGTTCCCAAGATGCTGTCCGACCATCAAAAAACAATGAGAATGGACGCCTCCGTAACGTTTCTCCAGCGCTACCGCAATGAATGAGAAGATTTTTTGAGCAAAACTGTCACAGGGGAAACATGGATCCATTTCGAAACTGAAGAAACAAAAGAACAATCCAAACAGCGGATGCATTCTCATTCTCCCAGTAAACCAAAGATGTTCAAGCGAACCTTCTCCAACAGAAAGTGTATGGCTACTGTGTTCTAGGACCGGAATGGAGTTCTCTAGGTGGAATTCATGGAACGGGGCACGACCATCAATGCAGCCTCATACTGCGTGACTCTTAAACGTCTACCAAAGGCAATTCAGAATAAGCGGAGGGGAATGTTGTCATCAGGCATTGTCTTTCTCCATGACAATGCTCGGCCGCACACTGCAGCTGTAACAAAGAAGCTCCTGCAGCGTTTTCGTTGGGAAGTGCGTTGGGTCAGTTTTGATCACCCACCATACAGCCCGGACTTGGCTCCATCCGATTTTCACCTCTTTGCTCACATGAAACGCTGACTAGTAGGACAACATTTTGGCACAGACATCGAGCTGCAGACCAGCGTAGAAACATGGCTGAAAACACAGGCGGCGGCTCCGTTCTATGACGTGGGTATTGGAAAGTTGGTACCACGCTACGACAATTGTCTAAATCGGAGTGGCGACAATGTAGAGAAATAGCGTAACTATGTAAGTACTTGTTACAAATAAAATTTTTTTAATTTTCACTGTGGTTTTAAAATCGTGACCGAACGGACCTTGAAAAAAAATAACCCTCGTAGATTATACAACATTGTATGGAATTTTCTGTGAACTCCATTTCACAGCCTGCAAGTAATATGCAATCCAATTCAATATATAATGAAGTTTCAACCGTCTGGAAATATGTACAGGAACTCCAGTAGTGGATTCTTGTGTTTTATCTTTTTTTTTTCTACAACTAATGCTGTGAATACACTAAACCATATAGATGGACACTGAATCAAATATGCCTGTACTATGAAAGTATTTTTTAAAGGAAAAATTTGTTTAGTTTAAAAAAGTAATATTTAGTAATTATCTCCAATTTGCAAAATTATAACGAACAAATGTGATCTTATGTTATTTTATAACCTACATCATCAGATATTAAAATAATAAGAAATTTGTTTTATTAGACGAAAATAATAACTTAATAGGCTTTCAAAGTATTCATTCATTTACTTTAATAACTAAAATTAATTTATAATAATTTGCTAAATTTTAATAAAAAAATCTGATATGAACACCACATGACTTCCTTGTACGCCTATTAAATTACATATACACAGTTTTTGGTGCACTTTATTTAAACTTATTTTATTTGAAAGTGAGATACGATCCTTCAATTCTTTAATAAACTGAACAGCTACACAATTGCTGAAATATTAGTTTTAATTAACATCAAATATTTATAAACTGTTAATTCAACAATCTTACATAAAATATTAGGATAGAGTAAAAGTCCCTTTATTAGTTGTATTACTAGATCAGTATTATTCGTATCTTCGTGAATTCCTGATTAACAAAATTTTTAGATTTCTGGTGTGTCGTATAAATAAAAGTTAATAATAATTAAACTATTCTGTTTAGTGAACTCCTGTATACTGGTTACAAATGTTAATTTCGACCTTACGGTTTAAAATATTCAGTTTTTATTATTGGATTATTTGGTGAATAATCAAAAATGAAAAAAATAAACAACCATAAGGAAAAAAGAAAGATAACATGAAGAAATATATCTCAAAAAAATGACAAAAAGGTGAATATGAAGAGTATGTTAAAACCAAAGAAAGAATAAAAAGAAAAAGTGTTAAACCCAAAAAAAGAATAAAAAAATTAAAGAGAAGATGATAGATAAAAAGAGGAAGAAAACGTTAAGACCAAGGAAAGAATAACAAAATTAAGAGAAGATGAATAAAAAGAATGAGAAAATTTGAAAACTAGAGAACGTGTACACAAGTTAAGATCAGAAGAATTATATCATACCAAAAATTGATTAAATAATAGGAAACAAAAAAACGAAACGGTGATCAATTCTGACTTAGGGAGAACCTTGTTCGACAATATCAGAGGAATGAACTAATAGACTCGAATTTTTTGCAATTTATTAATGAGCATGTATGCCTCAGCGTATTTGTTCTTGTGAGGGGTCTATTTTTCAGTCACTCTGTAGTTAACTTTAATGTAGATAAAATTAAACAGAAATTCCAGAATAATTAAATAAAATTAATCTAAAAAATCCAAAAATAATACGATTCTAAATTATAATTTTCAGTTAATACTAAATAATCAGAGTTTCACCAAATCTATACATACATATGTGATAATGCCTATTAAAATTACATATACACATTTTTAAAATACATTTATGTAATTTTAAAATAATCTGAAATAAAATTTTTATTTTATTTCATTAATAATAACTCCTGATTTTTTTTCATATTTTTTTATTGTTATTATTTAATAATTATTTATTATAATTTTTTTTTACAATCACGGGTTAATAATTATTAATAAATTAATATATTTAAATTAAAAAAACGTTAAAAAAATAAATTAAAAAAAAGGAAATTAAGTCAGATTCGAACCGATCTGCCCTCCCCTTGTAAGATCCAAATATTTCATTAAATAAAATTTAATTTGGCTACAACTGTGGAACCAATGAAAATAAATACCACTTATTATGTATTGTTGAAAAGCTCTCAATGAGGGAGAAACTTATTACTGCAGTTTTATTTTTGGTCTAGTCGAAAAGGGGAGTTTAACAACTAGTTGTCACAACAATCCTAAATCTAAAATTTTAACATACTACGGCTAATAGTTATGTAAGATACATATGTACGTAAAGACATCACGCAGAAACTAGACAAAATGGATGTTTCCGTTGAAATCTGAAAACCGAGATTTTTTGCGATCACAATACTTCATTTACTTCGTACGAGGAAGTAAAAATTGTAACCATGGTAACCAAATTAAAAGATTTTTAATTCAAAATCACATTTCCTTTTTTTACTGAGTATAAGAGGAAGTATTGTGATAGCGAAAAATTTCGGTTTTCAGATTTCAACGGAAATATCCATTTTGACTAGTTTCGGCGAGACGTCTGTACGTACGAATGAGCATACGCATGTATCTCGCATAACTCAAAACGATTAGCCGTAGGATGTTGAAATTTTAGATTTAGTAAAAAAGAAAAGGACCAAGTTAACAAAATAAAATGAACTAAAATGATTCCAGAGCTATAGCCAAATAAAATTTTTATTAATGAAATATTTGGATCTTACAACGGAAGGCAGCACATCGGTTCAAATCAGACTTAATCAAACTTTTTTGGAATTTAAATATATTGATTTATTATTATTAACCTCTGTAAAAAAAAATTTACAATAAATAATATTCAATAATAACAACAAAAAAAAACATGAAAAAATATCAGAAAATTATTAATGAAATAAAATTTTTATGTACTTTCATTTGAAAAAAATGTTTATATGTAATTTAATAGACTTAACAAGGAAGTCATGTAGTGTCCACATCAGATTTTTTTGTATAGTCAATGAAAACTAAGAAAATTTTTGAAGAATGAAAACATTTTTTATTTATATTTTTAAGTGTAATTTAGTTTCAGTAGCCGCCATGTAACTGTGAGCTTGGATGATCGCCAACATGACACTGAATTACTGTTGTTTTCTGAAACATGACATACCATGATTAGTCATTTCCTAGTAGCATAAACTTGATGCTACCTAAATTGGGTAGTAATCATCACCATTCCAAGCTTGCTATTACTTGGCAGCGACTGTAGTTCAGCCGCCGATACAAGATTAATAATATTATTATTATTAATAATAATAATAGTTTAATATCGAACATATTTTACCAACATATGCCTATTTCTATCACTTGACTTGATTAGAAGTCAAGATTATTAATCTTGACTTCTACTACTTTAATCCCATTTCTATCAATATTTTCCATCAGAATCAATCTGAGTGTAATTTATAACAAATTATTAAACTATTTCTTATTTTAGATCATCCCTTAAAAACTGGTGATAAAACTAATGAAGATATATTAAAGAAGTTCCGAGAATTTGGTCATAAAGTATCTGGCACAAATTTGTATGTATTATTATATATATATATAATTAATTTATGAAAATTAACCAATAAGCATATGTTGATCCATTAAAAAAAATGAATAGTAGCAATTAACTGAAGGTAAAAGTTTATTCAGCTATAGCTTGGCCAACAAAATAAAAATACCTGAAATAAAACTGTTATTATTTTTAAACCATAGACAAAAATAATAATACACTAAATTAAAATATTAAATTTTATAGCAAGAAATATATTACATTAAAATAAAAATGTGGGTAAAAATTTTCTACAGCCTTATTATATGTATATGTAATATCCTAGTTAACTTCTACAAAACATGTCTGTTAATATTTATAAAAATATAAACTTTTATCTTTATTCTCATCAAATTGTTTTGTTTAAAAAAAAACACTTCATTGTTCTATTCACAGTACTTAAATGATGTTTTAACAAGAAAACATCAAACAAAGAAAAATTAAAAGGTTTAGTTGTAATGCTCAAGTTATAAGAAATAAAACCTGAATTATTCAATAGGCCAAACTGTATAAGATTTTTTTTTAAATGCTGACAGTACATTAATTCAATAATAAAATTTATAACATCAGTTCTGTTTTTACTTAGACTGAGAGATAAATTTTATTTTTCACAGTTTTAAACTAATCAATATAATTATAATGTAAAAAAAAAATGCATATGCCCACCTGTACAACCTACATGTTTATTTTTTATACCTGCTTAAAAAATAAAACTAAATTTATGTAGTTAAATGCCTTTGTTAATTACATTTTTATATGTAATTACGTGAAAATTTTAAAATATCCAAAATTATGCTTTTTAATTAGGGTACATTGTTAAAAAATATACTTTACCATTATCTATTTTGCTCTATGTTAAATTTCTTAAATACCAGCAGTAACTATGTTAAATAGTTACTAAATATCAGCAGTGAAGTCTGTACACCACAGGCAAATAAAATTTTTGGTTTGTTTATCTGAATTTTTGTCTGATGTGAATTTTGCATACATAATCACTGAATACAACAAAATGCATATTTTTAAACAAAAATTCATACAAACAGTTTAACAAACTTCTACTTACCTGGGTATACAAACTTTACTCCTCAGATTACAAAAAAAATTGATAAAAGCACTTCACTACAATTATAGAGCAACTTTAAGAAATCATTTAATTGAAACAAATTACACAGATAATCATCAACAACACATGAAAGTATTGCATTTTAATTTAAGAGACTTGAAATCTGCAAACACATAAAAACAAAATTCTATGTGAACAAAAACACAATTTTAATCATATATACGCTTCAAACAAATTATGAACAACAAAGATCTTACAAAAAAAAACAATTCAAACACTAGCACTATGTTTGGTAGCACACTATATCCAACATTCCCAGTGGCATTCTTTAAGAAAGTTTAAGGCTAAAGCTTGATGTAACTCAGACAAAGAAGACTCCATAAAGAAGACTCAGTGTTTAAGTTAAATTTTAGAACATTGTATACCATATAAACAAAGATTCAAACTTAGAAATTAACTTTTGGTTTTTGAAATGTTTATATTCATCATTAAACACTGTAATGGCCTTTTAGAAATGTTTTTAATATAAACTTATACTTTTATACAGAAATTGCATGCTTTGGACCTTCTTATCTGGATTATTAAATTTTGAATAATTTGTAGCTAGAATTATTCATTTTCCCATAAAATTATCATGCATTATTAAATTTGAATCGCCCACCAGTCATGGTTTTACACAAAAATTTAAGTTACACATTTCGATAACCATAACTAAAAAATTAAATGTTGGACATGTTTACAAAGATTTTTTTGTTTTTTTTAGCTTTATTAGAATATCACATAACTTTTTGAAATAATATGTATGCGTGTGCATATGAAGATAAATTTGTGCAATTATTTTAATAAGACAATTCCACAAATATCAAGATGACTAACACATTTTTGTATTTTTATTACCCGAGAGTAAATATCCAGTGATCAATGAAATACATATTAAAAAATATATTTATATAATTATTAATCATGTTAAAAATAATTTTTTTAATCCTAATTTTCTTTTCAGAACTAAAACCATAAGTTTAGATTCAATAGAAAAAACCCTTTACGTAAAATATTATGGTAAAAAAGGAGAAAAAGAAGAAAATAAAACAAAAACAAAAAAGAAAGAGAAAAAAATTAATATTGATATATTAATAGAAAACTTTTTAAAAGAGTCTGATAAAAAGAATTACGTACCAGTACATATTCCAGATCTGAAAAGAATTGTAAAATGTAAGTTGAATAAAGTTCTTTGGTAAAAGTAATAAACTTTTAATTAACATTTTTTATGAATAAGAAGTTGTCATTTAATCATACTGTAAAAACATTCCTGTAATTGAAATTTTATTAATTTATGTCTCTAAATTAAATTCTTAATTCTTCTGATTTCTAAGACCAGCGGCACAGTTAAGGATTATCAGGATAAAATTTATTCACTGTTCACAACATATGAAAGCAGGCTGAAATTTATGAACTTTTTATTTATTATAAATCTATTTTCCATTCATAAGCACAATTTTTTATCACTGAAAGTGTAATCAAGCACATTTTAGTTGAAACTTCAGAATTGTACATCAATTTTTTTCAGCAGTGCAAGTGACAGCTTGACTTAACCTAATTACTTTTTCCAATTTTGTTTTTAATTCATTTATCTCCATTTTTATCTTATTGTTTTTTTACATTTATGTTATCTTAACTTCAATAATTTCATTTTTATTTTAACTGCTATGTTTTTTACTTTCTTAACTTGCTGGCTTGTGCCCCATTGCCCTGAATTTCATATGATTTTATTAAGAAATATTTACTAAGAAAAATAGTAAAATCAATTTTCAGCAAAGTAGGATTAAAAGAATGGAAGGTGCCTACTTATGGCAGTTAAGTAGTTTGACAGGTATGTTTACACTTTGTTGTGGATTTAGAAACGGTAGCCTTCAGATGGGAAAGAGTTATGAAAAATAATACAACAAGCCTGATTATGTTAGTGCTTAACAATTCTTTAAAATAAATAAAAGTATTGTTTATTGATTATAAATGTGTATACTTCATTTATCTCATTCGCCTTGTTACATACATGTACAGCATGTCAAAGAAACTAAATAAATAAAAATGATTATTGTATACATTATAAAATATGTGACTTACTTGTACTTTTTTCACAGAATGCACATGTGTAATAAATACTATTACACTTTTATTAAAAGAATAATTTATATTCTATATTATTTCATTCATCTTTATTATTTTCTTATTTTATTTAATCAAAATTGTGGTTAGCAACTTGATAATGTCAATCTTGATGAAATATATTTAGTCCAGAATAATCAGAAGTTATGTTTAATGTAATATTCTTTTTACAGTACCAAAATTTTCAGTTCATTTATTTTTTGTGTCAAGCTTTACAAATTATATCTAAAATAAAACTTGCATTAGTGAAGTGTATACTTGCAGAACATCCAAAAGCATCTGAAGGTACAATATACTAAAAGAAAAAGAATCAAAGCATTATATTTTATTAATTTTCTTAGCTTATTTACTCTTTATGTGAAAATGTTTTCAATTACTTTTCTATTTTTCTTTGTTTCAGTTATAAACATGTTACATGTATTACATGTACAAGTTATTACTGTAGCCCTAAGAACAATAATTATGTAATAACAGTAATTATTATTATTTACATTATTTTATTATTAATCTATTATAATTTATTATTATAATAATTAGATTAACTGTTATATTTTGCAACCTCTA
The DNA here is from genome assembly GCF_047948215.1 of Lycorma delicatula. Classification (NCBI taxonomy): domain Eukaryota; kingdom Metazoa; phylum Arthropoda; class Insecta; order Hemiptera; family Fulgoridae; genus Lycorma; species Lycorma delicatula. The sequence continues at coordinate 188,094,875 of NC_134455.1, forward strand.
CCTTTCATCCAGTAGGTTCTGGGTTGGAATTTCGGTCAGGCGTGGTTTTTTCAATGTTGCAAAACTCATTGCAGATTATAGAAAAAGATAAGCTGACATTTATATCATCCAGTAGTTGCTAAAGTGAATAATTATTAATATAACAATCATAAACTTATTACGTATTACTGATAAAGATTGAGTGTGAATGCAAATAAAGCTGCGATAACTGATTATGAAAAAACTAGCCAAAAAAACATTAGCAAATGAAAATTAGTGGAAGAAGAGGATCAGAAAATCTAATTTATGGAGCTGACCTTATTTAAAAATGTTAATGACAGTCATAAAAACCTCCACTTTAAATGCAATTTTTCTCAAAATTTATATTTCTTCTTCTTAAAAGGAACATTTTCCTTGGTTCTAAGGGATAGAATTGGCTGAAATGTTTTCAGTGTACACTTATTGCATATTTACAAATGTCAAAGTATTTTGAAAAATGCATTGCAGATTTTTGTAACATAAAAAATAATTTCAGAAAATACCTACTAATGGAAAATTTTTTGTTAAAAGTAAAAATTTAGGTTTTCTTTTTAATAAATATATTTAATGTAACTGACTGAAACTTGTATACATTTTTCTATAAATTTAAACTCTGTGTTTACTGATTTACGTAAATGTTAGCTAGAAGTAATCAAACTAACATCAGAATGTAGAATTACATTCTACATTCATTGTTCATAATTCTATATTGTTAAAATTTCCTTAACACAAATTAATTTTATTATTAACTACTCATTATCATAAAAAGAAATTAATAATTTCTTATAAAAATAAGGAAATAAAAATATAAACTAACAAGACCAATGAAAACAAAATAACTATTACAGAATAATACATGTTACAAATAATTCTCTGTTTTTAATAAATAATAAACAATGTTCATATCATATTGGAATTTACTGTAATAAAGTGTAAAACGTAGGAGGGCAAGATTTAAAAGCCATATTCCGAGGTTAAAGAGCTACTTTAAAACAATATCAGTATGGTGGGTGGAGGAGGAAGTCTTGGTTTCATTGTATAAAACTGAAAATGGAATATGTTTTAATTGACAAAACTATGTCAAAATGAAAAGGAAGGAAAGAAATAGGTACTGATTGCAGACCTATTCACAGACATGAAGAAAATGGAATGTTTTATTTGACAAAACTATGTCAAAATGAAAAGGAAGGAAAGAAATAGGTACTGATTGTAAACCTATTCCCGGACTGAACATCCAAGAAAAAGAAGTAAGCGTCTTAAAATGCAACAGTACACAATTTACAGTATCAGTTTGATTTACAGTTTATGAAAATTTATACGCGGTAATATATTAAACATCACAATGATTCCTATATGTAATCTACGCAATAAGACTGAAATAAAACCTTACTTTTGCTACACGTAAGACTAAAATAACCTTACTTTTGACACAGTCAAAGCAACTAGATTTAGACTTTAGTAAGTCTAACAAAAATAGTTTGTGTGGATGTACCCACAACAATTCTACTTTTATTCCTTTAATAAGTGCTCGATTGGGAAATTTATAAAAGTGATAATAAACGTTGGAAAACTGAAGTTCTGTATTGAATCATAATTTTATAGCATCTCTGTTTAATAGTTAAATGGAAAATACTAGCCCTCTTTGTATAATAAAAATTAATAATTTAAAAGATCTTTGTTTTATTCATTACTATTCTAGTACTTCTTTGTGTACATTATGAGTAACAAAAACAAAAAGTTTAAAATAATTACTGACATCCATTATTATTAACCCAAAATTCAGTTTGGAAACTAAAAAAAAAGTATAAAAAAGGAAGACAATCATTCACAACTTATTAGTCCTTCTTCCTTACATGAGTATTATGGGAACTTTGATCAGTCGCAGATACAGTTATATCTGTGGCAACATTAAAGTCAGAGCTGCCACTTTTTTATAGGGTCACTACTCTACTCACAGACTGACAGTCTGTGTCTGCAGAGCTGTTCAAGAATTCTTTCCTAACCAGGGATTTTACAGTAAGAAAAACTGATGAGTGCACACCAACTTGTTAAAACCAAGCTTCTTATTCTTCATAAAAAATAATCTAATTTATTTATAGTTAAAGTAATAAAGGCACCAAATTTCTGTGAATTTAGTGCCTGGTTAATATACCTAAAAGAAGAATTACGAGGGTTATTTTTTTTCAAGGTCCGATCGGTCGTGAAATAAAAACCCGCGCAAAAATCGGATGAACCTTTGCGCATATGTGTTGCGCAGCGTCTCTAGTATGGCCTTCAATAACGCCGCGTCACTTCGTTGTTCTGAACACGTAAAACTACACAGCTAGCACGTAAACATGTCTACAACAATAGCATCTCCCGTCAAGTGTGAAGTGCGTGCGGTAATTCGATTTCTCCAGGTTGAGGGGTGTAATGCAGCTGAAATTCTTCGACGAATAAGTAATGTGTACGGTGAAACTTCATTGAATGATAGCAAAGTGCAACAATGGTGCAGTAACTTTAAAGCAGGACGTACACATGTTCATGATGCAGGCGGTCAGTGAAGGAAGCGAGTGTCAACCGATGATCTCGTTGAACGAGTGGATAAGGCAATTCGAGAAAATCGTCGGTTCACAATTTCTGTATTGAGTGATTCGTTTCAGGGCAATTCAGCAAAAGCGGAGGGGAATGTTGTCATCAGGCATTGTCTTTCTCCATGACAATGCTCGGCCGCACACTGCAGCTGTAACAAAGAAGCTCCTGCAGCGTTTTCGTTGGGAAGTGCGTTGGGTCAGTTTTGATCACCCACCATACAGCCCGGACTTGGCTCCATCCGATTTTCACCTCTTTGCTCACATGAAACGCTGACTAGTAGGACAACATTTTGGCACAGACATCGAGCTGCAGACCAGCGTAGAAACATGGCTGAAAACACAGGCGGCTCCGTTCTATGACGTGGGTATTGGAAAGTTGGTACCACGCTACGACAATTGTCTAAATCGGAGTGGCGACAATGTAGAGAAATAGCGTAACTATGTAAGTACTTGTTACAAATAATTTTTTTTAAATTTTCCCTGTGGTTTTAATTTCGTGACCGATCGGACCTTGAAAAAATAACCCTCGTATTAATTCTTGACGATGTGAGACACGTGTGAATAAATTTTTTTTTTCAGATTTATCAGAATTCCAAGAGAAAAGAATCATAAAATCAAAAGTCATGAAAATTGAAGTTGCTCGAAAAGATGTAAAAGGTATAAGGTATAAAATAGATAAATATTTAATTGAAACCAAAACATAATTATACATTTTATACTTGAATAATATAAGTGTGCTCACAGGTTACAAAATAAACTACTTCAATATTTACCTTGAAGTATCACAATTTTTTTACAGTTACCTTGGTCAGAGCTTCATCACAAACTAGAAGATTAGTCTACAGAAGATAAGATTCCATAAGATAAGATAAGATTAGTAACTAGAAGATATAGTCTACATTAATGCATAAATAAAGTAATTATTTAAATACTAGTGATACTGTCATATTAAGACAATTAAATTACTACCATATTTTTAAGAGAATAATTTTTTAATGTGTTCATTAGGTTGGTACTTATTTTTTAAATACAAATTTTATGCATACTACCTTCTTAGAATGATTTTCTATAATGAAAAAAAAATACCAGCTTCCTCTGATCACATAAACCCGCTCCGCCTTAGAAGAGAAGAAATTTTTATCCTTTTAAATGCTATTTTTATGTAAATGTAAAATGCATGGGACTACATAACAAATTTGATCGATATATTAATAAATATGTTATTAATGTCAGAATAGTCGACACTTGTTTACCGTTCAGCAGTTCTGCACTGTTCGATATGTAAACAATACTACTCGAGTTTTTTGGCAAATTGAAGTTTTTCTCCCAAATTGAAGGTAATAAATTACTTTCAATCTGGCATTTATTAAAAGTTATAAGTTAGTTAACCTTACAAATCACCACAAATGCGCGGTTAGAAATAAAAAGACAGTTTTGTTTTGAGAAATCCACCAGATTGGTCTAGTGGTGCACGCGTCTTTGCAAATCAGCTGATTTCGAAGTCGGGAGTTCCAACGTTCAAATCCTAGTAAAGGCAGTTTTACTTCTATACTGATTTGAATACTAGATCGTGGATACCGGTGTTCTGTGGTGGTTGAGTTTCAATTAAACATACATCTCAGAAATGGTCGACCTGAGACTGTACAAGACTACACTTCACTTATGTATGAGTGTAAGTATGAGGGTGATACCCTCATTCTTCCTCTGAAATTATACCTGACTGTGATTCCCGGAGGCTAAACAGAAAAAAAAGTTTTGTTTTGAGAGAAATGAGAATACCTATCCAAAATGAAAATTATTTTATAAAATGTGACAAAGTATTAAAAAAAGTTCTAATAAGATTTCTACAGTTATTAAAAAAAAATTTTTGACCTACATCAAGACCATTTAATGTGAAGAATGTAGATTCCCACTGTCCCTACCGATGTTGTATATTATATATAATGTATATTGGTTCAGATAGGTTATAAGACGACGTATCTCGATTTTTGATGATTTTATTAATGATTCTACATATGTTGTACAGAAGCTCATATTACCTGCCGTACGGAAGAACATATACCATCATGTAACATGGCGCATATACAGAGTGATTCAAAGAAACGGGAAATTTTGAAAGTTGTGTTGGTAGCCGTGGGCGATTGGTACCACTTGATAAGTGGCGCCAGCCTCTTTAACCTAACCTGTCATTTAGTTGTCATGGATCCTTGGAGTGGTGCGCAACGTGCATTTGCTATCAAAGCATTTTACAAAAACAATGACAGTGTGGAGGGAGCGCGTAGAGAATTTTAATCTGGGACGGCACGACCATGTTCCATCAGCACATGCAATTAAAACATGGATATCTAATTTTGAGGAAACTGGTTCGGCAATGAAAAAGAAACCTCCAGGCCGTGAGCGAACCGTCCGTACACCACAGAATGTTCAAGCTTTACAACATGCCGTCACACGAAGTCCATATCGGTCAATCCGGCGTCTCTCAGCATCTTTACAATTGCAATCAGGAGTGTTCGAAGAATGTTAGTGAAGGACTTGCAATTCCATCCATACAAGTTGCAAATCGTCCAGGAACTGAAACCGAACGATGCAGTTGTGCGAGCACAATTCTGTAATGTAATGCTTCAGAAGATAAATGATAACAAAGAGTTTGTTCACGAACTGTGGATGTCAGACGAAGCGCATTTCCACCTCAGTGGATTTGTTAACAAGCAAAATTTCAGATACTGGGCACAAGAAAATCCTACGCAGCTAACCACCGTCCGTTGCACAGCCAGAAAGTGACCGTGTGGTGTGCTATGTCATCTTACGGTGTTATATATAGGCCCTTATTTTTTTGAGGATGACAACGGTTTTGCGATTACACTGACGTCGGCTCGTTACGTAGCCATGCTTGAAACCTTTGTTGTGGAACAAAAGAGATTTCCACCAATTCTTAACACAGCCTGGTTTCAACAAGGCTGAGCAACGTCACATACTGCACGAATATCGATGGCAGCTGTACGCCGATTGTTTGGACAACGTGTCGTTTCACGAAATGGTGACATTAGATGGCCTCCCAGATCGCCTGATCTCTCAGCTTGCGATTACTTTTTGTGGGGTCACCTTAAAAGCAAAGTTTTGCTTTGCAAAGCAAAGCAAAGAACTGAAGGCAAAGATCCGAGAAGCAATTGCGGAAATTCCAGTAGAGATGTTACGTCAAACCATGAACAATTTAACGAAGAGACTTCGTGAGTGTTTACGTAGAAGAGGAGGTTACCTGGAAGATGTCATCTTTAAAAAATAAACTAAAATGTATGATCCTAAAATGGCAACATTTGTACAATTACATGAAATAAAATTCATTTTCTAAAAAAAAATTTCATTAACGTTATTTAATTTTTTAAATTTCCCGTTTCTTTGAATCACCTGTATATAGATTATCAGGATTCCCACTGTTCCTACCACCTACCCCTTGAACGACGAAAAAAATTTTTTTGCCAATTTTCAGACTGATTTTTTGTCTAAAATATTTTGTAACATCATGGCACCACCCCAAAAAGCAATTGTGTCGATTGTACAGATTTATTTCAATCGGATTAATAGGAATATACGGGAACAAACAAAAATATATATATCGATCAAATACATGTCCTCCTTTTTTGAAGTCGGTTAAAAAGAAACTAGAACAGACATTCATTGACAAGTTTAACTATATTTTTTACATCGCTCACGAAAATATGCAAAGTTTAGTGACGATAGATTAGACAAAGAATTCTTTTAACAACAGCGGAAAAAACGATGTATATGTGGAATAGACAAACATTTGACAGAATAAGAGAAAAGATAAGTGAACCAGCTGAAAAGTCGGGAAATTTTAATAAAAGAAAAACTGAAGAAATAGATAAATCAAGTAAGATAAAAAGTATTTTATTAATTCAAATACTGATGTATATTTTAAGTTTGTATAGTATGCTACATTTTTCATTTTCAGGAAAGTAAGTAGAGTTAGTGTCAAATAGTTCCTGCAGTGAGATTAAAGATGAAATTTTCACAACAGAATATACTAGTTGTTCCGTTCCATGTCCAGCCGTCCTGTGCTGCGATCTAGTGGGTGCTAGCGCTCACCGGAAAGTTAAGCTCTACTAGCATTCTAAGTTAGAATCCCGCGCAGTGCGATCGCATGTTTCTTTTCGTCCGGATGGATAATCAGTGTTACTCACACTGAAATATAGTTTCAGTGGTTACTCATAGTTACTTCATTCGGCGCTCGAATCTGATCCAAGTCGGTCACGTCATAATCTTAGTCCGGATGGACTCCATTCTTTGTTCGAATGAACGTTAGTTTTAATGTTTTATTTAATTTTTTACTTTTATATGTCAAGTGATACGTTACGTTACTATGCATTTCATTAACTGCCCTTACGACAATCAATTAATATTCAACAAGCAACAAGGCGTTGTCTTCATTCATCACCTATGAATATACAGTCCAACCTCACTGTAAAATCTACCAGTAGTAGATGTCATTTCTCTCCCAGATGCGATTTACAGAAGACAGAGATTGGAGCATTAAAATAGTGTGTGGTATATACCCCAAATAAATGCAAAATAAGTGGGTAGACAAGCCATGCATATTTTAGCTGTAAGTGCCTATTAGGGTAGCATTACTGTAATATAAACTACTTAGTTCAGAATTGTAAGTATTTAATTAAAGTAGTTAATTATTTAAATTAATAAAACTAAATAATTCTATTAAAACAAATACAAACATTATGTATATTATCAGTTCATGTACACTTATTTTGTATAGAAATAGCATAGACTTTTTTCTTTTCCTCTTCTTGGTGGCACAGATTAATCTAATAAATGTGGCTGAAACTTTATACACTTTGTTTTCATGGTACAGAACCATTCTAGAGAGAAGTAGTAGAAAAGAGACAAGAAAAATTTTCTTCTATTAATAAAGACCACCCTAGTGTTAGTGTTCAAAACGTTTTTTGTACTTTTTAAATTCACATAAAACAAGCAGAAAATTCATTTTTGCCTAATTATTATTGTTTAAAAGCTTAACAGAGCAATATTGTTTTTATAAAAGAACAATTTTTTAATAAATTGATTAGAAGTTGTTTTAGTTCATTAGGTTGTTCATTAAAATTAGAAAATGAAAAATAATAAGTTCTATCTCAATAACTGAAGCATTATGTTGTGTAACTTAGAACTACTTCTGTAAATTGTTTAATTCAAGTGTGTAAGAAATGAATGTTTTTTAATTTATTGTCAAAGTAGATATTTTTTCAAAATTCATAGCCATTCAGTTATGATTTAGATATTAAATAAAGGCTGACTGATAACAAGACATTAGACTACAATTCGTAATGAAGGAGTATTCTTTTTGTAATTTTTAACACTTTTTTCAAGATTTTTTATTTATTTAATAATAAATATAACTACAAATATTTTGCTATAAATTGTGTTGTATTTAACTACAAATATAAACTAAAATTAATGAACCAATTATTAAATTAATTACCATCAGTTCTTTGTTTCTTGATCAAGATATGGCGCAAAATAACTTTTGTGACTTATAAGTTATTACAAAACTTTATTAACTTATTTAGTTAATAAGTTTATTTATTTAAGTTATACAATTACAATTCTTTTTCTGTAATTTTTGAGCTTCATTATTATGTGTAATAAAAAAAGGAAATTTTTTAACAAAAGAAATAATTAGTCTTCTTTGTACATTTTTAGTTCAAGTTTGTTTACTTCTAAGGAATGACTGATGTATAATTAATTACAAACACAACTTGGATTTGCTTAACAAGCTCAAACTTTTTTATGCATGCAAAGAATCAGCCTGCAAATAGAGCTGATTTACTAGACAGTGTAAATGTACCATAATCAAGAGCCTATGTGGCTGCTTACAAATCTCCAAGATACTTAACCTGAAAAAATGAAACTGCAAGTATAAAAAGAATAAATTACCAAGTAATGGAAGAACTTCATTAGGAGATCTGGCTCCTTAACTACTTTACTTGAAGCATACATCTGTATAATGTGACAGACATTGCATAAATGTTTGTAATTTTATAAATAATTTGTAAATACACAATATTTCCTATACTGCAACAAAAAAAATCAATATTTACTTTATAGGTTATTTGTAATCTTTATAAAGAATTAACTAATAAAGTATATTAGTTAAGACACTGCACAAATGCTACGATTATGTTCAACTTAACTAACTCCTGTATAATTTAAATAGCAATGGGTATGTCCACTATTGAATTCCCAAACAGGATACAATATTTTAGAACAGGGAGTTTAATTTAGAGAGTATTAGAATCCCATCTTTACCCATAGTCACTTTTGTCACAAAGTCACTGTGCAACAGGATGGGAGTCCCTAAATCAACCAATTGGTAGTTCTTCTGCCAGCCAGCACCAAAAATGCATTACCCTTACCAAGTTTCCAGCATCTAAAGATGAATTCTCAGAGAAAGGATTAACTAGACTGTAAAGTACCTCATAGTCTTCCCCAGGATCTTATAAGTGATAAAAAAGGTTTGTATCTACTTCAAATCACAAAGAACACCTCTCAGATGTCCTTACGGGAAGTATCAAGAATAGTAATGCTTATCACAATCCATAATCATCAAAGATTAAAGATCATCCTAGAGAATAGCCTAAAGTTCATAGTTACATGAAAATGCACTTTGGCACTCAGAATTTCCAGAGAAGCCAGAGAAGCATTGTTTCACATAATTTCTTGTTTGTATTTACCCTTGAACATGAATTTTTTCGTTGAGAAAAGAAACCTCTTTTTTTAAATACCAGTCTCATTGGAACTTGTAAATACTTAGAAATATTTTTTTGTAAAACAATAGTTTCAGGGTTTACAATTTTCTATGGTTTGGCATTGTCTTTAATAACCAAGTTATTCTCTTTGTTATGAAATAAATAATATTCTGATTGAATCTGGTCCCTTAGAAACAACGTAATATTGGTTGTAAAAGCTGAAGTGTCACTGATCCATTCTTCCAAATACATGCAGTTAAAATTATATAATTTCTTACCCTGTCAATGTCTTTTCCATGTGAAATTGATGTTGTATATAAATTTATGAAAATTAATCAGTCATTTGTTTGCATAAAAAAATTGAATTGCTTGTTATTATGATTTATTTTGGATGACAGATTAGTATTAACTAGTAAATAATTTTATGAATGAAAAATTATGTTTTACTTCATAAGTAAACTGCTCACAGTTGTGAAACTTGTGAGTTGAGGGATAAAGAATAGAGTGCACTAACACCATTATCGGTTTGGCTTGAACAAGGCACAAAGTTAAACATCCAAAATGTCATTTAAAGAGTGTGCTCAAAGTTTCATTTTGCCTCTTCACCACAAAGGATTCATTACTTGGCACAGACATAAAACGCTCCTCATTTTAATTATGGAAGTAATCACATCTGACCATAATATTTAACCCTGATTTTATAGATTTGAAAATAAATGTAAGAGCTCAAGCCTTCTTGATTTCACAACTAAATGGCTTTTCCTACTTTTGTAAAAATTTTCACAGCAAACAATTATTTTGATGTCATTCACAACTGCTAGCTTCAATTATTGCTTCATTTCATTTTAAAGTTTTTTGAGGAATGCTTCATCAGATTCTGTATTTTAGTTTTCATACCTTATTCCCATTTCTGTTAACTTGCTGCTTGCTTCTCCACAGTCTTCATTACAGTCTTTCAGTCATTTAATTATAATTGATAAATGTCATTTTTCCCCAATTCATGAAACATGTTGATTTGCAGCAATGAATTGATCCTCATAATCATTGAATACTTTTGCCAGAGTTCATACAAAAAAATTAACAGAAAATTAAAGAATAGTTTCAGGATTGATGTATATCTGACTTTATTTTTACCGTAATCCCAGAAAAAGAATACACTATTTTACAAAATATTTTTTATATTATTTTCAGTTGGAATAACCAGCAAATAACAGAGAAATTTTCTGGTAAAATAAGAAGAAAATGTGAAGAACTAGTACCAACAGGAATATCTCAGGCTAGTAAAGTTGAGGAAAACATAATCAGAGCGAAAAACACTGATTTTGGTGTTAGTAAACGTTTTTTGGATGTCACATCTAATACTCCTGGACCAGGTAATTGTTAATTTCTTTTTTATCAAAGATTAGACTCAGTTTACTATAAAAGTCGTCTTGAAAGTAAGTTTAGGCATTTTCTCAGTTCGCTGAATAGCGATTTTTTACAATTTGTACTTTAGCTTCAGGCTTCATGTCCATTTTCCATTCACTGTCCTTCACCTTGGAACTGGTCACCTTGGAATAGTCATTCCTCGGTGGAGATGAACTCTTTTGTTCAATAATCTCTGCTTTTGTCTTTGACAACTTTGTGCTGCTTTCCCTATTTGGTAGACTCTTGATCTTCTGATCAGTGATCTGTTCCACTAAATTGGCTAAGGCTGACACTAGTTCAGTTATGATGTCCTTTGGTTTAAAAGTAGCCATAGGAGTGACAACAACCTGTGCATAGGAATGACCTTTGGCAATTTGCTGAGGATGATTTTTCTGCCCTCAGAAGTAACTGACCTCGTGAGTGGACTTTACCTTCCGTATTGCCACTTCTTCTGTGTATTTCAGACAATCTCTTGATTTTGTGGAGTGATGTCCAGATCCCTACATGGGTCATCCAGGTGTAATGTGTAACTGCAAACACAGACTTGTTTCCTTGTACATCGCGCTGCAATATGTGCCAACCTCCAAAACACCGCAGTGGTGTTTGGGAGAAAGCACAAATATCCAGTCTATATTTTCTCCAGGCACTTAGGTCTATTAAATGTTATGACAAGTGACGTAAAGGGTAAGACTTCTCCGATGCATCATGTGTTCAATTAATGACATGCAACTACTTGTACATGAAGCTCCTCAATACGTTTTTCTTCAGTGCAGTTTAGCAAGACCCTGCACATGACAATACCTTTGGAAGTATTAAGTGTACCATGTGGAACAACCTCAATATCAAATAGTCTAATCATTTTGGCTTTCAGAAGCCGTGATGATTGTAGGTTGTTGACAGTCTCTACAAATAGTCCCACTGCAATCTTCCTGCAGCTTCTGTGATCCCCCGAGCAATCACGAAAGGACTGTCTTTAGAATTTTCTTAATGACCAAATACATTGAAATTGGTTCACTGCACTTGGGTCAAACCCCCAGTCAGCTGCATCCCAGATTTAACCCGGTCCAAGGGTCAGGTACTGCCCGACCCACCGATACCAAAATTCCAAGACTCACACGTATCAGTAAAGGCTCCGATACTCTTATCCATGCGACAATCCCTGCCAAGGGCCGAAGTGACGGAATACTTCGGCAGAGCAAGCTCACAGCAGCCCTTCCTCAACCCGGCTCCATAACCGGAAAAGGGATGGGCGCCGTCCGCATTCCCGCCAGCGTCGGCAAGGCAGATCATGGTCATGCCTCCCGCCACCGCTGAAAACAACAAACCGAGAAGCAAAACCGCAATCAGCTTGGACAGCTCGGGACCGCCAAGCTCTCCCCAGGACAAGCACTCACCTTTCGATCTGTGTGTACTGGCATATCATACGTGAACGTATACCTGTTGTTCGTTACTACCCGCTGATGCATATACTAATACCGTTTGTTTGCATTCATCAGTATTTGGAGTTCTCAACACATGGCCTAGTGAATGTAACCACATTCTCTCATGCCACTGAATGTATTCGAATATTGCCACTTGCAACACCCCAATATGACATGATCTATTGTTTCACAGTAAGTCCCGCACAGTCTACATTTATCATCTTCTGTTGTTTTCATAATATACTTCTCGTAATTTCTTGTCTTCAGTGCCTGATCCTGGCCGCTATAATCAGGGCTTAGGTTTCAGTCTTCAGCCGTCCTCTACGAAGCCATGAATACTGTGTGATCCTTATCGACGTCTGGTGCCTCCACTCTGATGTCATACTCTACATAAAGATTTTCCTACGCCATCCTTTTTTCAACAGTTCCTGAGATATTTTCTTCATGTTATGTTCATAAAAGCGTTTTGCAGTGGCTTTTCGTCTTAATCTCCTGGCAGCCCTGCATATTTTTGTGCAATTCTAGGGCTTTCGATAGGACTTGCGCATACCTTGTTATTCCATTCTTATAATTACTCATGAGCCTATCATTCTGAGTTCTCAATAGGAATTGCGTTAGAATAACGATTCCATTTCTCCATTTCTATACGCCGCGGCGATTTGCCGCAATCATCTGCCCTCCTTCTTTCGTGAGACATCATTTTGCAGATATCGAGACCGCTAATCCCGACTTTTGCAGATATTTGCTGATTGAGAGTTTCAATAAAGGTAGTACTGTCTACTGCATTGTTAATTTCTATTTTTCTTAATTTTCTGTATTTGCTCTCTCACTCTTTTATTGTTATACGTTCCTCCCTTAATTTCATCGTCAACTAGTAAAAATTCTTCCTCAATTTCTTGATTTTTTTTTTTTTTTTCAATTCAAACGACTCGCCCATGGTGGTTCCTTTCCTGGCTGTGTCATTTTTCTATCTCTCATGTCTACCTCACCATTTGTACTTGTCTTGCCGCTTTCTCTTTTTTTTCTTCCATTTTATTTCTCTTGTATTTGATTGGCTATATGAGCAGAAGCATATACGAGATCATTGATCTCCTTATTTACAGCGGCTTCATATTTGTTGCTATGTCCTGTATTATAACTCTACTGAATATCTGTCTGATGTGATGTATTCTTTTATATCTTGATCGGTTGTAGTCTTTGATGCACTTGCATGTTCGCCACCTCATCATACTGATGACAGTCCGTCATCCTCAACAGCTTATCCCATGAAACGTTTGCTTACGCCCCATTTCCATGGCATTTGTAGCAATATTATTTGTTCCTTGGTATCGATCCTCATGATCTCATACTAACTGCTTAACGCGTTCTCTCTCTTTTTTCGGCCTTCATCTTGTGCTTGTATTGTTCTCCTTACTTCTATTTGAATTCGTCTTCTCTGTGCCTCGCTTATCTTAGTTTTCGCTTACCGTCTTATCAATTCGCTTTTTTTCAATTTCTCGCCTTTCGTTACCTAGTGTCTTATTATCTATATTGAGCCTCGACGTCGTGTGCTCTCCATAAATTGTATACTTTTCTTTCGGTTTCCCTCAATTGCATTCGACAATAATAAAAGCACCAACTCACTTGTTTGATTTCCACTTCTAAGCAGACCGTTCCTCGTGGTCTGTGCGCTGTCTGGTTGGTGTATTCTCATCCCCTGTTGCGGTCCTCTGATTACTCAAATTGTATTTATTTCTTTCCAAGGTGAATGGCGATGCCATTCCAAGGCGGACGCCGCTTATCCCATCACTTCCTGCGGGAGCCATCACGTTGGTTCTGAAGGGCCATCACCACAATAACCCAACCACCCCAGTAATTATTTTTGCTTTGATCCTCCACTTATTTCAATGGGTGATACTAAATAAGCTCCAACTGGCCTTTAGTCTCTGACACTCCTCTTGACATGGCATAGCTAACAAACGCTGACCAGAACGCCGCCCGATACGGGTAGAGCGGTAGGCGGGTAGGGGAATTCATGTCTGGATTTGAGTGCCTATGTTTGGTCCACGAGTGGTATTTTATTTCCCACCTACCCGGTATAGCTGTCGAGCATTTCCATATCTACCCCTAAGGCCTTGAAAATTTCAGTATGATCTCATTTCACCGGGGGAACTGAAATCCGGGCGAAAATGTTCGCTACCTGTAACTCTATAACAAAGCGTTTTCGGACATATGTTTGTATGAATCTTTTTCTTACTTCAAGCTCTGGAATCAGTTCTCAAATTATTTCCCTTTTCTTCTGAATCACGTGTAAAATAAAGAATAGAGGATTCATAATAGAACAAAGAACTCTGAATTTATGGCCAAGGTGGTCAGTTTTGTTTAACATAGTCCTAGCTGCTGTAATTTGAATAAAATGATGGATAATGGTAAAATTAAACCATTAGATATGTTGTGGACATGGATTACAATGACTTGTTTGGATTAAGTCAGTTTATTGTTTATTTATTTTAAATTTCTGTCTCTAAACTCACATTAACACTTGAGATCTGCTGTTATAACAGTAATTCTTCAATTGTAAAAGATTGATTGCTTATCATGTTTTTTTTTGTCAGTTTTGTCATGTTATCGAACCCATAACATGTAACCGCTGCAGAATCAGTAGGTTATGTTCGAATGAAATTTTATCAATGATACAAACAAATTAAATAAGAAAAACATAAAACGTAATTTAAATGTTTCATTTATTTACCTTATTGTTACAAAAGATGTTCAAAATGACCACCCTGATGCACTTTTGTTCTCGACTGATTATATTAAAAGTTGTCTGATACAAACATTGTTATCAATTGCGTTGATTTCTCATTAAATGTTCTCCTTCAGTTCATCAACAGTGTGGGGATTAGATGCATAAAATCTTCTTTAAGTAGCCCCAAAGGAAAAATCCTCAAGGAGATAATTCTGGGGAACATGGAGGTCACCTTCCTCTGCTGACAGCTCGTTGTCTGTCTCCTTCAGTAGTTGCACAGTTGTAACATGGTATGGTTTCAATTTTAATTCATGAAGAATTTTACAAGATGTGTAGTTAACACCAGATTGTTGGAATAACTTGCGTAGTGATTTTTTTGTACCGGAAATAATTCTCCTTTCAATATCGGCAATGGCCTGTGGAGTCCTAACAGATGGTTACTTATTTCATTTTGCATTTGAAACTGAACCTGTTATATGCCATTTTTTAACTAAATCATGTATGCTATCCTTCACTGGGATACAGGCATTCAGACATTTTGTATGAATACTAGATGTGACTCTTCAAACGATCCAGAACAAATATAGACCTGAACTATAGCTATCCTCTCCTGGATTGGATAAGACATTTTACACAAACACAACTGCACTCACAAAACTGCACTGCAACAAAACATATACTGCACTGACATGTAACCCCATGACAAATGGCAGTAACAATCAGTAGTAACATATACATCCACTTGTCACACTACTTGTGAGAGAGTCTTTCAAAAATGGTGTTGGGTAGCGGTTTCATTATGGGTTCAGTTTTATGTTGCTCATCCTATACTTTATTTATATATATTGTTGAACAGTCTTTTTTTCTTTAATCTACATTATTTTTATGTAGTTATATTTACTATAAATATTATATTTTATATTAAGTACTATTT
This sequence comes from Lycorma delicatula, assembly GCF_047948215.1. NCBI lineage: Eukaryota > Metazoa > Arthropoda > Insecta > Hemiptera > Fulgoridae > Lycorma > Lycorma delicatula. The sequence goes on from NC_134455.1 coordinate 188,110,732, forward strand.
GAATGACAGAACAAGGTTAAACCACTTACATCTGTTTATGGTTATGTATGTGCAGAATTTTCAATATATCAAAATATTCACAATTGTAATTGTGACCACCACCTATATAATGATATACAATTCTGGTAACTTCTAACCATATAAAATTGCCATTTAACACCTGATAACTTTAACTCTTGATAATCATGCCTACCTTTGACCCAATAACAACTTTAATTATAAATTTAAATAAATATTACTTACATTTGTTTAACTATGAGTTAATATTTGTGTTTAAAGGAAGTTACGGATCTGATTCAAACTTGCACATTCCTCAGAAACCACAGAGTAAGCCTACTTCCATACTTCCAAGTTTTGAATGGGTACCAGAAAGAAAACTGAAGTTCTTGGATGATGGATTATCTCCGACAACATATTGTAATATTCATAATACAATAGAAGAGAAAGTTAATAAGAGAATAAGTAAAAGAGGCCCTTATGATACTTTTACAGGTAAATATGCAAATAGTTACCACTACATGATAAAGTTATTTCACTGTATACTCGTATGTATTGGGAAGGCAAACTGGACTAAAGAAAGAAATACACCATAATTATTTATTTTATATTTTTTGCTTAACTATATTTTTTGCTTAACTAGAAGGAGAGTAATGTGTTAGTTTGTTATATTTGTTCTATGTCTGTATAACTACAGAACGATTAAATTTATTTTCATGAAATGTGTTCAAATTAGTTTTATTTTTATTGGATAAACTACAATGGGTTCATAATAGTTTAGAAAAAATAGCAGATTGAAGGTGCTCATATTAATATATACAGTATATATTAATTTTTGATATAACTTTTTTTTTGTTTTTTGTTTAATGAATTAATTCACCAAAAACTTCTAAGAAACTTGTATGTAGAAATATGGTAATGGAGTATTTGTAGTGTATGAAAAATACCATGTCTGACTGGGATTTGAACCCAGAACTTTCATATGAAAGATCGAGATGCTATCACTTCACCACAGAGATCAGTTTACTTCTAATAATAGCAATAATGTGATATCAAAAAGAAATAATATATGTAAATTTATTAGAAGCTAAATAATATGATCAGTCTCATAACAGAAACAAAATCATAATAAATATTTTAAACAAGAATAATGAATAATGCCCGTGTATTTATTGGTAGTTCTATCTCTTGGTATGTTCTATCTCTATGTTAATGAGTTTGAACCTTAGTGTTGCTTGTAATCTACAATTCATCCTGAAAATTCTCATTTTTAAGTCTGTCCATCTTGGAACATCCTCATCTCCTCATCTGCTGGAACTGCTCTCACGACCAGCATTTTTGCAGCTTCTATTTGTTACTCCAGCTTTTATGCTTAATTTGTTATCGGCCAGATTTATGCTTAAACAATCTAAAAACATTTCGCCCTTCATTACCCATATAAACATTTTTTATTACACCTAAGTGGGAATGCACTTCTCTTCTCTACAGAATTTGCTATGAAGATTTTCTATCAATTACATCAAAGGCCTTCTCTGAATCTACAAAAGTTATATTGATTTTGTATTCCCTGTGTTTCAAAACAATCTGTTTTAGAGTAAAAACAGGGTCAATTCACAACCTACCAACTCTTGAAACTACACTGTTCTTCCATAACTGCAGCATCCACTTTCATATTTTGCAATATACTCTTACAATTATTCTAGAGCAGAATCTATAATAAACTAATCCTTCCACATTTTGAACAATAAACCAATTTTCTTTTTTAAATAATGACTTGAACACTTGTTGCAAATTTTTGGGAATTCTCTTTTCAATCCAACAGGTTTTAATTTCAAAAGTCTATTTTTAAAAACTGGGCCAGCAAACTTAAAATGTTTGAAATTTAGACTATCCAGAAGATGATTTCCTATTTTTCATTGACATGCACCTTCCAACTCCTCCATGGAAGTTTCATCAATTCCAATTACATTTCCTTCATATCCTGCTGGACCTGTTCATCTTCCTAAAGAACCATGTACAAGTACTCATTGTACATTCCCCAACGGGGAGTCTGACTTTGGGTGTTGGCATCCCCACAGCCCTAACCTATGCAGCTTTACTTCCTACTAGACATTAAGCTGCTGAATTATTTACCAATTACACATGCACCAGACCACAAACAATACACAAATTACAACATATACCCTTACTTAGCAACACATGTTACATTATTGTTTCTTCTTACACTTACACTCTACACTCTTACACTGTGATAACAAACTGTGGATAGTGTTGCAACACCTTATGAAATGATACTGTAACGCAAGGTGGAAACTATCATATTGATGAGTATGGGTGAACAGGTCTACATAGCGAGTCTCAAATGATGTCCTCTGGGCATGAGGGTGAACTCAGTTGTATGCAGTCCTAGCTTCAGTATGTGCTCATTCTGTTGGAGTGAGCCATTAAATCGCTAGTTCACAAGGGAACTGTATGGCAGTCCCAATTAAAAATCTTATAGTGGTTGTTTGTTCACTTGAAAAACCAGCAAACCAGGAAGTTTGAATTAACTTCGATCAATGTTGTCAGCCACAAAGGTGTATATAGCGAAATAGATAGAAAGATATATCAGAGAGTGGCAAATTAACAAGTGTATGGTTTCTTGTGAATAGAAATAATGAGACAGGTAAATCCTTTTCAAAAGTTTCACCCTTTGTAATAAATAAATGCATGATAACAGCCTGTTGGTCTCCAAAATTCATTAAGAAGCTTAGGAGTGGTGCCCTGCTGTTTAAACTATAAGTGAAGACCAATACTGAAAACTCTAGCACTTAAGAATATAGGAAAAGAATTCTTGAAATTTTCAGTAGTAAAAAGAACATTTTAGTGTACATATTTTCTTCAATGAAGTCTTCACTTTTTTGTGAAAATTTTTTTTTAAATATGATGCAGTAAAACTTATTATCTCTCATTCGATGCTATTTCTATCAGTAATCTTTTCTTATAATGTAGCCGGCAGGACTTAAACCATGCAGTAACGCCATTTCTCAATTCGTCGTTATTATCAAAGTTTGTGGTATAAGCCAAGAGAAAAAAATTATTGTTGGAAGTTAAGTCAATTCTATAGAGTGGATGATCGAAAATTTTACAAAGAAATGTTTCCAATTGCTTTACTTGATTTGTCGTGTGTGGCCGGGTATTTTCTATAAAAAAAAAAAAACAATCCTACGGGATTGCGAACTACGTCTTTTGTTTTTTATAGGTCTTCTATGATTTTTTAACGTTCCGCAATACGTATCGGCAATCACATTAATTCCGCAATTACTAAAAATCGTCAAGTAAGCCCTTTTTGACCCTCCCCACCCCAAAAAACACAGAAGTCGTAAGATTCTTTAAAATTTGTAAAGAAGTTTGAATTTGTTTAAACTTATGATGAATTTACTGCTGTTTTGTCTCGACGTTCGAATAAGAAATCCAGGTTTCAGCTCGGGTAACAATCTGATCAAACAAAAATTCATGCGCTGCAGCAAGACATTTTTCCTTGTGTGCCGGTTTGACAGCATCCAATTCTACCCTATCTGGTACACATTTTTTTATAAACTAATTTTTCAGTCAAAACTTCATAAATCAAATTTAATGAAACATCAAAAACAATTGTGACACACTGGTTTTGTCGAATTTTTTCGTTAGTTTTTTCATTCGAATCATCCATTATTAACGACGACTAGCCTACGTTCTTCATTATGAACGTACACTCTCGCCCGTTGCCATTTGCTTACTTTAACGTTACTCATAATATTCGGTCCGTAAACTTCATAACTTTGCCTGTGAATTTCAGCCTCATAATTGTTTTTTGCCATTAAAATTCGGGTTACTCCTCACAGTATCTCACACTTGACGGAATCACGAATTGTAGCAATCATTATAAATGAATAAATATAAATGCTAACAAAAAAATGATTATATTATTGTTGCTAACAATTGACTATTGGTTGAAATAATTGAGCTACGCAATTGTCATCTGTTTACATAGCAAATGTAGGCGGAAGTTGCTTTAAAAACACGCTTCGTTATGAAGAAAGTAAGTGGTAACAATAAATTAAATTTATATGAGAATTTAAAAATAGATTTAAGACATTTAAACTTTTCGATTTCTGATAACGTTTAATCTAGGTTTTGAGTAAAAAATGTAGATTTTTTCATATTTAGATTGTTAATTTGAAACGTCATACTTAATTTGATTTATACTAAAATATATATAGTAATATACCACATAGTTTATACATTTCACTGATTATCTTAAAAATGGTATAACTAAAATAATAATAATAAAACAAATAAGCAAAAATAATAAAAACTCAAAGCACTTATCAAAAGTAAGTTTTTCACAGAAGTAACTTATTGTTCTGTTGCTTTCTTCACTGAATTGAAGCAAAACTTTACAGCTGAAAAATTTGGACTAAATAAAACATTATAAAACTGAAGGGCACTGCTAATCTTAAGGGAAAAACTGCAGAATGTGTTATTAAATAATGTAACAGATTGGTACACTGTCAAATTGTAAAATGAAATATTTGGAATGCTTGTTATAGAATAAAACCAGTTAAATATTGAATTATAATGTGTTTACTCTTTACTGAAACTTGTATAAATTGTAACAATATATTGCATAATTATGACTTCATAAAACTATAATATACATTAATTGTAAAATTAAACATTTTACTCATCTTTTAGCAAAGATGAGTAAAATTTTGATTTTCTCCAATTACATAAGGAGAAAATCAAAATATATGGCAATTGAAAGAACAAAGTTCTGCTATTTTATGGTTATCATCAAGAACATATTGAATTTGTACAAGCTCAAGTACAAATTCTAAGTAAATGCTAAGTTGTGGCTTATAACATTATGTAGATGGTATTGTAAAAACCTGTAAATCAAATTTTAAAAATATATCTGTCAATGACTGCAAAAATGCTCTCAAAAATTTAAAATCGCTATAGGCAATTTTATAATGGTCAACTTAAGCTCATTTAGAAATTGTGTAATTTAAATGAAACTTCAGATGGTGATGCAGTGAAAATGAAAATAATCATTAAATAATTTACTAATGATTCTATTCTGAACCAGTGTGTACAGCTACACTATGAGTGTGGCACATACTCATATTGGTAGACAACCTGTAGATGTTATACTTCTTTCAAACAGTCTGCCAGTTTTTCATGTAAAATATCTCATAAGAAAGTTCAATATTTTGATAAAAATTTAAATTATAAAATGAATATTTTTTTTCAGGTCCCCGAGATTTAACAACAATAAAAAATCATTTTGCTCTCCCTAATCAGATACCAAGCAAATCATGGCCAATAAAATTTCCTGGAATGGTCGATTATCTGCAAACAGATGGTATGAAATATCATGGTCGTTGGAGTAAAAGTAAACGATGGATATTAGTCAAAGATAAATTAGTACCGCCACCTGACCATTATCAAAAAATTGAATTAAAATCTTTTAAACAAAATAAATATCCATTCAATAATTCTATACCGTGGGTATGGGACTGTCCACGAAAAACTCTTCCAATACCAGGACCTGGCAGATACAACCCATAAAAATATAAAATACTTTGAATATAACAAATTCTTTTAAAAATTTATTTTGAAGTTTTATAACTATAATTTGGTAATTTCTGGCTTAAGAAGATAAGTTTAAAATATACTTTTGTACAACTAACTTTTAATTAAATGTAGAATAAGTTCAAAAATATGCTTGTATTTGTCTTCTTTTTTAATTTTTACTAAATTCAAAAAATTAGTACGCTCTCAATTACAACCACCTGTATATGTAAAAGTATATAATTATGTTTGTTTTACTTATAACCCCTAAACGGTAAGTCTTATTCTTTAAAACTTTGGGGGTTGGTGTCCCTACGGGGCAGCTTTCCATCCCAGTAGACACAAAGCTGCAGATCAGCTTTACACTATATACTTCATGAAGAACACTACACCAATTACAACATATACCCTTACACAACTACACAACATTCTACGCTGTTTCTTCTTTCACATACACTCTGTGGTGTTGCGACACCCTACAAAACGCAATCGTAACCCAAGGTGAAAACTATCATATGCCGATGGATGGATGCGCGAGGTTCGCGCATCCACGAGTTCGGTTAGCTAGTTCAGAGGGATACGATGTAGGACATTCGAGATTTACGGACGAGGCCTACAGCGAAGGCAATAAGCAGAGTTATTAAATCACCGATACAAATGTCTACAAAGGCATTTGCATCGGTGGCATCCCAACGAGGCCAGGCTTATTACTATGAGATGCAAAAAGTTAGAGGGCGATAGACGACTCCCGTTAAAGCCCAACAGGACAAGGAACAGAGAGAAAGGGTGGTGTGACGACCGGAACGTCATTAGGCGGGTGTCTTCCCCTACAGGGTCGGGATACTGGAGTGGTCTGTTATATACCCGGTACTCGTGGGAACTATATGTCGATTACATTTACTAATTCTTCAGTGGTTGTTGGTCCACCTGAAAAACCACCAAACTCGGTAGTAGTTGCAATAAACCTCGGTCGATATCGTGAGCAAAAGACTTAGCTAGCAGTGATGAAATTTTCTTGTGTAAGGTATCTTGTACTTAGTTACATCGAGAAAGGTAAATCTTTCTGAATCTGCTGAAGTTTCTCCCTTCCTGATAAATAAAATTATTGTAACAACTTGGGGATCTCCAAAATCGGTTAAAAAGCTCAGGAGTGGTGTTCTGCTCAGAACAATGCGGTGTCTGCGTGTGTGTTCGAGTGCGTGCGTCGGCGGAGCAGCGCAGAGTTGTGACGGTGCGAGTGGGAAGAACAGCCGGCGAACACGCCGCGGTTTCCTGATTATTTTGTCCATATAAAAAGGAAAAAAAGAAATCCATGAATCGACGCGATAAATATATATTTTGTTTTCCTTATTACCACGAAAAAAATTAAAAATAATTCCAAGAACCGACGCGAAAAATATATTTTTTTTTTTTACGGATAATCTAATGTATCGTATCGTGACCGATAACATTTACGACGATATAATTCATGATATTGATCGGTTCGATACTTAGGATTACCCCCGCGACCATAGATGTTTTAGGTAATACCAATAAGAAACGAAATTCAAAGACGAAATGAATGGGAAAGCTATTCGTGAATTTGTTGAAATGTTATTAAATGTTATAAATGAAATATTATTCGTTGAAATGTTTCTGGTCTCCGTTTTCGCCGTGAGGATATTGCAATCCTAATAAAGTAAGAAAATCCTTTAGTATAGTGTCTGCAGGAGACTCACCTCCGTCCCTAGGATGTGTCTTTACATGGATACTGTTGCGAAAGATACGACTATCAGACTGAAGGCAGAGGACGAAAAGGTGTGGCTGTTTTCCTGAGGAAGATTGTTATAGCCACCCGTGTCCTGCTAGTGAAAAAAATTCCTGCAATCTCAATGAAAATATTGGCGCCATTCCAAATGAATATGTTCAACTTATATCTTGCCCAAATTCCTACACCCTGCCTAATAACTGGTGATTTCAACGCCATCACCATTCTTGGGGCTTATCATCATGTTCTCCCCGTGGCAAAACAGTTTATCGACTGAGGTAGAACGTAGATCTCTGCTTTCTTACTGATGGATCGTACACGTTTGTCATCTTCAACAGGTACATTTTCGTGCATTGATTTATCCTTGTGTTCGGCAACGTTGCTCCCACATTTTACCTGATGTGTTTCTAAAAACTTATTTGAAAGCGAATATAGACCGGTTGTAATCTCAGTCGGTAATTGTGATTTGCCTCAGTCATTCATGCAGATGAGTAGTTCAGAAAGCGGACTGGATCGGGTACAAGAACTCCTTTGGCCAGTATGAAAAGAGCGATAGCGTGATTCACCAAATTGCCAAGTTTACACACCAGATTCTGAATTATGTAAACCACTTCATCCCTTTAACATCTGAAAAGCTAAAGCGGGTTCCTTAATGGGATGAAGAGTGCAGGCGAGCACTAAAAATTATCGAAGCGCTTTATGAAATTTCAATCCGAAGATCAACAACTGAATTGCTCTGCACCTTCCGCAATGGGACAGCTGTTTTCCGTCCAGTATTTAGGTCATGGGTTCAGAGTAGGAGTTGCCTCAGCGTAAACTGTACGCAAGGTGCTGAAAGAGAGGTGGAAGGCTAGTCCCATAAGAAGCCAAAGGTTGTGCTCGACAACCTAAAGGAGGGGACAACTACAAAAACAACTAAGACGATAGACGAGTTTCAGGTCGTCCTTCGATATAAGAGACAGAACCTGAGAATTCGTCATTTTAGAGAGACAAAAAAGGGTGTTTAGTCGTCATGGCTGACGACAAAGAAACTGTGCGGGTCATCTCTGACTCCTTTAAAGTCGGAAAGTTGACCCTGAAGGTAAGAGGCGTCCTAAAGTGATTGTCTGTGACAGATTGACGGCTGTCCGAGGAAGAATTAATGGCTCTTATTAGGGAGTAAAATACTCAGATGGATGAGGCTACATTCAAGTCTGAGTATCGATTATTATTTAAATCGGGTAGGCGCAAGGCGGAGCGCTACCATGGGATTTTTGAAGTTTTAAATTTTTCATGAGCTTCACTACAGAGGGCAGATTTGGTCACAGGGCTAAGTTCTGTGAAGATCCTGCAGTTTGCGGGACACATGTGAGAAGTGTTAAAAGAGGTCAGAGGGTCCGACTTGTGCTAATTGCAAACGTCTTCGGAAGGATCATAAGCACTCTGTGAACAGTAAATATTGTGGATGTTATCAGAGAGCTCTAGATATGTAATACAATTCTATTTAGTTATTAAATTTGATCAGTTAAATGCACAATGTACTTACATTGCTCAAGTTAGGTTTGGAGAGATTGCATTACGAAGAGAATTGGCTGTTGTTATTTTGCAGCATCCATATATTGTGTCCGGTGATCTGCCAGGTTTTTCTCGTTGAAGTGGTTCTATTGGTTCTGAAAGCATGTCCGCTGTTTTGTACAGAAGGGAACTGATTGAGAAATTGATTGTGTTTTTATTCGACAGCTCTCGAATAATCATCATGTCGTTGTCCGTGTGGATGTTCAGAATTTGCATTTGTATGTTTGCCAGTATATTTCCAGTGTAGAGATCCTGCTGATGTCATCTTGAGGTTGGGATAAAATCCTAAAATTCTCTGGCACTCTCCCAATCCTTCTATGTGCGGATATGAATGCTCTTAAGTCACACTTGTGACATAGCGGTTTCAACGATGATGGCAGTGAATTAGGCTTTTTAGTCCAGAATGATCTACAGGTATATAACGTACGTGTGAGTTGCCTACCTACGTAGGTGGGCGTCGATTGTTTGGTGAAACGAACATCGATGTTACCGTTAGTAGGTTTATCCTTGTCAATGTTTGTAATTGGAAGGTGGTTGATAATTGCTCAAGTGATCATCGATTGATTGTATATGAGATTGCTGGTGGCTTGAGTGAGCGCTATCAATGTAAACTTCCGGTTCAGCAGTCATTTCCTGCATAGGCGTGCGGACTGGAAGAAATTTGTTGATTTTCTTTCGACAGCCGTCTTGAATTTGGAAGATCAGGCAGTTGGTTTGTCGGCGGCCTTTACTGATGTCGCTGAGTATTAAATTCCCTAAAGTTCGGTCGAGAGAGAATTGATCATGGTGGAATACGGAACTGTCAGGAATGAAGAGGGCTGTTTGTCGTTTGCGGAGAGCTTCTTAATGTGAGGGTGATCCGGAACGACGGCCAGTCCTTGTTACTGAATACAGAAATCTGAGATCTCATTACTTTCATAAAGTCCGGACAGCGAAAAGGGACTCCTGGTGTTCCTTTGCTCATAAGTAGGGGAACAGGGATCCCTCGGACGTAGTATAAAGAGTCTTGGGACAGAAACGACGAAAGGACGTTCTTCTGTCTGCTCTCTCGACCACGTTTGGTGTAATTTGGGATACTTCTGAAATTTTACCCAAGTTACTAGACGACCTGATGATAATGAAGCTGGAGAGACCGCATACCATCTGTGGGTGCGGTGAGAGGTCGCTTAGTTCTACGTGGGTTCAGTGTCCCTAGAGATTACCGAGACCGAGGTACGTCAAGCAATCTGTAGTTTAGGTAGGGGCAAGGTCCCAGGCTTTGATGAAAAAACGGCGGAGCTTCTTGTACGCTCGGAAACAATAAATTAATTACATGATATTTCTCTAGCATCTTAGATAATTATCAAATCATGTCGAGAAATAATAAATACATAATTGTGTAAAAAAATTTTCCACAATCTTTTTTCTTAAATAAATTTATTTATGAGTTTCTTTCATGATTAATTTATTTAGTGTTGTAATTTTTTTTTATTTCAGTCTTGCATTACTTCAAAATTTTTATCACAATATTGCTTGTATTGTACTCTTATTTCTTTTATATCATATTCATTATTATTAAACGGTTAACACCTGAAAAACCCCAACTTAAGAGTAAGATACAGGTCTACTGAATGGAAACAAAGTTGGGGAGTGAGCTGATGTAAGCTTGCTCTGCCGAAGACTTGTACCGTTTAATGTGAGTCAGTCACTTCAACCCTCGACAGAGATTGTCCCATGGGTAAGGGTATCGGAACCCTTAATGCTACGTGCAAGCTCTGGATGTCGGTATAGCGAGTTGTACCCGACTCCCCGCCTCTGATTAAATCTATAGAAGGCGGGTGACTTGGGGAACCCAGGCAGGATCAATGATACGAGGAATACCTCTCCGACCGCCTCTCCGGCCGCAATTTGCGACGTATTGATTGATGCCACTTCATTCATGGAAACTTTAACTTCTTCGATTTCTATGGCAAAAGGTTCACAAAAACCTCATCCTGGAGAGCCTTTGGCTTCACAGCAAAACAAAGGAAGAGCGATTAGTTTGGTTATATTGAAAAGAGTGACGAAGTAAGTTTTGACCAAACGGTAGTGAAGCGTCACCAAAATATTTGGTGAAAAGAGCAAAGAAGATTTTACAAAGACCAGTCCTTTTGTGATTGCTACAGAGGCTGCAGGAAGACCTGTTAAGGAGAGAAGATAATTGCTATGGAACTGTTGCAATCATCAACGACCTATAATTTTCACGGCTACTCAAAGCCAAGAATATAGACTTAGACATTGAGGTTTTCTAAGTATCATATCTTATCTAAGTTGCATGTCGACGACTGAACACACGACACAACAAAGAAGTTGTACCCTCTGCGTTGCATGTCTACGTTTAACAAACCCAAATTTCCCCAAAAGATAAAAGTTGATTTTCATAACTAGATATTCGTCCATTCATCAAAACTCCATTGCGGTGCTTTGGATGTCAGAAATTCGGACATATAGCAGCGCGATGCACTAAGAAATAGATCTATCCTTGTGGTGACCCATCACATCTGGATGACTCATGCAGGTATCCGTCGGTTTGTGTCAACTACCATGGGCATCACTTTGCGAGATTGTGAAACCGTCCGATTTATACATAGAAAGTAGAAATCCTAGAGATAAGACCATTCAAAAGGTCAGGCACGTCGAAGCTAGAAAAAAATCATGTATAGCAGATCACCGAAAGTTGCGTCTTATGCTCAGGTTGTTGCAGTTCCTGCAACTTCCTTTAAACCAAAAGACGTAATCTCTAAATTGTCCCCAGCTCCATCGGACATGGTCGAACATATCATCAGTGACAAATTGAAAAGTTGTTCATTCAGAAAAACTATTCCAAATCCGATGCAAGAAAAAACCCTCCAAAAAAAAAAACATTGTACAAAAAAGATTGTTTACAACTTAGAAATGAGCCTTCGACCAGTCAAAAGTGAAGATAAACTACAGTACCCACGGAACTGGAATTTTAGCGTAGAAAACAAAGGCTACGGCTGATCGGCGGGGTTGCGTACGAGGTAGCTGAACAAGCTTACCTGGCAAGCAAAAAAGAGAAAAATGGCGTGAGTTGTCCCAGGACTTAGAATCCGTGGGGACGGGCGTATCAGATAGCCATGAGACGCTTTGGCCGACGTCTGCCCGTCCTCACCGAGGATCAAGTAACACAACAGATTGAAAAGCTTTTCCCCTGCCAGGAACAGGAAGTTACTGAGGTTATCATTTGATAACCTCAGGGTGATATCAGAAGGTACACTCTAGAGGAAGCTACAGAATCAATATTAAAGTTAAAAAATAAAAAGAATCCGGGATCGGACGGAGAACCGGCAGCCGTCCTCAGGAGCCTAATATCTAAGGTGCCATGACAAATAGTTGACAGCAAATTATGGAATAGAAAGGAAGATGTTCCCAACTTGTTGGAAGGAGGCCAAGGTGGTTTTCCTCCCGAAGAATAAGAGTGGTGATCAACATCCTGAATACCGGCCGTTGTGTCTGCTGAACAATGTGGGGAAGGCGCTCAAACGGATTCTGGCATCCCGTATTTCGGACGAATTCAGGCTAGCAGTCAGTATCCATGATAATCAGTTCGGATTTTGGCCCGGTCGGTCGACTATACATGCGGTCAGTAAAGTTGGGCAATAACGGAGAGGATTAGTACATGGAGGACACGGTTTGCCAGTTCTTATTCATTTAGATGTCAAGAATGCCTTCAGGTCCCTGCTGTGGAATGTGATAATGTTATCCCCCAGAGACAAGAGTATAAGCCCATACTTAAGAAGGCAGATCCAGGAGTATCTCAGCAACAGGTAGGCGACAGCGATTACGGAGAGGAGACCCCCTCCGATTTCAAATGCATGGCGGCGTTCCCCAGGGCTCGGTCCTGGGGCCATTGTTATGGCTTATGGTCTATGACGAAGTATTAAGACTAAGGTTGCCGGAGGGCACTGAGACCATCGCGTTCGCGGATGGATGATCTCTCGGTTGTGGTTGGAGACCGGAATGAGGAGGAAGTAACAGACCGAGGTAATGAGGTGTTGGCCTTGACTGAGCTTTCGCCACACAAATGATAATACATCGCTCTTACGGGGAAGAGAAGAATTGGAAGAGAAGAATCCCATCAATTTTAAAATCGGTGAATTGCCATTACATATGAGGAATACGGTAAACTACTTGGGAGTTACGCGTGACAAAGGACTCCCATTTAACAGGAATGTGTTGGAGGTTGTGAGAAAGCCGAGAGCAGATGATGAAGTCCTTAAACTTGATAATGACGCTTCGTACCGCACCTAGGGTCTCGAAGAAGAAATTAATTTTGTCGGCAGTAGCATCAGCCCTACTGATGTCGGCGCCCTATTTGTCGGCACCACCTCCTCGGTGTGGTGCGCGGCAGTCAGGATACAGAAGAACGTCATGAGACTCCGGAGGATTCATAGAAGATTACTTATAGGGGAAATTTCGGCGTTTGGTTTGTGTCGTGTACGACTTGGTGTGTATACTAGCATCAATGCTGCCCGTAGATCTGCTGGTATATGAACGAACAAATAGGCACAGCGGTTAAGCAAACAAGAAGCTAAACAGACTACTCGGGTGGCCTGGAGAGCAAGATGGAGGTCGGGAGAAGTTTCGGCGGAGACGAGGAAATTGATCCTGGATCTGGAGCCTTGGTGTGACAGGGGCTTTGGCGAAATGAATTTTAGTCTGTCACAAATGTTTACCGGGCACGGTAATTTCGAGTCATTTCTTCATAGAATCGGAAGGCGGGAGACTCCGACATGTCGTCGGAGGACACGGCTGAGGACACGCTTCTGTACTGCCTAGAATGGGCATCCGAGAAAAGGCAGGCCGGTATTGAAGGCCTTAGGCCTGATGAAGTAATTACATATATTTTGGCCTCGGAAATTAATTGGAGAAGGGGGATACATTTGCGTTCACCGTATTAAACGGAAAAGATATAGAGGGTATTAGAGTAGGGTGTGGCGGATAGCCCCGGTCGCGAGGGCCGGCACGCTTAGGTGCGTCGGTTCCAATGAACGGTCGGGGGCTCTCCGGGGGCATTTAGGAATTGGGAAAAAAGAAAATACCGAGACACGGCCGCCGGGTTGGGGTGCTGGGAACTGCATAGTCGGGCCTGGTTCCCCTTCTCGGCGGTTTCAGGCAGGCAAGGTAATGTCCGAGACCCAGTCTCTGGATGGGAGCCAGGAGACTACATAGTCGGGCCGGTTACCCCCGCTTGGAGATTAGAAGCAGACACTAAAAGAGATCCAACCGGGGGTGCTAACCTGCCGTGCGGACTTACTGCCGGTGGGTGGGGAGGTGGTCCCCTTAGAGTTAAAAGGACACTCTCTTGGGCTGAGTAATACTTCACTGTTTATCCGGCCCAAGGGAGTAGGGGTGAAAAGAAAACTGCAGAAGTACATAGAGTACCGACGGTAAAAGTTGAAATAGAGAAATCCCAATTCAGGGAATCAGGAAAAAAGACGATGTAATGGTAATTAAAAGTGCTGGACGAGCATCAATGTAGCTCGCGGAAGCTCGGAGGTTTTGAAAAAAGATGGCAAGCTCGTTTAGCCGCCCCAGACATTTCAGCGGGGAGTGCATCAAACCTAGACTCTGATACAATGCTCACCGCACCATTTGGATCGGTCGGTATCTTCCAATACCGGCAGCAAAGCATCGCCCGTTATCTATTGCAGAGATGGATCAAAAGATTCTATTTCAGAGGCCTCAGATAGCCTGGAACACTCTAGAATCAGAAGTATAGGCCATCAGGTGGTGGTGAAAAGAAGTAAAAAAGGTTAGCCTAAAGCTAAACCTAGGCGATAAATACGCACATGTAGTCAGTTTTCATGTAAGGATGAGTTTTTAATCGCAAGACGTTAATGTCGTGGCGAGAGGGCCTATACACCCTTGTCAACTTGTGTTCTGCGGTTTAAGTGTCCTATGACAAGTCTATTTCTCGATGATGTGTCTGGCTAGGTCGCTAGTTGTTTTACCAGGGAGGGCATCGAAAAGCATCAAGCCTAGACTCTAATACAATGCTCACTGCACCATCTGGGTCGATATCATCTAATACCAGCAGCCAAGCATCCTCCGTTATCTATTGCAGAGTTGGAGAAGCAGATAACCGAAAGGCATCACTCTGCGAGATTGTGAAACCGTCAGTTTCGCAATAGAAGAAAAGAGAACAAAGAATTAATCTCTAATTGATAATCAATTTATGATAATAAACTGAACAACAGAGAACATCGCTGTTATTTTAAGAATTTCTTTTTCTTTTTTTGTTTGGGAAAAAGGCTAATTATCACAGCAGTCGATGCCCGTACCGTGGAAAAAAGTTATTTATCTACTATTTTACAATATTTTATCATTCCTCTTATTATTTTCATGGTCATCAATTTTAATTTTTTTTTTAAGTTGGTAATTTTTTCCTGATTTATTTATATATAACATTATAATACACCATTATTAAAACTTTTCAATCTAACACAATATAATTTTTTTTTCATAATTTTTAATGATTGTAATGAAACAGAATTTATAATAACTTTATTGTTACTTTAACTTTGTAATATTAAAATATTTTTATTATTTTTACATATTTGGGTTTTTACTTGTGTTCACATTAAGTACTTAGTACTCAAGAACTTGTCCTTGATAATTACAGCGTTGGCTAATAATTTAGTCCAAATAAACTTTGAACTAGATCAGTTAACTACATAAGTTTTAAAATAACCATTTCAAAATGGTGATATTTTATAATAAAAAAAAGTTTAAAATATTGATTTGGATAAATTGTTGTGGTTACCGTAGACTTTTTTTAAGATAAAGTAAATCATAGAAATAGCAAATCATTATCATTATCATTATAGAATTCTAGCATTATCATTATAGAATAGTAGATGATTGTAAGCGATTATCTTAATTTTGATACCAGAAAAAGGTTTTTTTTATTTATCCGTAATGATCTTAAATATCTAATTTAAACACTTGTATATCTTTGGATATAAAATTAATGAACATACTAAGTCTTTTTTTTTAAAACAGATTAAACATGCTATATTAATTTCTAATATAATTAAAAATATATCAGGCTTCTAAATCACCCGGTCTTAGTTTTAATTTCAGATGATACGTTTTTCACCTCTCAGTTTCTCCACCTAAAAATCTTTCTTCCACCTTTATCTTTCTTCTGAAAATAAATGTATTGTTTTTCTTAAATCATAATACTAAAATAAATTAAAAAATTAAGCAGCACCCTTTGGGGATTATTATTTAAATAGCCAAGGGTGTTGACGTCTGCTTTTCCTTTTCCTGTTATAGTTTTTAAAAAAATATTAATATTTATTCTATAAAATATATATTTTCCGGATAATCTATTGACTACTTTTAGCCTTGAAAGTCTTTTTTTAGCCTTTTCAAAGTCATTGTGTAGTAATGCCGTTTTGGTGTAATAATAACCATCAGAGCAATTACGGCTTTATTTTTGCTTGTGGGGAAAGTCTAAAGTAACACAAACATTGTGGTTTATTCCATTGATTCGAATGAACAGTTTGTCAGAAAAGGTGCATCCAAAATTTTCTACGGTAAGTATTTGGAATAGCTACATCAAAATTTAAATTTTGAACTTTGCATGAGTCCTACATCATGCAATTTTAAAATTGACATTCTGTGTTAGGGTTATTGGTATTATTTTAATCGTAAAGAATAAACCTCTGACGCTTTTAAAATTTCGCTTTAGTGAAACAGTTTGGAAAAACTTGTACATTGACATTTTTACAAAAACAACTTTTGTAAAATAACTTGAGAACAGTTAAAACATTAAATCCATATAAAGTAAATATTTAAAGTAAACATTAAATCAAATATTTAAACTTCTTAAATATTAAATCTATAGAGTAAAAATATAAGGTAGCTGCACATCCTGGGAGAAAACTGATTTCCCACCCCATACAAACAGGCACATTTCAACATTACATCGTACTATCAATTTATACATCATTTAGTAAAGCCACTTTATAACCGCATAGCCCCTAATTCATTCAGTTTATTAAAAGAAATACTATAACATACTGTTAGTGAGTAACGTGAATTCTACGCATAAAATAATTTTTAACAAAACTTATTTTGTTCAAAATGCTACTCCAGTGTTCATCAGAAAAATGA
This sequence comes from Lycorma delicatula, assembly GCF_047948215.1. Classification (NCBI taxonomy): domain Eukaryota; kingdom Metazoa; phylum Arthropoda; class Insecta; order Hemiptera; family Fulgoridae; genus Lycorma; species Lycorma delicatula. The sequence continues at coordinate 188,127,788 of NC_134455.1, forward strand.
TATAAAACATACAAGGAGTTGTGAATTTACTGTAAAATTTAAATAATTTTCTAAAAGTAGAAAAATTAAATGAACCGTTCCAATTAATTTCTCTTTATTTTAGAAGTAAATAAAATCGAAGATAAGTAAACTAATTTGAACTAATAGTCTTTAACTCGCCCAATATAAAGAATTGAATTCGGAACACTGTCCAATTTAACGAACTTTTAAAGTTTCTATGAAATGGCTGTGCTATCTGCTTTATACATCGCTTATAATACTGATTATTGTTGATCATTCACACATTCATCCAAAACATATTTAAAGTAGTTTTATTGTTACCATCAGTAACAGTATTATTCAGTAACAGTAACAGTAATATTCATTCATTCATTCATGGTAATGAATGAATGAATGAAAGTATGTCATTAATTTTGAAAGCTATCTACTACGATAAACATTTATTTGATCCGTGCTCAATTACTCGTATCTTATGACTGAATGATAATCGATGCCCAGAATAAACTACTGAAGATAAATTAATGAATATTATTGTATAAGTTCTTTTTACGATGTAAGTACACACCAAGAAAGGTGTTTATGAAATCTCGAATTAAAAAAGGTAAAAGGGAGTAACATTTTAATTTTTTTTTGAAATTCTGGGTTGAAACTTGATTCTTGGTATATGTAATCTTCATGTGAATATCTAAAAATCTATTTCTAGATTTTTGGAAATTCGATTTTGAAGGGGTGAAGAAAGGTAAAAAATTTTGAAGTACGATTACAAATTTTCCAACTATCCTAAACGTGAGATTCACTCGATTTAAGCTTGAAAATACTCTTCAGATAAATATCTAAAAACCATTTTCGGGATTTTTTTCAATTTAAGTTTTTTAAGGGGTGTGACAGTGTACGTTGCAACGGCTCAACCAATACAGCCACTGCTACTTTTATTGTATGTGCAACGCGACTGGTTGCAGCTGCCTACGGATACTTGATTAAAAATAAATAAATTAAAGAAATTTAAATAAAAATTAGAAACGAAGTACGGTCACTTGCTAGTGGTATTAGATAGAATAGCAACCCTAGTAGTTAAGAGCCCGCCTGAATGCTTACTTCACCAAGATAGGCGTTTTGGCATCGAGCTCCGGTTAGCTGAGATATTCGCTGTTGGATGAGAATGGATGTGTGGAACTGCGACATGGGAGGGAGTAGGCATTGACCTCTGTCCCGAAAGCGGACCACCAGAGTGATGGGGTATATTTTTATTAGAGACTTATTAAATTTGTGAATCTGTTTTTTGATTTGTAAATTAATCAAGAGAATGTTGAGTAAATTGAATTGTAGCACAAAACTGTCGTTGTAGCGAACACTTTGTTTAGTTGGTATGAGGATAGTTTTTTAACGACTCAATCAAGTAATGATCTGAGTGCATATTCTAATTGAACTTAGATGTAGGAAGAATTTTTGGGTGAAACCTTTTAGAAGAAGGCGCGGGGATCGCGCTTCCGCGAATCGGTTAATTTGACAGTCGTGGTTGGAAGATGCCATACGACGGCGATAGTAGGTTGTGTAAATACACCGATGAAAATGAATACCGAGAAGACATTTGCTTCCTGGCAGAGGCCAAACTGATGACTGTTATAAGGAAAGGAAAGAGTGGTGCGGCGACCGGGATCTTCACAAGGCGGGTGTCTTACCCTCCGGAGGTCAGAATGTTAGATTGTAATTATATTACGTGTTTAATTAAATCATCAACCTCGAACGTGATATGGTGGATATTTTCTGTTTTTGTTTATTTTTGTAAATGTAATATTTCTCGAGTACCGCTTAGCAATGCGATGTGCATATTCGGATAGCTTACGAACTACTGCTGTGTACAGTCACGTTCCAGTGCTACTAGTAAAGTAACTGCGACTTCTGCCGTGAGATAACATGCTGTTTTAAACATTATTGTGTGTGTATGGACGCAGATGAAACATTATGATCGTGTTATATAATATTATATTATTTATTCGGCTTTATTTATATTAATGTCATATTAATGAATTAGTTATTAATTGATGTTGTTTTAATTTCAATGTTTAATAATAATAATGTTTAATAGGGTTAATAATGAATTTTATCTTTTTCACTGTTATTTTGTAATAAGAGCAATTGTTTTCTTAGACAGTGTACTTTAAAATACAAGCATGATGAAAATATATTAAAAAACGTATATAAGTACTTGAACTGATTCGCGGAAGATTATCCTCTTCGGCGTTAGCAAGTTTTCAATTTGTATTCATCAATCGCTTACGCTCTGCGGTCAACTTCCGCTTTGAATTTAATATTCAATATTACCAGCCACGCCGTTTTAATAATTTGGTTGTCAGTTACATCCCTTAACGCTACATTAAAGAAAGATATTCTCAATTTTGTTTTCATTAATTTTAGTTAATTTAGTCACCTAAGGATGCGCATCATAACATTCATGTACTGCCATTTCAAACTGTGCATTTGTGTGTAAGTATTTTAAATAATTTTAAAATTATTTTAGTAATCTCCTTACGAAATTACGTGTTGTTATTTTGTGATTTTAACTTTCCGATGAAATGTTACAGAATTGTTTCTATTGTTAGACTTATCTGTTTCATATGACAGTTGAATTTAATAGGTTTTGAAAAATTAACAATTTTTGAAAGTGATATGTTACAGCTTTTTCTAACCCCATCTTTATTTTGTAGGATTATAGTTTTTTTTTTTTTTTTAATCTTATTAAGAATAATAATAATTATCAACAAAAGATAAATTATTTAGCTTAATGATGAGTAGTTAACAATTTAAAAAAGTGATTAACTGAAGCAGAAAATTATTTTTTGTTGATTTTGACCTTAATGACTAGGAAACTAGTCTTAATCATCATTTTTATCTTTATCTATAATAGAACATTACTGTGCTCTCGATTTTAAAGTTATTGAGCATGATGTATCCATTGAAGATACAGTTAAAAATCTTTAGCAACATGTATATTTAGTGTTTGTAGAATTATCACAAAAATTATCTTTTATGTTTCTTTGCAATAAATTAAATGAATTTATTATACAGGCCTATTAATATCTTCTAATATATTTTCACAGAGGATTGCATAAACAAAGAAAGGCTGTCAAAGTAAGCAAGGCATCAATATGTTTAAGAATTCTTTTCACAAAAGTTTCTGATGACTTTGTAGCAATTTATAATTAATGTTTAACTGTGTTGGCTGATACAGGTAAACTCAGTGATACAAACTAGCTCAGAATCCAAAAATTTATTTTTAAATATTACAAATTAACTTTACTTGTTTAACTCTACTTTTATTTTTTCTCTTTCAAAAGAACAGATCTTAAATACATTTCAATAAGCTTCTTCATTTCTTTTTTGACAGAAACATTTTATAAAACAGCAAAGTACTAAGTCATTCATTGCATTACATTTGCAATAAATTTAGGAAAAAGATAATTTCATTGAATCTACCCAATACTTGCATATTTATCAAATTGTTAAGACATATCTAATCATTTGTGTATAGCTAGAAATTTCTGATTCCAATTGAGAGAGGTAATTGTATCAGTCAGATAGATTATCTTCTTTTTCAACACTACAAGCAAGTTCATAGGTCAGGCAGTTTACCATATCTCACACCATTTTGTATTCTTCTTTCATTTCCTTTCTAATATTCTCTCCATACTTCTCATATCCTTGTTTCACAAACCTATTCCATGGTCTTGTCGCTACAACTTCACATTGCAATATCAATATAATTTGTCACTCATTTTTTTTTCAATTTCAGTTACATCTACATACCTTTTTAACTTATATGTCAATTATCTTTTTCAAATTATTGTTACATTAATTGTTTCATTACCAATTCTTTTTATCTTATTTTTCACACCATAATTGTTATATTACTTTTCTATAACTATAGTCCAGAACCTAATTTTTTCCTTTCCTCTTTTTGTCCACAATTCTGCTTCATAAATCTAAGTTGGAATAATTCTAACCTTAAACAAAGTTTTTCCACACTGTTTAAAAACCATGTTACTCGTCCATTCCTCAATATTTTGAATTAGCTTTTGGTTTCTACACTCTCTTTCTAATTTCTATGTAAGTTATCTACTCTATGCCAATATAATTCTAAATAGATACCTAAATATTTAAAAATATCATTGCTAAAGGATAGTTCCCCCCCCCCCCATCATAACTTCCCCATCTCTTTCTTTCATTTCTAAGCAGAAATTTATTTCTTACTGCATGTTAATCTATCTCACTTGTTATTTTTCAAGTTGAACTTGTATAATGTGATTACACATAACTAGTGAGGTAATGCAGAAAATCACTGGCGAATTTGAACTGTTATATAAATTTAATTGTGAATGTAAGTTAGGATACCACAACAATCAATTGTTGTGTTTGAACCTAAACAATCAATTGTTTAGGTTTGTGTCACTACAATACACTCATATATTAACAATAGTTATAGATAAAATTTGTAAATTGTCATCCTTCCAGACCAATATTTTACAAATTTGATATAAAAGAGCATTTTTTTATTGGAATAAAATTAAATTAAATAAAAGTGAGGACAGAATAAGGTGAACAGCTAAACAAATTGTAAATATATTTAAAAATTAAATTCCAGTGTTATAAAGGATAACCATGTTCAAAATCTGGAACTTAGGAATATAAAATAGTGAATGACTATGACCCATTTTACACTAGAGAAAATAACAAATTTGTTTTAAAATGTTGAAACTAGATATAAAAATTAAAAAACAAATAGATTAAATCCATTATTTTATGATAATTTATTCAATTCATTATTTTTTTTTGTCTTCTTCAGACTGCGGAGAACTTGTTGCTTGATGTTCAGCTTGTTCTTCTTTGCTTCCCAGACATACTGGTTGTATCCAGTATGTTAGTCCACTTTTTGGCTGTTCTTGGTTTGTGATCTTTGTCTTTGAAGTACTTAAATCTGTCTATTTTCCTGAATTCATTTCTATCTTGTATTATGTCTTTCTTCATTTCCTCCAGGTCGTTTTGCATTTCTTTAACCCATTTGGTAGTTGCTTTCATCTGTGTAAAGTAATTGAAGATCCTTTTGGTCAGTCTGTCATCCATTCTTTTAAGGAATCTGTAGGATTTTGCATGTCTCTTCCGTAGGTGTCTGTGAAGATCTCTGTGTGTTTGTAGAGGCTCTCATTCATCCTTTCCTTGGTCCTAATATTTTCCTGAGTATTCGCCTTTCTCTTTTATTATTTTCATGTGTTTTTCCTTTCATGCTGAATATTAGGCATTCCAATGTATATAGCTCTTCTGGTTTGATGACCATGTTGTAATGTCTGATTTTGGCATTGCAGAATATGCTGCATTTGTTGAATATGTTTTGCATAATTTTATATGCTTGTTCCAATTTTTTAACACATTCTCTGTTTTGCTGTTTTATCCAATCTGTTGGGTTGTATCCATTCTTTTAAGTACTTAAAGTTGTCTACTCTTTTGATGTTGCCATATTTCATCTTATATATTTTTCCTTTTGGTGTTTAGTTTCCATGTATTCCGCTTTTTTGTAACTGATTTGTAGGCTGGCTTTCCTAGCAATTTCTCAGTCATTAGTTGTGCTTCCTCCTTGTTCTGCACTAGTAAGGTAACATCATCTGTGAATGCTAAACACTCTATTACTTCTTTCCTTTTTCCTAAGTGTATCCCTTTGATGTCTTCTTTTTCCAGTTCTTGTTTCCAGAATTTCTTGTTCTTATTATTTTTTTTTCAAAATTACGTTGAATAGAATGGGTGATAGCTCATCTCCTGTGTCACTTTTGTTTTTATTTAAAACAGTTTCGATATTACTGTGAGGAACTTAAATTTGGAGGTGGTGTTGGTTAAGGTTTGTTTGATTAGAGTTCTTGTTTTTCTGTTGATGCCAAATTCTTTTAGTGTTTTAAAGAGCGATTATCTGTCAATGGAGTTCTATGCTTTTTTGAAATCCATGAACATGACTACAGTGTTGGTGCATCTTAGTATTCAAAGGTCCAGATGTTTTTGAGGCTGAAGATTTGGTCCAAACAGAATCTGCCCTTTCTAAATCCTACTTGATATTCTCCTATTAGATGGTCTGCTTGTTTGTCGACTATGTATAATAGGGCTTTGGATAGGATTTTGTAGGTTATAGGGAAAAGTGATATTCTTCTAGAGTTGTTGATGTCCATTTGAATTCCTTTCTTGTGCAGTGCATAGATGAGCACACATTTCCATTCATCTAATATTTTCTCCATCTTCCACATCCCCTTGCAGATCTGGTGTATTTTCTTCACAACAAATTTTTCTCCATATTTTATGATTTCTGCCTTAATACTAACTTCTCTTGGTGCTTTGTTGCTTTTTACTGTTTTTTTATGAACTGGATTTCTTCTTCTTTGGGTGGTTCTGATTCCGCATCCGGGTTCTTGTTTGTTTGAAATCTAAATCGTTTCTTGTGTTTGTCACAGTTGAGCAGTGTCTGGAAATAAGTCCACTAGTATTTGGCAGTTTTCCTTGTTATTGATTGTTAGTTTTCCATCCCTTTTCCTAAAGTATAAGCTTGCAGACTGGTATCCTTGTAGTTCTTCAATGAGGTCTTGTAGAAGTCCCTAGTGTTATGCATCTTGAAGTCTTTCTCTATTTTTTGCAGTTGTGTCTTGTCATATTTCTTCTTGGTGTATCTTATTGTTTTCATTGTTTCCTTTCTTTGTTTCCAAAATTCATTCCATATGTCCTCTATTTTGTTGGAGTGTCAGAGTTTCCATGCTTCTTTTCTTTTCTCCAGCACCTTGTCGCATTCTCTGTTCCACCATCTGTGTCTCGGTTTCCTTTTTGGTACCACTATTCCTTTCATTACCATGATAAGGGTTTCTTTAATTTCATTCCAATCTTTACTTAAATCTTGTTAGTTCAGTCAATCCAAATAACTTTCTTGATTACATCTTAATGTTAATATATTTATTCTGGGTTTTCTTAGCATTTGCAATTTTGGCTTATTCGGTTGGAATTTAAGTTTTATCTCTAAAAATTCATGTTAATTTCTCTTTTTGTTTTGACATTTAGAATTTCCTTTAGATTTCTATTGTTATCACTACATGGTCAATTTGGAATACTCCCATTTTAGAGTTTGGGAAGACCCAAGTTTTCTTCTTTCTTTGGAGGGTTTGGAGGGGAGTTTTAGATGAAACATTCTGCAGAACGAAATTAGTCTTTTACCCTTTCTATCTGTTCTCTTGTGGGCAGGTTATTCTTCTACAGTTTTTCTATGTTTCTTTTCCTTGCTGATTTGGACGCTGAAATTGCCAACTAGTAATTTGATATGGGTTGGGGAATTCTCATTGTTATTTCTTCTAAGAATTTCCAATGTTTCTCCACTTTTTCGGGAAATTTCCTATTGTCTGTTTTTATTGTGGATATTTGAGTTTATAATTTTAATAATATGGTTGATATTCTTTTTGAGGATGAGTTGATAATAGCTTCCATGATGTTCTTCTTTACTATCAATGCTGTTCTTAGGACATTTACTCCAGTGCTGTTCTTGATGGCTGGTTTTCCTTTGTAGACTCTATAGTAACCAGTATCCATGGGTAGTTTTTCTTGCAGTGCAAGGACATTGATGTAATGTTTATCTAATGTATCTGTTAATTGTTTAACTTTGTTTGTACAAGTGTGTTTATATTAAGTGTTCCAAGTAGATGGTTTTTCTTCGGTCAGATTTTTGTAGTGAGAGATGTTAAAGTTTCAGAAAGCTCTGATACTTTCATACATGTGGTTCCAGGCTCTGTTGCAGAAGATTGATTGCCATGATATATATTTTTTTTTTTTAATTAGCAGTAAAATATTGCAAATGCATATTACCATCAATTTCCAGTGAAACAGGAAATCGTCACACATCAGATAAACTTTTAGGGAAAATATTCTATAAAAAAAATTATGACAAAATCATATGTGTGAGTGTGAGTGTGTGTATATATATATATATATGTGTGTGTGTGTGTGTGTGTGTGTGTGTGTGTGTGTGTATATGTGTGTGTGTGTGTTTACTTTTCACACACTCATAAAGGCTTAACTGTAAAATTATTTGAATGCATGCTAATCTTTCCAAAAAGCTTCCAGTTGTTGGACATTAACTGTAAAGGAAGCACAGATTTAATGAATAAAACTTAACAGAAATTAACTTGCTGTTAATGGATGAATCACCATGTTTGATTAACATCACAATTAACACAATGAGTATGGTGTTATTGATGGATATTTTGGTAATTTAATAAAACCAAAGAATTATTTCTGAGTATAATATACATAAGCATAATTTTTATTCCATGAACATACTTTATTAGGATGAATTACACGTATATGTTTAATTTTATTGATTGTTTTATGATGATGGTTAGTTAGTCTGAAACAAAGAAAGTCAGATTGTTTATGTAGTACAAAGGAGTTATTGAAGAAGGACGTTATATTAAACTAAGAGAGAGATAGAAGAGGATTTCTGATAGTTAATACAGTGTATACATAGAAAATCACAACAAATAAAACAAAAATTTGACAATCATTTGCCTGGTGTACATCCATTAACTAAGATAAGGACACAAGAGAATTGAAAAATAAATTGTCAGCTATCACTCTTGTATGTGATCATGCCTTTTTATGTTCCAAAACTTCTTTGGTTTTATTTCATGGAATTATTAGTGCCTTGTTATTTGCCTTAGCATAATTATAGTCCTATTTTTGTTATTCTTTCTCCATGATAAGGTCTGTCATTGTTCACATAAACCTATAATGCAAAAAGAAATATATTTCATATTGTAATAATATTGAAAAAGGTTTTTCTCGCTATTACTTAACTGTAGATTTCTAGCAAATGGTTAGGTGTTACCTATCCTATCTATAATAAGGTGGAATACTCTTGACTTCATCAATGAATTTTTCTAAAAAAAATCATAACAAAGCAGTCATAACTTTCAATATTCTCACTTTTTGTTAAATGATTTCATTGTATATAATAATTTTATGTTTTCATTTGTTTAATGGTGCCTTTAAAGTTTGAGCGATATTTTGTTTAAAATGCCCATTATATTGACAAGACTCAAAAAAGAGGTCAAGAAAAATTCAGACACTAGTTCTATTTGATAGGCAAAGCCCTGTAACTCTGATGTTAAATTATCTCATCTCCATAGATGCAATGTAATACTTTTTTTAATAGACTGTCCCAACTTACAGTATTGTTAAGATATCTCTTCATAAGTGGCATTTTGTGTTATTTACTTATAATACTTATTTACTTATGATTTACAAACTGCTATTAATAGTGTTATTCAACAGTTACTTTCCTAATTAATTCAAATAAGCAGTTATTAAATACCGATAAATTGTAGTGTTAATTAGAGACAATGAACTTCATCTTTAAAATTTTTGATTGATAAAAATCTTTTTTAAACTGATTTTGTGGAGTATATTTAAGAAAGACAAAATTTTGTTTTACATTCAACCCTTTTTCAGTCTTTCATTGGTCACACTAAATCTACTTATTTTGGTTATATTAAATCCATCAATAGTTTTGATATACTATTCTCAGAATTTACTAATTAGTTAACAGAGATTTTTTTTTGCCAAAAAGAATCATCAAAATATTTATGAAAATAAGTAGCAGGAGTTAACGTCAACTCTTATTTGATGACAAACTTTGTTCAGCAGCTTTTAAACTAATGTTTCTCCTTCTAAACTTACTATTTTCTCATTTCGTATTCTTAAACTGTCAATTGAATTCATAGCAGTATCAATATATTTGACAAGAACTCAGGTGGCCCCCACTATTGTATTAAAACTGCATATGTGATTCATCTTAATTCAAAAGCAAAATACCAATAATTAAAACAGTTTAATTCACCAAGATTGAACTTCCAAAACAATTCTCAAAGACATAGTAATTAATCATTGAATATTTTTAAATATATAATGAAATGTTCTTCTTCCGTTCTGACAATCTTGTGATTTTTTTTATACAAATGTATGCGTAATCCAATCTATTATTTTTTTCATGGTTACTAAGTTGGTATATGGAAAGCACAAGATTCAGATTCATCAAAGTTACTTTTTATTACCTGACTTAATCTCATTTTGGGAACTCTTCCTGATGTGCATATGGCATGTTATTTGGTCCACTCTCTCTGTTAGAATTATATCATCTTGATCTTTAATGATAACACCCAGGTCAATGTTAGCATTTTTCCACTCCTGTTTTTTTTTTTTCCTGTCACTAACTATACACTTTTTTTTTATTTAGCTATTAATTACCCAAAATAAAAAATAGATCAAGATCCTTCACTTGAGATCAACCGTATCTGAAGTTTGCTGAGATTTCATTAAGTTATATTTGAAGATACTTTTCATATGTCAGGGACAATTTTTCATGCTTTTGTATAATACAGCATACTGTTATGTATAACATTGACACCCCTCTCCTATTTATAAAAATAAATATTGACACAATTTCACAAATAAAAGAATAAAGTATATTTATTGTTACCTATTTAGTTGCCCTTGCAGTTGCTTAAAATCCATTTTTATTATTTCCATTGACCCAAAATTTATCTCTTTTTCTGAGCGAATCTCTTACATTCAATTGTTTATTTAACCATTTCATTATTGCTGATCTTATATTTCCAAATGCATTATTCTTTTTTGATGAATTCAGTGCAGATTTAAGATTTTAAAAACATTTTTATTTTCTTATGTTTCCTGATCTGATTGCAGTACATTTTTAATTATGAGTAACTTTTCAGAGATTTGAGTAATCATGTTTTGGAACTGTGTTGTATTGCATCCAGTTATTATTTTACATTTTTATATTGCTTAATATTCATTGTAATTATTAACTTTGGTTAGTAAAGTACTAACTAAGGTGATTAATATGTCTTCATAAACATGTGTGTTTAGTGATAGTAACGAAAAAAAGAATCTGCAATATCTTTCAAAAACCAAGGAAAACAATTATTGTAGAAGAAAAATATTTTGAAAATAAAACATTCAGGTATAAAGTTAATGAAACAGACACAAAATTGCATAATGCACATAAACAAAAAATGTAGCTGTATCAATTATATAATTATTTATATATATAATTAAAATTATATTACTTATTATATAATTAATATATAATTTTGAATAAAATTATTAATAATTATTATATAATTTATTAATTTATATTAATAAATATATACATTAATTTATATAATTTTGAACAAAACTGAATCAGAATTTTAAACTAAAATCTACAATATAATTTCACCACAAAAATATAGTGAAGGAGAGTTTTCCTACTGTTGAGTCTTCTTTTTCCTGTTTAGCCCCCAGTAATTACCTTTCAGATAATTCTTCAGAGGATGATATGTATGAGCGTAAATGAAGTGCAGTCTTGTACAGTCTTAGTTCAATCATTCCTGAGATGTGAGGTTAATTGAAACTCAACCACCAAAGAACAATGGTATCCACGATCTAATATTCAAATCCATGTAAAAATAACTGATTTTATTAGGATTTGAACGCTGGAACTCTCGACGTCCAAATCAGCTGATTTGGGAAGATGTGTTCACCACTAGACCAAGCCAGTGGGTTTACTGTTGAGTCTAAAGTAACATAGCTTTATTGTGCTATGATAAAATTGTAATTGCTCAATTTATGATCACTCTTCAGAAATCAGTTAGGTCATTATAGGGAGGGGGTTTTATTGTATTTGAAAGTTTATTTTGTAATCAAATGGTGAAAGATTTAATTTAATTTTTTTTTAATAAGAAATTCTTCATCATCTGAGAAACAATTTCAATTATTTTTCAGATGTTTATTTGTGTGTATGTGCACACATGAACATATATAGGCATGTCTACAAACATATATGTATTAAATTTGTACACGTATCTCAAGAGCCATTTTTTTCTTTTTGTTAATAATATTTAGTTTAATTCTCTTACTAGATGTAAAGTCCAGTTAATTTTCTTATAGGTAAATTTTGAACAGTATTTCCACCTTAAAAAATTATAATTTCAGGTTTTAATAATGAAGTTGTGGCTAATGTTTCTTTTTTTAATTGTATTTTCAGGTTTCAACCAGTTAAATATGGTTCGAGTTATATATATCTAAATAGTGAAAATGGAACCTATTAATTTTAAGATGCTTATTATATTATTATCACCTTCATCTGAGACAACAGAACTTCAGCAGCCACATTTTCCCTCTTTTGAGAAACTTATTACATCTGTTAAGGCAAATGATATTGTTGGTGTTAATAGTGAGTTGAATGAAGCTGGTAATAAAAGAAATTTAGAAGATCTAGAACTGATATTCTATTTAATTGATGTAGTTGAAAGTGCAGAAGTAATGAAGTTATTAATGAATCACATTAGCAAAGCATTATTAAATTATGGCGACAAAAAACCTCATTACCGTGAACAAAAGAACTCAATACTTACATATGCTATTTGGAAGGGAAAGCATATTAATATTGTGAAAGAAATAATATCTGCAGGTGAGGACATCAATCACTACGATAGTTTTGGTCAGACACCATTGATTGCTGCCCTGAATTTTAGTAAAATAGAATTAGATTATGTTAAACAACTTATATTATTAGGTGCAAATGTTAACAAGCCAACCAGGTGTGGTACCTTATCACCGATGCATTTCTGCCATAAAAAAGGATTGATTTCTTTGTTACTTAGACATGGTGCTGATAAACATGACATAAATTCTGCTTTAATGCATGCATTATCAAATAATGTGGATGTAGAAATTGTAAAAGATTTTTTAAGTAATGGTGCTTGTGCTAACAGTAAATCACAATGTCGTGGTTTTAAGTCATCAAATCTATTGCTTGCATTATCATGTAACGATGATAGAATCATAACCGAGTTGATAAAACATGGTGCTGACATAAACGATGTTGACAGTAGGAAGAATGGAGTAATCCATTTAGTAAATGATATAGAAAAATTGAATTTGTTAATAAATTACGGTGCCCCAATAAATAACAAGAATAATAAAGGTTTTACTCCATTAGTCACTGCTATTAAACGTAGAAAACGTTTCGAATTTATTAAAACACTTTTACAAAATGGAGCAAATCCTAATATAAGTGATAATGAAGGTTTAGGTCCTTTATTTCTTTGCTCTGGTAATTTCAGAATTATAACTCTTCTTATTATGTATGGAGCTAAAGATAAAATGCCTTTGAGTAAACTTGCTGGTCTCAACAGATTTGAATTTATGTCAAGTGGCAAAAAATTAAATTTTCTTAAACAAAAATTATTCTTTTGTGATTATGAAATTGATGATTACCTGAACGAATGTAAACAATTTTTACAGTCTGTAGAAGAAATAATTAAACTTAGAAAATGGAAATTAGAATTAATTAAAATGAAAAATATTGATATCATACCTGGTTTAACATTCTATATTTTTTGTACTTCAAAGAAATTGAAGTTAAATGACATTATTAACATTCCTGCAAACTTATGCATAAAAAATAGTTGTGGTTATAAACAGATTAAAAGATTATTTCCTGAACTGAGTGATATAATTTTAATAAACCTTTACAAAACTAAAATGAAAAATAAAAGGAATATTTTGATTAAGATGTTAGATGAATTGTTTATAATAAATTATAGTGATATGAATACTAATAATGAATATACTTCAAATAATGCACAGTTTAATTTAAACCCTCTACTTGATTCAGGAAGTTCTGAATTTCTTAGATATGATTGCTTATACGAGATTACCAGATATTTATCTTACAATCTTATCCTTAATCTATTTATTGCTTCATTATAATGTTTAATATAAAGTTTTAATTCCTGATCTATCAAATATTCCATTTCCTGATATTTCTTCCATTTATTATACATTTTAGAATTTTTATCTAAAGGGACCATTTTTCTTTTGCAGGATTTGGTTTACAAAGATATAGAATAGAGCATATATAATTTCCTCCACTGCAACTTTTTGTAATTGGTCATTTATATTCATATAGTTTTCTAAACCATATACCATTCTAAACCATATATGTTTTCTAAAACATATAGTTTTCTTGCAAATATATGAAATTGTAAAATATTACATAAATATTGACTACAAGAAAAGTTGTACATACCAATCCTTTTTTTATATATTATCAATGACTGAAGAGTAACAATATTTTATGAACTACTTAATGGAAAATGTTGAGTATACCATATTCTCTGGATCAAATTTTACATAAGAAGAACCCTGTTTTTGTGAAAGCAAAATTAAAACATTCCATATCTGTGTTAATAGGTTATGTAAAAGATTAATGTTTAATTACATCTTATCAAAATTTTGTTTGCAAAGTATTACTTCTTTTTTTTTAACTTTTAGACGATCATAACATCATTATTTTTAAACAATAATTCTTGCTTTTTTTAATTTGTTACATAATAAGATTCTTTAATGTTAACTAATCATCCATTACTTTTGTATAATTACAACTTACAATTCTTTGCACAACTTACAATTCTTTTATTATTATTATTATTATTATTATTATCATTATTATTATTATTATTATTATTATTATTATTATTATTATTATTATTATTATTATTATTATTATTATTATTATTATTATTATTATTATTATTATTATTATTATTATTATTATTATTATTATTATTATTATTATTATTATTATTATTATTATTATTATTATTATTATTATTATTATTATTATTATTATTATTATTATTATTATTATTATTATTATTATTATTATTATTATTATTATTATTATTATTATTATTATTATTATTATTATTATTATTATTATTATTATTATTATTATTATTATTATTATTATTATTATTATTATTATTATTATTATTATTATTATTATTATTATTATTATTATTATTATTATTATTATTATTATTATTATTATTATTATTATTATTATTATTATTATTATTATTATTATTATTATTATTATTATTATTATTATTATTATTATTATTATTATTATTATTATTATTATTATTATTATTATTATTATTATTATTATTATTATTATTATTATTATTATTATTATTATTATTATTATTATTATTATTATTATTATTATTATTATTATTATTATTATTATTATTATTATTATTATTATTATTATTATTATTATTATTATTATTATTATTATTATTATTATTATTATTATTATTATTATTATTATTATTATTATTATTATTATTATTATTATTATTATTATTATTATTATTATTATTATTATTATTATTATTATTATTATTATTATTATTATTATTATTATTATTATTATTATTATTATTATTATTATTATTATTATTATTATTATTATTATTATTATTATTATTATTATTATTATTATTATTATTATTATTATTATTATTATTATTATTATTATTATTATTATTATTATTATTATTATTATTATTATTATTATTATTATTATTATTATTATTATTATTATTATTATTATTATTATTATTATTATTATTATTATTATTATTATTATTATTATTATTATTATTATTATTATTATTATTATTATTATTATTATTATTATTATTATTATTATTATTATTATTATTATTATTATTATTATTATTATTATTATTATTATTATTAAGTAAAGGATTCTAAATGTCTTAACATTGTTAAGTTTTTGTTTTTTTTTTTTGTTTTTTTTCTTTTCAGTTAACTAGTAACTGTTATTAGGATTATTTTACCATTGAGACCAAGTTTTACAATCAATCTGCGACATAGAGATCTATTTACATATTAGCCTTACATCATTGCCTTTAATAAACATAATATTAACATTAATCTATTTACATTTTTACCTTATTTACCTTACCTTACCTTTTTCTTTACATAATTTAACTTGTCAGTTGCTCTTTGTCAAACATTTTCCAATCTAAGTCTCATTTGTAATATAAAAATTTTGATACAATTCTTATCAAATGCATCTATAGTTGTCAGTCATTGATTTTGAATATGATATTCTTCATTTTATCTTAGAATAAAAAAAATCACTATTGTCAATAGAATTTGCTTTTTTTCTATTTTCTTTACAACTTCACTTGCTGTAAGTTGACTTCCTGTTCTTACTCTTCAAAAAATAAAAAATGAAAATCCTACACTCTCCATAAAGAATTGTGCTTCTAATGTAACTTCTTCGTCAAAGACATGATAATTTTTAAATTACAAATTTAATGTTTATTCTGTAAAACCACCTTTTAGCAGTTAAGAATTAACAGTAAATAATATTAAACTTAAATATTTGTAAAAGTTGAGAAACTGTACTTACTATCAATGCAAAATATTACGGAATATAAATAGTAATGGAAATAGAAAATGGATTTTTTCAGCTATAAAGAAACACTTGGGTATGACTACTGTTATTTTCTGTAAATTAGGTTTGATTTTTTTTCTGTTCTTGTGTGTTAAAATTTGTAGCTATTATGAATAGAATGTTACCAATTAAAACAATATGATGTAGCATTGTAGATTATATTGTATAGTGTAAATTAGTCATTGTTTATTGTTCTCTATTGTAAGAATTCATTGGGTAAAATATTTGCCATATATATTTTATTATAATTATTATATTATTTATAATTATTATTATTATTATAAATTATAAAATATTTATTTATAAAATACTGTTGCAGATAACAACAGTATTGTTGTTACAATACAAGGAAACTGATAACTATTTAACTAAAGATTACTAAAAAAAATTAATACAATTTTAAACATAATTAGTTCTGTTTGTATTTATTTCATTATTTGTATTGTATATATTGTTATTAATTTGTAAGAAATTAAAAAAAATAATAATAATGTAGTTGCAGTATTATTGTATGCCCGAATTTTATAATTCAATTTTTTAATTTTTCTAATGCAGTTTTATTCATTTTGAAAGTGTAAAAATTAACAGATTAAGCATCTCTTCTTACATTTTTGTGTAAGGAATGAAAATTGAAATAGTTTATACTTGTAACCTTCATTTTAGGTTTAGATATATACTAAGTTTTGAAATGATGATATTTCACATGATAGTAAGATTTAATAATTGATTTTAATCAGTTAAGATGGTGAGAGATCCAGATTGAACAGCAGATGTACAGAACATATGACTGAGTTTGGCCATATAGTGACTTTTAATTTGTAAATATTATCCAAAAATCTATATTATTTAAATTTTTACAAATCTTATAAAATTTACTTTGCTGTTCTTTACAAGTCCATGTTTTGCAAGGCTTGATAACACGAGCCCTAGATTTTAATGTTTAATGTCAAATTTATGGTGATGTAGCAATTATATTAATGCAATTAGTAATAACTACTGAAATTGAAAAAGTAAATTATTTTGGAATCACAGGGATAATCTAATAATCAGTCTGAGAACTTCAGTTTTAAAAATATTAATGTTTAGAAATACTATTTGGAGTGTTTTACTTAAATTATATAAATGTTTTAAAAATTGAATTTAAAAACTTCAGCCAAAATACTTAATATCTATATTATCTTGACTATAGAAATGATATGCTAACAACAGCATCCAGTAACTTACTTACAAAATTAGTTTTCCCTTAGAAATGAAGTTTTCCTGTTTATCTACAGAAAATTGATATATTCATGATTTTAATCTGTAACTATTTGCTTAAACCTCTCTAAATAAGGGCTCAAAAAATTTACAATTTTTATTTTCAATACATTAATACAATTTTCTAAAAGATGTTTTATTTTTCTGTTATATATAGTAAAAAATAGACCTTCTCAATACATTGACAATATCATCTGTCTAAGTATTAAGAATGATGTCTAAATATTATCTTGGTGGATAAATATAATGGAGATCACAAATTTCCATTATATTCAATTTGATTGAGAGAGTATCTTTACCCTTAAAAATCTGAGATGGTCATATGCCAAATAAAGAAATCAAAAAGGGGTCACAGGGAGAGAAAAAGGGGTTTACAAAATAACCAGTTGTCAAAATTGTCAGAATATACACTTGTGTTTAAGGAGGTAGATATCTATAAAATTCAATGTGTATATTATTCCCATTAATTATTTTACACTTATCCAAAACATGTTGTGCTCTGCCCACAAAACTTAAAAATTGTTTCCAGTAGATGATGTTTATTATAAGTAGTAAATAATAATGCTTGTGAAGGATGTTGAAAACTGTTAAATAGTGGAAAAGAAAAACTAATTTAATGCATACAACATGAAAACACACTAAATTACAACTCGGAATTACTAAGGAGGCCAAAAGCTAGCAACATCTTACAATATTTTATTAAAAGGTTACCATATTGAAGATGATTCTGCCACATAAATTCACATAAGTAGCTAGCCAAAAAATTCAGTACATAGATGCTGAATTTGTGCCAAAATGGCACCCAAAAGATGATTTTTCTACTCCCCCTTCAGAATCTACTGTATTAGTATGAGCATAAATGACTAGATCAATGATATCACAAATGTGATTAATGGTGTTGTGACCATAGCTTTGTTAGCTTATCTTATGCAGTTGTATGCAATTCGTTGATCAGAAATTATATGAGATCCAGGAGGCAATGTTACAGCTGATCTATTTTCAACAGCAATAAAATGTATATTTGGGTTTCACAATAAATGCCATTAAAGACTTACTGCTGTTAGAGAACACAATCAACAAGGTACTTTAATTAGGCAAATATGAACTTATCAATTTCCATTGTGAATCCTGGTCTTCCTGTAACTTGAGGAGAAACTAACAACTCCGCTCCACAAACTTCTCATAAATAATTGTTCCAATCAACAACAGCAGCAGTTAATACCACCTTTCTCGACTGTATGTAAACTTAAAACTATGTTGTAGCTATTTTCATGCTGGTTCTCTTTCAGCAAAGTATTAAAACATTGAAATAATTTAATACAGCCTTCTTGAATCAGCTATTCATCAACAGATTTGAACAAATGAGTTGTCCTGTTCACAGCAAAAGGCTTAATTTTTTATCTATTAGAACATAATTTGATAAAATTAACATTTACAAAGAAAGTTATTGATGTTTAAAAAAATGTTAAAAGCCACATTTTGGAATTTTCAGTCATTTATTTTAGGTGGACGACCAAGTGTTCGTCAGACAGCACGCCGGTCCTGTTCGAAATGGTCGATATGCAAGATTCGAGGCTCCACGGGAGGGTCCGTACACTGGTCTTCAACGTACAGGGTAAGTTTATGAAATCGACTGGAAAGACACCCAGCCAAAAGTACATGTCTCCAGGTTCAAACCTGCACACCAAGCTCTGACAACGTAACAGCAAATACAATGAAACCCATCAGATCTAGACCCGTATGCGTCCGCCTAGGCTGGGAGGAGTTGTTGCTACATACTTGCTGAGACCCACATCGATGAGCGCAATGCTATTGCGCTCATTCAGATGTCAGCGGGAGTACAGTATACCTACTCGCCATTTCACACCAAGCTAGTTGACTACGCAACTCTCCCACCTTTCGAAGTTTCCTATAAAAGAGCGAACGGCAGAACGAATTTTTAATTTGTCACCGACCATCGTCTGGAGAAGAAGAAGAAGATGATCACGTGTTTTTAGTAGGCTGTTGTTTGAAGGATATTTCCCGAAGTGTTGGAAAAAGGGCTTTGTCAAGCTATTGTACAAAAATGGCGATAGGGATCCCACCGTTACTTCATATAGGCCCTTGACATTACTACCGCTTATCGGTAAGATTTTCGAGAAGGTATTATATCTCCGTTCTACTTTGATCATTACTTTGGTTTAAATATGTATCAGACTTAAATTTATGAATTATTTGCTTTATTACAGTGCTAGAAAATAGTATTTTTTCATAAGTATTTTTAAATGCCATTAAATTTATTAACCTGGCCGAGAGTCTCTCCTGCTCTATAGTTAAACACAGAAAAAGTAAAATATTAGGGAGTGGGGAAAAAACGATAATTTTTAATGTTTTCAATAAATTTCGCGAAAAATACCCTACTTTAGAAAATAAACTAGTAGAAGCGCTTACATCTGAATTCACGGGTGGTATCCATTTCAGTAATGAAAGATCATGAGCTGAAAAGAAAAAATATGGGTAGTATACACACCAAAAAAGAAAAGAAAACGTTCAAAACCCGTTTTAGGCCAATTTAACGATTTCAATAAAATGCTGTCAGATCCAGAGTCTACGGTTTCTTTTTTAAAAATGAATCGTACACACTCAATAAGCTACTTTCAGCTGTCAAAAGTGATCCGTATTTACCGAAAATTAGTCGGGCTAGTTAACATAAAATTCTTTAATCGATGGCTTTCAAATTCGCAGGAAAAAGTAAAAATAGTTTCATCATTGACGGAGATGACATAAAGATTTGGCGAAGTAAATATTTGAAACAAATTAAAAAGTTTAGAAAAATGTGAAAAAACTTTTATCTGAATGAAACCTGGGTGAACGAAGGTCATTCAGCCAATATAGTTTGGTGGACACTTCCGCTAAGTCACGTAAACAGGCTTTACTGTCTGGTTTAAGTACCGGTATAAAATCGGTACGTAACAAAGGAAAGTGGTGAAAATATTTTAGGAAATGAAGATGGATTTGTTAAAGGTTCAATATTAGTTTTCAAATCTAATAAAAAGGATGATTACCACAAAGATATGAATGATCATTTTTTAGAAAACTGATTTAATACGATTATGAGATTACTTTCACCGAATGGTGTTATTGTTATGGATAATGCACCATACTATAGTGTAAAATTAGAAAAAAATCCCGAATACAATGTGGCTAAAAATGGATGATATGGTATCGTGGCTAAAAGAAAAAACAAATCCCGTTTGATTCTACATTTTTAAAGGTTGAACTAGAAGTTTAAAAAAAGTATTTTTTAAATATGTAATCGATGATGTGGATGAAGCATTTGAAGCAAACGGACATACAATATTACGGTTCCCACCAATCAACTGCAATCTGAATCCAATAGAACTAGTGTTGAGTCAAGAGAAAGGATTTGCAGCTTGGAATAACAAAACTTATAAATTATTGGATTTAACCATTTTAATTGAAAACAGTATCGCTGAGGTAGCGGCAGATACGTGGCGGACTGTGTTAAACATGTACTGCAAGAAAAAGAGAAAATGTGAAAAATGGATTATTTTGTTGATAAACTGATTACTAATTTCGAAAATGACTACTCGGAATCTAATGTTAGTGAAGCTGAAGTGTTGAGAGTGGATGTGATTATTTATAGAGTGATTCCAGTAAGAAATTGAGAAAAACCAACAAAAATTGGTATTAAATCATTTATTTTTTTAATTTATTTTATGTATGTAAATAATATTTCAGGGTTTGTGTGAAGCATTTAACAAATTGCTTTATCATTTCATTAAACCATTACTATTTTGTAACTGCGTATGAAAGTTATTACCGTAACGGTAAAACAAAATTACCATCGAAGATAACTTTAGTATATTTAACAATTTATAACCTTTTCTTAATTTAATAAAAATTAAATATTTTAGAATATACCGAAAACAAGCAACTTACTTATATACTTCTGTATTATTATTATTATTATTATTATTATTATTATTATTATTATTATTATTATTATTATTATTATTATTATTATGATAGAAACTAAATCAGGCGCGCAGTAGCTGTCGCGTAATTTTGTGTACACCCGGTTTATACTACTTCGCTCAGCATTTTTTTTGTTTACTTCAGGTCTAACATAAAGCAGACAGATATTATGTAAATTTATGTGATAGAAACGTCTTTAATATGATGACAATCTTTTCAGGAAAATACTGGAAGATATTGGTAGGCCTCCTTAGTAATATGAGTTGTAATTTTGTGTGTTTTCTCATTGTATACACTAAATTTGTTTTTCTTTTCCGCTATTTAATCGTTTTCAATTATCATGATTAATAAATAAGTAGTATTTTAGGACCCATGCTTCAAATAATAGTCAAGAAGCACGAGTATCACCATTATACAGTAAAAGGTTATAGTCTAATGTGATACACAAAGGGCACTAGCAACGTTTTCCTACAACAGAACGGCATCACAAGTTAATGCGTGTTTAGACGGGTCCCAAACTACACATTGTAGCAACTCTAGTCACTGTCTCATTATCATTTCCTTTTTAACTGTGTTAATGAAAAGAGGTAATGATATGGCCGTGGTTGAAAGCGCAATACCGGGCAATTTTGCACGGGGGTTAAGTGTGTTGTTCACTATTTACAGATTCGTAATATAATATGACAATGGACAGATCCAGAATCAGACTGTATCGTTAGCCTTGGAACCGTTTCATTCAGCGATACTGATAACTATTATTTTAAATAAAATAGTCATACATTACTATATGGGGGTTTAAAGTGTTTTTGTTTTGTGTATATGAGTTTGTGTTATATATGATGTGTTGTAGTTTTGAAAAGGACTGTTTATTATTGTCATATTAATGAAATATCCGTTTCGATGAAATTGAACATACTTCACGTTGTAAATAGTTCTAGTACATTATGAAATAGATTAATGCTAACGGATGTCCCCTTTCATATTGATCATTATCACTATAATTTATTTCAGAATCTTCTTCCATGTCATATGCAACAAGCAGTGGTTCCTTATTTTGTTTATTATCGGAAGAAAAATCTGTTTCTTCACAAGCTCTTAATCCATCAGTAGCAATAAGAATTGTGGTGGTGAATCTCCTTTCCTTTGCGGTAAATTCATTAACAGTCAGAACATTATTTTTTAGAAATAATGTTCTATCATGTAAAGTCTATTTAACGTAAATGTATCCAACACCACATTAAATGAATCGTTTAATTTAAAGACCTTTACACCTTTATCATTCACCTTGAAAACCAGAAAATAATATTTCTTTATTGCTGATAAAACCAATAGAATTGTTCCCACATTCAAAGTCACAATGAAATGTTTCATTATTCATCGGATCGAAGATCATCTTTATAACTACATTATCATCGTTTTTATCAAATACATGACCGCTAAAATCAACAATGTATACATTTTTCACCAATGTGTTTTAAATTAAAGTATAGTTATGTATTCATAACTATAATTTAAAACACACTGTTTTGATCATTATAAAATCATTATATAAATTAAAGTATAGTTATGTATACATAAATAATGTATACATAACTATACTTTAAAACACATTGGTGACAAATGTCGTTTACCAACCGTAACATGTACTAGTTTAATTAGCTGCATAGTACACACGACAACGACGACGACGATGTTAGCACTTCAAAGTCCACACTCGTAATGAGATAATTTACAACTTTTTTAGGGTTT
This sequence comes from Lycorma delicatula, assembly GCF_047948215.1. Classification (NCBI taxonomy): domain Eukaryota; kingdom Metazoa; phylum Arthropoda; class Insecta; order Hemiptera; family Fulgoridae; genus Lycorma; species Lycorma delicatula. The sequence continues at coordinate 188,151,186 of NC_134455.1, forward strand.
CCTAAATAACTGCTACCAGTTATGGACGACATTGAACATGTTTGAACACGTAATTCTAAGAAACACATGCACACATATTTTACAAACTTACTTTTAAATCTTCCATGATACCATCGTCTTTCATGCCGTAATAAGTTAGCTTCATCGGATGATGTACAACTTTCATTTCGTCTTCAGTAAACCTGTTTGTATATCTTCTTGGTAAATATAGCTGAAAGCAATAGGATTCGTTGTCCAAAGAATCAGTCGTATAAGATGACACAAATGCAAACGTTATCGTATTGTCTTTCTCATATCCAACAATATTTAGCCTATACAGGTATGAAGATCGTCCAACGTCTTGTACGGTAATTAATTGAGAAAAAAAAATTAGTTTGTGTGGATCTACGTTTCGCACGAAATTTGAGCGTGACGTCTTGCAAAGACCGGCAATGTCGCGGGTAGTAATGGTAAGAATCGTGAATGAGTCGTTACTTCGATTCGATTCTTTATACTGAACGAAAGAATCGAGAATCGGTTTGCAGGAGAAACCGATTCTTTTTACGATTCTTAACAATGAAATGGATAGGCGACGGGAAATCAAATCAATTACGATTCGATTCAATTCGATTCATAGCAATTTTTCTTATGCATAGCTTGTAGTGGGGGATCCTCCTACCATACGAAATTCTAGCCTGCGTTATTTTATTTATTGTTTTCCATACGTGACGCATAACTTATTACATCACCATCACTAATGTTTATTGACATTCGGCAAATTTATTACTTCTGATTATAAAATGTTTTCATTAACTGTGCTATTTAACCAAGTTAATCTTAAACAATTAAATTTTATCTTAAACCCCATAAAACAATTTTTGTTTATCAACTTCAGCGAATGAGAGCCAAATATTTTTTTTTCAACTCATTAAAAGTATTTATATCTTTTTTTTCTTGTTAACCCTCGGAAGAACCGTCAGGAATTACTTCAGAAGGTGAATAAGGATGATATGTATGAGTGTAAATGAAGTAGAATTCTCGACTTCGAAATCAGCTGATTTGCGTAAACGCGTTCACTACTAGACCAAGTAAAAGTATTTATAACTAGAAAATTTATCTTTAACTAATTTCTCTAAAGCTACAAATGACAAAATGAATAATTTAAAATAATATAGCTTGTACCATACCTTATTTTTGAGCGATCCATTGATCCCGTCTTTGTTTTTTTTTTATCACATCGATGTTATTTTAAATTTACTTTATGATTTTACTACTATGCGCACAGTTGCACACACACAAAAAAAATTTTGTTTTTAAAAATAATAATTAAGCAAAATAAATAATTAGTTAATACCTTTCAAATAAAATTTATAGTATTTTACATGTAGAAATATAATTTTTTCGAAATTCTTTGATCCATGTCTATTTCGCCTTTCTGTTATTAACTGTCCCGCTTTTGAAAAAATTCGTTCACAGGGAACAGAGGTTGCAGGAATGCAAAGTCTAGTTTGCATTATTTTAAATAATCTTGGATAAATTAACCGCCTTTCTTTCCACCAAGAGAGAGGATTTTGTATTCTTGAGATGAGCGGTTCATTTATATATTTATCTAGCTCTAAAATTCCTGCTACTGTAGGGTTTGAATTAGTTAAAATTGGTGTTACTTTTTATCAAAATCTTCCCATGCAGTTGAAATGGAGGGTTCAATAATTTCTTGTTCGGTTTCAAACCTATCGCCTTTTTCGATCTGAATACTTCGAACTTTATGTGAAAGTTTTGTGTAAGCATTTTGGTAAGATGCTTCATCTTTAAAGCCTTGTTTTTTAAAGCGAGGATCTAATAGCATGCTTTCAAGCAAAATATTATTATTTTCAACATCCTTAAATCTATGTTGCAGTTGGTTTAACATCTTGTTACATACTTTAACGATTTCAGAATTCTGAGTAGAAGATTTAATCTTAAGTACATGTCTTATCATCGCTCGCGCCAATAAACAGATTTTTGAAATAGTGACAGTTTTTTGAGAACTTATTTCAATAGTTATATTATATTTTCAATTATTTGCACATTTCAGCTATAACTGTCCACTCATCAAATGAAATATTATTTAGAATAGGATTCACCAAAGCGATAGTCGAAATTAGTGGTTCTTTTGTTTCTAATAATCTATTAAACATCTGCAGGAGTGAGTTCCAGCCGGTAGGCACTTCCTGTTTTAATTTTAATTCTTTAAAATCCATTTGTCGCTGCATGTTTTGCAATTTGGTGGCAGCATGAGAACTTCGTTTAAAAAATTCGACAATTGCCATCGATTTTACTACAATTGGTTTTACTTCAGACACTGCAGCTTGGACAATTAAATTAATTGTATGGGCTAAGCAAGGAATATGGCGTAGCTGACAATTGCGAATAGCAGCTTTTAAATTTGCTGCATTGTCACTAACAACCGCTTCTATTTTGTCAGTAATAGCCCACTCATTGAATTTACCTTGTAATTCAATGGCAATGTTTTCAGCCGTATGTTGACTGCAGATTTCCATACAAGTAAGTAATTGGGTTTTTAAATTGCAATCATGGTCAATGAAATGGACAGTTATGGCCATATAATTATTATTTGAAGCTGATGTCAAACTGTCAGTGGTTATTGCGCATGCTTCTATATTATATAATGACTTACGAATCTCACAAGAAATTCTATCATATAATTGTGGAATTGAACTACTTGTAATTGTTTTCCGACAAGGAAGCGAATACCCAGGATTTAACATATACACAAACTTCTTGAATTCTTCATCCTCAACGAGTGAAATAGGTTGATATTTTTTAGTTATTAACCTAATTAATTGAATATCTAACGCTCGGCTTTTACTTTGAGGGACAGGTTTTGTAACAAAGGAAGTAAGAGACAACTGTTATGTTTTTTTTTTTTTTTAGGACAAAGATGTTATTGGAAGAACAGAAGAAGGATTAGGCGATTCAACAAGGTTTGTTAATTTAAGGGCTAATTGCTGCGATTCATTTGGTTCAGTCGCAGTAGACGTAGTAGGATTTAAGTTATAATGGATTTCTGAAACATAATCAAGACAAAGATTTTTTTGTCTTGAAATAACAACTCCTGGGTGTTTAATTTTAATATGACGAGATAGATTACTAGTCGTCCCACCAGCATAGGATACTGAACTACGGCAAAAATTACACAAAGCTTTTCCAGGGCTTGCTTCGGAAAAGCAAGTCCAGATGTGACTTCTTTTTCTGCAGCTCATGTTTATAAATTTAAAAACAAAATTTTATTTTTTAAAAGTGCTTATAAAATATCTACTTACGTAAAAACTAATGATTTAAAAAAATAATATCGATAAACATTTAGAAAAAAAATCGTCTTCTGATTATGTAAAGTAAAAAAAATCTTACGAAACTGAGTAGGCCCAAATAAAAAAAAATATAAACAAACTAAAAACACAACTCTAAATAGAACACGCAAAGAAAATTCACCATGAAAACAGAATCGACTGTCGTCTTTTATCCGTCTACTAAGAATAATTGTAAAATATATCTTGAGCACGACAGTATGCGCAAAAGAACGATAGTAATTAATATTGTGCAACATAGCTTCCCGCCGGAATGAAATTAAAAGAAAAAGAATAATGATGTCATATAGAACGTGGGCGTAACAGTTTAAATTTTCCCTTCTCTGTTTAGCGATGAGGTTTGTTGATATAAGCTTGTTTTCGAAAAGGAATCGAATAAGAGATGAAATAAGGAGAATCGTTGAGTAGATGGAAGGGAATAGAGCATGCGTATTAGAAGTGATAGGCTACTAAGTTTATATTACTAAACATCGTATTGAACTGCAAAAGAATCAGATATTTACTAGGAGTCGAATAAGAGTTGAAAAGAAAGAATCGGAGAGTTGAATAAGAGTTGAAAAGCAAGAGTCGAATGAGTTGAATAGAAAAGAATCGAAGACATTTAGTATGTACGCATCAGTTGAATCGAACAGCAGTACGAAGAGATCAACTGCTACACTTGGTGAAGAAGAGAAAGAGAGCATGCACATTAGAGTTTACAACTCTAGTAGTGGTGGAAAGGAAAAGAATCATTGAATCGGACGAACGATTCTTTTTTACGAATCCTTTCTGAGAATTGAATCGAAAGAATCGATTCCTGAAAAAGAATCGTTTATCCCACCACTAGTCGCGGGCGCTATGATTTGGATGTTTTAAAAAATTACTTGTTTAAACAAACAAATTGAATCGAAGTGATTGTTTAATTAGCTAATGAAATACGTTAATATTCCATTTTTAATTTCATTTAATAATAATAATAATAATTAATATTAATAATTTTTGCAATTTTAAATTGAATGATTTGTTCAAAAATAATTATGAACAATTTGCTATAGAAATAAACCTTAATCAAATCAATGTTGACAAAGTGTCAATTTAAAACGATGAAATTGAAATCATAAATCAAATTCATGAAATTGCTGTTTTTGAAAAGCCCGCTAAAACCTGCTTGACATGATAGTATATTCCATTGCACGACGGTTAGGCGGTTCAACTTGTCATTAAAACTTCTAAATATTTTTAAAACTCGTGTTAAGTAAATCGAAATTCTGGTTAAAAAACATTAATATTCAATTTTTAAATATTATTTATAGTTTTTGCAAGTTTAACTTAAATAATCTGTTTAAACATAATCATGAATAATTAATTAGAGAAATAAACTGAAATCAAATCAATGACAATAAATTGTTAATTTGAAATCGAGTGGAAGAGAGATAGATGCGGCACAAACCGAACGGTTAGGCCGATCGTGCCTTTCTCTTGCTCGTACGCTCGGCTCAGGCGGAACGGGGTAATGAGTCATGCTTTTTCGTGCGTGCTGCCGGCGTTCATCGACTTATAAGACGTTTTCACGTCAAAAAATCTTCATCGTTGAAAACGTTAATAAATGATATGGCGTCCATCATCACATTCATAGAGCTCACACTCGAATGATTGACAAAGTTTTTTATAGACATTTATTTCATATTCTACCTTACTCCCACTCCTCTCGGCAATCGTACAAAATAGCCGGTAGAGTTCGTCGTAATCGATAACTCTAATAGCGAACGGAGGACTCTCCCATAGTAATTAAAATTTTTTTCGCACAACAGCTCCCGAAGGGGTGCACTGTTTCTTGCAGGGACTACGGATAGATTCCTATTACTCGATGACCGTACAAAAGATTAACCTGGGTTAGTAGTGTTACCCCCACCGCCACCAATAAAATGTCTACACATTCCGTCAATAGTATCAATCTTCAAACTATCAAGATATTCTTGCAACCCACTGTGAATTTCATCATAGGTGATGTTATAATTGAAACTTACAATAACCGTATTGAAACGATCTATGTCAATATTTGTACTTAAAGCGTGCGAAAATGTTGCGTTATTAATTTTCATCAATGTCGCAATGTTCTTACACAACGGTGTAGGAAAACTCTAACCACACCAATGCGGCTATATCAACATCCATCGTTAAACTGCGACTACATTCGTCCATCAGACCCCTTTTATTGGTTGCGTTTTCACACCACCCAGGAGGTAGCAACCCCAGTGCGTTGAGATCTTTTTCATGAATGAAATCTCTCCCTGAGAAAGGCCTACTATAAAACACTCGAATCTCTTTTTTGTATTTTTTTTAATTTTTGGTATTATTTTTTATTTTTGTAATTTTCTTGCAAATGTTTGTATCTGATCCAATGCAAGCATAAATAATATTCCAGGATTTAAGCTAAGATGGAAGGCTACAACTATAATTGAGATATTTAACCAAGGATGTGGATTCATCCGCAAGCTGAGATCTATAGCGATAGTCTTCATGGTACAATAGACTCGAATGAAAGCGGAGTGTTTTCCTTGATGACGTTCTTGTTCTTACAATGCGGTAAACTGTGTGAGTTGATCAGTTCAATGCATCAACAACATCTTATTCACAACTCGTTGAAAGAATAGTAATAACCGTTCTTGGCCAATTCTTTGTTTTCTGCGTTTGTGTTTTCAAACAATCGCAAACGAACGGCCTCTCTGACCAGATCAAACGGCTCTTTAAATAACTAATTCTACATTCCATGTAGAAACAACCAGTATGTAACACACATTATCCACTTGTATAGTGGTTGTGATATGGACAATTTAGAATGTAACTCGAACTCGGCTTCGGCGCGTCTTCTGTTATCATCCGAATATCGTCATGAAATCGACGAAGGAATTCAGCTTTCTCCAGTCCCTTGGTGTATATTGTAGCGAATTCTGAACACTGCGCTTTCATAACATCAGCACTGAATACAGCATCACCGTAATCCCAATCTATTTTGTGAAATTTTCTATCTAACCAAGCGGCCATCCGCCTGTATTTCGACTTCAACTCACTCCTTGGGTACGGTGAATGAAAATGAAGAATCATATATCATCCATCGCCGACGAAAGCGAATTCTTTAACTATAAACTCATTGCGATTGCCGAGGAAGCCATAATACTCTATAACTTCTTCCACGACTGCTGTTCAACCGTGAATGTCTAACGCATCTTCCCCTTTGTTGTATCACACAAGTAGTCGTATGACGGAGGTTACCCCCACCACCTCAATACCTGATTATCATATTTGTCAGTATGGCCTCTATCAGGATTGAACCAATGCAAATGGTCCCGATTTTATTCCTCAAAAGATATTTTTATCTGTGTTAAAACCCACCAATTAACAAAAGATATTTTTCAAACTCACCTAAACCGAATCGGAAAAAAACTTATAACTAATAAAAATTTACATATTGTGCTGTAACAAAATATTCAATCCGTACCCTCAAAAATTGTTCACAACATTGGACTTTTGACCTACCAAACCAAAGCATCCAAAATTAGCTATAAATCAACCACAAACATACCAAACAACAACCAGGCACAATTGCCAAATGCACCACTGGCAGAAAAGCACCCAAGCAGGCCCCTAGCCAACCAGGCTACTATTCTACACTAAACACCCTCTACAGTCCTTTCAAGCGCCAAAAATCTTTCAACAATGTGCCACTCATCTCTAAATTCCAGTTAGCCAGCAGATCCTGATTCAAACAAACACCCTCAAACTCCCTGACCACCTCTGCAAGCCTAACTCATATTTTGAGCAGACTTACAGCACATGAATTTCCACACATTGAATTTCTGCTGACAAGATTTAGAGGAAGGACCTGACCAATATGGGAAGACCCCCTTGTTACGATCCTGGTCGCCACACTAATCCCTTCATTCCTAGCCCTGATGGGCTTTACCAGAGGCATCATTTTCTAAACCCTCAATACCTGATTATCATATTTGTCAGTACAGCCTCTATCAGGCCATACTATGCTAATCTTAGCATCATCTGATACTAAACATTGAGGACACTGACCCAACAAGCCAAACTGAGCCAGCCTGACCTGAAATGTGCCATATCCTGAAAGGAACTAAGTCACATGCCGGTTCACAGAGATCCATGAGGCGACTACCAACGCCCTTATGTCTGGAAAGAGACGGTGCATATACCGCCCATCTGCCATCTCATCCCACCTGTCTTGTCAAATACCAAAACGTTTAGCCTCTATTTCTTGAATACACTGCGCAGTCAGTTCACCCAACTTCTTCACAGCGTAATATAACTAATGTTCTGATGCAATGACATCAATTGGTTTTACACCTGCAGTAACCAGAACTGTATCATGAGAAATACAGCCCTTCAGCAGCATGGTGATCTTCTAAGAGCTAAATACCATTTTGTGTTGATACTCTACAAGCTTGGGTTGCCTGGAATTCGACCTCCTTCCGCAAGTCTCCTTTGACCAGCAAAAGCCCATCAGCATAACCAGCAACACAACATCCACTGAGCAACCTTAGCCACATGAGAGAGTCAAACTCCTCAACCCAAAGCAGAGAGCCTATCACACTGCCTTGGGGACACCCTTTAGAAATTATAAAAGAGGCAAACTGGATTTCTCTCATGTATCTGATCATCTGTTTAAGAATAAACATATATCTGTCTGATATTAGAACAAATTTTAAAATACTAGAAATTATAAAATATAATATGAATATACATAGTAAGGGATTAGACATTTAAGAAAGATACTGTGTATATATATATATATATATATACACGAGGTGTGTGAGAAAAGTAATGAGATTGGTAACACTGCAAGCGATCTGGTAACGCTGTGTCTACTGGTCTGTGCTAGACCGGTTTGTTCATCCATTCCACATGCTAAGTACGAGTTTCAACTCTGTTCAGCCAACACATTATTTTTGACAGCGCCATCAGTGAAGTTGTGTGTTATGAAAATGGAGCATTGGAATTTAGAGCAACATTGTGCGTTCAAGTTTTGTGTTAAACTTGGCAAATCCACGAGTGTGATTTAAATTAATTATATATATATACAAAACATAAAATTAAATTTAATATGATAAACCTTCAGACAGAATTATGCAGTGACAGTATTTTAAAAGCTGCAATAGACTGTACCACCAACATCTATTTTGATAGTGTGATGTATAATTTAAAATATTTCAATCAGTATAGAAAAGTAAGTTCAGTTAAATGGACAACATGCATAATTCCTTTACTTAAAATTATATTTTTATTTGATTTTAATTTTAATTTGATTTTATGCCTCGATGTCATAATTTTACATATGTAAAAACTTTTACAATTTAATTTTTAAATTTTGTTTAAATTTTAATTTAACTGAATAGAAGTTTAAAATACTTAATTTAAATAAAGTAAATAAATGCATGATAAGTTATATTACATTTTATGAAGTTTGTAATGTCATTTGAGATGAATAAATGAATATGTAATGCAGCTGATAATGTAAGTAAAACAACTTTTTTTTATAAAAGTTTTTTTATATCTTTTAAAAGCTTACTTTCTAAAGTGTTCCTGAACATCTAACTAGATTTTCTAGTTAGTTTACTGAAGTTGTGTTGTAGATGGTGCTTTGATTGATGGTAGCATTTTGACACAGCTGAGAACTCTTTAGTGTATAGCTGAGTTTAGTATGTTTGATTTACATTGAACTCATACATTTAATATGTTTTTTTTATTTTATCAAATCTACTTTTTATTCACGATTTTTATGTGTTATGTGAAATTCTGCTCTACAAGGTTGAAAATGCTGATTCTACTGTTGCTATAAACACCAAAAATAATATTATCATGTTTCGGTATTAAAAATGAAATTCGTTGGCAATTTTTTAAAAAAATAATTTATTATCACACAATATTTAACAAAAAAGTTAAATTTTCATAAGCATTACCTCAATACGTACAACTTCACTATATAAATCTTTAGGACAGACATTTATTATTCTACAACATTCCTTTAATAACCATAAAAAAGTAGATGAAAACATTTTTCTGGCAATTTCATCAAATTTTTCTAATGTAACAGGTCTAGAAGGATTGTAAAACTTTCCGTGTAATAACCAATAATGCTTGTATGGTTTACTTAAAAGAAACGATTTGCATTTAACATTTTGTATACTTTCATTATCAATTAAATCATTAGTTACTCCCTTCACTTTACAATCATTTACTTCAATTAATCTTTTCTTTAAAAGATTATTAGTAATTTCAGATAATTCATGATCTGATGACCGCTTACGCTTCTTAGATGTCTTTATTATTAATTCATTAACAGCAACGTTATTAAAAACAGAAGGAAGAGATAGTAAATCTAACAGTGGTATTTCCTCCACACTTCTCAATCTAGAATTGTGAACAGTTAAGTTTATATGATCACTTTCAAATTGTTGGTATCTACAACAAACAATCACTACAATTACAATCCACAAAATTAATAAAAAGAGTTAAATTTAAAATGAAAAATAAAATGAGTTAAATTTAAAAACCAAAAAATATACATTTAAATATAAAAGTGAATATACATTTAAGTGAAAATAAATTATAGATTCACAAGGTACACAAATCAAATGCTTTATTTTTATTTAGCTGGTTAAGGAAGTGATAAGTATCACTGCCAAACAACTGTTACAACAGCTTGCTCTGTAAGGCTGCAGAATCTAGTTTTAAAAATAGTAATAATATAAATACATTTAATCTTTTCACTTCTCTAAGTGTAATAAAATGCAGTGGAAAAAAAAATCCAAATGCACAATCTGCTATCTTAACACATCAGCCATAGTAATAATAGAAGATGAAGGATATTGTTTGGTACTCATTTATGATTAAACAGACCAATACTGAAAATATATACCACCATGGATGTATTTAGCCAAAGAAGAAGGTACATATTGTACTCCTGATTAGCAGAAATTTCTACACACCTTTTAATATTTGTTTTATATAAAAATAATGTGCTATGCTAAATGTTTATTGAAATAAAATAGAAACGAAAATGTTCAAAAAAAAATTTACAAACTAAGTGTTGATTTTCAGACAGTTTTTAGCAAAAACAAAACCGCTAAAAGTTTTATGCCCATTTCATGGTTAAACAACATCATCTGTAGTTGATGTTAAGAGGATTGTTTAATAATCAGAGACAGTCAATTGTGTCTAATTATTGAATGACCCTCCTAGTAAAAAAAAAAATACTAAAACAAAACAAAGAAATTATTTAAATAAAAAACTAACACTTAGAAGTACCAAAAAATTAAACCAAATTTCTACCTTATCTATGAAATAGAAAATAATACAATAGTATAAGTTGAAGTTAAAAGTTAACACTATCTCCAATGGCCATCACATCCTATTTGATTTTCCCTTTACATAGGAATAAGATAAAAGTTTACCGTAATGAAGACTAACGGCAGTAACTTTCAACGATCAAGGAAACTTTTCTATTCTAAAAACTTAAGACATAATAAATGTTTACTATTCCTATGAAAAACTTTCAAAAACTTTTTAAATTCAAAAAGTGTATTATATATTAACTCTCCAAGATTTTTAATAGATACATTTCCAAACTGGTTTCTATAGAGCAGTGACTCTCAAACTTTTTAGCTCCACAACCTCTAAAAAGTAAAAAAAAATTTAATCAATATTTTACCAACCCCAACCCAATGAAACCTAATTAAAACTATTTACCTGTGTTGATAGTATGGGTATGAACATGCATGTATGAAGTATACAAACATAACCATTTACAGGTTCCAACTTGATGTATGAATGCTCCTTGTAATTTAGTCTCCTTGCATAATAATAACTTTGCCAGCGTCATGTTCGAACATAATATGATATATTTAAACACGTCATGCTCTCAGTAGTACAAAAGAAGTGTTAAGAGCTTGCAGAACATCAGTTCAGTTTTGAATGTGAAGCATGCATCTGGTGTCTTTTAAAATTTTAATTTTTAATAGCTTACTTTCATTGAAAATAATAATAATAATTGAGGTTTTGGTTTTTTAGTGTGCATTCAAAGTGTAACTGTTTTTTTTTTTTTCAATTAGATTCTTATGTAAAATGGATAAATTTGTGAAAAAGAAAGTGAGCCATTTACATCCAGAGAATTGATTGGTAAAAAGACGATTGTACAATGATAATTACTTAAATTATGGTTTTAGCTCATTGGATGTAAAGTCACAGTGCTTTGTTTGATTTCTAGACCTCCGATAAAAGCATGAAGCCATCAAAATTAATTTGAGACTTGGAAACTAAACAATCAGATCATAAAATCAAACCCTTGGAATTTTTCAAAAGAAAGTTACATACTTAGAGAAATCAACAAGTTTCTATTTGTAAATCAAGCCATGGTGATGAAAGTACACTTTGAAGCATCTTATCTCGTAGGATTAAGAGTAGCTAAGATGTCCAAACCCCATACAATCACAGAAAAGGTCATATTGCTTACTACAATTGAAATGGTTAATGTTTTAATAGGCTTGGAAGAAGCAAAAAAGTTGAAAACAATTCCCGCTTTCTAACAACACAGTATCAACGTAAATCGATGACATGACTGGCTATGTTGCGATCAGATAATTCAGCAAGTGATTTAAAGTGAATTTTTTAGTATTCAATATGATGAATTAACAGATGTGGCAAACATTTCTCAAAACTAAAATGTAGGAATCATCATCTTTTACCACTTGATAACAATTTGCTTTTGTGCGTTTCTAATATAAATCCACAAATGGTTCTATGTGGGTCCATATCATTTTATCATTTAATACTTTAAAATGAAAAGCAAACACAATCATCCCATTAATTTATTTTCTTTACATGTGTATTTATAAATTTAGGTAAAACGTTTATAATAAATTATTTTTTCTCATAAAATGATTTCATTATTGTTTACATGTAAAAGGTCTAGGCTAATTTTGTAACCCCCCTTCATATCACCACAACCCCCAGGTTGATAGACGCTGCTATAGAGCATCAATCAAGCCCTTCAATGCACAGATACAAAACTGACTAAAGAAATAAGTTTTAGGAAGTTAAATGACTACTTTAATTTAATAATTGGATTCTGCATTTCTCTACTTAGTGTAATAGCAAAGTTATACAGCGAACCATAGTCTTAAAACTGAGAATACAATGTATCCTTTCTTCTTTGACTATATACGTCCATGATGGTATGTTTTCAATATAGCCCTGTTTAATCATAATCATTAAAATTTATAATTACTTCTGCAAGAATTGCATAGGTTCTTTGATAATAAAAATGAATAATTATAATGAATATAAAATAACATAAAAATGGAAACTTAATAACTGCACACTATATAAGTAATGCGATGGCACAGCACAGTAACACAAATTTCTTACTAAATTGTTGACAAATACTTTAAAAAGGTTTATTATCCAGCAGATTAAATAACATGAAAAAAACGTTAAATCTCCACTGCATTCATGTTGTTCGGGACTACATACTGCATTTAGGAGTATAAAATACAGTGAATGTGAGATGGTAAATGCAGCATTACATCTTAGTATTATAAAATATCATATTTCTGCCATGAATTTTAATTTGAATCAAAAGGTATCTACTTGTTCTTCTACACTGATATTGTCTCCTTCAGAATAGTTCCCTAGAAAAGTGAAACAATTATGACAGCATTTATTGTAATCCTGAAAACATTTGTATAAAGCATTTTTTGTACAATCTTAAGTTTACTTAGCAATTTTTTTATTTTTTGTTCTAACTTCACAAACCACTGTCCTTCTAATGTTCTCTTAATCAGTGGGAACAAGAAAAGTCACTATATCTAGAGAATGCAGCAGTTTTGGCACCTATGTTTATTTTTGGCTAAATAATTACCAATTAATAGTGAAGTGTGGGTTGGAGCATTATCATGGTGCCAAATTCCTAACACTGTTTGTTGACTGTACAACTTCATGGTAAGAATTCATAATGGACATCGCTATTATAATTGAAAAAAAAAAAACAATAAGGAGAACCTTAATATTCAATAGAACTCAGCATGCTTTTCTCAGTCTTGATTCTTCAGGAAGTTTCCACTGGGATGACTGGACCTTTGTTTTAATACCATAACCATACACGCATGTTTCATCACATATTTGAGTAATACTAAGTCAATCAGTTATGTGATGTGAGCTAACAACTGTTCTGCAATGTGGATTTTGTTGAAAATTCAACAGTTTTGGAGCAAATTTTGCTCTTACTCATTTAATACCCAAAATGTCAATCAAAATTGTTTCACACAAGTCATAAATTCCTATCTCTTCACCAACTTCTCCAATAGCAATTTGACGTTTATTGATCATAATACCCTCTGTTTGGTCAATATTTTCATTGAATGTTATGTGTTGGGGCATTCATATGTTATATATTGGTTTCAACATAAAATCCTCACTAAAAGGCTTCTCTAACACCTTAACCATTTCACTGTACTTTACTCCATTTTTAACACAAACCTTTGTTCTATAATTTTCAAATATAATAAATTGTCACTAGCAATAAAATACATCCTAATTCCTCAGTTGCCAAATTTGAACTATGCTAAGAATATAACTGAAATATTGATATACATTATAAACGCATTTTAAACATGGGAAAAAGCCAATTTCAGTTGAAAAGAAATAGCATTTAAAATTTTTCATTTTTATCACATCTTGTAAGATGTAATATGACATCACTTCTAAGGATAACAAACTTAAGAAGTTTGTTAAAATTTGGTCATCAATTAAAGATAGCAATAATAGATCAAGTGGCACTATTACAAATATACTGATAAACTGGAGTCCTACTGTTTCTTAGATTATTATTATTTTGATAGCTATATTTTTAAAACAACAGTTTATAATAAATTTATTTTTTAACCAATTAATATCTCTACTTAATCATGCCAGATTTCTCGAAGTTCACTATTTTTTGCTTTATTCTTTATAAAACAATTTGTTGCTTTATTTTATTTTCTATTTTTTTTTGTTTGCCTTAAGCATCCAAAATTAAAATTTTTACCTTTACAGACATTTTTGCCTTTAGTTCCTGCTTTTTATTAGGTTTAATTTTATTTTTAGTGTTCCAAGAACAAAAGCCAATTACCTGGAAATAGCCACAATGGCTTTTGTTATGACCATTACAGTAAATCATACACATCCCATTTTTACTCCTTTCAATGAGGTTTGGTGACAATAATTCAGGAACAATTGGATCGTCTTTATATAAATGGAACCACTCACTGTCTTCATCATTCAGAGAAAAAAGCAAAGTTTTCATGGTGTATAAAATAAAGTAATTACGTTTATGCTCATAGATTGTTGTTAATTGCTAAAAAACATTTTTATTTAGTTGAAAAATGAAAATTTAAATCTGTTACTTAAAAATAGACCTATTATGGATCAAAATGGCAACTGGTTCCTTTTATTTTAAAAGATAATCACTAGAACATAAGGTATATGAACAGACCCAACAAATAATTAGTTTAAACATACTTTGCGTGAATATAATTGTACGATGTATTAAAATTACAAGATGTTAGAATAAAAAAAAAATGAAACACAATTTATTAAATGATATAAATATTATGTTTAGAAAAAAATTGTATTATGCTGGATTAAACTACTTCCTTGAAAATATTATTATTCTCTTCAATGTCAAAATCAATTTCTCCTATTCCTTCCAAGTCATCTCAACACCATCTCTGGAATACAGGCTTTTAGGAATACAGGTCAAAGTCTTGGTAGGTCTCTGGTATAAGATTCATTATTGATTGAATGTCATTAAGTTTCTCAGTGGAGATGGGTTTACCATCAGGCCAAAGAGTAACAAGGTTCGATGAATAAAATAACTGCTGGCTTGACCTTCCTTTCTTCTTTTTTTAATATTTACTGAACTGTATGGGCTATTTTCATCAAAGGTCTTTCTCATTTGCAGAATCATTGGTTTACTCCTATCCAATCTTATTTCCCTCACTTTCAGCCAATTCACTTTCTGTCCATCTAAATCCTTTTTTCTATTTGTAATACCATTTTCTATTTTTCACATGCCTTTAAAATCTTCCATCTCCATGACAGAAACACAGAACTTTTATTTTTTCTTTCTAGAGATTTCCATTACATTAATATAATCTTCCAAAAGTATATAAGTATTGCTGATATTTCAGAGCCGACTCAACATCTCCAAAATAAGAATCATTTTCGAGATAGGTGAGGCCAGACAGTAGGTATTTTAATCTAATTCTTTTCAAATGGGGCAAGTTAGCAAATAGTGTGTTCAACAGAAATACTATTTTTACATTGCAGTTTTGTCCATCACAAATTAAGTTCTGTGATATCAAGTAAAATATCACTTAAAATGTGTTTGCACAAACAAGATCTGACCTCTTGGACACCTCAACCAGCAGTCCTTTCTACCCAAACATAGAAGTAACCGCTTTTTTTTAGCTGAATATATCCCACTATTGTACACACAAATTTGTCTTTTATATTAAATAATATTGGTAGGAATACATGGTAGAGGCAGAGTTTTTTGCAAGTCATAAGTTAATGTGTCAATATTTTTGACCTCTTTCGCCATCTTGATAATTTGATTTCTGGCTTTTCGTGCTTCACAAAGCACGAAAAAATGCAGAAATGCATTGCAAAATGCAAAAATGCAGATTACAGTCATTTTCAAATGCTTGTTTAAATTTGTCACATACGTACTTGCAACATTAAATTTGTCGCAAATCTTACATGAATCTTTTTTCAGTTTTTCTGACATAAATTGAAATGCGTGTGTAAAATATGTATATCAAGACCTACTGACTTATTCCACTGGCATTTTCTTGCTTATATAATTCAAACATTTCAGCTACAGTCATCTCTGCAGCTAAATATTCCATATTGCCATTTTCTTTACAGCAATAATGTGAATTATAGCTGATGTGTTTCTTGACTTTTCAATAACATCTGTTACTTTACTGCATCTTACACAATGCAGTGTTCACTCTCTTTGTTGATATAGATAATGTTTTTGTAAACATTTGATGGCATACTGTGACCTTGTTTAAAAAATAGGTTCTTGAATATCTTCTTTTCTAACACTGGATTGTAAGAATATAGTTCAATGTTGTTGGAATCAAGAATATTTTAAATTTAAATAATCTGATTTTGATTAAATTACATACATATATTTTAGGTTCTTAGAACTCATTTTATATAAGTTTAGAGTGTAATTAAACTAAGCATAGATATAGATGGATTACTTGTTTGGTAGCAAAAGAAGATGGGTAGTAAATTTTTGCATAAGAATATTTCGTGCTGCTGGTTCAAGCTTCTCACTATGATTATTTAATAGTTCATTTGTATAAGTGACCAATGGTGTTAGACTAGGCGGAAATTCCAGATTATCTGCATCAGTCATTACAGAACTCATTTCATTTAGCAGATTATTAAGTTCACCATTTTTAAATTTTGAGTTTGAAGCTGAAAGCAGAAAAGGAAAAACTAAAAAAAATTACTATCATTTTCCTGGCTTCTTATAAATTAATAAATACGTATAGCAGTAGTAAATCAATAATTATTAATATTACTTGAAATTGTAAATATTTTCCCATTGCCCATCAGGGCTAGGAACAGGGGGTTGTCTGAATCGTCACAAGGTATGAAAATATAATGTTGTGTCTTCCACTACAGGGGTTGGGATGTAATTCTAAATATGTTTGTGTGAAATCTGTTCAAAAAATAACCAAACTTTTGTTATGCAATTATTTAAAGGTTGCGTGAGAGCTAATAACTCTTTTCATCCTCAAGGTAAAATTATTCTAATGATCTTGCCACATCAAGGAGTGACAAAATGCTTTAGCTGGCAGAATTGCTCTCAATGCTGTTGGTGAATTTTTCTTCCAATCCCTTCCTCAATAATGTTTAATTTTCATCTTTTTAACATAGATTTAAGTGTATGAAACAAAATAAAATCTACAGGTCTCTGATTGAGAGAGTATTGAGGCCATAAAAGAATAGTCACCCCAGTTTTTTCAACTAAGTTCATAGATTAATAAAATTTAATTTATGGGTCCACATTTTTGTGGAGAAGTCATTGGTTTTGTCTGAAACTTGAGCCTCTTCTAATACGTTTCTTTTAAGAACTTTAATGCAGCAATAACAGTAATGTCAGTTTAAAGTCTATCCTTAAGGTAAAAATTCATGATGAAAGACAATTTTACTGTCAAAAAAACTGTCAACATGACCTTAATGTTTGATCGAATACAAATTACTTTTTTTTTATCTTGCCAACTTTTCCCAACCCATTTTATAGACTGGACTTTGTAGTAATAGTCATGTTTCATTAATCACTATGATTTTCTTAAAAAGTGTTTCATCATCATGAACATGATTTAAGAGCTCCTGAAAGGCTACAATATGATTTTTTTCTGTGACATCAAGCATGTCACAAATTTTTCTGCAAGTCAATACACTCCCAGTATTTCAATTAGAAATCTTTATGTTTACATGAGCCGATTAAAATGTAGTAGCAGCACTCTTCTGTTGTTACCACACAGTACAATGCTCATTTCTTTCAAGTAATTAATTTATGCAATGTAGAGACACTTATCAGTGTTAAAGGACTTCCCTTGTACAGATGATAATCACCCATTTTTTGAAGTTATTAAATCAATCAGTAGCAACTTGTATGACTAAGCCTGTTCTTTGATGGCTATTTAATACCTGGAGAAGAAGCACTTTGTAATAGCATTTATTTGAGCTCATTAATAAAAAAATTGTTGACTGATGAGCAGATAGTCAACAATTTGACTAACCTACCAGATTCCAAGCAGCATCATGCATTCTCTCCTGTATGAATACACTGGAGTGGCCTTAAAGCATTCCTTAGAGTGTTTTTTTGTTTCTTTAGTTCAATGGCTTGAAATCTCTTTGTTCACAATTCATATCTTTTCCTTATCTTTGTTCTCTCTGTTACTTATAGTGTTTAGCTTGAATTTTGATTAGACACTATCCAGTTTCTGATTCTTGCTAAGGTAACTATATAACAAATCTTTAACAGAGGTTGCTGATTATTGAATAAAGACAAATTTCTTAACCCTTCCTAATATACACACATACACATTCACACTTGCACTAACTCCAACAAACAATTTTCTTACAGACTTATTTATAACTTCTACTGGGAGATTCTATAAAAAAATATAAGACTAAAGACTAAAAAAATATAATTTTTTGTATAACAATAAACATTAAAATTTTATCAAAATTGTAGTAACAATTTTTTTGAGAAATTCAACTTCAAAATTTTAGTAAAAATGTGGTGCCAAAAAAAGCTTAAAATAAATTAGTACAATCTAAGACAAATGTTACATTTAAGATATGAATTATAAACAGAAATAAAAACCACTCTCACCATTTGTTTGTCTATTAGTAAAGTTCTTTTTCCTCCAGTAAGCACAAAATACAGAGCTACCTCCAAATGATGTACATAGTTTATTCAAAGAAATTCTAGTTGGGTAATGAAACTGTGCGATTACTGTTTTTCTACATTCTATAAATTTAACCCAATTTGTCCATGAAAATAAGATTTTGCTATTATCATTTTTTGTTTTGAGTTTTCTGAAAATAATTCATAATAGAATTAATCATGTTAAAAATATCAGAACTATAGGGTATATTATGCATATTGCCTAATATGTAACAATGAAACTAGGTAAAAACAGACAACTGGAGGACTTTCAATGATCATTTCATCTGGTAATGGCTGTTAATCTAATAGCCTTTTGAATTAGGTCATGTAATCCAGATGAATGATCTCCACAACCAAATTCCAAAGAGGAAATGACTTTGAAACAATGAAAAATAAAATATCCTTTTTTTCCATCTTTTATGAACCCATAGGATCACTTTAGTCCAGTCCTTTAACTAAGTCTCTTCGAAGGGACTGTTCAGGCCTTGCAGTCATCCCGGTACTTTTTCATATGTTCCAGTCTCCGTGTCCTTTCTGGTGTTGAAAATGTTCATGTTGTGAGTTTCTTCCTGGCGAGTATGAAGAAAGTTTTTCATCCTTGATTATTTCATTTTATTTTATCTTGTATGTGGTGTCTTCTGGTGTAAGATCAATTTCCTTCATACTCCCCATAAGTAAGTAATATTTACGAAAAATGGGAAGTTCCGTCTGACTTCAAAAGGAGTGTAATTGACATGATATCAAAGAAAACAGGAGCAGATAAATGTGAAGAATACAGAACAATTAGCATCAAAAATCTTACCTAGAATTCTGTATACAAGAATTGAGAGGAAAGTAGAAGTGTTAAGAGAAAACCAATTTGGTTTCAGGAAAAGTATAGGGACAAGGGAAGCAATTTTAGTGCTTAGATTAATAGTAAAAGGAAGATTAAAGAAAAACAAACCAAAATACTTGGCATTTATAGACTTAGAAAAGGCATTTGATAATGTAGACGGAATAAAATGTTCAGTATTTTAAAGAATTTAGGGTTCAAGTATAGAGGTAGCTAACATTTACAGGAACCAAACTACAATAGTAGTAATCGAAGAACATAAGAAAGAAGTCGTAATAAAAAAGGGAGTCAGACAAGGATACTCCCTATCCCT
The DNA here is from genome assembly GCF_047948215.1 of Lycorma delicatula. NCBI lineage: Eukaryota > Metazoa > Arthropoda > Insecta > Hemiptera > Fulgoridae > Lycorma > Lycorma delicatula. The sequence continues at coordinate 188,171,198 of NC_134455.1, forward strand.
ATCACTTTTTAATCTTTACATAGAAATAGCAATTAATGATGTTAAAGAACAATTTAGATCTGGAGTAACAGTGCAAGGTGAAAAGATGCTATGATTTGCTGATGATGGAGTAATTAATTCTAGCTGAGAGTAAAATATAATTAGAAGAAACAATGAAAGGTGTGGATGAAGTCCTACACAAGAACTACCACATGAAAATAAGAACAAAACAAAAGTAATGAAATGTAGTAGAAATAATTTAAATGGACCACTGAATATAGAAATAGGAAGAGAAAAGATTATGGAAGTAAAATTTTGTTATTTGGGAAAAAGAATTACTAAAAATGGACAAAGCAGGAGTGATATAAAATGCCGAATAGCACAGGCGAAACAAGCTTTGTCAGAAATATAACTTGCTACATCAAAAATTAATTTAAATGTCAGGAAAACATTTTTGATGTTATATTTGGAGAAATATAGTAAAAAGAGACAGACTTATAAGCCACATATTAAGGCATCCTAGAATAGTCGCTTTGATATTGAAGTTACAGACAGATGGGAAAAATTGTGCCGGTAGTCAATGTTTGGAATATGCAAAACAAATTGTTAGAGATGAAGGATATAGGGGGTATACCAAAATGAAACGACAGGCACTAGATAGAGAATCTTGGAGATATGCATCAAACCAGTCAAATGACTGAAGACAAAAAAAATACACCAGAAACTGCAGGATTTTGTTATTTGGGTAGTAAAATGGCAACTTGTACTGCAAATTAGCAGTTCTGAAAATTGCAATGGATGAATAAAGTATGAAAGAGATCAAAAGCATACTGGAAAACAAGCAAAGAGAATTTTTATTCAGAAAAGTATGCCTGTTAGTATAAAATGTGGGATATAACAATTAAAAAATAAATTTAAAAAAATATTTTTCTGAAACAGTACTTGTTAGTGAATAATGAACAATAGGAAAAACAGAAAAGAAAATAATGAGAGGCTTTAAAGTGTGTATTTCAAAAGGACAATGAAAGTTAGTGAAACTGAAAGCACAAGTAAAGAGGTTTTAAAATTAGGATACCTTTAGAGGAAACATATGGTAAAATCTTGGAAAGAGAAGATTCTTCAATGGACAACTAGGTTGGTTAGTCATATATATATATAAGAAAACTTAGGTTTTTTTTTTAGTTTGGTAACTGGGTCATTTGGGGTTTTCATGTGGTAGACAATAAACATCATTTATGGTAGAAAGCCAATGATTGGAATATAAAAAACTGATAACTGAAGATGTAAGAAGTAATAATTATGTAAAACTTAAAAGATTGGGGCATAAAAGAAGTGGAAAGTAGCATCAAATCAATTAAATGTCAATGACACAGTATAAGCAGCACTACTGTTGTAGTGTTTGTATTTTCATATGATGTTAAACATTTTTGTTATCATTTCTTTTAACAAATTACACAAAGAAAATAAAAATATTAAAATTTTTTTAAAATAAAATAATAATACACGCATTAAAATCTTACTTAATATTTATTGTAAAAGGTGTAGTATGGCATACATTTTGCACATTTCACTTTAACAATTTATAACTAACAATATTAACTTAATACCTCAATAACTAGGATTTTTAGTACTGAAACCAACGACAACCAAATTACTTTAGAAAATCAAAGCCCTGCTCTTATAATAGTAAATGAGGCATAAATGCATAATTAACAAACAAAATTCTGACAATAAATATAATTAACATTACACTACCTAATTGATAATAAACAAATAATACTGTACCTGTTTACATAATCTGCATATTCTGAGACACTTCTCTCTGTAACACCATCTAAACCAAAGAAAAGTTTAAGAGCAACTACAATGTATGACATAGCTTGTGCTTCTACACTAATTCTTTCAGTAAAATGTGCCTTAGGTGGACATAATTCTAATAATATATGTACCTTTTGCAGCAAATCATCTGTCAAAAATCATGAAAAAGATAATAAAAGAATAAATAAAAGTGCACACATGCATAAATGCATAAATATAGAACAGTAACAAAGAAAAAAATTAATATCAGACAAAAGTAACTTGATAATCCCCCCAAAAAAATTCACACACACACACACACACACACACACACACACACACACACACACACACACACACACACACACACACACACACACACACACACACACACATGTGCGTGCGCACACACAAATGTGTGTGTGTGTGTGTGTGTGTGTGTGTGTGTGTGTGTGTGTGTGTGTGTGTGTGTGTGTGTGTGTGTATGTGTGTGTGTGTGTGTGTGTGTGTGTGTGTGTGTGTGTGTGATATATATGTGTGTTATTCTTTTGGCGATTCTTCTATATATAAAATAAACATTTATATAAATGGTACAAACATTTCCAAGAGGGCTGTGAAGGCATTGAAGAGGATGAGCAGCCAGGATGTCCCAGCACATCAACAACCAATGACAGTGTCGAAAAAGTGAAGAAAATGATTATGGACAATCACCAAATAACTATATCAGAGTCAATAAGGATGTCTACCTGAACATTCTACACCGTTCGTGTGAAGCGATCTGAAGAAAAACACAGGAGTTGTAGTGAAACAATTCATGCCAACTTCACCATGATAATGTACCTGCTCATACTTCTCAGTTTGTTCATGAATTTTTGGCCAAAAACAACACTGTTATGATACCTCAGCCTCTGTATTCACCAGACATCATCTCCTGTGACTTCTTCCTATTCCTAAAGCTGAAAAGAACCATGAAATACGAAGTTTTACCAACATTAAAGAGATAAAGACAGAATCGCTGAAGGAAATGCCGTACCAGAAATTGCATTCCAAAGTGCTTCTAAGATTGGAAAAAGCGTTGGTCCAAATGTATTAATCTGAAAAGGAGTAATTTGAAAGTAACAAAATCAATATTGATTAATAAATAAAGATATTTTGAAAAACTAAAATGCTTGTAAAATTTTACAAGGTAACAAACCTTGTAAATAGATCAACTACATCATTTGTCTTTAAAATGTAATTTATTAATTCAAACAGCTTAAAATAAACAGTATGACACTAATGTAATGAAGTATGAATACAGTATGGTCTAATGAAGAGCATGGTAGCAAGCTCTTCATCAGACCATAATCAAAGGGGCGTAATATATACAAGTACAAAGAGACAGACTCAAAACAATCAATATAAAGAAATAACCCTAGACCACACCAATGCAAGTTATGAAAGCACTATTATCAGATGGTCATTAGTATGTTTATTAAGTACGTATTGTCTTTCAACACAAGAATATAACCCAGTTACATCAGACTATATCGGAAGTATACATATGATCATAAGTTAATAAATACCATAACATGATCTTTTAGTTTTCAAACCATTAAAGCCAGTCATACTTTCAAACATCCAGGTAAAACTGATTCATTAAAAACGAGAACAGACAAGCATTTTGGATTTTTTAATGGTCATAATTTTTGAAAAGGCTAGATTTTTTAAAAAATACTTTTCGAAAACTCAATATGTTAAAATGGTTTTTACCAATCAGAGCATAAAACAATTATTCAAAATCTTATTTGAAAATGCATAAGTTTGTGGTTCTTTAATATCAAGCGATGCCAACATCACACAACAGGCATCACATAAGGACCAACCGAACGATTGCTTTCAAATTTGCAGGATATATTCATATTACTCCAAGAAAAATTTTAAGCCATTGATCGAGATCCTTATTATTATACTTCTTTCACAATTGGAAACAGTAATATAATGATGTAAACAATTCTTTTTTTTAATGAATATTTGTAAAATATTTAAACCATGAGAATAATGAATGCATCGGAGGTCCAGGCTAGATGGTTGGGTGAGCGAAACGAGCCCTGACCAGTAACAAAACAGACTTTAAAAAAGAAAATGCTTTTACAACAATTCTTTAAATTTTGACACAAAATTTAAGTTGGTAAAAAATTAAGACAAACTACTAGTAACAGACTAACTGATAACGTCATATTTACTTAAAAATGCCAAAATTTAATAAAATTGAGCGCATAATTATTTACTTTTAGTTTATTTTTTAAATCTCAGATTACCCACCTATTATTTACACCTGTTATTTTATTTTAATTTTTTTAGTAGATTTTTTAAATTTTCTTTATTTATTAAAATTAGGTTTGGTCAACAATTAATACTGCCTATAAGCAAAAAGCTTTTCAAAGCAGAAAAGATGAGAAATGTTTCTCACCTTTTTTTAATTTTTATCAGGATATACATGCACCATGATAATAATAAGAAGAAAAAGCCAGTAGACAACCTAAAGAGATTGCTTCCATGCATAGCTATAACTCTCTGGTACAGGGGCGTATGCAAAGGGGATTATTGGGTTTGAACCCCCCCCCCCCCTAGAAGGTTTAAGTACTTTTTAATATTAGGCATAAATATTAATTATCTTTATAAAAATCCATCGTATTCTCTCCTCTAACTTCTCACTGTCAGAGTAACAAAATCTATCAACATAAGATCCAGTCTGCTGCCCTTCCTTCTTCAATAATTTAATCCCTGTACTTGAAGCTACATCACGTACAGTACATCACTCAACGTGCGGCACAGTAATCATCATTCAGCATTATAAGAACACAGCAGTGCTCTCACTGGCGTGGTGAGTGTCAAAGCACATACACCTTCTCATCTATTGAAAGAGAGGAAAGATCATCAAAGCTGTGCCACTTATTAAGGTACGATAATAATAACAACCTTGTAATAAAATAAGACCGACTCTATATTAACTTAATTGTTGTGAAACAATGTCAGGATAGCTCTGCAGTGGCAGCAGTGCATATATGAAATATTGTACATTGTCAAACAGTATTCACTCATCAGTCTAAGTTCAAATTTTGTTGTGGAACATTCGTTTAATGTTTTGTGCATTTTGCAGTTCATATTTTTAAACAGAAACTTCACATTATCATTCAATGTTCTTTAATATGTCTAAGTGAACTCAAAGTTCAATTTTACAATTTTTTAGCAAAAATTCGCGTGCTGGTAGTGATTCTTGTAACATTAGTGAAAATTTCACTTTGCCAAATATATTCTTAGCTGCTGCAAACATTCCTCCCAAAACTAGTTTCACATCCTCCTGTGAAAACTCGGCTGGTACTGAATGTACATCGACAACATTCAATGTTGACGTGCCCGCTGAACCTGTTAGAAGAGATTACTGTATTGTTCTAGTTCTAGAAACTTCAACATCTTCAAGTTCCAGTGAACTACACATTTACGATATTGGTATGAAGGAAAAGACCTGTCTAATGAAATAACTGGATTCTTTAACAATACCTGGAAACCAAATCCAGGGTTTGTTTTTCCAACAAAAGGAAAGAGAAATCTGCGATTTCAGTTAAAATGGTTTTACCGCTGGAAGTGACTTGCATATTCAAAATTTAAGGGAGGGAGTTTTTGTAATCTTGTGCACTTTTTGCTCCACGAAATGGTGTTGCATCTGGCAAGCAACCCTTAGGTCAACTTTATAGTGAGAAATTTGACAACTGAAAGGATGCTGTTGAGCAATTTTCAGAACATGAGAAATGTCTTTATCACAAAGAAAGTTTTAGAGGTAGCCAGCCAGTACTTTGATCGAAATTTCATGTGAGAAGAAAGTTCATAGACATGCTAATAGACACTGCAACAACTCTAAAGAAACTGGAGAACAGAAAAAACTTATTCCTGTTATTGAGAGTATTTTGTTTTGCAGGAAACAATGTATTGCTCTACAAGGCCAAAGGGATTTGGAACGAATAGAGATTGATGTCAACTAAGAACCAGAAGAAAATGATGGCAATTTCAGGGTACTTCTTCGCTTTTGTGTGTCAGTAAGAAGATAATTAAGTTGAAATACCATATGTAGAATAATAAAAATTGTAAAAGAGGAAGGGCTTTAAGATACTACATTATCCATTTATGGAAGGTGTTATATGATAATAATGGAGGACTGGTATGCTGTGAAAAGGGAATAAAAAATAATTAATTATTGGGAAGGTATGGAAAATAAACATAGAATAAAAAGAAGATGCTTATTGAGCTCTATAAGAATAATCAAACACTCACAACTAATTGGTTTAAAAACCATACAAGAAAACTCCAGTCATTGAAATCACCAAAAAATATGAAATTGATGATATAATTGTGAAAAAACAAATCCAAAATGCATAGATCACATAGCACAATGCATAAAAAAAGCACAGATCACCAAGAGACAACATTACCAGCAATCATATACTTCTGAGAGCAGAAAAAGAGGTATGTGTTAAGAGAGTTAAAAGTGAAGATGATTCATAAATGAAATTTTTGTAAAAAAAATAACTGCAAAAAAGCAAGTCAGGAAAAATTATGAAAAAAGAAGTACGGAAGAAAAAGATATAAAAGGCAGTAGTGCCAATAAATTACATGTAAATATGAAATATGACTTAAAAGAAGCAGCAGAACAAATAATTTGCTTCAGTAAGAAAAGCAGAATAAAGGAGCCATATGTCACTGAGGCTACTGAAAAAATACGAAATACAGGAAGGATGAAGAAAGTAAGAGACTTAATGAAAATAAATAAACGAATTAAGATGAGACACACAAAAAGCAGAAGAGAAATGGCTTACAGATAAATGCAAAGACACAGATGTAGAGAGAAAAGGATAAAATGATTTACTATAAAAACTTTTAAAAAATTTAACGCAAGATATGTAGAGAAAAGGTACAGGCACTAAGAAATTGCCAATACAGCTGCAATGGCTAACTATACCTAAAATATGTTTGAAATAATGTATGGTCCAATAAAAAGCTGACTCATATTCCCATCGGAGCCACAAATGAAAGAATGAGATAGACAGCAATCCTAAAATTTCAAGTTATACAAATAACATAGGATATGAGAAAAGGAAAAACTAGTCAATAGAAATGTCAACAGACGTCACAAAATTTATTAATTATGAAACATTACAAGATTTGGTGAAATTATACAACTGGATCCACAATGGTGAGATGTGACCAGAAGATTTCCACAAAACATGATTCCAATCCTTAAAAGAATGATGCAGCAAAGTGTTAACGTGACAAGAGTTAGTTTAATGTTGCACTTAGCAATGATTTTTTGGCAAGTTTTGAACAGATGATAAAGGGAAGAAATGGTGCAAATGGTGAGAGAAAAACAATATAGATTCAGCTAAAGTAAAAAGGTATGAAGGATTAACTAGGCTAATAAAATTACTGACAAGTATATAGAAAGTTAAAGGAGTAAGTTTCATATAATATGGAAATTACCTTGATTCTGTAAGCAATATAAACTAATGAAAATATTTAAAAGGCAAAGAGAAGATCAGAATGAGAGAAACTTAAATAGCTGTACATTGAATCAGAAAACAACTACAGCAATAAAAGACGCAAAAAAAATGTATACTTTGATCTACAAACAGTAATAAGGCAAGGGTAATAATACATTAACAGTAATAATACATTCTCCAATCCTAATTAATATGTATGTTAAAAGGTATGATGAAAAATGCTCTAGAAGAGAGTGAAGGGATTAATTATCATTGGAGGAAGAATAATAATTAACATAAGTTTCTGTGTAACATGGTGACTAATAAGATAAAAGTTACTGAAAATAAAAAGAGGCTTCTATTTTTTACCTCTTACAAATTGACAAATATGTTATAAAATTAGTGTAAAGAAATCAAAAGTTACAGAAGGAAATAAATGCCTTCACAAAAGAAGGAATAACTGAAGAAATAAATAGTATACTTACTTCAGAAGCTTGTTACCCAGAAAACAGCAAAACTGAAAAAGTGGAAATTAAATAAAAACTAGAGTAGCAATGGGTACTCTAGTACCCATTGCGCTGTTTAATAGAAAGAAATAATAACATGGTAAAATGGCAAAGAAAAAAATCTCATTATGTGTTATGTTTAGAGTGAACATTTTTATGAACATGAGACTTTTTTTACCTTCTTTCTACACGACTTTGTTAATAAACATAACTGTCGATACTGGAGAGATGTAAATACTAATGTTTTCAAGTTGGAAACATACAGCATCCTGAAAAAATAAATGTGCGGGATGGGATTTATGGTGGTAACATAATCAGTCCAGCATTTATCAATAGGAATATGACATTTGAAAAAGTATTTGCAGTTGCTGGATGAAGTTATTCACCCACTAATAGTCCATGCCTTAGAACATGAGACTTGTTACAATAGTAAAAAAAAAAGGTTGGAAGCATTAGAAAGGTAGACAAGGAGGTAGGAAAAGCACAAATGAACTGACAATTCCAGTTAAAAATCAGGCATTAAGGAATGTAAAAAACAATAGAACTTTCTTCAATTTAGAATAGGACAGCCAACATGGTAACAGAAGTTTAGCTGAGGAGAAAAGGAATGGATACAGACCAGGTGCAAAGGAACTTACAGCAGGGTACCAAGTTAGATGAAAAAATGAAAATATATGATGAATAGCTCAATTCAGAGAGACCTGGAAAATAGTAATAAATGATGTAAGAAAAAATAACTATTACAGTCAACCAACATCTGTCAACAAATTCAATTAAGAAACCACAATAACTATTAATAGAAAAAAAAGTAAAGGACCAAAAATGAAAAAAAATTAAAGTCAATAATTCTAACCAAATTACTAAACAAAGGAAATTCCTACTAAAGCAAGTAAGATGAAATTGCCCTCCAGATTCTATTAATCTGCTAACTTAATAGAAAAAAAACCACTACACTTAAAGGAAAACCTCAGTTATTAGTAAATTTGGAGTTCAGAAATATTCTTACAACAGCTATCATTCAATTCTGTTAGCAAAATAAAGCATCATGACTGAGATGTTTATAATAAAAGTTATAGATTTCCACTTATAAGTGATAAAATCAATAACTCTTTAAAACATACTAAGAAAAAGAGATTTAGTGATAGTTTTATAGAACCTGAATCATTGTGTGTAAGAAAGTGATCACTTTTTGACATCATTCATGTCTAAAAAGACTACAGTAAGATGCAGACAGCAGAAATTAAATTCCTATGCTGGACCCATGTATTTACAATAGAAAATCTTGTACAGCTTTCTGATAACTGGAATGAATTAGGATTGTTTATCAAAACAGAAGAAGATTGAGAATTTAGATTGAAGTGATGTAAGCATGTTAATAAAATGGACCTAATAAACCTAACAAAACAATTTTTTTTTTTGTGAAAAACATGCTTTTGTGTTATCGCTCAGAACAGAACAGACATCATAAATGATATTAAAAACAAAAATTTACTACTAGTATCACAGCAAACATCCCAAACAACTTACTTAAAACTAATATCACAGCCAGAATCTTTAAAAAAAATATGTACTTTAAAAAGACAGCAAACGAAGAACATATAAAATTTAAATAAACATATAAACTTCAACAAAGTCTCAGTGTACATGGCCCCTTCTCAGATATCAATAGAATTTTAAAAAAACAGGTACAAAGACTACATAATACAGTACACAAACAAAAGAAAAACAACACAATGTATAAAGGATAAAAATAAAAATAAAAGTATCATAACTGAATTGTTTCAGTTATCAAAGGAAATTAATTACTTTATCAATCATGCAATTATTGTCACCCAGAGTACTCCATCACATCGTGGTAAGCACTTGAAACATGCAATATAAACTTGCATAACCTACAAATCCACAAGAATATGGTGACCAGTTAAATGGTGGTTATACTGAGGTCACATAGGCATACTACCTAACGACATAAGATGACTATGTGTCAGTCTGGTATGACCTATCTGCAAACGACACAGAACAACTTCATCTCTCCTGTTTGCTCTACTGGATGAAAGCCAAGCACTCTCTGTGCTCTTTACAAGTCATAGCTTGTTATCTACTATCCCATTCCACTCATTCTGCCATTCTGTTAGCAGTCATTGTTTAATAAAATTGGAAAAATCAGAGGCAAAATATAAGTAGTGAATGCGGGTTGAGTATATGCTTCCTTAGCGATGACGTCAGCACACTCATTCCCTGGGATCACAACGTGGCTTGGAATCCAGCAGAAGCTAACATATACATTATGATGGGATAGGGGAGAGAACAGAACAATAAAAATGGATTAGTCTTCAGAAAATGAACTCACAAGCTTACAATAAAGGATGTTATCAATACTTTTGTAACTTACATAATTTACTTTAAAAAAAAATTTTTATAAGAAATTAATTCACAGGCACCTGGAAGTTGAAGTTCTAGACAGTATCGAGCAGTTAACTTGAAAAAATTAGGCTGTGGTACAGATTTAATAGACATCACTCTAGCTACTCTGTGAATACTTTCTCTTATACTTAAATTAGTCATTTTTTTATTATGAAGTAATGATTTTGACGAAGCATGTAAATTTACTTCTGATGGAAACAATCTTTCAGCTTTAACAGACGAAATATGCCCCTCTGACATCCACCTAGTTCAATCAGTAATACATTTCATTAAAATAAAATAATCATTACAGTAAAATAATATATAAATAACCTTCCTTACTGTTATGAAGATATTGGTATATCCTTGCAAGACGTCTATTCTACTACTACAAGACAACAATTATATCAACAGATAAACAATCAACTCAATTACAATTAATTAAACAAATTTTATTTATATTTTTTTAATGAAACAAACCAAAACAAAAAATTCATTAATTAAACTAAAACTGTTTTTGAACACTATGTGCTTAAACACTTCCCACCTAAATTTTTGAAGTAGCACTGTAATTGTTAAAAGTTAACTGAGGGTAAGCATTACCATTAAACAAGAAAATGCCACTTGACAATAGCCAGCTTATTTGTCTTATATTGCATGAAAGACCCAGTAAAATGTTTTGCAGTTAGCTTCTAAACTTATCATTCCTTGGAACAAATTAACAAGCAAGAAGATATTCTAATCTAAGAAAATTTTGGCCTAGTTTATACGTGCTAAGAATCTGCTAATTTTTTTTTTGTTTTGTAAGATTTCCTGAACTCTCTCTCTCTCTTTTTCCTGTTTAGCCTCCGGTAACTACCGTTTAGATAATTCTTCAGAGGATGAATGAGGATGATATGTATGAGTGTAAATTAAGTGTAGTCTTGTACATTCTCAGTTCGACCATTCCTGAGATGTGTGATTAACTGAAACCCAACCACCAAAGAACACCGGTATCCACGATCTAGTATTCAAATCCGTGTAAAAATAACTGGCTTTACTAGGACTTGAATGCTGTAACTCTCGACTTTCTAAATCAGCTGATTTGGGAAGATGCGTTAACCACTAGACCAACCCGATGGGTAAGATTTCCTGAACTGCAGTGATGTTACTGCACTAATAGACATTTTTCTTCAGCAGTTTTATGACAGATTCATGTTTCAATACCAGTAACAATTATTAATAAATTAATCACCTTTTGCGTATATCAATTGAAAACCATCATTATAACTGTACTCATTCACTTTTACCTGTCACCCTCAAGCATTAGTTGAAGAGTGGTAAAGAATTTCATCTTCTCCCCAAGAGGATAAAACTCTAGGTTTATCCTTTTGAGTAAACCTATCCAACGGTTATTCTCCCAAGAGGATAAACCTCTAGGGAGATTTTGCCCCATTTAGCACCATGATTTCATACCAAAGATGTCTATAGATTCTCATATAATAGAGATTTTGAAATCTGAAGAAAGCTACATAATCCATTATCATTGAATTGCCTTCAATCATAAATCTTCATCATAAACATTCGTTTAATTAACATGATGCATTATTTTCTTTGCCAGATTCATTTACATCCACATCATTACACACTTCTTTTATAAAATCGCCTTTGTTTTATAGCTTTACATTTTTTGTGTAAAAGGCTTCTACAGGAAAAATTTGTCTGGCATTTAAAAGCCAGTTTACGTTTAGGATTTCACCTTTGGTAGGGACTTTATACATTTTTTTAAAAATATACATTAAACACTCAGAGATAGTTTTAACAATTACTTTAAACTATTAGAAACAGTAATTTTTTTTTAAATTACTGTCAGCAAAATTCTAATGATATACCATAATTACCTGACAGTATCTCCAATTTGAGCATCCTGATTAGAAAACATCATTCCCAACTGAAGCACACCAATCAATTTAGCAAGAGTTATATTATATCCAGTTTGACTATTATTTTGCATCAACTGTTTAAATAATTTCATCTTTTTTGAATAACTTAAATCTTCTGCCAATGACTTAAATGTTTTACACACTGCTCTTGCATGACTTGATATGTAAAAACTATTTAAAAAAAAAAATGATTCCATCAATGAAAGTTTACATTCTTCTAGTTTTGATAAATATATTTTTAGACCTATTAAAAATCATAATTTCTTTAAGTTAGCATTTTTTTTTTAAATGACTTCTTTATTTGAAAGAAATTCAAATTCAAGAAAAATGTATTTTGATAAAAATACCAAATAGAATGCGCCACCAAAACAATGCATATATTTAATTTATTGTAGAGTACATCTTAAGTCCAATATAAAAAAAGTAATTTTTTTAAACGCTTTACAATGGGTTCTTAAAAATAAAATAATGTTCAAAATATTTTTAAATTATGCATTATCACATTTTGTAAAACAACATTCTGAAAAACAAGGACTCTATTAAGTGCTTAATGAAGATAATACATAAAAGCAGCAGGCAATAAAAATTAACTTTTAATAAAATAATAATGAAAAAGATTAATTTGAGAAAAACATTTTATATTAAAAAAAATAATATGTATTAAAAAAATTCACAAATAAAATTATACTGCATATTTAAATAGCATTAATAACAGAGAACACAAAAATTATTATCTTATAAAACAAACAGGTCTATTTAATTTGCTCAAGTTAATTTATTTGTAATTTAAATAAATTTTAATAATTCTATTGATATATATATATATAATCAACAGGTTATGAGTGTATTGCAATTTTATAAATATATTTTGATTACGACCAATGCCATCAAAAACTACTACTGTTCCTTAAAATACATGTTTCGCCTAAAGACATCATGAAAAGTGGAAAAAAGACTTTCTCAAATTTTATAGGATGGGGGTGGCAGGAGAGTTGTGTAAATGCTAACTTACATATTAAAGGAGGTGCAAGGGAAAGGCTACCTCAGGCTGATAAACAAGACAAGATAGCAGAGCTTATCCCAAGTTCGAAAGACAACCTTAATGCTGCTTCTGAGGGATATGAGCTCCACTACCCTCATGTATCCAAACATAAATTGGCTGACAAAGTAGATATTATAATATTTACCTTCACACAGATAATGCTGGAGGCTAGTAGCCATCCTTGAAAACTGAAATTCTGATATATTTTCACACATAGATCAATAAACAGTTGTAAGACACCAAGCAAGTATACATCTTTCAATCCTGTCCAAAGGGATAGGACTTTGGATACTCAAAAAAATAAAATAAAACCAGTAAAAAAATTAGTTTTTAAGGTTTCAGAACAGCACCGTAAAGTTAACTAGAAAATAAAATGCCATCCAACTCGCAGGTTATTTGATCAAAGTTAATTAAATCATACTCCTGTATAAATACATCCAGCTCAGCTAATAATAATCTTATAACAGTATAAAAATCTTAGGTAACAGCAGTTTCCAGGTTATAGCAATAGTATTATAATTTTAAATTTACTAAATTAACTGTTAAAATTTTAGACAATATTTAGGAGTACCCTTTAGCAACTGGTTGATCATTATCATTATCATCTTGCGTTAGATTTTCCAACGTTTGAGACTGCGACTGAAGCTGAGAATTATCTAAGAAAAACTTTTCCTGTTGTGACAATTGTAAACACTCTTCTTCAGCAAGTTTCCTCTGTATAAAAATAAAATTAGTAAGTATTAGAATTAGAAAATATACATGTAGCTTAAATCAAAGATTATATATACAAAAAAAAAATAATGAAACACTCACATAAGAAAAGAACATCTCACTTTCTACAGTTCAAACCAAACTGAAAATAATCAAATGAGGCTTCATACTATTTGAATTATTTTCATTCCTAAAAATTTCTCAAGGACTGTCTACAAAAAAATCCAACATTTGTTTAATATTAACTTGGTAACTTATTATTCTGCATATATACTTTAATGAAGAAAGCTGAGTTGTTCAGGGAGTCAAATTACAAAGAACAGATGAAATGTTATTAATAACCTACCAAACTATCATCCTGAGAAAGATGGTACTGCATTTACTACAATGGTTCCACAACAACTGGAACATCTAAGGAGTAGATGTTCTACTAGGAACTACTAAGGAGTAGATCCTTACTCTTCTTCAGAGATGAAACAACTGTATATATAATCTTCTATCATATTTTTAAATATTGTCGCCAAATGACTTTGATGGCACATGACACCTTAGAATCTTACAGTAACTGTGAAAAGGGCTGATTGAGGTTTATTGAGTGGTGGCTCTGAAAAGGGCCTTTTGCATGTGTTGAGAGGTAGCCCTGAAAAGGGCTGTTGGGTCTAGAAGCTGTAGCCAGGGAGTTATTCATTGGAATTGAACCGAGCTTCTTCACAGTGACAGCTGGGTCCCTACTGCAGCATGGTAGTGGTAGCCCCCAGAGCCTCACAGTGTCAGGTCAGCATCAATTGTCTTCCGCTGGTGCGGTGAGGCAGTTCTCCCTGAACAACTGGACTGGCACTGGGATGGCCCACCAGCCAAGGCACTTGAAGACCAGCAAACTGGGGCAGAAAGTTATCATCCACACCCAGCAACTCAATCGGCAGGCCAGCCAACAGGCCCACTAGCAAGAGCCAGCCCAGCATGGGAGGAGAACCACCTCAGCCATGCCAGCGGAAGACGACAGATGCCTACCTAACTCTGGGGGCCACCAGTCTCACACTGTAACAGGGACTCAAGTGCCACTAAGAGAAAGCTCAGTCCAATTCCAATGGATGACCCGCAACTCCCCGACAACTACCTACTGGGCCAAGCCAACATCGGTTTCCGGACCCAACACCCCTTCTTAGTGCTACCTTGTAAAACACACAAACAGCCCTTTTTAGGGCTATCATAAGGTTCTAATATGCCATGTGCCATGTGCCATTGAAGCCATTTGGCAATAATATTCATCTTCTCAATAGTATACAATTTTTGGATAAGTTGTAAGATGATAAAATTTTCATGGAATGATCAAACTGATTTCATTTGCAACATCAAGAAAATATTTCACTTTGAAGCACCTTAATCAATTGTCATGCTTGGCATATAATTAAATATTTATTATTATGCTTTATACAATCCAGTTTAAAATATTTTACAATTTCAGGCTACTTCAAAAATTCTCAAGTTTTCAGGATACAACAATGGAACATGTTTGGTGCCAGAAAATATTATTCATGTACTCTGATTTCAATAAATAAGAAATTCTAACACTTCTATTTGTTTATAATTACAAATAAGCTATGTTTATTAAAAATTATGTTTATTCCTAAAAAAAAAAATAATAATAATATTCACTTGCATCAAACCAGGCATCACCAATTCACAATTCACATTATAATACACAATCCTATTCCTACCTACAAGAAAAGACTTATGTTTTGGTTTGTTTTGTAGATCACATAACCTAAAAGGTCTTCTGACCAAATTGTTTAGAAGATTTCTTTTCATAAAAGCAATATTACTCTGACAAGTTTTTAAATAATTCTAATTATATAAACCTAAATTTTTAATTACTTATTTAATAAATATTTAAATACATTGGATTGTGTACCAAATTCTATTTATCTATTTTACTTGCATCACTGTTTCTTCATAAAAATATTACTTTTATCCAAATAAATATGGATTAGAACCACTTCTCTTAATTATCATTCCATATTTTGCAATACTGCTCTGATCAAGGTTTTTTACATAACTTCCCTTTATCCTTCAAGTAAATTCTGAAGCAATACCTTTTATAGACATCGATATTAAAGTAAACCAACCATTCCTGACATGAACCAATTAATGTAAAATAATTATGTTAAGGTATGCATAATGCACTCATTTGTTTATTGATTGGTACAAAATAAGATAAAATGTTAACAGTCAGCATCACATTCAAAGAAATTATTACTTTGAAGAATAATTAAGTTAATAACATTGATATACGAGTTCTGTAAATAAAGTAATAAATAAAACTAGTTCTTTTTTGGCAGCCAAAGTGGCAACACTGTAAAGTTACTAGTAAACATATGGTTATATGAAGAGCTGATTTATATTAGGTATTAATATTTTTAGTGTATTGTTGCACCGTGAGACATAAACAAACTTTTTGTAAAACAAATTTTTGTTGTGCTTACAAAAATCAGTGATACTAATTATGAGTAACATTGTGCAATCAAGTTTTGTGTTAAACTCAGTGAGAATGCTACTGAAACTTTTTCAAAATCAAAAAGGGCATATGGAGATGATGTTCTGTCACGAGCCCAAGTTTTTAGGTGGTTTAAAGCATTTTCAGATGGCCGAGATTTAGTTGCAGATGACCCACGCTCTCTGAAAGACCATTAATATCAAAACGTGATGACATTATTGAACGAATCACAGACGTGATATAGTACAACCGATAATTAACTGTCAGAATGACTGCAGAACAATTGAATTTGAACTGTACCACACTCCATCAAATTTTGACAAACAAATTGGATATGAAAAACATTTGTACAAAATTGGTCCCAAAAAACCTCACTGTTGAACAGAAAAACAACAGCATGGAAGTGTGTCGCGATCTTCTAGGGTGAATTGAAACTGATCCTGATTTTCTAAAAACTGTTATTACTAGTGATAAATCTTAGATGTTTAAGTACGACTCAGAAACAAACGCCAGAGCAAGAAGTGGCACACTTCAAATTCACCACATCCCAAAAAATCAAAAATCAAAACCATGCTAATTTGTTTCTTCGATAGTAATGGCATTGTCCATAAGGAGTTATTGCCTACAGGACAGACTGTAAATCAATATGTTTACCAAGAAATTCCTGAAAGACTGCGAAAAAGAGTTGCCCGCGTGAGACCAGCCATCAAAGATGACTGGATGGTGCATCATAACAATGCACCTTGTCACACTACACTCTCAATTAATGAATTTTTGGCAAAGAAAAACATTCTTGCAGTTCCTCAACAATCTTATTCACCTGAATTGAGTCCCTGCGACTTTTTCCTGTTCTCAACTTTAAAAAAACAACTCAAAGCACAAAATTTTGGAACAGTAGAAAACATAAAAAAAAAGCGTAACCAACCCATCTGAACAATATTCCGGTATACGAGTTACAACACTGCTATGAAGAGTGGGAAAACCATTTGAAGCGTTGTGTAGCTTCCCAAGGGAACCATTTCGAAGGTGAGAAGATGTATAATTGGATTGTAAATAAAAAGTTTTTCTGAACCTGTCTCATTACTTTATTTACAGACCTTGTAATCTGTTGCATGATGTTCACAATTTTTAGTGGCTAATAATCACAACAATGAATTAATTAAAAAGTTGAATCATTAAAAAATCTTCTACTACCAAAATCATATCAATCAAATCTATTTAATTACTTATACATGCTTGATTGGAACTAGATTTGAATATGAAACACTGATTTGTATCCCTGATATGTAAAATACAATGATTTACTTGAAGGGATTCAGAAAATAATTAAAAATTGTAAATCTTTTCATGAGAACATACTTCTCAATATCATATCCTTAAGTTTAGGTTGTGGATGTAGTAATGTAGATATAGTAGGAATTAGCGAGGTTCGATTGGAAGAGGAAAACAACTTTTGGTCAGGTGATTTTAGAATAATTAATACAGCTTTAAATAAAGGGTAGGCACGAATAGATTTCGTAATGAAAAAGATGGTAGGAAAGAGAGTAGAGTATTTCAAAATACATAGCAACAAAATCACAGTAATAAGGATTAAATCAAAACCTAAGCCAGCAATGACTGTTAATGTCTATATGTCAACATGTGCCCATAATGATGATGAGGTAGTGTGAATATGAAAAAATTGTCAAAGCAATTAAACACATTAAAGGAGATGAAAGTTTAATAATGTTTAATGATGAAAGTTTAATAAGTTGGAATGCAAGCATTGGAAAAGGCAAGGAAGGAAATATAGTGGGTGAGTACGGTCTGGGCAAAAGGAATGAAAGAGGGGACCGACTTATAGAGTTTTGCACGAAGTATAATTTAGTAATTGCCAACACAAAGTTAAAAAATCATAGTAGAAGAATATACACATGGAAAAAGCCAGGCGATACTGCAAGGTATCAGATAGATTATGTCATGGTTAAGAAAAGATTTATAAATCAACTCGTCAACTGCAAAGCTTAACCTGGAGCAGACATTGATAGAGACCAAAATTTAGTGATAATGAAATGTAGATTGGGGTTTATAATCCTGAAAAAAAGGTGTCAGATGAATCGATGGAATTTAGAGAAGCTTGAGGAAGAGGAGTAAAGAAGATTTTTGAGGAGGACATCACAAGAGATCTAAGTAAAAAAGACAAGGTAGAAAATGTAGAAGAAGAATGGGAGAATGTTAAAAACGAAATTCTTAAATCAGCAGAAGCGAACTTAGATGGAACAAAGGGATCTGGTAGAAAACCTTGGATATCAGAGGATATATTGCAGCTGATGGATGAACGTAGAAAATATGAAGAAAGTAAAAGCAATTATCAACAATTAAGAAATACTATAAACAGAACTGCAAAAACTAACTCCATGAAGAGTGGAGTTAGGAAGTTATCTACGAAGAGTAGATAAGAGGAAAGTTTTCAGAAATGGAAAGAGAAGTAATCATTAGTAAGATAGATGGAGCATACAGGAAAGTTAAGCAAAATTACATGGTACATAAATTAAAATCCAATAATGTGTTAAACAAAGATGGTACACTGATTTTTAATACGAAAGGAATGGTCGATAGGTGAGTGGAGTATATTGAAGAGTTATATGGAGGAAATAAATTAGAAAATGGTGTTATAGAGGAAGAAGAGGAATTAAAAGAGGTTGAAAGGGAAGAAACAATACTGAGATCAAAATTTAACAGAGCATTAAAAAATCCAAATGACAGAAAGGCTCCTGGAATAGACAGAATACCTGAAAAATTACTGCCCAATGCATAAGAAAGAAGCCATAAAAAAAAAGGATTCTGACAAGGATATTCCCTATCCCTGTCACTTATTAATCTTTACACATAAGTAGCAGTTAATGATGTTAAAGAACAATTTAGATCCAGAGTAATAGTACAAGGTGAAAAGATAAAGATACAATAATTTTCTAATGATATATTAATTCTGGCTGAGAGTAAAAAAGATTTAGAAGAAACAATGAACGGCATGGATGAAGTCCTACAAGATGTGCAAAACTCGTGATGTGCAAGAACTAGCACATGAAAATAAACTAGAACAAAATGAAAGTAATGAAATGTAGTAGAAATAATGTAGATGAACAACTGAATATAAAAATCAGAAAAGTAAAGATTATGGGAGTAGAAGAATTTTGTTATTTGGGAAGTACATTCCTAAAGATGGACAAAGCAGGAGTGATGTAAAATGCCCAATAGCACAGGCGAAATGAGCCTTCATTCAGAAATATAATTTATTTACATCAAAAATTAATTTAAACGTTAGGAAAACATTTTTGAAAGTATAAGTTTGGAGCGTAGCTTTATATGGAAGTGAAACTTGAACGATTGGAGTACCTGAGAAGAAAAGATTAGAAGCTTATGAAATGCGTGCTATAGGAGAATCTTAAAAATTAAATGGGTGGATAAAGTGACAAATGAGGAGGTGTGGCAGCAAACTGATGAAGAAAGAAACATTTAGAAAAATATAGTTAAAAGAAGAGACAAACATATCCCTCATATTAAGGCATCGTGGAATAATCGTTTTAATATTGGAGGGACAGATAGAAGGGAAAAATTGTGCAGACAGGCAACATTTAGAATATATAAAACAAATTGTTAGGGATGTAGGATGTAGGGGGTATACCGAAATGAAACGACAGGCACTAGATAGGGAATCTTGGAGAGCTGCATCAAACCAGTCAAATAACAGAAGACAAAAAAAAAGTTTAGGTTACTATGAATTAAGTGTTTGAATGTAAATGAAGTATTGATGCTTGATATATTTGTGAACAATTATCAATGGTTAAGTTGATGGCCAAATATTGTTACAATTAATCAATTTTGTTGTGCTCTCTCTTAACACCACATCTTGTAGTGCTGTAAACAAAAAACAGGAAAGTCTATCGGAAAATTCCAAAACTTCTGAGTAACTCTGTGTCTTAACTTTTTACAGGGTATCTGTCAAGTTCAGGTTTGATTTATACTTTGATTTAATGAATTCAATTAGGAACTGCTTCATCTACACTCTTGTACTCTTATAATGTAATGTGAGCATGAATTATAAAGTTTAATATCTGGGTATTTTTCTTTAGAAAATCTTTATTTTTATGTTTCTGGTATTTCCGATTTGTGGAATTAAATTGCATTCCATTGATTGTAATAATATTTGGCCATAAATTTAACCACAGATAAGTCTTCACAAATATATAAAAAGCATCAATACTCCATCTTGCACCCAATTTAATTTAAATACACATTTATAAACAAGTAACTGCATAAATTAAACAAGTGACTTTTACCACCAATACTAGATTTGAAAATTGCACAATGAATATAAAAAATAAAAGCTACGTTCTATAAAACGTTTCTGCACAAGCATACAGACAATATATTTATACTTGTAGTTTTATGAGAACAATCTTAAATACAATTAAAAATATTTCTCACCACAATAACACTTCCATTTTCTTTATCATCTTTGACTGTGGTAGTAAATATAGAATAAAACAAATTTTCATTTTAAATAAACAGAAACAACATAAGTTTTTCCTCACATCAAAATATTTTGTTACACATCACAGAAAAGTTTACATCAGTGTCTAGGATGGCAAGTGCTGTTGTACTGGGATTTCTGTAAAAATTAATTGATGGAGAATTTTTCAAATTAAGATACATATTCAAAGTGATCAAAATATAAAGGAGAAACATGTAACATAATAAGTAGACATAGTTAAAATCCAATATCTATTTTGCACATATGTTCTTAATTCCAAAACTCTTTTTAAAATATTTTCTGAGCAATCAAAATGCAAACTTTGCATATAGTACTGAAAACATTCTGATATGATTAAAAATAAACTACTTGATATTACATTCATTTTGTCCAACAAAATAATACAATGTTACTAAAAACAATACAATAAGAAGTAATACAGTTTGTTTGCACATTTGCATGAGCATGTGCATGCACACAAACACAAAATACCATGCCCATGTTTGAGTGCATAAATGTTTTGTTGTGGATGAAAATTACCTTAAGTTTAGTCAATCTCTGTTTTTGTGAACTAGATATATTTATATCAAGAAGTTCATCATCATCTGAGCCATTAATCATATCTGCTAATTCTCCAGATTTTTTTTGTTTTTTTTTCTTCTTATCCCTTTTTAAATGCTCTTTAACCTTCAGCATATACAAATCTCTACTTCTTGAGATTTCATTGAAATCCTTATTCATAAGAAGTTCAACATCTCTGAAAATTAAAAAAAATACACACATCAGCTATGAAAAGAATAAATTTAAATCATTCATAAATAATATACAGAAATAGTTTTAATAAAAGAAGTAGGATAAAATTCCAAAAGAAAAACTAATTCCAAATAATGTACTAAAAATAAAAAGCAATGCTATTCAATTCATCTTCAGATTTTGATTTTTTGAAGTGGACATCAATTTCAGAAAATTCCAACTTTCTAACCCTTAATTTGGTACTGATTTAAAAATCAAAAATTTAAATAATAGTATTATTTTTTTATTTTTCATCTTTTTTTTTTTAAAGAAGAGTTAAAGAGTCATTTTCGTAAGAAACTTATTTTATTTAAAAGGTTTTAATTATACTTTTGTTGAAGATGTGGATAGGCAGAAAAAAACACTCCCAATATAGGCAAAAACACAAATTATGAAAAATCAGCATATTGTTAAAAATGCATAGAAATGGCATTACATAATGACTCTTGAGTATAAGCTAAATGCTACCTTGAAAAAAAGTATATTTTTCCCACTTAAAAGTATAAGTTTTCCAAGAAATTTCAAGTTTCAAAAACATCCTTTGATTACAAAGCTGATGTTACCCAGTACAGTGTTCAAAAAAGAATCATCCACTACTTTGATATTGTGTTCTTAGTATTGTTACAAGAAAAAAGTCCTTGTAAACACAGGTCCAAAAACACCTTTTTATCTGTCTGTCCTCCATAGCAATTTGTGTTTTTTAAAAGAAATTTACATCTCTGGAGTGGGCTGAATTACTTCACTGAAATTTGGAATATCATTTTAAATTAATACTTTATGAACCGAGTAAATGAAAATATATGCTGATAAATTTCAAAATGACAGAAATCATAATTTTTCATTCAACATACTTCAAGAAAAAATAAAAGCATTAAATTTAGGGATTTAAGATTTCATTTTTCACTAAAAAAATGAATCATTGTCTTAAAAATGCCCTAAAACAATCAAAACAAACTTTCTATGTGCTCCTTATATACATCAATTAAGCACTCAGTCAGTCGAACCATTCAAGTTCAAAAGCATTCAAATATAACAAATTCAAGTAATACTCTAATTTGTTAACAATTGAATTATTTGCACTCTAACTCCTCTTAAGTGTTTATTAGTATGGCATGTACCATGTTCTTCAAATGCCCCAAATGTAAATTTAAATCTGGTAAGTGGGCGAGGCAACTAGACTACCACATCCAATTTATTATTCAGGAAAACAATCACTCAACAGCTATTAACAGAAAACGTGCAGTACCACTAATGCACATGAATCACATTTTTTTTGTATATGTGCAAGAGGAATATTTTCCAGTACATCAGGTAATATGTTAATAAAAAATTTGTAAAATGCTTCTCCAGTCAACTTTTTAGGCAGAAAGTAAAGAGGTCAGTCAGTATGTCTTCTAAGATACCTACCCAAAAACAGAAAGATCTGGAAAAGCTTCATAGATAAAACTTAATGACAGATCTAAGCCAATTCTGTAGCAGATCTATTTGCTTTTCCACAAATAAAATGAATGTCAGCCAATTCACAAAGAAAAACAATTCCAAAGAACTTTAAAACAGTTGTAGAATATTTTTGACTAATATTCAGTTAGTACTTTTGACTAAGTGAAAGAGATAAGACATGAAGCAAATATCAGTTTAATGGTATTTACTCAAGAGGCAATGACTAATACTATCCTATACTGGAGGAGATAAAACAGGAATGAAATTATTTTGTAACGTAAATGAAGACTTATTGTACTAACATTTTCTATTATTAACTAAACTTTTATATATATATATACACAGGATTTCTAAAATGGTGGGCTGGCTATACTTTATCGGATTCTACTTGTAAAACTAAACAAAAAATATCCTTAGGAAAAATGGCAATTTCTCATTCGTTCTCTCCCATTCGCTATTTTGTTATTTTTATATAAAACTTTATATCTCAAGTGATAGGAGGAATTACATTAATATTTTGTAAGCATCTTTATAATAAAGTTTTAAAATTAGCAAAATATCAGGATTTAAATACCTTTGCAAATTACAATATGGCGACCATTTTTATTTTTCAATCCGTTATCTCCATAAATATAAGTTTTATCAAAATGTATGTTTGCTAAAATATTAAGCCTTTTATTTTGAACAAAACAATGTTTTATTTTTTAAAATCAGTTAATAAATAGCCACGTTATGGCAGCAATTGATGTTGTAATTTTGTCTCTTTTCATGTCCTCCACTTTACATTCAATTCGATTAAATATTAATTATTTTTATTCATTGGTAATTCTAGTATTGTAAATTAGTATCAAATCAAGTAATAATTTTATCACAATAATAGACCTAATAATTAAAAAAATAAAATAACTATCTGTGATAATCTTACATTAATTGTCGTAGAACATTAGGTATACTTGTTTTTTAAATAAACTGTTAACAACTTATAAAAGTTACAAGATGTTCAAAGTGTTCACCATTAGAGATTACACAAGTCTTCATCTTTTTCTGAGAGATTGTCTTAACCATTCAAAAATTCCTGGAGTATTCCTAATTTCTTAAAATCCATTTTGGATCCTTTGTTGAAGATCCTGAATGTTGAGTACTGGAGATGAATAAACAATATGTTTCAAATGGCCTCACAGGTTGAAAAGTCAAGAGGGTTTAAATCAGGTGATTGGGCAGGCCAGGGCACTGGCCCCCCACGGCCTACCCATTTTTTCTTGGAAAGTTTCATGCAGGAAATCTGATACCAACTGAATGTGCTGGAGCTATATCATGGTTAAACCACATATTTCCACTTAATTGTAGTGGTTCCAAAAAAGTGGAATATTTTCAGCAAATGAGCAAAATAATTTTCTCCATTTAAATGATATGGTAGAATGACAAAACTCAAAAGATAGTCATTACAAATACCAGCCCATATGTTCAGAAAAAAATCTTGTTGATGGCTACTTTGGAAGGTACCATGAGGATTCTCATCACTATAGATACACTGATTGTGATAGTTTTGAACACCATTCCTGTTTAAAGAAGCTTCATTTTCACATTGTTAACTTGATTAGCAGTAATAGTCGCTTTTTAAAATTATTCAAAAGTGAAAAATTAATATCAATTGTTTTATTATTAAGTAATGTTAAATTTTATTGTGAGAAAATTATTACTTAATCTGATACTAATTTACAATACTAGAATTAACAGTAATAAAAACAATTAATATTTAATCCAACTGAATGTAAAGTGGAGGACATAAAAACAGACAAAATTACAATATCAATTTTCTGCAATACCTTGGCTAATTGTAAACAGATTTAAAAAAATAAAACGTCATTTTGTTCAAAATAAAAGGCTTAATATTTTAGCACATAACATACACTTTGATAAAACTTATATTTATGGATTAATGGATTGAAAAATAAAAATGGCCACCATTTTTTAATTTGCAAAGGTATTTAAGTTCTGATTTTTGCTAATTTTAAAACTTTATTACACAGACGCTTGCAAAATATTAATGTGATTCCTCTATCTGAACTTAGATATAAATTTTTACATAAAAATAACAAAATGGAGAACGGGAGAAAATGAAAGGAGAAATTGCCACTTTTTCTAAGATATTTTTTGTTTAGTTTTACAAGTAGAATCCGAAAAAGTATACCAGCCCACCATTTTAGAAACGCCCTGTTTATATTGTTCAGTTACAGCACTAAGCCATGATTCAACATAATGCAACTGCTTCTACACTATAATCTATTGGTTCATCCATCATAAAATTAAGCTTTGTATGTGAATGATTCAAGATATGAATTTCTTACACCTTTGGGTTCAAGAACAACTGAAACACGTTATCTCAATTTGCACAAATTTATTTGTTTGAGCCACATATCAAATTCATATTGAAATATATCAAAAAAGAAAAATGATATAAAATGGACTTTTTTAAAAGAATAATTTCAAGAACTAAAACGCAGAAATAATGATTCCTAAAATTTTTTTTTTTTAACTTATATTACTCTTTTAGCTGATTTAATTTTTTTCAAAAAAGGTTATTTTAATTTACATTTTGCACTTTCTTATTTCTATTTAAAACGTGAATACATCAACAAAACTAGTGCTTGTATGAAATGTACCCTAAAACACAAGGACAAAAAAAAGTTTTTCTTCATAAAAATTAGAAAAGAAATGGAAGAAAGTATACTTCTAGCAGCAAACAAGAGAGTTCTCTGAAATGCAAGAATGTATTATTTTTTATTCCCAACTTTTCTCAACAACTTTTTTTTCATGTGAAAATAATCCTTTGAATATCAAAATGACTTCAGGATACTATACAGAAACTATAACAATTAAATAAAAAACATAAGAATTAGTTCAATTTGATAAAGAGTAGCACTCTTTATTTATGACTAACATAAATAAAAATAAGCTAAAAAAAGAATAGTTATGATAATTTTTGTTTAAAAGATAAATACATAAAACAGATAACATTAAAAAAAAATTATTACAATTTTTTTAAAATTAATTTTACTACTTTTTCCACTTTTTCTGTATATAAAAAAAAAATGGAAATATATGTAATACAGGACCTTTAAAAAGCATTTGAAATAGGTCAACAAATACAACAGACATCAAAGCACCAATATACAGTCAGTAAGGTTAACTAGTGCTGCATTAAGCCCTACTTCTTGCTAATAAAAAATTAAGATCAGATCCATTTTGATCAGACCTCACAGACACATTACTAAAAATGAGCATTCATACCTTACCTTACCTTATTATTCACCTTACCTTATTTTATATCCAAGACCAAAATGAACTGTACTTTGTTTTTTAAAAGCAACTTCTAGTCGAGATAAATAAGATGCCCAAAGCTGAAGAACAATAACTTTTAAATTTTCATCAGCACCTAATGTTATCATTTCATCAACTAATCCACGTAACACAAAATTAAATATCTCCCATGATGTAAGATCATCTTGAGATGCTAGAACAAAATTTCATTATCAAGTAAAATATGCAATATGTTAAGAACCCATAATCGTAATGGTTTTAGGCTTACAGTAAGCAACTCTCAAAAATATTCTGATCATTCCCAATGATCAAATCCCATTCCAGGTAATAAGAGTGAGAAATGAAGTAGTTCCCCATTACCTTCTGCACAGAGCCAAATCTAATGTTGTATATCAGCATGCCAAGCCCATCAAAATTTGGATGTCGTACAGTGACACATTCAATTCCATCAACACAAGAAATTGTTGGATAAAGAACATGAATACTCTCAGAAAAATAATTCTAACTAGTGACAATTGTACATCAGATGATTTACATGTGTCAACACAAACAGAGACTGTGACAAATAATATATAAAAACTAATGTATCTCTTTCTATTGAATACAATAAGGTATACATAATACCACTACTTATTAGAAAACCATATTAATATATACATAATATAAAACAAGTACAGGTGGTATGTGTAATCTATTATTTTATCTAAATATGTATAATATAGAATAAGGGAATACAATATAATGAATAAAGTATACCATTACATAAGAAATTAACAACAAAAATCCCACATTGCACTTTATCTATATTATATTTTGATATTATATCTGATTAATGCAGTAAATAAAATATTTATTTCAAGATTGTAAGCTATAATGATCAGAAATGACAAAAGGGGCTTAATATTTTCTATGTTTTCTAATATTTTCTCTATGTTTTTGTTTTATAAGTAAAAATATATCCAGAGCCACTCATAGGATACAAACAATAAGTTTGTTTTATCTCATTCATAAAAATATTTGTATATTGTAAAATGGATAATAACATCACACTTATTAATTTTTTATTTATCACCTGTCGTTTATAATTTTGATTTTTCAAACTATTTTTTCCAAAGAATTTCCATTAAAACAGTTTTATGAATTTAAATTACCTCTTCACATTAATTTCCATACTTTTACTGATTAATATTTATTTAACTACATTACTTTTAAATGTATTTCAATTACATAAATTAATATTTTGACAAGTATGTTTACAAAATTGTATACTTTGTTTAATTTTATATCACCATTTTTTATACTTAACACTATTGTATATGGTTAGAAGGTTAGAATAGTTCGTATTAGAAAACAAATCTGACTGTATATTATAGATAGATGCAGATATTTATTTATACATTTATCCATTATTATGCATTAAAATTTAAAATATATCTTTAAACTTGAAGCTAAATATTTTTTTGTACTGTTTATGTACATCTTAAACAAATAATGTGTATAAACTAATTTACAAAGTATAACAATAATTTTATAGTAATCTTGCAAGTTATCTGAAACTGTGTATGCTGTTGCTAAGTTGAATAAAAGTAATGTTGAATGGTTTTAATAAGTTTGAGTTGTTTTAAAACAGTTTGAAGTTGAGATCTATCAAAAAATTCTTATAGCATGTGTATTCCCTTGTTCAATCATTTTCTTGGAATTTTAAAATAAATTTTGGCTGCTAATATCTCAAAAACAAGACCGGTTATAAAAAAGTGGACCAACTAATAAAGTATACCAACTAATTTTCATGAAAATCATGTATCACATAATCATCTAGTAGCTATCAAAAACATTAGCATTTCATTCAGTATGGCAGATAAGTATTTCAAACATTCTATAAAATAGTACTTTGTAAATGTAAATATCTACATCTATCATTCAACTGACACATTAACTGCTAATTCAACAGCACATTAAATTGGTATCTTAACATTTTAATATGGGTATCATTAACAATGCTCTTAGTAATTTCTATTAAAGGAACTCTATAATTAACTTTGAAAAGAAATTCTGTGTAGTCATTAATATAATTTCCATGTAGTCAATAAGTTAATAGTTTCTGATGTAATAAAAAGAATAATATTTATTTAGTATGGTTTAGCTAGCAGAGAATAGCATATAACACCACTCAAAATTACTCTGATTTTCTAGGCATTCACAGTAGATTAAATTTCTTGTTTATTTAATTTTTATATAAAAAAAAATTACTTCTCAGGTATGTTTCATATAAAGTTTTAAAAATCACAAATATATCCATCCATGTAAAATTAAAACTGTGATCAGCAAAAACATGAACAGTAAAGTACAGCTGCTCAACACAGAATAATAATAACAATTATAATATTGAATATTACTAAGTTTGGAAGCTTTTCTTTTATCCTTTGAAACTTTCTTAGTCAGCCCTCCATGACCATATTCAGTAATTTCTTCTTGAACACCCTAAAAAAATAGTAAAAAAAACATTCAATTAGTATTTAACTGATTTTTAATTCCAATATAAACAACAGATCTGTTCTACTTTATAACTATAAATAATTTTTACAAAAAAACTGCCAAGTACAATACAACATGACTAATACATACAATTGCATTTCCATAAAAAAATAAAGAATATTGCACAAAACACTAGTATAGTTATTTAAAAATATAAATTTCTGAAATGACAAACAGATCTAAATTTCATAACATTTTGTAACACTTTAACAATAAACTTCAAAATGTTTCAGTTATACTAGTGACCATCTTAAGTGAATAATGCTGCTCTTTTCGCACTAATAGCAGATGATTACTGGCATATATGTTGTTACTACTGGCAGTTACACAGACATGTATGTAAGAATGTGGTTGAAGATTGTGTTTGATTTTAAATTATGTCAGATCATTTAGTAATACATTTCTGCTTTATGTTCATACATTTATCATGTTTAAGTACATTAAAATATGGTCCTTTTCTGGATACTTGTAGAATATCAAGGTCAATATTGGTGAATTTGTTATTTATGTCTATAAAATATTAATCATGTCTGTGTTAACAATCATCATCAGTAAGATTAAAATGATTAATATCACCATAATATGTAAGACAAGTTAAGATTTTGCAAGTCAAGTTTATTATTGGTATATACATGTCTGTTCCATTTATTGCAACAAAATTTCTGCTAGGATGCTGCAAAATTGTTATTTCATCTCTTCCTCTTTATTAATACCTAGTAGTGGTAAAAAAAAAGATGCTGGAAATGGGATGTATAACATATTTACTATTTCTGAGATGTTCTGATATGAACATAATTCAGTGTTTGTTCAAAAGAATGAAGAGTTTCTGTTACTGGATATTTCTTGTTTAAGTTTTTATATCAAATATGCTACATTGAGATATGAGGTATGTTGATGATTTTTTATCTTTTTCAAAGGATTGGTGCCAAATATACTTTAATTAAATTTTCATAACTAGAAGAAATGTATATGAAAATAACTGGTGTAATAACATAATTCAGAATCAGTATTAATATATATTTTTAATAACTGAAAGAAAATGTAATAAAAAATATATTATTAACACAGCAAAAGTTAAGCTTCATACTTATTATTTTAATATCTCCTTGGTTTTTTTTTTAATTATAAAATTCAGTTTTAATTTTTTTATAAAAATTAAAGGTATTTTGTTTTAAAAACCAATGCCGTTTCCTAATTTATTTTTTGTTTGAATATTAATTTGAGTACCATGTGTGAAGTCTATGTCCATGACATTTTATTTTACTTTAAATAAAACTTTTATTATTTTATTTTGGAAAAATTTATATTTTGAAAATTTTAGTAATAAAAATTATTTTTACCAAACTATAAACATAGGAGTAATGGTAATATGCTTTACTGTTATGTATGTTTGTACCATTCTGCAGCTTCGCAGATCCAACTATAAGCAAGTTTTGGTAGAAACAGGTCTTCAGTCTGGAAGTAACATAAGCTATCTTAAATTTTCTTAATCAAAAAGGTGCTACAGTGGGGGACAAAATTTTTAAATTTAGCATTTTAAAATTTTAATGATGGCATTTCATAGAACAATAAAAAGAAACGCCTTTAGCCTCTTGAGTTTTTTCTAAAAAATCACTTTAACGAGATAAAAGCGAAACATGTGCTCAGCAAAAGGAAGCAGGAATGCATCGCAGCTAGCGCCTGCCTGCACACTGTATGTTGCCAGTACAGATTGCATTGTAATACTGTTAATGATGTGAATATGAAGGGTAGAACCTATGCATGACATCTGTACCTACTATAATTATACGACAGGTTACAACCTGTGTGACATCCCTAGCACTACACTGAAGGAGAACATTTAAAAATTATGCTATTCTCCAATTTCAATACGATGATATTTGATAAAATTATAAAAAAGAAACACTTTGTGCCTCTTGTAATTTTTTTTTAAAAGTTCATCGTTCTCTAGATAGAAATAAAAAGTGAGCTCAGAAAAAAAAAGCGGGAATGCATTGCAGCTAGCATTTGCCTGCACTAGGTAAAGTTATTTTTTTTTTATTTTTTTTTTTTTTGTCTTCAGTCATTTGACTGGTTTGATGCAGCTCTCCAAGATTCCCTATCTAGTGCTAGTCGTTTCATTTCAGTATACCCTCTACATCCTACATCCCCAACAATTTGTTTTACATACTCCAAACGTGGCCTGCCTACACAATTTTTCCCTTCTACCTGTCCTTCCAATATTAAAGCGATTATTCCAGGATGCCTTAGTATGTGGCCTATAAGTCTGTCTCTTCTTTTAACTATATTTTTCCAAATGCTTCTTTCTTCATCTATTTGCCGCAATACCTCTTCATTTGTCACTATCCACCCATCTGATTTTTAACATTCTCCTATAGCACCACATTTCAAAAGCTTCTAATCTTTTCTTCTCAGATACTCCGATTGTCCAAGTTTCACTTCCATATAAAGCGACACTCCAAACATACACTTTCAAAAATCTTTTCCTGACATTTAAATTAATTTTTGATGTAAACAAATTATATTTCTTACTGAAGGCTCGTTTAGCTTGTGCTATTCGGCATTTTATATCGCTCCTGCTTCGTCCATCTTTAGTAATTTTACTTCCCAAATAACAAAATTCTTCTACCTCCATAATCTTTTCTCCTCCTATTTTCACATTCAGCGGTCCATCTTTGTTATTTCTACTACATTTCATTACTTTTGTTTTGTTCTTGTTTATTTTCATGCGATAGTTCTTGCGTAGGACTTCATCTATGCCGTTCATTGTTTCTTCTAAATCCTTTTTACTCTCGGCTAGAATTACTATATCATCAGCAAATCGTAGCATCTTTATCTTTTCACCTTGTACTGTTACTCCGAATCTAAATTGTTCTTTAACATCATTAACTGCTAGTTCCATGTAAAGATTAAAAAGTAACGGAGATAGGGAACATCCTTGTCGGACTCCCTTTCTTATTAGGGCTTCTTTCTTATGTTCTTCAATTGTTATTGTTGCTGTTTGGTTCCTGTACATGTTGGCAATTGTTCTTCTATCTCTGTATTTGAACCCTAATTTTTTTAAAATGCTGAACATTTTATTCCAGTCTACGTTATCGAAAGCCTTTTCTAGGTCTATAAACGCCAAGTATGTTGGTTTGTTTTCCTTTAATCTTCCTTCTACTATTAATCTGAGGCCTAAAATTGCTTCCCTTGTCCCTATACTTTTCCTGAAACCAAATTGGTCTTCTCCTAACACTTCTTCCACTCTCCTCTAAATTCTTCTGTATAAAATTCTAGTTGAGATTTTTGATGCATGACTAGTTAAACTAATTGTTCTGTATTCTTCACATTTATCTGCCCCTGCTTTCTTTGGTATCATAACTATAACACTTTTTTTGAAGTCTGATGGAAATTCCCCATTTTCATAAATATTACACACCAGTTTGTATAATCTATCAATCGCTTCCTCACCTGCACTGCGCAGTAATTCTACAGGTATTCCGTCTATTCCAGGAGCCTTTCTGCCATTTAAATCTTTTAATGCTCTCTTAAATTCAGATCTCAGTATTGTTTCTCCCATTTCATCCTCCTCAACTTCCTCTTCTTCCTCTATAACACCATTTTCTAATTCATTTCCTCCGTATAACTCTTCAATATATTCCACCCATCTATCGACTTTACCTTTCGTATTATATATTGGTGTACCATCTTTGTTTAACACATTATTAGATTTTAATTTATGTACCCCAAAATTTTCCTTAACTTTCCTGTATGCTCCGTCTATTTTACCAATGTTCATTTCTCTTTCCACTTCTGAACACTTTTCTTTAATCCACTCTTCTTTCGCCAGTTTGCACTTCCTGTTTATAGCATTTCTTAATTTCCGATAGTTCCTTTTACTTTCTTCATCACTAGCATTCTTATATTTTCTACGTTCATCCATCAGCTGCAATATATCGTCTGAAACCCAAGGTTTTCTACCGGTTCTCTTTATTCCGCCTAAGTTTGCTTCTGCTGATTTAAGAATTTCCTTTTTAACATTCTCCCATTCTTCTTCTACATTTTCTACCTTATCTTTTTTACTCAGACCTCTTGCGATGTCCTCCTCAAAAATCTTCTTTACCTCCTCTTCCTCAAGCTTCTCTAAATTCCACCGATTCATCTAACACCTTTTCTTCAGGTTTTTAAACCCCAATCTACATTTCATTATCACCAAATTATGGTCGCTATCAATGTCTGCTCCAGGGTAAGTTTTGCAGTAAAGTTATAGTAAAGTTATAGTAAATCCAGGTAAAGTTATAGTATATCCACGTAAAGTTATAGTAACAACAAAAAAGTACAAATAAAATAATTATTAAAAAACAAAAAACCTGACTACTAATTGTACTCATCTACCTAGATAATTATGAAAAACAAACAAACAATAATTAAACAAGTTTTTGTTTCTTTTTTTACAGGCATTTTTTCAGGATTCAGTAAGTTTGTCAATGATGTAAAATTTAATATTATTTCTACATTTTACGCTGTAGTCGGGTGCCTGTTTAGACTATATGTTGATGATTTTAATGGCCTCCACTTTGTTAAGACTATCAGGCATTCAAATATAACATAAAATGTAGAACTAATATTAAATTTCACATTGCTGACTAACCCACTGAATCCTGAAAAAATGCCTGTAAAAAAGAAAAAACTTATTTAACTATTTTTTGTAATTATTCTGTATAGATATGTAGGTTGGTAGTAGGGCTTTGTAATAATTATCTTATTTTAGAATCTAAAATAGCTTTGCTTAGAAAATAAAATGTTTAACATTTTTAATATTTCTGAGATGCACTCTTCTTGTACTTTGTGTTTGGAAGAATGGAGGGTTCTGTTACTGAAAATTTCATGTATAGATTTTTATGTCAAATAATGTTAAGTTTAATTATGGGATGTGTTGATGATGATTTTTTATCTTGTTTGCAAGATTGGTGCTCTGTTTATTCATGTAGTTTCTAGTAAGGTGATCGGAAGTTTATTAGTTATATTAATTAAAATGTCATATTAAATGGTTAAGTAACATGGTCAATAGCACCAATTACTTAAGACTGTCTTAAAATATATCAAACTATTAAAAATGAGTACTTAAAAAGTTTGGCTTAGTTTGTCATTTCAATAGTTAATGGTTTTAAGTGATTTTCATAACCCTCATGGATTAGTGTCATGGATCAATAATTTTCATCACAGCCACCTTATCAAGTACTAATGACAAGGATAACATGAGGGTGAGCGGGTGCCTGCCTGACAAGGGTGGATGAGCAGATATGAGTTAGGGACAGCCCCTTTTCCCAGGAAAGAGAAATTACCCCTAAAGGCAGAAGAACCACTAACATGGTCAACAGCATGAGAATACAGAAGGCAACAGGAAACAATCCATTAATTATCATGCGCAGAATTCTCAAGCTTTAAAATGGCTACATCCAATACAAAATTATCCAGAGTTTCAATTCCCCCAGTCGGATCTACAGGGTGGAATTTCTTGGCTATGGCTGTGAAAAGGAGAGTTTAAAAAGAAGTTTCTGAATAGGTCATGGAATGTTAAAAACCTCTTAAAAGCTAGAAAACTAGAAGACGGTATAGAAGAAATAAGAACGTAGACACCTTAGGAATCTTGGCAGGAAAAGGATTTTAGAATTATTCACGGCGACAATTCTAAATTGGGAGAAACTGAGTCGGAATATTTCTAAGAGGAAAATGGAAAAGCAACATTTTAAACATATACCACCACAGCAACAGAATTATTATGGTTAAACTGAAAGCCAAACCTAAAGACTTGTGTTTAATAACTACTTGCCTACAACCAATAGTAAAAATGAAGAAATCAAAAAAATACATAAGCAAATTGATGAATTAATGAAGTTAGTCAAAGAAAAGGGCAATCTCATTATAATTCATGATCTCAATGCATCAATCGGAGAAAGTAATGAGGAAATGGTTGGGAAATTTTGGACTAGCAAAGATGAATGACAAAGGAGAAAGACTGCTGGATTTCTGCAAACAATATGAAATAATAGTCATAAACACGTATTTTGAGGTGCCTAAAAGACGAAGACACACATGGAAAATGCTACGAGACAGCAAAAGATACCAAATAGATTATATTTTAGATACAGATAACTACAAAAACTAAATAAAATCTAGTCATTCATATCCTGGTTGTGAATAGATAGTGAGCATGTCCTTGTGATGGCAAAGTATGATATTAGATTGAGGAAATACAAACAAGTTACCATAAACAGTGTGTAGAAAAACTGAAGAAGGAGGAAGTCAAAGACTGAAAATATTAACAGATAAACTGATTATTATGAAACTAGAATGAAAGAGAATTAAAGAAAGCATAACAACAATCAGGAAATAGTAGGGAAAAAATCAAACTAGAACCAAGGAAACCATGGATGTCAAAAGAAGTATTAGATCTTATTGAAAAGAGAAATAAGATGAGAGAAAAATACTTTGAGAAGTACAAAAGATCACACAAGAAGACTTTTTTGGTCACACAAAAAAGTAGATTTGAGAAGGAAAAGTGGATGCAAGAAACAAATGAGATTCAGGAGGACCTAGAAAGAGGCAGATCAGACAAAGTATATTCAAAAATTAAATTATTGCAGGTAAGGCCAAAAACCAGAACAAATATGGTCAAAAATAAAAACGTAAATGTACCGCTTGACTTGAATTATGTAGGTGAATACAGTAAAGAAATGTAAAATGGAGAAGTAATTGTAAATCATCATTATGTCAACTATTATCAATCACCTGCAGGATGAAGGCCTCTTCAGCATGTTTCCAACTCATACAGTCTTATGCGATCTTCTCCCAATTCTGACCAATGTACTTGATAATATTATTAAGCCAACATGCCTCTGATTTTTTTTTTGTGGATGTTTAACATCTAGTAGTGTCCATTCAAGTGCTAATTAGTCCATCAGCCATCAGTTCTTGCTATATGGCCTGCCCACCACCATTTTAATCCTTTTAACTTTCATGATGATGATATCATGTATTTTCATCTGTTCTCTGATCTATTTACAGGTCTTCCTATCCTGTCATAACTCCAAGCATAAATCACTCCATATTCCTTTGTGGCTACCCACAGCTTCTGTAATGATTGATCAGTTAACAACCAAGTTTCACGTCTACTGGTAAGGACTGGTAGGAAACATTGATCAAAAACGTTCTTTTTAAAGCCAAGGGGGAGTATCTTCTTAAAAACATTTATAAGTCTCCCGAATGCCTACCATCCAAGCTTAACTGGCCATACAACATATTTGATTGTACACCTTCGGTTGACACCTACTGGGCAAGATAAATGTAATGATCTACCATTTGAGTTCTCCAAACATTTTTCTTTCCTTGGCAAACATGACCTGGCTTTTTTTAAGGTCCACCCTTAGACCACAGGGTTAACCAGCCACCTGCAGTTCCTTTAAGTGTCTGTAGTTCTGATACTTTTGAGAAGAGAACTAAATCATCTGTAAATCTCAGGTGGTTTAGATAGATGCCATTTATTTTATGCCTTCTTCTTCCCATTCCAACTTCCTAAATACCTCCTCCAGGCAGGCTGAGAAGAACAAGGGCAATAGTATCTCCTCTTGTCACACACATTTTTTTTTTGGTGATATCACATAAGCTTGTATGTAGGATATGGAAATGGAATTTTGTAGTGTATGAAAAATGCTATTATCTTGGTCAAAATCTTGTAGATAACTGAGAAGAGGCTTATTGGGCGATAATTCTTCAGGTCGTCCTGAGTTCCTTTCTTCCACAGAAGAATCACTTCAGCAATTTCCCATGCATTCAGAATCTTTTGGTTTTTGAAAGCAATTTTAAAAGTGCTGTGTATAATGTTTTACCACCAGCTTTCAGCATCTCAGCAGTAATACTATCTGTTCCTGAAGCTTTCTCATTTTTCATTGATTTTACAGCTTGTGTTATTTCTTCTCTAAAACGCTTCTACTAAAACGAACTCCAATTTTGACTGATTTTGCTCCTTGTACAAATTAGAATAAAATTTTTCAATTATTTTTAATATTTTCTGATGTGTTCTGCATATGGAACCAACTTCTCATTCTAAGCCAAAAATTTGCTTTCATTTATTCACAAGTTTATGTTTTGCTCTATTAATTCCCTTACCTTCTTCCAGCATCTTCTGCACTAGTTTCATATTAAACTGACACACATCTTCCTAGAGCATTTCCTTATTGTCTTACAGAGCTCAACATATTCCAATTTATTAGTAAAATTTCCTGAATTCTTCATTATCCACCATTTTTTCATTCGACTAATAGTTTCAATATGATTTTTTAATTTCAACTGTTTGTCTGATGGTGCTATAGATTTAGCTAAAGCATGTATACTGTTGACAATTCCTTCATTGTGTTTTGATTTCTCTATATCTTCTAAATCTTGCAATTGAGAGAACCAAACCAATAGATTAAGCTCAAAAAAACTCTTATTTTCTATAGCTTTGCAGTGTTTATTTTTATTTTTATTGAGGTTTTGATCATTTTTCATGTTTTTATTTCTTAGATTTATTCTTGCTTTAGCTCTGATCATTCTATGGTCACTTCCAATATTGATGCAACTGGGAAAAGTGCTCTCGCATATTATTGCTTTATTGTTTGACATGGTGTTATCAAATTCACTCAAGTAGCCAGCTGGATTTTCCCACATTCACTTTTGACTGTAAAATGAGTTTTTTTTCTTGTAAAATAAATTTAGGATTTAGAGTCCTTGTCCTTCTGCCAAATTCACTAGCATGCCACCCGTCTTCTTGCTCTCCATTCTATATATGGACCAATTGCATTTTCATAAATTCTTGATTTTCTTACTCTTGCATTAAAATCACTCGTAAGGATTTTGTAATGGTATTTTTCTTTGACATGCATATGAGAAATATCATCATAAAATTCTCCAATCTCCTCATCATTACAACTTGTTGGTGCATAGGCTAGGATGATTTGAAGCTTATAATATTTGTCAGCTGAATGATGCACTGAGCTGTTGGATATACTTTCAAATTTTACTACTGAATTTTTTATTTTCTGACTGACAAGAAATTCAATTCCATGACATCATCCACCATCAATGCCACAAGTGAATAGTAAATGTCCTGTGTCAAGTACAACTAGTTGTTCACCTTTTCAACATACTTTACCATAAGAGCCTAGAGACAAGGAAAGGTTTTGCTAAAACTTTCATGTGGATTATCCTAAGTTACAGATACGAGACACTTGGTAAGGTAGAAAAGCAAAAGCCTTTGACAACAGAGGTGTGGATATCGAGGAAAATGACAAGAAGAAGTTGAATGAATAGAAAAAGTAATGGACAAAACATGGAAGAGTAAATGAGGATAGATCACTTATAAAGGTTATTGGAAAAGGAAGGGTAAAACTGATAAGACACATGAAATGATATGATTTTTGACAAATATTTCTAAAAAAAAAAGGTAATAGGAAAGAATTCAGAAGATAGATTAGGAGCAGTCTTCTTTAAGAGGGTTGAAAAAGAGATGGGGTTTGAAACACAATGATTCAAAGAAGGCAGCAATGGAAAGAGTGGAGTGGCTAACATGATAAGGCATGGCTTTTAGTATATGATGATGATGATGATGACTCTGATGGGCAAACACATAGCAAACATAAAATTTTCTTCATGTATTATTAAAAAATATACATTAATTAATCTAAACTTCAAATTAAGGATAAAGATATTCCTTTATTGTGTACTCACAAAACAAATGCAATAGTAATTATGGTAAAAGATGTATGAGAATGAATACTCTGTTTATGATCTAATTAATAGTACTGCATCCTGCTTGTATCATGAATGTCAACACAGACTAGACAAGCTCCATTTTATAACTAAATCTACAGCTTGCTACGAGGTAGTGCAACCTTGATTTTAAAAATAAAATAAAGTTGTGTATATATTATATTTATTTTATTCTACTTTCCTAAAATCCAAATAAAAAAACTAACTTTAACTGAGATTTTAATCTCAGAATCTTTGAATTTGAAAATCAGCTGTTAAACGACTAGTTTGCAATGAGTTAACCACTAGACCAGCCTGGTGGGCTGTGGGCTGCAGTGTGTGTGTGTGTCGTGTGTTTTTTTCTGTACGAGTTTATCTACACAATACAAAAATGTATCTGAGATAATTTAAATCATATAACAATGGAAACAATTAAACACTGCCCTCATTATAAACAGTTTTACCTCTACAAATGCTACACAATTCATATTTTGCCACAACAAAATCAACTGCGGCAAATTTTTTATACTAATTATTTATGTAATATCAGGTTAGAGTTACACAGCACCTATAGAGATGCCAAGGCAACCGTATGCAGTCTGGCGTGTAAATGTAAATGAATCGGTAAATGTGTACTCTTAAACGGAGTCGGGACGACCATTCCTTAGTCATATGGTTAACTAAATCCCAACCACCAAAGAACACCGGTACCCCATCATCCAGTATCCAAATCCCTATAAAAGCAATTACTTTTATTAGGATTTGAACCTTAGACATCCTTAGATTTGAACCTCGACTTCGAGATCACCTGATTCACGACGCCGAGTTTACCACTAATCAACCCGGTGGGTTCAATTTTGACTGCTATTTATAAATGTTATTTTTAATTTTTTTTTAAATCATTATTATATGAAAAAAGCAAGCTTGTAGTCAATTTAAAACATTCGCCAAAACTGCATGATATTTTATTTAACAAGGTACACTTCATTCAACCAACAGCGAATTGCACATACTCCAAGATCGTTTTTTTTTAATGATTCAGCAAACCATTTGTTGGTTCTGGACCAAGAAAATTTTAACTCCAAAAATTTACTACAAATAATACAAAATTCATATCTACTACAGTTGAATACTAACTTGTAACTGTGTTTGACAAGATGAACAAAAATAAAATCCGCATTCAATAAAAAACTCTGTACCACCGCACACTGTGCAATTCGGCATCATAAAATCTATGAATGTTTAAAATAAATTAGAAACAAAAGTATGACAAGCTTCAGTACATCATAATAACACAGCAAACTCACACGCTACCCTAACCTCAAAACAATCGATGTATTAGAAGACCGGAAACGCTGACTATCGAACATCAAATATCGACGTTTCCAGGATAAGCTTTTTTTCTTTTCTTCGGAACCATCGCGTGGTATTAATTCATAGTATGAATGAAGATGAAAATGTGTGAATGTAAATGAAGTGTAGTCGTGTGTAGCGAGCGGCGTGT
Source organism: Lycorma delicatula (assembly GCF_047948215.1). Classification (NCBI taxonomy): domain Eukaryota; kingdom Metazoa; phylum Arthropoda; class Insecta; order Hemiptera; family Fulgoridae; genus Lycorma; species Lycorma delicatula. The sequence goes on from NC_134455.1 coordinate 188,211,441, forward strand.
AGCTGTGTACATTGCGTGCAAGAGATATAGACGGATGGAACAGATAAAATAGTCATTCCTTTACGAAAACATCTCGTACAACTCTATATACTTACATAGTATGTAGTACATTGTACATATTTTCAGGATAGATAATAGCGCAGTAAGCTAGCCATCTGCCTATGTATACAGCAATAAGCTACTACACAGTCTCAGGTCGACCATTACTGAGATCTGTGGTCAATTGAAACCCTGCCACCAAAGAACACCGGTATCCACGATCTAGTACTCAAATCCGTGTAAAAGTAACTGCCTTTACTAGGATTTGAACCTTAGAACTCGCCTTCGAAATCAGCTGATTTGCGATGACGAGTTCACCACTAGCATAAACTGCATCTGATACAAAAAAACAAAAATTATTTGCATCCTTAATACTTCTCTTTTTCCTGTTTAGCCTCCAGTAACTACCGTTTAGATAATAGTTCAGAGGATGATATGTATGAGTGTAAATGAAGTGTAGTCTTGTACATTTCTCAGTTCGACCATTCCTGAGATGTGTGGTTAATTAAAACCCAACCACCAAAGAACACCAGTATCCACGATCTGCTATTCAAATCCGTGTAAAAATAGCTGGCTTTACCCACTTGAACGCTGGAACTCTCGACTTCCAAATCAGCTGATTTGGGAAGACGCCTTCACCACTAGACCAACCCGGTGGGTTTGCATCCTTACTACTAAAATAACATTAATACATCACCCAGATAAATTAGTATTAATAATATTTCCTACACTAATTGGACCACAGTTCTATTGTAATTAACAATAAATCCTAGCCTGACAATCCAGATACGAAATAAACTACCTGCACACTAATTTTATTATCCAAGGGACACAGCTAATGAGAACCCCCCAGTCAAGAAATACCAGACTGTTTTATTAAAGATAAATAAAATTGTAGGTGAAAAATGGGTAGGTATGTTGTTTGAATAGTTGTAATATCTTGACATCCTTACTAGTTGCAAATAGCAACACATCTTGACAAGTTATATCCTCTTGAACAGAATCATTTGAAAACATTGGCCATTTATAACAATTATAAATCTATGACTTCTCATGAGTTTTCTGCAAATAAAGATTCCTGTGATTTTACTTAAAAAATACATTATACTACAAACTATTCCACCCAATATTCTTGTGTTTCTTATTTTTTGTTTTCCTGATTAAGTATGTCCTCAGATGACTGAAGAGGAGTCTCTTGAGAATAATCTATTTCAGAGATTTAATTCAAAGGAATTCAGCTTTGGAGATCTCCATTTTATATTTATTCCACCAAGACCTTGACAATTTGGTAAAAGTATTCTAGATTTTAACTGATTTTTTTGGAACAACATATGATCTAATCTGTCCCTGAAAGAAGTGGAGGTAAATGCCTTGGTATGAGAAGCAACTTGTTCTGTCAGATATGTATTATCATGTAATATATCTTTGTAAGAGCCGGTTATGGCCTTTTTCTGGAATAGATGATGCCAGTCTGTACCCAATCTTGGCACTCTAAATCTTCTTACACTACCAATGCAGCCAGAAAGGAATTCTAAATCTTTTTACATTTTTTCAAAAGAGCTTTCTTGGGGCATTTCTGGGGCTTCTGATACTGAATCTTTGCTTGTTCCAACTACTGGAAGGAAGCCTTGGATTTGGTACATGTGGCAGATGCATACTGCAAGTAGCAACTCTTCAAATAGACAAATTTTACAAATAATAATTTGTTTGCAAAACATCTTATTTTGACATATATATATATATATATATATATTATTAACCATTTATATCATCTCAAATCACCCACATCTATTTTTTTTCTTAATTTAAAAAAAGAGATCATTATGCTTTATACAAAATTCTGAAAGCCTATGTCCTCTTTCATTCCATTTCTCTTAAAATTCAGACCTTAATCACTTTTCCTTTCTTTTCATTAAGTGCAAATTATTTTTCCTTTAAATGGTTTGTTTCAGTGAGAAAGCATAACAAAAATTAAACATGAAGGTAGATTTTTTATACATCCTCATGCTCCAGATTCGCCTCACACTTACCACATTGTTATTTAATATGTAGTCTCCCTGAAATCAAAGAGATAACAAAACAAGCCTCAACTGGTATTCAAAGATTAGTGGGGTTCAACAATGATGGGGCATATCTCCTATATAACTCATGCCACTGATTTTTATTATCAACCTCAACCAAAATCATTTCTGAATACAATTTCTTCATTGACTTTGGTGTCTTGCAACATCCATAGATACTTTTATTTATAACAAATGGTGAAAACTTCTCAAAGAATTGTCCTTCTTCAATATGTCATGTGAAAAAACAAGTACAGTTTATTACTATCACCACTAAAAGGTAAGTCTGAAAAGGTCTCTTCACACATCCTGGGTAAGTTTTATTTGTAAACATCCTTGACTGAGTTTTAAAAGCCAGAGTAAAGTCCTAGTAAAGGCAGTTACTTTTATATGGATTTGAATACTAGATTATGGATACTGGTGATCTTTGGTGGTTGGGTTTCCATTAACCACACATCTCAGGAACGGTTGACCTGAGACTGTACAAGACTACACTTCATTTACATTCATACATATCATCCTCAGAAGTAACCTTATGGTGGTTCTGAAGGCTAAACAGAAAAAAAATCAGTCAAATGATGAGAGTGAAGTCCAGCTGTTACAATCCAAAAATGTGTCTCTACATTGCTGACGGTGCAAAAAAAATCATTCTTTTGTATTTGTTTTTCTTTTAAGATGTCTCATTACTTAACATATCTACTTAAAAAGTTTGCTAATAGGTTAAATTATTTTATATATACTTCCTTACTTAGAAGTTTCATTGAGAATTTATATGCCAAATTGGTAAGTACTGAAGATAGTTTGTGAGAAGTAGACTATATAGGTCTTCACTGAAACTCATTCACCTCATTCTATTATAAACAGACAGTATCTCTATCAAAACTTAATATAACTATTTTATTCACTTCTCAGTCTACATTTTACACAGAAATAGATAATCATCAATTTTTTTATCTATGGTTATTTATGGTAATTTCAAGGCCTCTTACTATGGCTTGTTTGTAGTCAATAATATTAAATGCAAACATAACATTAATAGTTTTGCACGTCTTGTAGGACTTCATCCATGCCGTTCATTGTTTCTTCTAAATCTTTTTTACTCTCAGCCAGAATTAATATATCATTAGCAAATTATTGTATCTCTATCTTTTTACCTTGTACTATTACTCTGGATCTAAATTGTTCTTTAACATCATTATCTGCTACTAATATGTAAAGAATAAAAAGTGACGGATAGGGAATATCCTTGTCAGACTCACTTTTTTTATGGCTTCTTTTAAATTAATTATGACATTTAAATTAATTTTTGATGTAAAAAAATTATATTTCTGAATGAAGGCTTATTTTGCCTGTGCTATTCAGCATTTTATATCACTCCTGTTTCATCTATCTTTAGTAATTCTACTTCCCAAATAACAAAATTCTTCTATCTCCATAATCTTTTCTCCTCTTATTTTTACATTCAGTGATTCATCTTCATTCTTTCTATTACATTTCATTACTTTTGTTTTGTTCTTGCTTATTTTCATGCGGTAGTTGTTGTGTAGGTCTTCATCCATGCTGTTCATTGTTTCTTCTAAATCTTTTTTACTCTCGGCTAGAATTACTATATCATCAGCAAATGGTAGCATCTTTATCTTTTCACCTTGTACTGTTATTCTGGATCTAAACTGTTCTTTAACATCATTATCTGCTAGTTCTGTGTAAAGATTAAAAAGTAACGGGGACAGGGAACATCCTTGTCGGACCCCCCTTTTTATTATGGCTTCTTTCTTATGTTTTTCTATTAATACTGTTTCTTTTTGGTTTCTGTAAATGTTAGCAATCGTTCTTCTATCTCTGTATTTGAACCTTAATTTTTTTTTTAAATTTAGAACATTTTATTCCATCTACATTATCAAATGCCTTTTCTAGGTCTATAAATGCCAAGTATGTTGGTTTATTTTTCTTTAATCTTCCGTCTACTATTAATCTGAGCCCTAAAATTGCTTTCCTTGTCCCTATACTTTTCCTGAAACAATATTGGTCATCTCCTAACACTTCTTGCACTCTCCTCTCAATTATTCTGTACAGAATTCTAGTTAAGATTTTTGATGCATGGCTAGTTAAGCTAATTGTTCTGTATTCTTCACATTTATCTGCGCCTGCTTTATTTGGTATCATGACTATAACACTCTATTTGAAGTTTGACGGAACTACCCCTTTTTCGTAAATATTGCACACCAGTTTGTATAATCTATCAATCACTTCCGCACCTGCACTGCGCAGTAATTCCACAGGTATTCCGTCTATTCCAGGAGCCTTTCTACAATTCAAATCTTTTAATGGTCTCTTAAATTCAGATCTCAGTATTGTTTCTCCCCTTTCATCCTCTTCGTCCTCTATAACACCATTTTCTAATTCATTTCCTCCATATAACTCTAAAATATATTCCACCCACCTATCGACTTTTCCTTTCGTACTATAAATCGGTACTACTTTGTTTAACACATTAAATTTTAATTTATTAATTTTTTTATTTTTTATTTAATTTTATTTTTTTTTGTATTTTAATTTTTTATTTAATTTTAATTTTCCTTAACTTTCCTGTATGCTTTGTCTATTTTACCAATGTTCATTTCTCTTTCCACTTCTGAACACTTTTCTTTAATCCACTCTTCTTTTGCTAGTTTGTACTTGCTGTTTATGGTATTTCTTAATTGCTGATCGCTCCTTCTACTTTCTTCATCAATAGCATTCTTATATTTTCTACATTCATCCATCAGCTGCAATATATCCTCCGTAATCCAAGGTTTTCTACCAGTTCTCTTTCTTCTGCCTATGTTCACTTCTGTTGATTTATGAATTTCCTTTTTAACATTCTCCCATTCTTCTTCTACATTTTCTACCTTATCGTTTTTACTCAGACCTCTTGCGATATCCTCCTCAAAATTCTTCTTTACCTCCTCTTTCTCAAGCTTCTCAAAATTCCACTGATTCATCCGAGACCTTTTCTTCAGATTTTTAAAGCCCAATCTACATTTCATTATCACTAAATTATGGTCACTATCAATATCTGCTCCAGGGTAAGCTTTGCAGTCGATGAGCTGATTTCTAAATCTTTGCTTAACCGTGATGTACTCTATCTGATACCTTGCAGTATCACCTGGCTTTTTCCATGTGTATATTCTTCTATTATGATTTTTAAAGTTGGTGGTCGAGATTACTTCGTGCAAAACTCTATAAGTCGGTCCCCTCTTTCATTCCTTTTGCCCAGCCTGTATTAACCCACTATATTCCTTCCTTGCCTTTCCCGATGCTTGCATTCCAATCTCCAACTATTATTAAATTTTCATTCCCTATTAAGTGTTTAATTGCTTCGTCAATTTCTTTGTATACACACACTCTACCTCATCAACATCTTGGATGCTTGTAGGTATATAAATGTTAACAATCGCAGTCAGTTTAGGTTTTGATTTTATCCTTATTACAATGATTCTATTGTTATGCATTTTGAAATACTTTACTCTCTTCCCTATCTTCTTTTTCATTATGAAATCTACTCCTGCCTGCCCATTGTTTGAAGCTGAGTTAATTATTCTAAAATCACCTGACCAAATGTCATTTTCCTCTTCCCACCAAACCCCGCTAATTCCTACTATACCTACATTTATCCTATATATTTCCCTCTTTAAATTTTGTCACCTACCAACCTTTTTTAGACTTCTAACATTCCACGCTCTGACTCATAGAATATTATTTTTTTATTTTCTGGTGACCCCTTTATTAGTAGTCCCCACCCAGAGATCTGAACTATATATATATATATATATTTTTTTTTTAAAGTCAATCTTTTCAAGACCCATATTCCTCTGTATGAATATATATTGCATATATAATTCAACTTGATTCATCTAAGTGCAGAAATTATTAGTTAAACGACACTTACCTTATTTTTTCATATCTTACAATAGCACTTTCGTGGCAATCCACATCTTCAGTTGTAATTTACTTTTTAAGTTTTACATCAAACTGCATACTACACTCAAATACAATGAAATACATATAAAAAATTTGTTCAATAATATAGGAAATTTTTTTTTATACATTCAAATTAAACTAAGCTTGAAATTCAAGAATTTAAAAATATTAGCTTTTTCTTTTAAATCTGAAATTAAAAGTTTTTTTTTTTAAATGTAAATTATAGAATTTAACAATTTTTTAAATGAATTAAAAAATTTTTAATTAATTTTTTTTTTAATTTCTATAATTTATATATTTTTTAAAAAAAGCTTTTGTGATTTTAAAAATGTATATTTCAACTCTTGAATTTCAATTTTAATTTATAAAAAATGTTCATGTATTATTAAAAAAATGTTTTATATATATTTAATTGTATTATTTGATTGTAATATGCAGTATGATATAAACACTTAAAAATTAAATTAAAACTGAAAATGTGGGTTGCCACAAAAGCACTATTGTAAGATATGAAAAAATAAGGTGTCATCTTATTTAATTTATAATTTCTGTACTTAGTGGATCAAGTTGGATTATATTAGTACAGAGGGATATGGGTCTTGAAAAGATTGACTTTAAAAAAATATATATAAATACCATAGTACATGGTATATATATATATATATATATATATATATATATATATATATACCATATATATATTCCGTAGAGCTACCATATTTAAAACTATTCCTATTCTCTCATTTCTGTTATTTATATTTATACAATTTCTTAATCAAAGATATGCTTTTGTACACGGCACAAGTGGCAGTAATTAGAATGGTTTCCTCTTAGTTAATGATATTTATTAAATATCCAGTTCCTGTAGTGAATAGAGTGAAGGTATCCACCTGTAAGAACAAACATCACCTACATTTTGAAAGACATAAGTTATGCTGCCATACAAGAGTATTTTTGCCTTGGTTAATAAATGCAAAAGAAAATTTTTTTTTTCTCCCTAGTGATTCTGGCTTGGGTATTTGTTGTTAATGGAAATGTCCATGTAATTTACCTATGAGAAACTTTTATCTTATGGCAGCTACATTAATTGACCAGGAGCACAGATCAAAGGAGAGACATGCCTACAGAAATAACAGTGGACTCCTCATATTTCAGAACATTTAATTTCTAACTATAATTAAATAAAAACCTAACTGATGAAGCCATGTAAAAACAAATAAATGGTGTAACATTAACCCTGATATCTGGAGAACTGTGAATAAAATACAAGAAATAATTTATTCTTCAGTTCATACTAGTATTTTATAGAGTATTAAAACTGTTAGTAGCTCTGAATGTGATGACGTATTTTATGCTGGTTTTTCTTTTAATTTTTTTATCAATATTTCAGAATTATTTTATTATATTATGTTCATATGACATATTTCTTACTTTTGCTCTTTTTCATTTTTATTAATAAAAAACAAATAAGATATCATAAACAGAACATATCACAAACTAATTGCTTGATTGAAGTTATTAATCTATTTTCAAACTCTTCCTTCCTTTGTAGAATCATTATTAAATATATAATTTTCACCTAACATTGATTACTAATTTAATAAAAAGAAAAACTTTATTAACCCGGATGCAATCCACAAGCTCTGTGTCACCTGTTTGAGTTGCTGCAGGTCATCCTGAACCACAATTAGAATTTTTGTTTTCAATTGTTTTATTTTTGTATTTTCTTATCTAATTACTTCTGATGCACAGTTTGGGATATTAAATTTTAAAAAAGGCATTCTCAAAAAGTTTTTTACTTATTAAGTAAATTTAAATTTTACAAAGACAGATCCCTACAATTTTTTTTACAAAAACATTCTTGTGAACTTACTAAGTTTTCTAAAAAATTATTGCATGAAATATTACTGAAAATAAGTTAGTTATTAAATGATACTGAGAACATAAATTTTTCTTATGCTTAGTTAAACATTTTTTTAAAATTAAAATCTTTCAAAAATTGTGTAAATAAAACATTAAAAAAATTACTAATGAATAACATATTATTTACTGTCAGCAAAGTCTAAAAATTTGAATTAATTAATTTTTTTTTAAAGTTTTTATAGAAATCTGATAAAAAAAATAACAGTTTATCATAAATACCATATTAAAGGCAGTTAAGACACGCAAGTTTGGCATGCTTGCCACAGACATATATACCACATTGTGCACATGTTTTGTAAGATTTGTTCCCCATTCAATCATACAGCCCACATCATTTTCTTTTTCTAACTGCGTCTTCTCCTTCGTCTGCTCAGTTTGGTGCTGTTGGTTTTTCCTTCAAGATGTGAAGAATATTAGTTTTCAAAATTTTTAGTAAATTAGTCTGCATCAGACGGCCTCGCATTTATGGTGTAACCAATTCCTTGACAAGATCTTTTAGCCACTTTCTCTGCACAAGTTTGACATTATGGTTATTCCATGCAGAAATCACTTGCCTGTATACTCCCACATCATCCAAAAGATGATAAAAGGCTTTAAGTAGTCAATTTCGCCCACTCCCACTAATAGGTTCAATACGTCTCTGAAAAACTGAATTTGGCTTCAAACTGAATTTGACTCACTAGATGATATTGGCGCTCAGGTTGTTTACCTAAATTTCTACGTTTAATGCATAAAAAAATCAAGAATTGACCAAAGAGAACACTTTGAGCCCATATGTAGCGGGTTTGTTCCACATATATTGACGGAAAGAGCACCTGCCTCTAAATCCCCACATTTCATCAACTGTTGTACATTCACCCACTTTCCAACTATACAAAGTGTGTGAGAAAAGTAATGAGATTGGCAATGCTGTGTCTACCGGTCTGTGCTAGACTGGTTTGTTCATCCCTTCCACATCCTCAGTACGAGTTTCAACTCTATTCAGCCAATACATTATTTTTGACAGTGCCATCAGTGAAGTTGTGTTTTTGTTGTTTTGTTACGAAAATAAGGCATCGGAATTAAGAGCAACGTTATGCAATCAAGTTTTGTGATAAACTTGGGGAATCTGCAAGTGTCACCTTTGAAAAGTTGAAACAGGCCTATGGGGAACATTGCTTATCAAGAGTACAAGTTTTCCACTGGCACATATCATTTTTGGAAGGCCGAGAACACGTTGAAAATCAACCTCGCTCAGGGAGACCTTCAACTTCAAAATCTGATGAAAACGTTGAACGTGTGAGGTTTCTTGTGAGATCAGACTGTCGTTTAGCAATAAGGATGATGAGTGAACAGTTAAATTTAAACACTTTCATCGTACATCAAATTTTGACAGACGATTTGGGTCATGCAAAGGTTTGTGCGAAATTGGTGCCGAAAAACCTCACAACGAGACAGAAAGACAATCGAAGAAACGGGTGCATTGATCTTCTTGAGAGGATTGGCAATGACCAAGAATTCTTCACTCGTGTGATCACAGGTAATGAATCCTGGATATTTGAGTTCAATCCTGAAACAAAGCGGCAAAGCGAACAGTGGCACACTCCGTTGTCTTCTTGACCGAAAAAATGTTGAATGAGCAAATCAAAGATCAAAACCATGCTGATTTGGTTTTTGACAGTAAAGGTATGATGCATAAAGAATTTGTTCCTCCAGGACAAACTGTAAACCAAGTGTTTTACAAAGGTGTCCTTGAAAGGGTCAGGAAAAGAGTGATTCACATGATACCAGACATTGCAGGCAAGTGGATGCTTCATAATGACAATGCCCATGTCACATGGCTATTTGCATCAGGGAATTTTTGTCCTCAAAACGCAATCCTATGGTTCCTCAACCCCCCTCCTATTCACCTGGTTTGAGTCCTTGTGACTTTTTCCTTTTCCCGAAATTGAAACATGTCTTAAAAGGAAGTCACTTTGGAACTCTGGAGAACATTCAAAAGACTGTGACCAACCAGTTAAAGGCCCTACCAGTTGAAGCTTTCCAGTACTGCTACCAGGAGTGGGAACAACGACTCCGCCAGTATACAGCTGCCCAAGGGAACTACTTTGAGAGGGATAATATTGTTATTTGAAAAAAATAAAAACTTTGTAAAAAAAGTAAAAAGTCAGTCTCATTACTTTTCTTACACACCTCGTATACTCATGAACTTCCTGTAAATGAGCAAATTTATCCTGAGCCAATCTCAGATTACGGTCTGTTTTATCATCAAACTTTAGGGCTCTTAATAAGAACTGAAATCACTTATTAACATAGTACAATTAAAAATTAGCACACCAGTACCTTCTTCATTCCAGAGTTCTTCAGTATGCAAGTGTGAAGATTTTAATACCCCTGCATAGTAGATTAACCCAAAGAGGGCTTCAATTTCCTCAATCCAAATGTTGTTTCATCCCTTCCCCTTGCATAGTTTCCTTCTATAGAATTAATGTATTTATATAATATTGTATTTGTATTTTGTATTATATTTTTTTTTAATAATATCATCAGTAAAAAACACTACTAGGCAACCAGTGAAGTATTATTAGCTCTTCTTGCCACGCCCTTGCAACCAAACAAGTGAAAAACTATATTTTGTTGCCTGGTACTGGTTGTGTAGGCTCAGCTTTTTTCATTTGGTCTGGTCCTTTCTAATATAATATCCTCCTGGGTAGGCTAAAGGAATTTCATCCTCCTAAGTGCTTTTGTTGTAGAGTCATCATCCTGTATTTCTTTCTCTTCTTCTTCCGAACTTTATTCCATATCCGTATTTCTTTTACGACGTCAGCTTCTTGATCTTTAAATCAGCTGATCTGGAAATCGAGAGTTCAAGAGTACAAGTCCTAGTAAAGTCAGTTATTTTTACACGGATCAGAATACTAGATCCAGTGTTAGATACCAGTGTTCTTTGGTGGTTGGGTTTCAATTAACCACACATCTCAGGAATGGTCGAACTGAGACTATACAAGACTACACTTCATTCACACTCATACATATCATCCTCTTTAGTATTATCTGAACGGTAATTACCGGAGGCTAAATAGGAAAAAGAAAGCTTCTTGATCTTCAGAATCAATGTTGCTGCCAATATCACTTATCTCACCTCGAAAATCATCGTTTGAAAATTCGTTCTTTTCCAAACACTGAAGAATCGATCGTTCATCCATGTTAGTAAACGTAATCAGTGAATAATACTCAATAATTAATTTAAAAAAATATATAGTCATAAAATATGCGTACAAAATAACTATTTAGTTACTAAAACAGTCAAAAGTAAAAAAATATCACACCGCAGCAAGGTTTCGAATAGACAAAACGGTCGCTGTGGGTCATGGTTACCGCACAAATTTATCTTCGATCAACGCTCTACTCGAACTAAATGAACAAGTGTGTTTTGTGTAGTTCGGAGGGAGGTAGGAAGGTACAAGGCGTGGCCTAAAAGAGCCGCCTACAATGTAGGAACAGAAAAAACAATAACGATGCTGGTCACAGTGACACGGTGCGACCTCTCTCGGTTTAATATAATAAAAGAAAATAGTATACAGTTATTTTAAACTATTTATTAAACTTCAATGTTGATATTGAAATGTTTTTGTCTTAAGTTCAGAACCATACTTGGGTTCTGTTACTCATAAAGTTAGTGGTTCTGCTTCTATGGTAACAAATAAATAATATAGAATAAAGAAAACAACCTTAATTCTTTAGTGTTAAGGATATGCCAAAAATTCTTAAAGTTACCATGTTTGTTGATTTATAATATTGTAGCATATTTCATTTGGATACTATAATGTTAACTTATTATTTATTTTTATTAGAATACAAATAAAATAAGATTATATTTTTGTACAAATTGTGATGCATATGAACATTCAAAATAATATTATTATTTTTAACTATTAATGATATAAGATAAAATAATGCCATTCTTAAAGAAATACAAGTTTCCACGAACAAAACTTCAGGAAAATACAACATTAAAAAATGGATTAAGACATGCAATATTTTCATCAAATGGAGATACAGTATACACTGGTGAATGGAAAAATGACAAAAAATCAGGTAATGTAATTGATTTTTCAGATTCAAAAATCATTTAGTTGTCCAAAAAAATTAAGAGAATAAGATTGTAACTCATATCATTCAATTTATAAACATTACATAGTAATGTTAAATTTTTTAACAACTCTCAGATTTATTTATTTATGGTCAAAATATAGGTCATTATTATTAATTAAACTAACTTCACTTTATTTATGTTCTTATCAGATGGTGTAGTGGTTAGCATTAACCGATCTCAGAGTCTTGACATTTTTTCACTAATAATTTCATCCACCTTACTTTCTTTTTAAAATAAATATAAAGTAGGTTAAAGACCACAACAGTATAATAAAATGTTTTCTTTGTTCTGCATTAATCTTAAATAAATTAATTTTTTAAATAAAAATATTTTCCAGATCCTACTGCCTGAAATTTTTATTTTATATCATATGATCAAAAAACTAAACTTAACCTATTCTCTATTTTTTAATCAATGACTATCTTTATGTAGTAAGGAGATGTTATTGCTATTCTCTATTACTTTCTATTGTTCAGTCTTTTAATCTCAACTTAATTACCAAATCCTGAATGCTTAGTTACTTGTTTTACATAGTTCAATTTTTGCCTTTCTCTGAAGTTTTTACTGACCTCTGTGGCTGAGTAGGTAGCATTTCAGTATTTCGTGTGGAGGCATGGCATCTTTTCATATGCTATCAATTTCCACTGGAATAATGACCATAGCTGTGGAAGTTTTCTTTTTGAAAGCATCTCTTCCTTTCACTTTCTTCTTAAATACTGTTCATGTTGGATTGCCCTTAATTGCTATCAACATATTGAATCTACATATTGTTTTTTTTTCTTTTATTTTAATTTCTTTTTAAGTCTTTTCCAATTATATTCGGAACACTCCAAATGATCCCTTCATGTGTTAATAGTGATGCTCTAGTACATTCTGTAGATAAAACCCAAATAATGGATGATCATATCCTTCTTGATTCTGTGTTATATGGTATTGAATCAATGATTCAAACTAGTGTATATTATTAGTATTTAAAGGGATGTGTGGTCTAAATTGAGAAATTATTTCAATTTTAACTTTTATTTGAATGGCAGTAACTTTCTCAATATTATTTTTCTGTTTGAAGCTCCTCCTTATCCTCCTTCAACTACTTGTACTGTGTATTAATACTGTACTGGTGTACTTGTATGTATTTACATATTTAATTCTTATTTATTTTTACAATCTGTTTTTTAATGTTTTATTAGTTTACATTTCTTACTTTAGGATTTTACTCCTTTGTGATTAATTCATTATTCTATTTGAAGGGGTCTTTTATAACCTGCTATTGCTTCCTTTTGTTAGTGCTGTAGTTGAAAAATTTATTTTGTTTAGAGCAGTGTTTCCCAACCTTTTTTTTATGACGAACTGGTAAAATTACAAAAAATATGCAGGGACTAGAAAACCTTCAGCTTAGATTTTGATGAGCAAAAAAAACTTACCATATTTTTATTTTATTAGTAATTAAATTTACAACTGCATAATGTTAATTAATATAATTTCTATTTATAAACATTAAAATATATAAATGAGAATCAGAAAATAAATAACAAAAAATAAATTTAGCTTTTTTATTTAAAAATTGGAACTGCAAACAAATCATATTACAAACTAACTGCAAATAATGAAAGTTAGAGAAAAATTTCTTGTTGCTCATTTTGCACAATTGTTTCAATGTCAGATTGTAAATTACTTAAACCTACATCAAAAGATGAATTTATTGATTTTAATAAGTGTCACAGCTGACAATCTGGATTCACACAAATATGTGATTGCAAAGGGAAGTAGCACTTTCTTCATGGTTTTATGTAAATTTGGACATTAATTTTTTATTGCAATCCAAAATTTAATTAAATTCATAGTCGAAATTTTGTTTTTTAATGTTATCTCTGAAATCAGTTCCAAGAGAGTTATTAATGTATACTTGGTCTTCATTACTTAAATTTATATTATTGCAATAATTCTCAATAAAAAAATTAGTTATCCATAAATGCATTTCCTGCAAGTTTATGTTTGTAGGGAAATATTTTTCAAATCCAAAATATAATGACCTAATGTTGACTTATTATTACATTCAGATTATCCACTATTAATCCCTTTTGTGTTGTAATTAAATTGTAGTAAGAATTAAATATCAGGATTACTTTTTTAACCGAAATTAATTTTTTTTAAATGTATAAATTATGTTAAACAAATTAAATGTAATTGTCATACTTCCCTGCAAACTTAAATTTAGGTCATTTATGTAAGAAAATATGTCACTTAAGTATGCCAGTTTTGCAATCCAATACATATTAGAAAAACATTTTGATAATGGTGATTGTTTTAAAAAAAAAAATACCTCCACTTCCGTTCCTCGTGGGAGCCATCTTACTTCCGCATGAAGTAAGAGATGTTGGTGTACTGCTCCTACCTCTAAACAAAGAACAGCAAATAATTGTGAATTAAGGTCGCTTTTCTTTAACAATTTTTGTCGATTCCAGAAGAACATAGTTTAATTCAGGTGACATATTTCTGGCTGTTAAAAGCTGGCGATGTATTATTCAGTCTGTTAGTAATATGTCAGGAGAAGCGATTTCTTGAATCCTTTTTGTTACTTCACAATGTTTCCCAGTCATATTTGCTGCTGTGTTGGTACACATACCAATACAATGGTTTTTTTTTTCTTCAGTCATTTGACTGGTTTGATGCAGCTCTTCAAGATACCCTATTTAGTGCTGCTAGTCATTTCATTTCGGTACACACCCTACATCCTACATACCTAATAATTTGTTTTATATATTCCAAATGTTGCCTGCTTGCACAACTTTTTCCTTCAGTGAGGAAGCAATCAATCGCTTCCTCACCTGCATTGCATAGTAATTCTACAGGTATTCCATTTATTCCAGGAGCCTTTCTACCATTCAAATCTTTAAATGCTCTCTTAAATTCAGATCTCAGTATTGTTTCTCCTCTTTCATCCTCTTTAACTTCCTCTATAACACAATTTCCTAATTCATTTCCTCCGTATAACTCTTCAATATATTCCACCCACCTATCGAGTTTGCCTTTCATATTATAAATCGGTGTACCATCTTTGTTTAACATATTATTAGATTTTAATTTATGTACCCCAAAATTTTCCTTAATTTTCCTGTATGCTCCATCTATTTTACCAATGTTCATTTCTCTTTCCACTTCTGAACACTCTTCTTTTGCTACTTTGCACTTTCTTTTTATAGTATTTATTAATAATTGTTGATAGTTCCTTTTACTTTCTTCATCACTAGCATTCTTATATTTAGTATGTTCATCCAACAGCTGCAATATATCGTCTGAAATCCAAGGTTTTCTACCAGTTCTCTTTCTTCTGCCTAAGTTCACTTCTGCTGATTAAAGAATTTCCTTTTTAACATTCTTCCATTCTTCTTCTATATTTTCTACCTTATCTTTTTTACTCAGACCTCTTGCGATGTCCTCCTCAAAAATCTTCTTTACCTCCTCTTCCTCAAGCTTCTCTAAATTCCACTGATGTATCTGAGATCTTTCTTCAGATTTTTAAACCCCAATCTACATTTCATTATCACTAAATTATGGTCACTATCAATGTCTGCTCCAGGGTAAGCTTTGCAGTCGATGAGCTGATTTCAAAATCTTTGCTTAACCGTGATATAATCTATCTGATACCTTGCAGTATCACCTGGCTTTTTCCATGTGTATATTCTTCTATTATGATTTTTAAATTTGGTGGTCGCAATTACTTCGTGCAAAACTCTATAAGTCGGTCCCATCTTTCATTCCTTTTGCCCAGCTCGTATTCACCCACTATATCTCCTTCCTTGCCTATTCCAATGCTTGCATTCCAATCTCCAACTATTATTAAATTTTATGTGTTTAATTTTTTCATATACATACTCTACCACATCATCATCATCATCATGGGCGCTTGTAGGTTTTGATTTTATCCTTATTACAATGATTCTATCATTATGCATTTTGAAATACTTTACTCTCTTCCCTATCTTCTTGTTCATTACAAAACCTACTCCTACCTGCCCATTATTTGAAGCCGAGTTAATTATTCTAAAATCACCCGACCAAGTCGTTTTCCTCTTTTCACCGAACCTCACTAATTCCAACTATATCTACATTTATCCTATATGTTTCCCTCTTTAAATTTTCTAACCTACCAACCTTTTTTAGACTTCTAACATTCCACACTACGACTCATAGAATGTTATTTTTTAATTTTCTGGTAACCCCTTCTTAGTTGTCCCTACCCAGAAATCTGAACAGGGGACTAGTTTACCTTCATTACCAAGGAAGGTGCCTCCATCTTTGTTATATGAAAATAGAGAGAGCTGCATTTTCTTGGAAAAAAAGCAGCTGTAGTTTTCCATTGCTTTCAGCTGCACAGTACTCAGAGGATTGAGTGATGTTGATATGGCTCTTTAAGTTGTCCTGACCTAAACCCTTAACAACTACTGAAAGAGCTGCTCCTGCCCTCTTTCAGGAAACATTCCTTAGTCTGGCTTTCAACAGATACCTCTCTGATATGGTTGCACCTTCGGTCCAGTTACTCTGTATCACTAAGCTGCACTCAAGCCCCCTCACCATTGGCAAGGTCTCATGATTCTTAGAGGGAGAAATGGTTATTAATATATGGAACTTGTATGTGAATCTAAATCTTTGCAAAATAATAATTCTTATTTAATTTCTGCAGAAGAATAGTCAATGTATCATACATAGCAGAGCAAAATAGCTTTTTTTAGAAATATCACATTATTCATTGATCTGGATGACAAGCAAAAATTGGTGATTCTTTAATACTTTTTATTAATTGGTATTCAATATCTTCAGATAGAGTTTCAATTTGACAACTAATTACATTTTTTGAAAGAGGAATTGATCTGATCTAATCTGTAGTTGAGAGTCCAAACATTTCATTGCAAACATCAATTAACACCGGTTTAATTAAATTTTTTCCAGTTCTGAATGATTTTTTTTGTTTTGGCTAAACATAGTACAATATGAAATTTCAATTGCGATTTATTTTGAATAAAAGTTTCTTTAAATTTTTTCTTTTTGAGATTAAATTCTTTTTTTTTTCGTTCAAAATATTCCAGTGGTTTTCTGTTTTAGTTCAGGATGTTGGACAATCGCAATATTTTGGACAGTTTCATGGCAAAATTATCCTTAACGTTTCTGTAGAATCTGGTTAAAAAAGCATAAAACCATATTTCAAGTATTCATTATTTTAAAGTCTTGTCAAAGCAGATTTATTTTTCTAGTTTGGTGGACATTCACTTTATATTTCACTCGTTTTTTCTATATTTCCATTTCCCGGAGTGGAACTTTCAGTGCAGAAAAAATTACGTAAAGTTCATATTTTAGATATTTTAAGTGGAATAAAAATTTGTTTTTGCAATAATTAAAATAAACCACTTCTCAATATCAGTAGTAGTCGACTGCATAAAGTAAGGAATTAATAATAAATGCAGTGTTTTCAATAAATTGAATATTCACATAGCTGTCATAAAAGAAAGGTGCTGCCAAAGCCACATTCCTTAGTGCGGTATTGTTTTTATATCTACTGCTGCTACACTTCATGTGTTGCGGGATAGTTTATTGTGCCAAATGTGCAATGAATACATTGAATTCAATAAATTATCATGCACCTGCATTTGCCAGTGTATATGTACAGAACATTATTTAATAATTATAATATATGAATTTTACATTACCGTTACACAAATATTTTAATGTTCATTTTTTTCTCATACTTTTAAAGTTTAATTTTTTTTGTGGGTCAATTTGTTCACAAACTGGTGAGAAACACTGGTCTAAAGTATTTATTTTGCAATTTTTCAATAAAATTGAAGTATTAATCTAAAGTAAAATTAAAGTACTTGAATATTTTACACTGTTTTTTAATTTAATTAATTTTTTTTACTCTAAAATTGAAGTATTTATTTTATAATTTTTACATAAAATTATGTATCTTTTTAAATTTAGTTATAATACAGAATTCTGTTGGTCATTTTTCTAGTGATAATTAAATCTGTTTGCTTGCCCTAAAAAAAATCTAGGCATTTATATGATAATAATAAAACTCTTTTATGCATGAAATATTTCCCTTAATTGTGCTAATCTGCTTTTGAATTCTTCCCTATTTTTGTGAATTGACTGCTTAAATAACTTTTCTACTACTTGTAAATTTTGTTATCCTGTATTAATATTGTTTACTTCTTTTGTGTAGCTTTTAACTATTTTTGTTTTATTCTTATTTATTTTCAAACTGAAATTTTCTCCTAGCAAAAAATTCATATAATTCTGATTATTTTTTTTCTTATTTTTTTATTTCTACCAAAAGAGCAATGTTATTAGTAAAGTTTTTCTCTACTCTTTATCCTTTCATCCTTATTTTATCTCTGCAATGCTGTTCCTCTTTTCTTTCAATTCTTTATTATTTCTTCTGTAAGTTTCCAAAGTAACCAGGATACAGATAATTTCCCATCTTTCTGAATTGGAGTTTACCTTGCTCTGTCTTAACCTTAATTATAATTATTAGATTCTTGAATACTTTAAAAATAATTTATTTAACAGCTGAAATATTATGTTATAAATAATTTGTATTAAGATTTATATAATAGAATAACAAACGAAACAAAAAGGTAAGTTACATATAAAGAAAAGGAAGATAATTAATTATAAGAATAATATAAAATAATATAAATTTTTTTTAACAAACTTGGAAAAATTGTGTTTTCTATCTTTTTAGTTAATGTTTAATCCAAATCATATACTCAAGGCTGTACATGGGAATGTAATACAAGCTATACATTGTTATTTTAGTGAAATTTGTTACGTGAAATATCAAATATTGAGTGTATGAAAATTACCAAGTCTTCCAGATTTGAGCACAAAATTTTAAGGGTGAAAGTTCCGTTAATGGACTCCATTGTAAGTTTTTTCCACTTAACCTCAATGTAAAATTTTTGATAATTCAAAAGATTTATTGTTTACACAACTTGAAAATACTTTCCATTATTTGTCATCACAATTGCTTATTGTTGGTCTTAAGAATAGAAGCCCATAAATATAGAAAAAAGGAACTGAAAGCGCTCATAAAACAAACAATAGAACATAAACACTCATTCAATTTCAACAGCACCAAAATATTAGACAAAGAACAAAATACATATAAAAGGACTACTCTAGAAATGATATACATCAAGAAAAATACAAACGCTGTCAACAATAGAATAGACATAGCCAGATTAAGTAACATATGTATTAATTTAATTTAAGGAAAATAATGTTTAATGTTTGTAATTTTTTAGAAAAATATGTGCATTGTGTAAAGTTTCAATACACAGAAAATAGCAGTCATGTTACATAAAGAGATACATATAATTATATCTAAAAATGAGTCATGTATGAGTAGAGGAATCTATTACAACATGGGTGGGGATTAAATATGGTTATCTAGGTTGGGTAGACCAGTTAATTTCTTAGTATGTAAAAGAATTTTGTATGTGTGTATGAATGTGTATTGTTTAGAGAATTCTAAGCGAAACGTAGTGTATTTAATAAATAAGTTTGTATACATTAATAAAGATAATATTTTTAAGTAAAATATTATATTTAATAATATTATATTTAATTATCTTATTATATTTAATTCTAACCAATTACTTAAATTACATTTAATTTAATATTCATATATAAGAACACAGTGTTTCTAAAATGGTGGGCTGGCTATACTTTTTCAGATTGTACTTGTAAAACTAAACAAAAAATATCTGTAGGAAAAATGGCAATTTCTCCTTCGTTCTTCCCCTGTTATTTTTGTATAAAAATTTATATCTCAAGTTCGGATAGAGTAATCACATTAATATTAGAAAAGCGTGTTGGTAATAAAGTTTTAAAATTATAAAAAAATCAGGACTTAAATAAATACCTACGCAAATTAAAAAAATGGTGGCCATGTTTATTTTTCAATCCACTACATCTCCATAAATATTACTTTATCAAAATGTATGTTATGGCTAAAATATTACACCTTTTATTTTTTTAAACTGGTTAACAAGTAACAAAGTTATGGCAGAAAATTGATGTAATTTTGTGTTTTCATGTCCTCCACTTTACGTTCAATTCGACTGAATAATAATTGTTTTTATTTATTGTTAATTCTAGCATTGTAAATTTATATCAAATTAAGTAATAATTTTCTTACAATAAAATTTATTATTTATTTAGCGTATGGCACCAAGACACAACACCAATTACAGTAAAAAATTACAAACATCTAACAAATTAATATAAGCTACTGCTTCTGGAGTCGCCATCAGGAAATCTTTAGAAGTCCCTTCATAAGCTGTCCTAGGGCAAACTTCTGTGATGTGTTTAACAGTTTGATATTCGCCACACTCACAAAGGGGCATTGGTGTTTTACCCCATTTATACAGGAAATAGGTGCACCTACCAAGCTGAGTTCATATTCTGTTTAACGTTGACCATGCTTGCGTGACAAGTCAAAATCTGGCGGCTTTTGAGTAATGGATGGAATTTGGTTATTCTGCTATGTGGTCCATTCTTGATGCCAGGCATCAGTCAGGTTGAATTCTTCCTCTGTGGCAGCAATTGCTGTTTTGATAAGTGGCTTTCTAGATCGAAGGCAACCATGATTGGTATCCTCAATGTCCTCATGTATTGGTAGGTTTTGATTGTCCATGATCTTCTTGTATGCTCTTATTAGAGCATTCATACAGCACAGATTTGGGGGTGGTATGTGGCCTAATACTGGGAGCCAATCCACAGGAGTAGACCTGATAACCCCAACAATCATTCTCATAGTGTTATTAAGTTGAACATCAATTCTATGAACGTAAGGGCTGTTAAGCCACACTGGCGCACAATATTCCACAGCCAAGAAGACTAGGTTCAGAGCTAATGTGAGGAAAGTGGAAGCCAATGTTCCCCATGTTGTTCCACAGAGCTTATGTATAATGTTGTTTTTCATTTTCAATTTCTCTGCAGTTTTCATTAGATGCTCCTTAAATGAAAGCGTTCTATCAAATGTCACGCCTAGGTATTTCAATGTCCTACTGTGAAAGAGCCATGTATTCTCAAATAGAATTTTAAACTACCTTACTAGCAAACTTGTTATTTAGATGTAAGCATGACAACTCTGTTTTACTAGCATTTGGTTGGAGGTTTCTTCAGAAATACCTTCCCAGTCTCTCCAGGTCGGCCATCAGGACCTCCTCAAACTCTTCAAATGATCTACATTTTGTTCTTAGCACCCAGTCATCGGCTTAGCCATGCTTTTTAGATCTTGTCTCTGGCTTGTCTGCAACATAGAGGCTGAAAAGGAGAGGCGCAAGTATCGACCCTTATGGCAGGCCATTCTTGAATTTCCTTGGTGAGCTTATATTGAATCCCATGATAACTTGGAACATTCTGTCATTCAGCATGTTATTAAGCAAGTGAGCTGTTAATTTGCATGGGATTATATGGAGGACCTTACAAATCATGCCTTCTCTCCAGACAGTGTTGTAAATGGCTGATAAATGCAGCAGAGGTTTTAAGATTTCTTTGGAACCCTGTTTCAATGTACATTGTGAGCGAGAGAACTTGGTCAATGCAACTTTGTTTTGGCCTAAAGCCTGCTTGTTCAATCTGTATAACATCAAATATCCTCTGACAGATTCTGTTGTAGATAAGCCTTTCTAGTAATTTATATGTCACTGATAGCAATGCTATAGGCCTGTAGCTCTTAGGTAAGTTTTCTGGTTTCCCTGGTTTTAAGATGGCTACTACCTTCGATTGTTTGAACTCTCTGGGAATGCTACCGGTCTGCATTATACCAGTGAAGAATCTGGCCAGCCAAAGTTTTGCATATTTTCTGTAGTTTCTGCAGATTGATGCTATCAAATCCTGGTGCTTTTCCTAGAGCGATATATTTGAGTGCCGGCTGAATCTCTTAAAGTGTAAAAGGGTGAGCGTACTCAGTCTCCCTCACTTCTCTCCTTAAGTTTCTGAGTTCACATTTTATTTCAATTGTGTGCGCCCTGTCTCTTGGTGCTCAGGACATTGCCATTACGTGGGGGGTGTTTGGTCTCTGAATAGGAGCTCCGCTTCGTAATTTTCATAGCTGAGTCCATGCATGACAACTCAAAGTCTGAAAGTTCAGGCTTCACTTCACACCATTTCAAACATTTCTACTGTCTTGCAGCATCGAGGCTATGGAGAAGCTCATCTGCCACCTCTTGATCGCCTGTCTCAAGGAAGCTTTGGTAGAGAACTTCACTGTTTTGGGACCATCCTGGGATATATTCTCTGCGAAACCCTCTAGGAATGCAAAATAACCCTCTAGTATCAAAATAATTTGATACTACTTTACAATACTAGAATTAACAATAAAAAAAAACAATTAATAATATTCAATTGAACTGAGTGTATATATATATATATATATATATATATAATATACTTTCTTTTTCAAAAATTCAAATAATTCACCAAGGTACTGACCATTGTGCTAATTAAATTTTAAAAAATTACAATTTAACCACCAAAATAAAGTAAACATAAAAACTTTAAAAAAACTAATACCAATAGTTGACTTTGACTAGATCTCACATCAATCTGTACACAATTCTGCAATTACATCAAACAAATAAAAAAAAAAACATAAAACTTAAAAATTTAGAAAACAAACCTTCCAATAATCACAAAAGTCCAGTGATGGACTAGCCTAGTCCAGTAATGGCAATGGAGTTGTGTTATTACAAATTTTGTGGTTATTGGTGTGTTTTATGTTTTCTAAAAGATTTTTTTTTTAATCACAATTCTATAATTACTTCAAACAAATAACAAATATGTAATAATAGAATTGTGTACATACTGATGATGCGAGATCCCATGAAAGTCGAATATTGGTATTAGTTTTTTGTTTCTGTGGTTAAGCTATTTTTTGTTTATATATATATATATATATATATATATACATACATAGAGTTGATCAGCAACTGATGAGTAATGTACTGCTCCTATCTTGGATAGAAGTACCTCGTTTTATTAAGGGGTTTTGTTGGCAATATGAGCATCCACAGCTCAGACAGGGCATTAAAGCTACTCTTGAGTGTGGTTGTTTTTAACCAGATTGCAGAATTTCAATGCAAATAGATCCTTCTTACTAATCGTTCATCTAAAGGTTCATTATCCTTGACCCCTTATTCTCCATTTTGGGTTACTTCTAACCCTCCTAAAACCATGTCAATGATATCAGAACCTGAGAACAGTACATATAGTAAGGGAGTTTCCTATGAACTAGTGTGGACTTTGATATCAGGGATTTGGAAGCTACACAACAATCCTAATGACTGAAATACATACTAGGTAGTACCTACTAGCCTTTAAAACATAATAATTGTACAATACAACAAAGGTACAATACAGTGCAACCAATTTCATAATTTAGAATTTAGTGAATTTGTTATAGTTCATCAATATTGTAGGACTGTTAGCCTGTTCTTGGATGGTTTTATTACAGGTTTTTTTTAATAGAAAAAACACAATGATTTTTAAAAAAATTAGACCAAACAAATTAATTTGTTTTAATTTCTGAATGGCCATGCCAGACCCAGTGATATTAATATGAAAATGAATATTAAGTACATAAATCAACCTCCAACATTTAAAAATGGTTAAAGTAAGAAAATTTTTATAATAGATTATTAATTTACCTCATAAAATAATAATATGTGAATAGTAGGGAAATAGTATGAATGAAATATACATATAAAAGCCTAAACCTGAGTACAATTTGAACCCAGAATCTCCAGATGAAAGACAAAGTAGTTCCACTTAGAAAGGTAGCATAATCATATCAACAGTCAAACCCTTTAAATGTATTTAATTATAATTCATGTAGCATCATATTAAAACTGTTATAAAAACTATTGATAATGTAAATAGCTTATTTAACTATTAAGTTTGTAACAAAAATTTAATTTTTTTAAATTAGAAGCGAATAAAACCCCAAGAATAAGAAGAAAGTTTTTCCTCTAAATAACTAGTTAATCCTTAAATAAGTTATAATAATTAATATTATTATTAACAAACTATTCATTTTTGAGAATTATAATTATTTATTTATTTTCAGGTAAAGGGATAGAGATATACAAAAATAAATGGGTTTATGAAGGTGATTGGTTAAATGGTAAAAGACATGGTTATGGGATTCTGTCTTATCAACTTGAGAATTTGATACGTGTTTTAAAGTATGAGGGCATGTGGGAGAATGGCAAACCTTATGTAATTTCATTATTCATATTAATCCACAATGTTATGTACTGTACAGAGTGATTCAGGAGGATAGGGCAATACTTTGACAACTCATTCTAGAGGCTAAAAATAAGAAAAAAGTTCATATAAACATAGGTCCGAAAACGCTTCGTTAGCAAGTTATACAGAGTGAATGATTTTGCCCGAGTTTCAGTTCCTCCGGGTAAATTAAGGCTTTCTGTAATTCTGGGAAGGTCAATTAAGGGGCAAATTGTTCATTAAGGTTTTGAGCTGGGAAATCGAAAAAAATAGGTCCCAGAACTGTATCTCTCTTAGTTTCTAAGATATCACATGTAAAACGCCAAAAATAGGGTCAAAAACACATTTTTTTACGTTTGACGTACAATAATGTTAAATTGGCAATAAATCATACATTTTTTAAACATAAATTGTAGAGAATTTAATTATAAGAAGATTGATGTAAATAATGTCAACAGAAAACAAATAAAATTTTAAACATGTCGACTCTTATTAACAACAAAACCGACGAAAACTTAGAAGAAAATGTTATAATAAAGAAAACAGATGTGTCTGGTAGGTACAATAATTTTAGACCTACGGAAAACAAGTTGGCAACACTGATTTTTTCATCACAATTGTTTAAATACTACTCATTGTTGTCAGTTAATTGTGATAATGTGTTACATAACCTTTCCCTGATCAATCGTGTTTGCAGTATTACATTGAATTCTTATCGTAAAAATTTCAGAAAACTGTTAAGATGTGTAATTTTGCATTCATTTTACAGTCCGTAAAAATTAAGTCTGTTAAAAAAAGTGAAATTTTGTTTAGTTTTGTTTTGAAAAATGCCACTTATTTTCACTAATGCCGAATATGCTGACATGATTTTCATCTATGGATTTTGCAATGGACGTGCTGCGGCAGCGGTTACGGAGTATCGACATAGGTATCTTGGTCGTGTTGTACCAAATCGTAAAGTATTTATTAGAATTTTTAATAATCTTCGTGAGAATGGAACACTTCCCAATGCTCATATTTCATCTGAACGACAAGCAAATCATGCTGATAAAGGTGAAAACATTCTGCAGAGGGTTCAACGTAGTCCGGCAACGGCACACGATTAATTGCAACACGGCTCAATATTTCACAAAGTAGAGTATGGAGGACATTAATAATGGATTGGATCCTTTTCATATTCAGAAATTGCAACATCTCCAGCCTGGTGACTACGCCAGCCGGCTGCAGTTTTGTCAATGGGTTAATTGAAATCAACATTCCATTTATACTATTTTCGGATGAAGCTACTTTCACTCGTAACGGAATAAACTACACACGGAATGCGCATCGGTGGTCTGAAGAAAACCCACATGCTACAGTGGAAAAAAATTTCCAGCAACGATTTTCAGTGAATATTTGGTGTGGTATCATAGATGACCAATTAATTGGCCCTTTCATACTACAACATCGTGTCACAGGGAGAAATTATCTGGAATTTTTACGTAATGAATTTATTATATTGCTGGAAATTATCCCCTTAGCAAAACGAATTGAAATGTATTACCAACTTGATGGAGCTCCTACACATTTCAATAATGAAGTAAGGCAATGTTTTGATGAAAAGTTTGCTGGTAAATGGATAGGACGTGGTGGGTCGGTTAATTGGCCACCGAGATCCCCAGACCTCACTCCATGGATTATTGTTTGTGGGGATGGTTGAAAAAATGAGGTTTACAAGTAAAAGGTAAACACACGCGATGAACGAATTGCTCACATTGTCAACGCTGCAGCTATAATCAAGGAACGCAAAGATACCGATAGACTGGCAACACAAAATCTAGTACAACGCGTTGAAAAGTGCATTGAACACAACGGTGGCATTTTTGAAAGTTATTAAACCACATGAAATACTACTTGTAAGCATCATTTTATCATTATCATAACAAAACAGTACGTATTCTTTCTTCCTCCAGTCATTTTCTACTGTACATAACGAAAAAGTTTTTTCAATCTGTTAAAAATTAATCTGTTTTGTTGTTAATAAAAGTCAACATGTTTAAAATTTTATTTGTTTTCTGTTGACATTATTTACATCAATCTTCTTATAATTAAATTCTCTACAATTTATGTTTAAAAAATGTATGATTTATTGCCAATTTAACAACGTTATTGTACGTCAAAAGTAAAAAAAATATGTTTTTTGACCCTATTTTTGGCGTTTTACATGGGATATCTTAGAAACTAAGAGAGATACAGTTCTGGGACCTATTTTTTTCAATTTCTCAGCTCAAAAACCATAATAAACAATTGAATTTGCCCCCTAATTGACCTTCCCAGAATTTCAGAAAGCCTTAATTTACCCGGAGGAACTGAAACTCGGGCGAAATCTTTCAACCTGTATAACTTGCTAATGAAGCCTTTTCGGACCTATGTTTATATGAACTTTTCTTATTTTTAGCCTCTAGAATGAGTTGTCAAAGTATTGCCCTATGCTCCTGAATCATTCTGTATATATTTATCACTTAAAACAAAATATGTTTAATTGTAAAAACATTTAACCAATGTAGTGCAGTTATAAAATAATTATTATTAAATCAAAAGTTGTTTTGATCTAATTGTCCATAGCATATTTTTTTTTCAATTTTCATCTTAGGAAATCTCATACTATTTTGCTAACTTATTTTTTAATAAAGTAAATTAAAATTTATAATCTTTTTACTAAAATAAATGAAACGTTTTGTGAGATTTTATCCTGGATTTTCATTTGAGAGAAGGAATCACTCTTTACAGTAAAATAAGAGATAAAAGAAATAGGTTAATTTTTTATTAAATATCATAAAAGAGTTTCACACACAAAGTTAAAAAAAGATTGTCATTTTTATTATGGAACTATTATATAAATAAAAGAGGGAAAAAATTGAATTCAATCAAAGAATTCTTACACCCAAGTAAAAGAATGATCCAAACCCCAGAATTTCTTATTTCTCAATATTTTATTATCCCTGATTTCCAAAACTATTAAAAATCAGTTACAGATACAAATTTTTTTCCAACAGATTTTCATTTAAATATTATTTTTAACTAAATTTTATTATGCAAGGCAAGTTCCTTAACACAGAATGTGTAAAAATAATGTGACTGAATACATAGAGTTCAGCACATTTTTATAACATTTTAGCAATTGAAAATTCTTATTACACTTATTTAGACAGGGTAATAATGAAGTACAGAAACGAATTCATATTTCAAATTTGAGTGATACTAGAAGGTAGAAATAAATAATTCTGAAGGTAACGTGAAATAAAAAGTTATTACAAGGCATTATGCCTCATTTTTATAACTAAGATTCTTCTCAGATTCTATCTCCATGCTTAATATTGAGTGAATAAGCATCTGAGTCCCACCACACTTAATGGGGTTCAAATGCTACTCAAGGACATATGTTCAAGAAATTTTGGCAAGATTTAGATCTTTCTTCTCAATAGTACATCCACATTACTGTCTTTTATATGCTGATCCCCAAAGAGATCCCACAAATACAAGTGCCTAGCCAATATTTTTAGTCAGTGATCAAAACTTACTTTTTTCATCTTTGATCAAACTGTCTAGAAATTTTATTTTCTTTCACTCTACTACTTTACGTTCCTGATTTTTAACCAGGTTGCATAAATTCTCAACTACAATAATTATTTTACAACTTTTGTACCATGATTATTATTATTGTTATTAGTTTTTCATATATTTTGAAGGGATTTGGAACTCAACAATATGATGATGGCTCAATGTATGAAGGCGACTGGATTGATGGGAAACGTTCTGGTAAAGGAAGGATGTGGTTTAAAGATAAATCATTTTATGAGGGAGAGTGGTTGAATGAAAAACCACATGGTCACGGCTTACATGTTTATGGTAACTAAATTATATCAATTGATTTAGATAAATTAAATAAGATTTTATGAACTTCATTTTTGTTGTTTATTGATAGGAAATTTAATAAAGATATTAAAATTTTATAGGAATAAGAAGTATCAATAAATAGGAGGTTGTAATTAAATCAGGACATAAAAATTCACATTGGGAATAAGAAGGGAAGCAATGGGAACTGTATAGAAAGAAGTGAAGAAAATATTAGTAGAGAGAGATTGGGAAAGAGTTTTGTGTGGAAAAGGGAAAGGAGCAAAAGAGAAGAACTCTAGGGAAGTAAATGGAAGTAAGCTAAAACAAAAAGAAAATGATGAAGCATAGACAAAAATAGGTATAAATATTAATATATGTACAAATGAAATATAAAACACTGTTAACAAGAACGAATGAAAAAAAAATGTTGATAACACTGAAAATCTAAATACTCAATTTTATAAATAGCACAATTTTGTTTTTAAAAGTCACAACATTGTGGAAAAGCTTTTAGCCAATATGTAGGTGAAAACAGTTTAGTTTTTAGAGAAGAGGAAATTATGATCAGACATACACATACAATAATTTGAAGGGAACAAAGAAAAAATAAAGTCCCACGAGGTAATTTAGTTATATTAAACACAGAGGGCTAAAAATGCATGAAAAAACATATCACAGTCTGGCATGCTGGATATAGGACCAGGACATGAACAGCGTGTACTAAATGAATTGAATACTCTGTTCATTTAGTGTACTCTATTCACTCTCTATTAAATGAAGTGTAAAAATTATAATTTATTTTTAAAGAAGATGAGAAGCTGGACATCAGTAACTATTAAAGTATAACACTGCTGCATGTTCATAAAAATTACTCAGCAATTCCTCCTAAAAGAATTGTTTGCACTAAAAAGATTGAAAAGTACTATCAACTTATTGATAAAAATTTATCAACTTACTGGCATGTTGAAAACTGCTAAGATCTATTAGTGAAAACGGGAAACTAATTAGATTTATCATAAATGACAAATTTTAAAAGTAAAAGAACCAGTTCCTTTGAAACTAGCACAAGTGTGTCTGGATGGCAGATTCAACTTGCCATTGAATCACATTATTTAAAACCTGAAAACAAGAATAATATAACAAAAAATATACTGAAGTGAGTACTTATGTAGATGATGTCATGCTTGTGTCTAAAAACTAGGTCTTACAAGCGGTCGAAGAAGAGGGAAGAAAAATAGAATTAGAGGTTAACACAAATAAAACAATGTCACCAAACAAAATAAACCAACATCAAGTAGGATAAAAAAATTACAGCAAATATTTGGTATCGGCTGTAAGAAATTAAAGTAGGAACTAAGATGTAGCAAGCAGTAGTATTATGGCTAGATGTAGGTCTAACATGTAAATCTGAAACTGAACAAATCCAAGACCTTTATGTTTTGCAAAAAATAGAGTTATGCAGAGCACTGTCATACCAGCAATTACTAATGTAGCAGAGAATGGGCAATATATACAAAGGATGAACATTTTGTATGGATTTTTGAAAGAAAAAATACAAGGATTTTGAGTAAGAAAGTGATTGATCAAATGACACAAGTATAAAAAGAATAATGAGGAAACATTAGCCGAGAAGAAAAATTGAGGGGAAATGCAACAGTGGCAGAGAAGAAGAGGGAAAGATGTTCATGTGAAAGATCTACTGGTGCTGGGTGCACAGTATTCATTGATGAATAGCAACACAGAATTGAGAAGAATGCCAGGATCTACCTTGGACTTAGTCCTGTGAAAGACATAAAAAAATTTGATTTTAATGTAATTTTCTTTATATTTTATTTCATTAATTTACTTTTATTTCTTTGTCAAAATACTTCAAGAAACAGCTGTGTTTCACCCATCAGGTCAACATCAGACAACTAACAATTACATACATAATAGATATTTATTAACTTTATGTCACGTTATGGATTATAACTTGCATACACTTTAGAAGAGAAAGGTACGCTGTCAGATAATTTAAGAAGTTAAAAAAAAGGTTTTGCAAGATTTTGTTGAAGGTGAAAGAAAAACAATGGATGATAGATACGTATAATATGATTTGACAGGAATTAAATTTAATTAAACGCGAATAGAACATGAGTTCGACATTGTTACTGTTGTTAACTTGCCAAGGATAAATATCTTACGAAGGATAGTATTACCCTGAATAAAAACAATAAACTGTAATTACAACCTACTAGTTCCACAATTCTTGAATGTTTCAAACATTACCATTCTAGAAATGTAGGGTGTGAAATTAGATAAAATGCCAGTGGCAAATAAACTAGTTTTTTGTAGGTCACTGTTGTTACGGTGGATGCAGTTCTCTGGATGCCTATGATATTTTTTAGTAGCTAATGATCATCATAGTAAATGCCACTTAAATACTAATTAAAAATGTATAACAATAAACAAAATCTTCTATTCACGACAGTGATCATTTATAATATAGTACTGTTTTGTTTTATGAAAAAATAACCACAGCCTTATTAATGTCGAAACGCAAATAAGACTGCTACATTATAATCTACTTAAAATGCTACCCAATTTTTTGTTTTTTTTTTGTCTTCAGTCATTTGACTGGTTTGATGCAGCTCTCCAAGATTCCCTATCTAGTGCTAGTCGTTTCATTTCAGTATACCCTCTACATCCTACATCCCTAACAATTTGTTTTACTTATTCCAAACGTGGCCTGCCTACACAATTTTTCCCTTCTACCTGTCCTTCCAATATTAAAGCGACTATTCCAGGATGCCTTAGTATGTGGCCTATAAGTCTGTCTCTTCTTTTAACTATATTTTTCCAAATGCTTCTTTCATCATCTATTTGCCGCAATACCTCTTCATTTGTCAATTTATCCACCCATCTGATTTTTAACGTTCTCCTATAGCACCACATTTCAAAAGCTTCTAATCTTTTCTTCTCAGATACTCCGATTGTGCATGTTTCACTTCCATATAAAGCGACACTCCAAACATACACTTTCAAAAATCTTTTCCTGACATTTAAATTAATTTTTGATGTAAACAAATTATATTTCTTACTGAAGGCTCGTTTAGCTTGTGCTATTCGGCATTTTATATCGCTCCTGCTTCGTCCATCTTTAGTAATTCTACTTCCCAAATAACAAA
This sequence comes from Lycorma delicatula, assembly GCF_047948215.1. Lineage (NCBI taxonomy): Eukaryota > Metazoa > Arthropoda > Insecta > Hemiptera > Fulgoridae > Lycorma > Lycorma delicatula. Next base: position 188,242,892 of record NC_134455.1, read on the forward strand.
ATTCTTCTACCTCCATAATCTTTTCTCCTCCTATTTTCACATTCAGTGGTCCATCTTTGTTATTTCTACTACATTTCATTACTTTTGTTTTGTTCTTGTTTATTTTCATGCGATAGTTCTTGCGTAGGACTTCATCTATGCCGTTCATCGTTTCTTCTAAATCCTTTTTACTCTCGGCTAGAATTACTATATCATCAGCAAATCGTAGCATCTTTATCTTTTCACCTTGTACTGTTACTCCGAATCTAAATTGTTCTTTAACATCATTAACTGCTAGTTCCATGTAAAGATTAAAAAGTAACGGAGATAGGGAATATCCTTGTTCTTCTATCTCGGTATTTGAACCCTAATTTTTTTTAAATGCTGAACATTTTATTCCAGTCTACGTTATCGAATGCCTTTTCTAGGTCTATAAACGCCAAGTATGTTGGTTTGTTTTTCTTTAATCTTCCTTCTACTATTAATCTGAGGCCTAAAATTGCTTCCCTTGTCCCTATACTTTTCCTGAAACCAAATTGGTCTTCTCCTAGCACTTCTTCCACTCTCCTCTCAATTCTTCTGTATAGAATTCTAGTTAAGATTTTTGATGCATGACTAGTTAAACTAATTGTTCTGTATTCTTCACATTTATCTGCCCCTGCTTTCTTTGGTATCATGACTCTAACACGTTTTTTGAAGTCTGACGGAAATTCCCCTTTTTCATAAATATTACACATCAGTTTGTATAATCTATCAATCGCTTCCTCACCTGCACTGCACAGTAATTCTACAGGTATTCCGTCAATTCCACGAGCCTTTCTGCCATTTAAATCTTTTAATGCTCTCTTAAATTCAGATCTCAGTATTGTTTCTCCCATTTCATCCTCCTCAACTTCCTCTATAACACCATTTTCTAATTCATTTCCTCCGTATAACTCTTCAATATATTCCACCCATCTATCGTCTTTACCTTTCGTATTATATATTGGTGTACCATCTTTGTTTAACACATTATTAGATTTTAATTTATGTACCCCAAAATTTTCCTTACTTTCCTGTATGCTCCGTCTATTTTACCAATGTTCATTTCTCTTTCCACTTCTGAACACTTTTCTTTAATCCACTCTTCTTTTGCCAGTTTGCACTTCCTGTTTATAGCATTTCTTAATTGCCGATAGTTCCGTTTACTTTCTTCATCACTAGCATTCTTATATTTTCTACGTTCATCCATCAGCTGCAATGTATTGTCTGAAACCCAAGGTTTTCTACCAGTTCTCTTTATTCCGCCTAAGTTTGCTTCTGCTGATTTAAGAATTTCCTTTTTAACATTCTCCCATTCTTCTTCTACATTTTCTACCTTATCTTTTTTACTCAGACCTCTTGCGATGTCCTCCTCAAAAATCTTCTTTACCTCCTCATCCTCAAGCTTCTCTAAATTCCACCGATTCATCTGACACCTTTTCTTCAGGTTTTTAAACCCCAATCTACATTTCATTATCACCAAACTATGATTGCTATCAATGTCTGCTCCAGGGTAAGTTTTGCAGTCAACGAGTTGATTTCTAAATCTTTGCTTAACCATGATATAATCTATCTGATAACCTTGCAGTACCGCCTGGCTTTTTCCAAGTGTATATTCTTCTATTATGATTTTTAAATTGGGTGTTGGCAATTACTAAATTATACTTCGTGCTAAACTCTATAAGTCGGTCCCCTCTTTCATTTCTTTTGCCCAGCCCGTATTCACCCACTATATTTCCTTCCTTGCCTTTTCCAATGCTTGCATTCCAATCTCCAACTATTATTAAATTTTCATCTCCTTTTACGTGTTTAATTGCTTCATCAATCTCTTTATACACATTCTACCTCATCATCATCATGGGCGCTTGTAGGCATATAGACGTTAACAATCGTTGTCGGTTTACGTTTTGATTTTATCCTTATTACAATGACTCTATCACTATGCGTCTTGAAATACTCCAATTTTATACAAATTATTAAAAAAATTGTACATGTAACTTAAAGTCTTAACAGTTACAGATAAACATTTTATTCAGACAAGAACATAATTACACATTATATAGATCACATCAGGAGTGGTGCAAGTGATATTTCATGGATAACAAAAAGCTCCTATCTGAAAGGAACCTGAAATGATTAATGAAAGCAATGGAAAAATCTTGATTACAACAGCAAGGAGGAAACGAATAGCTATACAATTTGCCAATTAAACCCACATCATCACATTGAATTATGCTAATTCAATGAGCTAGTTTGAATTTCTGTTGCAATTCCATTTAACTAGAAGTACTTGAGAGTTCTAATTTACATAGCTGCAAAATATCTGATTTTTTTTATTGCTATTATTGAATTATTAATTATTGTAATTTTGTTACAATCAGAAGTTAATAGTTATTAATAAATCAATATATTTAAATAAAAAAAAAAAAAAAGGTCTGAAATGAAGTCTGATTCTAACTGATGTGCCTTCCCCTTGTACAATCAAAGTAATTCATTAATTAAAATTTTATTTTGGGAACCAATGAAGATAAGTACCACTTACGATACATTATTGAAAAGCTCTCAATGAGGACTTATTACTGCAGTTAAGAAAAGTCCAAAATCGAGATTTTTTGGATTTTGGGCTTTTTTTGACACTTTTGGTCCAGTAGATTGCAATCAAAAGGGAGGAGAGGTGCACAACTAGATGTTAAAACAATCCTAATTCCAACATTTCAACATCCTACGGCTAATCGTTTTTAAGTTTTGCGAGATACTGATGTATGTATGTATAGACATCATGCCGAAACCAACCAAAATGGATTCTAGGATGGTCAAAATGGATATTTTCATTGAAATCTAAAAACCAAAATTTTTCATTATCACAAAACTTCATACAAGGAAGTAAAAATTATTCTGAATACTAAAAATATGTAAAAACACTCTTCATCTTTACAGCAAATGGTAACAGATATGAGGGAGAATGGCTGAATGGTATGAAATACGGTGCAGGTCATTATTATCATTTGGACACAGGACAGATACAGAATGGAGTTTGGTTAAATGATAAAGCAGTTGTTAGTCAGATAGCCGACAGCACATACAGACAAACTGCAATTCATCCAACACCTTATCCTATAACTAAGGTAAATCTTTAACCATTATTCATAAAAATGTTTTACTATAATTTAAATTAACCAGTCTAACTCATGAAAGAAACATTTTCAATAATAGTAATTACGTAACTATTTTAATAATAAACATACTAATTAATTACAAATTGTTATTTAAAAAATCTATCAGAAAAATTCTTTATAGAATTTATCAGTAAATGCTGATCAAACAATAATATCAGAATTTAACTTTTAAAAATATCTATAACCAGTTGTACAAGTTTTTTTTTTTTTTTGTAAAATCTAGAGTAGAATTATGACTAGCAAAAAGTACTACTTTCAGGAACTCAAGGTTACAGAATATATGAGCCCAGCTTAACATAAAAGTGAAGTTATGAAGAAACTTATCAGATCAGTGACTACCTATGCATCTGAGGTTTAGCCATAAAATACCAATGATAAAAATCTATCTCTGACTATCTTGAAAGTCAGAGAAATACTTCCTAAAGGAAGTATTTAGGATCCAGTAAGATAACATGATCGTTGAAGTATAAGCTGTAATTCTGTCTACTGTCTGCTCTACAGAAGCATGATGTGCAAATGAAGTGATTCAAAATAAAGTTCTAGAACAAAAGTTGAGAAATGAAATAAAAAACAAAATAAAGGGTAAAGGGAAAGGAGATGAAAATTTATAGGTATTGAAGGTCAAACAGTGATTGTTTCCAGACAAAATACAGCAACAGAGAAGCATGTAATGTGGAAAACTAGGATCACCTTAAACTATTACTCTGTGACACAAAAAAATAACTATCACATTTTAAAAACCTTTATTCTTAGACTTTCAAATATAACTTCTAATCAATGACATTGACAAAGTGAAAAAGCAATTACAGGCAAGAAATCTGCAATCAATAAAAAATAAGATTTTCCTCTACGTCGGTTAAGAATGACCCAATATTCAATTAATTCAAAGCTTGGATGATGGCACAAATTTGTATGATATTACTTTTCAATTTTTTTTTTTTAAATGAGTAATATTTTCACTACATTAAACTGCAGTGTTGAATGTAATCAACGATAAATAAAATTCAAATGAGGTAAACTTTAATAAAGGAATTTTTACATTTTGCCAAGCTAAACATTAAAAATATAATAAATAAAATGCGCTGAACAAAAGAAAAATTTTATTAAAATAACAAGAAAATTACACATAATTGTGACAAAACAAAGCATTAGAGAAAAAATTGCCTATCCTATTTTTGTTTATATTAAAAAAACAATGCAAAGTTATCTAATACAAGTAGCGTATAGTTAACTGCCTCAGCTCTGAAATTTTTTTGGGTCAGTTCAAAATTCAGAGTTTGGAAGAGAGAAAGATAAAACTAACAAGAATTGAATGCCTACATTCAAGTATAGTCATTGTAGGTATTTGAAGTGAACAACATGGAAATATATAGTAAAAAGAATTTTCTATTGTGATGGAAGTAATACATTGTACAAATTCCCAATCTTGCGCTGCTATTTTTGAATGAAAAATAAAAATCTCTAGTGGAAAATTTATGAGGAAATATTAAACAAGAGAAGGAGGCAAAATGCTCTATTGCATAGTACAGTAAAAACAGACCAATAAAAGAATTAACACAATTCTATATTTTATTAATATACAGGTATAAATGCCTTCTTACAGCAACTTCACATATTCATATTCATTCACGTTTCTGTTGTAATTACTTAAATTAAACAACTCAAATTAAGTTTTATAAAAAATGTTCTGTATTTTTCAGTTATTTTGTTAATTTTCAAAAATATTTTTTTAAAAAAGTATTAATTCTTAATACACTTCCAGTTTGATGGGTTTGGAAAGTACAGTTAAGAAAAGAAATTAAATTGTAAGAGGATAATATTACTAGATCTTTAACTATGCAGTTCACAAAAAACTAATATTATATTTTCAAGAGAGTTTAAAAAATGCAAAATCTTAAAATAATGTAACTAGATTTTTACGTCATACAGAGAAAAAAAAGAAATTAGAAGGAATTTTGTTGCATGCTTTAAAGAAGTATACATTTTTACTAGAAGTAGTTTTAGGAGACACTTAAAAAAAAAATATTTTACCCCTCTTTCCGCCTCACCCCAATCTAAATGACATTCTATTTGCTAAAAGTCTAGGATCTTAATAAGTGAATAAACACAAACATGTTAAAACAAAGGTCAACAATCCTTAGTTGTCAACTTGCTCACTATTTATCTTTACCGTGATATCCAGTATGCGTAAACAATAATTCAACGTATAACCTATTTATGAATGAGAAGGAGAAATTAGTAAACCTATGTTACATTCATTTACTGCAAAGTGTGCTTTATTCTTTTACAATAAAAAAATACTCTCCATGCAATAAATTAAAATGTGTAATGGAGAGTTGCTACATGAATATTTACCCTTAACTAGCACTATAATTCAACAGATAATAGATATTGTATCAGTATGACACGCAATGTTAATATTATAAATATAATTTAATAATATTGGGATGTGTTAAGCATTTCAAGTGAGTTTTAGGAAACTGTTCACAAAAAACAAGTCAAGTATTTGTTTACGCCAGTCCCAGATATATAACTGTGATAAATTTTACAATATTATTTTTAATCTTATGTGTTTTTTTAATACAAAAAATACATTAAACAATTTTTTTTATAGCTTGAACTGAAGAATTCATCACAAGTATGGGAAAAGACAGAAATAGGAGTGCTTCATCTCTGTGACATGAATTCAGTATTTTTGACAGATTCAAAATAATATAACTAAAGCAAGAGTTTTATGTTGATAATAATAAAATTGAAAAAGAAATATTAAAAAAAGTAGAGTATCATTAATATTAATCATGTTGGCAATTTATAAATTATAAATTATTTTTTTATAGCACATTTGCTGATAAACCCTACATATTTATCATTTAATGAAAAAAATATGTGGATTGAGAACTTTTAAGAGTAACATAAATAAAAAGAATTAAATATAATATATAATAATTTAAAACATAAAGTATAATTTATAAATATATTTTAACTTTGATTATGTATACTCTGTGAAACAAAAAGAAAATATAAATTTGTTACTATTTAGGAGCTACTCATAAAATAAATCGGAAAATGTTCTAGAAAGAAACAAATTTTACTCTTTGCAGGAGAAGTAATACTCCAGAAATTAAAAAAGGAAAAAAAGGGGACTTTATATACATAGTTACTGTTTGATGTTTTGTTCTGCTGTTTGAAGTTTGAAATAAACTTAGTTTTGAATTTCTGAAACCATAGAAAGCATAATGTAACACTGTATAAACAACTATGTTTATACAGCTTTTTTATTCATCTTTTATTTTAAAAAACATAGAGAAAAGAGAAGAATAATTCAAAGCTAAAAATAAAAATCATCTACAAAGTAGTTAAATGTTATGCAACATAAATAATAGTTTAATAGATCAATATTTGATCAAATAATGGAGAAAATGTTCAAGGATAAGGAAAAGAAATGGATGGTGAGAAAGGTGATTTATCTAACAGAGTAGTTTACAGTTATGTCACCAATTTTACTTTATAAAGATGATCCCCTTTGTAGTAGTGATTACAGACCTTTGTGTTTTTAACATAAAATCACATATACAACAGAACACTTCTGTTTAGTTAATGGCAAAATTGAAACAAATTTATTTAAAAATAGATAAAAAATGATTTAACTACTGATCCATTAACATACCTAAAAGAGAAAATATAACTAATACAAATTTAAAAAAAAAGAATCTACTCCATCTATCTGCCTATATTTTTAGGAGAACAGTGAACTAGCTAGTGTTTTGTAATTCTTCTATGAGGTCTTCAGGTGTCAGGGATGTGTTGCATTGGACTAAGGATCACACTTTTAAAAAGTTTTTATGTGAGGTTAGGTGGTGTGAATGTGACCCATCGGGTTGGTCTAGTGGTTAACGCGTCTTCCCAAATCAGCTGATTTGGAAGTCGAGAGTTACAGCGTTCAAGTCCTAGTAAAGCCAGTTATTTTTACACGGATTTGAATACTAGATCGTGGATACCGGTGTTCTTTGGTGGTTGGGTTTCAATTAACCACACATCTCAGGAATGGTCGAACTGAGAATGCAAGACTACACTTCATTTACACTCATACATATCATCCTCATTCACCCTCTGAAGAATTATCTAACGGTAGTTACCGGAGGCTAAACAGGAAAAAGAAAGAAGGTGGTGTGAATGTAGAGAATTATAGAATTTCCAATTGTTTATTTTCTGTATATTTTGAAAGTATATTTTTATTGGTTGCTTTTGTGATTGTGTGGTCAAGAAAATTATTTGTAAGAACTAATCTGTGAAATCTTAATCTGTGGTGCATTTTATTTATGTACATTTAATATTTGTTCATGTTGTCTTAAATGTTGCCTTGGTACAATAAGATGTTGTCATCAAAGTATCTCTAACAATATTTTTCTTTGGGAGATGTTTGTTTTTTATAAGTGCAATGTGGTATAATGTATTATAGAAAGACTTCAGCTGCAATGATACAAACAGGGAAACACAAAGGAAAGCCATCAGATTGCATGTAATGTCATGCCATAATGTAATGTAGGCCATAAAATTAATTTCTATGATCTATTTAAAGGTAACATGCAACATTAATTGTGATTGGGGATTTCCGTTGTAATGGAGCATAAGAGATTAAAGATCCTATGAACAATGGCAAATCCTGATATTCATTCAAAATATCAAAATGCTATCAACTGTTTCATAGATATTCTAACATCTCAAGCTACCAACTATGAATGCAATACACAAAAGTTTATACAAAAGACTTATATTTTAAATAAAAGTACAAATCTTAACAAGGATTTTGTAACTGGAGTACAAAGGCTGTGCTAAATATAAACAGAGTGGAGTAAAAATTAAACTATTTTTCTTATGTTACTGAAAACGTCTTTCTTATGGTTATTTTTATTGTTTATAAACACTCATCAGTAAACAAAATGTATTTATAGACTAAACTACCTTTTTTTATTATTATTAACACACTGCAATGAAACCTAAATTAAAAAATCAGTTTGAATCTTATATCATAAACAAAAAACTGAACTACTACTATTTAGCATCTACAATTCCTCTTATCTTACCTCGATGTGATATTAAAGTCATTATTTTTCATGAAAAAAATAAAAATCGCTATTTAAAATTGCTTGAAGTTTGGGAGCGCGTAATTCACTCAACTTTTTAACAATAAAATTTTCATGAACAGAAGTATATGAATAGTTTTTTAGAAATAATACAGTAGCAACTGTAAAGGTATTTACAGTTTTAATTTCAGTAATTTTATCAATGAAATCAAATAAAGCATCTCTATCATAAGCAACATTTAAAAACTGATTCAGCGATGAAGCTATAATTAATGTAAACTCATTTCCAAATAAAGAGATTAAGGAATCAAGACGATGACCTACACCAATACCAAAATCTTTAATGCTTTCTGCTTCTTCAAGTATCTCAATCCACGTAAGACATAAGTAATCACCTGGGCATTCATGAGGTTGCATGAACTGCCTGAGTATTTCTTTTAAAAGTTTAGTTATTTGTGGATATTTGTATCCAAGACATACTTGCTGCTTGTATACCTTAATTAAATCATTTATCAGTTTTGTGACTGAACAAGGTGGCGGCTTAATTGAATCGGCTTTGCTGTAATGATCCTTAATAAAATTATTAAGATACTGAAAAAAGAAGGACAGTCGGCACTCTTTATTTCTATCTGTTAAATAAACTGTAAAAATAAATTCTGTATTTATCCTAGCAATACTAGAGTTCAATACAGAATCAAATAAATGTTTTTTTAGCAACTCTTGTTGAAACTCTACAGGGAGAATTTCTTTAAATGTGCTTTTTAATTGTCTAAACATAGACTCTACTAATTGTTTTGACAATTCTGGTTTTTTATCAGTTTTGAGTTGTTCAAAAGAGGCGATTGCTTCTTTAACATATTGTACAACATATTCATCAGGAACACTGTCTAAAATTGTTAACTGCTCAATAACATCTTCTTCATCAACAGTCAAGTCCTGAAAACAGTTTTTAATAAGATTCCATGTTTGATCATTAGGTGTATCAACAAAAGACTGTTTTATTTTGGCCAACAAAATATTACGAATTGATTTATGTGACTCAGATTTCCAAGTCTGAAAGAGAAAATTACACTTCTGATCCAGTGAAACTGTAATACATAGTAAATGAATTCCATGCTTCTTTGCTGAAACACGTTGTTCTAGTAAATACTCAGTAAATTTCATTACCTCTTGTGTACATGTTTTATGAGCCACAGCATACATGATCTTTATTAATTCTGGGAGATAGTCACTAGTACAGAATCTTTTCAGAATGTTAAAGGTTATTGGTGGATTACATCTTATTGCACCTTTCAAGAAATTACATATTGTTTCATGTAATTCTTTAGTTTCATCTTTGTCAGTATCGATACTCGGTTCAAATGGTATTAACGGGTCACTAATCTTGTCAAATAATGGTCCATCTAATAAACATCCTAGGGCAGTTAATGCTTTAGAAGTTTTATTCTCATTTAATATGTTTAATAAACGTTCAGCAAAGTTAACAGGAATATCTTTGTACCACAGAACTTCTTTAACAAAATTCTTTGTTCTTTTGTAATATATATAATCTACTGATTTTAGCAAATAGTGTTCCCAATCGCTCAGTATTTTTAAATAATCTCTTTTTAAAACATTAACTATTTCTTCACTTGTGACATCGAAGTATTCATGTTTATATTTTTCATCATTAAATACGATACAGAATAATTCAATATCAAAATTTCTTAAATAATTTCTAAGAAAACAATTTTTATCTTTATTCTGCGCAACAAAAGATTCTAAATTCTTCATAATCCATGGTTGTTTTTTAATATCAATTGAGCTAATTTTTTCATTGTCTTTAATTCTTTTATTGAAATTAATAATACTTTGAATCAGTGATTCTAAAACATTCTGTTTTTTATGTTCCCAAATCTTATCATCTTCTGGATATACTACTGCTACCATACTTATAAATTTTTCCAAGCATAATTTTTCATAATGAGGATAAGATTCTAAGTAAGTCCATTTCATTTTCGTTAAGTCTGATTTCAAATTAATTTCAATAGAAAATTTTATGTACTCATCTATTGATAGGTTGCGATCAAGTTTATAATGTATTCCCTCTTCTAAAATATTTAATACACAAGAAAAATACCCTTTTACATCAAGTCTTTTCAAAAAATTATTCAGAATTTTCCAGTGTTCTTCTTCCAACTTCCATAGCTGATGTTCTGAACGTAAAGTAGTTAAGGCCGATAACAAAAAATATTGACTTTCATTCTTATGCCTTTCTACAAAGTAATGAAGAACTTTTAATAAAGCTGCTTTATTTTCATTGACCTTGCACACGTAAAACATTTCTTTTAATAACATTAAGCGTTCAACTTCTGAAGAGCTTTCAGATATCTCTTTCTTTAATTGGGGAATAGTCTCTTCAGGTGACAAATAACATCTTAATGATGTAATATAGTTGGAAGGTGACTTAGATTCTTGTTTGAGTTTTAGTCTTGCCAACATTATACGTTCCTCAACAGGAATTAAAAGTAATTGATGACATGTTAGTTTCTCTGGATGATTGTACAGATCATCTCCATAAATTTCTCTGAAAACTGATCTGATCAATGGCACCTGATTTGTGGTAGGATAATATTTCAGAAGTTTAAGTACATCTTTTACAACAAAATGTTTTATTTCTTTCGGGAACATTCCAGCTACAACAACACGAAAATCTTCAGAACTCAATTTCTTAGAAACAAATTCAAGGTCCAGCATTTTTAGATAACAGCCAGGTTTTCTTTTTAATACTTCCAATCCTTTTTTTAGAAACATCTTTGTTTTCTTTCGGCTCAGATTAATACAAAAATATGAAGGCAAAATTTCATAAAACTCTAAAAACTCTTCAAAGTGATTTTTTAACAAGCAAGGAAGAAATAAGTAATAATCTGTTATTTTAACATCGTGTAAATTTTGTCTTTTACTATTTGCATTATATTTGCTCAACTTCAGATATTTTATTACAACACTTGGATGCCTGATAAATAATTTATCAATAAGATTAACAGGTAAAACTATTCTATACTTTATGATTTGATCATAAATAAAATCTTCATTGCATGCCAATAAAATAACAAAAGCAGATCTTGCACCATATGTTCTAGTCATACCTAAGAAAAATTCTTCTGCCAACCTTGGATTTCTGCCAATGAGATCTGCTGCAATTTTTTTTATAATTTTATTACGTGATTTAACTGAAACATTTGATAAGATTTGTTGATAAAAATAGTCAAAATTAGTGAGCAAATTGCATTTGTCAGTAAATAAATTATCTATATACAATACACGCTGAACCACAGTTGCATCTTCAGAATTCAATAACTTAATGATAAGTTCAGTTTCTTTCAACCTCTTTGTTACTTCTACACTTACAAAAACTTTGATTGCATCAGGAATGGATTCCCAGCCTGTACCTTTGATAGCAATTTCATTTCCCTTTTCACAAATATACTTCAATTTCTTAGCTTTGGTATCACCAGGTATCTCCTGTACTGCTTGCAGAATAGAGCCCTTAAGTACCATATTCCTCACTAAGTATTTACAGAAATTCTTTTCCAAATACAAAAAGAATCCTTTCAGAGTACGGTTTCACCTGTTAATAAAAAAAGAGAAAAAAGGATATTTTAGCAACCAAAGTTATAGAAAATATTTTCTGCAATAATAATACTTGAAAATTCTACATTTGAAATTATCAGAACAAAAAAAAAATTTCATTAAAACAGTCAGAAGTCATTAATAATTTATTAACATGTGATAAATTACATAAATTTTTAATTTGTAGATTTTTTTTCAAGAAATAAATTACTTTCAATTCATTTATAAAACCTAATTAATAAATAAAAGTAAAAAACTGTGAAAAGTGTGTGTATGTTCCCGATTACTTTTGTGCACACTACTAAAGAATCATTCGTAACATAATTTAGACTAAATTAGTGAACACAAGATTGTCAATAATTCGGACTAATTGGGAGCCATATTGGTTCAAATTTTGATTTATTTGGATATTTCTACGGGGTGATTTTTTAGTCCTGTTACCCAATTGTTAATGTCTAGTAATTTTTTTCTAAGAAAGGAAAATTTTGTTTTGCGACACGAAGTTGATAGCGCTACTCAACCGGTATAGATACGGCAGTGCGAGTTAATTCTCCTTGAGCTGTGTAAACTTTAGTGCCGTTACGAACAGAATGTCTTTTACTATAGAACAACGAGTTTTCATTCTTGAACAATATTTTGCAACGAAATCGTACGCGAGTGTAAAAGAATAATTTCAAATTAAATTTGTTGGTGTTCCTCCGTCAGAAAAAATGTCAATTTTTAGGCTAGCAAACCGATTTCGAGAGACAGGTAGTGTTTGCTACAGAAAATGTAGTGGTCGACCAACTCGCTTGACAGATGACGTTTTAGAGAATGTGAAAACAAGATTGCTCAAAACTCCACGGAAAAGTTTACGAAAACTTTACTCGCAAGTCGGTTTGTCATATTTGAGTGTTCAGAAAGCCGCTAAAAAATTGAAATTGTATCCGTATCGCATACGATTAGTCCAAGAGCTTCAGCCTCCAGATTTAAACAAGCGATTGCAATATTGCCGTTGGTTTAGGTCTCTCGTAAACGATAACGGAATCGAATTTTTAAACGCACTGTTCTTTAGTGATGAAGCTTGGATCCATCTCGATAGTTATGTGAACAGTCAAAACTGTCGAATTTGGGCGGTTGAAAATCCTAACGCTTTAAAAAACGAATCTTTGCATCCTGAAAAAATTTGTGTGCGGTGTGCGATATCTCGTCATCGTAAAGTCGGACCCATATTCTTCGAACAGGCAGTAGATAGTTAAGTATACAGGAATATTGTGCGCCAATTAGTGTCCCTCCTGGAACCTCAAGAACGGTATTGCTGGTTTCAGCAAGACGGTGCTACATGCGTCTCGAGAAACCGTGGATATTCTGCAAGAGTTCTTTGATGATCGAATAATAAGCAAGGGCTTATGGCCTCCAAGGTTCCCAGACCTCACATCTCCTGACTACTTTTTGTGGGGCTATTAAGTCAAAGGCCTTCAAAAACAATCCTCACACAATTGATGAACTTAAGTCAATATTACAGACTTAATCACGAATATTTCCAATGCAACCTAAAAAGGTTTTTGCTAATATGCTGAAAAGAGTCCGTGCGTGTATAACCGCAAGGAAGTGGGCATTTTGGGCATATTCTTTAACAATTATGTAAGTAATAGCTTTTAGTAAATAATAAGCTTTATTATTATTAAAGTAAATAATAAAGTAAATGATTAGCTTTCAGTAGTTCAATAAAAAAAGGTTTCTTCTAATTTAATATTTATATCTGATCACCTCCCAATTAAATTTGACCAGTTGTTTGTATTTACTGTAAACAATTATTTTAATTTAATTAATTTATTAATACAGTTAATTTATTTTTATAATTTGTAACATTTGCATGTAAATTTTCTGTTTAAAATCATATCACTTTTACTCTCCAATTTGTGTTTTGTTTCTGATTAAAGTTGAACTTCTAAAACTTGTGTTTAATTTTAATAGATGATATTTACATCAGTATTCTCAGAATTAAATTCTCTACAAAGTTAATTAGAAATTTTTATTTGTTTAATGGTAAATTAACAAATTTATTTTATTCCAAACCTTAACGTGTACTACTTTCCGACAGAACATTTTCGTGTTTTACCCCATTTCTCTTAAAACCTGAGTGAGATAGAGGTCTGGGACCACTTTTATTCAATTTCTCAGATAGAAGAACCATTAGGAAACACTAAATTTACCCCTTGATTTGTACTAAAGAACTTTAGTACAGTTAATTTCACAAAGGGGGTAGAAAGTAGGGCTAAATGTTTCATGAGCTGAAACTCTCAAATTGAATCATTTTCTGACCTATATTTATATGAACCTTTTTTCTCATTTTTGGCCATAGAATTATCTCCTGACAGATTGCGAAAAATTAGGAATTGCCTGTCTAAACCAGAATAATCCTATGTTTGTACCAATAATCATTTAAAAGATACAAACTGCTTGGGTAATTTCAGTGATTCTTTTTTTTATTTATTTACTTAAATTTGAGTTAGATTTTTGGTATAAATTAATCCACAAAATTATATTATTACAGTTACCAGTGGACTGCCCTCTCTTAACAAAATATAGATTTTTTTGGTATTTATCCAGTCAAACACGCGCATCAAAAAGAAATAATAGTTATTTCTTATCTTTCCTTAAATGTTTTTTTTTGTTTTACATTCTTAGGATGTGTTTTTAAAAACAATTTCACCAGATAAAATTAAAATTAAATAATTTTTTTCGATTTTGAATGGGGATTATGATTCAACTCTACTTTTGGCAAAACTATTTTTTTATGATTTACTCATTGGGGATGTATTTTTGCAAATATTTCCAAAGGACAAGAGATAATGTTTTAAACAGTTTTTTAGGAATCTTAAATGATGGTTTCCTTCCTGGTAATAAATAAGAACTGGAATCCAGTGAGTAATTCAGATCATGTATACAATATAATATGAAATGAGATACTGGTGTAATTTGTGATGTTTCTAATTTTTTGCTAAATAGAGGTATAATGTATTTTTCTGGTTAGAAATAGTATATTATTAATTGTTTAACACTATTCATACTCATTTTTTATGGCTGTGAGACATGCAAAATACCTAAGTACAAGAGACATTAATCAGAGTTGCTTTCTCAGAGTAATAATGTTCATATGGCCAGTCCCTGTGTTAGACAGAGAAAAGGTGTAAATTGCTGGGCTGAACTTCTCTTGAATTTTGGTAAGCTTTACATGCCAATGCAACAATATGTTGATTTGAAGAAAGCAATGGTATTGCCCTCTTTACCTAGTATTGCCCTCATTTTCTTTAATAAGCATTGTCCCAATTTTAATCAAGTTAAAATACAAATAAATATGTATATAGCTATGAAATGATCTAGGCAAATATAAAAATTACTACGCTAACAAAAATGTAATTTTTATATTGCATGATTGTATCAGTTTAATAAAAGTAAGTTTGATAAATAAGGATGACTGATGTCAAAAAATGCAGGAGTTAAAAGAAAAGTGTACTTTAATGGAAGCTACAGTGACAAATTATTGAAAAGACTACAGTGGACACAGGAAGTGAGTGAACTCAATAATGAAAATTCTGATGACATTAGTGACAATGGAGAAAGTAATTTTCAAGAGTAGAATATTGATGCCTGTTATAAGCATATAGTGTTCAAAATGTGATGCAACCTTATGGAAGAATGTTTCCTTCTTTTGTTGTGGTTTAATTAAAGAAAATTAAGAAAAAATGGATTATACTATGTAGCAGAGAATACTCATCGTTTCCCAATACATTGTGCCAGTTATGCCTGAACCCAGAATACCTTCACAAAAAATTATGATGTAGATACACCACACAAGTCCTCCATCAAGCAGCTGTATGACAAGTTCCAAGATAAAGGGAATGTGGCAGATGCAGCCAAAAGTGGCCAACTGAAAGTGCTAACACCAAAAAGGTTGATTGACGTGCAAGCTGCATATTCTATTAGTCCCAAGAAATCTGTGCAATGCCTATCTAGCCAGACTAGTCTCTCTGTTAATTGCCTATCTAGCCAATCTGGTCTCTCTGTTGGTAGTGTCCACACAGAATTTTACAAGTGTTTAAACATGCATCCATACAGAATCATGTTCACAAATGTTACCTGCAGACACTGAAAAACATGTAGCTTTCTGAAAATAGTTCATGTTATCTGTAACGCCAGATGAGAAGAGGTCAATAACTGGTTTTTGTCTACAAGGCGTGGTTAAACCTTGATGGATACATGAATGTACAGAATTCTTGCAATTGAAGTACGGAAAATCCACATCACCTGCACAAGTCTCCACTGCACAGACAAAAAGTGAGTGGTTGGTGTGCAATTTCACATGCGTGAATCTTCATGATATTCTTTCATGGTCCATACATACAGATGGTGCAACAATTTGTAAATACTATACCTGCAGACCAGCTAGTGTACACATTGTTTCAGCATGACAATGCTACAGCTTGTACAGCCAACAACACTATAACTTTCTTGGATGAATGTTTTCATGGACAATTATTTATTTCAAAGGAGTTGTGAACCCCTCGGGTCTCCTGATATAAAAACTCTCCTGACCTTTTCTTGTAAGGATACCTTAAGGATGCTGCTTACAAAACTCATCCTCACACCATTCCTGAATTGCAGAGCGAAATTGAAAAATGTGTCACTGCAAATCCTCAACAAATGTTACATGTGTTTAAGAGCATGCAACATCATATTCAATTATGTGAATTGAATAATGAAGGCCACTCTCAAGAACTATTGCAATTTACTCATTTTCCCAGAAGGTTGCATCACTTTTTGAACACTCTGTATTACACTTCCTTTTAACTCACTAGATCAGCTAATATGAATGTAACTCTTTCACTGTGTTTTTACAACCATTGCCTACATACCCAAACCATATACTAATAAGACTGTGAAAATAAAAAATTAATGCAGACTGCAGCAAAACAAAATATAAAATAACAATATACATTAACTAATAAGTAAATAAAATCAATGACCACTTACACAGATAAAAACTAAGCTACTCCCATATTCATGCCCTGAACACTGACAAAGCTGATTTGCACTCAACATCATTCAAGCAAATGCACACTATTTAAAAAGTACATCTTTAGTTACAATAGTATTGTTATCATGACACTAAGTAACGGCAATAAAAAAAATAACTACAAATAAAAATATTTATAGAAAGATTACATCAAAAATTATATTGTACTCAACTGTATCATATTTATACATATCAGCTTTACATTGTAATGCACTAATCTGAAATTATTAAATTCAATAACAAAATAATCAACCTTAAAATAAATAAAATTATGCCAGATAGACTTGTAAAATTTAATGGTAAAAAAATACAATTTTTAGCAGCAATGTAAATGATTACATTTGTTTTGTTGTTACATTCAAGTGTGTTACCTTATCACACCAAATATAAATAAATAAAAACTCAAAAATTCATAATACACTTTAATCTAAAAATATTACTCAATAATTACAATATATTAACTAAAAATTAAATGTCCTCACTGATGGAGATAATAGATAAAATTGGTAAACATAATTTTGGTTTTAAAATGTATAACTGCACCTGAAAAATATTTTTAAATCTGGTAGAATTATATTGCCTATCTATTAAGTTCTACAAAATCCTCTTATAGCCATACACAAAGAATATAGGATTGTGCTTGGATATGTATTTGTATACTACAATCACACCCATTCATGCATACACACATATACACATACATACATATATATACAACACACACACACACACACACACACACACACACACTACACACACACACACACACACATACACACATATATATATATATATATACATACACACACCACAAGTGCACACACATAAAATGACATGAAAGACCCATCCAATAATGCTATATTTTAACTAATTGCTGCTTTTAATTCAAATACTACAATAATATTGACTTACACTTCATTTAAACTAACACTTCTTTTAAATTTTTCTCCTCTAATACCCTTTCATGACATTACGATTAAAAAAAATAGATAAACAATAATAAAATCCAATTGTAGAAAAATCAATTGCTAAACTTTGGAATCTGATTTTGCAAGCTCAGGGTTGATCATAACCACATTCAGTATGGATCAGAACTCTACACCACCTACAAACCCCAACAGTTAGCATGGCAAAACATTGAAATAGACAATAACTGAACCATTCTTTTTCAAAACATGTTTTACATTTAGGGAAAATTAAAAGTATATAGGAGAGCTTGAGACTCCCTACTCCCTGACCCTCTAGCCCATAGGTAAAGAAAAACATAGAGTTCAGGCAATCCTGAATTCCCCAGATATCCTAGCACCCAGGCCCCTTAAATCTATAAACATATTAAAATACTGAATATTCAAATTATATTATTCAACATGTTTCTCTTTCAAGGGAAAGAAAATAACACAGTAGTATAACAATTTTTGAGACTTAACTTTTTAAGTTAAAATTTCATTAGCATCAAAGGAATTCAGACTACTATGTCTCTCAAGTTTTCTGTAGTATTCACTTACCTCATTATTTAGCAAAACTGAAGCTTTAAATCATTAATTTTTTTTAGAAAAGAATCTTTCTTTCAGACATAAACAAAATATTAAACATTGTATAACATACAAACAAAACATGCTAGATATATATTTTTGTACTGGGAAGTGTCGCCAAACTTTTTTTTTATAAACAGCTGAGATGTATCTCTTTTTTGTCTGTTTAGCCTCCAGAACCAAGGTACTACTTCTGAGGATTATAGGTATGAATGTAAATGAAGTCTAGTCTAGTACAGTCTCAGGCCGACCATTTCTGAAATGTGTGGTTAACTGAAACTCAACCAACAAAAAACACCAGTATCTCTGTAACGGCTGAAATTGTTTAAAGTGGCCACAAAAATTTTGTTTAATTTTGTCATTCATTAATTTTAGCCATATCTCAGCTTTTTATCAATGAGTAAATGAGATGTCATTTTGTTCACAAAAAAAGGCTTAATATTTTATATAACAAAATATAATTAAATAAAACTAATAAATATTTACAACTATTAATGACAAAAAAGTTTGGACCCACCATTTTTAAAGGTACAATTTTCAAATTTATTTATTTTGTAATGTTAGTGGAACATGTAGACCAAATTTCATAAAAATATCTCAATCCATTCTTAAGATTTAAATTTTTACTAAAAAAAGGCAAAATGGTGGACAGGGGAAATGAAATAAGCTTAAGAACATCTCCACACGAACTGTTTTTGTTAATCTTGATGTCATGAATTGGCCCCTTATGTTTGTTGACCAACTCCTGGGTCATCTTATACATAACCATCCAGTATAGACATCAAGTATAGCCATCCAGTACAAAATGAAAATGAAGTGATTGCACTAAATCAGGCTGACTGGAAAATTATTCACTCAGTAAAACCATGTTGCCAGGTTGACAAAGAGTCAACCTGTGTAAATCTCTAAATAGAAACATATATAAAACAATTAACCGGAACATGTAAATTTTACACAACACCTAAACAAAAGTTCCCATCAAATTTAAGGAAAATGCATTAAATATAACAAATATTAAATATGTATCACATACTAAACTGGTTTCCTAACCCTCTAAGGTCAGGGAGGGTATAGGCAAAGCAAAACTCCCAATTGTAACCACCAATAAAGTTGTATTACTAATAAACTAAATATCTTCTCAAAGTACAACTTCCACATAATAATTTGAAACTAAGTCATTAAAAAAAAATTACATTTTTACAATACATAAAATACGGTCTAATTAAAAATACATTTTAAAGAAAACTTGTATGGAGAGAAGTTAATACTCCAAAATGGTTCATAAATTTTATTTTGCCTTATTACATTACACAACAGTACTGTATAACTGAAAATATTGTAATGGGTCAATATTCACTTGATCTTTTTAATTTTTTTGACATTTTGAGCTTTCATAGTCCAAAAGTAAAAAACAAATTTGAGTACGATACAGAATAAATATGAATGTACGCGTTTTTCCAACTATAAACTCACATTAGTATTACCCTATATATTGTTGTTGGGAATTATTCTGGTGAAAATACTCATGAAGTTCTTCTAAATAAAATTAGTCTGTAGTAATAAAATTGCCTGGAATTTTACATGAGGCATTCTTAAATGGATATCAATTTAAATAAAATATATGTTTTTCCAAGGAACCATCAAAATCATATACAAAGTGGCCAAAAAGACCCTTTGCATGTTATAACATATATTGATATAACAGTATATAGTATAACAGTAAATTGCACATCATTGTAAAGGTTAATCAACTGGGTTTCATTTACTCAATAAAGAGTTTATAAGAAATTGATTTTATTTTTATATGTTTGGTGAGAATTTTAAATTATGCAGTGTTAAGCTAAAATGGCAGACACAAGATAGTATACAATTGTAAAAAGACCTTTTTTACTGTTTAGGTGCACAAGTGTTAACCCACCGGGTTGGTCTAGTGGTGAACACATCTTCCCAAATCAGCTGATTTGAAAGTCGAGAGTTCCAGCAAATGAGTTTCCAGCTTTATGAAATAAAGACAGAATGTCAATTCACATATTGTCAATCAATTTTAGATACTTCAAGTCAGCCAGTTTGGCAAGAGGTTTACAGCATTGCCCATAAGTTAATCAGTAACAAAATTCAAACTTAAATATACATTTTACTTTTGATTAAATCTAAATACTGATAGGGTGGGTTTAGTCACCACCATGACTCATAGGTGCGGCTGAGGTAACGTCTTTCAGGCGAATGCCAGTCGCACTGTGTGTTTAAAAAATGGTACAAAAAAATCTAAATACTGAACAATCGCAACATACTTTTACCAATCTCCTCTGGAAAACATTACTTATTTTTAAATCCTCATGATGAGATTCAATTTAAACTTAACATAACAAATTTATTACCTCACTTTCTATAAAATTATAAATATGCTTCCAGATGTTTTTAAAACTATAATGCAACCTAACAAACTAAATGGAACCTAACAAACAAATGGAACCTAACAGCACTAACAAGTACTTCGTAACCAGTGTTAAATTTATAATTAATTATTAATGATACCATCCAGACTAGATAGGCCTTCTACCAGAACGCAGTTTATTATCACATTGTAAAACAATATTCTTCAATTTTATCAGAACAGATATATTTATTTTAAAGAGATAATAATTTTAACAGGCAAGATGTAAACATTTTAACATTAAAATAAAAGGTTTTTAAGCTTTTATTGGATGTTTTGAAAAAAGGTATGGAAGAACTCTTAAATGAAAAATCCTAAAGAAAATATAAATTGCAAGAGTACTAAAACGAATCCAAAAATCGAACACAGGATTACTGTATCGCAGTAAATCATGCAGTATCTCAATGAAATAACCAAGAATTAAAAAAAAAATAATTTTTAAAGAATATTAAAAAAGCGGTAGTGAACTAATTTTCAGAAGCATCTCGTAAACGGGAAATATACTTAAGATTACAAGGAAAACTGCAAACGTGTTTCATCACATCGCCTGTACTTTGCAATCAAAACTGTAAACAGGAAAAATTTTTTTAAACCAAAAAATAATTCAAAAATAAGGCTGTGACAGAAAGTATTTATGTTGGTGCGGAAAAACTGATAAAGAACACAAAAAGTTGAGCGGAAATTTAACGAACAGCACTAAATTTAGGTTAGAATACACCCAACTAATTTAGTGTTATACTTCTTTGAATCATAATCACCAGCATGATGTTTTATAAAGAAAATACAGTTACTAAATTTATGTTTCATTTGCGTACTAAAAACTAAACGGCAAGTTTCAGTATTGTTTGCATCAAGCCCGCGTTTAAAAATTGGGCATACTTAAACCCCGAACTATCACCTTCATTATTTAAAAAAAATATTTAAATAATTTATTTAGTTTCTAAACTTTATGATTATTTTTATATTTTATTTTAGCATAGTGTTGTACATGCTAAGCACAATTTTTATTTTAACAACTAAAAATGTATCTGTTGAAAGTACATTTTTAATACGTACGATTACTATAGTTAGCAAAGCTGAAGTAACTTTAGACTTTTCCGCGTGTATGGAGATGGCAAGCAACACAAACTAGAAGTCTGACGCAAGTGCAGACTAGTTCAGTTTTCATATATAACTCACGTCTACGTACCGCGTAGAACACTACACATTTTCTATGCAGTAATAGACCTGTAATAAACCGTATGTATCTTTACGCGGTATTAGGGTAGTACCAAAAAGTTATCTCTAAAACGAGTCGTTACTAATTACAAACAGTTCATATCACATCATTACTCTGTCAAAACAATAACTAAATTAATATTAACTCTTTAAAGGGCAGATAGCACACCTTGTAACAATCTCACAACTGTACATTAAGGGGCGATGGTTACACCGAGTAACCACTTAAATATTACTAAAAGAAGTACAGAGTGTCCCATATAAAACACAACCCAACCTTACATTGGTAGGTATTGAAATAATAAAATGTCATGTGTAAATGTAATTTTTATTATTACCATCCATTACCTTACATTTAGAGTAAATGTTGGAAGTGGCCGCCATCTTCTTGAATACAAGCTTCAATTCTTTTTACAGCGTTTCTTGTAACTTTTTTCAAAGTTTGTGGCTGGATATTGACTTTCAATTATTCAAGTGTTCGTGGTTTGTTGCTGTAGGCTTTTTCTTTGAGGTAACCCCATAGAAAAAAATCCGCCGCAGTCAAATCTGGAGATCTTGGTGCCCACAAGCCCCGACCGATAACACGATTACCAAAGATTTCCTCAACTAAATCAGAAGTTGAACCTGCGTAGTGCAATGTCACACCGTCATGTTGTAGCCAGCAGTGTCTGTCTTCCTCTTCCAAGAGTGCAATGAACTGAAATAAAATATCCTGATATCGTTCTGCATTAATGGTGTACTCGAAAAAGATAGGACCGATTATTTTCTTCCGCGATATCGCGCACCACACGCCCAACTTCTGCGGGTGTAATTGTTTTTCGTGATAAACGTTACGTTTCTTTGTCGGGCTCAAGAAGTTAATGAACCGTTTGAATGCGATAAGGTCGTAATTGTAATTGTTTGGTCGCCCGATGAACAGTTGATTTAGACAAATTAATTTCAGCAGACAAACGTCTGATCGATTTATTTGGCGAGGCGAGTAATCGGTCTTTGATTTCAGTGACTGTATCTGTATTCAACACTGACGCAGATCTTTTGTGTTCCTTGTTATTAACAGAACCAACCAGTCTCTCTAAATTTTGCAACTAACCTTAATACTGATGTTTTGTTGGGAGCTGGTTTATCTGGGTATTTATGGCGAAACAAATTTTGCACTGCAACCACTGATTTCGTACTGAAGTACGACTCAACAATAAAAACACGTTCATCTAGCTTTTAGCATTACACTGAACGTTATGATTGCATTGTTGTTACTATCGGTAGTGTTCTACTGCGTCGCCGCGATGTTCAGATGTTGGACGAGTACATTTCAGTAACGAGTAGGGGAGTAAGCTTGACTTCTGAAATTTAATGGATGAGTGATTGATGGGTTGCGTTTTATATGGGACATTCTGTACTTCAGGGGCAGTAACTACGCTGTGTAACCACCAACGTAGTTTTCACAGTTCACGGTAGGACAAAACTAGCTCTCCCTGGCGATTGAAAACTACATTCCATTTTGTTTTTATCCGTAATTGTTTGTAGAGAGTTGGTTATGCGTTCATAGTTGAACGCATGACGTTCAACAACAAAATGCTGTTATGCCAGTCACCATTACTGATCAGTTCATTTTGTGATTTATTTATATCTAACAACTGTTATATTTGTTTCAATAGTAGTTTTCAATTGTACTTTAACGTATATTTATTGAAGTGTGATTTTTTTTTAGTGGTTCCACTGTCTAACCACTGCCCGTGAGAGGCTGTTATGTGTTTGTACAACTAGACAAACGGGTTTATGTTAAAACTTGCTTTCTGTGTGCCTTTGTTTTGCCTAACAAGATGACAAGATATCTAACGGAAAAATATATTTTAAAAGACTTATTATATGATGAAATACCTTTCACAATACCTTCGGATTGTAAAAGTAGAGCTAATGATCTTGAATCCGAATCTGGCGATCATAGTGACGAGCTTGAAAATACTGCCATCGATAATTTAGACATTCCTGTTTTTTCGGATGTAACTAGCAGCGAGAATATAGACAAAGGAAGTGATATTATTTCATGAAATACTACCAATACTATTTTATGCCCATATAAATTGTTTCGTAAATGAGGAAGTGGTTTCACATATTGTGTTTCAACAAATTTATATGTAGCCCAAAAGTGCAAATCGTTCAAACCCACCACCAACGAAGAAATACTTTGTTTCTTAGGCATAATTTGTATATGTCTATCAACAAAAAACCAAGTTACCGTGATTGTTGGTGCATGGATGATGATTTGCATGATTATTATATTTCAAGACTAATGTCGGTAAAATGATTTAGTTTCTTATTAACAAATCTTGATCTGAATGACAATTCAGTGATGCTTAAACGAAATGAACCAAACTTTGAGCTTTAGGCTGTACAAAATATGATATCCTGGATATATCTAAATATTTTACTGAATGCTACAAACCTCATCAAAATATTGCTGTAAATGAAAGTATGGTAAAATTTAAAGGGAGAAGCGTGATGAAACAGTTTATGAGGGATAAACCAATTAAACGGGGATACAAGATTTGGATGTTGATTTGTGATGAATCTGCATATAATTTAAAATTTCAGATTTATGTAGGGAAAAATAAAATTGAAATGGGGTTAGGATAAAGGGTAGCTTTGGATCTAACTGAAGGTTTACAAAACAAAAATCACATAGTCTATATAGACAATTTCTTTTCCTCCATTCAGCTCTTTGAGAAATTGAAGTCTAAGAATATACTCGCTTATGGTACGATAAATATAAAACAAAAAGGTTTACCGCCACTTACAAATGAAGGAAGCATGGAAAGAGGAGAGCTCTCATTTGCAGTTAGCAGTAGTGGCCTGGCGTATTACAGATGGAAAGACAGGTAAAGGGGTGAATATTCTAAGCTCTGCCCGTGATCCTTCACAGGTATCAGAAGTAAGAAGAAAACAAAAAGACGATAGCAGAAACACGTACTTGTGTCCACTTGCTGTAAAGAAATACAACTCTCACATGAATTTTGTGGACAAGTTTGACAGGTTGAAGAGTGACTACAAGGTTGACCGTAAAAGCAAAAGATGGTACATGAGATTATTCTTCCATTTTATTGATTGTTGTGTAATAAATGCATTTAATTCATAAGGAAATGACAATGGAACAGTACACAAAAACTTCAAGCAAGCTATATACAAAGCCATTTTTTCTGGAAACATTGTTGTTGCATAAAAAGTCTTCAACCAACACAAACCAAGGATCTTTATGTATGGCAAGAAAAAACCCTCAAGTTGATTTAAGCATTAGATTGGAATCTAGCTGTCATCAGCCAAAACATTTAGATCTTCCTTGTCGGTGTGCACTGTACAGCACAAAGGCGAATCCAGTTCGGTCACGGTGGAAGTGTGATGTTGCTTTGTGCTTAAGAGCAGGAAAGACTTGCTTCAATCACTTTCATTCTAAAAATATGTAGTGCAAATTTTAATTTGTACTGTGCATGTGAATTTTTTTATATCTAGATATAGAATACGCAAGTGGGGTGGTGGTTACGCTGCGTAACCACTTTAAAGTTTGTAATAAATATAGTATTTCTTTAAAAATAATGAGTTTTAATTTTTTGCCATTTCATTTTGGTCAGAAGAAACAAAATAATTGCCAGAAATAATGCAGAAATATTATCTTGCCCCTGTAAGGGTATGTCGGGCTCATCTAAATTGTACCTCAAAGAGTTTAGTATGAACATTACATGATAACGTACCAGCAGTATGCATCTAGGAGGCCCACACACCACCGACTGATTCATTTACAATACTTTGCATTAAATAATAAATAGTAGTATGCATTTTATTATGTTAATGACCACTTTGTGGCAACGCACCAGATAGGTTCAGTGTTTTTATATATATGATTGTCTAATTCTTAAGTTTGTATTTCTTACTAGTTTTTTTTTTTGTAGATGTACCGTAGTTGTAGCTTTATATAGATGTTATTTATTAAATTACAGTGGATTCATTATTTTATTTGTTTGATCTGTTCTGTCGTCTACTGTTTCATTTCTATTTAGTTTTATATGATTAAATTAAATTAAATTACATTTTCGTCGTTTTCATTCTGTCATTATGGAAAAGAAAAGGACTAAACTCTGGAACTTTTTAATGAAGAATCAGAAAATAAGGAGAAATGCGATTTGTGTCTCATATTCTGTAACAGGTGGTTCAACAACAAATTTTAAAAAACATCCTCCTACGTATAATAACATATTCCCAACAGAAGTAATATCAACAACTACAACACTAACATCTACATCGTCTCATTCTTCTAACATCTCAAATCTTCCTCATTCTAGTAGCAATAGCGATCTAGGACAACAAGATGAAACCGAAGTAATGATACTGATTGCTGGATCAACCACTCTTCTCAATCTGATTCTGATAGTAGCCTAGTTAGAAAACAGACAATGTTATTGTTACTTGTTAGGAAGCCAATAAGTGTTTCCTGAGAGAAAAAAATTAATGATTTAATCTTAAAAATGATAATTAAAGATCTACAACCGTTTTCTGTACTTGAAGATTCCGGTTTTAACGAATAGTTGAAATATCTTGAACCGAATTGCAGAATGCCTTGATGATTTTTTTTAAGAAATACTGCTTAATGCACAATATGTGGTAGCTACAGAATAATTGAAGAGAGCTGAAAATTGCATCCTCATTAACAACTGACGGGTGGAAGTCTCGTGCTACAACTTATTAGAAAGCAAGCTTCTTTACCAAGCAGTTATTGGAAACCAAAAAGGAAAAAAATGTTATTTTTCAGCGGAAGATTACTTGATTAGGATAAATAAATATGTTTAAGTTTTATTAATTGAAATTTTATTTTTGTATTGTGATCGTGATGTATCAGTTCAGTTGTGGGTAGTTGTAATTTGTTCAGTGTGTATTCACATTTTAATTTAATAATTTGTAGTTATATACAATTTTTTATAAAAATTTTACTGGATTCAAGATTAAAAATTAGCAATTAATCGCAAAAGGTGAATCAATATCTTCTTTTTTTTTAATTTTTCTGCAGAATATAAATAAAACGACATTAAAAAAAAATTGGTTGAGCGAGTGAGTTGAATATAAAAATTTGTTTCAATGTAATTTAATTTTTTTTTAAATAGTAAAAACTGTAAATCCCTTTCTTTTAAAATACTGTACGATGCAAATTATACCGAACATTCTCTGTATAACATAGTATTTGTACATATGATACGGATAAACTGTCATACAGTATAGAGCAGCACTGTCCAAACTTTTTATAACTACAGGTGCATCTGAATGATTAC
Organism: Lycorma delicatula; assembly: GCF_047948215.1. NCBI lineage: Eukaryota > Metazoa > Arthropoda > Insecta > Hemiptera > Fulgoridae > Lycorma > Lycorma delicatula. The sequence continues at coordinate 188,270,319 of NC_134455.1, forward strand.
AAAGGTTGCACAGGTGCCAGGATTCATTTCAATTATCTCCACACTACTGCTGCTACTAACAGAATCAATAATTATTAATTATAATAATGATGAAAACATTTGAAACAAAAATCAATTATATTTACTCACCATCTAATTAATGTGAAATTTGACCCTGCATGCTTGCTGCAAGTTAGGAAAATCTGGTGTGCAGCTGGAATAATGCATCATCAAGGCGGGAATCTGTCAGCCAGGATCAGTACTTGGTGTTTATTGATGAAAATGCAACTTCACAAAGATATGTTGAACCAAAGCATGAATAAATTTTCAGTGCAATACTAAGGAGAATAGGGTATTTTTGTCTGTCCACCAGAGTCCATACATGTATTGCTACACGTATATGAGGATTTTAAAGAAAGGTCTTCTTGAAAATTTTAAATTTCCAGTTCTAATTCTTCAATTTTGTACTTTCCAAATTTTTCACACACACCCTATTTCCAAGTTCATTAATGTCAACGGAAGCGAATGGATTATTGACAAACAATATATTACTGGTTCAAGTATTGAAAACTGGCTAAATCTATTGTCAAATTCAAACACAAGAGTTTCAAGATGCTTGGCATAAGAGGAAAGGTCAGACTAGCTGTCTTTACTGTTTCTAGAATTGATTTGAAATTAGGAAAGTGTGAAAGGGAATTTCTGTTTAAATGAGTAATCCATAACTTCACTTTCTTTACAAAGCATTTATAACAAATATTTTATGCAAAATATTATGATATTTTAATTTAATTTGACATTTAACTCATTTAATTTTTACGTAATATCTGCAAGAAAATGTAAATTTAGCCATGATATATCATCAAGTTTGAGATAGTATGGTCTGGGAGATGATTTCACCTTATATCTGCATGAAGAATTACATCGCAATATTGAGTATCTGATATATTATTTAGAAACATTCGATGATGTGTAGTAGATGATTCGATATACTTCACACACGAGTTACAACTTTCATGATATGATAAAGCTTTAAAACCTTTGCGCATAAAACTTCCTGGTGGATAATGCAATGATAAGAAATAAATTTTGGTAACGATTCGTCCTTAGCACAAAGAGATAGAAATCCATTATTCCTACCAGTTATAGAAGGCGTTCTGCTGTTATAGCAACAAGCTTTGAAAGTGGAGAGTTACTATCTTTGACAAGTTTAAGGAACGCATTAAATATGTCTACTCCCCTACTTTGTCCATGAAGTGGCAACAGTTTGACAAACTCTTCCTTTACTGTGAAAACATAGAAAACCATTCTAATAAATACACACAACTCAGCAATATCAGACATGTCAGTTCTTTCATCAGATTGGAATGAAAAATATTCACATAATTGCAAATCCTGATATAATTGAGATTGCAAATTATTTTAAATATGTTCAACCCGCCTATCAACAGTTTGGTGAAATGGTTGTAGACCTTTAAAGGAAGATATAAGTGCAGATTTATCTTTGTGACCTTCGAGCAGAGATTCAGTGGCATTGATCACTGCTTTTACTACTTTCCCATCACTAAATGGTTTTTTCCTTTTAGCTAGAACATAACCGATTACTAGTGTGATTACAAGTTACTGGTGTCCTGTGAACAGGTTTTGTAAACACGGATTGTAATGCACAAATTCGTTATTAAACTGTTTATGATTAGTCAAAAAATGTCGCTGTACATTACTTCGTTTAATAACAGACACGCTAGCATTACACAATAAACACACAGATTTCCCCCTATATTCAATAAAATAATATTGGTTCTCTCTCCCATTCACTATTAAAGCTGTAAATTCTTTGCCTTTTAGCCATGTTAAGACTACATTATATATGTTACAATAATAGCTAATAATTTAAAGAACTTCGCTTTAAAAACACTGATAACATGTGAATATAAGAAATTACAATTAGGTTATCAGAATCAGATATCTAATAACACTTACTTATTTCAAATTTACCTTATAATTAATCAAATAGTGTCTAATAAATATTTAATCAATCAAGTAACATATTTTACGATATATGAGTATATTTATAATTGTATAATTCAAGAAAATCTGACAAGCCATTTCCAAGATATTTCCTCAAACGTAAAACACATAAAAACATAATATTTAATCAGATAGTAGTAGCCTTCATGGTAACATTGTGACTCAATTGACTCATAAGCGGTGAGTCAATTTGGCATGAGCCGCATTGTCGGACTGTGTGGGTATTCCTTGATGCCGTTGCTTTGTTCAACTGTCATCAGTAGTTAATTTAAGGGAAAGACAACTAACTTGCTGCTGTGGGAAGCACCCGAGAGTTATGGCTGGCCATCTGCCAATTAAAGCTCCAAGTGCTTTAATTGGTGGACAGGAACCTGATGGAATTCAGCGACCTAGGCATGGTAGCGAATTGCTGTCTTGACGAGATAAATTTACTTTATTGAATGTCATATATATTTTAATAGTTGACAGGGTGCCTACCCATTTTAGAATACATAACAAGTGAGCAGTAGGACATGAAGCAAGTGGTGTATGGCATCATGCTTAGTTCGCTCATGTAATTAGGTTTGACTTTTAGCTGTTATATCTATTAGCTTATATCTATATGACTATTAGCTAGTAATTAGGTTTAGGTTTAACTTAGCTATAGGAGCTAGTTAGGACACTGGTCGCTAAACTGATTTGTGGCACAGACATTCGGTCTTATGCTTCAGGGCAACCGAATGGAGTGGTGGAGAAATGCCATGCAAATCAATTTTAATTACTATTAGTGCTTGTAGAGCATAACATGGAAAAAATAACAATAAAAATCTGATGTGTGTACCTCTTGTCCAGTTTTCACTAAAAAAAATTGAGATTCGAAATAAGTATTTTGTTTTGCCACAAGGTAAAACATTAAACAATTGATTGACGATTGGCTTTTATTCAAATAATGGCAGCAGTTTTCAGCAGGAATATCGCACATAAAAATTTGTATAAATAAAATATTTTTACACATTTTTTGTTGGGTCATTATTTTGAGGGAAGAATAGTTTTTTATATTTTAATGTGTTTGAATTTATATTCCTAATTATATACCAAAACTAATAAACTAGTAATTCTTTTTTTTCTTGAGGCATCTACTGCTATGGTCACTAATAACAAATGTCAACAGCATGTACTGAAACTGCACCCAACATAATTTAATATCACTGATCTACATGAACTGATTTATTAAACAGCTATATAGGCACTTTATCTTACTTCATATCCTTTAATTTCCTGAATGCTTTCCCTAAGATATTTCAGGTATTGTGAAACCAACAGGGAGTTACCATCTTACCAAGAAACCCATTAAATTTTAATATATGAACTCTCTGTTATGTGAATTTGTTTAATACTTTATCATTTGCATGTTGTGTGCGTACATATACAGTAAAACCTAATCAAGCTATCTTTGTATATGTGCGCTAATAGGAAAAAAATAACATTTATATACTGTGTGTGTATTTTAAACTGTAAAATTTAATTCTAACATTAGTATATACTTATTGTGACAGGAATGTATATATATATATATATATATATATATAGCTATTAATAAAAGATTTACTGATATAAAATTTCTGAGAAACTATGTTTTTTGTATGAACATCTATGTAATAAAATATTAAAAAACTTAATAATCCATTTTATATTATCAGAAACTTGTTCTGTACAGAAAAAATGTTTTATTGAAATAAAATAACTGTTAATGACAAAATAAATCAAATTTATTTTAATGTTACTTTTTTTTAAACAGAAACCAAAGTGCAAAACAATTGCAACAATATTTATTTGAAGATGGCCACAAAACCAACTGCAAGTATTATGTTTAAACAAATATTACAAATTAAGAAAAATATACATATATTTAATATTAACTGAAACTTAACCACCAAAACACAGTAAAGAGATTAGTAAACTTACCAAATTAACACCAGTGACAGTTTAAAAAATTCTAAACTTTAATTTTTTAAAGATAATTGATTTTGATCTAATTGTAGAACTGAATACCAGCTGATGTGGGATCCTGTGAAAATCAATTATTGGTGTTAATTTGGTAAGTTTACCTATCTGTTTACTCTGTGTGGTGGTTAAGTTTCAATTAATATTGAATTTAATTAGCACAATGGTTAATATGTTGATGAATTGTTTGAATTATTCCCAATATGTTAAACAAATTTAACATATTGATCACTGTGTTAATAAAATTTAATGATATGAAATATAAACCACTAAAACACAGTAATTAGATAAGTTACACTTCCTTATTAATTACTGTTTTGTTGGTTTATATTTCATATATATTAAATATGTATATATATATATATATATATATGGTTCAGTTTTTCCCACAAATAAAATTAATAAGCAATGGCTTTTTAAAAAGATGTCTATGATCCAGACATAATGGTAAAACAACCCTAACTGCAATCAGTCTGATGACGTTATGAAAAAAAAAAATTTATATATATATATATATATATATTTAATACTAACTGAAACTTAACCACCAAAACACTGTAAATAGATAAGTAAACTTACAATGCAATATTAAAAAGTACTGTTAAACTATTTTGGTAATTGTTAACTATCTTCCTTCTTTATTCTTCCCCTTTCCTTAGCCCTCATTAATTTTCCTTACGGGTAACATGAGAATTTCATCGGTTACTGTACTGGCTCTAACAATTGTAGTTTCTAATAGTGAGAGTATGGTCATCAGTTCTCTATCAAGCTTTGGTGGGATGGATACTTTCATTGTGAGATTGTCATGATTTCTATCAGGTGTTCACCGAAAGCCAAACTAGTAGCCAAGGTGTATCCTGAATAAAGCTGAAACAGTAAAGACTTTATTTTTGTCAGTTTTATATTGTTTATCTATTATAGTTTGATAACATGGGGACATATGATCAGACATTTGTAATAATGTAATCTTTTATATTTTATTTTCAACAATGGACTTTTAGATCTTGGTAAAACATTAAAATTTCTATAAAATCTTTTGTGTATGGCTAATTCTGATTAATGAAGTTTAATTAAGTTTCATTTTTATGCATGCATAAATTAGATTTTAGACTGAGTATGTAATAAATTACTTTATTCAAGTTCACCATAATTTTTATAAGTGTATTGTTTTCGGTAATAACAGTATTATATATAAGTAACAGCAGCAATAATTGTCTGCCAGACAAGTACAGTTTTGCAGTTATATACAGGATCACTACCAACAAATCAATTTAATATTGATTGTTATATATTCATATGTCAAATGTCTATTGTAAAAAGAAAATATTAAAAAGTACTGTTAAACTGTTTTGGTAATATCTACAGTTAACCAACAATTTCCTCTCAAACTCAGCCATGTATAAGCCCAGCAATTCATTTTTGTTATTGTGTTATTATTCCTATTTTTATGAATTAGATAAAGATAAAAAAGTAATTAAGAGTAAAAATTATCAGTTTATTATTACAACAGTCCATCTTTGAAGAAAAAAAATAATACCCAAGTATAATATTAAAATGCCACGTAGGAATATGAAAATCTTAAGACAATTAATTTCGTCAATGTTATGAATACATCTGATCTAAGGTTAAATCTGACACAAGTTATGTCTCCCAAAAATAGAAAAACCATGCTTATAACACATTGTAAGCCATGCATATTAGGATAAATGAGGGTTTAACTTATGACAAGAGTACATTTAACTCTTCAAATAATACCTTTAACTTATCATGTAGACTGCTACGAACAATGTTACTCAGTAGTAAAATAATTAACATTTTCATAGATGCTATGCTTTACATATATCACAGGTATGTGGATTGGAAAAAATTCATTAAATTATCCCTCCAGGGTCTTAAATTGGACTATTTTTTTGATATAAATCAACATTTCATACAATACATATGAAATTAAATTTATAAATAATTTTTATTAAATTTTGGTTTGTAGGGTAATTTCATCATAAAAGAAGGTAATACACATGGAAAAATTCAGGAGAAATAAAAAGATACCAAACTGACTTTTAAATCAGAGATTCGTAAATAGTGTGAATTGTAAAACCTTACTTTGGAGCAGATGCATATACAGATCATAATCTACTGATTGCTGACATACAAACAAAGCATATACAGATCACAATCTACTGACTGCAGACGTACAAACAAAACTAAACATAAAACAGGAATAAAACATAAATATGTGGAATGCTGATAAATTAAAAGATGAAAAATGTGGCTTCAGAACTAAAGTAAAAGAAAAGATCTGCACAACTCCACCTACACAAACTCAATGAAGTTTGGAATTCTATAAAAAAAAATGCATAAAAGAAAGCCTTGATGAAGAAGTAGGAAAACATTAAAGTTAACCAAAAAGGAAAGAGTGGATAACAATGAAATTCTAGACAAAAGAGATGAAAGAAGGAAATTTAAAAGAGCTAAGAATAATGAAAGAAGAAAAATGTGCAAGAGATTAAACGATGAAATAAAGACAGAATCACAAAAGGCCAGGGAAGAATGGATGAATGGATTATGTGAAATAGAATCAACGGAAAAGCTGAAGAAATGTATAATAGAGCAAGAGAACCGAGTCTGAGTAAAGTTCAAATAAAAAAAAATAAAGAAGAAAGGAATAATGAATAAGCAAGGAGAAATAGTATAAGACCTAAAAATCAGTGACAAAAAAATAATATGATAAATAAAAGACCCAATCATTTTAAAGCAGAAGTAAAAAAATTCATTCAACAGGTTAAGATACAACAGATAAACAAAACTTGAAAATAAAATCTATAAGACTGGTCAGTAGCCAGATTTGCTTAAAATACTTATTATACCCAAACCAAAGAACAATGCCAAATATTGTAAGGATTATAAAACTATAAGTCTAATATCCCATGCCAAAAAAACATTAACAAGAATAATACTGAACAGGATAGATGGAAAGATAGAGAATGTCAGATGATAAAACAGTTTGACTTTAGGAGAGGAATGGGTACTACAGACGCAATATGTTGTTTGAGAGTAATGATGGAGAGAATGATAAATTTAATCAAAGTTTTGAACATATGTTTCATTGACTGGGAGAAAGCTTTTGATAGGGTTATATAGGATAAACTAATGAAAATTTTGAGGGAAATAGACCTGAATTGGAGGAGTAGCAGAATTAATGAAGAATTATACATAGGACAAAGGATACAGATTCAAATAAAAGAAGAAACAGAAGCAGTAAAGATGGAATGAGGAGTTAGACAGGGATGCTGCAAGTCACCAATCTTTTTTAACATTTATTGAGACCAACTAATTGAGTAAACTTTGGAAGATTAAAGTATGGTGATTATGCGACCAGTAGGTAGAGAAAAAAATAGACTATTAATTATGCATATAACAAAGTAGTAATGGTTACAACTGAAGTAAAGTTGCAACAATGATGGATTGAATAAGCAAGGTAGGAGAAAAATACAAAATGACAATAAATGCTGATAAATCCGAAGTAATGAGAATATCAAGGAAGTAGTATCTAATGGTGCAACAAAGATTACTATTGAGGAGAAATGATTAGAAGTACGGTAGTTTTAAATACCTTGAAAGCACAATAAAGTTTGATGGAAGTTGCACTGAGGAAAATAGAGGCAGAATTGCGAATCGTAAAATTGAGTTCAGCAAGATCAGATATCTGATTACAACAAAAAGTATACCTGTTGATCTGAGAAAGAGATTTGCAAGATTTTGTTTGGATTGTGAATAATAAATGGTACAAAAACACAGACTATAAATAAAAAAACTTGATATCTAGGAAGTTTTGAATGTGGCTATGGAGGAAATTGCCAAGTATAAACTAGCGAGAGAGAGTAACAATCGTCAGATCTTGACAAATATAAATGAGAGTAAGGATATGATTAAGACAATATGAAAAAGAAATGCTAGTTGAATAGGCCACATTCAAAAAGTAATAATTGAAGGAAAGTTTGCAGGTGTGAGGATGAGGGATAGGAATGTTGGAAGATTTGAGAGAGACAAGGATACTATAATTTCAAAGAAAATCTCACGACAGACCACCATGGTGAATGTTGTTTCTTGATACCTGTCAATAGACAGTTCCACGGAAAAAGGGCAATTTAAAAAAAATAAAAGTTTGTATTACATTTTCCACTTATTATAATTAAATAGAAACAATAAAAACTTGAATGGAACACAGAGATTATTTATTAAAACATTTTATAAAATGAAGGAAAGCTACTACTAAAATGAATTTTCAGTTAATTTTGATAATATATCCTTTCATTTGTGAATCAAACAGTATACAAAAAAACCCATTTTTTCTTTTTTTTTTTTTTTTTATCCCCCAACCGGATATCCAATTAAGTATAACTCAGTTGGGGAGAGTGTTCATTTACTCTAAGGAGGCGTCCCCCGCCCACCGGTAGTACGCCCGGCACAACAGGTTAGCCTCCCCGGTCTCGGATCTTTACTTCTTTGTTTGCCTGCCTCAAATTCCCCGCCTCAGAGATGAAGTCTGGCTACACCGCCCCCCACGCCCTCAGCAGGGAACCGGGTCTTGGTCTTTATGCCACGCCTCAAACCGGCGGCACCGACCCCATCGAGTGCCAGGGCACCCGCAGGGCTGACACCGCTGGCCGGGACTCTGTCTTTCTTTTACCCAACTTCTCCCCAGGAGTTCCCTCCCTTCTCTGGAACCCGCATACAAGCCCTCCACGGAGGGACTGTCCTCCCATCCCTACTACATTCCCCGTCTTCTAGCTTCTTCTTCCTTAGATCGGAGAACTTCACCCGCGAACCTTCTAAACCAATTCCAGCTTACATCACTGAACACCAGCCAGTTGATTAAAATATCCGGTGTTAGCCTGTTTGCAGAGATCTCACTTCTGTTGCGTGCCCATCTGGGACAAACAAAAATAGTATGTTCAGCGTTGTCTATCTCTTGGCAGTAATCACACTGCGGTGTAGTCCTTTTTCCAATTTTATATAAGTACTGACCAAAGGAGCCATGACCCGTCAATAATTGTGTAACATAGAAGTCTACGTTGCCCCTTCTTTTACCTTTCCAATCTCTTATGTTAGGGATTAGTCTTCTGGTCCAATCCCCCACGTTTGAGCAAGCCCATGCATTCTGCCATTCCTGATCTATTAAAACTGCAACCTCATCTCTTGACAGTCCTGTAAATCTTAATGTACGCCCTTTGACTTGTAGGTCAATAGGGGGGACCTCAGTCAGTATACACAGTGCATCATATGAAACAGTCCTGTACCCTGCAGCAACCCATAGCAAAGCAAGCCGATGAACGCTTCTTAGTTTCATTTTGTTCCTCTGGATGTTCATAGTCTCCCCATACCGGGGCCGCATATCGCAGACGTAGTGGCTGCAGTTATCAACCTCCTAATCTCCATCATTGGTGCGCCGTGGTTATGAAAAAGACCCCTCAGAGCCTTGATAGGGGTCTCTTTCATAACCATGGTCAAGCTAATTTGCATTCATATAAAAAAAAAACCCATTGGGTTGGTCTAGTGGTGAACTTGTCATCGAAAATCAGCTGATTTTGAAGTCACAAGTTCTAAGGTTCAAATCCTAGTAAGGGCAGTTACTTTTATTAGGATTTAAATACTAGATCATGGATACCGGTGTTCTTTGGTGGTTGGGTTTCAATTAACCAAACATCTCAGGAATGGTCAACCTAAAACTGTACAAGACTACACTTCATTTACATTGATACATGCCCACTCACCCTCCGAAGTAATATCTTATGACAGTTCCGGAGGCTAAACAGAAAAAAGACAGTATGCAAAGAATAAAGCAGTTAAAAATTAGAACTTAGAATGTATTACATTAATGTTGATCAGTACTCTTTAAATACTCTAAATTTACTGCTAACTAGTACAGCAGAACCAGACTGTAACAACCTAATTGGTTTCTGGAAAGTCGTCATAAGATCCTTCATGACAAAGCTGCATTGAGCAAACTGTAAGAAGCTTTATCAGTATACCTTGACAAGAAATTAAATGACACTATTTTAGTGGAATAATTTTTTTTATTCCTCTGTACTCTGTAAAGAATAGTTAAGCAATTTATCAACGCCTTAAATCATACACACTTTTTTCTTTTTTGGCTGATATATCAGCAAAAAAAGCTAGATTAGATGCATAATTTTTGATACAATATAAGTAGGCTTAAGTAGAGAAAGCATAATGACATTTCAGAAAACTGTTAAGTATTGTAATAATAACTGCTAATATTTTTTTGTTAATCAAGGAATTTGATTAATTTTATTTCCTTATCCACAGTCATGGACATTTTTATTCATAACTTTTTTTTTTTTTGAGATAGTTCCTCTGCTGATCCAATTGCAAGTATTCCAAAATAAATCAAGTAGTAAATTTTTCAGATTAGAAATAAAATTATCAAAATGAATGATATGAAAATATTTTTCAGTATTTTTTCATCACCATTTCTCAGTATTGATAGTTACAGTGTAATGATAAACAGGCTTACCGTATTTTTTTGGGTCCAGCCCAGGACACATTTTTGAAATTACTTAAAAGTCTTAACTGTTTACTAAAACATTAAACTTCATTTATTCTGTGGTATTTTTCACTAGACATGACTTTTTTCAGAAATGGTTTGTTTGTTTTAATTACATCATAAAATTCACAATAAGAGAGTTCTAAATTAAGTTAACATTTAGCAGATGACAGTAGATACTGAAAGTCTATTCCTTTCAAATGTTCCCCGTAACTGAAAAAAAACTCTCTCAACTGGAGATGTCGCAGGCAAAGACATCGCACTCAACCATTTTAGAAATATTGCAACATAAAATATCAGTCTTTTGAAACACCTTAAAAACTGCTTTCTACTTTTTTTCAATAGTATCTGGTACTTTTTCAGAACTTGAACCACAACCTACCCTTTGGTTTTGAATTACCTGGTTCAACAATGTACATTCAAATAGGTCATCAATAATTATGGAATCTTTTATAATTTCATTAACAACTTGTGCACTCTCTTCTAAATCAGACCAGGCAATTTCAGTTCGTAAATTTATCAATTGAAACTGGTTCTCCACAACTCTTAAGTATTGAATACTAAAATTATAAAAATTGTCTATGCTCGAGAAGAATTTTTGTTCCTGAACATCGTTATTTTCTTTTAGAACACATAGCAATTCTTTGGCAGAAGATTGTATAAACTTGTGGGGTTTTCTTTCCCAAAGTTGACAAATTAATTCAAAATGCTTCTGATGCTGTGATAGAATTAGCTTCTAGTTTCAGAACTAAATTATTAAATAACTGTAAAGAACCATAAATAAATTTCAAAAACAGTTTCATTTTCTAAATTCTCATAATCAAATTATAATTTTGGGCATTCGTCACAAGATAAAAAATTAGATTTGAGACCATCAAAAATGTAAATAATTCTTTCTATTGCAGGTAACAAACTAAGGAATCTTGTGCTGCTATGAGATAATACTTTTTTGTAATCTGTTTCCACAAATTCACAGAACTTTTTAAGTTTCGTTACTTTTACTGTATGAGGTGTCTTCAAAAAGTAACGAGAATTTTTGTTTTTTTGAAAGAACTTTATTTATTTTACTACATTATTGTTATCCCTTCAAAATAGTCTCCAATGGATATTAAACACTTATGCCAGCACTTTTTCCAATCCCTGAAACACTTCTGGAATTCGATCTTTGTAATAGTGTTTAGCTCTTTCAGCTATTTGCTCTTAATCTCATCTATGCTTGTAAAATGATGGCCCTTTAAGGTTCTCTTTATTTCTGGGAATAGAAAAAAGTCACATGGGGCCATGTCTGGCAAATATGGCAGCTGGAGTATCACTACAATGTTGTTTTTGGCTAAAATTTGATGAATAAGCAATGAAGTGCGAGTGGCACATTATCATGATGCAAAAGCCATGAATTGTTTAGTCACAAATCCAGGCATTTTTTCGGATTGTGTCACAAAAACGACATTGAACTTGTAAGTAATACTCCTTATTGATCATTTGACCTTGTGGCAAGAACTCATGATGTACTATGCTGTTAAAATCGAAGAACACTGTGAGCATAACCTTCACATTTGACCGTACTTGTTGAGCTTTTTTTGGTCTTGGTGATCCAGAATACCTCCACTGGGATGACTGAGCCTTAGTTTCGACATCATATCTGTAAAGCCATGTTTCATCACCTGTTATGACATGTTTCAGTAGTTCTGCATCCTTGTTGACTTCATTTAGCAATTCCTGAGCAAGTTCTATTCACTGCTGTTTTTGTTCGAAATTCAACAATTTTGGAACAAATTTTGCTGTCACACGTTTCATACCCAAAACATTTCATGGCACGAGCCAATTGATGTCCCAACATCATCAGCAACTTCTCTGATTGTGATTCGGCGATCATTCATAATCATTTCTTTCACTTTTTCCATGTTTTCATCAGTTGTTGATGTGCTGGAGTGTCCAGGGTGCTCATCTTTTGTCTTCACAACCTTCTTGGAAACGCTTACACCATTCGTAAACCCTTGCTTTACTCATAGCACTCGCCTAAAGCAATATTTAACATTTTTAAAACATTGCTACACTTTATTCCATTCTTATAGCAAAATTTAATACAAATTCTTTAATCCATAATTTATACAAATAAAAAATCGCCGATTGTACCAAAACTGTGTTATTCTTTTGACAGCTGACAACATACTAAACAACCAATATGGCTAAAAATATACAGATACTTTTCAGACATGTTTACCAATACAACAACGAAAAATCCTGAGAATTGAACTAATAAAACCCACAAAATTTCAAAATTCTCGTTACTTTTTGAACAGGCCTCATATATAAGTAAAAATTTTTATAACAATAACTTCTATGTCCACAGGTAAAGAACCACATGCTGTTTGTACTGAATTCTGTACAATGTGGGCTGAATAATCAATTCCTAAAGTAGGTGTACCTAAATTACTTTGAACTTTTCTGAACACATTTTCATTCCCCTTTCTCTTCACACCACCAAAACTACTATTAGTGTTATCAGCAGTATAACAAACCAACTTTTCTTCAAGTTTGTATTTTTTCACACACTGCAAAATATACTTAGTCAAAATTTGAGCAGTTTCATCTGACACTTCATCAAAACTTAAAAGTTTAACTTGAATTCCCTCCTCCAGAATGAAATATTTTACAGCAATCTGAGCAAGCTTTATTTCACTTCTGTTTGAGCTATCCATCATTACTGTTACATAATTAATGTTTTCTAAAGAATGTAACACATCAAATATAAATGGTGAAATAACGTTAACAATAACTCCCTCGGTTTTAGTTGTAGCAGATTAAAATTTTGGGTCATATAACTTTTTAGCCAGTTTAGATGTGCAGTCTGATGTTTTTAAACTGAGTTTGTGTCTAGCAGTGTGGTATGAAAATGTAGCTTCTTTAGCAGCACACTCCAGATCAGTGTTTTTGTTATTCCCATATTTGGCTTTAACAAAATGTCTTGTTTGTTGAAGCAATAGCATTAATAGCACTCCTATTTTTAGCTGTTTTACATGGTCTTCAATATCACCCTTTCCTTTATGTGCAACAGAAAATTCTCCAGTACATAGAGTGCAATAAACATGTTCATTGTTATTGTCATTACTCAATTTCAAAAATTTGTATTCCTGATGTAGTTTAACATTAAACACACATTTTCTTTTGCCCATTGTTAAACGATGAGACAAAAAAAATGAATACAGCTAAAATGATCAAAAACATGTCAAAATGAGTAGAACACATTGCAACTGTTATGTTGCCAAATGTAAGTACAAAGTATGGTGAGAAAGATAGCCTCTGTCAAAATCGACATTAGCGCTTACTCTAAGATTGGCTGAAACATGCACAACCATAAGAGAATGTTTAAAAACACAATGTCGAACATATAGGTCTAAAATGAAAAAAACCTTGCTAGTCATAAAATTCTCAAACCCCAGACAGCACTAAACACCAGGACTGTCCGGGCTAATCCCAGACATATGGTAAGCCTAGATATAAAGCCTTAAATCATTTCAGTACGAGTATTTAAAATATTTTACTCAAAAAAAGTAACTGAAAAATTTAGGATAAAGGCTCTTATGGAATGTATAAATGAATTTTTCCTTTCTAAACATAGTTTCTCTAATTTTTATCAAGATGCAAATTTCTAATCTTCGTTTCATGTAAAAAGGCTTTTTAGATATAGATAGTATTTTCTATAGGAATATCCATAATTTAAATAAAAAATCTAAAAGGATATAAAATAAATTTTAAATTCTTTAATTGACAATTGGATGAAAAACAAGTATTAAAAATTAACCCTTCACCGACTTAAAAACATCAAAATACAGATTTGAAAAAGTGATATTTTATATCTTCTAAATGGTTTTTCCTCAGTTTAATATTTGCTAAAAGTGTTTTAGCCATAAAAATTTTTTATCAATTTTCATCACTGTGAACAATTTTTAAATATATTAAAAAAACAGTTATAAATAATCTTTTAATGTTGTCAGTAAAATATACTACATAACACACAATTTGTTTGACTTGAGAAAATAGTATAAAATCAAATTTATAAAAAATGCAGATGTCTGCATTAACTGGATGTATTTTTAGTCATAGAATGGATTAAATTCAACAAAAATATTAGAAAATATACTCTAATATGAGATGGCTAAATTTATATGTAAGAAATTTAAGTTATATTTAAATATTTTTTTATATAATTTAACTTTTGATAAATTGCCTCAATTGATATTCATTTCTCCTCTGCTAAATATATATATATTCAACAGTATTCAATTTGCATGGCAGAAGTCTGTTCAGTAGACCTCTGTTAAAATTCCTTTTACTTTAGTGAATTAATCTCTTCCCAAATCTTGGAGCGACTTTGTTTTGTTAGCTGTTATATATAAATTTTCAATACTATATCTAATCATAAACAAAATTCTAAAGAAAAATCTTTATTGAAAAAGTACAACTAATAAAATTAGAAGATGTACACACACACACAAATAAAAAAATATATATATATATATATATATATATATATATATAAAATATAGTTTGTTTTTTTTATTAACAAGGCAACTTTATGAAATGTAACAAATTAAATCATACAATGTTAGATAGATTTTATAATTAAAATTCAGCTTCTTTTATTCTGATGCCACACAATTTTTATTACTTTTGTAGTATTCATAACTATATAGAAACATATACTGATATGTTCATGTAGCAGGCATAAATGAATAGTTATGACTCATCTAAGTTTCTTAGATCCAGTGTTACAACGCTTCATACATTATTCACTTTTATAACTCAGCTTCAATTTCAGTTCAATGAAAGCAGAAACCCTGGTTAATAAAAGAGATTACATTCTTTAATAAGAACCCATGTTGAAATCCAGATAAATAACATAATAAAATACAACAAACCAAAAAACCAAATTTTCATTTTAAAGTCATTAAGTTTTAAAATTGCTACCCAATCAACTTGGACTGAACCTGAGTGAAGATATCCGTGCTCTAGTAAAATGTCAATCTGGTGCTCAAGTGAATTATTCAATAAAAATTCCTTTAAGTTTTAACAAATTAGAACTTACAAGGAATTATTTCTTTTGTTTTAGAACCTGAAAAACTGTGAAAACCATGTACCAGTTGTATTGAAGATTTTCCTCTAAATATAATGCAAGTCAGAGGATTTGTTACTTTAAGTAATAACGTACCTAATAAATTAATTAAATTATTAATAACTTCAATAGAAATTGTATTTTTAAAGGCTGAAAATGAAACTGATAAAAGTAAATAGCATTTGATGCTATGTCAATATTGAATAAATTCTTCATGGGAATTGGTGGCAACACACTGGACACTGGGAAGACTCACACTCCCATTAAAGGCCATCTGGGCTTAACCCCCCCCCCCTCGGGGCGGACGGAAACGTCACAAAGCAGGTGTCTTCCCCCCACAGGGTTGGAAGACTCATAACTATCCATCTTGCTATATGAATAGTACATTACTAGGATAGAAATATATTAAGACTTCAAGGTCAATTTAAACTGCTTACCTCATCTATTATCTCACCTACCGTAATTTTCTCCTTTTTGTTGCTTTTTATATACTAACACTACTATTTTGTATAATTGTGAGTTTTATTCATCAATCCAATTCCAAAAATATAGTTCATTTATAATGGTTTATTTAAATTAAGCTAAAATTTTACTAATCTTTGTTCACATTTTCAGATGGTACTTCACATTACTACCCATTTTGCAAACTTTTTTTTATTTTGATGTAAATTAAAATTTTCAAAGTTTTATCTCATGTGGTAAGTATGTAATGTAATTTTTATTTACTTTTTTAAATTAATGCACTTTATTTTGTTAGAAAACAAAAAAAAATAGTTTGGAACATTGTATAGGGTATGACATAATCAATTGCATCATAATGTAAATGAAATATGGAATGCAATAGTTTATTACTTCTAAGTAGCCAGAACAGTAATAATTTTGTCTCTATTAAATATTTATCCATCATCTATGTTATTACAGTTTTATCATTATTTACACACCATTTATCATTCAACAGAGTAAATTACAATGAACATGGCTTACTTTGTAACTCAACTAATACAAAATAAATTTAAATTAAAACTATTATTGTATAATAAAATATATAAAATTTAGGTGTTAAAACTGTTGTACACATAATTATTAAATATGTAAACAAAATCTACACAGTAGTCCATAAAATATTTTGTAATATTAAAACTATAATAGAATTTTCTTTCAGTTGCATTAAGCATTTATAGGTGTGGACATATCCACCTTCATAATGTAAATAAAATTGTTAAACAGTGTCTATCAAAAAGAGTGGAGTTCAAAAGCATACTATAACAAATGATTATATAAAATACTTCTACTTCAAACAAATTGTGAATTTAAAATCTGATCACGGATTTAAATCTGATCACGATTAAAAAACTGTTTCATTTACAAATCTTTTAATCCATTCATAAAGTTACCACAGCCATATGTTCTTTTTCATAATAAGTGAACAGTATTTGTCTGAAGCAGATATGGAACTATGGGTAGTAGTGAACTACCCCATTATTTGATTTCCTTAAAAGAAAAAACAGAAACATAAAATAGATAACAGAATTAAACAATTTTGATATTAATCACATTAACTATATATATCAGGTTAGGAAAGTTAATTTTAAGTAAAGAGATTTTTTTATTTTAAAATCATTAAGTCATAATTTGCTGTTTTCAAATCCCCTTTTTTATTGCAAGCAGTAAATTATAAATACTGCATCAGTAACAAAATAATTCTGGTTATGTGAATATTTTGATTCTTTAAAATAGAAAATGTTTTTAACTTCAGAACAAACAAATGCACTTATAAATGAAATAATTAACGACAATCACATATCATTTATAACATGGTAGAGCACATAAAAGAGAATGCATGAAATGTTGTGTAAGGGATATGTGCAAGTGACCTAGACACAATGAATTTCAATTGTGTATTTTGATTCTTTAAAATAAGAATTGTTTTTAACTTAAGAACAAACAAATACATACATAAATTAAATAAATTAACAATAATCACATACCACTAATAGCGTAGAGCACACTACGAGGAATGCATGAAAGGTTGTGCAAATACATGCAAATGACCTTGACACAATAGATTTCAATCATAGCATAAATCACTTTTTAATTGGTTTAAATTTATATTCTTAGAAAGTATAATGTCGCAATTTATAGCTTATCTGATAGGTAAACTGCTAACAACATTTTTTTTTATAAGATGGTAAATTTAAATGATTTGTGTTTATTACAGGGTGTATTTCTGATCTATCATCTTAAATCAATCAGATATAAATTACACCTATAAGTTATATTTGATTGAATATAACTGTTCCCCAGTGATATAATGCTACTAACAGTAGGCTCAAGCAGCTACTTTCCCATCCCACAGAAAATTTAGGTTTGACACAAATTAAAGAAAAAAAAATTATATATATATTTATATATATCATTACTGTTAAATGCTAGGATACAAGTACAACACACACTATTTTAATAAAACATTGACGTTATACATGATATTGCAATAAAAAATGTAAAATGTACTGCATAAACAGGCATGTTACTTGTTTAATTTTGTATAGAATCTAAACTTTTTTTAAACTGTGCGACACAAATTCAATTCATGATGCTCAACAAAAACAGTCCCAATATTTTACACAGTAAAAATCTTAATATAGTACAAATTTAAGTTTACACATATTTAATGTTTTTTTTTTTTTTTTTTTAAACTTAGGCTTAACAGACCACAAAATAGTTTAATAATTTATAACACCAAATTAGCTTGTGTATACGATAGCAATGATTTTTTTTTAAAAAGTGATCAGTGTCAGATTTTAATAATAATTAGGTTCAGTGAAGTAAACATATCTTCTTAATATTACAAGAAGAAAGATAAGGTGTTTTTCATATGAAAAATATATGAGTGAAAACTAAATCCTAATTTCTATTTAATAAAAAACCTAACAGAAATCAGCAAAAGTGCAACTACACATGATAAATTTAATTAATCAATCTCACCTGCATCCTTCATTTAGAACCCCTACAAAATCAATTTGATTCTAATAAGACTTGATCAGAAGAAATTTATTGAACAGTTGACAAAAGTGTTATTAAATTGTTTACTTTGAGGCCATATTATTGACAAAAAAGCAACTGATTATGTGATTTTTAATAAATTATGTAAAAACGAAGTGATAAGGAATTAGAATTTTATGTATATTAAAATTCTTTGTTCGTGGAATTTCAAAATATTAATTAAATTTTTTTCAGAAAATGTATTTTCATTTCTTATCAAAAAATGAATATTTCCAACTAATTTGCTTAGTATTAAATTAATTAGACAAAATTTCAAATTTAACTCTATCATGTTACATGTTAACTATCGTGTTTCAATTATTAATCATTTTTATTACAGTTTTAATATATTAAAAACAGATGGCACAAGATCTTTTAAATAAGTGACAGCACTTTAAGATTGAAACCTGAAGATTACATTTAGAGAATCAATTCTCATCAGAAAATCTTTAGAATATGAAAGATAACTTTAAACAACAATGTGGAAAAAATGGTCAAAACACTGTTCTTAAGGCAAGAATTCAGTTTCACAATATTACACAAGGTTCTTTATTATTATTGAAAATCTATTATTAAATAAAAATAATAATTTAAGTAGATAAATGTTTCATCCTTTCAAAAACAAAAATTATTTCTAAAATGGGTACTTCCTAAGCTTCACCTGTAAATCCAATTAATACATTAATTAGACTTACAGAACTGAAATATAAATCCTTATAAATAAATGTTTCTGCAGAACCAAAACATCTTAGATAGTGATATCAGGAAACTGAGAGTTATGAAGTAAGGTAAAATGTCAACAGCTGAACTCACATTTAACAAACTGATTCCAACTGATCCATGAAATTAAGAATGATGGGTTTCGGTTTACAGAATGTTGTAGGCATTTTTTAAAGTGTCTACCATGACAATTGATGCCACATTTACATGTTAAAAATTAAATGTTACCAACAAGCTAATACTTATGACTACTAAAAAAATTTTAGAACAATTAAAAAAAAAATTATATTACTAATGATAACATACAATAATATTTCTTTTTTATTCTGCAGTATTTCTACTGATTGGAAGGGGGATGCTTCCCTACACCCATTCTTTTCCTATAAATCTAAAATAACAATTCATAAGAAAGTTTGTCACCATAGTGTTATTTTGTTATACATTCAAAAAAATATCCATTCTCACTGGATAATTTCCCTAGCATTACTGTAGGTTTTCAGTTGCATGTAGACGTAAATAAGACGGAATTATAAAATTAGCATGTCAAACATTACAAATATTTGTTTTTTGACAAATAATTTTTTCTGGTAGAAACATGTCTTTTATACAGCAGACCAATTGATAATACAATGAATTTTGAATTATCTGTTAAATGATTACAAAAAAAGAAAAATACAACATGCAATTATATAACAAATAATGCGATTAAACATAAGAAATTATTATTGTTGTATGACAGTAACACACAATACAAATTATTAAATTAAAATAATAATAATAACATATTTACAAAATGCTTGAAATAAAATTAATATAATTTTTTTTGTCAAAAATCACTGTAGGTATGCATATTATAAAAAAGTCATATACATTATAAACTTAAAGAAACTCAATACTTTTAAATTAAAAAAAAAAAATTGTAATAATAAGGAACAGACAAAATTTTATATCTCATGGTAAAGTAAAATTAATTAAACAATGATACATTAAATAAATAGTCAGCAAAGAACTTATTTTATAAATTATAAATTTATTTTAATAAAACGAGATCATGGTAATAGATTCATTTAATAGAAATCATTTTATGGTTATTAAAATATAATTAACTAGCCATTAACATTTATACTGTACTGCTTTGAATTTAAAAAACACAATTTATTTACCTTTTATGTTTTAAATATCAGGTTTAAGCTACATTTGATGGGTTTAAAAATTAAAACATTTGAACAAGTAATTAATTTACGGCTGTATTTTCAAGAGAATTAAAATATTAACAAAAAAAATTAAAAAATCTTATAATAATTAACTAAAGGTCAATCACTTGATAAGTTTTCAGGCTTATATTTAGAAAAATTAACATTTCAGCATACAAGGGATTGCGTGCAATAATCCCATGCAATTCATAACATTTCTTATATACAATTCTATGAACTGATCAAAAAAAATTATAACAAATAATGTTTTCTAACCTAGATATTGGCATTCTATATCTTTTATCAAACCTAAGATCATTGTAACAATCACAATCAAGTTCTCAAAGGATACTATTAGTAATTACTTTCAAAGATTCGTTTGGTGCAATAAAAAATTACCAGAATTAATCTAGATTGGAACAGATAGTTAATTCAATGATAAGAGAACAGTAATCCTAATGATGAAGATTAACAGAAAGGAATCTGAAGAAATCTGGCCCTCTGATAACGTAAAACTTGTACCATTATAGACAGATTGATGAAGAAAAATAAAAATCTTAAGTAATTAATAATGGAGAAATAAAATGATTTCATCTTGGAGAGTAAAGATAAAGGAGGTGTGGAAATTGACCATTTAGACACACCCACCAAATAAAGGATTAAGTTAAAACAGAAAACTGAAATGTTACCATGTAAGCAGATATATAAAGAACATGAAAAATAACAAATAAAAAAATTCCAAGAAATGATCAAGCAACAAATGTTAAGCTCAATAGCTAATAATAAGTACCAAATTTATTGTTATCTAACTAACTAGGTTTTAATTATAAGTATCATATTACATTTAAAGAACGTTACCTTTCTTTTTTCCATTCATCTATAGTCTCATTTTTCTCGGCTTTAATACTCAAAGCACTTTTAGAAAATACATTTATTGCAATCATTCACAACTCTTTTGTACAAATGTAATTTGTTTATTTTTTAGTCATGTAAACTTAATATGAAAAACATTTCATATGGGTTTTAATAAAAAAAATTCATTAATATTATAATGTTAACAACAAATAAATAACACACACTACAAAAAACATAACAAGAGATTAACTACTTCTAAAATTTAAAAAATAACTAATATAAAGATGCCAATAACTGAAAAATGGTTGATAATTTTTTCTTTTAAATAGCAGGAATCTGACTGATTAATTTGTTTAAGTCGGTTAAACTATTATTTTTGTATTTAGTCCACATATCTGTTTGTGGTGATCTTTTTATTATTCTGAGTCATAACTGTGACAATGCAGTTACTACAAAAAAATTTCAATTCGGATGAGGATATGTAAAACTCAAAAGCAATAAAATTATGAAAATTTTGTCATTCATACATTAAAATTTCTTTGCGTTATAAGGAAGGCACAAAACCCTTTTTTTTATCCACTATATCTGTCTATAGCTTTCATCAGAATTAAAGAGCTCAAAATACCTCTATCAACATTATATAAAATATGCATTACAACTGTTTATTTAAGTATAATGGACAATAGCAAATTCTATTAATTGTTACAAAAAATAAAAAAGCTCTGATGAATTATTCCAATCTTCTGAGAAGGGCTACAGTTCCTCAAAGTAGACTGATCAACCTTCCCTTCATTCCTCTTATTATCTTGATCCCTTCCCAAGTTCAATGCCCCAGGAATTGAACGCTCCACTACTTATGAAACCTGACACAACAATTTATTCACCTTTTATGTTTTAAATATCAGGTTTAAGCTACATTTGATGGGTTTAAAAATTAAAACATTTGAACAAGTAATTAATTTACGGCTGTATTTTCAAGAGAATTAAAATATTAACAAAAAAAAATTAAAAAATCTTATAATAATTAACTAAAGGTAATCACTTGATAAGTTTTCAGGCTTATATTTTCAGGCTTGCACTAGCCTTTGGGCTAGTGCAAGTATCTGGGAGAATGGGAAAATTTGACAAGTAATGATAAGGCACCTCAGTTAAAAGATGGACCTTCAAATCTTACTATAATCATAATCCTAATTTTAAAATAAAATACATAATAAAATACTGATTAACAAATTACAAAAAAATTATTTCAACCAAGATTTAATACACATCAAAAACTAATATTTTTAGCAGTTACAGAGGAAATTATATATCCCCACACAAATTATATATCCCCAAACTATGAGCTGTAACTGAGCTACATTTTTTAAAAGTAAACAATTTTATAAGGGACTAGTTATTTCCACAGTACCGTGCAACCATAAACATTACAGTTTCTAAAATAAAATAAATCTATTTCTATACAAATAAAACAAACAAGTTATCACATATCATAACTTTGAATAGACTGGAAGCTGTTAAAAAAAGCAAACCACTGGCCAGATACAACCAAAATCACTTGTTGATTAGTACTGATCTCCACCATTAAGCTACTCAATGACTTTGTATACAAACAATATAATGGATACCTAAATAAGTTAACTTGAAATCAAGAAAAAAAATAATAAAGAGTGCATTATAATCATAATAATTCACAACATTAAAATGATTATTTAAAGCTAAGAAATAAACATCAGAAGATATAAAACTAGAAAGAAAGCAAAAACTTAGTTATATACACATAACAGTTACATTTGAAATATGGATTTAGGATATCTCCTGTATTAGATGAATTAAAAAAAGTGAATTAAATAAATAAATAGGAAAACTAAAATAGAAAATAACAATAGTGACAATAAACTTTTTAGTAATTCTGAAAATGTAATTAGAACAAAGCAGTTCACTGCAGTACTTTACAGTAATACATTAAAAAAGAAAACATATTTATTCATGGTTATTTAATAATAAAAAAGATTTTTATTTTCTCCCTAACATATATACTTTTTTTTTAAGTACTTTTTCAGAAATTTTTGTTTAAAATCTGAATAAAATATAAAATTCAAAGCAGTACAAAACCATATACAGGATCAGTATGTTTTTAAAATAATTATAATAAAAATATTTTCCTGTTATTCATTACAACAGGCAATTTTCTTCGTTATTAAAATAGTAGAATTAAATAAAATGAGTGTGTTAATAACATCACATTAACATTAGTGTGATGTAATAACATCAGGGAAACCAAACAGTAAACATAAAAATAATATGACAGTGTTATTCCAATTATTTTACTTCATGTACAATGATACAAATGAAAGATACTTTTTAAAATTAAATTAAATGTACAGTTATCATAAGTAACAAGTACAAAAAATATTGCTATTATAATTTTTGAAGATAAATTTTGTTACTTAATAAAATTCAACAATACCAAATATAAAACAACCAAAAAATAAACAATCTTTTTTTTTTTTTAATTAATTGAACATATAAATGTTCAATAATAATTCATAGTTTTTATTTTATATTGTTTAATTTTATATAAATATGTATTATCTTTTGGATTACCCTGTACATTTTTATGAACAATAATATACATTTTACAATCTTTGGCAATCTATAAGTGTAAAATATTCATAACTTACAATGAAGTATAACTGATCAAGACCAAATAAGAAAAAAGAAGAAATATACTGTTACATATTTTTAATGCAGTGATATCAAACTATTTTTACAATAAACAACATTTGATATTAAACTAAATTATACCATGTAATAATAATAATAAAAAGGGAATACAAATTTCAAGCATACAACATACAACAATGATTCATTCTCAATGCTCACTAATAATAAAATTTAAAAAAAAATTAAACACTGAATTTATTTCAGTGCACAATATCAACTCCAGTAAATAAACTCCAAATAAAAAAGTAAAAAACACTATTTTTAATATCTTTACTTCATTATCATATAATTTAAAATTAAAAACTTTTATATTAAAGATAATAATAATAATAATAATAATAATAATAATAATAATACAAGGACTGAACTACTCTTCCTGTCAAACTGCAACAGGAGGACTAGCATTTACAGTACAAGAACCGTTAACCAAAAGATCATTGTCCTTTTCACAATTTACTATATCCTTTGTAACTGTAGAGTCATCAGACTCGGTCATTGCACTTTGTTCAGTTTGTAAAATATTACTATTATTAACAACCAAATCAATTTTCGAGCATTCAACCGTCAAATTTTCTTGATTTAAATCTGAATCACTCATTTCACTGTTATCCGGTAAAACATCTTCATCTTGAATTTTTTCGGTGGTATTTTCATTTTTATCACATTCAGGTCTAACACTGACATCATCCTTTGTAGCAGTAACTGTATCATCATTTTCTTCTGAGTTCACCTCAACTTTTTCTGCATTATCTGTACTTTGAGGTACCACAACTTGAGAAAACTTTTTATTACTATTAAAATTTAATAAAGTATCTTCAGAAGACGCGATTAAATTCTCATGATCAACAGTAATCGGCATTTTATCATCTTTCAATTTCTCAATTACCGAACCGTAATCATTAGATATTTCAGTACTTTCTTCTACCTGGGTACCTCCAGACACATTTTCACAATCTTCAGTTTTCTCAGAACTGTCAACACCTTGTTGAGTATCAGTAACAACAGATGTCTCATCTGATTCGACACAAGGTACGTTTTCTAATTCTATGTCTCCTTGAATAGTTTCAGTTTCATTTTCTATTTTATCTGCAACTGCTTCTTTTCTTTCAACTACAGAAACTTCACTTTCAACTGATGCTACACTCTTATTAATCCCTACATCAACACTTTCTTTAATCTCTGATGAAAAATTATTTTTAGGTAACGGGCAATGATCACTTAGCTTGTTTTGTTCAATAACCTCTTTCGAAGCATAATTTTTACCAGAATTTTCAGCCATTTTTTTATTCTTATCTAGTAATACCTCATTTACACTATTATTTTTGACTAATTTTTCACCTTCACACATATTAACATCTTCATTCAATTCTTTCACCTCATTTATTAATACATTACTTTCTTGATTTTGTTTTACCTTTTTTTCTTCAACTGAATTTTTAACAGCTTCCCTATTTACCTCAGTATCAGTTAATGAGACATTGGTAAAATTTCTATTATCAGGACCTAACATAACCAGGCTGTCAACTGAAACAGGACGCTGACGACGGGTTGTACTGACACTTCGTGTTATACCATTTACTGCATCAGAATTACTCTTCAGACGTTTATTCCTATACTCACGTGTTGGCTTAGTCACAGTTAAATCAGTTAACTCTTCAAGTTGAGTTGTAAAACTTTCTTTTACCTCATCCTTTTCTTTGACTTCATTTTCCTCAACACAGCTACCATTATCTTCAACATGATCTTTATTGCTGACATCTACAACATCAGAAGTCACAAAAGGAGGAACCGGTGAAGAAGCTGAAACGGGGATGTTTTCATTAGTTAAAACATTATCCAGTTCACTTTGATCTTCACAGTTTGAAACTTCATCTACTTCCATATTAGGGTCAACTTCAACACCAAGCTGTTCAGTTTCAGATTTTTTACTGTCATTCATATTCATTTTAGAATCGACCTGTAGAAGGAAAATTTATTCATTAAAACTTTGTCATAGATAAATTAAAACGTATTTAAGATAAATAAAATTAAAAAAATAATTAAGGTAAATAAAATAATTTTAAAAAAAGTATTAAAAATGCAATTGAATACATTATTTGTCTTAGTAAAATTTCTTCTACGTTGACTAATAAAGTAGACCATCTGCATGGTGAATAACAATTCACAACTTAAAATGCTTTCAATTCCTCTCTTAACACACATATACCCAATATGTGTAGGATGTAAATGTATTTTTTGGATTAGGACAACCACACTAACTGCCAGGGTTTTATGTTCTATTCCTAACCTCCAGGGCTGACTTTTCTTTTAAAATGTTTATTTAAAAATATTCAGAATTTTAATGCTCAAGATCAATTTAATTCTATGATCTTTATTTAAGTAACACTATGTTTCAGAAGTAATCGTGTTTTGTTTCTTGCCAAATAATTTGGCAAAGATTTTTTTTGAATGTTCAATTTATTTCTCCAGCTGTCTTTTATTATTTTTCTGATGGCCATTGTCAACTGAATTCACTTTATAAATCACAACCACTACTACTACCACCACAGTCAGATAGAAAATATTTGATTTTAATATTTTCTAATTCTACATCAGAATTTAAAGAAAACAATGAATATTGTTCATGACCTTAACTTGCTATCTACTAGGTGATACTATGTTTACTGTTTACAAACATTAAAAGGTTAGTGAACAACTGCCAAAAACTCACTTGATTCAATACAAAAAAAAATAACATATATGTAATTGAATTGCAACAAAGTTATAAAATAATTTTGGCAAATCTAATTTTTCCAAACAATACTTAATGAATATAATGAAGTTTGGCACAGTGCAGCGAAAAATGCAATAAAAAAAATAACATATATGTAATTGAATTGCAACAAAGTTATAAAATAATTTTGGCAAACCTAATTTTTCCAAACAATACTTAATGAATATAATGAAGTTTGGCACAGTGCAGCAAAAAATGCAATCACTTAACTTAAGTTTAATCTGTCACTACTGATTATTGAAAACAAGCAAACTCTTAGAATTTGACAGTTAAAATGGTTAAGAATAAGTTAATTTTAGGAGAATAATCAAAAATTATTTATTACACTACGTTCATTTTTAGAATGTCAACTAAAAAAATTGCATCTCCACCTTAGTTTATTAAACACAATGAAAAATCTCATAATAGTGAAACATTTCAATAGATAAGAACTATGTCAAAATTCACTTCCTATTGGTTTGTAGAAAGTAGAAAAAACAAATTTATTAAACATATAAATTATCTACATTACTTCTCCATATAGTTTACCAACATTCAGATTATCATATGGTATAGACATTCATTGAATAATTCCACTGTACATAGGCAGTCACTAATCCCATCCATGAACTCTTCATTGGTTTTAAAGTATGGATGACAGCGTAAGTCATTTACGTGAAGAGATAATTACTCAATACTAGGTCCAGGCTGTAGAAAGATGATCTAAAATCTTCCACTTAAACTGTTAAACGTAAAACATTTGTACAAACTGTGGAATGATGCCTTGAATTGTTTTGCAGATCAGCTCCTCTTTCTGAGCATCCTGTGCTTTTGTTTTGAATTGACTTCTGAAGCTCCCACAGCAATCAGAATATACTTCTGATAATATTATGGTGCCATAAATTATCAGCAAACTCTCTTGTAGTCCCAGTCCAAGAAAGTACAGTAATGTTTCAGTTTAATAGTGGAGGCTTGTTAGTGTGCATATACAGATTTCAGCCATTCCTTCTCTATACTCATGAACCTCACTAATATTTGATATCAGCCGCAATTCTGTTGAGACAATCATTCCTTTTTGTTATTTTAATACTCAAGGAATAACAAGTTCAAGGAATGAACTATCACTAGTTCTGACACTTTACACAGAACTTATGAAAAACCAAACCTATTTATCATGATACTATAGTCTTTCTCAAAATCTGAAGAAATTCTTCACAAGCCTTGCAATAAATTCATAATGCACAATTTTTTCAGATTTTGTACGAGTACCACATTTAAATATCATCCTTTCTCCCTTGACGTACACACCTGTGCACTCCAATCCAAACTTCCTGCTCTATCAGTCACTACATTACCATCAAAAACATTACACAATTGTCATGTTATTGCTTTTGTCTGTTCTGCTTGTGTAAAGCAAATCACACAATGTATTTTGTAGTAAAGGGGAGTGAAGATCACAACTTACATTTTTATTGATTAACGCTTTATACTAAGAGAACAGAATAGAGAGCAGATTGGTCTCTAAGAGTAGTAGGTACACAGTGCATACTCAGTAGGTATTGAGTAAACTGTGCTATTGCAACCACTTCATTTTTAACAGTTAATTAAAATTCTTTAATAAAAACCTTTTGATAAATTTTGGGATAACCTCCATCCTCACCCATACCTTGTTTATAATTGTAATTTAATAGTTATAATTTCACACAAGATATTGACTTTTTAAATATATATTTATACAATTTTTAAGTTCTTTTCAAAACATTATGACTCATTCCTTTTGAAGAGATCATGCAAAAAGCTACCATCCAATATTCAATACTTTAATAGCAATCACATCAAATCAATCATAAAGTAATGACTTATTTAAAACATCAAATTCTTATAACAGATTCTACTTTTTAATACAAGACTTCTTTTAAGTAGGTGAACAAAACTGATTTCAGATGTTTACAGGAATTTTCAGGTCTTCATTAATTACACACTCATCTAATTATCTTTAGCTTTTGTCCAGCCTGTATGCTGGAAACATTTCCACTGATAAATGTTTTGTTCAGTGTTGTCACTTCAATGAACATAACATTATTACATATAAATTTAACATTACAATTATAACATATACATCCCCAACTATTTAATTTTTGGAAGTGCTTTTTTAGTTTAACATATAAATTCATTTCTTTAACCAAATATGAAACTTCATTAAAGATCATAAAACAAGTTTTATGTTTTATTAAAAAAATTACAAACAATAATTAATATTTACCTTATCATCATGCTTTGAACATACAAGCCCCAAAATATCATCTAGTCTAATATTTCCATCAACATGATTTGGGCAATATGAATTAACACAATATGTACAACGTTTCACTCTTCCTTTACTGCATACATTGCACTGATGCCATGGGCACAACCACTTTCCTACAAAAATTATAATAATTAATAGATATTATAATTCTTTAAGGGTAAGTTTACACCAGCCATAACATTAATAACATATCTTATTAACAAAATGTTAGGAATCTACTGAACTATGTTAAAAACATTTGCCAAATATTTGCTAGTAAATTTTAGCTTACATTTTGTGATTAAAATTGCTATTTATTTTTAAAAATGTTAATAACAAATGTTACTTTTTTTTTAGCAGCACGTTAATAACTTTCTTACTAACATGTTAATGGTTAGAAACAATTTTTTTTGCCCATTTCTTGTCGGTCTAGATCAAAAGATGGTGCAAACATGTTACAAACAATGTTACTAGCAGAAAATAATATTGGCTAGCTATATGTGTTTATTTAACTCATCAATGTTCACCTTACAGATGATTTCATTTAGAAATATTTTTCCTATTGGCCTACCATGGAGTGGCCTAGGAAAAAATTTGTGAAATTATAGAGCAGTTTAGCCAAGAAATCTTATGTGGAATGCTCAAGTTAATAAATGGATTTAGACAGTGTACCATTATACTAATATACACAGAACTCTGGGATTTCCTCGATAACCATTTTCTATGGATGGATGGATCAGTCAAGCCACCCTATTGCAGACACCTTGTTCATTGGATTTGACCCTAAAATGTTTTACGAGATGTTCATTAAAGATCCAAGTGCTTTTCTTGCTCCCTTACCTTAAATTTTACTAAACTCAAAAACTGAATCACCATTGCACTTGCAAAATGATGATGAATATGATGACAAAGAGTTAACAAGAAATCAATTTCAGGTGAAACATCTACAGTTGTATTGAAACCAAAATGGATGTTTAAAAAGCTTGAAAAGTTTTGCTATAAAATGACTCTCAAACAATTTTTAAATATTCTGAATGAACTTATGTGTGCCTTCAAAGAAGCTAAATCGTGTTTGAATTGACATCCATAAGATGTCAGTAAATTGACATAAAAAATAAAATTCAACATTTATTATTGTTTTGCTGGTGGGGCTTAGTTCTCAGGATACTAACCATCTTTGATTGAAACGAGTCTGGCATTGAAATATGCACACTATTGAACAAATATTGCCCTATGAAGATAATGCTCATCAAAAATCAAACAAAGTGTTGTAAGAATTAATATAATTTTTTAATCAGAACTGGTAAAAAGCAATTAAAAGTTCACATTTTATAATATAGGAGACAGACACAAGAGGCTAGTGGAAGTGTAACCTTGAAAACCTGATCCTATCCTTTAATTAAGATTCAGGAACCTAAAAAAAAAACAATTGGGCTATGGACCCAATTTATAACAAATTTAGGCTGTACAATTCTACTACAGGGAATTTCTTTCTAACTCTAATTACAAAAAAATAAATAAACAATAATGATGTTTTAGGATGCAATTACTTACAATTTTATGTAACAATAAGAAAATGGAATTCTAACAACTAGTAAAAAAAGTCAACATTGAAACATAATGACGCTGACTATTTTGTTTACATAATAATATTTTGCTAAATAAGAATAAACACATGAAATATGATGGTACAAACCTTGTGGCCACTTAGTTCTTTTCAGACAAGATAAATGGTAACCTTTAGGGCAAGCTTTACTGTCACAAAGTAATAATTCACCTCCTTCACCACACATGAAACAAACATCATCTGATGATGATGTTTTATTAAGCTTAACCTTTTTGTTCACACCTTTTTTTACCTGAACAGTCTTTTTCTCTTCTTCACCATTAGTATTCTAAAAAAAATTACAATATCAGTTACTGAATTTGAAAAACTCATAATTATAAACACTGAATGTTGATACAGTGAGTACGATTCATTATAAGCCTATTTACCATGAAATAAATTAGATTAACTATATCCAATATGAAAACAGCTTTGAATAGCTTAGATGAGACTAAAAGTCAAAACATCAGCAATAGGAAATACAGATCACATCTATGGCGACAAACACATATTAAGTTACATAGAAACAATATCCAATAACTTTCAATATCATAGAACATAAAAGGTATAATGCATATATCAGAAAACATAAGGGTGCAGACGAAAATTATTATGCTTCAGCAGTTACTGGATGAGGTGGGTTCTGGTTCTATAGGCCAGGAGATATAAATACTGCCAGGAACCAGCAGAAAATCAGTCAGTAGTTCTGCAAGGCAGTTTGGCATAGCCATGATAACAAGCAATAAGAGTAGTTTTGCAAGTCCAAGTTCGATGGGGTTGCAGTTGCAGAGAGTGATATCAGTAAACATGTGTAAGGAGTAAGGTTGTCACGAGCATTCCATTGTGGATAGAAGGCGAATGTAGGAAATTGTTTGGCGAGTTATTGGTAAACAGTATTGAATGTGACAGTATTAAATTCATTCATAAAGGTAGTTCTATTACACATTGTAAAAGTAATAATATTTACAGACAATGAATAATTGAATTGTATTAACTTTAGACCTCTTGTTGTTAATCCAACATTAGGTATTACTATTAGTGGTCATTACAATGGTTTTAGTAAATTGGGCTGTATTCCAGTTTTTATAATTTAACTGTCTAAACAAATCTTGTACTTTTTATTTGTATTACTATTCTGTATATTACTTTCATTACTTACTTATAAATTGTATTTATAAGAAATTTTTTGATTGTTAGTTCCTCAATATCCTGATTGAGCCATGAACATGTGATAATACTTTTTTAAAAATCTTGTTGAAAAAGATGTAAAAAATGTGACCCCTGACAAAAAGAAGATAATTTACTTTAGTGATGGTACAAGTAGCCAGTATCAAAATAAATTAAAAAATGTCAATGTTTGCCATTACTTCAAAGAATTAGATATTGAAGCAGAGTAGAAATATTTACTTCCTTTTTTTCCATGAATGCTTGATTGGGTTCCTGGTGAAACCTATTCCAATATCAAAACTTATTTCCATCTGGTACGTGCTCTTCTTGGGTTTCTCCTTCCTTTCTGTCAATTTTTTCATGTATGCAATGGTAGTCTTACACTATCCATTCTTTGTAATGTTCTAACTATTGTTGTGATAAGTTCGAACCTCAGAGATGCTTGCTGCAGTTCATTCTGAATATCTTAATTTCTAACCCAGTCCAATCTGGAACATCCTTTAACTGCTCTCATGAACTGCATTTCTACAGCTTCCATTTGTTTCTCCTACTTTTTGTTTATAACCCACACCTCAATACCATATAGTAGTGTAGGTACATCTTTTTATATCACATTTTATACCATTTTAGGTGGATCCTGGTTTTTATGCTTTACATAGTCAACTACTTTTAATTTTTCTGCAGATATAATTGAAATTACTTATTTTTTTCATTAAATTCACTTGCCCATCTAAGAAAATGTCAACCTAAGTACTTAAACTGTTTGAATTCATCCAAAACTTTAATTACAATCTTGGATCCAACTAAATGTTTTCCAATAAAAGCCTTTTTGTCTTCCTTGCTGCTATTTTTAAATTGCATTTGCTGCTTCCCACGGAAAAAAGTGCCTGTAATGGGACTGGTCGTGCAACAAAGAGAGCTGTGACTAATGACAGCCTCCAATAGTTAAACAGTGACCAAATTCCAGTAGCAGAAGACATGAACAAGTTATGCTGTGGCAATATTGCAGGGATAATTTCTCTTTATATCTCAACAGAAAAAGTACAAGCAAACGATTTTAAATGGGAGAAGAAATTTGATACTTGTAAGAAAATTACACAAAAAATGGATTAAAGACAAGTGAAGAAAATAATGATTGAATGATAGACTTATTTCATCCATATGATAAAAAATAATTATTCCAGATATCTAAAGATGTCAAGAGTATGGGTACCAGCTGGTCTGGTATTAAGAAAATTAAGATAACAAGAATTCACTATCATTACTGGCTGTAACTTTAATATCACACAATTACTGTATTCAACAAGTATGAGAATATGATAAATGCTGTAGATTATGCATGAAGTTCTGGTATGAAGGAGGAAAGCCCAGCAATTTACTATACCAAAAAAGTTCCAAACACTTCACAGATTGGCATGCATTTATATCACTAGGGCTTTCAGGAATCCTGCTGTAATACTAAATGTTGGCCTTGGTAGGTGAGCCACACTTTTAAGTCAAGTCTTACCTATTATATAGCATTCTGAATAATGCTGGGAAATGAGCTGTGGCCACTGGTTGCACATCTGTCATCTACACTGACAGTCATTAAGCACTTGGATCACTGAGGTCATATCAATTTAATTGCATACTCCCACTTGGTAGAGAGTGCAGTTTTATGCCCAAAATAAGGTGGTGCTGCATTAAATCCCAAAGCATCTAAGGAAGCAAGGCAATGAGAGAGCTTATGCTAACAAAGAAGGATCAAACTAACTGTTACAAATTCAACTGAATCAAGAAGTAAAAGTAGAATTGTAGTCCCATTTTTTAAGTGGGCCTACAATGATAACACTAATTAACTGGTGTGAATATCCCAGACTAATTCAGGAAATTTATAAATCTAATATAACTTTTCAAATACCTGATCCACTTGGAAAGAGATAGTATGAGAAATGTCCTAGACTTCATTACAGCGCACATGCCATTAGTATAAGGTATACTACAGTCTTACACAATGTGATATCCTCAGTAGAGTTTCTGTTAAAGGGACCACTAGACATCATCATTGAATATGAGGCTCCTGATGGGAAATGTTTCCCGATTATTTTGGACCACTGCCTTTCAGGTATAATGTTCCTGGCTTGATAAAGTTATGTTAGCTTCTTTGGGAATGCACAACAAGCTTCATGGACAAAGTGCATTGGGGTATAATTTCTTTTTTGAGAACAAATAAATATGTTATCGCCCGGATTTTTTTTTTTTTTTTTATGAAAATAAAACTAATCTAAAGGATAAATAATAAAACTTAACTAATATCACATTTAAAATCTAAAATAAAATCCAAAGTAAATACAATTTAACAAAGTCCGAGGTGGGTGTAAAGGGCCCATTCTCGGATAACAAAGACTAAAGACAAAAAACCATAAAGACACTAACACAAAACCTAAAACTAGGTTAAAACTAAAATAATAAAATGAAATAAAACTTATACAAACTATATAATACAGAATTAAAACTAAGTTAAAAACAAAAATTAGAAAGGTGAAATAAAACTTAAAACTAATATATTTAAAGACTTGCAACTAATATCACTAAAACCTTACAACTAATATCACAGATGAAATTTTTAAAACATAAAAGCAAAAATAATAAAAAAACCTATATAAAATTTAACAAATTCCGATAGGTTCCCTATTTGGATAACAAAATCAAAACCACAAAAATTAAAAATAAAAAACAAACTTATTAAAAACTCTTCCAGCACAAAAAACATACGCGACAATATTACATTTTTTGTATTTACCCAGCACTAAGCAAAAATAAAAACAACCGGTTTAAAATTTTATTATCATTGCATTGATGTTTCTGGGTAGTTTAAATTTACAACGCAATGCCACATAACATATGCAATCTATGAGTATCTGGCGAACAATCATGCGACAGTTGCATCGTGCGCATAAGGGTGCATGTCCTCCTAACATCAGGTACTCGTGTGTGACCCTCAATGTCCTATCCGCAATCTACAGAGGACTACTTCCTCACGCCGAGTTTTTCTGCATGAGGAGGCAACACATTAAACACATAATCTTTAATCTGCTGGGGTTTATTATCAACAGTAGCCATCCAGTCACCTTGCCACTTTGCTCTTAGAGATTGTTTTACATAATTAATAAAATCAGAAGTAGCAACTCAGGTGGTGAAAGGAGGTTGATTACATGCGACTTTGACAGCGGAAGCTGGATGTTCATTACCTGGAATCTCTATGTGGCTAGGAACCCAGCAAAAACTTATTTCTGTATTGCAAATATTCAACTCGGAGATTGCGTTGTAAATTTCAATGACGATAGGATGTTTGGAATAAAAGTTTTCTAAGGCTTGGAGAGTACTACACGAGTCACTGCAAATAAGAATTTTTGTATATTTAGGGTTAATGATATTTAGAGCCTTCTTTACAGTGTATAGTTTAGCGGTAAACACACTCGTAATACTGGGTAGACCAAACATATAAGTTCTCTCATTGACAACAAATGTGATGGTTTACCACAGTCTACAAGTAAGCTTGTGACAGGGCTTGATCTAAATGCGCCTGTGGCAAGCCGAAGGAAAGCATGATGTACACCATCCAGCATTTTAAGTACGGTATGACGAGCTGAAGAGTAGGCGACACAACAATAATCTAAACAGGATCGAACAAAGGAATAATAAAAACGTATCAAATATGACCGATCAGCTCCCCAATTGGTGTTACTAAGGACTTGCATCATATCTAAAAGTTTGGAACATTTTGTTTTTAATTCTTTTATATGTTTGACCCAAGTAAGACTGCTTTTGTCTTCAGTCATTTGACTGGTTTGATGCAGCTCTCCATGATTCCCTATCTAGTGCTAGTAGTTTCATTTCGGTACACCCCCTACATCCTACATCCCTAACAATTTGTTTTACGTATTCCAAACGTTGCCTGCCTACACAATTTTTTCCTTCTACCTGTCCCTCCAATATTAAAGCGACTATTCCAGGATGCCTTAATATGTGGCCTATAAGTCTGTCTCTTCTTCTTTTAGCTATATTTTTCCAAATGCTTCTTTCTTCATCTATTTGCCGCAACACCTCTTCATTTGTCACTTTATCCACCCATTTGATTTTTAACGTTGTCCTATAGCACCACATTTCAAAAGCTTGTAATCTTTTCTTCTCAGATACTCCGATCGTCCAAGTTTCATTTCCATTTAAAGTGACACTCCTAACGTATACTTTCAAAAATCTTTTCGTTTTTTGTTTATTTTTTTGATAGCCACCTTACCTCCCTCGATGAATCATGAGACCTTGCCATTGGTGAGGGGGCTTGAGTGCTCAGTGATACAGAGTAGCTGGACCGAAGGTGCAACCATATCAGAGAGGTATCTGTTGAGAGCCAGACTAAGGAATGATTCCTGAAAGAGGGCAGCAGCTCTTTCAGTAGTTGTTAAGGGCCAGGATGACTTAAACGGTCATATCAACTTCACTCAGTCCTCTGAGTACTGCGCAGCTGAAAGCAATGGAAAACTACAGTTGCTTTTCTTCCAAGAAAATATAGCTCTCTGCATTTTCATATAGCAATAATAAAATACATAGCGTCTTCCTTAGTAAAATATTCTGGAGGTAAACTAGTCCCCTGTTCGGATCTTCGGGTGGGGACTACTAAGGAAGGGGTCACCAGAAAATTAAAAAATAACTTTCTACGAGTCAGAGCGTGGAATGTTAAAGTTTAAAAAAGGTTGGTAGGTTAGAAAATTTAAAGAGGGAAATGGATAGGATAAATGTGGATGTAGTAGGAATTAGTAAGGTTCAATGGGAAGAGGAAAACGACTTTTGGTCAGGTGATTTTAGAATAATTAACTCATCTTCAAATAATGGGCAGGCAGGAGTAGGTTTCGTAATGAACAAGAAGGTAGGGAAGAGAGTGAAGTATTTCAAAATGCATAGCGATAGAATCATTGTAATAAGGATAAAATCAAAACCTAAACCGACAACGAATGTTAACGTCTATATGCCTACAAGCGCCCATGATGATGATGAGGTAGAGTGTATACGAAGAAATTGACAAAGTAATGAAACACATAAAAGGAGATGAAAATTTAATAATAGTTGGAGATTGGAATGCAAGCATTGGAAAAGGCAAGCAAGGGAATATAGTGGGTGAATACGGGCTGGGCAAAAGGAATGAAAGAGGGGGGACCTGAGATTTAAATTAATTTTTGATGTAAATAAATTATATTTCTGACTGAAGGCTTGTTTCGCCTGTGCTATTCGGCATTTTATGTCGCTCCTGCTTTGTCCATCTTTAGTAATTGTACTTCCCAAATAACAAAATCTTCTACCTCCATAATCGTTTCTCCTCCTCCTATTTTCACATTCAGTGGTCCATCTTCGTTATTTCTAATACATTTCATTACTTTTGTTTTGTTTTTGTTTATTTTCATGCGGTAGTTCCTGCGTAGGACTTCATCCATGCCATTCACTGTTTCTTCTAAATCCTTTTTACTCTCAGCTAGAATTAATTACTCCATCATCAGCAAATCATAGCATCTTTTCACCTTGCACTGTTACTCCAGATCTAAATTGTTCTTTAACATCATTAATTGCTATTTCTATGTAAAGATTAAAAAGTGATAGGGATAGGGAGTATCCTTGTCTGACTCCCTTTTTTATTACGACTTCTTTCTTATGTTCTTCGATTACTACTATTGTAGTTTGGTTCCTGTAAATGTTAGCTACCTCTATACTTGAACCCTAAATTCTTTAAAATACTGAACATTTTATTCCGTCTACATTATCAAATGCCTTTTCTAGGTCTATAAATGCCAAGTATGTTGGTTTGTTTTTCTTTAATCTTCCTTTTACTATTAATCTGAGGCCTAAAATTGCTTCCCGTGTCGCTATACTTTTCCTGAAACCAAATTGTTCTTCTCCTAACACTTCTTCCACTCTCCTCTCAATTCTTCTGTACAGAATTCTGAGGGTTGGGTATGAATGGTCATACCTGAACCGAGAGGTAACCCACTTTAATCTTCTCTGGTGGAACAGGGAGATTGAATGTCAATATAAGAGACGGTGTCGGTTTTTCTGTTTTGCTCTGCTGTTTCATTATACGCTTTACTTCAACAACATCTTGGGGATGAAGCTCATCAACCATTTCAGTGATATCCATATCTAAAAGGTCTCGAC
The DNA here is from genome assembly GCF_047948215.1 of Lycorma delicatula. Taxonomy (NCBI): domain Eukaryota; kingdom Metazoa; phylum Arthropoda; class Insecta; order Hemiptera; family Fulgoridae; genus Lycorma; species Lycorma delicatula. The sequence continues at coordinate 188,308,516 of NC_134455.1, forward strand.
AAAAAATTACTCCACAGCTCGTATTTAATGTTTTGTGGCATTCTACACTGATATTTATACCACCCATATTACGGAGACATAAGATAGATAGACTCTGTTCGTCATTAAAAGTTTCGATCACAATCGATCCATCTCGTAACTTTCTAATATTTTTCGGGGAACAGCTGGAGGTTGTTATAATCTTGTTTATAAAAAAAAATGAGTCCTTTTGGAGGGAGCCACCTTCCACATTATTGCGGAGAACAAGGAAACATATGTTTTTATATTTACGATTTAATGAACTCTCTCCTACCAGGCTATTATCCTCGTCAGACAAGGCTGAACGGAGTCTTTTCACAAGATTAAGAATGGTGGCTTTTTCAGATGGGCCACCATTAAAAATACCATCATAGTATTATTATTTGGAACCGACATTTTGGTCCCATGAGTATCAGCGATAAAACGGACCACTCCAGCAGAGCGCACGCATACTGGAGCTAGAGCTAAATACAACTGGGTTCGCCCTGGTGCCCAAAGGACATCGTTCAAGACTCACTACGTAGAGCCATTTACCCATCAGCATGTTCCCACCTTGGGTTACGATTGCGTTTTGTAAGATGTCATAACACCAGTGTAAATATAGGAGAAAATTGTGTTGGATGTTGTTGTGTAGTTGTGTAAGGGTATATTTTGTAATTTGCGTAGTGTTCTTCGTATGTATAGGTGTATAGTGGAAAGTGTTCTGCAGCTCAGTGTGTAATGGGAAGAAAAGCTGCAGAGGCTAGGCCCATGGGGACGCCAACTCCCAAAGTCTTAAAGAATAAGACTCCCCGTTGGGGGCATTGGGGTATAGCCCTGCTCCCTTTCATAACAATAAAATCATCCATATTTTCATTATAACACTACAAAAAAATTTCAACATAATATACACGCAAATACATAATTATATCTCCTAGTCACCATTAGAAAAAAGATTTGTAACTAAAACTGATAAACCAATACAATAAATACATCCTAAATGGAAACCTTACCTTACTAGCTTTGACACCAATGAAACCACTACAGTTTGGAGCACCGCACATGCACGGCTTTTTATCAGTACCAATTGATTCTAAATTATAGTTAAATACAAGTTCTGAATGAGCAGGAATATCACAAAGTGCAAACAGACCCACTCTAGTGTCTCCATTAACAGTCCATTTTTGAGTCTCACAGTTTGGTTGACAAGAATGATTCATGAATCTGAAACATAAAATAAATGCATAATTTATAACAAAAAAAAAGAGAATTATTTATCAGACTCTAGTATGTTAAATAATAACCAATCAGAAAAGAACTTAAGGGTTTCAAATGTAATTTTACAATGACAAATTAATATTAAATGTTATTTAAATCAACAGTATTTAATTGTGATTAGACTGATGTTAATGTGCACCTCCTTCATAATCCTGCAAATGTCTAAATAATATCCACTTATATCTACATCAATGCCAATATGTTAGCTGTAATATATACTTTTTGACAGCAACTAACCTCTACAGCAAATGGTTATTGATGAATCTACTTAGTATAGACCACACCCACATAAAAAAGTGTATTTAAATTCTATTACATAAACCATCTAGTACACAATATTGACATAAGACATATCTTATCTTAATTTTTCATAAAAGTACTTTTGCAGGATTTTGCAACCTCAGTAATGATTGAAATAATTATTTTACTGCATAATAAAAATTTTAAAAATAAAAATACTAAAATAATGAAAATTGTGTATATTAATTTAAACAGGTGCTGGTATCTGTTACAGTTTTTATAAGACCCATCTCCCTCATACACTGTCCAATGGTTTATTAAATTGGAATTTATTTTTATTTATATATGTAATATTTACCTAATACATTTAATTTTACGACATCTTTATTAATTTCTAATATCTCTAAATTTGTGTTAATATCAGAAATAGAATGTTTATTGTTTATTAGATGGTCTGCCAATTATTAAAACTTTACTAACTAAAACTTAAACAATATATTTTACATTACTAAGAGTTACAATAAAGAAATATTTTAACTGGCAAACAAACCTAATAACCACATAATAAAATATTTAAAAAGCAAAACTAAAAAAAAATATTAAAATAAACAATCTGTGTAGAATTTTAAAAATTAAATGTAATGATTGTAATTATGTTTATACAGGAAAAATAACTAGATCCTTTAAAACTAATTTCTTGAACATTATAAAATTACAAAAATTATAATAAATTATATTTATCTAATATGGCGGACGATCTCATGTGTACACACTACACAGGAATAATATGAATCTTAAAAAGATTAATTCAGTAAATAATTATAAAAATATATATCCCACAAAAAAAATGTTCACTGAATGTGATGAGAGCCATGTGATCAGTCCTCTTTCTTCCAATCCATCTGTTTAAAACCCATCTAATGCACCATAAATACAATTACTACAAAAGGGTGGAGCAGTTTTACAAAACACATTAATTCAATTTCTGTTTTAATAATGCCAAATTATTAAACTATGAGACAGTGATTACAATTAATCATTTTTCACTAAAGTTCATTTAGGAATGTCAAGTGTTGACCCATAGATTTTAATTTCATACTAACTTTTTGGCTTATTAAACAACAGTTTGTTGGCAATAAACAATGTTTCTATATTATGAAAGAAGTTAAATGTATATTTTAAAAAGCCCATAGATTTTTTAAATGCCAGCACATTAATGCTTTTTTTATTAAAATTTTAATAGATTAATACATCAATTAATATTTCATGGATATTGGATATAACAGTAAGCTACATTACCTAACAAACTGATTTTCCTGCAATACCTGAACGTCTCAGAAACTAATAGTCTGGAAAATTAAAGTTAAGAAAGAATAAAAATCAAATATTAAATGGCATTACTAAAAATTAGTTCCTGTAGATCAACAAAGTTAAATAAATCGGATAGTTTCACTGCATGTTATCAATGTTTATTAGTTGTTAATTAGTTACTAAAGACCTCACTAATCAATATCACTTAAAATCTATTTAAATAAAAAATTATTGAATGGATGTTCAATCATGTTTATTCATTAATTTCTTACTTTTATTTTGAAACTACAAAAGCTTCATTGGTGTGTAATATTTACGAAAAAGGGTAGGGTCCATCAAACTTCAAAAAGTGTTATTGTCATGATACCGAAAGCAGGAGCAGATAAATGTGAAGAATACAGAAAAATTAGCTTAATTATTCATGTATCAAAAATTTTAACTAGAATTCTGTACAGAACTGAAAGTAGTGGAAGAAGTGTTAGGAGAAGACCAATTTGGTTTCAGGAAAGGTATAGGAACAGGGAAGCAATTTTAGCGCTCAAATTAATAATAGAAGTGAGATTAAAGAAAAATAAACCAACATACATGGCATTTATAGATTTAGAAAAGGAATTTGATAACATATACTGGAATAAAATGTTCAGAATTTAAAAAACTTTAGGGTTCAAGTATAGAGATAGAAGAACAATTGTTAACATTTACAGGAACCAAACTGCAACAGTAATAATCAGAAAGCATAATAAAGAAGCAGTAATTAAAAACTGATTCAGACAAAAATGTTTCCTATCCCCAATAATTTTTAATCTTTACATAGAACTAGCAGTTAACGATGTTGAACAGTTTAGATCTGGAATACCAATGCAAGGTGAAAAGATAAAGATGCAAAAACTTCCTACTGATATAGTAATTCTAGCTGAGAGGAAAAAAGATTTAGAAAAAACGATGAATGGCATGGATGAAGTCCAACAACTTCATGCAAGAACTACAACATGAAAATAAACAAGAACAAATTGAAGTAATGAAATGTAATAGAAATAAAGCAGATGGACCACTGAATATAAAAAATAGGATGAGAAAAGACTGTAAAGTAGAAGAATTTAGTTATTTGGGAAGTAGAATTACTAAAGATGGACAAAACAGGAGCAATATAAAATTCCTAACAACACAGGCGAAACAAGCTTTCAGTCAGAAATATAATTTTCCTGCATCAAAAATTAATTTAAACATCAGGAAAACATTTTTGAAAGTAAATGTTTGGAATGTAGCTTTATATGGAAGTGAAACTTGGACGATTGGAGTACCTGAGAAGAAAAGATTAGAAGCTTTTAAAATGTGGTGCTATAGGAGAATGTTAAAAATCAGATGGGTGGATAAAGTAACAAATGAGGAGGTGTTGCAGCAAACTAATGAAGAAGGAAATATTTAGAAATATAGTTAAAAGATATATATATATATATATATATATATATATATATATATATATATATATATATATATATTAATTCTTAATTATAATTAAGAATTAAAACTTTATATAATATTTTATGTCAATATCACATTTTATAATTTTTAAAATATCCATTTTTTTTTTTAATAAAAAGCAATGAGAAGTTGTTTGGTGTACAATGAAACATAATTTCATTAATTTAAATTGTATTTATTTATTACCAAATTCCTTTAAGCATTTACATATACAAAAAGGACCTATAGGGGATATAAACACCTGTACATAGGTTGATCCGTTAATTAAAAAGATTTATATATTTTACACAAATTGTGAAGTATACCTCACTCATTTAAAACAACATAAATAAACTATACTAAAAATTTTAAAGTTAATGTTTTAGTATGTAAAAAGATCAAAAAAGAAAAGATCATAAACAAAAAAATATAGAATCCATTTCTATAAGACAATCATAAGTCCTCTATACAATATCAATTCCTTTGATTTGTTCTTTCAATTTTCGTTTTTAACATCTTTTTACTAACATCAAGTTCCTTAAATTTATTTGGCAATTCATTAAAATATTTTTTTGAGTAGTAGACATAGCTTCTTTGTCCAATTGTTAATAGGTGTTTTGGTAACTTAATACTTTTAAATTGAGTGTTAATTGGATTCTGAATAAATTCATTTTTTAGTTCATTATATAGGTGCACAATAGAAATCACAAAAAACTTGCCTTTTGTCCAATGGTCTGTCTGGATCCTGTTAAATGATTCAAATTACTTTAAAAATACTTTTTTGTAGCCTGTTCAAAGGATCAAATGAAGAAGCCCAAAGACCACCCCATCCGATGATACACTGTGAATAAGACCATAGTATACTTGCAACATCTGCCTTCTCGATAATACTTGTTTCAACCTGTAGAAAACTTTAAACTAGGTATTTGTGTTTTTTTTTTTTTAATTATATTGTTCACGTGCACCTTCCAATTTACATTACATCATATGTTACGCCTATATATTTACTATTTTTGACTCGCTTAAAATGCTGACCATTCATCGTGATATTTGTAGTATCTGGTATAGAATCTCTGTAATTGTCAAAAGTAATGAACACTACCATATTAAGTAGAAGGGTGTTTTGATATAACCATGAGAAAATAAAATCAAGCTTAGCAGCCAGTGAATCTGCTAGTTCAGTCCATTCATTGGTATGGCCATGTCATCAGCATATGTAATTAGATACTTCTGTAGAATTAACAAGTCGTTTATAAAGAAAATGAATAACAATGGCCCTAAAATTGAGCTCTGTGGCACTCCAACATTTCTCTTAACTGTCTGACTTTTATACCATTAACCTTACTTAACAACTTGAGTTCTATCGTGCAAGAAAATTTTTATAAGACAGGCATACACCTCTTATTCCCATATTGTGCAGTTTGGATAGAAGAATCATATAATTAATTGTATCAAAAGCTTTACAGTAGTCCACAAAAGCAATTACCACAGCACTGGCCTGCCACATCGTAAATAAATTTGCTTAGGTGAGCAATAGCATCATCGGTGCCTTTATTCCTTTTTAAACCAAATTGCTTGTCACTAATTAAGTTGTGTTTCATAGCAAACTTGTACAATTTAGAGAAAATTATTTTTTTCAAATACCTTTGCCAGATTGACTATCAATACTTTAGGTCAATAATTGTTGACCAGAGTTTTTGATCCATCCTTATCAATTGGGCATATAACTGCCATCTTAAATTGCAGTCATGTACCTTGCACCACAGCATTGTTTATAATATGCGTAAAAATAAGTGAAATGTAAGGTGCTGCCAGCTTAATGGTGAATCCATAGATTTCATCACTGCCTCCAGCTTTATTTCAGAGTTCATGTATAGTCTTCATAACTTTAACCTCATTTGTAGATGTGAGGAACATTAAATGGTGATTAAATGGTATATTTGGTATTTTATATTGTTGCACTCTCATTTAGCCTTGTAACCACCGATCTGAAAACTCATTGAAAAAATTAGCTTTAGATATATATTTTTTGCTTAGCACATTGTTGATCATTATATCATTAATTTGTTGACTTTTTGTCTTCTGGTCCTCTGGTCTTCTGGTACTATGAACATATTGCCACAATTTTTTAGTCAGGATTTTGAATATGTTTTTGCTCATATTTATTTTTTGCTGTCTTGAGTAGGCTCATGAGTATTTTTTCATAATTTAGGTACCTCACTTTCTTAGCTAAATTGACCTGATAATTTATCCATGCCTTGTAGTCTATGTTTTGTATTAACTGAATTAATCAGGGCTGGAGTAATCCAATTTTTCCTCAGTTTTTGGACTCTTGGTTTAATTTAAGGTGCAAGTCTATTGATATTCTGAAGTTTTTCAGTCAGTACGGGCAATGCATCATCACTATTTTGTATGTTAAAAATTTGTTCCCATTGTTCAGATTTACACAGTCGCAAACATATTTTTTTATTCATTTCGTATTTATCTTTTAAAGCCAAATTGCTATCATATAGTGAAATCAGAACAGGGTAATGATCTGTGAAAAGAATCCAACAATTTACCAGCACTTGCCTGACATAAAAATGTGATGATTCCCTTTCATAAAAATGTGATGAATGCAGGTTCCATCATTACAATCCTTTATGGGATGATTATATGGGTTAATCATCAATTGATAACCACTGTGTAACAAAAGATAAAAATAATTTTCAGCTTTTTTATTAAGGTCAATGATATCAATATTCATGTCACCCAAGATTAAATGATTTAACATATTTTTATAGCTGAAAAAATTACTATGATCTTTAATGAACATATCAACATCATAGTCATGACATCTGTACAAACCTGTTATTTTAACATTAGTTTTGTTCGTGTTTCAATAAGCAGGCTGAGGGTTTTTAAATTCCCAAATTGTTTGTTAATAAAGTGATACTTCAGATTATTTTTTACATATATAATCACTCCATCTGCTTTAATTCTATCGTTGTCAAAATGTGTATATTCTGTCAGATTAATGAATTTGATATTATCTATAAGCCGTGCTTCTGAGCATATTATAACAACTGGTTTATTTTCAAGAGCATTTATCATTGCTTTGAGCTTAATAATATATATTTTTCTTCATTCTCTTACATTAACATGCAGGATCAATAGCTCAGAATTGAAAAAATTAATTCTTTACTAAGATTATAGTCTACAATTTCCATAAATAAAATTCAATATAAAATACCTTTACCAAAGCCAAAGATTAAATAACAGATCTAAACGGTGATTCTCGTTTCCAGAGATAATCTGTATCACTAATATATTTTCCACATCTAACCTTGTAGCTTTCACAGTTATTTATGCCACCAGCAGAATGTTCTATTGATCTTTTTTTACACAAATACTTGGTACTAATACAACTGATACATTTTCTAATTTTCGTATTATATGTAGATACATTATGCCTGCCAGCACATCTCAAACATGCTTGAGGTCTTTTGAAGGTATTTTTGCATTTTATCTAACTATGATTAAATCCACTGCAGTTTTTACATCTCTTAATATTAAAACTGCCATACCTAAACTAAATCCTACAAAATGTTTTTGTTTTCATGATCCTGGCATATGCATCACATGTTACTTCTGCTAGGGCTGCGTGATTATTATTTTCATGTCTATATTTATAAACAATAGCACACTCTTTTGTGATAGTTGATTTCTATTGATAATAGCACTGGCTTCTTCTTTATCAATATCAGCTGAGATATTTCTTATTCTTATTTAGGTTTTTTTTTCACATGCCTTAGCGATTAATATTTCTTTGTTTTCACTAAGGTTTTTAATATTTCTTCAGAGTCCTGAGCACTGCTATACTTGACAAAAATAGCCCCATTAATAAACTTATCCATTTTTAAAACTTTGCACACGTTTCGGTAGCAACTTGCTCTTTTATAATGCCAAGAGCATCAATCACCTTTGAAATTGTCATGCGGCTCCACAATTAAGCATATTCTTGTTTTTTTGGCACATTTACATATGAATTTTTAGCTTACTCCAGATTTTTTTCTGTAGCTGTAGTGAAAGATCTTTGGAATTCATTGTGTTCTCTCAGTTCATCATTTTATTTAACTAATTCCTTGTTCATTTTTTTTTTTCATAATTTAACTTTGTCATCCAATCCTAACAATGTTCACATTCTTGATTTTGACCATGTTTACGTTTTTTGTTTTAATCATTGGCAATAAATAACACATCCTCATGAACATATTTGTCATCCTGATCCATGAGTCGAGTTTCAACTTCCTGAGTAACATATAAACCATTTTTAATATTTTCCAAATGTTGTCATACGATTAACAATTTTCTATTCAGTATCAGGATTTCATCATCCTCCTTTTAGTCACATGATTTTAAGAGATTATAGGTTATGTTTGGATGAGCAGCACATACTACCATATGTCTCGAAACAAAAAATCCTTTTCCATCCTTAGTTTTACACACAAATTCTGATTTACAGTACTCAGCACCACACAGAAGACAAATTACTATTTTAATATCTCTACTTTCATGACAAATTTGCTTGTTATAATCAGGAGGTACATCACACATGTCTTTACTCAACCAAGGCCTTTCCAAGTAATAATTTAATAATAACAAGTAACAATTATATTAAAGGCACAGTCTATAAAGATTCATCAATCTCAAATATACATACATTACATTAATCTATTTTACAATAAAATTGAAAAAATAATTATTTAATAGTTCTGGGACTACATTTTGCTTTATCCTTTATAGAAACTGTTCCTGTTGTAACATCCAGTTTGTGAATAACAGTTGAAGAAAATGATGAAAATGCAGCAGATGAAGAAGATGAATTGCCGACAGAATCCATTATTATTATCGTTGTTGTCGTTATGATACTTCAATTCTTTATTACAATGCCATTTCATACGACGATTTTGAAACCACACTTTAACCGTGCGAAAATGACTGTTAAAGAGCTGTAATTCACGAATGACAAAATTAACTGCCAAATCTGACGGACTTACCAGGTTAACCTACAAAAATCGAACGGGAACTAATACCTACCAAATCTGGCAGACATTCCAAGATTAATCAATAAAAGCACCTTTCTGCAGGCACACAACAGCTGACTGATTCCTAGTTCCTTCCAAGTCTATGCCCAACAGGACAACACAAAGAACGTAAAAAAAACTCATACATGTTACCTATCACTCAAAACCAAACATACAATTGTAGTTTGATCTTCCACCCGTACAACCACCACCATCAACACACAATAATGCATAAAAAACCACCAAAGTAAGCAAAAGTAACAAGAGCAAGAATACACATGAAAACCGTAAAATGACCTTCTAATGACTTGTACTATTAACAAAGATTAATTACAATTTTCAAACATAAACTTACTTCTTTAAATTGTTTATCATGAGCTACTCATGCCATTCAGAAAGGCAGAATGTTTATTAGGTTGCCTGGTGAAGGGAATGGTCAGTCAGTTCTTATGATGAGCTTTTATGCATTCAGTATTCATCTTTTCTTCCCTCAATAAAATGTGTTACCAATATTGTATAGAAAAGCAAGTTTTGCAAGAATCATTTATATGACAAGCAATTTTTCATTTAGTTGTCTTCAACATTCATAAAAATAGCCTGATTATCATTAAAAGCAGTTTTAGATACCTCAACTATCTGCTAATAAAAAAACCAAACTTGAGTAGAATAAATAAAAACTGATGATTCCTAGAAATATCACTGTGACTAGGTTTTTTACTAACCATATTGTTTACGTCAGACTTGAATGTACTTATTACATACAAAAAATATAATAAATAATTTTTTTTCAATAAAAAGTACTAACCGTGCAACATTACCCTTTGGGCCAGCATCAAGCATCCTGTCTTTATCAATTGTTAAAAAATAATAATTTTCGTCATTTGCCTGGTGCATTTTCTTTAACCTTCTTTGATACTCTTCTTCATCAATCATCTCGCCAACATATTCAATAACAAAATCACCTAAAAAATAATAAACCTAAACATCAACAACAAATATATATCTTTATATTTATAAAATTAGATTTTTATAGGCAACATCTTATGTGAACATGGTAAAAACTTTTTGAATACAAGTATTATTAAATAGCACAATTTGTAAATGAGAATTATGCGGTTAGATCTATTGTTTTCTAATTATAATTACTTTTTGTTTATTAACTTGTACCATTCACATAAAAGTTAACTCTTTGCGACTTTCTAAATTCTACAACCAATGTTTGCATCAAACGATCAAGAATAAGAATAAAAGAATAACCTTACTTTAAAATATTACTACAGCTTGTACCAGTTAATAATTTAATTTGTCAAGTAAGTATAAAGGTATCTTTCAAAGATGGTATGTACTGATGCAATGAGATACAGAAACATACAGAGATACCACAATACAGTGCATAATTTTTCAGATGATTTTAGTGACAGCGACAAAAATTTTAATGTGGCTGACAATAGTAATAACTTTTCAGAATCAACTGCACTATACAGAGCATAGAATAATAATGATGTATGAAAATTACAATTGGTGAAAAGATTTATTTGTATGCAAGGATAACAATCTTGAAAAAAATCAGAGTACTAGTTAACTTTATTTTACAGACTATTTTCAAAAGACAGTGAATGTAATATTGATTATAAAGGGTGGAGCAGAGGAAACGCATGTTTTTTAAACCGTTAGTACTGTGGCGAGAGGGGGTGTTGACCTTCAGTAACCTATGACAGACTGAGCTGTCTGTTTGACTATGCAGTTTCAGTCGCTATGAGTGTTGGAGCAATCAACATCGTGTGTTTGCTGTCATGCAGTTTTTTAGAAACAACGATTCTGTGGTCATGATTAACGTCTTTTCTGTAAAAATTAGAATGTCAAACATTGAGGTGCAGTTCAAGATCGAAATGCTGTACTTCGATGGGTTGAGACATTAAGAATTACTGAGATGAAGAAAATACCACCTGGCCTTCCCCATTCAGTTCAAACTCTGGAGAACGTAAACAGAGTGAGAAGGGTAATTCTTACTAGTCCAAAATGATCCGCTAAGCAAGAGACTGTAGCACTGGATATGTTATGTCGATCGCTTCATTGCATTTTACATTGTGATCTCAAATTTCACCCATACAAAATAATGAACGCTAGCAGCTAACTGAAAGGGATTTTGTGCAATGCGAAGAATTTTGTGGCATAATGAATGCCCTTCTTACAGAAGATGCAAATGGGCTAATAATGATGAGTGACAAAGCCCATTTTCATCTGGATGGCTATGTTAATGTACATAACTGTTTGTACTGGGCATCAGAGAACCCATGTAAACTAAACAAAACCTCCCACAGCTCAAAAGTAACAGTGTGGTGTGGTGTCTCCAAGATAGGGTTTGTTGGTCCTTACTTTTTTGAAGATGAGGAACTGCAGTTACAGTGACATCAGTGCGCTACATCGACATGTTAAACGACTTCCTGTGTCCAGAACTGGAAAGGCATCGGGTGAACATGAGAAAAATGTAGTTCCACAGTTTGGTGCCACAGCTCACACGTGAGAGCACGACTGAAGTGGTTTGTCAAATGTTTCCCAGACATGTCATTTCACAATTCGGCAACGTTTTTTGCCCCCACACTCTCCTGATCTATCAATTTCTGACTTCTTTTTGTGCAGATAACTTAAATCAAGAGTGTACATCAACAAACCACACATAATCAAATAAATGAAAATTTCCATTCGTCAAGAAATTGAAGCTGTGTCAAATGAAATGTTGGAGAAAGCCGTGCGTTGCCTTAAGGAGAGGTTCCGAATTTGCATCCAACAAGGACGTCATCTTATTTTTTTTTTAACCTCCAGGTCCACTGTTAGGTACTGCTTCAGAGGATGAGATGAATGATCTGTAGCATATGTGAAAATGCTATGCCTAACTGGGGTTCAAACTTGGGACCTCTGGATGAAAGGTCGAGATGCTACCAATCGCACCATAGAGGCTGGAAAATCTTACATTATCTTTCTGACATTATTTTCCGAACATAATTAAGGTATGTTGATAACAAAAACTCAATAAAAATATTATTATTATTATTATTATTTAATGTAAAATCTTTTTTTTTTAATAATTAAAACAACTGAAGTTTTTCAGTAGTGAATAAAAAAGCGTTTCTTCTGCTCCACTCTTTACATTATACACAGTGTCCCAAAGAGAACAGGAGAAACTTTCAGGACATGTTTTACTGGTGAAAAATAATGAAAAACAGTCATATAAACTTGCTCTGGAAACACTTTGTTTTCGAGTTATGGCTAGCAAAAGATTTCGCTCGGATTTCAGCTCTACTAATAAAAAGAAGCCCTGCTGTAATTTTTGACCAAAATGAAATAGTAAAGTTGGTAATTTCTTATGTAATTTTAGCAGGTAAATAGGATAAAACAGGTCACTGAATTATAACTCCAGTTGTTTTTAAGATATAAAATGATATAAGACATAAAACACAAAATTCGGTGTCGGAAAACAAGTCTTTCTTTAGGTTTGTAGTACAATAGCTTTGTTAATGACTAATAAATGTAAAAGATTTTTTTTAAAACTTGTAGAGAATTTAATTCTGAGAAAATTAATGTAAATACAGCCAATAAAAATGTTTAAAAATGGGTTTTTTATTGAGAAAAAAAAAATGTATAGAAAATCATATTATTCTTTCTGTACCTAATTAACATTATTTTTAAAAACAAAAACACTAATTAATTAAAATATTTTAAAAGAAATACAAAATTAATAAAAAAAAAATATTTTAGCTGTATGAGTAAAGTAATGAGACTGGTTCAGAAAAACTTTGTATTTACAATCCAATTATAGATGGACTCTTATCACCTTCGAAATAGTTCCCTTGGAAGTCACGCAACGCTTCAAACGGTTTTCCCACTGTTCATAACAGTAATGGAACTCAGAAACTGGAATATCCTTTAGATGGACGGTTACATTTTTTTTTTTATGTTTTCTACTGTTCCAAAATCCTTTGCGGTGTTTTTTAAAAGTCAGGAACAGGAAAAGGTTGTAGGGACTCAAGTCAGATGAATAAGGTGGTTGAGGAACTACAGGAATGTTTTTCTTTGCCAAATACTCATTAATTGAAAGTGCAGTATGATAAGATACAATGTCATGATGCAGCATCCAGTTATTTTTGATGGCTGGTCTCGCATGAGCAACTCTTTTCCACAGACTTTTAAGAATTTCTCTGTAAACATTTTATTTAGTCGGTCCTGTAGGCAAAAACTCCTTATGGACAATGCCATTACTATCGAAGAAACAAATTAGCAAGGTTTAAATTTTTCATTTGCTCATTTTTGCTTTTTTGGGATGTGGTGAGTTTGAAGTATGCCGCTCCTTGCTCTGGCGTTTTGTTTCTGGATCGTACTCAAATATCCAAGATTCATCACCAATAATAACATTTTTTAGAAAATTAGATTGTTTCAATGCACCTTAGAAGATTGAGGTACACTTCCACCCTGTTGTTTTCCTGCTCAACAATGAGGTTTTTGGGACCAATTTTGCACAAACTGTTTTCACGTCCAATTCATCTGTCAAAATTTGTTGGACTGTGGTTTGGTTCAAATTAAATTGTTCTGCAATCATGCTGACAGTTAATCACTGGTCGTGCTGTATCAAGTATCTGACTCGCTCAACATTGTCACCGCTTTTTGACGTTAATGGTCTTCTAGAGCGTGGATCGTCTGCAACAGATTTCTGACCATCTGAAAATGCTTTAAACACCTAAAATAATTGGCATGACAGAGCATCACCTACGTATGCCCTTTTCAGTTTTGAAAAGGTTTCTGTAGCATTCTCACAGAGTAAACACAATTTGTTCGATGTTGTTAATAAATAGATCGCTCATTTTTGTAACGCATAACAAAAGCTCATTTCACAAAAAGTATGTTTATATCTCACATGGCAACAATTGACTAAAAATATTAATACCTAATATAAATCAGCTGTTCAAAAAAACCATATGTTTACTAGTAACTTTACAAAAGTGGCAACACTGGTTGCCACTTTTGCAGCAAAAAAAAACCTAGTCTCATTACTTTATTTACAGACCTCATATATATTCAATAATTTATACACAGGTAAAACAAAATAATTACATAAAAAAACTAAATTGAAATGTATGTTATTTTAGAAATATTTTAAAGAATTTTATTGTATCAGGTGTTAATACAAATAGCTGGTCAACAAAAAAAATTGTATACTTTGTTTGAATCTGATAAATTACTATACAAATAAAGAAAGTGAAGTGTGTTATCATATCGTAATGTAAAAATGTCTTTTCAATTTTCTAATGAGGAATATTTAGATATAATTTCTGATTATGGATTTTGTAATGGAAATTCTAACGCTGCTAGACATGAATGTAAAGAGAGACTTCCTGGAAGGTGGATTCTAAATACGCAAACATTTTCTTCAGAGTATCAATATTTACAAAAGAGTCATATTTCCAACGTGATCATTTTCTGTTGAATACCAAGTAAATCATCATGTAAATGATGAGCATTTTGTGATTCAGCATAGCCCAGGCACAAGTACAAGGTGAATTTCATGTCGCACTGGTTTTCAGAAAACAAAGTGTGACACAAAGAAAATTTTTATATTTCTGCATGCAAAAGGTTCAACATTTTTGGTCAACAGATTACTCTCAGCAGTTAAATTTCTGTCATTGGCTTTTACAAAACACTGATAAGGTTAATTCAATTTTACCTTGGCTGATGAAGCCACTTTTACGAGAAAGGAATCTTCAATTCTAAAAAGTCATTTATGGAGTGAAGACAAACCACATGGTACTGTGGAAACTAGCTTCAAAAGTAGATTTCACAATAATGTATTGTGCAACATTATTTATGACAAAATTCTAGGACCATTTGTTTTCAATGAAAACCTTACCAGAGATGCATATGTTTGTTCATTTCTTGAAAAATAATTTGCTGAATCTTTTAAAGGATGTACATTTACAAACCAGATTGGAAATGATTTTCCAGTACGATGGTGCAATGCCACATTTTTCTTTAGTAGCTAAGAATCACTTGAATGCTAATTTCTTAAACTGGATTAGAAGTGGTGGACCAATTAAATAACCTCCACACTCACCTGACTTAATGCTAGTAGATTACTTCATTTGGGGCCATATTAAAAAATAGTATACCAACAAAATTTAATACTAAAGAAGAGTTAATCATCAAAATACAAAATACTGTTGAATTTATGTGAGACATTCCTGAGATAATACAGAAAGCAACTGGAAATATTTTACGTCAGGCAGAGTGCTGTGTACATTGTGAAGGAGGGAATTTTGAACAATTACCGTAACTGAGGTTTGTTATTCTGTTACCATTTATAATTTCATGTATTTTATCTTTTTGTTTTGTTATATTACGAATAATGTTCATTAGGTACAGAAAGAATTATACGATTTTCTGTCTATCTTTTGTCTGTTTTGCTTCAATAAAAAAACGGATTTTTAAAACTTTTTGTTTACTTTTTATTGGCTGTATTTAAATTAATTTTCTGAGAATTAAATTCTCTACAAGGTTGGTTACAAAATCCTCCGCATTTATTAGTCATTTAACAAAGCTACTGTACTATAAACCTAAAGAAAAACTTCTTTTCTGACACCGAATTTTGTATTTTACTTTGGATATCTTAAAAAGAACTGCAGGTACAGTTCTGGGACTTGTTTTATCCTATTTCCCAGCACAAATTACATGAGAAACCACCAACTTTACTATTTAATTTTGATCCAAAAAATTACAGTGAGGCTTTTTTTTATTAGAAGAGCTGAAATACAGGTAAAATCTTTTGCTCATAACTCGAAAACAAAGAGTTTTCAGACCTATGTTTATATGAACTTTTCTCATTATTTTCACCACTAGAACATGTCCTGAAATTTTCTCCGTTTCTTCGTGGGACACCTGTATACTGATAAGTGCCCAGTAAAAATTCAACAGTGCATTTCCCAACAAAAGTGTTCCATAAAGTCAATAGTGGGAATGAGACACATCCTGAAACAAAAGTTTTTTAGAGGTGGGTATTATCACATAGGGATGAATCCTAAATAAATAAAAAAATAAAGAAATATTTTACCAAAGACTGGAGACATATTTATTTTTTTTAAAGATATTTCTTAAGGGATGACAGATAATAAAATCTTATACAAGGTGTGATCAAAAAATACGGTGAATAATTTTTTATTAAAAAAAGTAATAAGGTTACATAGAATTCGATTTAATCTCCTTCAAAGTACTGTCCTTGGCTAGCAATGCACTTATCCCAACGTTGATGCCATGACTAAAGGCATTTCTGGAAGGCATCTTTCGAAAGGGCTTTCAGCTGCTCGGTCGTGGCCCTCTCAATGGCAGTAATGGTGTCAAAGCGTTTTCCTTTAAGTTTTAATTTTTGGGAAGGGCCAAAAGTCGTATGGTGCTAAATCCGATGAGTATGGCGGATGTGGACAGACAGGAACACTTTTTTCGGCCAAAAACTCACGAATGAGAAGCGAGGTGTGACATGGCGCGTTGTTGTGTGAAGAAGGAAGCCATTGATCCATTTTTCTGGTCGCTTTCTTCGTACGTCGTTTCGCTTTGAATAGATCCGTACGAGATGTTAAGGTCTTCCAATAGCTCTCGAATAGTCATTCGCCTGTTTGAACGAACCATTGTTTCCACTTTTTGCACATTTTCAACTGTTTTTGAGGTTACTGGACGTCCCGCACGCTGCTCGTCTTCAACAGACTCATTTCTGCTTTTAAATCGATCATACCACTTGTACACAGTCTTCAAAGTTACCACATTATCGCCGTACACTGATTCTAACATTTCGTGAGCTTCTTTGGCACTCTTTTTGCAACTTAACACAAAACTTAATGTTAATGCGTTGTTCAAAATCCATGTTGCGCGACAGACACGATAAACACAACCTCACTCTAGCGGCTCTGGCAGCTGACTGGCAAGCTTGAACGTGTTACAACTTGTCCCTGCCTGTCTCAGTTGATCACGCTCTTGGACAAATTACAGCATATGGATGTAGCGTCGGCAGTTGTCACTATAAAGATCCATTCACCATATTTTTTGATCACACCTCGTACATATAAAATGAATGTATGTTTGTCCCGAATGCGTTTCTATACCACTCATCCAACTATGATGAAACTTAGGTGAGTTGTTATGCGCATGCCCACAAAGGTTTCAGAATTAGTTTGGACCTGCTGGGTGGGACTGGGGTCGAGATATTTCAAAAAACTGTATTTATGGTCCGATTTGGCTCATATTCAGATATATATTAGTTAAGTGGGGGAAAAGGGAAAGGTTAAATTTTGTGAAGTTCCGGAATGTTCAATTTTTTAATGTTTTATCAAACTTCATTAGTTTCATTTAATCTGTATACATACTGAAATCTGGCAATGGCAAAGCAATGCTCGGTCAGTTAGTTACTTATATCATTTTTGTTGAACCAATTCAAAATCTGCATAATACTTAAGAAAAGAAGTGAAAACTTCCAGAAGGTGCTGATGTATACATATCACGTCTAAAGGACAAGAGGGCCATTAATATTGTAGGATAATAATGTTATAACAAACTTTTTAAACAAGAATGCATAATCTAAACAAGAGTAGGTACAAGAATAACCCTTCTATGAAGTTTGATGATTAAAGAAAGGAACGTAGTACATCAGTTACCCCTTGCATTTTTACTTCCTTGTATAAAGTAAAGGAAGTATTGTGATCGCAAAAAATTTCGGTTTTCAGATTTCAACCGAAATATCCATTTTGACCATCCCTGAATCCATTTTGACTAGTTTTGGCATGACATCTGTACGTACAAACGTATCTCACATAACTCAAAAGCGATTAACTGTAGGATGTGGAACATCTAGTTGTCCACCTCTCTTTTTGATTGCAATTGACAGTGCCCAAAACATCTGATTTTGGACTTTTTCTTAACTGCAGTAATCAGCCCTCATTGAGAGCTTTTCAACAATATATCATAAGTGGTACTTATTTTCATAGGTTCCAGTGTTATAGCCAAATAAGATTTTAATTAATGAAACAATTGGATCTTAGGAGAAGGCACATCAATTCAAATCAGACTTCATCTCCTTCTTTTTTAACTTTTCTTTTTTTAATTTAAATATATTGATTTATTAATCTCTCATTGCAAAAAGATTTTTACGATGAATGACAGTCTGATAAGCAAAAGAATACTGAATTTAAGAGATTTATTAGAAAATACTATATAGAAAATGACAAAAAAATTAAAAATAACATTAACAGAATACTTTCAAATGAGCTGATGTAAGTCTTGATATCTGTAAAGACAAACATTTTAAAACTGCCCTTAAAATCCAGGACAACAATTTTTTAACGGTGAACAACCAAAAGATGGGATATATCACCTGAGAATAGAAAGGAAAAAATCATTTTATAAAAAAATTATCTCTTAAAAAATAAACTAATTATAAATTATTCCTACATGAAGTTTTATTTAAAAACAAATCTGTTCCTATAAAAAAATAAAAATAACAGAAATCAATCCCAGGTAAATATTTTTCTGTACATCAATTTTTTAGTATCTTGTTTAAATACAGGCATATAATAGAATATACAAAAATTATCGATTTCTATGTAACAAAAGGTCCTACAGAATTTAGGTTCTTTGTATTGGGAACTTGCTTAAAACTTTCATTTATTAATAAAACTTTTATTTTTTCACTTTTATTGTTTAAACAAACATTTCTGAAAAAAAAAATGTTTTTACTGGTAACAAAAAATCAGGTTCATGATTTATGAATTACTGAGATACTTAAGAACAATAGTTCAATTTTAATACATTACCTTGTAGACAAAAATTACCTTTTATAGTTAAAAGATTCTTTTATGGTTGATAAAAGACTTTCAACTTGAATTATCTAATTTAGAGTCATCCTGCATTCCAACTCATAAAACTCAGGAATACAAAGATAACTTTATGAAACTTAGTTCAATATCATCATTAGGATAAATAATAGAAGATTTACAAGAACAGCCAAAAAAAGTAAAATTCACAGAAAAAGAACAGCCTCCCATTTAAAATTAAATAAAACAAGGATGTCCTTGAAATGACGTTAAAAATTAATAATACCAGATTAAGAAATAATATTACTAATTTATTCTCTTTCTCCAAGTACAAATTTTGATGAAAATGTTTAATATATTAATATAATATATTGTTTAACTCTTCACTTACTATTTTACTTGCTACTTACAATTCTATTTAATAAACTGTCAATGATACCTAAAATTTAACTCTTACCTTTCTTTAAATCCACAATTGTTTTTAAACCCCATCCACGACCTTCTGTGCGATATGGCATCAGAGGTGGATACTGTCGTTTCTCAAACAACTGATTTTTACAGCGATCACCAGCAGGACAAATTAATGGATTGCATTCAACCATCAAAATCCTGTATAAAAGTGAATTAAATTAAAACAAAAACAGTTAGCTACACAAAAAGCATGAATATTACAAATAATATACACTTTATACATTAAATATTCAGATGGAGATCAGAATGCCTAAGCATAAGAATATTGGATTCTAATCTAAATGTTGGATTGAATCAATTTCAGATTTAATAAAAATTATAATGCACTCTAAAGTAAAGAAGACATAACACATACCATCATTTTTACTCACAGACAGACAAAATAAAAGGCTTCTAGTTATCATGCCAGCCATATCAACCCCCGTTTGTACCACTGGTAAAATAGTGTTATTTGTCTCTCATTTTATATAACCATATGGGAGTGTGAGTGAGTGAGTGAGTGAGTGAGAGTGTGAGTGAGTGAGTGAGAGTGTGAGTGAGTGAGTGAGAGTGTGAGTGAGTGAGTGAGAGTGTGAGTGAGTGAGTGAGAGAGTGTGTGAGTGTGTGTGTGTGTGTGAGTGAGAGAGTGTGTGTGTGAGTGAGAGAGTGTGTGTGTGAGTGAGAGAGTGTGTGTGTGTGAGTGAGAGAGTGTGTGTGTGTGAGTGAGTGAGCGCTCTACCTCTCCCTCTCACTCATGAGAGGGAGAGCGCATATGTGTATTTATTGCTGTCAAATTACTCTGATGGCACATTAAAAAGGTATGTTAGGGATTTTGTAGTAAGAAGCAGAAAATGCTTTCACATTATCATCACCCATTATAAAAATATAAGATAAAACAAACAACTAAAAATACACTAAAAAACTAAAAAAATTAAACAAACAAAAACATACAACTAACATCACAGCTAAAATATCATCATAATTAACATATATGATATTAAAATATCATCATTAATTAATATTTCTTATAATAGTATAACAAAAAAAAAACAAACTAAACTTACAATTAATAGCACAGAAAAAATATCACAAACAAGTTACAACTAAAATTACAGTCAGAATAATAATAAGATAATTTTATTTAAAAGAAAAAACTCGTAATGAGCTCTCGTATAAACTAACTGCAATCAGCATAGGACCACTTCCTCTTGGTGAACTTCTCAGAGTGGGCTGAGAGGACTGCAAGGCCCAAGCAGTCTCATCGAAGAAACTTGGATAATGGACTGACTGAAGTGATCCTATGTACTCATAAAAGAAAATGATGATGATGATGGTGGTGTTGGTGATGACGATGACGATAATAATAATATAACACATGCGCACATGCACACACACACACACACACACACAAAGAGGGAGGACTAAGTGTACGCTAATATGTATATATATTTATTTATACATACACTTCTTTAATCATCCTCTTTATGAAAATCTTAAATAAAAAATCAAATTAAAATCTTAAGATCATTATAGATCATGATATATACCTTACAACTCTTATAAATTTTTTTAAAAATCTTACCTATTCAGACAATCTGAGTCTGGCGCACAGGGGTTCGATGAATTAGGATCACATTCACAAGGGGTCATACTCGAAACATTTGCCTCAATCATCCGTACAGCACCAACTGGTTTATTTGTTTTGATCTTAATATAATATGGAGGTTTCTGAAAAAAAAAGTACATTAATAACTCATAACGTCCTTTTCTTTTTTGTACTGTTAAATCAAAAGAATTTAACCCTTTCATATCTCTGCCAGACTGTGCCACAGAAAGTGCCAGCCTACATTCAAAACATTATCAAAAGCAATCTAATAAATGTAAGTGATTTAATTGTACCATACACTTCTGCTGCAGTTTTCATTCAAAAAATTTATAACCTGAGGTGTATTATTAAAAATAAATCATACAGAAATATAAATCATTATGGTGTTGCGATTGTTAAATAAAAAATGTTAGGAGTATGATTTAATTCCTTTGTAGTTAGGGAACCAATGATTCATTCTGTTTTAATTGATTTAACATTATGAAAAAATCTAAAACAGAAACTAAATGTGCAAATTAAAGTGTGTAGTGAAGAAAATTGTTCTATGTAATCAAATACAACAGTATGTACAAATGATGTTACTATATTTTTGCGTTTTTCTAATAAACATTCAGAATTCAAATTACAGCTATTAAAAGCAGCTATTTTTGGCCAATGGAAAGAAGATTGTGAAAGCCATTGAGGACCATGCCACCAAAGTGACATGTCAAGTAATTTACTTGGAGTATAACTTGTAGACAATACGTCTGCTGGATTATCAGAGGATTTGACATAATGCCAATTAGTATTTTTCTGAATCTCAGAAATTCTATTGTTAACAAATAATTTCCAATTAGATGGTTGCCTATGAATCCAATGTAGTGCTATTGTAAAATCTGTGTATACCTCATCACAATGTATGTTTAAGGCAGTAACTTATATCTTTAATAATAAACAACTAAGTAGTACAATATCACAAAGTTCAAGTCTTGGTAGTGTAATTTGCTCTAAGGGTGCTAATTTTCATTTGTAACAAAGTAAATTATTGATTGACATATACAATTCGTATATAAATGTAAACAGCCACAGCCTTTTATAGAAACATCAGAGAATCCATGTATCTGAATAGAATTATTTCTACTATCAACGTTGAGTTTGATGGACCAATTTATTTTAATTGATTCAATCAAATGCAACTGGCTGTATAAGCCACTGTATTGGTAATATTTCGTCCCAATTGATTTTAAGTTGCCACAACAATTGCATAAAATGTTTATATGAGAAAGCAATAGGACCAGTGAGTCCTAAGAATCAAATACACCTGCTATAATGGACAGAATATTTCTTTTAGTGCATTTTTTATAATCATTAGAATGAGTAATTTGGAAAAGTAGTGTGTCTGAAGAATTATTCCAAAGTATGTAAATTGTTCTTGATTTGAAGGAATGGAAGAATTGTGTTTAGAAGAAATGGTACTATTATTGGAAAACCATTTATGAAGTAGAAAACCATATTGTTGTAATAATTTAGAAATATAAATTTTCAATTGAATAACTTCATTTAAGTTATCAAGTTATCTGAACCTGTTTTGAGAAAATCAACATAAAAATCATTTTGAATGGCCTTAGAGACTTGCAAAAAATCATTCTCATTTTCATTAGCTATTTTAATTGGACATTAGTGGCTAAATATAGTGCACAGGTGGTCCAATACATTACGGTTCATAATGTTTCTTTCTTCAACTGGAAAATCATGCCAAACAGTACGTTGTAAATTGGAATCACTAGGTTTAACTAATACCTGATGATACATTTTAGCTGTGTCAGACGTAATGACATAATTATGGATTCTGAATCAAAGCAATATGGAAAATAGGTCTTGTTGGACTACAGGTCTGACTAATAAAGTATCATTAAGGGAGAGGCCATTAATGGTTTTAGCTGAACCATCAAAGACAACTTGAATTTTAGTAGTTAGACTAGAAGGCTTGAATACTGGGTAGTGGGGTAAATAGCACTCATTCGATTTGTTAATCAACAAATCACTGAAACTGAGTAATGACATGTGACCTACTTCTAAATACTCCTGAATGAAAGCAGAGTAGTCCTTTTTAAGGTTGACATTGTTGATTAGTTTTCTTTTTAAGATAAGCATCTATTTTTAGCATTAACAAAAGAATCACCTAGTTGAATATTATTATCTTTGTGTGATAACGACATTAACATATTTGTCTTAATTATTTCTAGTAGTATTGGATTGAAGATGTTCTTCACATGTAGAAGTTTCATTAACTGAAGCATCATTATTAATTTCTTCAATTTTCCAGAAATTCTCTAGTACAGTTGAGAAATTTTTATGAGTGTTACAAGCAAGTAAAGTGTGACAGTATTGTTGCCCTTAACATTATTAGGAAGGTGACCACTAAGTATATTTTCCAATTTAGTTTCCTGAATAATAGGATATCTGGAATTTTTAATGAATTTCCCAGGCAAGATAAGACTCTAATAGAATTGAGCTCCAATCAATATGTCAATGTCATTTGCTATGTTGAACTTGGGATCTGCTAGAAATATATTACGAGGACGATTAAGATTAGAAATGTCAAATGTGGTTGATGGAAGGCTGTCTGATATGTCAGATGAAACAGCACATTACACTTGGAATGAAAAGTTCTTATATCGAGAGTGTAATAATGTAAGTATAACACTGTATTGGATTGAGATAATGAGTTATTTATGCCTGAAATGGGGAGATCATTTTTGATAAGTTTAAGTCCTAATTTTCGGGCAAATCTATATATGCAGAAATTTGCCTGGCTACCAGATTCTACATGAATGGTGATTACCATATATATCATTGGTGTGGTTTTACATATGGCTGTTGATGAAAGTATATTTTCGTTTGACTGATTATTAAATGAACAATAGGTATTACTTTCAGGCTTATTGCTGTCTAGATTAGAATGATTAATTTTGTCCATATGAACGAGTGGATTACGGTTTTTAGTACAAATCATACATAAATTTTTAAAGTAACAATCATTAATAGAATGGCCTTTATTTAAACAAATAAAACAACAATTATTAAGCCTCAAAAAGTCTCTGCATTGATTGATGGACAAATTTAAAGATTCTTTACATAGTTGTAAATATGGTGGTTTGAATTACAAACTAAATATTGCTTAGACTCAAATTTTGAATAAAATCTGACATTATTTCCTTTGAATTTCTTGTTATAATTCAAGGTAAAGCATTTGTTAAAAGATTTGGTTGAAGTGTTATGACACTGTCCTTTTGTTTCGTTTTCTGTTTTCACATGCGTGTTTGAATTGAATGTATTAATATTTTCTAGAAGTTGTTGTCTGGAATTAAGAAATTTGATAAAGTCTTTAATGAAACATCTTTGATCTGATAACTTTCCTTCCACAATCTTGAGGCATTTTAGTCCAACTCTGATGTTAGAAACTGGACGACAATACATTCATATGTGTTTACAGGAAGTTGCATTGCGTCAAACGAATTCACATGATGAAATTTCATTAATAAATTTGGATAAAGTATCTATAGATTCTGTTTTTATAGAATCTGACCTTAAAATGTGCTCAGCAGTATGAAATGCAATTATATATTTGTAATCAAATCATGTTTTTAATAATTCTAGAGCATTAACATAATTTTCATTTGTTACTGGCATATTTTTAATAATAGTTAAGGCTTCATCCTTCAATGAGGAATGTAAATACTGTAATTTTTGAATATTAGATAAATCATCTGCATTATGTACAAAATCAATAAATATATTAAAATAGTGCTGCTACTCTAAGACATATAAAGGTACCTACCTCTATATAAAGGTATATTAATGGGTCGTAGTTGTGTTTGATTAAATTTTGTGTTTGGACCAAGTTCTTGATTAGATGATTTTTTACTATTATTTATTAAATGTTGCAATTTGGACTCTATAGCACACAAGTCTTCTTCGACTTGTATACGATCTGAAGCTAAATTTTTATTTCTGATTGAATGGTGTCATATTTGCTTTGCAATTCAAGATTCATTATTTTAATTTGTAAGGTGGGAATATCACCTTGTGAAGGATCATAATTGTGAGTAAATGTGCCAAACCTAGTTATAACGGCCTTTACTAACCCTCTTTGTTTAATTAATTGTTTCCCATCCATAATACTAGTAATAACTTAAATTAACAATATGAATTATTAACAAAGTAAATTAAATATGAAAAGAATCAAATGATATTACATAAATGATGTTGTAGATCAAATTGCTGGAAAAACTATAAGTGTAGTAATTTGTTGAATATTAAGATCCTTGGAAATTTCAGATTATATCTGCGATTCTGGAAGATCAAAATGAGTCTTCAAAATTTTACATTTTATCCATAGTTTTGGAAGATCTAAAATGATGATTCTTCAAAGTTTCAGATTTTATACACGGTTCTGGAAGACTAAACATGATTCTTCAAAGTTGCAGATTATTAATGTGGCCGGAGGACGAAAAATATCAAATGATATGCCGCCTTGATTCAATATCTCGGTCAGGTTTAATTATTCTAATTTTCTATTATTCAACATTTTATTATTTGAAGAGGAAACGTCCAGGATGACAGAGGAAAGGCATGATTCTTCTTCACAACAATGCCCGACCTCATATGGCACAACTGACACTGGGAACTATTAGCAAAGCGGGTTGGGAGCTTCTACCTCATCCTCCTTTTACAGCCCTGACCTTGCCGCTTTGAATTTTTATCTGTTTGGTCCAATGAAAGAGCTTTGCGTGGCATCAAGATTAATGACAACGAAAAGGTAAAGAAAAAAGTAAAAAAAAACTGGCTTCAAGATCAAGGTAAATAATTCTTCGCTGAGGGGATAAGAAGATGTAAAAAGATGAGACAAGTGCAGATAAGTTGGTGGGGATTACATGGAAAAGTAGACAAAAAAAATTGTATTTACTTAATAAACCATTTTTTCTGTATAGCTATTTACTGTTTAATTATTGAATGACGCTCGTAATTAATAATATTTATAAAAAAATAACTATAAAAACACTATAAAAAAATAACTGCATTACAACCAATACATAATAAGACAAAAAGAAGTAAAAACAAAAACTATTTATACTTTAATATCATTGAAAACATTACTAAAACTTACAATAAAAAATATTTAAACCAACATAAAAACCTAATAATCACATAATAAAATACTTAAAAAACTAATAACAATAAAAAAATAAACAATCTGTGTAGACTATAAAATTAAATGTAATTATAATGGTAATTAATTATATAGGAAAACCAAGTAAATCCATTAAAACTAATTTTTTTAACATTATAGAAATTACAAAAATAATAAATTAGGTTTATCTAATCTGGCAGACCATCAATGTTTGTGTTTACACAAACAGAAAAAATTTAAATAAACAAATAAAATTTAACAAAGTCCAAGAGGAGTGTGAAGAGCCTCTTAAAATTAAATTTTATAAGACATATTCATACTCTGTAGGAATAACAATACTTGATCTAAAACCTTCTTATCATTACCTAGGATACAGTGAAAGTTTCTTCGCAATTTAAATTTACGCTTAACCTTTTAATGGTCATGGTAACGATTTGTCGCTACGCTATACGATAGCTAAAATGGTCACAATACCAATCAATATGTCATTGTTACCTTCTTCACTCTGGAATTACTTCTTTAAAAACACAACAGATTGCATGATATACTCATTCTATTTTGAATTGAATGAAGAAAATGATGGTGTAGTTAAAATATTGATGTTTATGTACAGTCACTGAATAATAATTGATTTACTTAAGTCAGTCTGTTTAGTTATGTTTACTGACAATAAGGCTTGTGTAATGAGGTTTCTTGTTCAGTTTTTATTGTTTTAAATATTTTTACATTTTATTTAAAAGTGATAATTATCTTTTGTGTTAGATCATATTTATGTTTATTTAAAAACTTTAATTCAGTTTTATTAGGTTTAAAAATATTTAGTTAGTGGTTTCTTTACTTAACCTAAAATAACTGGTCCTAGCTTATGATAATGAATTTTTCGATGATTTTGATAATGAATTTTTTGGCGATTCAGACAGTGAAATTGAAAACATTAGTGACAGTTTAAATAATAATAATAATAATAGGGAGAATGACAATTCTGATAATACTTTTATTTATAATGTTGCTGATTCACCAGAACAGCCAATATGTCTCCCTTGTCATTTTAATGAATAACCCAGACTATTCATTAAAATAGTAAAAAATTCATAAAAAAATTTAATTTTAGACATACTACCTTGAATTTTTTTTATTTGTTGTTTTTTTTATTAGTCTTATATTAGACTATTTCATTAAATAAATTCCATTACACCATATATTTAGCAGTAATTTAGCTACAGGATGTAAAAAACATTAATTTTTTTTGTGCATTAGTAAACAATTATTTTTTTAAGAAAAAATATAATTCAAAATAAAAACAGTTTTAGATTTAGCACTATGTTTTGGGTAAGAATTTTTTTATAATTTTATCATTAAAAATAGATTTATGACAGTCGTTTAAAAAAAGCACTGTATATAGGTGAAAAATAGCTGGGCCATTTTGGACAGACTAGATAAACAAACATGACCTTGAAAGGTTTAAGGCTGCATACCATATACAATCCACAAGGATATAGTGCACAGTCAAGCAGTAGTTACATCAAAAACATAGTGGTGTGTTTTCTGATGACATCACATGCTTAGTTCTGGTTTGTTCTAATCGCAATCGGCAGAGGATCACTTCCTTTCGGTGAGATTTTCTACATGAAGAGTCCCATGACAGTATAATATCCTTCATGTGTTATCTGCATGCACTTCATGTGATCTTGGAGTGCACTGTACAAGCCACTACAAATAAGGATACGACGGTATTTGGAGTTAACAAAATTCAAAGCCTTTTTGATTGCATACAGTTCAGCAGTGAAGACACTTGTAATACTAGGTAGACTGAACATGTAGGTCTGTCATTTACAATAAATGTACATCTAACACTATCATTCTGTTTCAACCCATCTGTGTATACTACTGTATCTGAATTTGTCTTGGACAGAAATTCATAAAACATTTGCTGAAAGACAATAGAAGTTGTAGGTTTTATATTATATATGGTAAGGTAAAAATCTACAGGTTCACATGTACACGAAGGATGTCGACAGGGATAGGTTAGAAAAATAGGTGTGTCAAAATTTTAAAGCCAGTGCTGGGTAGGAACACCCATTAATACTGTATAACATGGATGATTCTCATACCATTATAAACTAGGGTTCACGAGGACTGCTTTAAAAACTAGATAATTCAGTTTCCCTTAAGACAGACAGAGACAGATGCTAGCAGCTGGCCTGTCTATCCCAAAATGATAGCTCATCACAATCAACAAGTATGTTTATGATAGGCTTGATCTAAAAGCACCTGTAGCAAAATGAAGGAAAGCATGATGCACAGTATCCAGCATCTTAAGAATGGTATGACGCCAAAGAGCAGGCGAAGCAATAATAATCCAAACGGAACCTAAATAAGGAAAAATAAAAATACAATATACATGATCGATTGGATCCCCATTAGGTATTGTGCTAAGGATTAGCAGCATATTAGGACTCGCAAAAAATTCAATATGTTAGAAAAATATTGCATACATAACAAACAAAATCATACATTGTTTGAGGGAGACAGTTACAAAAAACAGTAATGTATAGGAGCACTCACATAATACATTAATATGCAATTTTCAGTATAATATTACAGTAATGTAACAAAATATGTGCACGGTTTCTTTTAATATTTTTTAATTTTTTACATTTGCAATATCTTTTTATAATGCAGTTTCAATCAGGACTGAGGATGTGGGATCCCGTAAAAGTACTATCATGATAAAATTATGGTAAGATATGTCTTATCTCAATATTCTGTATTAGGTGTTTAAGTTAATAGAATTTAAAATATAATTTAACAGCACAGAGGAATAAAATGAATCTTAAAAAGATTAATTTCAATAAAATATTTAGCTATATTTTGTACAACCAAAAATACATTTCAGATATTTATTGCCTAGGTATTAGTTTATTTTTTTAAAAGTACCCCATTCTAAAGTACTGATTCATTATATACTATTTTTATTCAATAAGAATACATTACCAATCCAGGCCTTGTTTCTGCTTCTCTTAATGACTTTTCATTCTTTACTTTCAAGTATGCTTCAGAAGCTTCTTGCACTGCTCTTAGAAACACTTGATCTGTCTGAGAATGCTTGCTTGAGCCCTTACCAGAATCCTTATAAAGAAATAAAAGAAACAACAATTTATTTTTCACCTAACTGGTCAAAAAAAGCTTCTACAAATAAAAATCAAGATCAGGAAACTGTTAATTATATCATACATTAATACTAATACATTAATTAACACAGTAATTCTTAGTAATATAAATTAATTAATCTTTGAGAATTTAGTAAGTAAAATGAGATCTTAACACTTAATTATGAATTATGAGTTCAAAATATTCCTCTTTCTATTATTATTATAACAGACCTCAACTTATGAAAAGTAAGATTAACAAAAATCAAATTTAAAGTGAGATCAGATAGAAAATAAACTGTTAAAAGAACACATAAAAATAAGTAAGCAGGTAATTTCTCTCCAAAGCTGTTCAATTTCCTTCCATTAAAGTTATCTTGGAATCAATAAACAATAAAAATCTATTTTATTCATGAATTTATTTCAGCAATTTGAAAGTAAATTACTTTTATAGATTATACAACCACAGAGAGAAAATCAAGAAGGAATGGAAAAACTTTTCCAAAAGAAAAAGAAAAAGAAAAGGAAAGAAGCAGATTGTAAGTAGGAAGAACAATTAAATCAGAGAAAACAGAATATATGATGGTGAAAAGCGACAGGGAGAGTTGATCCCCAAGAAACAAAGATGTTTAAAAAGGTTAACTCCATAAAAACTGATATAGCATTATAAACGGGAATAATACTAGTAACAAGTAAAAGGAGATGCTACCTAAAATAAAATGTATTAAAACTTGCTGCTAAATATTTCTACTTCGAGAAAATTTTTCTTATCAGATTACAATCAACAAAAACCAAAATAAGGATACGCAGAATAACCAACTTTCAAACAAATTTTAGCACTTGAGGCCATGACTTGGATAAAAACAACTAATTTAGAAATTTGTTATTCATAAGACCCTTAAGCAGGGTTCACACAAAATTTTAAGTGATTTTCCCTGACTACTAACAGAGTTTTCCGTAACTCTAAAATAACCATGATTTAGACAAAGTCTAATGATATTTTTCCAAACAACATTCAAAATAGCTCATAATATATATGGATACGGATATGAGTGGATATGTTGTACGTAGAAAGGAAGAATTATTTTTAAAGCAACAGGAGTCAAATTTGTATGCATTATTTTAACGAAGCAAGATATTTATGAAATAGGCCTATTATTTTGTCTTCATTAATCACAATGAAGATGTGGCTTTAGCTTATTGTTTATTACACATGTTATCGCTTTAATGAAGCAATATTTTTTGGATTGAACTTACTTTGGAGATTAGAATTCTGTTGACTTTGGCTAAAAATGTTACATAATTTACAAGAACACTGGCAAAAATGAGTTGTTCAATTCAATGAAATAACTAAAATGGAGGGGACAAAAGTTTGTTCTTAAAATGATAAAGTTTACATTTTAAAATGTGTTTGATACTTTCAATTACTTACATGCTACTTTTAATTACAGTAAAAATTGTATAGATTGAGATTGATCTGACAACATGACTTACGTGTTTTTTCTGAAGAATTTTTTAACCCACTGGGTTGTTCTAGCGGTAAAATGATTGTAAATCAGCTGATTTTGAAGCTGAGAGTTCTCAGGTTAAAATCCTAGTAAAGGAGTTGATTTTATATGAATTTGAATACTAGATCGTAAATACCGGTATTCTTTGGTGGTTGGGTTTCAATTAACCATTCATATCAGGAATAGTTGGCCTGAGTTTGATGAAGGCTACACATTTGCTTTACTGGTACAGTTACATTACACTGATAAGTCGTTAATGACTTTAATTGTTGATGCAACTATAAGAAAAAATTCTTGGGATTAGAAAATATACATCATTTTACACATTTTACATATTATAAAACAATATGATCGTGGGTTAAGCTGAAAGTGGTAGTGCACCTAAATGACTACTCGGAACTCCCCTTAGAGAAGACAACATTGGATTCTAACCTCAAACAGATTAGTAATATAGACCATCCATAATCGAAATATTATGTGTTATAATGAATTACTCATTAATACTAATAATTTCACTTACACTGAAGTGGTCTTCACAGAAGAAAACAGTTGAATTATTCACTATGTCATCAGGATTTCTGCAAGCAAGTTGTAACCACTTTTTGCACATTTTGGGACACATACAAATAGTTTTTCCGGTGTCTTTATTGACGTATTTGTGCATGCTGGCACTACACACCAATTGTAACTCATTTCCTTGGGTAAATCAGAATAAAAAATAACACAAACAGCCAGAGTGCTAACTCAACTTGTGATTTTTTATGTTTATTTACTGACGTGTGATGCCATATTGCTCGAGTTAGCGTTTTGGCAGCTTATTTAAATAGTGCATTTTTATTTGCTATTTTTTGAAGAAATATACAAGAATTAAAAGTAACCGCCTTTTGTGGGCTCGATAAACACCACAAAATAATTGGATATGGTTTCCAAAAGACAGTCAAATAGCCTATTATGATTTTTCAACTTAAATAATTAAAAGCTGGTGATATTTTCCAATACTATCAATATAAAATTAATCTAAATGTAATATGACAATATATTTCACAGAAAAAGTACTTTCACAGAAATAATTGAGAAAGGAGATATACAAATCTTAAAATATTTGTGAAAATGTTTTTAAATACTTGTCTCTACTCGAATCTAAAATACTCAATTCGACTCGAAAACTTTGAATACCCGCACACCCATAATATACATAATATATTACCAGCAATATATATTTGTTAAATTGTCAGATATGTATTGAAATTTGAAGCCCTGTTTATAAAAAATTTAAAAAAAATGGTTTCATTTTAATGAGATGATCTGGATAGACCTTTATCTAATTTGAATAAGATTTGATTGGTTGCCCACTGAAGAAATCTGTTGAATCCAGACAAATGTTACTGAAAAATCGCTAAATAGGATTTGGCTAGAAAATTCCCCAATTCGATGAGATTTCAATAAAATTTGATTGGATGCAATGGATTTTTTAACCAGGAAGTGGAACTCTTTAATTTGAAGTATTTACGCTAGTAATATACAGAGTGCCCCATGAGGAAACCGACATACTTCACAGGTGTATTCCTCTCATCAAAATAGTGAAAAAAGTTTACATAAACATAGGAGGTCTAGAAATGCCTCGTTAGTGAGTTATGGCTAGCGAAAGATTTTCCCTGGAATTCAGCTCCCCCACAGAAATGAGGTCATACTGAAATTTTTAG
Source organism: Lycorma delicatula (assembly GCF_047948215.1). Classification (NCBI taxonomy): domain Eukaryota; kingdom Metazoa; phylum Arthropoda; class Insecta; order Hemiptera; family Fulgoridae; genus Lycorma; species Lycorma delicatula. The sequence goes on from NC_134455.1 coordinate 188,341,300, forward strand.
GATGTTAATTGAGGCAAAATTAATAGTCTATGGTTTTTGACCTGAAAAATTGAATAAAATAGGTTCCAGAACTGTATAATCTCCAGTAGTTTTCATGACATCCGAAGTAAAATTGAAAAAGTATTGTCTGAAAACCATTGTTTTGTATTTGCAATAGAATAACTTTGTTAAATTATTAATAATTGTGTAAAATTTATTAACATAACTTGTAGACAGTTTAATTCTAAAAATAGTGGTGTAAATAAGGCCAATAAAAATCAAATAAATGTTTAAAAAATCATATTTTATTTAAGAAGAAACAGAACTGTTATCTATTACTGGATTATACAAGTCATTAAAAATACGATTAACTAATGATACTAATTGTGTCATTAATTTTTATTAACAGAGGACTGGAATGATAAAGAATAAGAAATTATTTGGAAGAACTTTTAATGGGGTAAATAAAATTGTATGAGTAGAAAAACTGGATGCAAAGATAAGTGTTGCGACATTAAGGGAAAAAAATAAATAAATAAAAAGTATAACCAATAAAAACTTTATCCCAGATGGGATATTGGAATCGTTTTTACTATCTGGTAGCAGAGATGAAGGAATGCTGAGTATATACCAAGTGTGACTATCAATTAATTATGATGGTTTGAATGAGCACTGCAAATTTCTCATACCACTGGCAGTTGCTTAATCATTCTTAAGCAACCTTTCCAATACATCAAAATTCAAATCACTTTAAATTTAAGCAAGTTTATAGATTACTTTCAGCCTCAGAAAAATGACAAGTATCGTGTCAGCAGACATCAGTAGAGTTCCTCTACTGAAACTCTCCAGCAGTGCATAACCATTACTGAAGTTAAATAAATGAAATATGAATGAAATGTGTATCACAAATAATCACTACGGTTAAAAATTACAGCAAACTTTACCATATAAAAAAGTTAAAGACAATAATTTATGAAAAATATTAGTGTATGATTTGAAAATTTAGCAAAAATATATAAGAACACAAGTCAAAGACAGAAGCACACCTTTGGAATACATGAACAGCAGTTTTTCATTAAAAAATTCAAATTCTTTATAATTATTTTATGTGAAATAAAATGAGATACATACCCCTTCTTGATAAAGAAATACACGTCCTCGATTCACCCAATAATAATCATGAGATCCAAAGAATCTGACTGCAAATTCTCCTCTAGTATGAGCTAGGTTTTGTATGTTTTCTGGAATCTGGTATGGGAACAAAATCTGAGCAGGCCACCATCTAAATGAAAACAAAAAAATTGATAATACCGAAATAAGATGATTTTAAACAAACGGTAAATTAAGATCCTAACACACTTAGTATAATATGATATAATTCTGAGTGACACTAAAGAATAACATGTACTATGAGTCAAAAAATCAATAATTATTTATCATGATTATTTTGCAGTCCCAACTGAATTTTTCTAAACAATGTATTTCGTACATTAGAAAATTGTGACCACAGAAATTAATAAAGTATATTTTACCCAATTCTATAATAAAGTTTTTTTTTAATCTTGCATTTTTGCCATAAACTAAATAACAGCTCTCTGTTAATCAGTAGATCTTAAAGAATGTTCCAAAATACACAATCATATGAGAAATATTACAATATTTTACCAAAATATAAGTAACAGAACATGATGTGAAAGCTGTGCTAAGTTCCAATAAAGGGAAACAAAGAAATACATATATAAATTTATTAAGCATGTTACCTAAAATGCTACCACTAATATTTTAATATAAGAGAATAAAAATCACATATAAACACAAAAGTAACTGTTTCAATATTGTGTATATTTATATGCTTTATGTATTATACCGTAATTTCTTTTGCGACAAAGACTGATATGATTTTCAGTGGATGGTGGTATACAAAGTGTATTTTTTCTAAAAATTCCAATAACAATTTCATTGTTTTCTTTAATATTTATTTTTACATCTAAAAATATCTATTGATCTATTATTATCAGTTTCTACAATAAATATTAACTAACTGTAATATGAATTTAATTCTCTTAAAATTATTAAATGTAGTTTTATTTTATATATAAATTATACGGTGAATCAAAAAGAATGACCTGATTTCAACGCCATACATCTGTGCAACCACGCATTAGTCGAATGAAATCGCAACACCTGAAAGTATGCAACCTAGTCTCAAATACTGCCGCTAGATTGTAGTACTAACACTCAAATACACACTAACCTCAATTGTAAACAACACATAGTATCTTTGCAATACATTTTATGGGTTCTACAATTTAGCAAGATAAGAATTTGCAAAGTTAACTTTGTGTAGTTTCATTTGCAAAAATTACAGTCCTTTTTTTTTTAAGGAAACACAGGAACAGGGCATTCTTATCTTGATATGCTGCAGAACTGGCTTTTTCCATAACCAAATAAAGACTGAAGAATTTTTTAATAAGATTGAGCCCTGCCATATTGGCGCAACCAAGTTTGTTGGTTTCTAAATGAAATATTGCCTCAACATTGGGTGAGGGCATATAACAGTCCAAGACTCAAAATTACACTCTTGGCCTTCAAGATCCCCAGAAATGACACCTTATGGCTTTTTCTTGTGGGGATATGCAAGACAAAGTTTTTATGTTCTAACATTACCAGCTGATCTAGATAAGCTTAAAATCAGGATCACAGCTGCAGTAACTTCTGTAATAGAAGACCATCAGCAACATGTTGCAGAATTCAGGTATTAGATGGTGGGCGTATAGAACATTTTTATAACTTGATAAGTGAAATTTTAAATGTAACTGAATAGTATGCAATATGTCTTGTAATTGTTAAACATTTTTATTAAGAAATATATCTACTGTTTGAAATCGGGTCACATACTGTATTACTTACAATTTTTTTATATTTGAAGATTATTTCACCATGTTGATATACAAAATTTACATTTAATGAATTTTACACAATGCAGATTATATATTCACACCATCAAAATTAACAGAAGGCCTGCTTATTATGTAAGTAGACATTTGTCTCTTAACATGACAACAAATTTTTAACTCTGCTTTAATAAAATTTATTAAACAAATTTAACTTACTTATATTTCAACATAATTTCCAGCCACAAATTCACATTTCTCCCATTACATTAACTTTCTTTTTTTATGGTAAAAGCACATAAAATAATTTATAATACATCTCGGTGTGAGCCAGTTTTATATATTTTTATTTTTTCATTACAGCGAAACTTGATTCACAATAATGAATCCCTCAGGGGCAATTAAAAAGAGGTCAGAAAAAGTGATATTTGGACTACAAGGAGGCTGTAGTTCAACCTCTTGACCAAATGTTTTGTTTCAACTTTATGAGTAATACGCAGATAAGCATTATTCTGAAGAAACACTGGAGAAACACAAATTAGGTAAATTTGCATAATTTTTTTTCAGGATCACTTAATTTTCAAACATATCACTATAGTGCTGATTATTGAAAATATGCTGTCATTCAGAGAAAATAAATTTTTTAGCACCCCAAAAAGTCACTAGCATCACTTTTGACCAGGATGACCAGTATCAAATATTTTTATGACGGAAAACTAGATACTCAACTGTGTACTTTAACAGTTGATTTCTAGCTTGTAATGAAATGATCTGGGTGTCGTCACAAGTAATATTTTTTTCACAAATATTTGATTCACTCAAACAGCACTGTTTAGTAAATAGACAAGTCTGGTTTCTTTATTTTTTCAGTTGAAGTTTTGGAACCTATATGCATACATGGATCAGTTTATTTTGAATTAAATATCATGTAGGTAACATTTACATTATGATTTTCAGAAAATCTTTATTCTGTAACTAGCTTGTCTGAAATAAGCTTATCAATATAAGATTCCAAAGAAGTTATTAAACCTCAATTGGTTCTCCCACGTTTGTTTTCAAGAAGCCACTTTTGATTGTTCAACCCAGTTGTAAAATTTTCATCTACAACTTTTATCACGTTACTTGAACATCTGGGACTTAATTTTAGATAGTTTTAACACTCTCTGAAAGCAGAAATTTACCACTGATTGTTGTTTTTCAGAAAGTGTACTTTTGAAAACCACAATTCTGAAGATATCCCTTTGAAACATGACATGTAGTAAAACAAACATCTTACTGTGGATATCTCGCATACTAACAGTTCTCTTTTATGGAATAATTTTTTAGGAATTAAAGAATTTAATGCATTTCAGTATGAATGTATATTTACCTCCTACATATGGACACTCTTCGACAGACAAAGGCACCAAACTTTAATCAATTACATAAATCAACATCCCCTGTCCAAAAAATATAATGGATTGCTTTTTAGCTGAACTAATTATAATTAAAATAAAAAATATGGTTTGATTTACTTGAAATAATATGAACGAGATAGTCTGGCATCATTTATACAAGTTCAATCATTTAGTCTGATACTGTATACACTCGCATGCATCTGAATCTTTAAACAATGTTTTTAAAAAATAAAATTTTAAAACCACATTTATCTTCAAAATCTTGAGAAAGAATCTTCAGTCTCACTGATATGTTAGTACAAGCCTATTTTAAGGATTCTTAGAAGTGATGATTGTAAGGGCAAGAATGGATTAATCCATCAAATTTCACCACCAAATACATTACTAACAGGGACTCTCAGTCTACATTACTAATAATAATCATTTGTTATTTGTTGCAGGTACAAAGGAAAGCTCACAAAACAAAATAAAAAATTTCAAAATGGTGCACTCACACAGATATGTATTGAAATGAAAGATTTTGCAGTATTTTTTTATGCACTTGTATATTATTTGCCTTTCAACAGCATTTTAAAAAAATATAGCCAATAATTACATGACTTTTATTTCATAAGATTACTACTGCATTTATTTGCCAATGAAACTTTAGGTACTTTCTTAACTGACTAGAAAACCAATACATAAAAACCTGGGTATCACAATGGGAAGGTGTTTGGAAGAGCGGGTTTTCTATGAAAATTGGCTGTTTACTACCAAGAAAATTGAAGAATGTCCTTTTACACTGAAGTCTTTCTCTACAAATATTAATCTTGCATTAACTACCTGTTATCTAAAAAAATTCCTCAAAACTGATGTGAAAAAAACTCCTAACCCAGCTCTCTTGTTTTCACTATTACATATAAAAAGAAAATATTCTAGACATAAGTATTGGTATTCTGTAGATAACACTATTATTCTTGTGTTGACCATTTAATAATAAACTAATATGAAAATTCTAAGAAAATTATTGCATAATAACATACTCATAATCCTTTCCTTTATTTTGTTGAAACAAATTACTCAACAGAGTTCAATTCTACCATAGATTCTTATAACTATTACCAGAAAAATACAAACACATTATCTAGTATCTAAAACATTCAAACTAAACAATTATAACATAAAAATTCTAATTCTTTCCAATAACTTATAAATTACCTATAACTTCCCAATTTAACCCAAACAACTTCTCCATAGAGAGGAAAACGGCCAGTTTCACAATCTTCACATATATAACCTCCTTCTGGTGGCGAAATCTTTAGACAATCAGCATGGAATGCAGTAGGACAAAGATCACAACAAATCAAAGAGCCACCTGCACAAACTGAACAATTAATACTCATGTAGCAAACGCTGTTTCCAACAATAAATGCAGAAACAGAATATAAAAACATAACACAAGTATAAAATAAAAAATAAAATCCTGGTAAATAAAAAAATTAATTTTACCCAAAAATATTAAGTGAGATGGCAAGGACTGTTGCTCTAACCAAAATGCAAGTTTTTTTGTGATATTGTATAAAAACTTTTTAAATTAACACTACTATTTCTTACTTTTTATCCAGATTTATTTAGTAAGAGTACTTTTCAAAGAGGTCAAATAACCTATAGACATGTAAAGAAAAGAAAATTACAAGTAATTTATATTACATTTTTCAAAATCATCTATTATAAAAGACTAGCTAGCATACACACTGAAAAAGTTCATAAATGATCGGGTAATTTTAATATTAAAGAAATAAAATGGGAAAGATAAAAAACAAATAAAATACAATAAAAGGAAACAGACAATTTATAAAAATCTTCTCTCTAGAAAAGTAATATAATTACACATATTTTTTATATTTCTGGTTAAACTTTAATGTAATGATTAATTTTTTTCTTTTAAAAAAATTATTTTTTTACATTCTTTAATTTCAACAAATTGCACTAATTTATCAATAAGTAGAAACATTTACCTTCTGAGTTCAGAAAAGAGCACATGAGTAATGGTAAGAAACAATAAATCTTCAAAATCATTAGTTTCAATATCAAAATTATCATCAGTGCACAACATAATCATAAATAACAGTTCTAATTAAGTCTTAGGTTCATTCTATGAAACAAATAATTTGTTTAGAGAATCTGAAACATTTATGCAATTTACATCACACAACAAAAAATGTAGGTTCAATTTGAATTTCTAAACTAAAAGGGAATTCAACAGAGTGAAAGAAATTTAAATT